>NW_022681471.1:125469870-126846470 GCF_009764315.1 Trachypithecus francoisi | reverse complement strand
GGCACTGATGTTATCCACTGGAGCTTGAGAGAATGACTTTATGAATCTTTATGAAAAAGGTTCCTTAGGAACAACATTCCCATTACTCCTGGATCATCTCTTCTCCAAGATTAAATAACTTCAGCATCTTCAATCACATATCCTGAAACTTGGTTTTGAGATTGTATTTCTCATCACTCTCCTCAAAGTGTGTTCAGTTCATCCAGGTTTTTTCAATAGTGTAGTGTCTTGAGCTGAAGGAAATACTCCTGAAGTCATCTGATGCAGCTCTCCAAGAGCAAAGCCCAAGTCCCCACATCTCCCCTGACACTGTGGTGAACACCAAGAAGCTGTAAGATCAGATGTCTTCTCTCAAGTAGTGCTGCCAGATAAATAGAGAACTCTCAGTTTAATGTGAATTTCAGGTAAACAATGAACTTTTTTTGTATAATCATGTCCCAGAGACTGCATGGGACACATACTAAAGAAGTATTTGTTGTATATCTGAAATTCACATTTATTTGGGTACCTCGTAATTTTTGGGGTCGATTTTATTTTTTAGATGGGTTTAGATTCACAGCAAAATTGAACAGTAAGTACATAAGGTTCTCTGGTATCCCCTTCCTCAACAAACCCACATGCACACTTTCAGTAGTCCACATCAACTGGTATGTTTGTTACCATTGATGAGAGCCAATACTGATACACCGTTGTAACCTAAAGTCCATAGTTTACGTTAGGGTTCACATTGACGAATGTATAATGATGAGTATCCACCTTTATAGTATCACACAGTATTTGGACTGCCCTGAAAAATCATCTGTGTGCCACCAATTAATCCTTTCCGTGCTCCCAACCCCTGTAAACATTCATCATCTTACTGTCACCATACTTTTGCCTTTCCATAATGTCATCTATATAGCAGGAATCATACAGCATGCAGCCTCTTCGATTGGCTTTTTTCTTTGGCAAAAAGCATTTCAGGTTCCTCCTGATCATTTCATGGCTTGCTAGATCATTTCTTACCATTGCTGAATGGTATTCCATTGTATGAATGTACCACAATTTGTTTAGGCACTCGCCCATTGAAGGACATCTTAGTTGCTTCCAAATTTTGGTAATGATAGATAAAGCTGCTTCAACATTGACATACAAGTTTTTGTGTGGAAATACGTTTTCAAATCTTTTGGGTAATTACCAAAGAGTGCAATTGTTAGATCATATGGCACATCTATGTTTAGTTTTGTAAGACTACGCTTAGTTTTGCAGCACTTGGCAACCCTATTCTCAACGAGTTGCACCTCTTTTGAAGAGGCAAAGAACAAGCATTACTTCAATGAGAAAAGGCTGTGAAGGACATGTGAAACTTGTGTTCACTCATTCATGCATTCATTCATTCATTTGATATTTATTGACCACAGTCGTGTGCTAGACCCTGGAAATACAAACATATGTAATGGAAAAAATTCATGCTGTAAAACAAACCAAAGCAACATAACAAGGCAGTAGGAAAGGCTCCCAATATGCAAGTGACAGAACGAAGAAATGGAGGAATTTTTCCCTGTAGTGGCTTAAGAGGCTCAGAGAGGCATGAATTAGCAATATAACACATTATCCAGTCCAACATCTTTTACCTTTCTCCTACCTGGGTCTGAGGACACAGCTATTGTGAAACAGGTGACCCCGCCCAGGATCCTACAGAACAACAACTAAAGCACGTTTATGCATCTAAGA
This sequence comes from Trachypithecus francoisi, assembly GCF_009764315.1. NCBI lineage: Eukaryota > Metazoa > Chordata > Mammalia > Primates > Cercopithecidae > Trachypithecus > Trachypithecus francoisi. Next base: position 126,844,757 of record NW_022681471.1, on the reverse strand, counting down.
ACTACAAGCTCTTCCTCATGATTTGGACAATAGAAGCCTTCAAAGAATGGTTATTTTCCTATGTTTTCCTTCCTTTTCTCTTAATGGAGAATTCCTTCTTCCACCCTAAAAAGGAAACATGACCATCAGTTTCCCAAATATGAAGAGGGAAATGCATGTGTGTGCTAACAGTGGTTACCACCTAGTAGAATTTTAAGCCTTTGCTAAAGGACTTTTCCCCCTAACGATTGCAATTTTCTAAGTTGAGTAAACATTTAGTACTTCAGTTACTATTGTAATATGTGAGATTTTTTTGTGTCTTGTGTCCAATGTACTAGTTAGGTATTTCTTTATAGGCTTTTTAAGATTTACAGGTGTACCTGATCAAAAATAGGTGCAAAGATCTGAGATGTTTTTTACTGAATAATTTATCCTTGTGTACCCAAAGCCAAGCACTTGCAATGACCAAAAGATATAATTTAAAAAGTAAGAATAGCTCATGCAGGAATAAGTACTGACAGATAAAGAAAAATGGCAACTTTATGCTTTAATGGAAATGTCAACTATCTAGAAGGGACATTTATCAGTTCAACAAGAATTGATTTTCTTCACTCTCAACTCCTATTAACAAATCTTCACTTTCTAAAAGGTAGGAATGTGTGCTCCAGTAATTAATTTGTTTATGTGTAACTAGTACATTGTGAGAATTTCTATAGGACATCTTTCTCTGGCACTTATTTTGTCTTGATCCTGGATGGAAGACAATGATAACCGAGTGACCTGTTTGTTGACTAGGGCACACTTCAAAGCAGGTATGGATATTTGATTTCATTGCAGGACATTGATGCAAGTGTTGTGTGAGTACTGAGACAGGTAGGCAAGTGGCGGGGTGAACTTCACTCCTTAAAATCGTGAGCTTAAGAGACGTGAACTACCTAAGCTGTCTGATTTTTTTCCATGTGCTCTTTTAAAATGACATATGGCAAAAGATATTTAACCGCTTATTAGTGAAAATCTAGCAACAAAGGATGTCTGGTTAATTCACGGAAAATGGAAGTTAGAATACATTTCAGATAATATTTGAATTCCACAATAAAGTTAATTCTTGTGTTTGCATAAACACATAATTTGGAGAATTGCTGCCATTCAGCATTATTATTTCTTTTCTTTCTTTTCTTTTCTTTTTTTTTTTTTTGTTGTTGTTGTGTGAGATGGAGTTTTGCTCTTGTTGCCCAGGCTGGAGTGCAATGGTGCAATCTCAGCTCACTGCAACCTCTGCCTTCCAGTTTCCAGTGATTCTCCTGCCTCAGCCTCCCAAGTAGCTGGGACTACAGGCACCTGCCACCATGCCTGGCTAATTTTTGTATTTTTAGTAGAGACGGGGTTTCACCATGTTGGCCAGGATGGTCTCGAACTCCTGACCTTGTGATCCACCCGCCTCGCCCTCCCAAAGTGCAGGGATTACAGGTGTGAGTGAGCCACCCCGCCAGGTCAGCATTTATTATTTCAATTATTTAGTACACGTGTATTGTGCACCTTCTGTATTGCTGGGAACACACCAGGCTCCAAAAATATAACTAGGACTATGATAAAATTTTTACTCTCAGGGGTAACAGTTAAGTAAATAACAGCCACAATATGGGGTTTGAGAAGTACAGAACCACTAAAAGAGAAAGAGGAAAAGGGACACAATTTTGTTTGAGAACCAACAGATTCCAGGAGAGGTGAGGAATAAGGTGGTCTTTGACACAAATCTTCAAAGATTAAGTAGGCACTTGCCACACATAGATGAAAGAAAGTGTAGCAGACAAAGGATAAACCGTCATGATTACTAACTATCAACTAGTCATTTTTACCACTTAATTGCTATTTATTCCCGGACACAATTGATCTCAGGGAGGTAGTGAGTAGAGTGGTAGCTACCAGGGGCTGGAAACAGTAGCAGGGATGACCGGAAAAACAAATGCTGGACAATGGGTACAAACATACAGTTAGAGAGAATAAGTAAGTTCTAGTGTTCAATAGCACAGTCGAGTAACTCTAGTTATCCTGTATTTCAAAATACCCAGAAGAGATTTGCAATGTGCTCAACACACACACAAAAAAAATGATAAAAGTTTGAGGTTATAATATCCTAACTGTCCTCATTTGATCCTTCCATATTCATGTATCAAAATATCACATTTATCCCATACACATTTGCAACTAATATATATCAATGAAAATCATGAAGGTATTGGTAACTAATAGCTAACATTAATTCAACATGTACCATGTGTCTAACCTTCTCACCATCATTGTTTTCTCTGTCACTCACAGTAACCCTCGGACACAGATACCAACAGTGATGATCACTGTCTGTTTTACAAATAAATAAGAATTGATTTCAGTGTACTTTGGATGAGCAGTGCTGAGCGAGCCTCGATTTGCCTGGATAAGAATGCAATGTGCTGTCTGGTTCTGGTTCAGTTTCACATCTCAGAGCTTTTGTACTGTGAGTGCAATAAATTAGGTGTGTGCACAGAAATCAGGGAAGAGCTAAGTTCCTCCTAAGGAGCAAGTAGAGTATTTTGTGATTTGACTGGATCACCTTAATTTAGATATCTTCACAAAGACAGAAACCTATCAATCTAAAATGAAATTTTAACTAACATCAGGGAGATGAGATGGCCATTTCCCTCTGGTGTCAGGAGAACCCCTCTCCAAGAGGCAGAGGCAAGAGACTCTGCTTCTCCTGGGTTTCAGTTGCTAAAGGAAAGGACTTGCCACTACGCTGTAGGCAACTTTCTTGGGAGTTGTCTTTGCATATGACCTCTAAATTTTGTTCAATGCATTATTGTTTTAAGGATATATTTAGTGCTTTGTGACTGTACATTTCAACATTCACTGTCGAGTGAGACAACATTAGGAGACATGATGCTCTTGATATCAGCCATTCTTCAAAGCAAGTGTTTATTATGGAACAAAAGAAAATATGTGCTTCAATCTAGAATTTAAAAGCACTAACTACAATTTTTCAAGCATATGTATGTAAATAAAAGTTATTGTCTTACCATTTTCAGGAGAAAAGTGAATCTTTACATTTCTTTTAATGTGACTTATTTCTGGTATTCGAACCTAAAATTTAATGGTCACAAAAAAGAATAAATTAAATGTTCTCTTTATCAAAAGTAAAATATGGGCTATAGCACAGGTGATGTGAGAAAAATAGTCACTAAAAAAATAGTAACCAAGAGTGCACCCTACAATAATCTGTGTACTTGGGGTGATAATAATCTGTTGATGTAAGTTCATGGAGTGTAAGAAAGGCACCACTGTGGCAGGGGATATGAATAGTAGAGAACAGCATGGTGGGAGAACAGGTGGTAAATGAGAAATCTCTAGACCTTCAGATTAATTTGTTGTGAACTAAAAACAATTCTAAAAACAAAAGTCATATATTGTGTTTTGTGCATCGATCTACCATATATGTTATATGTATAGCCTATATACGCATATATGTATGCATACATGTATATGCATATATACACATATATACACAGTGACACACGCACACACATATTATATAACACACACACCTATATATACACATTTATACACACACAACACCTATACACATTCCTTATAACTTTTAAGGGCAAGACTTTTTCCCTTCAGAATATCTGCCAAGGGACTTCAAGCCCACAGTTACTTATTCGAGGTACTAAGGGTAGCTAACATAAATCACACTGCTCCACATTAAGTACATTTGACCTAATTATTGTCCTTCCACTTCTAGTTAGATAAGCCAGTATGTCCAATGGAACTCTCACTGGACCTCACAGTGCTTATTTTGCCTCTGTAACTACTGAAAGACGTCTCAAATGAGGATTTTCTTAAAAACTTGAAGGAGTACTTAGACTTATATACCAACACATGCATTGGGTAAAAGGAAAATCTTTTGTGAAAACGCAACTTTAGGAATTAAATGCTCCCTATAAGGACCCACTTATTCCTGTATAAGTGATTGGAGGCAGAAAAACAGAATGTGAATGAACTTGTTTTTTTTCTTAAGCTTGGAAAATCTTGAAAAGGTAGATGGTATAAATGGGCCAATTAAATGAACAGCACAATTGAGAAATGAGAGGAAAGTCCCTCGTGCTACTCTCCTCAAGGAGTATGTGGTTTTGAATGATTCATGAATGGAATTTCATCAACTCGGCCAAAAAAATCCATTTAACTGCTTACTCCAAATCTAGTAGAATTATAGATTTACTAAAGAAGGCATTTGGAGATGAAACATTTTGTATGCTGTACTGTACAACTGCACATTCCAAAGGAAAGGTAGAGAATTCATCACTTCACGTTTTCAAGATGCATGTATACTTAAACTTCCCAATCTCCCAAATATTAAACTTGAACAAGCACTCTACATAATATACTCTTGCACAGATGTGAAACTATGGTAAGCAGATATAAATGTTTAACAAAATACTTTTTTTTTTTTTTTTATTTTTTTTTATTATACTTTAAGTTCTAGGGTACATGTGCATGACGTTTATATCATGTATAACTCCCCAATGCAATCCCTCCCTCCTCCCCCCTCCCCATGATAGGCCCAGTGTGTGATGTTCCCTTCCCGAGTCCAAGTGATCTCATTGTTCAGTTCCACCTATGAGTGAGAACATGCGGTGTTTGGTTTTCTCTTCTTGTGATAGTTTGCTAAGAATGATGGTTTCCAGCCATCCATGTCCCTACAAAGGACGCAAACTCATCCTTTTTGATGGCTGCATAGTATTCCATGGTGTATATGTGCCACATTTTCTTAATCCAGTCTGTCACAGATGGACATTTGGGTTGATTCCAAGTCTTTGCTATTGTGAATAGTGCCGCAATAAACATACGTGTGCATGTGTCTTTGTAGTAGAGTATTTATAATCCTTTGGGTATATACCCAGTAGTGGGATGGCTGGGTCATATGGTACATCTAGTTCTAGATCCTTGAGGAATCGCCATACTGTTTTCCATAATGGTTGAACTAGTTTACAATCCCACCAACAGTGTAAAAGTGTTCCTATTTCTCCACATCCTCTCCAACACCTGTTGTTTCCTGACTTCTTAATGATTGCCATTCTAACTGGTGTGAGATGGTATCTCATTGTGGTTTTGATTTGCATTTCTCTGATGGCGAGTGATGATGAGCATTTTTTCATGTGTCTGTTGGCTGTATGGATGTCTTCTTTTGAGAAATGTCTGTTCATATCCTTTGCCCACTTTTTGATGGGGTTGTTTGTTTTTTTCTTGTATATTTGTTTGAGTTCTTTGTAGATTCTGGATATTAGCCCTTTGTCAGATGAGTAGGTTGCAAAAATTTTCTCCCATTCTGTAGGTTGCCTGTTCACTCTGATGGTAGTTTCTTTGCTGTGCAAAAGCTCTTTAGTTTAATTAGATCCCATGTGTCAATTTTGGCTTTTGCTGCCGTTGCTTTTGGTTTTTTAGACATGAAGTCCTTGCCCATGCCTATGTCCTGAATGGTACTACCTAGATTTTCTTCTAGGGTTTTATGGTATTAGGTCTAACATTTAAGTCTCTAATCCATCTTGAATTAATTTTCGTATAAGGGTAAGGAAAGGATCCAGTTTCAGCTTTCTACTTATGGCTAGCCAATTTTCCCAGCACCATTTATTAAATAGGGAATCCTTTCCCCATTTCTTGTTTCTCTCAGGTTTGTCAAAGATCAGATGGCTGTAGATGTGTGGTATTATTTCTGAGGACTCTGTTCTGTTCCATGGTCTATATCTCTGTTGTGGTACCAGTACCATGCTGTTTTGGTTACTGTAGCCTTGTAGTATAGTTTGAAGTCAGGTAGCGTGACGCCTCCAGCTTTGTCCTTTTGACTTAGGATTGTCTTGGCAATGCGGGCTCTTTTTTGGTTCCATATGAACTTTAAAGCAGTTTTTTCCAATTCTGTGAAGAAAGTCATTGGTAGCTTGATGGGGATGGCATTGAATCTATAAATCACCTTGGGCAGTATGGCCATTTTCACGATATGATTCTTCCTATCCATGAGCATGGTATGTTCTTCCATTTGTTTGTGTCCTCTTTGATTTCACTGAGCAGTGTTTGTAGTTCTCCTTGAAGAGGTCCTTTACATCCCTTGTAAGCTGGATTCCTAGGTATTTTTTCTCTTTGAAGCAATTGTGAATGGAAGTTCATTCCTGATTGGCTCTCTGCTTGTCTGTTACTGGTGTAAGAATGCTTGTGATTTTGCACATTAATTTTGTATCCTGAGACTTTGCTGAAGTTGCTTATCAGCTTAAGGAGATTTTGGGCTGAGACGATGGGGTTTTCTAAATATACAATCATGTCATCTGCAAACAGGGACAATTTGACTTCTTCTTTTCCTAACTGGATACCCTTGATTTCTTTCTCTTGCCTGATTGCCCTAGCCAGAACTTCCAACACTATGTTGAATAGGAGTGGTGAGAGAGGGCATCCCTGTCTTGTGCCAGTTTTCAAAGGGAATTTTTCCAGTTTTTGCCCATTCAGTATGATATTAGCTGTGGGTTTGTCATAAATAGCTCTTATTATTTTGAGGTACGTTCCATCAATACCGAATTTATTGAGCGTTTTTAGCATAAGGGCTGTTGAATTTTGTCAAAAGCCTTTTCTGCATCTATTGAGATAATCATGTGGTTCTTGTCTTTGGTTCTGTTTATATGCTGGATTACGTTTATTGATTTGCGAATGTTGAACCAGCCTTGCATCCCAGGGATGAAGCCCACTTGATCATGGTGGATAAGCTTTTTGATGTGCTGCTGAATCCGGTTTGCCAGTATTTTATTGAGGATTTTTGCATCGATGTTCATCAGGGATATTGGTCTAAAATTCTCTTTTTTTGTTGTGTCTCTGCCAGGCTTTGGTATCAGGATGATGTTGGCCTCATAAAATGAGTTAGGGAGGATTCCCTCTTTTTCTATTGATTGGAATAGTTTCAGAAGGAATGGTACCAGCTCCTCCTTGTACCTCTGGTAGAATTCAGCTGTGAATCCATCTGGTCCTGGACTTTTTGGTGGGTAGGCTATTAATTGTTGCCTCAATTTCAGAGCCTGCTATTGGTCTATTCAGGGATTCAACTTCTTCCTGGTTAGTCTTGGGAGAGTGTAAGTGTCCAGGAAATTATCCATTTCTTCTAGATTTTCTAGTTGATTTGCGTAGAGGCATTTATAGTATTCTCTGATGGTTGTTTGTATTTCTGTGGGGTCGGTGGTGATATCCCCTTTATCATTTTTTATTGCGTCTATTTGATTCTTCTCTCTTTTCTTCTTTTTAGTATCTAGCTAGCGGTCTGTCAATTTTGTTGATCTTTTCAAAAACCAACTCCTGGATTCATTGATTTTTTGGAGGGTTTTTTGTGTCTCTATCTCCTTCAGTTCTGCTCTGATCTTAGTTATTTCTTGCCTTCTGCTAGCTTTTGAATGTGTTTGCTCTTGCCTCTCTAGTTCTTTTAATTGTGATGTTAGAGTGTCAATTTTAGATCTTTCCTGCTTTCTCTTGTGGGCATTTAGTGCTATAAATTTCCCTCTACACACTGCTTTAAATGTGTCCCAGAGATTCTGGTATGTTGTATCTTTGTTCTCATTGGTTTCAAAGAACATCTTTATTTCTGCTTTCATTTCGTTATGTACCCAGTAGTCATTCAGGAGCAGGTTGTTCAGTTTCCATGTAGTTGAGCGGTTTGGATTGAGTTTCTTAGTCCTGAGTTCTAGTTTGATTGCACTGTGGTCTGAGAGACAGTTTGTTATAATTTCGTTCTTGTACATTTGCTGAGGAGTGCTTTACTTCCAATTATGTGGTCAATTTTGGAATAAGTGCGATGTGGTGCTGAGAAGAATGTATATTCTGTTGATTGGGGTGGAGAGTTCTATAGATGTCTATTAGGTCCGCTTGGTGCAGAGATGAGTTCAATTCCTGGATATCCTTGTTAACTTTCTGTCTCGTTGATCTGTCTAATGTTGACAGTGGAGTGTTGAAGTCTCCCATTATTATTGTATGGGAGTCTAAGTCTCTTTGTAGGTCTCTAAGGACTTGCTTTATGAATCTGGGTGCTCCTGTATTGGGTGCATATATATTTAGGAGAGTTAGCTCTTCCTGTTGAATTGATCCCTTTACCATTATGTAATGGCCTTCTTTGTCCTTTTTGATCTTTGATGGTTTAAAGTCTGTTTTATCAGAGACTAGGATTGCAACCCCTGCTTTTTTTGTTCTCCATTTGCTTGGTAGATCTTCCTCCATCCCTTTATTTTGAGCCTATGTATGTCTCTGCATGTGAGATGGGTCTCCTGAATACAGCAGACTGATGGGTCTTGACTCTTTATCCAGTTTGCCAGTCTGTGTCTTTTAATTGGAGCATTTAGTCCATTGACATTTAAGGTTAATATTGTTATGTGTGAACTTGATCCTGTCATTATGATATTAACTGGTTATTTGCTCGTTAGTTGATGCAGTTTCTTCCTAGCCTCGATGGTCTTTACATTTTGGCATGTTTTTGCAATGGCTGGTACCGGTTGTTCCTTTCCATGTTTAGGGCTTCCTTCAGGGTCTCTTGTAAGGCAGGCCTGGTGGTGACAAAATCTCTAAGCATTTGCTTATCTGTAAAGGATTTTATTTCTCCTTCACTGATGAACTTAGTTTGGCTGGATATGAAATTCTGGTTGAAAATTCTTTTCTTTAAGAACGTTGAATATTGGCCCCCATCTCTTCTGGCTTGTAGAGTTTCTGCCGAGAGATCTGCTGTTAGTCTGATGGGCTTCCCTTTGTGGGTAACCCGACCTTTCTCTCTGGCTGCCCTTAAGATTTTTTCCTTCATTTCAACTTTGGTGAATCTGGCAATTATGTGTCTTGGAGTTGCTCTTCTGGAGGAGTATCTTTGTGGCGTTCTCTGTATTTCCTGAATTTGAATGTTGGCCTGCCCTACTAGGTTGGGAAGTTCTCCTGGATGATATCCTGAAGAGTGTTTTCCAACTTGGTTCCATTTCCCCCTCACTTTCAGGCACCCCAATCAGACGTAGATTTGGTCTTTTTACATAATCCCATACTTCTTGCAGGCTTTGTTCATTTCTTTTTCTTCTTTTTTCTTTTGGTTTCTCTTCTCGCTTCATTTCATTCATTTGATCCTCAATCGCTGATACTCTTTCTTCCAGTTGATCGAGTCGGTTACTGAAGCTTGTGCATTTGTCACGTATTTCTGTGTCATGGTTTTCATCTCTGTCATTTCGTTTATGATCTTCTCTGCATTAATTAGTCTAGCTGTCAATTCTTCCACTTTTTTTCAAGATTTTTAGTTTCTTTGCGCTGGGTACGTAATTCCTCCTTTAGCTCTGAGAGGTTTGATGGACTGAAGCCTTCTTCTCTCATCTCGTCAAAGTCATTCTCTGACCAGCTTTGATCCGTTGCTGGCGATGGGCTGCGCTCCTTTGCAGGGGGAGATGCGCTCTTATTTTTGAATTTCCAGCTTTTCTGCCCTGCTTCTTCCCCATCTTTGTGGTTTTATCTGTCTCTGGTCTTTGATGATGGTGACGTACTGATGGGGTTTTGGTATAGGTGTCCTTCCTGTTTGATAGTTTCCGTCTGACAGTCAGAAGGACTGTCTGTTGGTCTGTTGGAGATTGCTTGAGGTCCACTCCAGACCCTGTTTGCCTGGGTATCAGCAGCAGAGGTTGCCGAAGATAGAATATTGCTGAACAGCGAGTGTACCTGTCTGATTCTTCTTTGGAAGTTTCCTCTCAGGGGTGACTCCACCCTGTGAGGTGTGGGGTGTCAGACTGCCCCTAGTGGGGGATGTCTCCCAGCTAGGCTACTCAGGGGTCAGGGACCCACCTGAGCAGGCAGTCTGTCCGTTCTCAGATCTCAACCTCCGCGTTAGGAGATCCACGGCTCTCCCCAAAGCTGTCAGACAGAGTCGTTCGCGTCTGCACCGGCCCGCTCTTTCCCCTAATGGACTGCAGCTGTGCGCTGTCCGCAGAGGTAGAGTCTACAGAGACAGGCAGGCTTCCTTGAGCTGCTGTGAGCTCCACCCAGTTCGAGCTTCCCAGCGGCTTTGTTTACCTACTTAAGCCTCAGCAATGGCGGGCGCCCTCCCCCAGCCTCGCTGCTGCCTTGCGGATAGATCGCGCAGACGGCTGTGTTAGCAGTGAGGGAGGCTCCGTGGGCGTGGGACCCTCCCGGCCAGGTGTGGGATATATTCTCCTGGTGTGCCTGTTTCCTTAAAGCGCAGTATTGGGGTGGGAGTTACCCGATTTTCCAGGTGTTGTGTGTCTCAGTTCCCCTGGCTAGGAAAAGGATTTCCTTCCCCTTGCGCTTCCAGGTGAGGCGATGCCTCGCCCTGCTTCAGCTCACGCTGGTCAGGCTGCAGCAGCTGACCAGCACCGATTGTCCGGCACTCCCTAGAGAGATGACCCCAGTACCTCAGTTGAAAATGCAGAAATCACCGGTCTTCTGTGTCGCTCGCGCTGGGAGTTGGAGACTGGAGCTGTTCCTATTCGGCCATCTTGCTCCGCCCCCCCACAAAATACTTTCAATCAATGCTAAGGGGAGGTATCACTGAATGGTGGACCAAAACAAACTACATGGCAATTGATGTCTTTGTGGAAATAACATACCCACAAGTCAGTGGCTCAACACTGATATTAATATATCTTGCACAGTTGTCTTAATTATTTATTAGTTTAACTTTTTCAAAAACACAGATGTTAAGGTGCTAGTAAAAATTTTGATAAGGCCATAGAGTATATCTATTTTTTGAAGTCATACTTTCATTGGCATTGCTTCTTAAACCTACTGATAAATAAAGAAGAATGCACAGATAAAATAGGTTTTGTCTTCTTTTATTAGAGACAAATGTACTTTCCCATGTCCATGCTTTCTACAGTTTTGGAACTGATACAGATCCACAGTGGTCAAACCAAAACTAACTATTTTTAATGTTGAAATTTAATTGAACCAGGATATAACTGTGCAATTGCTGCTTTCTCTTAAACTGCTAATGTTTCATTCACATCGCATAAAACAATTAACACGGTCTAACATATGCAGTTTCGGTAACGAAAGTTAGGCGTGTATCTATAACTAGGTTTCGGTTTTTTCTTCAGTCATCAGAACAACAGACATTGAAGAGACAAATGCATGAGTGCCAACTCTTGCTGCAGCTGTTAAAAAAAAAAGAAATTTACCGGGTGCGGTGGCTCAAGCCTGTAATCCCAGCACTTTGGGAGGCCGAGAGGGCGGATCACGAGGTCAGGAGATCGAGACCATCCTGGCTAATACGGTGAAACCCTGTCTCTACTAAAAAATAAAAAAACTAGCCGGCAAGGTGGCGGGCGCCTGTAGTCCCAGCTACTCGGAAGGCTGAGGCAGGAGAATGGCGTGAACCCGGAGGCGGAGTTTGCAGTGAGCTGAGATCCGGCCACTGCACTCCAGCCTGGGCGACAGAGCGAGACTCCGTCTCAAAAAAAAAAAAAAAAAAAGAATTTTAAGTAATTTTGATAACATTTTTGCAAATAAAATATTCCAGTGCTTACATCAATCCTGAGTTATTAAGATTAAATATGCATTACTTACAGTCTCTGACACAGTTTTACTTTGGAAAATAGTGATTTCTTTTTTTAGTGACTTCCTTCATCAAAAAGAGTTCTTCATCATACTTTTCCAAGTTCTTGATACTTTAAAACAAAAAGGCTAGGTCCCTGACAAACCACCACTTTACATCTCTCATTTTAAACAGGGTAAATTAAATGTCGAAAGGAAACAATTTTTGGTATTCACAGGATGCTGGTTATTTATTTCAAGTTTAAAAACTGTAATCAATACATGGAGCTCCAAATACCCATTAACATTTTTAATGCCAGATTTTAGTGAAAGATTATAGCACGTCCAAACGTCAGGTACTTTGCTTGGAAAAAAATGGGTTAATGAACATCTTAAGGTCAAAATGGAGCAAAGGCAGAAAAAGCTAGCAGTCTGAGATTATCAAATACCATATTTTTTCATCTGGTAGTCACCCATCTATAATCACTAATAGTCCATATAACATGGTTTCCATTGAAGGGATAAAATGGGCTGTGATATTCAAGCGGCATGGTTCATATGAGGTAATAGCCAAGGTTTGTTGCCTCATACCAAGGAAATCAAGGTCATGAACTGACAAAAGGAGTGAGTTTAAAAGTGGAGGTTTAATAGGAAAAAGGAAGAGAAAACAGAATAGCCCTCCCTCCTGCAGAAAGAGAGGGGCACCCGAGTGGGTCTTCCAGTTTTGTGGTGGAGTGGATAGGGTTCTATAGACTGACTTGAGGAAGCAATGTCTGATTTACATAGGGTCCAAAGATTGGTTGGACCAGGTGTGATGTTTTCATAGCACACAAAGAACCTGGCCGCCCCACCCTAATCTTTTGATTGTGCAAATGTGTTCACTACTTGGTAGCTCCATGTTGTCTGCTCCCTTCTGCACACATGATTGGCAAGGAAAAGGAAAGATGGGGCCACCATGTGGGATATGCCTAGCTCCCAGATAGCCTTTTCTTGTTGGCACAGCTGCCACCATGCAAGCTTTCAGCTTTCTTATCTATATCTGCAGCTCGATCTTAGAGGCTAGTCTTTATTAGAAAAGAAAGGATTTGGGGACTGCTTTTTATTAAAAGGGAAATCTTACTGAGGACTTCTTTACCCATTTGCCTAAATTAATTTCTTTTTAATTCCTACACTATTTCCCCCTAAGGAGTGGGATCCTAACTCTCTTGGGAGTGTTGGACAATGACTCTTTCTGGCTGCTTTCTGCTGAAAGGGGATGCTTTGTGGGCAACAGAAGCTAGGGCTGCTCCTGGGGTTGATGTAAAGTCCTCAGAAGAAAGATGTGTCGTGGTTTTGTCTGCAGCACCATTTGGAATTTGATTGCTGTCAGAGCCATTCCAGTGGGTTTTAATACTGGTTTGCCTCCACTAGGTATTACTGAAATGTTAATTTTAAAGTAAAATTCTTTTTAGGATAAGTAGCCTTGGATTTGGGTGGCTAGTGTAACTTTAGTGTTAACCTTGGCTGAATCTTTGCTGCAATTATTAATCCTTTAATGACTCCCACAGACCACCTACAGTATGCTTAAATTTTCTAACTTGTCCTAAACATCCCTCTTTTCAACAACCAGTTATTCTCTTTAGGACAAGAATTTACCATACAAGATCCTTTCTTAAATAAACCTCCATTTTTTACAACCCACTTTGCATAGCTAGGGTGTGACATATTACCAAATCCAATAAAAAGTCCCAGCAGACTCAGAGATAGTAAAACCTTCGTGTTTACTGCTTGTCAGTAGCTATTATTTCTGCTATAAGGATAATACTTAAGCAAAATGCAACAGTAATGGAAACTTTCTGTCCAACATTTCAGTTAGAAGGTGCTACTATGTATAGCTCTAATGCAAATAGCAGAGTGAGTATAGCGATTCCCACAAGGGTGCCATAGTAGATTATTTCCATCTAAAATTTTAAGTTGTCAAGATATAGAATTTCCCTTTTAGGGGGTCTATGAAATTCTTTGGTTTTATTTTCCCAAAGAAAACTCCAGGTTATGGGCACCCTATTTATTTTCATTACCTGGCAGGATTTTCAGGATAATTGCCCAGAACTAGCATATTGGTCCAGATTTTTACTTTACCCATCCCTTTTTGTTTCTTTGGAGCTGCAGGAGATCACTACTTGGTTCACAAGAGTAAGCAGGGTTCATCCAAAATGTAGGCAAAAACACTTACAAACAACCAATGAGACTAAAATTTTACAACAAACGTATGATAAGTTTTGGAGCATAATTTTTCTCTCTCCAGTCCTCATTTTTGGTAAAAACAAATTATGATAGAACCGTATTGTCTGTAGAATGAACTTTAGTTTTATACTTCACCTGATTCTGTGCATAAAGTGCAGCAAGAATATTATCTTTCCCATGGGCTTTTAAATTGACTTTGGCAGAACTCTGTTTCACAAGGAATCTTAGATAAGACCTCTTAAGCCAAGTCCAGCCATGGGTTTACATCCTCAAATACCTGTGAGTTGAGTGATCCTTTCCTCTTAAAGTCCCAAGATAAACTCAGAGCTCTTAGACCTGTTATAAAGTGACATTCTTTATTGACTACAGGTCAGGAACCTTGTACAGGGACTGCATAGATAAGGGTATGAGGCCAGTCTATTTCTTTTTTTCCCCAAGAGGCTTTTACAAAGAAAATGGATTCTTAATGCACTGATCCAAACCATATTGCCATAAGTTAAGAATACTCACAGTTTCTGAATTTTAGAGAAACCAGGCAGTGAATAACAAATCCTTCAATTTTGTTCAACAGCATACCTTACTTAATTGACAAAAGCAATAGATATCTTAAAGGAAAAGTTTCCTTGACTTTGAAGAAGAAAATAAGGATTAGCAATGTTTCAAGCAAAAAGTTAAAGAAGATTACTTCAGACTTCTATTAGTGTAGTTTATGCAGTTAAACTACTGTTTGATATTCAAACTTTCAGCTTCTCATGAGTCCTGATATTTTTTCTATTCCAATGTTATAATCTTCAAAGCAATTAGAAACCTGCAGTTAAGAACAACCATTAAAGTCCTATAGCTTGATTATAAACCATCTTTTGAAGGGAACAAACCAAGACAACAATTGTCTGTGAAAGACAAAATTTCCAGGGTAGTTGCAGCTAAAAACATGACTGACAGAGATTTGGTAATTTCTGTTGCTTACAATAACTTCAACTTTAATTATAATTGATAGTATATGTTTAAACATTAGAATTTTAGAAATCCCACACAATTTTGAAACATACACTAATATTATTCACTAAAATATAACCTGAAGAAGAGTAAACATCATTTTGACAACCTCACATACCTAACCATGTTAAATAATCCTGTTTATCTTTTTTTTTGGACACTTTAAGGGCCCTTCTGAAGTCTCCAAAAAGCCAGGTATCAGGAAAGACAATTTTAAAACTGAGGTTTGATTTTGAGAAGCCTCTGAAGTATGTTAGAGGTTTAAAACACTTGATGTTATGAAATAGAATTCCAGATTACCATAAATTATTTATTTTGCCAAAATGATGACTCATAAGGCAAAAATCTTTCATTAGCCTTTACTATTACATGAAAATCCTCTTCAAGCCAAATTTTATCCTTGAATTATTTATTATAGTTAATCCAATTTTTAGTGAAACTCATAGACAATTACATCTAATCTTAGCCAATTTGACCATGGTAAAATGTTTGCAAACCTCTTATAACCCTTTTGCTAAAAGGCAGACTAGCATCTTAAGACTATCTTGCTGTGCCTTTATTTCAATGCTGAATTTATGAAAAACAATGTAGTACCCTTTTGAATTAGTTACTGTTTACACATGGAATTTTTTGCAAGATTAATTTTTGCAATCTTTCATAACTTGCTTAAATCTTCAGCTTTAGTTTATCTAATTTAAAACAATCCCTTATCCCTAGGCAAAATTTACATTTCCATACCTTCTATAATCATTTACTAAAAGCATATGTTACTGTCTCTACACGCCTTGAAATTAAATCTATTTTTAGTAGTTTAAATTACATGTTATAATGATACTTCTAGTAATTTGTAACTTTAATGTGAAACCTGGTGAGTTATTTTGATTATATACTAGACACAGAGAAAGTCTGACTTTTTCAGTATAATTAGGGGTGTGGTAATTTTCTATGTCCCCAGGCCTCACCAAGTAGTAAAACAGGCAGTTTACAACCTTGAAACATTTAGCAAATCTAGTATTAGACTTGTATGATTTAGACCACCTATTCGCATTTTGACAACACTTGTATTTTACCAGTAATCCTTAGGACTATTTTTATTTATTAAAGATTAACATCACATGAACTAAAAGGCATTACAGATTTTATTTTTCCTTTAAAAAATATTTGATTTAAGCACTTATTTCTTAAGACAATCAATTAGAGCTCTTTTTATAGACATACACAACACATGTATAGCTACACAGACAGAAGACTCAGCACTTGTAAGATTTTTGATTTGCCATTTTCTTAATTGGATTACTGGCTTCAGGGTGAAGCCCTTCGAAGAACAGGGACAGGAAAGCGGGCATTCCCAGGGTCTGACAATCAGGCACAGCTGAAGGCAAAGCCAGATCCCCAAAATTAAGAGTGCCATTTTATACTGGATCCTGGATCCTCCAAAGGAGGGAAATGCTATGGGAAAAGACAGCACAGTGCTTCTACCATGCATTTCATTGCAAGGCAACCCAAACATAATCAGTTCGTTTTGCAATCAGCCCAAACTCCGTGGGAGTCTCATTTCTCAGGTCTAATTGGGGATGTTTTTATGTCTTCTGGGTGGCCAAGAGAATGCCTCTCTGTTCCAAATGTGCAAATAGCTAAGCAGCCCCCCATAACTAGTATTAGCCATCACTTAAAGTATATTTCCCACCTGGTTATTACACATCAACTATCTCTCATAATGTGAAGTAGTTTCTGATAGCCCCCAAACTCAAAACCATCAGATAACACGATGCAAAACAAAACAGAGTCCTGGATTTTGAGAGAGATCTATCCACTTTTAACTCCTGGGATTTCATGAGGAAAACAGAGGTTTTCTTCTAAAATGGAGCATGTGGCACCTCCTCTGTTCCCAAGGAGTCCCAGGCTAACAGATGTTATCCTAGGGCCTCTCACATGTGTATTAAGAGTGGCAAGACAAAAAATGGAGAAAACTAATTCAGTTGACTGAGAACAAAATGAAACCTTTTTCACACGATTGCTGGCAAGATGGCCAAATAGGAACAGCTCCGGTCTGTAGCTCCCAGCGAGATCGATGCAGAAAGCAGGCAATTTCTGCATTTCCAACTGAGGGACCCGGTTAATCTCACTGAGACTGGCTGGACAGTGGGTGCAGCCACAGAGGGCAAGCCAAAGCAGGGTGGGTGTCGCCTCACCCGAGAAGTGCAAGGAGTCTGGGGATTTTCTGTTCCTAGCCACTGGAAGCCATGAGAGGCTGCACGGGATCCGGCCCAGATACTGCACTTTTCCCAAGGACTTTGCCACTGGCAAATCAGGAGATCCCCTCTGCTGCCTGACTCGGTGGGTCCCACCTTCAGGGAGCCCAGCAAGCTAAGATTCACTGGCTTGAAAGTCTCACTGCTAGCACAGCAGTCTGAGGTCGAACTGGGATGCCTGAGCTTGGTGGGGGGAGGGACATACACCATTGCTGAGACTTGAGTAGGTGGTTTTACCCTCACAGTGTAAACAAAGCCACCAGGAAGTTTGAACAGGGAGGAGCCCACCACAGCTCAGCAAGGCTGCTGCTGCCAGACTGCCTCTCCAGGCAGGGCATGTCTGAAAAAAAGGCAGCAGCCCCAGTCAGGGACTTATAGATAAAACCCCCATTTCCCTGAGACAGAGCACCTGGGAGAAAGGATGGCTATGGGCACAGCTTCAGCAGACTTAAGTGTCCTTGCCTGACAGTTCTTAGGAGAGCAGTGGATCTCCCAGCACAGCGTTCGAGCTCTGATAAGGGATAAGCTGCCTCCTCCAATGGGTCCCTGACCCCCGTGTGTGCTGACTGGGAAACACCTACCAATAGGGATCGACAGACACCTCACACAGGAGAGCTCTGGCTGGCATCTAGCAGGTGCCCCTCTGGGACGAAGCTTCCAGAGGAAGGAACAAGCAGCAATCTTTGCTGTTCTGCAGCCTCTGCTTGTGATACCTAGGCAAAGAGGGTCTCGAGTGAACCTCCAGCAAACTCCAGCAGACCTGCAGCAGAGGGGCCTGACTGTTAGAAGGAAAACTAACACACGGGAAGGAATAGTAGCAACATTAACAAAAACGATATCCACTCACAGACCCCATCCAAAGGTCACCGACTTCAAAGACCAAAGGTAGATAAATCCACGAACATGGGGAGAAACCAGTGCAAAAAGGCTGAAAACTCCAAAAACCAGAATGCCTCTTCTCCTACAAAAGATCACAACTCCTTGCCAGCAAAGGAACAAAACTGGATGGAGGATGAGTCTGATGAATTGACAGAAGTAGGCTTCAGAAGGTGGGTAATAACAAACTCCTCTGAGCTAAAGAAGCATGTTCTAACCCAATGCAAGGTAGCTAAGAACCTTGATAAAAGGTTGCAGGAACTGCTAACTGGAATAACCAGTTTAGAGAAGAACATAAATAACCTGATGGAGCTGACAAACACAGCACAAGAACTTAGTGATGCATACACAAGTATCAATAGCTGAACCGATCAAGCAGAATAAAAGATATCAGAGATTGGAGATCAACTCAATGAAATAAAGCTAAAATATAAGATTAAAGAAAAAAGTGAAAAGAAACAAAGCCTCCAAGACACATAGGACTATGTAAAAAGACCGAATCTACGTTTGACTGGTGTACCTGAAAGTGACGGGGAGAATGGAACTAAGTTGGAAAACACCCTTCCGGATATTATCTAGGAGAACTTCCCAACCTAGCAAGACAGGCCAACATTCAAATTCAGGAAATACAGAGAACACTACGAAGATATTCCTCAAGAAGAGCAACCCTAAGACACACAGTTGTCAGGTTCACCAAGGTAGAAATGAAGGAAAAAATGGTAAGGGCATCCAGAGAGAAAGGTCAGATTACCCACAAAGGGAAGCCCATCAGACTAACAGCAGATCTCTCGGCAGAAACCCTACAAGCCAGAAGAGAGCAGGGGCCAATATTCAACATTCTTAAAGAAAATAATTTTCAACCCAGAATTTCATATCCGGCCAAACTAAGTTTCATAAATGAAGGAGAAATAAAATCCTTCACAGACAAGAAAATGCTGAGAAATTTTGTCACCATCACACAGACCTGCCCTACTAGAGCTCCTGAAGGAAGCACTAAACATTGAAAGGAACAACCGGTACCAGCCACTGCAAAAACATGCCAAAATGTAAAGACCTTTGACGCTGTGAAGAGACTGCATCAACTAATGGACAAATTAACCAGCTAGCATCATAATGACAGGATCAAATTCACACATAACAATATTAACCTTAAATGTAAATGGGCTAAATGCCCCAATTAAAAGACACAGACTGGCAAATTGGATAGACGGTCAAGACCCATCAGTGTGCTGTATTCAGGAGACCCATCTCACATGCAGAGACACATATAGGCTCAAAAGAAAGGGATGGAAGAAGATCTACCAAGCAAATGGAAAACAAAACAAAAAAAAAGCAGGGGTTGCAATCCTAGTCTCTGAAAAACAGACTTTAAACCAACAAAGATCAAAAGAGACAAAGAAGGGACTACATAATGGTAAAGGCGTCAATGCAACAAGAGCTAACTATCCTAAATATATATGCACCCAATACAGGAGCACCCAGATTCATAAAGCAAGTTCTTAGAGACCTACAAATAGACTTAGACTCCCACGCAATAATAGTGGGAGACTTTAACACCCCACTGTCAATATTAGGCAGATCAACAAGATAGAAAATTAACAAGGATATCCAGGACTTGAACTCAGCTCTGGATCAAGCAGACCTAATAGGCATCTACAGAACTCTCCACCCCAAATTAACAGAATATACATTCTTCTCAGCACCACATTGCAGTTATTTTAAAATTGGCCACATAATTGGAAGTAAAATACTGCTCAGTGAATGCAAAAGAATGGAAATTATAACAAACAGTCTCTCAGACCACAGTGCAATCAAGTTAGAACTCAGGATTAACAAACTCACTCAAAACTGCACAACTACGTGGAAACTGAACAACCTGCTCCTGAATGACTACTGGGTAAATCACGAAATGAAGGCAGAAATAAAGATGTCCTTGAAATCAATGAGAACAAAGACACAACATTCAAGAATCTCTGGGACACATTTAAAGCAGTGTGTAAAGGGAAATTTACAGCACTAAATGCCCACAAAAGAAAGCAGGAAGATCTAAAATTGACACCCTAACATCACAATGAAAAGAACTAGAGAAGCCAGAGCAAACACATTCAAAAGCTAGCAGAAGGCAAGAAATAACTAAGATCAGAGCAGAACTGAAGGAGATAGAGACACAAAACACCCTTCAAAAAATCAATAAATCCAGAAGCCTTTTTTTTGAAAAGATCAACCAAATACACAGATCACTAGCCAGACTAATAAAGAAGAAAAGAGAGAAGAATCAAATAGATGCAATAAAAAATGATAAAGGGGATATCACCACTAATCCCACAGAAATACAAACTACCATCAGAGAATACTATAAACACCTCTATGCAAATAGACTAGAAAATCTAGAAAAAAATGGATAAATTCCTGGACACAAAACCCTCCCAGGACTAAACCAAGAAAGAGTCGAATCTCTGAATAGACCAATAACTAGTTATGAAATTGAGGCAGCAATTAATAGCCTACCCGCCAAAAAATGTCCAGGACCAGACAGATTCACAACCGAATTCTACCAGAGGTACAAAGAGGAGCTGGTACCCTTCCTTCTGAAACTATTCCAAACAATAGAAAAAGAGGGAATTTTCCCTAACTCATTTTATGAGAGCAGCATCATCCTAATACCAAAACCTGGCAGAGACACAACAAAAAAAGAAAATTGCAGGCCAATATCCCTGATGAACATTGATGTGAAAATCTTCAATAAAATACTGGCAAATCGAGTCCAGCAGCACATCAAAAAGCTTATCCACCACGATCAAGTTGGCTTCATCCCTGGGATGCAAGGCTGGTTCAACATATGCAAATCAATAAATGTAATCCATCACATAAACAGAACCAATGATAAAAACCACATGAATATCTCAATAGATACTGAAAAGGCCAACAGCCCTTCAGGCAAAAAACTCTCAATAAGCTAGGCACTGATGGAACATATCTCAAAATAATAAGAGCTATTCATGTCAAAACCAAAGACAATATCATACTGAAGGGCAAAAACTGGAAGCATTCCCTTTGAAAGCCGGCACAAGGCAAGGATGCCCTCTCTCACCACTCCTATTCAACATAGTATTGGAAGTTCTGGGCAGGGCAACCAGGCAACAGAAAGAAATAAAGGGTATTCAATTAGGAAACAGGAAGTCAAGTTCTGTTTGCAGATGACATGATTGTATATTTAGAAGACCACATCGTCTCAGCCCAAAATCTACTTAAGCTGGTAAGCAATTTCAGCAGTCTCAGGATACAAAATCAATGTGCAAAAATCACAAGCATTCTTATACACCAGTAACAGACAAACACAAAGCCAAATCATGAATGAACTCCCATTCACAATTGCTACAAAGAGAATAAAATATCTAGGAATACAATTTATAAGGGATGTGAAGGTCCTCTTCAAGGAGAACTACAATCAACTGCTCAAGGAAATAGAGAGGACAAAAACAAATGGAAAAACATTCCATGCTCATGGATAGGAAGAATCAATATTGTGAAAATGGCCATACTGCCCAAAGTAATTTATAGATTCAATGCTATCCCGATCAAGCTACCATTGACTTTCTTCACAGAATTGGAAAAAAACTACTTTAAATTTCATATGGAACCAAAAAAGAGCCCGCATAGCCAAGACAATCCTAAGCAAAAAGAACAAAGCTGGAGGCATTATGCTACCTGACTTCAAACTATACTACAAGGCTACAGTAACCAAAACAGCATAGAACTGATACCAAAACAGATATATAGATCAACGGAACAGAACAGAGGCCTCAGAAATAACACAACACGTCTATAACCAACTTGTCTTCGACAAACCTGACAAAAACAAGCAATGTGGAAAGGATTCCCTGTTTAATAAATGGTGTTGGGAAAACTGGCTAGCCATAGGCAGAAAACTGAAACTGGACCCTTTCCTTAAGCATTATACAAAAATTAACTCACGATGGATTAAAGACTTAAATGTAAAACCTAAAACAATACAAACCTCTAGAAGAAAACCTAGGCAATACCATTCAGGACACAGGCATGGGCAAGGACTGCATGACTAAAACACCAAAAGCAATGGCAACAAAAGCCAAAATTGACAAATGGGATGTACCTAAATAAAGAGCTTCTGCTCAGCAAAAGAAACTATCATCAGAGTGAACAGGCAACCTACAGAATGGGAGAAAAAAAGTGGGCAAAGGATAAAAACAGACACTTCTCAAATGAAGACATTTGTGCAGCCAACATGAAAAAAAGCTCATCATCACTGGTCATTAGAGGAATGCAAATAAAAACCACAATGAGATACCATCTCACGCCAGTTAAAATGGCAATCATTAAAAAGTCTGGAAACAACAGATGCTGGCGAGGATGCAGAGAAATAGGAATGCTTTTACACTGTTTATGAGAGTGTAAATTAGTTCAACTATCGTGGAAAACAGTGTGGCGATTCCTCAAGGATCTAGAACCAGAAATACCATTTGATCCAGCAATCCCATTACTGGTTATATACCCAAAGGATTATAAATCATTCTACTATAAAGACACACGCACACGTATGTTTATTGCAGCACTATTTACACTAGCAAAGACTTGGAACTAACCCAAATGACCCCAGTGATAGACTGGATAAAGAAAATGTGGCACATAGACACCATGGAATACTATGCAGCCATAAAAAAGAATGAGTTTATGTCCTTTGCAGGAACATGGATGAAGCTGGAAATGATCATCCTCAGCAAACTAACACAGGAACAGAAAACCAAACACCGCATGTTCTCACTATAAGTGGAAGGCGAACAATGAAAACACAATGGAAACAGGGAGGGGAACATCACACACCAGGGCCTATCAGGGGGTGGGGGGAAAGGGAGAGAGAGCATTAGGACAAATACCTAACACATGCGGGGCTTAAAACCTAGAAGATGGGTTGATGGGTGCAGCAAACCACCACGGCACATGTATCCCTATGTAACAAACCTGCACATTCAGCACATGTATCCCAGAACTTAAAGTAAAATAAATAAGTAAATAAAATAAATAACCAAAAGAGTAAAAAAAAAAAAAAAAAAAAAAAGAATTATGAAATGTTTAGCTAGGCATGGCCAATGGAATTAGAATTAGCCAGTCTTGCCATAACTTTCTGCTTCCTTATTGTCCTGAGTTTCAGTGGGCAACAGATTCATCTTTGGAGATTACTACAGAAATCTCTGCAACACTGTCTTTTTCCATTCATAACTTAAGGCTTTCATAATTATTGCAGAAGTTTCTCAGTCTCTCCATGTGAAATTTCTCTTAGCTATTGGATTTTAGATATTTCACAGTTTCTTTTGTGCTTTTAAACACACAGTTCCAATTCTGCTACTTAAAGTGGTTTCATGTTCAATTCACCCGCTGAAAATATGCCTGTTTAATCCGTCTTCTATGGTGATTTATCTGTTTATGCTATACTATAGTATATAGTATAACTTCCCCAGTATAGACTGGGGAAGTTTTAAAGTTGACTCTAGCTTTTCAGGATGTAGACAGCAGCCAAATTCATGACAAAAATGACACGCTACCTTAAAAAGTCTATCCAAATGTACCAAAGGTATTTGCTGTATAGGTCATGTTCTTTGCATCATAACTTCCTTTGAAAATGAAAGCTATGCACTTTTTGAATTAATAATAATTGTGCACATAGATAAACACATACTCCTGTCCATGCACACAGGCGAGTGCATGTGCACACGCATTCACACACGCGCCTCCCCCCTACACATTATCTTAGAGTGTGCCTTGGCATCCTTCACACAGACATACATCATTGCGGAAGAGACCCAGCTCTGTGTGCTCAGTCTGTGTGCCACAGCATCACCTTTGTCCCTCCACAGCTATGTGCCTACTTTGTGTGGTCTTTATATTGTTCTGAAGAAGAGTCAGGTTACTTATTCACTTTGTGTGCACACTTCAAAAAATACATATTTTAACATTTCTATAATATCCAATAAAAGGATAAAATTAGAAGATATAACTTCTGAACAAATAAAGGAGAAAATAAAATGGTAATACTCAAGCTAAAATGAAACAAACACAAACAAGATAGACAGAATAAAAGTGATATGAACAGCAAGTATACTAATAGAAGTACAATATAAGATGATAGAAATGAATCCATAAACACAATGGATACAAACAGATTAAACTCTATAATGAAAAGATAAAGACAAAAGGTTTGAAAAGAAGAAGATGGAAAACAAAAGACCAAATATATATTAACCCAAGGAAAAAGGCTTAACTGTATCAACATCAGATAAATTAAATATTAATGCTAAAGTCATCCTTCTGGATAAAACAGTCATCCATATGAGAAAATCTGTTAAGTTCTCAGATAGCTATAACAATTTAAATCTACACGCATTTAATTAAATGGCATTAATATATATAATATACATAAAAGAAAAATTAACAGAACAAAAATAGAAATGAACAAATCCACCATTATACTGGAATAACTCAGCATATTCTCACCAGCTGTGAGAATGGTCTATGACTGGCATAGAGACCAAACTAATATAAATATAAAAGATTTAATAGTTTAATAAGCTCCTTATAATGGACATATATAGAAAACTACACCAAATAATTGGAGAACACACAATCTTTTTAAGCGTTCCAGAAAATTTTTTATAACTTGGTTACCCACTTGACATAAAGTGTGTCTTCTCAAATTTCAAAGAATCTGAAATTTTCTAACTGTAACACAAAAATTTAAAACTTAATATCAAAAGAAAGCCTTCAATGGCCCTGTATATTTAAAAATGTAAAAAGACACATAAAGATCTCTGTGAGTTAAAAGTCATAATAAAAATAAAATTGTGCCTAGGAGACTTTGATAATAATAACAAACTTAATTTACTCCACTCATAACTTAAGGCTTTCATAATTATTGCAAAGGTTTGACAAAGTACATATTTAAAAGAAAAATTTTACCTTTAATTGTTATGCATGGATCATATTTGGGCCATAAGTCAAGCACATGAATATATACATATATGTGTGTGTGTGTATACACAAGATATTCTACTCTGGGGCAGGCAGAAAGGTCTAGGAGTTGGGATGAAATGGAATTGGTCACGAGTTGATGACTGCGGAAGCTTGGAGAAGGTCTGTAGCTGTTTCTTAGACCACTTTCTCCCTCTCATTCTTCACCCCAATGAGTCCTGTATCTAGTCCCATATAACAGCACCACACACAGACAAATATTTTTGTCAGTTTCTTACATACACGTTGATATGACTTTATACATTTACAAGAAACAAGTAAAGGCATAAATGTATTTTCCCTTATTCACATAATATATATCATACACACCCATTTACAACCCACTTTTTTCACCTAACATCATATCTCAGAAAGTCTTCCTTATCATTTGATTGCCGTGGCATTCCCACCATTTGGACACATGGTATTTTATTGAATCCTTCCTCTCCTGAGGAAGATCTAGGGTGTTTGCAACTCTGTGCGAAGGTTTAGGGCTGCCATGAACAAAACAGTGCATCTGCCACGTCACCCATGTGCCAAGTGTCTCTGCAGGAAGCGTTCTCAAAAATGGAACAGCTGGGAGAGCTGGGTCCCATATCTGATCATTAATACATTTTAATATGGCAGATGTTACCAAATATTCTCCTCAGGGATTTGTACCAATTTATACTTGTCCCAGAAGTGTGCAGGAGTTATTCGCAATACTTTAATAACCCAGTGCATTTGCTTCCTTTGCCTGGAATACGCGTCCTACCTCATCAGATGCCATCCTCTGGGAGATGATTTAAGAGGGATGCCTTCCATAACAATACCTCCTGGGCTGCACTAGGAGACAGACATGTGCCCCGAGGGGTCCCGCACATGCGTTTCTCATAACACTTCTCACACTGCATTGTGATTGCCAGGGTTCCTTATTTTCTCAAGTTCCAGAATACCAGTTCTGTCTTATGTGTCTTCTTTCACCTGTACTTCCTACCATGCCGAATCCACAGGCAGCTATTGGAGTGTTTGTAACATGAATCATTAAAAATGGGCTGGGGTCTCTATGGATTATATACACTTTCTAATCAATTCCAAATACAAAAAAATACAAGCAAGAAATAAAAAGCACATGTTTTAAAAGAGCATTACAGTGTGGAGATTCCTTGAAGAACTAAAAGCCGAACTAGCCTTTTTTTGGTTATTTTTGCATTTTGTTTTGTTTTTAAATATGATACACCGTTGTCCAGGGAAGGCAGAGAACAGTGAAGTTATTCCAGCCACAGAGAAAGGTAATACCAGGGTGCAAGCCTCTCTTGCCAAAAGCCTTGGAGAATCTAGAAGAAATTTTTGGTCGTGGAGAGGCAGGAACGTGGATCTTGGAGCTGGACAGCCTTGGCCCAGGTTCAGGTCCTTGCTCTGCCATGTACTTCCCCGGACCTCTCAGTGGGGTCCCTGGGCCAGCAGCATCGCATGCCCTGGGAGTTTGTTAAGAGCAGAGTCCACTGAGTCAGATGTACAATTTTAGCTAGACCGCCAGGCGATTCTTGGCATGTTACGTTTTGAAGAGCATTGACCTGGGATTCTGGGCAAGCCAAATCACTCCAGTGTGCCTCAGGGTCCTTATCTGTCGCATGGTGATAATGCCTACTTGAAAAGGTCGTTGTGATAATTCAATGAGATAAGGTAGTCCAGCCCTGAGCATAGTGCCTGGTCCATAGGAAGTGTTCCATATTTATCTCCAGCCCGTGGACCTTCTTTCGGGAAGTTTAAATTTCTTTTCCACTCTCAAAAAAGCCTCTTGGTTTTGAACTCGAAGCTGTTGTAGTGCTGCAGTCGGACAGTAGAGGGCAATCTCGGTATTGCCATCGTGGAGAGCTGGACACCGGGCTGTGTGGGTCCGGACTGTGAGTGCACAGGTGATGCCGGCCGGCTCCTGGGTACCCACCCAGCTCGCTTACCTAGTAGCTCCCCTCCCGGGGTTGAGAGTCCTGGGCCTGAGCCTACAGCCTCGGCCATCTGGTCCCCCACTTAATCTCCCACTGCTAGTCATAAACAAATCTCGTGCAAACCTCCCGGGCTCATCCCCAGTCCCGCGGAGGGGCTAGACGTTGATGAAGGATCCCTGGTCGCCTTTGGCCGTCTCGGTCTCCAGGCAGCGCCCGTTCCTCTGTGTGACGTGGGGTTCCGGTGGAATCTGGCATAGCAGCGCAGCCCTGCCAGGCAGTCTTGGTGATGGTCGCATGGTTCCGCTTCGGCTGATGTTTCGTTACTGTCACTGGAGAGTTTACCCTGGTTTTTCTTTCTTCTTTGCAGAGGGCCCACCATCAGGTTTTAAGTTTTCATAATCGGTCCAGTCGAACAAGGCCACGTCCAACGTGGGTATCACCTCCCCGTCAGGCCTGCGCTGTGCCTGGGGCCGCAGGGAGGTGATGGGCAGGATCAGGGACTCTTCTGTGGCAGGTGCTGCCTCAAAGGTGGTGAGGAAGAGCATGGTGGGGGCCCGACTGGCGGAATATTGCTCCATGGCCGCATCCAGCTCCTTGGCTTCGGAGAGCTCCGCCTTCGTCAGGAGCTGGGACCTCGGACCAAGGCTCGGCCTCGGTGCAGCCTCAGCCTGTCCCTGCGTCTCTTGTGCTCCCTGCTGCGTTTCCTGGCCCTCTCCCACCCTGGAGACCGATTCTGCTTCTTGGGGTAGGGCAACTCGAGCCCCAGGCACAGGTCCTTGACCCGCAGCAGGCCCTGCAGGACTCTGCTCAGGCAGCGGCCCCTCAGACACTGGCAGCCTGGAAGCCTGCCTGGTGGCGGTGACCACAGCCCCATCCTGGGCCTCCCTGGGCAGGCGTGAGCCCCACTCCTTGCCTGGGCCGCGCTGGCGGTGGTGGCTGGCCTGAGGCGACCATAGTGCTGGGCCAGGGAGGTCGATGTGATTCTCGGGGAGATTCTGAGCAGGAGTCCCAGGTGCAAGGGCATTTGCCAGGCTCAGCTCCAGGGGCAGCAGGAGGGCTAGGACTAGGGCCGCCAGGGAGGAGGCGGAGGGGCGCCGGGCCGAGCACCCGCGGGAGCCTAGCGCAGCAGAGGGTGAGCCGCAGAGCCGGGACTGCGGCGTGGAGGTGCGCGGGCGGTGGGAGGATGTCAGAACTACCATTTGATCCAGCAATCCCACTACCGGGTATCTACCCAGAGGAAAAGAAGTCATTATACGAAAAAGATACTTACACGAGCATGTTTGCAGCAGCACAATTCTCAATTGCAAAAACATGGAACCAACCCAAATGCCCATTAGTCATGAGTGGACAAAGAAACTGTAATATATATCATATTTTTCATATATTTATCATATATATCAGATTATCAAATATATATCAGATATATATTATCATATATATGAGATAAAAACTATGCAGTCATAAAAAAGAATGAATTAATGGCTTTCCTAGTGACCTGGATGAGACTGGAGACTATTATTTTAAGTGAAGTAACTCAGGAATTGAAAACCAGACATTGTTATGTTCTCATTCCTAAGTGGGAGCTAAGCTATGAGGATGCAAAGGCATAAGAATGACGCAATGGACTTTGGGGACTCAGGAGGAAAGGGTGAGAAGCGGGTGAGGGATAAAAGACTACAAATTGGTTCAGTGTATACTGCTCGAGTGATGTGTGCACCAAAATCTCACAAATCACCACTAAAGAACTTACTCATGTGACCAAACACCATCTGCTCCTCAATAACCCATGGAAATAAAATTAAAATAAATAAAAATAAATTTAAAAAAATAAAAAAGCATTACGAAGTCAAATTCAGAAAAAGAGATTGGAAACATGGTTTAAAATGACCCCAAAATAACAACTTTCAAATTCTGAACACAAATAGGGATGCGACTATTTGTTTGTTTTAGTGCCTATAGAAATTGTATTATAACAGGCTTTTATAGCCATTTGTTGAAAAAGAAGTGAATACACTAATCAAGAAAGCTGCTGTATATATGCTACATATATATACATTTTTCATATATGTCCATAGGGCAATGTCCATCATTCTGGAGAAGTTGCCTGGAGCTGTTTAGTACATTTTAACTAATGTTCCTAAAAAAAAAAAAGAATTTCTCCTAAATTCAGACACCACTTCATTGGTTAATTCATTTTGTAATCCATCCATTCACTCAATATCTCAGCAAATATTTTTAGTGGCCTTTTTTTTTTTTTTTCCTTTTAGTAAAGGAGTATGCTAGGCCAGGCATGGTGGCTCATTGCTTGTAATCCTAGCACTTTGGGAGACCGAGGTGGGACAATCACTTGAGCCAGGAGTTGGAAACTAGCCTAGGCAACATAGTGAGACCCTGTGTCTACTAAGAATAATAGCTAAATTTAAAAAATATATTTTAAAAAAGGACTATGCTAGTTCTATAAGGTATCCAAAGCTTATTTGATAAAAATTCCAGGCTCTATAAATTTATAGAAGAATGGGAAATAATTTTCTTTTACCAGTAAATTATATCATTGTACTTAAAATGTTTCAATTTGGCTTTGATTTTAAGAAATGCAAGGAAATATAAAATGGTTTACATTAATTATATATTGTACATATTTATATGCAAATATTTACAATATGTATTAAAATGTATATGTGGTATATTATTCAACCTTGTGAATTTAGGAAAAAAGAGATTTATACATTTTAAAACTTCCTTGTATGAAAAAATTCTGGAAACTATAAGTGTGAGCTATCTACATTAGTGTTTCTGTGTTTGCCAAAACAGTATTACAGCCCAAAGGGGAATGACTGAGGACAGATAACTTGGCCAAATGTCCCCGGCTAGAAAAGCGAGGAGACTGCATCAAACTCACTCCAAAAGCCAATCAAAGAATAACTTAAAACTGCTGTCACTCACTTAGATTTTGCTTCCTGGTCCTCAGTGTCAGTTGATGAGGCTTGGAAATAAGCACATGTATCTGTCTATACTGAAGGGAATCTACTATGGCACCAGTTCAAAACACTGCATGAGCAGTCGAGAGAAACAATTTACCAGAACATGCTTAATGGTAAATCAGAAATGACATGTATGAAATGACATGCATGAAAACATGGGGCTGCAATTTGAAAATATTGGAAAATGAGTCATCTATGTTTGCAGAACCAATCAGATCTTGGACTGATAACACTTTGTAAGTTGCAATTGCTGGATACCATGTATCTATGTGATCAGGACCATCTGTAATGATGAATGGTTCATGTTCACACAGCTTCAAATGCCTGATTTCTGAAATGACCAACTATTTATTAGCTGTAAGGTAAGGGCAATGACGCCTATGATCTTCTCCTGTGCTTAGTGGAGATGTTAAAATTCGTTTATGGAGCTACAAAGATTATGACATGCAATAAAACTTCTAAACTATGTAATAACATCCAAGGTAGGATTTTGTGGATTGTGTGTTAGTAATGATATTTTAAGAGAATATTAACATTTTGTTAAGCAAATATATAATATATTAATTATGTGATTTTGATTTTAATTACAATAAATTAATTTTATCATAAGCATCTTTTCTATTTACACATAAAACTCTTGCAAATTCAAATAATAAAAAATGATGTTTTTAATCTGTACTCAAGAATAGACAGTCATATGTTTTATATAGAAAGAGAGTCTATTTCAACATGGCAAAACTCCTTCTCCCCTAAAAATACAAAAATTACTTGGGCATGGTGATGCATGCCTGTGGTTCTAGCTACTCGGGAGTCTGAGATGGGAGGATGACTTGAGGCCAGCGGGCAGAGGTTGCAGTCATCTATGATTACACCACTGGCCTCCAGCCTGGATGATAGAGCGAGACTGTCATAAAATAAATAAAAAATAAAAAAATAAAATAAATAAAATAAAATAGAAAGTGTATAGGTCAGCTGGATGCAGTGGCCCATGCCTGTAATCCCAGCACTTTGGGAAGTTGAGGCAGGAGGATCACTTGAGGCCAGGAGTTCAAGACCAGTCTGGGCAACACACTGAGACCATGTCTCTAGAAAACACACACAAAAAAATCAGCCAGCATGGTAGCACACGCCTGTATTCCCAGGTACTCGGGAGGCCTGAAGTGAGAGGATCACTTGAGCCATCGCATACAATTTGCAGCCAGGTGGCAGACAGTACAGACCTCAAAGCCTCCACTAACTCAATGAACCCCTTCCCCAGCACACGGACACACACACAAAGACTTACACTCATGTCGCTTGCTTATGGGAGCCGGCGTTTCTCCTTGGGGGTAGCAAGGATGAGCTTTTTATTGTCACTGTGGTTTCTCGGCTTATGCAAGTCAACACCTTTGGACAAGGGCTCAGAAGAAGTTGGAATCCATCCTACCTCCCTCTTTATAATGGTGCCATTTAAAAAATTATTTTGTAGAGACGAGATCTTGCTATATTGGCCAGGGTGGTCTCAAACTCCTGGCCTCAGGTGATTCTCCCACCCCTGCCTCCCAAAGCGCCGGGATTGCAGGCATGAGCTACTGTGCCCACCTAAAACAATGCCATTTTTAAGATGAGGTGCATTTAAAGAAAGGGTGCATTTGGTAGGCAAAATAAGTACCCTCCAAAGATGTCCAGGAACTCATCCCTGGAACCTGTGAACATGTGAGACCACAAGGCAAGGGAGGAAATGAGCTGGAAGGTGCTAATGACAGGTACCGATCAGCTGACCTGAAACATGGATATTATCCTGGGTTATCTCTAGGGGAATCCAGTGGAATCCCAAGGGTCTTTCTAAGTGTGAGAAAGGCAGGAGGAAGGAACCAGAAAGCCACATGAGAAGGATCTGACCCCAAAAATCCTGGCTTTTAAGACGAAGAAAGAGTCCATGAGACAAGGAATGGAGGGAGCTTTCAGAATCCAAAAATCGCAAGAAAACAGGTCCTCCCCTACAACCCTCAGAAGGGACACTGCCCCACTGCCATCTTGATTTTTAACCCAAAGACACTCATTCCATGCTTTACATGAAACTGCAGAACTGCAGGGCAATAAGTGTATGTTTTTACTTTTAATTATAAACATTTCACTAACTTATTTTAATTGACAAGTTTAAATGGTATATACTGTCTATAATAGGTTGCTTTGAAATATGTATAGATTGTGAAATAACTATGTCAAGCTAGTTGACATTTGCATTCCTTCACTTAAGTATAATTTTCTTTGTGGTGAGAACTCTTAAAATCTACCCTCTTAGCAATCTTTAAAAATCCAGTATTATCATTATCTGTTGACACAGTGTTTTACAATAGAGCTCTTGAACTTACTCCTCCTAACTGAAATCTTGTACCCTTTGGCCAACATCTCCCCAACCTTCCACCTCCCCCAGCTCCTGGTAACCATCATTCTATTCTCTGTTTCTGTGAGTTCAGCTGTTTTAGATTCCATATAAAAGTGAGATAATGCAGCCAGGCTCGGTGGCTCACGCCTGTAATCCCAGCAATTTGGGAGGCTGAGGTGGAAATATCACTTGAAGCCAGGAATTTGAGATTGGCCTGGGCAACACAGGGAGACTGCATCTCTAGAAAGAAAAAAGTGTGTGTGTGTGTGTATAATTTGTATTATACATTATATGATTATACTATATTATATATATATATATATTACACATATATATAAGTTGGGTGTGGTGCACACACCTGTGGTAGCAGCCACTCTGAAGGCTGAGGTGAGAGGATCGCTTGAGCCCAGAAGGTCAAGGTTGCAATGAGCTATGATCATACCACTCTGGCTGGGCCAGAGCGACACCTGGTCTCCAAAAATAATACGACTTCAAGTACACAGTTACTCATTTGAGGTAGTAAGGGGTGGCATAAATATCAACTGCTCCATCATTAAGTACCTTGTGGCCTCTTTCTTGTCCTTCCACTATAGAGTAAATAGTAGTCAGATAACCCAGTATGTACAACAGAACTCGCACATGGACCTCTGCAGTGCTTACTTTGCCTCTGTAACTACTGAAAGAAATCTCAAACAAGGATCTTCTTAGAAACTTGAAGTAGTACTTAATAGTACTTAGTAGTACCAACACACGCTTTGGGAAAAGGAAAATCCTTTATGAAAATGCAAACTTTAGGAATTAAATGCTCCCCATAGGGACTCACTTATAGCTGTATAAGTGACTGCAGGCAGAAAAACACAATCTGAATGAAATTGGTTTTTTTCTTAAACTTGGAAAACCCAGAAAAGATGAGTGGTATATAGGGGCCAATTAACATAAAAAGCACAAGGAAAAATGAGAGGAAGTCGCTCCTCTCCTCCCAATGGAGTATTGTGTTTTGAAGGATTCATGAATGGAATTTCAGAAACTTGGCAAAAGAATACATTTACTTCACTTACTCCATATATATTCTGAATTTCACATTTACTAAATAAAGTGTCTCCAAATGAACATTTATTTTCTTACATGTTGTTACATGTAAAATTTTTACATGTAAAAACATGTAAAATTACATGTAAAAAGGAATCTTACATGTAAAAACATGTACATCTTTTTAACATGTTGTTACATGCAAAACACTTTTACATGCATGTAAAAATCTTTTTTACATGTTGTTATATGTTGTTGCATGTGAAAATTGCACATTAAGAAAATGAAAGGTAGGTGAATTCATCATTCAAGTTTTTAGATGCAGGTAGACTTAAACTTCCACATAATCCATGAATATTAAACTGGAAAAACAAAGCACTCTACATAATTTACCTTGCCACAGATGTGAAATAATTGTAAGCATACATAAATGTTAACAAAATACTTTCAATCAATGCTAAGAGGAGGTATCATTGAATGATGGACCAAAACAAACTAAATGGTATTTTGATGTCTGTGGAAATGACATGCCCACAAAGCAGTAGCTCAGCACTGATATTAATATATCTTGCTCAGTTGCCTTAATTATTTATAGTAGTTTAATTTTTTCAAGAACACAAATGTTAATGTATTTTTAATAATTTTGATAAGGCCATAGAATGTATCTATTTTTTGAATTCCTACTTTCATTGGAATTGCCTCTTTATCCTAATGAGTAAATACAAAAGAATGCATAGAAAGGATAGCTTTTGTCATCGTCTTCTTGTTTTCTGAGAAAGAGTCTTGCTCTTGTCGCCCAGGTTGGAGTGCAGTGGCACAGTCTTGGCTCACTGCAACCTCCGACTCCGGGATTCAAGCGATCCTCCTGCCTCAGCCTCCTGAGTAGCTGGGACTACAGGTGCATGCTACCATGCCTGGCCAATTTTTGTATTTTTAGTAGAGATGGGGTTTCACCATGTTGGCCAGGCTGGTCTCAAATTCCTGACCTCAAGTGATCCACTCCCCTCCGCCTCCCAAAGTGCTGGGATTACAGGCATGAGCCACCACACCCGGCAGGTTTTGTCTTCTTTTATTAAAGAAAAATGTACTTTTCTATGCCCATGCTTTCTACATTTTTGGAACTGATACGGATCCACAGAGGCGAACTGAAATCTAAATTATCTTTAATGTTAAAATTTAATTGACCGTGTACATAACTATGCAATCCCTGCTTTCTCACAGAAGTGTCTAGGATTCATTCAACAGATCATAGAAACTAGGTCTGGCATTTAACAGACAAATGACAGAGGAGCTATACCGATTTATACAACAAGTATCAAAACACTATCATGTAGTTTACTGTAGTTCAAGTTGTGCTATCAAAACACTATCATGTAGTTTACTGTAGTTCAAATTGTGCTTGTATCATATAACATAGGTTCAAGTTCTTTCTTCAGTCATCAGAATAACAGAGGTTGAAGAGACAACTAAGTGTCAACTCTTCCAAAAGCTGTTTCAAAAAAAATTTAAGTAACTGTGATACACATTTCTGCAAATCAAATATTCCAGTGCTTACACCAATCCTGAATTTTTAATATTAAATATGCACTACTTACAGTTCTGACACGAGTTTATTTAAAACACGGCTAGTTATCAAGTTCACTTTCTTCACTGGAAGAAATGATGCAATAATTGTCTTTAGAGTCCTTGGTAGCCTAAAAGAAAAAGTCTAGTTCACTGACAAACCATCACTTTACATCTCACATTTTAAACAGGGTTAATCAGATGTCAAAAGGAACAACTTTTAATATTCAAAGGATGCTGGTTATTTATTTCAAATTGAAGAAAACTGTAATCAATACATGGAGCTCCAAATACCCACTTAGATTTTTAATGCCAGATTTCAGTGAAATATTATTTTAGCAGGTCTAACTGTCATGTACTTTGCTTGAATAAAATGGGTTGATGAGCATCTTAAGGTCAAGATGGAGCAAAGACAGAAAAACAGGCTGGCTTATATCATGAAATATATTTTTTCAGCAGGATTATCAGCAACAGTCTACGTAATGTGGTTTCCATTGAAGGGATAAAATGGTCGGTGATATGACCTCATCAAGTTAGAGAAAACGTAACTATGTTTGAAATATATACTATTCCCTCAACAAGTAGTTCAACAGTTCCTGCTCCCTAAAATGTTGTATGTTAATGCTGAGGAAGATGTAAAAAATGTAAGCATAATCTCTTCCATAATCCTGTGACATGAGCAAATGCACAAACAAAAAAATTAATATAAAAATTGTGTAACTGCTATGGAAGGGCAACTCACTCAGATGTGTAGCCAGAAATGGAGACTGATGTTGACTTAGTTGGCAAAAGGTTTAAATTGGTCAAAAAAATTTTTTTAAAGCATTGTGAGGGAAGAGCATGAGAAAAGCATGAGCGTAACAGTGAATTTCTTCAGGGAAAGCTGTCAACCTGGATAGGCAGGAGCAAAGACAGAGGGCGGCAAAACAAGCTGAAGAGGGGTCACGTAAAGTGGGGAGTCTCTGAATATCTAAGAACTGAGACGGCACCCTGACAGGCTGGGAAGAGCGAAGGGTTAGGAAGCATTTTAGGAAGGGGAGGGTTGTAGGAAGGTGATATTGCCGATCAATGAAGGATGGCTCAGAAGAGAAGAGAGAACTCAGAAAAGAGTTTAATAGTACAAGCAAGGAGAATGAGGTCTTGAACTAGGGCAGCTGCAGTGGGAATTTTAAAAAAAGAATTTAAGGGCCATTACAGAGGTAAAACTTGCCTCATGATAACTGTATGGAAGGATAAGGGACTCAGAAGAGTCCAAGATGATAGCAAAGTTCCTACCTTAAGTGGCAACATGTAGCATTAACATTGACAGGAAAACTTCTAGTTTCATGTTCATACCAATTATAAATGGTTTCTGGGGAACATTATAGCAACATGTTCTCTACTTGTGACTTCTATTTAAATAACTGTTTTGTGTATAGATCATTCTCAAGTTGCTTGAAAATTTATTTTCAAACTCTTTTCTCAGTTTATTAACACATCTCAGTTAGTGTAGAGAGTGACATATGAACATGTATTTTCACAAGGTTATTAAAAGAATACCTTATTTCCCAGAAAAGAATTCCACTGTTACCTAAATAATATACATCTACATGAAGAAGAAGTGATTGCCCGATGACAACTTGCTAATGTGCTATACGACAGCAGATAATTCACAATTCACAACGTGTTAATAATCTGCTGGCTTTCCCATTCTCTTATACATCTGAACCATCCCTTATTATTACAAATTGTCATGTAAAACCATTACTGATAATTTGTGAGTGAATGTGCCATAAAACACTCCTGTATTATAGCAGGAAATAAAAGAGACACTCAGTAGTTACACTTGCCTACTTCTTATTTAACTATAACTCTTGAAACATCACAAGTAAAAAAGACACCCAGAAAGGATTTATGGTCTTCTTGCCTTCCACCATAGATTTGTCATTGACGTCCTGAAAACTGAAAATAAAATCATTAAAACCCATTTATGCCTAGTGTTCCATTATTGGAACGCTAACCTTGTGGGAGTCATGTATATCCTACCACTCAAGATCATCGCCAAGGTCTGATTTTTCACACACAAAAAACGTGCAGCTTCTGGCATAAATGGGTCAATGTGTTAATAAAATGTCAATTTTATATGCAAGATGTACATTTCCAGGTAAAATTTCCAATTTACCTTTTCCTGTTCTAAGTAACTCCCACAAAACTATTCATGAATCCTAAAAATACATTTACCAATTATGTTAAATTTGGAACAATACATTCAAAGTGAAAATGGTAAGTAATTTAAAATGCATCACCAAAATATCTTTGCATACATTCAGAAACAAGTAGACTTTCTTCTGTTATGCACGTGGTGTATTTTATAATATATTATGCTACCAAATAGAACAGACCTTTATGAATTGCTCACGTAGCGGCTTCACCTCTTTCAGCCCCTGTCTCCTAACACTTGTATGTTGTTGACACCTCTTCTGTTTTTCTTGAAATGCTTTCTAGAAGTACAAAAAAGTAGTGATGAAAATTGGGTAACTTTTAATACTTACAAAACATAATACTGCATTAGCTTTATAGGAATACTCTTTAAATCTATACTTCTTAACACTTTCTTTTAACCAACGTTTATGACCAATTTTAAAGAACTGTGTTCACCACTCATATGCTAAAATGATATAATGACCTTTTTCATCAGTCATTGAGTAAGGAATTTTCTTTCTTCTACATACATATTCAACACATATGTCTTAATTCTTGATTTTGAATGTAGAGTATTTGATGACCCTTCCTATAATTTGTTGACTACAGATGGGTAAGATCTATACAGAAATTAACTAAGAAACATTCTTTCTCACTAAGATTTTAAACTGGTATTAAATCTTGGTCATTTCAGTATGCACATAGATGAACCTTACAAAAATGATGGCCTTTCTGCACCTTGACCTAATCTCCAACAACAGTGTTCTCCTCTCCTCTACATGGCACTCACTTATACAGTCATCTCCTAGATTTTGTCATTCCCAATGACTGCAACACCTACGTAATATTAATAATAGCAATGATAAAGAGCAATCATGGGTCAGATCACATCCTGAAAAACTTAAATAAACCTGTTACACAGGAACCCTTCAATCCTCCAAATAACTCTGACATAGGTACTCTTACCATGTCTCCTTTTGTAGACAAGGACATTTCGGCACAGAGATAAATAATTTACCCGTGGTTCCCGAGCTAGCAATGGTCAAGCTGGAGTTGAATCACAAGCAGTGGGGCTGCAGTCCAGCCCTTGACCACTGCACTCGGCTGTTTCTCCACCTTCCCAACATACAGCCACTACCTTCCTGCCACTGTAGGTCACTCACTTCAGTACTACAGCTCAGGAGTCTGTTGGGATATGACACCCAACGAATGGAACACTTTTCACTGCCCATTGCCCACCCCATGTGCTCAGGTAACTCAGCTCCAGCTGAAACTCCACGGCCAGTCATCATATCCCCATCCCTGCGTCTATGCCCTGCCCAACTCTCCCTCTATGTCAACGTGCTGGCTACACCCCAACCCAGGAAATTCCAACCCTACAGCTGCTTTTGCACAAATATGCCAACTGGGCTCACTTTGACTTCTTAATCGCTATGATGCTGACCTCAGTTGGACCACAAATGCTGCGTGGCAATTATATTCCCCTGGTACATGAGTCCACTAACGGGCCCCCCTCTCTGGGCTCATGCTCTCTTCCTTCTTTTTTTTTTTTTTTTTTTTTTTTTTGGAGGCGGAGTCCGCTCTGTCGCCCGGACTGGAGTGCAGTGGCCGGATCTCAGCTCACGGCAAGCTCCCTCCCGGGTTTACGCCATTCTCCTGCCTCAGCCTCCCAAGTAGCTGGACTACAGGCGCCCGCCACCTCTCGCCCGGCTAGTTTTTGTATTTTTTTTTTTTTTTTAGTAGAGACGGGGTTCACCGTATTAGCCAGGATGGTCTCGATCTCCTGACCTCGTGATCCGCCCGTCTCGGCCCTCCAAAGTGCTGGGATTACAGCTTGAGCCAGCCACCGCGCCCGGCCTCTTCCTTCTTTGCTGGATTTCTGCATGAACAATTACTCCCTGAGACATTGATACAATAGGTTAATCATAAAGCTAAGCCTGATGCCAACAATTACTTCTTCTTCTGTTTCTTCTCCTTCTCCTCCTCCTTCTTCTTCTCTTTCTCCTCCTTCTTCTTCTTTCTCCTCCTCCTCCTCCTCTTGTTCTCCTACTACTATTACTTCTGCTGCTGCTGCTGCTGCTTCTGCTGCTTCTGCTTCTGCTTCTTCTGCTTCTTCATCATCTTTCTGCTTGTCTGCGATGTATTCTTTAAGGACATTCAGCAACTTCCGAGTATGTCTATAATCACGTTTCTCCCTGTAACACATAATATGTAACACTGTCATATGTCATAGGGAGATGAAAAATTAATCCTATTCAAACTAAAACAGACTTGACAAATTTATCCTATAAAGTAGCAAGGGAGTAATAGCAGCTGAAATCTTTTTGGAGAAAGGTGAAATGAGTTACTCTCATTCTGAAAGGATTCCTTCCTGACTGACTAGTAGAGCAGCTATCTTACATTCTTTACGTGCTGAACACAAAGGAGGGTTTACAGCACTATAAATTTCCCAGAAACAATCATTTTCTCTAAGAGCAGTTTACTTTTCATTTTCTCAAACTAAATAACATATGGGTTCTCATAAGTAGGTTCAAGAATATCATAGCCATTCATCCCGTAAGATTTCCCAAAAGAAATGCTTCACTTAACTATTTCTCCACATTGGCACAACAATGATTTTCTAAAAGGAATAGTGAAAGCAATTTAACTAAGATAACTTATTACAACATAAGGTTGTCCCTTTCCACATAACTTAATATTGTTAAGGATCTACAGACTAAACGTTGAAGACATTTATCTTACATGCAGCTGCTGTATTTCTAGAAATGGATAAAAATTAATTTTACAGGAACACTATTTTTATCTGGAAGGCAAAAAGAGGTTATCTTCATTGGCTCCTAAGTAATATCTCTCAATCTGTTAACTGAGGTTATAAAACTAAAGAAACTTACCTGCTTAGGGAACAATCAAGTAAAATATGTTGTTCCCTAGAGATGCCAATATGTACAGGATATTTTTTGAAATTATTTGCACCAACAAATACAAAAAAATGATATAAATATCATTATGCAAAAAAGCCAACAATCATACCTTTTTAGTTGTTTTTTTCTCAAAGCACGTTCAACTGTGTTCTTGGTTTTCCTATAAGTGGCTTTATCTATTTTTATCATTTTTCTTTTTGCAGCAAGGTCCTCTTTAATGTCAGCTAGGTAGTAAATGAAAACGCATCAACAGTTAATGCTGAAAAGTAGTTTCTTCGCATACACTGAAATCAATGTGAGACATGATGGTTCAGTAATATCGGAAGGACATTTACATTGTAAAATGCAAAGATCACTTCAAAAAGCAAGATTTACTCATTTGTTTTCTGTAAAACCTTTTAGGTATTAATATTAGCACTCTAACTCCGATTGGTATAACTGCAAATCACTTAATTGATGGATGATGAAAAAAAGCAAATAATTAAAAGTTTCTATTTTTTAAATGTGCAGAAGGGGTTACAAACACAGACTCTAATTTCTACATTTATAAAATGTCTTGTAATTCAAAGGACATGTTTCCATGAAATACTGTCACAATTCATTATGCAAAACATACAAAAAAAGTATCTTATTTAATAAGACCGTCAAAAGGGTAGAAATAATACACAATAAGAAAAACATTTTTTAAGCAATCTAGTGACTGATGCTATTAACTGTATTTTAATAAAAGAAGCATCGTCCATGGGTATAAAAATTTAGGCTTAAGTAAAGAAATACATTCAAAAACACTTTTGAAATATTTTCTTGGAGCTTTTTGTATGATATTTTTACCCATAGTGTTGTGTTTCAGAAAACTGTAATACTGCAAGGAATGCTTTCCTAAATGTGGTTTCACATTAGAGATCTACCATCAATTGCTAAAGATAGTTTTCAGCAATCATAAAAAGTCTGCACCATAATACAAGTATTTTTTACAGTCTCCATCTATAATGCTGTTAGGCAGCTCACAAAACCAGCACTTAGTCACCAAGCAGAGCAAAGCTTTCCAAATATACTGCTTGTATGAATTATCACTATAGAAGAGCTGAAAACTGAATTGAGCTTTTTAAAAATATGAGTATTGTCTCTGTCGTCTCTACAGAAATTTTCTCAATTTTTTTGAAAATATGGTCCTATAACAGTCAGTGCAACTAATAGTTCACATGGCAATACAAAATGTATGAGTTTTTGGATCCAGTTACATGTTTCTCACTGGGTAGAAAACTTGTCTTTCCTTTTCTAGTACACAGTTTATTACTGGAATAATAATAGAATATCATCCTTTTAGATAATTCGATTTTCTCTTGTACTTTAAAGAAAACAAAATCAGAATGCTGTGACAATGGAATAGCTAAATTAGGAACATAAAAACTCGTATTAAAAACTCTGAGTACATACGGACAGGAAGAGGACAGGAACATAAAAACTCATATTAAAAACTCTGAGTACATTGAGGGCAGAGGGTAGGAGGGTGAGGATGAAAACCACCCAGCAGGTGCTATGCTTACAACCTGGGTGACAAAATAATCTGTATACCAAACCCCTGTGACATGCAATTATCTATATAACAAACCTGCACCTGTACCCTCAAACCTAAAATAAAAGATAAAAAAACTTACATACTTAATCTGTGTACACTAAAAGAAACGAATACAGCTGTTACTCCTCCAGTGTCCTCTACTATCCCCCAAATAATTAAATTTCCACGTGTATGAAAGAAAAGCCATCCCTCTCATTTCACTATTGTTAGAAGCATTCTCACATTCCACATCAACAATCAAAAAGGTATGAAAATTTATTAAACACATTACATTAAATACGTATGTTAAACGCTATATATGAGAAGAAGGCGTGTAAGACAGTCTTATCATCCACTAATTCATATAATCTACTGTACCATTTGTATGGTTGAAAATAATTTTCAAAAACTACGAATAGCTCCTAGAACATACCTGCAATATATTCTAGCTTCATGGTATGAATCCTGTAAAAAAAAAAAAAGTTACATCAAAATTTTAACATAATGCTACACAAAATGCCATGTTTGTTGGGAAGAAATGTCTTATGTGAAATGTTCTGCATAGAATAGAACAGTGATGACATGATCCGAAGCTGACTTTTCCCAAAATACTTTATCTGACAGGCAAAAGTGACTTAAACACTTTACCCCGTGTGTTCATCTTTTTCAGCAAAAGGTTCTCTTTCCCCATGCTCATTAGTTACATCTTCCTCCCTTGTTTCTGTAAAAGGGTTTCTTTCCTCATGTTCATCACTGACTGGATCCTTTCCTGCATTAAAATTTAAAAGACAAACCCTTTTTAGAGGAAAACGCTGTTGTAGACACTTTTCGTGGAGAAAGGTACCATTTGTGGACGTTTTTGGCTCTCTACCAATTAAAGCTTTAAAGCAGAGCTATGCATGGAATCACTGGGCCCCTGGCCAGTTTAGGGAGGCATTTTTGGAAGCCCTTCGGGTTCAAGTCCCAGTAAACAACGCTCACAGGTCAGACCCCTTGGATGTTAGGACCACACTCATGGAGAAGAACTGCTCTGAGAGCATCTGTAACCCTGCTATGAGGGGGAGCCTCCCACGGGAAGCCTTAGGCCCTCGATCCTGCTTTGAAAACCTGGGGCCTCTTAGCAGATGCATGTGGACTCCAAAGCCACGAAGGGCCAGGGGTCTCGGGCTGCCCGTGTGCCCCCCGCGCAGACAGCAGACAGATCGTCTCCTTGGGCGTGCACCTTCTTCCGTGGCCCCTTGGGCTATGTTTACCTGCATGCTCCTTCCCCGGGGCGGCCATAACTTGAGCCTCCAACTGAACCTTGGCAGCCCTCTTGCGGCGCTTCCTGCCCACGGGCTCCATGGTTGGCTGTCCTGGGAAGTTAGAAGCGATCCCTGAACCTGGTTGAGTGCAAAGTCAAACTAAGTTGGCTAAGGAAACAGGACATGTGAAAGGAGAGCCATCGGGATTGCGAGTTCAAGAAAGGGTGGGGCTGGCCCACCCCGTGTATCCTGTGGGAGCAGGAGGGGACGGAAAAGATGTCAGTGTCCCCTTCTATCCTTCCTGGCCCTTCCAGCCCGTCCCTGGGGCTGGTTGCAGAACTCACAGCTGCCTCGCACACCTGAATGGCCCCTGCAAGACCCTTGCGGTGCCCTTGGGACGCAGCTCGCCCTGCCCCTTTGTTCCCCAGAGACCTGTGTGGCTCCCGAGGACCATGGGTGACACAGGACCTGCCCAGCCATCTCCCGGGGAATGTCAGGGGCTGCACTCCCACTCGCTTGCCTGGATGCCCAGGTGACCCCTGGCAACTCCAAGTGTCCTGTCCTGATGGGCGGCTGGGCTGGAGGGACCCACTCGGACTGTCCCCCACAACACCCCCGCCCATCCCCTCTGCACACACTCCGCTCCTCCTCCTCCCCTCCCCACAGCCCCTGCCCATTCCCTCACCCCAGGCACCCCACACCCCTCCCCTCCTCTGCCCCCATCCCTGGCCCCACACCCACCCCCCCTGTCTGCCACTCCCCGGACCCTCCCCCTCCGCCACCTCCCCTCCCTTGCTCCCCTCTCCACCCTCTCCATTCCCTCACTCTCCCCTCCCCTGCCCCACCCCTCCCCCTTGCACACAACAGGTCAGCCGGCCGCTCAGCGCTTCACACCCTGGTTCCCAGAGGGCCTCGTGCTCACCCTCCCGCCTCCCTACCGCGACACTTCAGCCGCTTCCTTACAGAACCTACAGACACTGGCACCACGAGGTTCTCTTACAAAAATGGGTCCTCAGTTCTCGTGAGAGCAGCTGGCCTGGCTATCCACGCTGCTCGCTGATTGGTCAGCTCAGCGCGCATGCGGGTGAAGGATCGTGTGGGACCACGCCACCTGCTGGCACGCTCTCCTCCCTGCATAAGGGGTCGCGCATAGTTGCTGTGGACTGGGGTAGGGGTGGTTCTTTGGGGCCTCTGTCCCCAGAACCTTTCAGCTCCTCCTCCTGCGGAGGGACGCAAGGACTCGAGATGGAGGCCAAGTGGACGGGGTCTAGGACCTCGCCCCCGAGGTCTTTCCAGCCACCCCTGTCCCTTTGGCTGGAATGGCCTTTGCCTTGCAGGTGGAGCCCAGGCTCCCTCCCATGCCCTGTGTGTTTCCAACATGTCCAGCTGTACCCTTTTTATCAATGGATTGTGCTTTTATGTTTTTTGCTTGCTTGTTTGTTTTTTGAGACGGAGTCTCTCTCTGTCAGCTAGGCTGGAGTGCAGTGGCACGATCTTGGCTCACTGCAACCTCCATCTCCGGGGTTCAAGCGATTCTCCCACCTTAGCCTCTCAAGGAGCTGGGATTACAGGTGCGTGCCACCATTCCCAGCTAATTTTTGTATTTTTAGTAGAGATGGGGTTTCGTCATGTTGGCCAAGCTGGTGTCGAACTCCTGACATCGAAGTGATCCACCTGCCTCAGCCTCCCATAGTGCTGGGATTACAGGCGTGAGCCACTAAGCCCAGACCCAAAGTCATGTTTTTAAAAGTATCAACTGTATGATGTATAGTTGTTTCCAAGAAATGACGACTGAAAGGTATTGATTGAGAAACCCTTGTCATTTCTTTCTTCAAAAAAAGTCAACTAGTTTC
The DNA here is from genome assembly GCF_009764315.1 of Trachypithecus francoisi. Lineage (NCBI taxonomy): Eukaryota > Metazoa > Chordata > Mammalia > Primates > Cercopithecidae > Trachypithecus > Trachypithecus francoisi. Next base: position 126,800,199 of record NW_022681471.1, on the reverse strand, counting down.
CTGCTAGTTCTTTCCACTTAAGTTGGTCATAGAAATCCCAGGGGTGACCCTCAGGTTGTCACCTTTCTTCTTGTTGCTGTAAGGTTGGCCTGCTGACAGTAACAGATACACCCCACTCTCGGTTATATCAGGATCAAGTAGATCCATTGGCCATGGAGTGATGGTCTTTTCAAGTCAGGCTATTTTGAGAGGTAATAAGATATTCGCGTACTTTAATTTATTTCTCTTTTGTACTTGCTTGTTTTAAAATACAGTTCTGTACATAAATATTTTTGACAAGATGAGCAATAGATCTATTTTTCACATTATAAAACAAAATTATTATAAAGATAAGTAAAAATGTCTAAGTAAAACATTCTATTTGGTTATTAATTTTCATTGGACTTTCAAAACATTTTTCTGTATAACATATTCATATATTTTGAATTCAGCAATGTGATCAGATGTTTCATGTAAGTGGCCGGGCACAGTGGCTCACACCTGTAATCCCAGCCCTTTGGGAGGCTGAGACAGGCAGATCATTTGAGGCCAGAAGTTTGAAACCAGCCTGGCCAACATGATGAAACCCCATCTCTTTCAAAAACGCAGAAAAAATTAGCCAGGAATGGTGGTACACACCTGTGATCCCAGCTACTCGGGTGGCTGAGGCACAAGAATCACTTGAACCCAGGAGGCAGAGGTTGCAGTGAGCCAAGATCATGCCACTGCACTTCAGCCTGGGCAACACAGTGAGACTCTGTCTCAAATAAAATATGTAAGTATAACATGTAAGATTAAATATAATCTTATGTGATTATCTGAATTATTTCTTTTTTCTTTACTTTTATTCTACATGGGTATTACTTCTTTTAAAGAGCTGTGTGTTCATAATAAAGGCTCCCTTTTCTACATAGTTGGTCTCCCCTTCTTCGCTTAACATTAAAAAAAAAAATTGTATGAAATCTACACAATCAACATTCTTCCTTTTGATTTAAGCTACATTATTAATTTCTCCCCAACATTACAGTTTTTCAGCAGCTGGAAAATTGAACCAAATGATATTTAATTCTCCCAGCAGTGAGGTGAGGAAACATGCACAGAGCATTGCTGCCCAGGGAGCTCCCCCAACCCTGGCATCCAGTGTGGTTTTGGGGCATGTAGACATGGCAGACTGTCTGCATGACTGAACTTAGTTGCCAGCCCCTCCAGAGGTCAAGACTGATACAGGTGGCCCAAAGCTCCTACTATAAATCATCAGCATTAACTATCTAGCATGACTCAAAGCTCCAGGTAAACAAACACATTATGATCAGGCAGGATATTCCAAGGGCTTAGAGGTTATCTCCTGGAAGGCTGTCAAAGAACAGACCTTTCTTTGGAAAGTGCAGGGTTTGGGCAACACAGACTTGCTGAGCTAACCTACTACTGCACTCTCATTCAGTTCTTTTTCTGAATTCTCTCTCTCTCTCTTCCTAAAATGTTCAGATCCTTATGGATGGATGGGAAAATCTGGGAAACACAGCACTCATTGTAAACATACCATTCCTAGAATTCGGCTCCTCTTCAACAAGCCAGGCTTTTGATCTGGGTCAAAGTCACTATGCCAGGATGACTTTTTTCCTTAGAATAAATTCCTCCCAGGTGGTTCCTCCTCCCCATCTAGGTAACAAGACTCCTGGATGACCCATGGCATCCACGGAGCACACCGGAGTGTGAATCACAGCTTATTTTCTGGATTGCCCTTGGACTCAACGAATGATTCCACATCTTCCAAATTCTAGATATCCTGGTATCACAATACTTTTTATCCCTGTTTCTTAATGAAAGGGCAAATGGAGGTAGAGGTGTTTCTCAACAACCCGCAACAACACATTTTTCTTTTAATTATTCAGTACTTAATTGGAAATCAAAGCCCTTTTCTAATGTATTGATAACATTGGGAATTGATGACTACTGTGTAGTTGTACTTAACCTACACCATGCTCATTCCTAATATGGGCTATGGAAGTAGCAGAGCGGCAGGTGACAACACATGCACTTCTCTCCCCCTCTGCCCAAAGCTGCTCGTGGTAACTGTCAAATGAGCAGAGGACAGGGGAAACAATAGGAATATTTTAAAACTGTGGTTTTCAGGATGGGAATGTATTAATATCATACAACCTAATTGTTTCTTTACTTTGCCTATATTGTTGTATATTGCCCAAGCTTCAGAGCTGTCAGAGCAAACCTCAAAGATGAGAAACCAGCCAACAGGTAAAAAGCCAAGCAAAACAAAAACAGCCCGTTTCTCAATGACTAGGATTTTTAGTTCAATTACATTTCCTTGCCATCTAAATAGCTAGATGCAATGACCCATAGATAGAGCCAGTGTAGAAAATATTACAACCTAACATAATAATGTCTAAAGAAGTTAGTAATTATTCTACTCGATTTGTTTCAGCCATTCTATTGGAATTCCTGTTAATTGGAATTGATTATAAATATATGGAATGTCATATAGTGAAACAAACAACCTATTTAGAACACACCAAGTTTCATGGACAAGTAACAAATCACTTTTTAAAAACCAATACCAACCAGGCCAGGTGTGGTGACTCACACCTGTAATCCTAAAACTTTGGAGGCTGAGGTGGGAGGATTGCTTGAGGCCAGGAGTTCAAGACCAACCTGGCTAACATAGTGAGACCCCCCCCCATATCTAAAAAAAAAACAAAAAAAAAAAAACAGAAAAGAAGAATAAAATGAATAACAACGAGTGTAGTAAGATCAAAGAACACTAGCTACCATCTACCCTTGGTTTAATACTCTTAAATCCTTGAGAAGGCTGGCATACGTGGAGTCTCTCCAGGAAGACGTTTGAGGCAGAAAACCAGAATAGGGGCAGGAAATGTGTCATTTCATCATCTGAAATGGGGACTTTATTAACTCGCCTGAGTATAAAGTCAAGAAAGAAGGTATTTTTCAGGGCTGTTTAATTAAATGTCATTCTGTTTATCAAAACAGAGAAATCTGGCAGGCATTTCTAACCATATGGGGTTTTTGGAAATATATGAGCAACATGTGATTACGTGTTTAGCTGAATATTATTTAAAATGTATGCAAAATCCTGAGAGGGCTTTTGAACTAAGTTCCTAAAATCATCCTCTGGTACATATCTATTTGTAATGCTGCTGTGTGCATAAAATTATTCCAATAGAAATAAAGCAAAGCCTCAATAAAACCAGCCCCTTTTAATGAGCTGCTGCTTGTAATTATAAATATCCATAATCATTTATTTTGACTGTAAGTAATATAACAAGGCAAAACCTATAATTTTCTAAAGTAATATAATCTATATAAAAACAAAGGTGTTTCATACTACTTACAGAAGATGAATGTATCCTGCAAGCTGAATGTTGGCAGATCAGCTTGTGCTTTTCTAAATCATCTAAATATCTTCAGTGCCTTTGATTACAGCCTCAGGCCCAGTTCTTAAAAAATCAAAGTTCACTTTCAAGGAATGTCATTTAAAAACTGCTTATCATCTAAGCCTTGGGAGGTCAAGAACACTCTTATTTCCTTTATACTTACAAGTTTAATTTGATGTTTGCCAAAATAGACTTAGGTATACATTTTGTATCAAGATGCTAAGCAGACCCCCATGCAAAATGTTTCTAAGTGGGATTTGTTAAATATAAGATTACTTTTATGACTGGGACATTAGAGATGCAACCATCAATGAATAAAAAAATAAAATAAATTTTAACAACTTTCTCTAGCATCAGGTTGAAACTCAAGTCTCACTAGAACAAGTTTCAGGAACAGATGAGATTTCAGGAAGTTTCAGAAACAGCAGCTCAGATCCTTGACTCACTCTGCATGCAGAACATGCAACATATTTCCATGCTGGGGAGAGAAGGATGTGACCTCATTCATTCACTCATTCAGTCATTCCCTTATTCATCTATCTAGTAGCTGTCAAGACTCCTAGTATGTGTTGGGCATTGTACTACATACTAAGTATATAGAATCTCTTTTCTAAACTCAAAAAATTGTAAGTAGGTGGTAGTAGTGGTCAGGTTAAAACATTTGTGAAAAGAAATTACAGTGACAAATGCTACAATAGATAGTAAGTGATGTAGGATCCATAAGGAAGAAGGACAAATTGTTTATAGTGTCGATAGGGAAGACTTTACAACAGGAGAAATCATCTGAGATTAGTTTGGAAGGATAAGGACAAAAAGGTATTCCAGTAGAAAAGGGGGACAAAAAGTAGAAAAATGGGACACTTTATTCTGGGAGTCATAAAAGGTGGGGTATATTTGGAAAGAGTAAATTTTTTGTAGAACTATAAGAGATTTCAGGGTGTGTGTGAGTTATAGTTTTAGGAGATAAAGTTGAAGATATTTAGGTATAATATCTTGAGGTGTATTATAAGCCAAGAGGTAATATAGATTTTATTTTTGCAGGTCAGTGGTTCTCAATCAGGGGCAACTCTGCGCCCCCTCCCCGGGATATTTGGCAAGGTCTATATTTTTCTGTTACAGCTGGGGAGGGGGCAGGCTACTGGTATCTGGCAGGTGGAGACCAGGGATCCACTAAGCATCCTACGCTGTACAAAGTCCCTACAACAAAGACTCTGTCCCAAATGTCGACAGTGCTAGGGTGAGCAACCTTGCTCTAGATAATGGAGAGTAACTGAAAGATTTTACACGTGGGAGAGAAGTAAAGAGGCACTTTCTAGGAAACTGATGCGACATCTTCTAGGAGGTTTGCCACATCACGACGGTCATCAAAACGCTGGGTGTCAATAAGGGAACAATATTCATCTACAGGGAGAAGATGAACTAACTTCTTAAGCATCTACTCTGTGCTGGATATTCAATGTGTTATATCACTTCCCCCCATGATATTGGCAACTGCTACTTTTTGCAGCAGTGGGAACTATCAGATGAAGCAGGATGAGACTAGAGGCTGGAGACTAGAGGCTGGGAGACCATATAGATCAATGTTCACTCTCACATGGAAACAGTGGAGGTCTGGACTGTAGTAGTATCTGTGGAAGTGGAGATCTGAAAGCAAGAGGAAGGTCAAATCAAAAGAAGTTCTTTACCAATTACATGTGAGAAGGGTTTAACCACCAAATGGAAGGTTTACAGAATGACTTCGAGGTGGCTGGTTCGGAAGAGTGGGTAGCTGGAGAGACTGTAAAAGGAAGTCTCAGAGGGCAGGTATAGGGCTACCCACAGTTGTGACCTTTGAGGTGCCCATGGGAGGTTCAGATGTAGATGCCTGGTAAGCAAAGGGAAAAATAAGTCTTCAGTTGTAAAGAGACCTCAAACAGAGATGTGTTTAAGAGTTTGCAACATCACAATGGTCATCAAAACACTGGGTGTCATTAAGAGAAACAATATTTGCCTGCAGGGAGAAAGATCAAATAATTTATTGAGCATCTATTCTGTGCTGGACAATCAATATGTTATCATCTCAGTCTCCCCATGATATTGCAGGGAGACTGAATGCAGACAGGCCCAGGAAGGCGCTCAAAGTCAGGCAGCCAGTCAGAGGCAGAGCCAAGCTTGGAGCAGTGTCTCATCAAAACCAATCCCCATCCATTCATTCTTTCAATATTATTTATAAAGTGAATTGCTGCATGTAGAGAAGAAGCCACAGAACAGGTTGAGAAAGAAGACCCTGAGACAGGAAAAGAAAAAGTGAAGAATGATGTCATTAAGTCGAAATGAAGGGAGAACTTCAAGTAATAGTTTCAGTTATCAATCATAAAAAGACTCAGAGTCAGACCAGAGGATGTTTCTGCCATAAATTGCTATCCAAATGATATCAAGTCATACACACACACACAGAGTTTATATCAGAGTTAGAATGTGTACACTGCATTAGACATCATCAGGGACTTGCTGTAGAGCAAGGAGCAAAAGACAGATGGTAATTTATAGAAAAGTAATTAGAGTTTGAGAAAGTAGAGCCAGGAAGAACAGAAGGAAGGTAGCGTGGTTGCTAAAGGGAAAATATTTTACAGATGAAGATTTGGACTTGAGCATAGATGTAGGCTGAAGGACTTGAATGGAAACACCAAAGTTTGAGTCTGTAGGAGAGAGAGTCTAAATGAGAGAATGAAGGAGTTGGCCTTGGAGTGGAGAAGGGTCCACTGTTCCTCTAAAATAGTGGTCTTCAATCTTGTTGGGCACATAGACTCTCTTGAGAATCTCGTGAATGTTGTAGATGTTTCTCCAGAAAACAACGTAAACATTCTGAAAACTGGGTATGATCTTAGGGAGTTCTTGCTAAAATCTCCTAAGCTTAAAATGTAACAGCTCTCCTTGAGAGTGAAGAGGCGCTGTTAATGTCATTATAGAGGACAACAGCCTCCATTTAAGCTTCAAGCAATCCCAGACTGGTGAATTGGAAGTGGTTGGAGAATGTGATGAGCTGGATTTCCTCTGTGGTGGCATTGATTATCAAGTTATTTTTATTGATTATTATTATTATTAATATATTTTATTATTAGTATCACTATCAATAATTATTAATAATCAATTTATAATTGATTGCTATTTGGTATTAATAACTATCAATAATAAATAGTATTATTAATAAAGAATCTATAATTATTGATTGTGATTAATAATGATCAATACTTAATAATAATTATTATTAGTTATTGATTATTATTAACTGAATCACTGTAAGAGTTCCCCTGAAGTTCCCCTGAAAAGAGCAGTGTGCATTTGTTAGGAAAGTGGTGCCCTGGAAATTGATTTCTTTCAAACAATTGACCCCTGTGAAATCCTTGCAATACCCTTGTGTAAACCCAGGGTTATGTGGATGAGCTCTGAAAGTCATTGATGTGGAAATTCCTAATGTAGAAAAGATATCAGAAATGTTTCTGGAAATGTTTACACCTGGAATAGCAATTTGGTATATCCCGGGGGAAGTATCCAGAGCGAGGAAATCAACAGGAGCCCAAAGTTTTGCATTCTATTTACTGAGTAAAAATGTATAGATTGCTAGCCATACGACAAGACCTGTTCCAAGTGCTTTATGAACGAATTCATTAAATCCTCATCACAAGCCTATAGGTAGGTACTGCTATTATCCCCATTTTACAGAGAGGGCTATAGAGTTGCAGTGAGATAGCAGGGTTGATCTTGGTTTGAGTCAGAGAGTAGATTTGGAACAAGGCTGTCTGTTTCCAGAGTCTGGCCTCCCACTTCTACTCTATATTGAGAAAGTTTACATATTATAATATGTTCACATATTCACTCAGTCAACTTTTCTTATAAGCTTTTAAATATCATACTTGTTTAATAACCTGTATTCTTTAGTATTGTAAAGGTAACTATCCATCGTCTGACAAGGACTGTAGATGGGAAGAAATGCATCCAGGAATCTAATCACACCAGGGTCCTATAGATAGATTTAGGATTATGGGAACAGTACCTCATCACTGCTTATAGGTTTTGAGAGCATTCAATGAGCCACCTCTGAAAGCTTTTTAAAGATGGCTGGACACGCTTAGGCAGAGAGTCCCTGATTTGTGTGCTAAAGCTCCTTCAAATGAAGGAGTTTGAGGTGAACTGAAATTCTCCGGTGTTAAATGCTGCCACAACTCCTGAAATACCACCTACTCCTGCCAGGTGACCAGAAACTCAATCACCTTCTCTGCTAACTGACCTCAAAGCAACTTTACCCATAATACCTAAGAATACCATCGAGTACTTGCTGCTGAGTATTTCCCGTGGGCCAGGCTACACACACACACACACACACACGCAGATGCAGATGCAGGCACTCAGTTTGCACAGTGGTACAGTAGTGCAGGGTCATAAAAATAAGCATGCAAGTTGAAACCATCTGAAGCAAGCTTTATAATCAATGGGAAAATTATAATTTATCTGTGGCCTTTAAAATTTTTGCCAAAATATTGTAAATTCTCATATTGTAAGTTATAAATGCATAAGGACATAAATGCGTAAGTATGATCAAGTATTTTGATTGGTGCAAAGTTTCCTTGGGGAGTGATGAAAATGTTCTGCTTGGCATCTTTTTACTGTATAACTTTTGCTGCAGAGAGAGCATCTTTTCTATGCCTTACCAGATTGTCATATTCTTTTCTGTTTGGTTCGCCTTCAAAATTTTATCCTTTGTGCTGAAATATCAGGATATATTTGACAATTTCTTTAGTGTGAGAGTTTTTGCCAACATCGCTTCCTCTGGGACACCTGGATCCTTTTCCCCACAGTCACCTCATTTCTGTTAACAGGTTTTCTGTGGCTGCATACCTCACCACCTTTCTGTGGCTGCATACCTAGAGTTTCTCAAATGATGGCAATACTCCCACAGTCAGCTGTTTCTTCAACGACTCCTTTATGTTTGATTCTAGCTTTACCACTCTTCATTTATTTGCTTTGTTAGCCAAATCCCTCTGTTGAAAGCCTGCTTTGTTAAATGTTGTGTGTGTGTTTTTCATGGGAGATAAGGAGACACAGTTTGCTGTCTTTGCACGAACGGATATGTGATCATGATGCACATCGTTTTTAATGCAGTGATGTGTGGATTGAAGAGCTAGCAGCAAAGTTTGTGCTGTATGCAATTCCTCACAGTTAACATAAGATGGTGACTGAAACTTAAACTGTGCTGTAAGGAGACTGATGTTATTTGACTAAACTGGGGTAACTGAAATTCAGGAGTATTAGAATCTTACTAATTAAGGACTGCTTCTGTGTGTTTGTGTGTGTATGCAAAATCATTGATTTATCTTACACATTGCAAGCTCTATTATTAAAACTAATTTACATAAGGGAAACGGAGGCACAGGATGATAAAGGACCCGCAACTAACAAGGAATGGGGCTGGGATTTGTGTCCAGGTGGTCAGCTCTGGAATCCAAGTACTGAACCTCTCCAACACGCTGCAGTTTTTTTTTTGAGACAGATTCTCCCTTTGTCACCCAGGCTGGAATGCAGTGGTGCAGTCTCAGTTCACTGCAACTTCCGCCTCCCGGTTTCAAGAGATTCTCGTGCCTCAGCCTCCGGAGTAGCTGGGATTACAGGCGCCCATCACCACGCCTGGCTAATTTTTGTACTTTTAGCAGAGACAAGAGTTCAGCATGTTGTTCAGGCTGGTCTCGAACTCCTGACCTCAAGTGATCCACCTGCCTTGGCCTCCCAAAGTGCTGGGATTACAGGCGTGAACCACCATGCTTGGCCCATACTGCATTCCTCAGTTGGCCCAGTATAATTTACATTTTTTTAATGTAAAAAAATCTATTTTCTTAAATACTTGGATGATAAAATCTGGGTTTTCTTCCCCCTTAATATTTCTTGGAGAATGGCCTGGTAAGAAACTGTGTTGGACACTCAGGGTTAGGAACACTAAAGATTAGAAAGGGGAGAACAAAAACTAGATGAGGCTAGTTGTACAGCAAAAGTGTGCATGATCTGGTGTAGCTGCAACATAGCTCTTCGTTTTACTTTGTGGCAATTTCAGCATACACCTACATCTATTGTTTTTCCTTCCATGCGTATCTGCTGTTCAGACACCTTCAACAAATATTTATTCAACTCTTACTCAATGCCAGGTTCTATGTTAATCTCCTGCCTTCAGAGCATGGGTCCTTTCCTTGTTTTGCCTCAGTGTGTGTAATATTTAATCAATCTAGGTTACAGCATAATTCTTTTCCAATAAGGAGCCAACTACTTTAAATAAAGAGGAAAGAAACACAAAATGTGACTTAATAATCAAGGACAGGTTTATTTTAGAGAAATAAACCTGAGAGGGTCTTCTGGCCAATTTTGGTCAGGAGCCTTCTCTCTTACAGACTAAGGATATTTAAGGGTTTTGGAAGGAGGGGCTTATCGTAGGTCTGGAATGTTTCTATGTGAGGGAAACTTTATTGTGGGGTTGGAATGTCTCCGGTCTGAAGGGAGGCTATCAGGGTTGGCATGTTTCTGGTTGGAGAGGGGTTTATCTTAGGGTTGGAATGTTTCTGGTTATGTTGACATTAGCTATTAGGCTGACGTTTTAGGGCTGGACTTAGGCGGTTTTTTAATCAAGGGGAACTTAGAATGGTGGTGTTCATTCAAGATGGAGATGCTTCCGCTCCGTCAACTACTGTCTGCACAAATCTGTTGCTTTGAAGGTTGGCATTAGTAAACACAATGGCATACATTTATAAAAGTGGGCTTTCAATTCTTCATTTCAAGTTTCCCTGTCATCTTTGGTGTATGTCCCTAGAGTTCTGATACCCTAGAAAATATACACATTATAAATGTAAATCATAAATAGTTTTGGCAGATGAAACACAAGACATCCCACCAAATCTGAATTTTTTTCCATTAGACATACTTCTACTAAAAATTTATCTGTTGTTTATCTGAAATTCAGCTTTAATGATAGGCATCCTGTATTTTTATTTACTAAAAGTTTGGCAATGCTAACCTTATATGAACATTGTACATGTCCATAAAAGAGCAAGAGTTTGATGAGAATGCATTAATATTTGTTTACATTCGTGAATAATATAACAAAATACAAATAGGATACAAGTCAATAATGCAACTCGTTTTCACTTAAGGAACACGAAGGTGGAAAATTTCCTTAATCAAAGCAAACCTTTGATCAGCTGCAAAATGAAAGACTTACTCTCATATGCCAGACATATGTTAATGTGCATAGCTAAAATAAAGCATGGGAGGCATATTAGACTCAGAAACATCCTCTAAAACCATAACTGTAGTATCTGAAATATCCCACAAATAACAAATCCAAGTTGGCACAGACTAACCCAACAGCAGCAAGCTGGGTAGCATACACTATGTGGAAATTTAAGGCACTGTTCAGCAAACGTTTTCTGTAAAGAGAAAGATAGCAAACATTTTCACCTGTGCAGCCATACAGCCTGTCACATCTACCCAACTCAGCCACTGAGCTCCAGAGCAGGCATAGACACAGACACCCATAGTGGAATGTGTGTGCCAGTGTGCCAGTAAAACTTTATTTACAGAAGCAGGAAGTGTGTCAGAATTGTCCCACAGGCTCTAGTTTGCAAGCCCTACCTAAAAGGAGTTTGTTGGTATCTCCTTACTCTGTTGATAAGCTTTTTTTTTTCCCCTCAAAGGAAGAAACAATTGTAAGAATTATTAAATGCTGTCAATCTCCTGTCATAGAATAACTAGGAAACTGAAAAGGCTTAGGTGGGTAAGTGAAATTATAAAAATTCAAACTATTCTAAGAGCAGTTAAGGGCAGATAGTTATGAATGAAATCAACTAGATTTTTAAATAACATCTAAATTGTGAGGGTCAAAAAGATGAAGAGGTCTGCTTGTGTGGTGGACTAACCACATATATGATTTTCTCTCCTTTTCGAAGTTCACGATAATGCCATAAAGCAATGTATTAACGCATAGGAACAAACAGAATGGGGAAGACAGGAGTAGAGGAAATTTCAGCAAATTTTGAAAACTGGAAAGTGTATGTAAAAGTACTACCTGATTTGGAAGCTAAGTATAATTAAAATCTGGGCTCTCTACACAGGCTCTGTCCTGTTTTGGGGGAGGGGTATAGTCAGAAATGAGGAATCTGGGCCCTGACTGAGAGTTTTTGAATTGACATACACTACAGAATATGAGCAGTGAGCCTCATGGTGAGTTTGCTCCACCAATCTCAACTCAGCTTTTCCGTCATCCTCAATTATCTCACCAGAGTCCAGTAATAAAGCAAAAAGAGCTATATGAAGAAATGTTGAACTAGAAAAGTCATTTTCCTTATGGATTGCAATGTAAATAATTCTTTTCAGGTCTCACACAGTCCAATGGCGTCATTTATTGGGAAGAAGAATACCTTTAGCCATATAATAATAAAAACGAAGCACCTTCAAGCCCTGAACTAGTATTGGTTACTAATCCTGATTTGATCAAATGCAACTGATGATGTATGGATCTACCAGATCTTCATGTTACATTGGATTAAAACATGCAGAATAAAAATATTCTACATGATTTCTTTTGAATTTCGTGTGTTGTTCAACACCAATGGAAACCTAATTTACCAAAACAAATAATACTATATATACTTAAATTATAGTCAATTCCATGTTATTTCATCTTATAAAATGTTTAATATTCTCCCATTAATAGCACATAAAATTATATGGGCTATTGGGCTGACTAACTTTTAGTTTTGTATTCTTTATTTTTTTGTGTGTGCAACAAAGAGGAAAAGTAAGATCATGATGCCTAACACAATTAGTGGAGTTAAGTCTGAATTATAGATGATCCTTAATTAATTATTCCCAAAAGCCTAACACCAACACCCATATTTACCAAGAGAATATTATGCCATTTATCATATTCCTTGCTTAATAAGAACTTGCAATTTTATATATCACACTACAATACTGCAAATTTAAAAATGCGGAACAATATATAGATTTATTCTTGTTTGTATAGCCTATAATAAAAAATGGATAGATTCATTTTATTAGCTCTTGACTGCTTTTGGTAATCAGTCTTATAAAAATGTTTATTGTAATCTATTTCTCAGTCGGTCTTATGATGTTTTATTAAAGGCATAATAGCTCATTCATTTGAATTGAACTATTTAACCTGACTTTTTTGACAAAAAGGAAGTCTGATATGGTTAAGTACTTTGTTTTGTTTTTGTTTTTGTTTTTGTTTTGTCACTCTGTCATCCAGGTTGGAGTGTAGTGGTGCTGTCATAGCTCATTGCAGCCTCGAGCTCACTGCAGCCTCGACCTCCCACGCTCAGCCAATTCTCCCACCTCAGTCTCCCGAGAAGCTGGGACTACAGGTGTGCGCCACCAAACCTGGCTCACTTTTTAATTTTTTTAGAACATTTTTTGTGGAGACAGAACCTCACTGTGTTGCTCAGGCTGATTTCGAACTCCTGGCAGCAAGGATTCCTCTCCCCTTGGCCTCTCAAAGTACTAAGATTAAAGGCGTGAGCCATGCCTGGCCTGAGTACTTTGAAAAGAGGACTGATTTGCTAATTGAAAAGAGGACTAATTTGAAATTTCCCATATATTGAGAAAGCCTTGCACATAGATCTAAGTTTTTGACAAAAACATGCATAAAGCAGATTTTTAGTTTTAAAAATGTCATCTTGGGAAAGGCTTATTATAACTGAAAAATATTACAATTGTTCTCAACCCTGTGTTTATTAGAATAAAAGACTCCCCTCTATGGGAAAAATTAAGATGTAAAATTAATAATCATAGCAATGAGTAATAAATCCCTTTGAAATTCAGTGTTTCCAAATCTTTGTGTTCTCAAAATTGAAGGAATGGTCAATGGTGGTTCTCATGAGGAGGGGGATTGTTTCCCAGGGAAGATTTGGCAAAGTGTGGAGGTACTTTTCGTCACCACAGCTAGGAATATACCACGGATATCTAGTGGTAGAAGCCAGGAATGCAGCAAAACATCCTACAATGAATAAACAGGACAGTCCTCCCTCCCCGCAGGAATTATCCAGCCCCCAATGTCAATAGTGCCAAAGTTGAGAAACCATTATATGTGAATACGTAAATGAATAAAAACAGAAAAATGGAGGAAACCTCCACTGATCCCATTAAGAGATTCATGTCAATAAATGTTATTGAACAATGATCAATGTTTATGTTTTAATCATGTATGATTATATTTTAAATGCTGTGTCTTTATGTTGTCTTGATTAACGATGTTATAATAGTAAATGTATTAATAACACAAGCTACAAGAAAGTTTTCAAACTCTTAGAGTCTTGTGGTTGCAAGAATTTTTGTGAAGTAAATATTTACAATATGATGCAGTTTTGTTTTAGGTAAGTAAAATAAGTTATCAATAAATATTTTCAAACATCAAATAATATGGCTTTAAGACAAAATTGTCTGAGGACAGCGGAATAGAAATTAAACTTCAAGGAATAAAACAAATGATTGGAAATTTTCCCCTGATAAAGAAGAGCATTTTTAGGGATTTTAATTAACTATAATAGGTATCAAACTGCTGTAATAATTAGCTTACGTTGGAAATGTTTAAAAGCATGACGTTGCAGCTCTCTCTTTAAATATTTATATTTACAATATGCTAGAAATTTCATTCTTTCCATCTAGTTAAAATTATGATGTAAAACTGTAGATGTAACAAAAATGTGCCAGGAGGTGCACAGATTGGCAAGATTCTTTTAGAGAGTATTCAAGTAAAAATGTTTGAATACCACTGTTGTACAGAGCTGATCCAGTTCCCTAAAATCGAACTTTCAGGAAGTTCAGGTTCCCCCTTTAGCCATAGGGGCCTGCAGACACGTGGGTGATAAATCCCTTCCCTTTTGAAGGGCATAAGCCCCGTTCTGTCTCCTGTAGCCTAAAAGCATTTTGAACATCAACTTTACAAATCCAAATAGTTATTCATGATATAAAAGCTTTTAAATAATAATTTCAAAATTACTGGGTTAACTAAATAACATTTTCATGCCATGAGATCAAAGCAAAAAAACTTTTGCACTGTCAGACTTAAAAAAGGATCCTTTTGTATGAAGAGAAATGATCCTATAACTGCTTTGTTGGATTCTTAATTTAAATATTCATTAAGTGAATTTAACATATACAGTTTATAATTCCCTTCCTTTGAGAAAGAAAAGAGGGCATTTATCTGAGACTAAGAGATTTCCCTACTTAACAAAACCCAAGGGCTAGAAATCTGAAGATTTATTTCAAATTTTCTCAAGGGCAGTTGAATAATGTATAAGATATACAACACCAGATGGCAGTATTTCCATGTTCTAGATCGTGTGTATCTCTACATATACACACAAACACACACACGGACATACATATATCTATATACAAGTAGACAAAAACAGTGTTTCTATAGTGACCAATGTTGGGCAGGGAGACTTTAAAATCAGTATTGACAGTAGGCACAGATATTTACATCAGAAATTTCTCTTTACACTTGAGATATGTGACTCATTTTTCCCATATAGTTCACTTAAAAAACAGTTCAAAATTATTATTATTTTTTATTTACTGAAGCCGCAACACATAGGTAGGTAACCCATATAAATATGGACAAACAATGAAAAGAAAAAAATAAGCAAAAAATTAGTGAAATTGACAACTAGCATATGATAGCAGCAAATTATGGCTCAATTTCAAGGCTTTCTTTATTTAAATAACAAACTGTGTAGCTTTATCTGAGCCTAATATACCTACACGAATGACTAATATGTAGATAAGGAGATGTAGTCATATATTACACGAAAAATGTACATACATGTTAAAGAGAGGAAAACAAATTTTCTTTTCATGTATATTCCATAACTGGTTGCAAAAATACAATTAGTTAACTTTTCAGAATTAACCTGAAAAAGTATGTATCTGTGAAGCCAATGAGATCTATTACTTTGAAGTTGCATAAACTTCATAGGCTCTTAAAAAAAAACCCTCAATGTCTTATTGAATTGCTTCCTTTCTAAGAAAAGAAATTATTCACCCACCTGGTTCACAGTAGTAAAAGAGGAAACCAGCATGAAATTGCCTAATTTAGAGCATATTAAGCATAATAGATGTTTATTAAGACAATATTCATCGATTAGCTATTACTGCTTGTTAATTAGGATTATCTTTAAACTGAGGATGTGGTGTATGAATCGTTCAAGAAGAACGCCAACCCTAAGGAAATTAGGAACTTTCTAGCTCCCAAGACCCCTCTTCCTATGCTTTGCTGCTCCGACAAATGGAATATCAAGCCAATTACACCGTGGGTTTTTTTTTTTTTTTTGCCAATTTTGTACCCACTGTTACTCTCATCAAGATTAGGTTTTATACATTACTATTAACTTAAATAAAAGAAAAAGAAAGTATTCTTTTAACACACATATATATTGATGCCTTTTGTATCCCATTTAGTTTACAAAGCAAACGTGTTTTATTCCACTGTGCTCATCTGACAGTCCAAAAACAGAGGATTTGACTAGGAAGCTTTGTGACTTAGGTCCCAGAGCAAATAAAGTGCAGATTCTGGGGGTTTCAGCAAAGGTCTGTCTCTTCCCTTGGCCCATGCACTCTGTAATACTCCAGGCTATCATGGACAAATCTTTCCTTGTTAGAAGAAACACAAACACCAGCTGAGCAGAGAAGTTTTGTAGAAGGCACAGCCCACCCCAGCAGTCAGGGGCCCTGAAAAAAAGCGACCATAATCCAATACACTCCCACTCCTCTTCTGGGCTTCTCCATCCTACTCAGGCTTCAAACATGCATCTTTTCACTGTCCCTGGAGCATATTTTCAAACATTTGGACAGATGGGTTGCTTAGGCTTTGAGTTCCCTATTTATTTGGAGTGTTCAGAATGGAGTATTGGTGTGGAATTTATAGGCACTGATTTCTTCTAGTCCTTGTCATCACCATCATCATTGTCATCATCATCATCATCATCACCGTCATCATCATCATCATCATCATCATCATCATCATCAGGATCTCAGATTAAGTGTTTCCTCCCTGTAAGTTTCTTCTCAATTTCTGACACTAACTCCAAAGATCGTGCATGTGCCAGACTGCCCTGATGATGGTTATACAGGGTTGATCCAATTCCCTCAAAATGGACTGTAAGGCAATTCAGGCTCCCCCTTTAGCCACAGGGGCCTGCAGACACGTGGGTGATAAATCCCTTCCCTTTTGAAGGGCATAAGCCCCTTTCTGTCTCTTGTAGCCTAAAAGCATTTTGAGCACCAACTTTACAAATCCAAATAGTCATTCTTGATATTAAAGGCTTTTAAATAATAATTTGAAAATTATTGGGTTAACTAAATAACATTTTCATGCAATGAGATCAAAGCAAAAAATTTTTGCATTGTCAGACTTAAAGAAGGATCCTTTTGTATGAAGAGAAACGATCCTGTAACTGCTTTGTTGGATTCTTAATTCAAATACTCATTAATTGAATGTAACATATACGGTATTTAGAATCCTCTTCCTTTGAGAAACAAAAGAACGCATTTATCTGAGACTAAGAGCTTTCCCTACTTAGCAAAACCTGAGGGCTAGAAATCTGAAGATTTATTTCAAATTTTCTTAAGGGCAGTTGAATAATGTTTAAGATATGTAACACCAGATGGCAGTATTTCCATGTTCTAGATCATACACACACACACACACACACACACATATACATATATATATTTGTGTGTGTGTATATATATGTGTGTGTGTGTATATATATATATACACAAGTAGACAAAAACAGTGTTTCTATAGTGACCAATGCTGGGCAGGGAGACTTTAAAATCAGTATTGACAATAGGCACAGATATTTACATCAGAAATTTCTCTTTACACTTGAGATGTGTGACTCATTTTTCCCATATAGTTCACTTAAAAAACAGTTCACAATTACTATTTTTTTTTATTTACTGAAGCCGCAACACATAGGTAGGTAACCCATATAAATATGGACAAACAATGAAAAGAAAAAAATAAGCAAAAAATTAGCGAAATTGCCAAACTAGCATATAACATCAGCAAATTATGGCTCAATTTAAAGGCTTTCTTTATTTAAATAACAAACTATGTAGCTTTACCTGAGTCTAATATACCTACATGAATGACTAATATGTAGATAAGGAGATGTAGTCATATACATATTACATGAAAAAAATTCACATACACATTTACGAAAGGAAAACAAATTTTCTTTTCATATATACTCCATAATTCATTGCAAAAATACAATTAGCTAGCTTTTCAGAATTAATCTGAAAAAGTTTGTATCTGTGAAGCCAGTGAGATCTGTTACTTTGAAGTTGTAGAAACTTTATAGGCTCTTTAAAAAAAAACCCTCAGTGCTTCATTCAATTGTTTCTTTTCTAAGAAAAGATATAGTTTCACCCACCTGGTTCTCAGTAGTAAAAGAGGAAGCCAGCATGAAATTGCCTAATCTTGCACATGCGAAGCATAGTAGGTGCTTATTAAAAAATCATTGATTAGTTATTATTGTTTGTTAATTAAGATTATCTTAAAATGAGGATGTGGTGCATGAATCATTCAAGAAGAAGGCCAACCCTAAGGAAATTAGGAACGTTCTAGCTCCTAAGACCCCTCTTCCTATGCTTTGCTGCTCCGTCAGATGGAATATCAAGCCAATTACACCTTATCTTTTTGCCAATTTTGTACTGACTACTAGTCTCATGAAGATTAGTTTTTATACATTACTATTAAATAAAAGAAAAAGAAAGTATTTTTAACACACATGTATTGATGCCTGTTGTATCCCACTTAGTTTACAAAGCAAACGTATGCATTCTATTCCATTGTGCTTATCTGACAATCCAAAAACAGAGGATTCGACTAGTAAGTTTTGTGACTTAGGTCCCAGAGCATATAAAGTGTAGATTCTGGGGGTTTCAGCAAAGGTCTGTCTCTTCCCTTGGCCCATGTACTCAGTAATACTCCAGGCTACCGTAGACAAATCTTTCCTTGTTAGAAGAAACACAAACATCAGCTGAGCAGAGAAGTTTTGTAGAAGGCACAGCCCACTGCAGCAGTCAGTGGCCCTGAAAAGATGAGGCCGTAATCCAATACATTCACTCTCCTCTTCTGGGCTTCTCCTTCCTACTTAGGCTTCCAACCTGCATCCTTTCACTGTCCCTGGAGCACATTCTCAATTCATTTGGACAGATGGGTTGCTTAGGCTTTGAGTTCCCTGTTTATTTGGGGTTTTCAGAATGGAGTATTGGCATGGAATTTACAGGTACTGATTTCTTCTAGTCTTTGTCATCACCATTATCACCATCACCATTATCATGGTCATCACCATCATCATCATTGTCATCACCATCATCATTGTCATCATCCCATCATTACCATCATTATCACCATCATCATCACCATCACCATTATCATCGTCATCAGGATCTCAGATTAAGTGTTCCCTTCATGTAAGTTTCTTCCCAATTCCTGACACTAACTCCAAAGATCGTATATGTCCCAGACTGCCCTGGTGATGGCGCTGCAGATATTCAAACCCCCAAACCGACCTTCAGCAGGCAGAGTACACTCCTCCAGCCTTTGGAACACATGGTATGTTCCACTAAATGCAGACTTATCTGCTGAGCTCCCACAAGGCAAATCTCAACTCTACTCACCCAAATGCCATCCTACACAAAGCGTCATATTTTATCCCTTTTATTAGACACTCAAGGAGTCTAGAGTCAGTCAAATAAAGCCAAGCTGGCTGCTTCCAATCAATGACCCAGAATCCCAGCACTTCCTCACCCACGGCACTGTTGGGAGCTTCAGATAAAAAGCCCACATTACTCCCCTCTGCTGCTACTCGGTTCTTAGGTGATATTTTGTAGTTTCCTGCCCTGAGATAGTTTTGGTGTCCTAGTTAGTGTGTGGATTTTTGGATGAGCACATGTAGAGCACACGCTCATGAGTACACACAGTCTATAATGACTGAGTTCTGAGATTGTTCTGCAGAGATCAGAGGGCCCAGCCAGTCCTTTCTGCTTCTGCTTTGAGAACTTCAGGAACTGCTTTCAGGACTGAGCAGAGAACCGATGGCCTCTCTGAGACCCTAACTCTGGACGAGGCATCATGTACTGACCCGCAAGGAAGCTCTGGCCCTGGGCTGCGGGCAATGGATGTCTCCTCCAGACTTACCTACCTTCCTATTTGATTTCTGTAGCTTTCAGGTACCTTTGTTATTTTCCCTTGGCTGCTTCCCATTCTCTTTATTTAAGTACATCTTAAAGGATTTATCGAAATCAATACAGTGTCAATGTATATACAATAAGAGAGTAAAAATATTTGGGGCAGACTGTAATCTCCTGATACCATTTTATCTGACTTTGTTAGCATGATACCGGCAACCTGGCATTTGACAGCCTCCTTTAGAATGAATCATCTAAACACTTGTCAAACATTGACCTGAAAGTTGCCCAAACATTTGTCTAAACCTTGCCAAATATTAGATTACGTGACAGGGGTCTCTGTTTCCCTTCCGGATTGTGCCATTAAACTGCCATTTGAACTGGAAAGTTCCAGTTCAGTGTCTCAGAAAATGTCTGTTTGCTGCCTACTTCAGGTTTAGCAGCACAGAATTAATTTGCTGTTGATAGTATTCCTTGGGGAAAGATGCTGTATAAGCGTATCGGCCATGTAATTCCAACATGAGCCTATACCAAATCTCAGATTCAAATAATGTTCTCTGTAAATAAGTTCTTTCTTGAGTTTGCCATTGTCTAGCCTTTAAATAAATTACTGGCATCATGTCTCCAGTGGGTTTGAATACATACACTGCAACTAGAAGGATATTTCTTCACTTTCATGCATCTTTGTGAGAAGTTCTCACCATAACCAACTGTGTGGTCTGCATCATTCCCAAAAATTACTGGAGATTCCTTCTTATTTTGACTCACATTTGATTCCCACTCTTCCCTTCATCACCAGAGGATGATAAAATGAAGAAAACATGCTCTTAGAATTCAGAAACAAGTGCAAGCCATTATTAAAAGTGGAAATTTATTTTTTAAAGAAACTGTATTGCTATGGAAATTCTCAAACTTAGCTCCACATAGAAAGGACAGGGTAACAAACCTCCTGGTACTCTGCCCAGTGCATTCAACATCAACATTTTTCATATGTTCTACTCATCTAGTTTTCCTTTAGTGGAGTATTTTATTTATTTATTTTATTTATTTTTGAGACAGAGTCTTGCTCTGTCGCCCAGGCTGGCGTGCAGTGGCACAATCTCTGTTTCTTGCAACCTCTACTTCTCGGGTTCAAGCTATTCTCCCACTTCAGCCTCCTGAGTAGCTGGGAATACAGGCACGCAGCACCATGCTCAGCTAATTTTTGGATTTTTAGTAGAGACAGGGTTTCACCATGTGGGCCAGGCTGGTGTCCAACTGTTGACCTCAGGTGATCTGCCTGCCTCAGCCTCCCAAAGTGCTGGGACTACAGGTGTGAGCCACTGCGCCCAGGCCTAGTGGAGTATTATAAAACAAATCTCAGAAATCAAGTGATCCACTGTCCCAATTTGTCCAGGACTGTTCTGGTCTTAGCACTGAAACTCCCACATCTCAGGAATCCCTTGGTTCTGGGATGGCAGCCACCCATATCATTATTCATCTTTAATTTTTTTCACTGTCTATAATTAATAAGAGATTAAAAAACAATACCAATATCACATCAAACAAAATTGACAGTTGTTTCTTAACATCACCTAATGCCAATCATGTTCATTCTTTCTTGACTTTCAGCAAAAAAATACAGTTTATACAATTAATTTGTTTTAATCAAAATTCATTTGGTGAAAATATCACCTAAATTTATTTTCATCGATAGCAGCTCCCCCTGCTTTTTTCTTTCTGTGCCATTTATTTCTGTAAGAATCTGAGTCATTTTTTCTATAAAAATGTTCCACATTTTAAATTTTGCAGGTTATATTTTTTTGTGGTGATGTTTTACATACTTTTTTATGGAGTAGATTGTCTATATATTCCCAATTACCCCTAGAAACTTGATTAGATACCAGGACAATTTGTTTTGGCATTCATACTTACTGGTGGTGCTAGGTACTTCTCATTGTAACCCAACAGGAAGAAGATTAATAATTACCAAGAAGACCTCTGGTTCTGCAGGGGTCACCCTGATGGAACTATTTCAAAGTTCTTCATCAACCTATCACCTAAAGATTTTAGCAGACTTCGATTATCATTGCCTTGATCTAAATAAATATATCATGATGCCATAATATATAATCATCAATATATCAATGACACCATAAAATAACATGGCAAGTACCCAAGTACAATTTTCTTTTTCAAATATTCATTCCTCACTTATTAGCATGATTCTTCTAAAACAAAGTTCCACCATTGACTATCAGGTTGTCTTGCAGAAAAATCCAAACAAAAAAGTCAGGATAAATATGTATTTTTTAGAAAAAATATTCATTTTCAGTGTAAATGGCTGGTACCCAGATAACTTCCAAAGATGACAAAGTGTTTTTGGGAGGCATACGGGTAGATAGGGGGAGAAATAGCATTTTGAACTCTCTGGTGCCTGTTCTTTGGTGCATTTCCATCATTCTCTTGGCTGCTGTACACAAGCAAATGTATTTGATGCTGTACCATAATTTCCTTAACAGATGTGCACATGCAAATTTTGCAAGACAAATTTGCATTTGACACAGTATCTTTCTATTCTCCTCACCAGGAAACATTTACCCATTTCAGGAGCAATCATGATGACCATGACAAGCAAGAGGCCAAATTATTAAACAAGTAAAAGATACCTGCATACTTTTCTCTCAGCATTGTTATTATTCTTCCCAACCCTGCACCCTTGATTTCCTGGAGGGTGACATTTATGTCCATTGCAATCATCTAGCCTTGCAATCACCAAACCACATATTATACTTCAAAAGCCTCCTTCCTGATGCATCCCACCACTCTTTTCTTTTAAATTATCCTTCTCCCAATTGCCTGAGATCTCGGCCCACAGGAGAAGAGCAGTATCATAAACTAATATACAGTGAGCTAAGTGCTCCTAACCACATAGCTCCAATATGTTCCATCTCTTCTTAATCCACTCAGCTAGTCCCGGAATTTACATTTTAAGATAAGTCAGCCCTTGGATCCAAGGAAACCTTGGTTTAATTGCACTTTTCTAGAACGTCTTCAGTTTTTCTCCTTTGAGATTTTGTTCATGCTTTTCAAAACTCCTAGAATACCTCTCCCACTTTCGGCAATTCAATCCTTTCCCTCCCTTCAAATCTGTTCAAATTCTGTCTCCTTTGTCACAGTAGTCATGTATCTTTGGAACTCATGGGATTACTATTATCAAATCCCTTGTAAAAATGTTTTTACTCTTGTCATGAATGCTAATTTCCTATAATGTTGTTTAACCCTTTTACGGACTTAAAATAAGATTTTCCTACTAAATTGCACATTCTTTGAGTGAAGGGATGGTGTGCTGTATTTTTAAAATAGTACCTAGAAAGGTGTAGGAACAGCATCAATATTTGTACCAATAGTAAATTACTAGTAAGTGCTTTAGATGATAATGGGGTCATCGGGGACAATTTTAGAACATTCTATTTACTACTAAGCTGATAAGTATTTACAATGCCTGTAGCTCAGCCTGATATTTCCTTCAAATCATTCTAATATTGTTTAAAGTTTCTATTTTTCACCTCTACTACTAGAAAATTATGTATTTCTGTATAGAGAATGTGGCTGGTGTATTTTAGAATACATGTAATTCCCAGTATAACCTATGCTAGCCGACTTGACAGGAAACTTTTTCTAGACCAACTGCATGAGTCGGGGTTCGGTGAAATATAGATTCATTACATTTCATATACTTTTAATATGAGACATACACTGATATCTCCTTCTAGAGGCAATGTGGAAATATATGCCCAAAACCTTAAAACTGATGCTACCCTTAGTCCCAGCTATTCCATCTTTATGAAGTAATTCTAAGAAAACAATCAAAGGTATATACTACAAAGATAGACACACATTAATTCACATCATTGATATCTAAAACAGTAGAAAATGTCTAAGAAGAGGAAGATAAACCGTGTTAGATATGTATAATGGAATAACTACTGAACCATTAAAATATTTTCTAAAGGAAAAGCTATAAAACAAAACTCACTATTAAGTAAAGGCAAAATGGTTTAGATGCAGTGGGTAAAATGTATATGTAAAAAATTGGCTAGAATATCCTGAAACCTTAATAGTGGCTATCTCTGAATGTGAGCATTTGGGCAATTTTTATTCTTTATGATTTTCTACCTTATGTTTTTATGTGCTTTCCAAATTGGCTAAAATGAATAAATGTTATTTTTAAACCCAAAAGGTGTTATCCTATAAAATATCTAAGCTACATGGCAGTTTTACGATAGCTATTTAAAAATACACCCATAGTTATGACCCAGCAATTGCATTGCCAAGTACATACACAACAGAAATGCATACATACATCCACCAAAAACACGCACAAGGATATTCAGAACCTTTTGGGGTGGTGAAAATGTTTTGGACCTGGATAGAGTTGACAGGTGAACAGTTTTGAATGTACTAAATGCCACTAAATTGTACACTTTACAATAAATACTTTCATATTAAGTGAATTTCACTTCCAAAACAAAGTTTTTAAGTCATATTCAGAGTAGCACCATTTGTAATAGAGAATAAAGGGGCAATAATCCAAATATCTTACAATAGCAGAATGGCCAATAAATGGTGGTATAATGAAAACAACCGACTGCCACAACAACAGTGAAAATCAAGGAACTACTTCTGCATCCAGGTGCATGAAAGAACCTCAACATTTACCACCAAGTGAAAGAAGGCACAAAAAGAACACACTATGATTCCATGCACTTAAAATTCAGAAGAGATTCAAGTCACTTATAGTGTCAGAGGTCAGTTTCGTGGTCACCTACAGGGAGGGAGGTAGTGACAAGGAGTAAGCATGGGGTGGGAGTTCCGTGTGGATGGGCATATTCTGTGGGCTTATCTCAATAGTGGTTGCATACATACATTACCCATAGTGAGAATTCATCAAATTGTACCGTTACATTTGCATTATTTAAACATCTTATTGCTTTCATTTTTACCTGGTTGCCTGCAAATTCTCCAGCCCCTAATGACCACTTTGCTGCTAAATTTCTTCTTCAGTTAATGAGATAATTCTCTCTCTTCAATTATAAACTTGGATTCTATTTTCATCATTTCCAATTTTTGACATTCTACCCATTCACTCCACATGCATTGAATTCTACTATGTTCTAGGTGCAAGGTGGGGTGATGGGGAGAGAGAGGTGGTCTCAGCACTGGCAACCCAGAAAGACGACACACATTAGATAAAGTTTTTAACATTCATCTAGGTGTGGAACTTTTTCTAAAACATGCATGTTAAAATTTGCATATATTTTAAAGGGCTCAAAATCCCCCCTGGAGACCCTTCCCCAGTTCAGATCAAGAGCCTGGCTTTATAGACAATGCTTCATAAGAATTCATCGACGGCCGGCGCGGTGGCTCAAGCTGTAATCCCAGCACTTTGGGAGGCCGAGACGGGCGGATCACGAGGTCAGGAGATCGAGACCATCCTGGCTAACACGGTGAAACCCCGTCTCTACTAAAAATACAAAAAACTAGCCGGGCGAGGTGGCGGGCACCTGTAGTCCCAGCTACTCGGGAGGCTGAGGCAGGAGAATGGCGTCAACCCGGGAGGCGGAGCTTGCAGTGAGCTGAGATCCGGCCACTGCACTCCAGCCTGGGCGACAGAGTGAGACTCCGTCTCAAAAAAAAAAAGAAAAAAAAAAGAATTCATCGACATTTGTCTCCTGTTTTTATTAGGTAATAAATGAATGTTTGCTTTTCTAAAGTAATCAAATGTACACCTTCTTATAAATTGGTATTTTAAGATCACTTTATTTGGCTATGGTGTTATATGATTATTCTGCCCTAAATTGGTAGCACATGTTCATACTTTCCAAAATTCAAGAATTCTTCTGAAAAGAAGTCCTATCAAGTGTCCTAATCTCTTTAAGTGCATTAGTTAAGAAGCTATTTTTAAAGACCCACACATTACACTGTACTTAATCAACACAGTGATTTTTATCTGCTCAAGATAAACCTGATACCATTGTAATTAATTGTTTCCAAAATATTTTGACATGTATATTTTTCATTAGACTAAGATAACTAATAACAAGTCTGCTTGTTCATAGCTAAATTACACAGGCTATTAAAATTTAAAAATCAATTTCTAAATTCTTAATACTATGCAGCCAAATATTTCGCTCCATGGAAAATAGTTCCTGGCACTTGGATTTTGGTAACCGGTAAGGATCATAAGAGTGAAACTGGACTGGGAGCGGTGACTCACACCTGTAATCCCAGCACTTTGGAACGCTGAGGCTGGCAGATCATCTGAAGTCAGGAGTTCAAGACCAGCCTGGCCAATATGGTGCAATCCTATCTCTACTAAAAACACAAAAATTAGCCGGGTGTGGTGGTGGGCGCCTGTAATCCCAGCTACTAGGAAGGCTGAGGCAGGAGAATTGCTTGAACCCGGGAGGTGGAGGCTGCAGTGAGCCAAGATTGTGCCATTGCACTCTAGCCTGGGCGACAAGAGTGAAACTCCATCTCTAAATAAATAAATAAACAAACAAACTGATGATTAATGCTGCAAAAGAACAAAGCCATATTTTAATTTGTAGTGCTAATTAAACCAAAGAAGTTTATACCAATTTCCCCAAGCATGCAAAGGAAAAAGAAGTACGAAGGAACTGTCTCATGGAAATAGGCAAAAAGGTGGCATGCTCTCACTTAATGTCATTCAAAATTGCAAAATAAAAACAAATAAAGAAACTGCAATTTAGGAGGTGCATTCACAAATTTTATATATACACGTGTGTGTGTGTGTGTGTGTGTATGTGTGTGTGTGTGTGTCTGTGTATGTATCTCTCTTTTTCCAAGAAATCTGATGTGCTCCCTTAGAAGACATCAACCGTCCTCCATTCCGGGATGAGAACTATCTTCATAATCTTGTCATAAATCAATCATTTTCCAGATTTTGTCAAGTTAAATGTTTTGTTTTTCATTTTCTTAGAGTTTTCACATATCTTATGAGCATGGCCTTTGTGGTCCTGTCTTGTGCGGAGCATGTGCCACAAATTGCATCTAACTGTGCATCTTCTAGCTTTCTTAGCAAGGACTGTATCTAATCCTGTGCTTTTTAGGAAAATGGAGACCTCATTCCTTTTCAGAGTTAAATAAATTGTATGTCCTAAGCTGCAGCAAGAGTATATCTATCTTCTAGGTGAAAAGATGCCCTGGCTGTGAAGAATTATCTAAGACTTCTGGAATTTCAAAATGCGAACTCTTTATTGCCCCATTTTATGCAAGATTCCTTCTCTACTTCCTTCAAAAAATGTTCTGTTCATTCATGGAGCATTATTGCATTGGGCTAAGACTTTGGCATAGTTATAAATAGTACTTTCTCAGCAAACTTTGAGCATAAATATGAACAATTGACTGTTGGTGACAAAATCCCTTGGGCTATTCTCCTTACTTAACCTGAGTTTCAGCGGTCAGGGATAGTACAGATATAGAGGCAAGACGGGGGCAACAATATTCTGGAGTTAAGAGAGAAACTTCTGTCAACTTCAACCTCTCCCTCTATTTCACACCATCAATCATAGGTTACACGGTCCACTCAATTCTATTTCTACAATGTTTATCCATGCAATTTGTTTGTCCCCAAAATTATTGCCCTACTCTACATAGATACAAGTTGTGTCTTGCCTGAATTATGTCCATAATCTCTCTTTGGCTTGCTAAATCTGGGCTCTTCTCACTTAGCATGTAACGGTTTCCCACTACATAAAACTAAAAGCACAGCCTCAAGAACATTTAAACTCAGATCATATCCTTTCATTTCATTTCATGTAGAGCCACCCCATTTTCAAATCTTGGGTTTAAGCTATGACAGACACTTCATTGTTACCTGATGAAGCCATTCACACTCAGGTTTCCATGCATTTGCTCTGTGGAAAGCTGCGTCCTTTCCTCCCTTCTCTCATTGATGAACTTACATCCACCTTTCAAACTCAGTTCTAATTTGGCATCAAGGACCACCTCAAGCCCCAAGGTAGAATTCATGGCTTTCTCTTCTCTATGTCTGTTTATAATTTGTAAACTATAATTTATAAAGCACAGGTATGATGCTAAGCTGTTTATGATTCTGGTTATGTCTCACAGTGTGAATTCCTTGAGACTAGCATCCATTCGTTTCAGAGTCCAATATATAACAAGAACATGTTATTTACTCACCCGCAGCCCCATAATGAACCAGTTACGGTACCCTGAGGCAAGATATTTGGGATGTAATGGTGAACAAGCACATTCCTTGCTTTTAAGAAACTTCCAGTCCAGTGGCTCAGTGGTCAATAAATGTGTATTGAGTTTAACTAGCATTTACTTATGTCATGTTTGCACAATGGCCTACGGGGTAGCTTAAATGATGACAGACAGCGTATCTCAACTCAATCTTCATTTGTGAGTACAGATGGATTCTGGTCTTGTGAAGTGGCTACTCATTTGGTTCTACTGATTACAGCCTAATAGGTTCTGTAATGGTGCTTGAAAACTACTACATCATATGCAGTTGAGATGAGGGAACCACACCTTTGGGGTTCTCTAGGAAGCTGACGTGTCCCACCCAGTGCCCCCTTCTTAATTCCCATCAGGCCTTAAAATCATTATCAGTCTATTGGAAGAGCGTAAAGAAAAGTCTCATCCATGTGGGCGCCTATGACATCACTGAGCTCTGAAGTCTGAGGTTGTCAAAGAAGGTGCCCTTTGGGAAGCTCTTTCCGTCATAAAAGGGTCATATTTTCATTGTTTCACAAACCCTATTTGACAATGACTGTAACCATCCCTTTTAGCCCTCCTTGCAGAATTGGCAAATAGGATTTTCATTACAGGGGATGCTATTTTTCCCAAACCAGGTCAATTCCAACTGTTAGTGCTAATAAGAGACATCTTCACTTGAGAGTTGGTGCTCAAAACAATGCTTCATTATTGGACAACAGTACTGTACAGGCAACATCCAGTGCCCAAGGAAACTAATTCTCTCCTCCCCAAGAACATCTCTCTTTATGGTACAGCTGCATTCCTGAAAATTTTAAGGCACTTTAAAAATCAACACATACTCTGAAAGCATAAAGAGCACAGGCACCATAAGATACTCATTTTCAAGACCCGTTAAACAGCCACATATTTACTTCTGTAATTTAAAGTTTTCTACTTGGGAATTATATATCCTTACACTCACATTCTACTTATTTCTACAAATAGTAACCCTGCACACTGCATCAGAAAGGATAAGAAGTACTGAATATGCCTTTTGTCCTTACAAGGAATGGTTGTTGTTTGGCAAAGGATGAATAAACCCTTCCCTCTAGAGGCCTGATTTAAGTTCACATTCAATTGCTTTGATTAGATACTAAACCCAGCAAATTAAGTTCCCCATTCCAGGTGACCCCTGGAAGCATTATTAGGAAAAAGGGTAGGAGAGGAAAAAGAATGACACTTAAATTCAGTTAATTATTAGGATTTGATTCAATAATTAGTCACATTCAATTGCAATAATATAAAGTTTTAAATTAGCCAAGAGTACAAGAGTGTGAAAAGAGCCTTTGAATATTAGAAAGACATTTTTCTATTCAAACGAACAGATTAGAAGATGTCGACAGCTTGCCTACTTTACCCAAAAGAATGCTTGTGATAAGGGTATGTTGATTAAAAAAAAAAATTAAAATGATGGTGATAACAATGAGAGGAAGAAATCACAGGGAGAAAATTTCTGAGAAGTTGGGGGAGTCAATTCTTCCTCCCTGTCTTTTTATAGATTAATATCCTTACTCCCTGGAGCAAGTCAGCATAGCCCAATTTTACCACTGCAAAATATGCAATAAAAATACGGAGTCAGGGCTGGGTGTGGTGGCTCACGCCTGTAATCCCAGCACTTGAGGAGTTCAAGATCAGCCTGGCTAACATGGTGAAACCCCGTCTCTAGCAAAAATAAAAAATTAGCTGGGTGTAGTGGCACGCACCAGTAGTCCCAGCTACTTGGGAGGCTGAGGCAGAAGAATCGCTTGGACCCGGGAGGCGGAGGTTGCAGTGAGCCGAGATTGCACCACTGCACTCCAGCCTGGGTGACAGTGAGAGTCCGTCTCAAAATATATATATCAGATATATATATTCATATATATATTCAAATATATATATATATATATATATAATCAGATACTAGAGGAAAACAGGAAATACAGAATGACATTATTAATATGCAACACAAACTGTCCAAAGGATGAAATCTTGAAAGCAGAGCAAGATTTGCTTTGATGAAGCCATCCTCCCTTGTCATGAGATTATTACCTTTAGCTTTTGCATCTGACAGCAGGACTCCATCTCAGGTACAAACAGTTAAACTGTTGCACCTTTATATACTGGAAATGGATTATGGGCTTCCAAGAAGTGAATATTAAAAAAGAATCTTATCTCCGCTTCTCTGTGAGATGTCATACAGTTTGTTAAGACAGGAGAAGCTGAAGATAACAGGGTGATGCGTGCCTCTCTTGCTGTGCCAAATGGGGATAATTAGGTATCCCAGCTGCAGGCTTGCTCTGGAGTGAAGAACACTGCTTATATATAGCTTAGTACTGATGGCTTGGTGGGTGTCTTATTGTCCATAATTATCTTTAAAGTTAGACGTTGGCAAAGAAGTGATTTTACTATTAATGTATTTTTATATACCAAAGACTCTGATAGAAGATAATTCATTCTACCATGTATACCTCACACACACACACACATACACACACATACACACACACTCACATACACACACTCACACAAACTCACATGCACACATATATTAATTGACAGAGCAATGTACTGGGAAAATAAATACAACCCCTTGAGATGAGAAAATACTGTATTTCCTCTTCTGGAAATGTTAATGTTTCATGACAAAGTAATTCAGTTATTCGTCAAAATGTCTATGGTGACAGAGTGGGGGACAAAAAGACCTTAATTTGGGCATCTTCAACCAAGGGCATTGAAGTGAACCTTGACTTCTAAGAAATTGATATCTCCTATAAACCACATCAAAAATGACTGTTGCTATTTGCAAAGACAGAAAGGAGATGAGAGGCTACCAGGGACTGGGGCAAGTGGGGGATGGGAGTTACTGCTTAATGGGTACAGAGTTTTCTGTTTGGGATGATGAAAGAGCTTTAGAAACAGGGGTGATGCTTGCACAACAGTGCGAATGTCATTAATGTCACTGAATTGTACACTTAAAAGGTTAAATAAATGACATGTTTTCTGTTGTAATGATTTTATGATAATATTTTTTAAAATGTTGCTACAACCAGTCATAATGGAAATAGACTTCTACCCACATGAGAATAAAGATGGTTGAGCTGTGGACGCATCCATTATTAGATGTTTCGTTTCATTGGACCCATTTGGATGTAAATATTTTACTACCAAAATGGAACAAAGAAAACCTCACAGAAATAGCTTTGTGACCATGTGTGCCCTAGACCGTAGGGTAAAATAACTCACCTTTATCACAGGCACTCCACTCTCAGGCTGCATCGTCAGGGCAGCGTCTTTCCTGCAAACTGTTGCATGGCACAGTTAGTCCTTATTGGTGAACTCTGACTTTATCTGGTATAGGTATTCTTTTCCTTCTGCTAGGTGATCCAGGACAACTGCTTGCTTGGGGTGTGACCACTGAGAAAATAGAGCTGATCACACATGTTCAGGGATGTTCTGAGCACCAGAGTTTCTGTATTCAAATCGCTTGGCACATGATATCAAAATATGTTCTACTTTCCAGATGACATTCTGAGGCTTCAGAAGGCATAGTGGCTCCGCTGGACTAGGAAGACCCCAAAGAAATAATTCTAACATCACTACCCTGAGTTTTGCCTGTGAGGGAGGTTTCAGAAAGAAGCATCCATGGCTGGGATTTCTCTCTGATGAGCTCAGCTGACAAAAGAATCTAGTCTAAGCTGATTTTTGCACATGGGGAGATGGAACCTATGTGCCAACCGTTCCATATTTTTCCCCCATCGTGTTTTATATTATATAAAGAAGAATTTACAAGCACTCAAGTACAACCTTCACTGTTTAGTGCATCATGTCTTTTTACATTTGTAAATAGCCACGTAACACCACCAAGATCCACAAATAGAACATTTTGCTGCCCCAGTTCCTGCTCCTCTCCCCTTCCCTGATCTGACCTCTACTGTGACATCCCTCACCACGGCTGCGTTTGGCTAGTCTTGAATTCTGCATCAATGGAATCGTGCAGTACATAACTCCTACATCCGCCTTCTTGTCCTCCATATAATGATTTTGAGATTCAGGCATGTTGAATCTCTCTGCAGTTTGTTTTATGTATGACTGACTGGTATTTCATTGCATGAAGAGAACAAAATGTGTTTATAAATTATCTTATTAATGAACATTTGGGTCTTTTCCAGTTTCAGGTTAATATAATAAAGTGATCATGAACTTTTTGCATAAGTTTCTTTGTAGATGTGAACATTCTTTTCTTTTGAATGTGTACCTACAAGTAGGATTTCTGGATCACATGGAAATTTTGTTAGAAACTAACACTTTTCCAAAGTGATTGTACCACTGCACATTCCAAGCAGCAATTAATGAGGGTAGACTTAATCTATATTACCTGTTGCCTATAATACCATATCTTAAAGCAATTTTACTTTTAATATTACAATAATAGAGTATGGAAAATAAAACATCACAGAATTGTCTCAGGAATTCCTTCTTTCCTTAAAAAATATCTCAAGTTCTTAGAAACCACACACAGTTTTAGGTGCCAAGGTTAAGTGAAGAAAGAAAGAAAACAGAACAAGTTTCCAGATATCACAAGGGTTACATTGCAGAGGGAGAATCAGGTCAATAAAGAAGAAAAGTAATCACAGTATAATTTCTACTAAGTGTTATAGAAATAAAGCACATTACAAGGACAAAAATAATTGCTGAGACTGCAGAATAAAGGCTACTTAGTGTGTGTGATGAATGCTCTTGTAGGAGGTAATATTGAAGCTGCCCTACCGGCTGGGAGAAATAGTATCAAATACTTCCAGCCCCGTGAACCTGAAGATGCAGGCATTTTTCTCATTCTCTTGAATGGGAGGCAGAGACTTGTGAAGGACTTGGTTGGATTTATACACCATTCCTGAACTACTGACTGTGGCCAGTGTGATAGGCTCCAGGAATTGCTAGCTCGTGCAGTGAAATGGGACTTTAGGACATTTCAGCCTGTGAAGGACATAAACTTCACCTGTTGTATATGAATATTTGAATAATTGCTTAGGACAGAGTTTGGAACAACCAGCCAAGTGGATAGTTCTGATTCCCTATGCATTTACTGATTATCTCAAAAATTAATGTTGTGTAGCTTTCTTTCAAAAATGAACATAGAATCAATGCAATTAATCCCATTGACAATGATTATAGCTCACTCTGTGCAAACCATTTCTGGCAATGTTACAGGTAATAATTCAATTAATTTGATCCATTATGTATAATGGTTTTACCTTGTGAATCTGGGGAACAGAAAACGATCTTTTGATTTAAAATACATCTTTATTATTCATGAAACTTATAGTCCTGGAAAGGGACGATCAATTCATGTAATTGATTTGATATCCTTGTTGTGAGTAGAAGTGTTGGACGTTATTTGACAGGAGGATATGAGAAATAAGTGATTCTATGTAGGATAGATTTAGCTTCTAGTTTCTCTGTTGCTTGTTCCTGTTTTTGTCATCATAATGGACTCAGGATCATTCATTTCCAATAAGAAAATGTCATGCAGGAATGAGGACTTACAGCAGTTTTCTTAGATGGTTTTCTTTATTGGTTTTTGTTTTCCTTGGAATCAGCATCCTCTTGCCACCTCTAATCTCATTTGCCCTGTGGTAAAAGGCTGGACAGGGAAGTACAGAGGACGCTTTATTGGGATTCAACACACCAGGTGCTTCACAGGAGAAGAAAGACACATAAAGGTTTGGGTTAGACTTCTTGAGATGGATACAACTTTTAACTCATCGAGGGGCGTGAGGAGCAGGGTATATCTGGGAATGTCTGCCCACTTCTGGCTGGCTGTGCAGGGTGTGCATGCAAAGGGTCAAAGACTTCCATCCTCCCTCCCCCATGTTCGCCTGCCTCTCTGGGCAAAGCTCTGGCTTATCTTTTACTACAGGTGCGACAACGCTCTTCTTTCATGACACATCTCCCTGAGAGCAACGGTGGCGTTCAGTTGGTCTTTGCATCCTCAGCTTGTGGTAGCCAGGCACACAATGAGCACGCCATGCATATTTTTATACTGAATGAATGAAAGTGAAAACCACCCAGGAGAGGTTAATAAAAAGCTCATCTGAGGCATTAGACTTGAGTCTGGGGGCAGAGCTCTGCCCGCAAACCCTCCTCTTTCCATCCTGCTTTATTCTCCCACTGTCTACAGCAGAACCTCCTCATTCTCTTTGGGGCCACCAGCCCAGGACCCACCCCACTTACCCTCAGCAGATGAAAA
Organism: Trachypithecus francoisi; assembly: GCF_009764315.1. NCBI lineage: Eukaryota > Metazoa > Chordata > Mammalia > Primates > Cercopithecidae > Trachypithecus > Trachypithecus francoisi. The sequence goes on along the minus strand of NW_022681471.1, from coordinate 126,766,053 downwards.
GAAGCCCTGCTTATGGGAACAATAGAAGTCATCAATTGAAATGACTTTATCTTCTTACCTCTAACTTTACCAGCATCTGCACACTTTACTTTTATTCTCTTTTTATAAGTATGCTTTTTCCCATAAGAGACAAACTGTGACCTTGTCAGCATCCCTTCTGTCTCTCCTGCATTGCTCAAGTCTCCTCTCTACTGATTTAAAAAAAAATTTTTTTTGAGACAGTCTCACTCTGTCACCCAGGCTGCAGGGCAGTGGAGCAATCATGACTCACCACAGCCTATAACTACTGGGCTCAAGAAATCCTCCCACTTCAGCCTCTTCTGTACCTGGCAGTGTAGGAGTGAGCCATGAGACCTGGCTAATTAAAAAAAAAATTGCAGAGGCAGGGTCTTGGTATGTTTCCCAGGCTGGTCTCGAATTCCTGGCCTCATGCAATCCTCCCGCCTCAGCTTCCCAAAACACTGGGATTACAGGCGTGCACCACCACACCCAGCCTCTACTCGCTTCTGGTCATGAGCACTTAAATATGGCAGTGTCTCATCTATGTTAAACAAAAATTCCTAGCTCTCCTATTCCAATTAAAAACCATGTTTCCTCTCCCCTTATTTAAAAGCTGTTTATCGTCACTGTTTTCCATCTTCATTTCCCCTGTGCTTCATAACCCACCGTAGGCCTATTTCTTCACCCACTGCTTAATCAAAGCTTTCTTCTTGCGATAGCCAGTGGGCATGGTGTCATCCATATCGTACTTGGCAGCTTAAGGGTGCTGGATACAGCTGAACCCCTTCAACCTGGTTTCCAGGAAGGCCCCTCTCCAATTTTCCTTTCTCCTCATGTTCTCTGTCCATCCCCTAAATTCGGACTGGTCTGTGTGTTCTCCTGCACTGTAGAAGATGTAGGGGCTGGAAATCTCTGCGTATGAAACAAGGTCCCAGGAGATTCTTATACTCTGCCCTCTCAGAAGCATGTCTGCAACTACTCATATTCCTCAGAGATCTGCCCATGTCTTCAATGTATGGTTTATGAGAGACATTGGCAATCCACAACCCACTGGCCAGATCTGGACCACCGCCTGCTTCTGTAAGTCAACTTGTATTGGCACACCACCACCCTCCGCCCACACACTGAAGTATTTCTGTGGCTGCTTTCAGGCCACCACAGCAGAGCTGAGTAGTAGCTGCAACAGAGACCATACAGCCTACAAACCCTAAAAGATTTTCTATCAGACCTTTTAGAGGAAAAGTTTCCTGGCCCCTGGTTTAGAATCTCCCAGTTGCTTCTGGACATCAATAGCCTTCTTCATGTGTGTCTCTTGTGCTTCAGACCTGGAGAACCAACAGCTCATTGGAACCTCACGTGAACATAACACAGACCCTTCAAACCCAACATGCTCAGTTGAATTTATCACCTTCTTCCCAACTTGCACCTCCTCTGGGTGTTATAACCCAGGAGAAACTATCCCCACCCACTGTAGGGTCGATTCTTAAACACCCTTTCTCCCAGTGCCCCGTCCTAAAAGCACAGAAGTCCTGATCATGCTGAACCACCTGCTCTGCAGAACTCTGATCCAGGCCATTCCTCTGGCATTCCTGGAAGCGCTCCTCACTTGTTGCCCCCATTTTTAACCACTCTCCTCAGAGCAGCACGAGCCTTCTCTTTAAATGGTGATCTTAAACGTGTTTTCTCTTCTGCCTGAAACAGAAACCTTTCGGTGGCTTTTCTTTGCCTTAAGGATAAAACCCTAGTTCTTAGACGTGACCTACAATGTCCTTCAGGGTCCACCCTCCAGCTTTCTCCTTGTGACGTTCTGCTCCACATCCACTCCACAACCATTACGCCCCAGAAATAAAAGTGTGGCTGCCATTCACTAAAACCACTGTGTGCATGCTTGCCTCTGGGTTTTTGCAGGTGCTGTTCCTTCTGCCCAGAGCACCTTTGCAGCTTGCCCCCTTCCACAATGTAACTTTCCTTGCTTCTCACCCTCAGGCCAGATGTCACAGCTAGATGGGGTTCCATGCTGTCATGGGGGTCTCTTAACATCATGCATGCTCCAAGGCATGCATCATGCGTTGTTGGGTGTTGTCTATGTCTATTATTAAAAAGAAAGTTCCTTAAAAATCTGAATTCAAGGTTCTTTGCTGATCATAGAACTGGATGGACATATGGAAATGATATGATAAATATGCCTTAAAAATACAGATTATTTCATGAATACGTAATACAGACCTTTGGATATTTTAAAATTTATTTTCCTTAGAAAGAGAGCTTGGAGGAAAGATGAAGTCAATTAGGCAGCTGTGACAGTAGCCCAGAGCAGAGCTCAAAGCCTGGTTTTATGGGAAATAGAAAGGAGGGGTGAATCAGTGTAAAGGCTGTATCAGCCCACTCAATGGAAAATTATTTTAAGATATATTTAAGACAACATATGGTATTAAACAGTTATACTTTACTTAAATAATTGCTTACATATGCTTCGAAAAACCACCCAATTGTAGACCAAATTGTAGAAGGAAATTTTAAAAACACACTAATTTTCTACTTTAAAAAATTTATTTAAAAATTGCAAAATGCAGAAATTTGACAACTTCAGTTTTTATGATAATGTGAAATTGAAATCATAGAAAAATATGTATAACTAGTAACTAAACTATGTAATCTTTTATGTTACATATAATACTGGGTATACCATGTAAAAACAAAAAATATATATATAGTAATAAAAGCATTATCTAAATTCTAAATGTTTGTTCATTGCCATAGAATAATAATATAGTTCTTCAGTTGTCTTGCACTGTAGTGTAAAAGAACAGAGGCCAATTTAATACATAAGTAATGGCTATGAACCAACAGAAGGCTAATGATGTCATTATGTAATGTGCAAATGAAGACTTTGCAGCAATTTTAATAGGACAAGCCAGACTAGGCTTCAGTCATCTCAGCAGATGGAGTGATATGGGCGTGCCGACCTGGCAGCACCCTGCACCTGTCTCCCTCCAGTCAGCAGAAGTCCTGCTGGATCTGATCCTTATTCATGCAGGCCTTCATTGGCAGAAAGTGTAGTCATTTCAAAAGCACATGGAAAAATACTTCCTTAAATTGAGATTTTTAATTTGTTAATTTATCTCATGGTGACGTCTTACATTGATTATGCCTTCAAATACTACATTGATGGTTGAATGCATTCACCATTCAGAAAGGAAATGTAATCATGGCAGAGACCACAGTTCAAGTGATGGTTCATGATGCTCAAAGTCAAAGCCAAGTCAATGGCAGTAAAACTTTAATCACGAAAAATCATCTTCTTACTCCCCAACCCAATCGTGGCAACTTCATCACTTGAAATTAATGTTATCAACTTCATTTAATTTTATGGGTTATGCACCCTCTAAATACACAAAGTTGTTTTAAATTTAAGCCTAACACACTATTATAAACTCATTAATAAAAATTTAAAAAATTTATGCACTTTAGAATTTGGTCTATGCTTAATTTGGATGTTTACTTTTATGGCTTATATAGGTTAGAAACATATGGCACACACATAAAATATACCTACCTACTTACATATTTATACACATTTAAATATAGTGCTGTTAAAAGATAATTTTCAGAAAGGGTAAAATCATGACTCCATACATATATAAAAGTTAACATGTGTTCATGACTTTATTTGAGCCATTAATCAATGAAAGAACCAGACAGATGTTAGAACCCATTCACCGGAAAAGTCAAAACGGCACAAATGTACCTGGAACAAAAGAATTGAATCACAAAATGGCAGCAAAGCTGGCTTTTCCAAAGGTGGAGGGAAGTCAATGGAACCTGTCTGACCAAGGCACAGTTTGCACACCTAACTTGTACTTGCAATTTACAAAGAGATGCAAAGATTCGGGGCTGGATCCCACTGCTTGGAAAGGGATGCTTAGTGGCCAATGCTTAGGTGTTCACCTAAACAAAATTTTCTCTACAATAAAAATAATTGAATGTTGCACAGAAGCTCAATGAGGAAATTCTTTTTTAAACTTCAAATGAGATCCATATATTACTCAAGTTTGAATAATTTAATCCCAAGCACCATATATATATATATATGTTGTATCATTACTTTTTTTCTGAGACGGGGGTCTGGCTCTGTCACCCAGGCTGTAGTTCAGTGACATGATCATAGCTCACTGCAGCCTCCAACTCCTGGGCTCAAGTGACTCTCCCACTGTAGCCTCCCAAGTAGCTGAGACCAGGCATGCACCACCATGCCCAGCTATTTAAAAAATATATATTGAAATTATACATTCATATATGTAGATATGTATACATATGCAGATGTACATGATTGTAAGGGGCAGTCCTGCCTGTAAGGAAAATGAGAGAAAAAAATCAACCTGAGAAGTCAGGGGTTGAAAGGAAAATGCATTTCTAACCATAAGCAGAGAGGAAACCCACACAGAACTGAGAGGTTTAAATTTCATGGCAGCCTGGCCAGCATGTGATCAGAGAGATTTGCATGTCATATTCAAATACAGTAAAAATAGGTGTCAGTGTTGATTACTTCTCATCTGAAGAATTCAGGAGTCATATTTCCCAGTAGCAGGTGCTGAGAACTTTTATCCCTGCACTCTGTTAGGTGAACAATTTAGCCACTGGACCAAGTCATGATACCTATAGAAATGCAATAATCTCTGCTTAAATTTTCTTGTAATGAGGTGGGATAGAGAGTCTATTGTTACACTTTTTAAGCTACATAATGTAAATAATATTATTTTTGGTCCTGTAAAATTTTGTGAAGGATTTTCAATGAAAATGAAAATTACTCTCTGAAGACTGAGGAAATTGTTGAAAGGCAGGATTTTCTTACTTTTGGCCTCTTGCTCAATTCAGCTGAAAATCACAGCTTGTCTTCTGAAATAGCCAGTGCCATTTGAAATACTCAGTTGAAATGGTGTTCGATTGTAATGAGCTTAAATGATTGAGAAAGTGAATTTAAGCAGGTTTAAGTAGATGGAGCCTTTCAATAATAGTTGTAGTCATTTATTCAAAGTCTTTCACTTAAGAAGGTAATAGCTGACTCATTCATATAACTAATATGCCTCGCATAAAATAATGTATGCTATTTGTGAATTTGAGTTATAAAAAAATGCTTTCGTGTTTCTAGTGCATAGCCTGTAAAACCAGGTATGTGGAAATTACGATCCAGCTTTCCTCATAGGAATCAGCTCCTGCCGCTGTCAAACAGATATTTCTTCTTCCATTTTCTTTGGTTCTTATGGAGTCATAGAATGGCCTTTAAACTAAGTATGCTGCCCCATGGAGCCCCATCCACTACACTAATATTGAAGAAAAAATGATATAGCTCATTAAAACAGTGGTATTTTCTGTAAAATGGAAATAACGGTAGTATTTCCAAAAGATTATTAGATTTTAGAACTTTATTACACTTCACTGACCCAACAAGGAGCTACATTTTTATGCCAATTATTTAATGAAAGGGTCATAAAAGAATGTTCAATTGTCTGGAAATATGTGCCAATCTCCCTTCGGAAAATTAGTACTTTGTTGTTGTTAAATGAAGTGAAAGTTAGGGAATAACTTGCTGAGGGGCTTCACTAGAAAGCCAGCAAGGCATTTTCACTACATACTAGAGCCAATTCCATCAACTGCTAACAGGCGCCCATAAAATGCCAGATGTAGAGCAGTCTGAATTTGTTTATTTGTAACATTAGCATGCATTCTTTCAATATGCAGAAATCCTCTTTATGGCCATACACACAGGTGTGTCTACCGTATGTTTAAAAGAGTGACAGTATTTCTCCCTATCACAAGGCCAAAAACCTCTTTCCAAAGCCAACCTGCACAAACACTGGCTGTTTCACCATTGTGTATAGTGGCTTTCACCGCCTGCTATTCTGGCTCCACACTGGGGCTTTGGAGGCCTTTAGTTCATACAAGACGCGTTGTGGTTTGTGGTCAGCGGAATAATAGCTCCAAATATGTCCAGGTCCTAATTCCTGGAACCTAGGAATACACTAGGTTACATGACCAAAGGGACTTTGCAGACGTGATTAAATTAAGGATCTTGAGATGGGGGGGATTATCCTGGATTATTGGATGGGCCCAAATTGATCACATGAGCCCTTAAAAAGCAGAGAACCTTTCCCAGCTGGGATCACAAAGATGCAGCAGAAGAGAGTCAGAGAGATGAAAGATGAAAAGGGCACACCTTACCTTTGCTGGCTTTGAAGATGGAAGGCACCATGGGCCAGGGAATGAGGGTGTCCTCTAGAAGCTGAGAATGACCGGGTCTGATAGTCAATAAGGAGATGGAGGCCTCAGAACTTATCAAAGAACTGAATTCTGCCACCCACTTGCACAAACCTGAAAGTGAATTCTTCTCTAGAGTCTTCAGAAAAGAGCTTAGCTCAGCCAACACCTTGATTTTACTGAGATCCACGTCAAACTCCTCTCTTACAGAACTGTGAGACAGTATATGTGAGATAATACATGTGTTATGTACAAGTGCTACATTTGTGGTAATTATTTATAACAGCAATAGGCCACTGATACATAATTCTCAGCATAGCTCTCAACATCCCCATGTACCCCGTTAATTCTGGGACATCATTCTTCATAAATCATAGCAAAAATCTAGTAATGAAGATTTTTAGGAAGAAATACCACTCCCTTAAACTGAAGGTAACATGCATTCTGGTTTTTAAAATAATAAAATGTAGACAGAAAAAAAGATAAAATAAAGTCTTTATCTTTGATTTAAGGACATATGGTATTTATTGGTGGCTAAATGTAGGGAGTTTCCAATGGTTGCCAATACAGGGAGTATCCAAGTTTGTATCAAAACATATGTTTTCCTAATTCTTTTAAAAATATGTCTCACATCTATTCATATTCTGTTCCCCCAAAATTTCCCCCTTTCTAAAATGCAGACATAATTAGAAGGCAGTTAATATTGGCTCCCTTCCCTCTGTGTGCACTAGCGTTAAATGTTCGGAGCCCAGTAAGGTTTACTACTGCGCATTTCATTCCATAATATATTCCTTACACACAGGAAGAACACTGGTGACTTAAAACAGGGTTAACACATTCTAAAGAATTTCAAGATTATTAAAAGGAATGGCCCTCTTGTGATTAGCAGTAATTCTCAAAATTATAACTTGTAGCCATGTCAGACTAGCACAAGAGCTGTTATTGTACAAATGCATTGGTTGTGGTTCTAGCATAGAAATGAAATAGACAATTCGTCTAGTCATTTTAGCAAGAGTTGCCAGAAAAACTTCTTCCTCAAAGTCGAATCTTCTACAACTGGAGTTTGAAGTGTCAACTGTTACAATAAGCTGGTAATGATTGATTTTAATCTGGTGTGTGTGTGTGCGCACGCGTTCGTGCAAACATGCTTGCATCTGTGTGTTTACTGTGTATGCCTTGCATGTCTGGCAAGAATCTGCAAAAGTTGCATGGCGGAAAATGTGAAGAAAATGGAGGAAGGGCTTTACCTTCTCTTGCCAGCAAAATTGTAACTGAGTTAGGTTTAAGATTTTGCAATATGGTTTCAAGAAGACATTCTCAAGGGCCCCTGCTGAATAATGTAAGTTCAGATGCTGCTTCAATATGACCTTTTTTTTTCCTTCAATAAATGAGAAAAAGAGGAATAGATACTCTTTTCTGTTGGTTTAAGAAGTCAGCTTGATCTGAAGCCACGCCGTTTACATTAAATAGTGGAACCTGGGTTGTTTAATAGAGTGTGGAACAGTGCAAATGGTAGAATTCCAGAAAGTTTTTGCTCTCACTGCTGCTGGGTCTAGTTAGACTTCCTAGAGAAACATCAGGTGGTTTATTTTTGACATATTGCCTTTAAAGAATCTTTTTTTCACTCTTTGTTGTCCTAGCTCCAAGAGATCAGCCTCATTGCAATATGTGCTCTCTAACCTGTCTTCTATACCTTTAAGATTAAGATACCTGAAGAAATAAATCTCTGAAAGTCTTAACTCAGTGCTGCCATGGCTTCAGATTTTGTTTAATACAGAGCCATCTGTGTGGCCCACCCATAATGCCAGCTCTGAGTTAATGGGAGACTTGCAAATGGTAGATTAGAGTCTTCAGGGGGATTGTGGTAGTTCACACATTGGACATCCAGAATTTCAACTATTTGTAGAAAGCTTGTTTTTTTTTGTTATGCCTGATGACAAGATGCCCAGTGTTTACACAAGCATTTCAAGCACCTGTAAAAATGTTTACATCCTGGAACAAAGTATTGCCTCCAAAATACAAAAAGGGGACGATAAAATTTAAATGAATAATAATCTCAAAATCAAAATGTACATAATCTTTGTGCAAGTGGATTTTATTTTTTAAAAATTAATGTGCTAATCCCAGCTACTCAGGAGGCTAAGGCAGGAGAATTGCTTGAACCCGGCAGGTGAAGGTTGCAGTGAGCCAAGATCGTGCCACTGCACTCCAGCCTGGGCGACAGAGCAAAACTCTAACTCAAAAAACAAAAACAAAAACAAAAAACGATAATAATAATAATAATGAGCTATGTGGATATGTCCAAGTTCAGATTTCCAGAAGCTAGCCTTGATACGAGAACTGGTATGCAAGTTACTTAATAAAGAAGTATGCTGGCTGGGGGTAGTGGCTCACTCCAGTAATCCTAGCACTTTGAGAGGCCAAGGCGGGCGGATAACTTGAGGTCCAGGACCAGCCTAGCCACCATGGTGAAATCCCATCTCTACTAAAAATATAAAAATTAGCCGGGCGTGTTGGCACACGCCTGTAATCCCAGCTATGGGAGGCTGAGGCAGGAGAATCGCTTGAACCCAGGAGAAGGAGGTTGCAGTGAGCTGAGATCGCCCCCTTGCACTCCAGCCTGGGTGACAAGAGCGAAACTCCGTCTTAAAAAACAAAGTCTGTTCTTGATGGTCATTCCTTGCAACGCGTTAGGGCACGCTCCTAATCCATGATTCCAGCCACTGGATAGAGACACAGCAGCACAGCTAATGCCCCAACTCCAGTGACTCCTGATTCGTCCCATAGCCATTCCTTTGGGGTTCCGCTGTCTGTGTCTTCCCTGCCTCAAAGCTTGGCTCTGTTCATTGGTGAAAGGATGACTTTACTTCCTATGAATGCAAATTGTTTTTATCCATAAGATGTAAATAAGAATAGTTGCCTTACAGGATTATAAGAGGATTAAATTAGATGCTTCAGTAAAGTCATCTGCGTATAGTAAATATTCGAGGAGTATTAAATTCCTTATGTCTTGTCAAAGATTTTAGGGGAACTAAAAATTGCATACCTGCCTTACGGAGTTCTTTTTTATTATCGCTCGAAATAAGATACTGTTTCTTGGTTTTAGTTGGATCTCTCTTACCATAAGTTAATGTTGCTTCTCCTCTTCTTCCTCCTCCTACTCTTTCTTCTTTCTCTTCCTTCTCCTTCTCTCTCCCTTTCCTCTTTCTCTACTATTCCAATTTTTCTCCTTCTACTCCTTTTCCTTCTTTTGTTTTCTAATTCTTCTTCATCATCTTTGTCTTCCTGTAATTCTAATTTTTTCTAATTCCATTTTTCTTCTTCAATTCTCTGCCTCCTCCTATTCCTGCTCCTTCTCCCCTTTTTTTCTGTAGATACATGCGAACACTTTCCATAGCCTTTAAGAGAAACTTAGCTGCATTGCAGCCTGTCTGGAAATTCCTTAAGTGTAGCCAGACGGATCTCCCACATGACTGCATTCATCACACATAGCAGGCAACTGGGAAGTGTTGAGTCTGGAGGTGGAGGAAAGTGGTTGGATTGAGATCCCTCTTTGCCAAGTGCCAGCCTGTTTGACTCTCATGAACATTTCTGAATGTCAACCTCTCCATCTGTAGCATTTTAACAATGATGACAACCAACATTGTAGAGCTGTTGCAACGTAAGGCAGATATATGGAAAATTGGCTGGCTTACCATGTGACATTGATTAATAAACAATGAGTCATGGAAGGAATTACACTTGTGCCACCAGTGTGTAGGGAACACCTGTTATATGCCAGGCAATTTGCCAAGTACTGGCTGTATCAAGAAAGCCATCTTTGCCTGTAATCCCAGCACTTTGGGAGGCCAAGGTGGGCAGATGACCTGAGGTCGGGAGTTTGAAACCAGCCTGACCAACATGGAGAAACCCCATCTCTACTAAAAATAAAAAAATTAGCTGGGTGTGGTGGTGCATGCCTGTAATCCCAGCTACGCCGGGGGAGGCTGAGGAAGGAGAATCACTTGAACCCAGGAGGCAGAGGTTGTGGTGAGCCGAGATCACGCCATTGCACTGCAGCCTGCGCTCCAGCCTGGGCAACAAGAGTGAAACTCAGTTTCAAATAAATAAATAAATAAATAAAAGCCATCTTCTCTGATGAGCCTTTTACATCTTTATGAAGAAAATGCTTTCAGTGTAGCCTCAAAATTATCTGACACATTTGTTCTCTACCAGAGAGTGATAAGATAACCTGAAAGTTTTTGGATCTTAAACCAGAGCCACCAAAATATATATTCTCTTTCCTTTTGGGGGACCTGAAATAGATTTGTGTCATTATGTCGTTTTTAAAAATTATACTTTAAGTTCTAGGGTACATGTGCACAATGTGCAGGTTTGTTACATATGTATACATGTGCCATGTTGGTGTGCTGCACCCATTAACTTGTCATTTACATTAGGTATATCTCCTTATTAGACACAAAATCAGCCTCTTGACACACTCACCCTTTTCTTTTTAGAACACATCTAGACATCTTTGATCCATAGACAACATCTTGGTCATAATTTTTTCCTACTTATATTTTCAGAACAACTATTCTAGACAACTTATTTTCTTTTGCCGTGTTTTTGAACATTCAGAACGAGTATACTCACATTTCTTCTCTTGCTTCTGGTGACCCAGATCTTGCCCTCAACTGGAAAGCTGTCATGCCCTGTGTTTCTATTTTGAAATATGTACCTTGTTTACTGGATCATATTTGTCAGAGAAAGTGTATCAGCACAAACATTTCAAAATCTGCACTCATTATTCTGTAGAACTGAGATAACTTTTGTCTGTTTCACTCATTTGTTGATGACTCAAACTAATTTATTGGCAAATATTATTTGAATGAGTTTCCTATTAGTCTCTCTTAAAGAATATTAACAATAATGATATGCAAAAGTCAACATTCTTTATTACTCGAACAAACTGAATTTCTCAACCCACTTGACAGTTTAAAATTGCCATTAGGAAGAATTTGACTTTCAAGAAGAATTAAATGGCGTTTATTGTGGTGACTGATTATCAGCATAAGAACCATGCATTTTTCTGCTACAGTAGAGGAAATAATTTAATTAGTCTGTTATTGTAAATGTTCTGATTTTAATATATTAACTTGTGGCCTGCGGCTGATAGAAAAGAAATTAACACTGACTCTTTTTGACTGTTGAATGAATTGGACTTTCCAGGGCAAGAAAATTAATTATAAATGCTCTCTATTTAAGATTGCCAGATTTTTTATGATAAATGATGTAATTATGAGATGTCAAGTATACAAATAGTCATGCATCGACATTTCAGCTTATTAATTCCAACATTCACCATTGCGTATGACATATTCATCACATTTAATTGCTCAGTAGAGGGGAGGCAAAATCATTGTTCTCCTCATTTTCCTTGTGATTTTCAGGCAGTACATTTCAGAAGACGTTGAATGCTAATGTATTAAATTTCTGATGACAGCTTCATGTTGCATTTTGAGCTAAGACCAAAATAAATAAAATTCAGGGTAAAGTAGGATAAGGCAACAGAAGGAGGAACAAACCTCTACAAAATAGCAAGTTGGGTGAAGTTTGCCTTCAGCTCCCTCTCATCTCTGTTTCCCTTCCTCTCTTCTACCCATTCTGGGTGTGTGAATGAGTCCTCGGTGCCTTGACGACGAATTCTAGGGTCTCAGGAGCTTCTGCCTTTCCCAGAAATGCTCTCCTTCTCTCATTGATCAGTGTCCCTGTTCATTCTGTTACAGCATGAATACAATTGAATGGCATCAGAAGAATTCAGGGCCACTCACCCGTGGCCACAGTTGTAAGAGTCACAGCTGATAAAGTACATAGTCTTAAAAATCCTGCAATACCTTTAAATAAGTTTGTATTTTGTTCATCCCATCTGTGATGTTCAGTTTTACAAGTCAATGCAGTTAGGCTACAGTTCCCAGTTATCCAATCAGACACCAATCTAGGTGCTGCTATTTTGGTATAGCAAAAGGTATTTTGTAGTTGTGGTTAAAGTCTGTAATCAGCTGACTTTAAGTAAGGGAGGTGATCCTGACCTATTTGCATGGACCAGTATAATCACAGGGGTCCTCATCAGAGGGAGGCAAGTGGGTCAGAGTCAGAAAAAGAAGACATAATGATGGGGGCGGAGACTGAAGTGATGCCCTTTGTGAAAATAAATTCATCAAATTGAAGCTGTTGGAACGTTAAATTATTTTGAGGCTTGAAGGAATGTGATTGTGAGATCTGAGTCATGCAGCCAGCAGCTGTAACCTTTCCTTCACTGATGATAAATTAACCCTCTTCCTAAGTTGTCCTTGTTTTGTAAAATGTTGTGAAAGAGTAAATGACACCAGAGAGAAAACCCGTTCACTTTTAATTACTAACCTTTTATTATAGATTAAGTGCCTTCTTTCTTTTCTTGCACACAACTCAGACCAGATGGTGCAAAAGATCCCATGGCTATCAAATTGCTTAAGATAGAATTTTTTAAAATTAAATTTTTTTTTGTTTTTAGAGACAGGGTCTCATTCTGTAGCTCAGTGCAGAGGTGTGATCATAGCTCACTGCAACCTTGAACTCCTAGGCTCAAGTAATCCTACTTCACCCTCTCGAGTAGCTGGGACTACAGGCACAAGCCACAATGTCTGACTTAACATGGACTGTTAAATATAGCTTTCCTTAAAAGGAATAAGCTGTAACAAATCAAAATTACTGCAACTCATAACCCAGTCTTATGTGAAAGTGTTGTAATCATGGTAAACTTCTTTGTATTTGTCTAAATGAGTGTGAAACCCTGACCTCTCCGCCTCTGAGTACTGACTCCATTCCTCTGGAGTTTGTATTTCCCAAGAGGACAAATTCAAACTTTGCTCTTGAATAAACTCTTTAAAATTGGATTCTGATCCCTTTGATTATTTCACGTTAACATCTTTGATGGTGGAGGAAGGAGCCACCGGACATGGAACACAGGTAGTCCCTAGAGGCTGGAAAGGCATGGAAAAGCAGATTCTTACCTGGAACCACCAGGAAGAACCAGCCCTGCCAAAGTTAGGTTTCAACTCATTGAGACCCATTTCAGACTTCTAACCCCCAGAATTGTAGAGTGGTAAATTTGTGTTGTTTTGAGCCACTAAGTATGTGGTAATTTGTTACTGCAGCAATAGAAAACACATATACCATAGTATACCTGTGAAAATTATGCAAGTGTGTAAAATCTACTATTTATTCAATCACAAAAACTGCTTTGATGCCTATATGCTTGCAAATCCTTCTTGCAATAACTCTGCTACACCTCTAAAGGCACAGTCCATAGGCTGATACCATTGACCAAAACAGACAAGTGTGGGTCAGGTAACACCTCCCATCAGTCCCTGCTGCACTTTCCCTTCTAGCCCTTGGTATAGTCTCACGATCCTTCTCCAGGCAGCCATGTCCAGGCTTGCAAGATGAAACCTATCAGCTTTCCCCATCAGACCTGTATCTTGTTTTCCCCCTTTTTGTTACCTGAGGCAGGCAGAATTCTAAGGTGCATCCTAAGATTCCCAGCCCCTGGTATATATACCCTATGTAATACCCTCCACTTGAGGATAGGCAGTACCAGTAAATATGATGGATGCCATTCCAGTGATTCCATCCCTAACCAGCTTGCACTGAGTTAATCAAAAGGAAGATCATCTGGGTGGGACTGATCAAGGCAGCTGAGCCCTTAAAAGTGACAAGAAGTAGCAGCAGAAGCTGTTCTACTTAACGAAGAAAGCAAACAGCCATGTTGCAAACTGCCTATGGGGACCACATGACAACAAACTTCAGGCAGCTACTAGCTGAACAAGGTCTTGGGAGAAGACCAGCAGGAAAGGAGAAACCTCAAACACACAGCTAGAGGAAATGCATACTGCCAACAACCCTGTGAGCTGAGAATGAAACTGCGAGCATAACTATGAGAAAGGGACACAGTCCAGCTGACACCTTGGTTTCAACCTGGTGAGAAGTGAACAGAGAGCCCAGGTAACCCATTCCCAGATGCCTGACTCATGGAAACTGTGAGACAGCAATTGGTGTTGCTGTAAGCCACTAACTTGGTGGTTATTTGTTATGCAGCAATAGCAAATAATACACCATCTTGCAAAAAGCATATACTTCAGTTTGCAACCACCAAATGCACAAAATTAATGTAAACTATGTTATTAATTGTTTATAGCCATACATGTGCTATAGAATAAGAGAAATGCTTTTCTAAAATGAAAAGAAGTTGTAGTCTGAGCAGAATGGGTGGTTGGAAGAGATGCTTCCCTTCAAAGTAACCTTCCCTTCCAATCCCCTCCCATAATTCCTACTTGCTCACTTGGAATGCTAGATCAGCTCAGGTAGCAAGGAGATATACCAGGCTTTCTAGATTACTGCTATTCATGCTGGCTTCCAAATCCTGTCGTTTCCACGACCTTGGGGGTCTTTGTCACTCTCTGGACCTTGTGCACAATGGTAAATGGAACTTAGGCCTTATCCTCCTAAATCGTAATCCTATTGCATATTTCCACAATGTTTTTTTTTTTTCTCCTCACTCCAAAGCGTATACCAGATGGTAAATCCCAGGAAGCATTTAGCAAGTTTGGCAAAAATTCTGTGAGCAAAACTATTTTGAAAGCTATATTTGAAGCAGAAAAAGTGGAGCAAAGGAGATAGAGATAGATTCAGTGCTTGGGGCTGATGAAATAGTGTTAAATGAAGCACAAAGAAAGCTTTACAGTTCTTTATTATTGTGTCTTGAATGTGTAGGTGAATAATCCTCAGAGTGGATATAGAGGAAAACATGAGTCAGAGGAAATTAAAGTCCACAGGAGTGAGCGTAAAGGAGTATTAGATTGCTTCAAAGAAATTACGCCTATGCTCAGACTGAGTCTATCGCAGCGAATCAGGAAGATTTGAAGACATGAACATAGACACACCCTCAGGAAACCAGAGGGAGGCCGGGCATGGTGGCTCACACTTGTAATCCCAACACTTTGGGAGGATGAGGCCGGAGAATTGTTTGAGCCCAAGAGTTCAATACCAGCCTGGGCAACATGGCAAGACTCTATCACTACAGAAAATACCAAAGGAAGAAAAAAAGAATTAATAGCTGAGAGAGATAGATGGGGGTGAAACTCTAGACTCATGCAAGCACTCTAGTTTTCCAAAAGGGGATGAAGAAGGTTATGTTCAAGAAACTACCTACTTTGTTACATCACACTAACTCCTGGTTGCATTTTAAATAAATAATGGAAATGTACCATCATGTCCTTAATTACTATGCTACCAGAAAGAAAGAGCCTAGTAGAACCATCCACGTAGCCAAATATGCATCCATTCATTCAGAAATGACTTAGATAGCATATAAGTACTATAAGTACTCATATAGTAATTACTACCAAAGGCAGGGACTATGATAGGCACCTATTAGATGATGGTAAATAAAACGGGATGCTTTGACATTTATCTCTCTCACAGAGCCTTCTAGTTAGGGTATGGGTGCAAAAGTTGTGAGCATTACTATTACGGAAAAGCAAGCAGGATAATTAGAAGATTCCAGATCGGAGATAAATTTCCTTGTCTGAGAACATTATCGAAGGCTTCCTCAAGTGTTAGGAGGTCCTCCTTCTCTTTAGGATTCCTTAAAAGAACTGATTTCCAAATGAGAATACTATATATATACATATTTATTTTTTGGCAGCCAAGCCAGTGCTTAATAATCTATAGAATTCACGCTTCTCTGGTGAAAGCTAGATTGGAGACATGGCCTAGGATGGTTGCCCAAGTGTGGCCCCCAAGCTCTCTCTCCTGAGTTGAATATGAGTTGGACCATTGAGCATCACTAACCTTCAGAGCCCAGCCAAGCAGGCTGGATATGCTGGAAGAGGGAGCTCTGGGGCTGACAGGGATGTTCCTCCAAGCCCAGCTCTGGGCACTTCTCTAGGAGGCCCTTCTGCTTCTCTTTCTGGGAACAAAGAATAGAGGAAAGCCTGGCCTTTTTACAGAACCATGAAGAAAGAAAAAGGCAATGCGAAGAAAAGATAAAACAGAGCAAGCCTGCCCTTGGCACATATGGTCCCATGCTGTAGAAGGGCTCCATCTGTTGCACACTGCTCTATGTCTACCTTCACTGGAGACTGCAGCTTTGGTAAGGCAATGAATGGGGCAGGGAGAATCCTGACAGATCATGCACATCTAGTATGGACCTGCATCTGGTGTGGGCCTCATTGATGGAAGTAAGGAGAGGGGTGTCAGAGACAAAAGCAGGCTCTTCACAGGGCAGACTGGGGACGTGTTATTTCATGTATTCCATCAATATATATATATAAAAGTTATCTGGAGAAACAGAACCAATAATAGGCAGGTAGGTGGTAGGTAGACAGATGATAGGTAGATAGATAGGACACATGGATAGATAGATAAATGATAGATAGATAGATGACAGATACATAAATGACATATATATGTATATATATTTTTTTTTTAAAAAATTGATTCATCCAGTTTGAGGGGATAAGTTGGAAATCTTCAGGGCAAGTGGCAGTCTGGAGATTCAGGTAAGATTGACTGTTGCGTCATGAGTTTGAAAATTAGAAACTCTGCAGAATTTCCCTGTTGCAGCAGAATGTCTTTTTCTTTGGGACACCTCAGTCTTTGCTCTTAAGGCCTTCAACCAAATAAATAAGGTCTACCTACATAATGGAGGATAATCTGATTCACTTAAAGTCGAATGCTTTAAATATAATCATGTCTAAAATACACCTTCACAGCAACATCTAGACTAGTGTTTGGCCAAACAGCTGGTCAAGCCCAGCTGACACATGCAACTAGCCATTGTCATACAACTAAAGTCAGCCACAAGGGGAAAGACAGACCCTACCCTGAGATATTTCAGCCGATCCACACAAGATGATGGATGAAATAGGGCCAGGGGAAGTGCACATTTCCTCTTCCATCTACTCATCATAATAATTCAGCTGCTCAATCAGTATTTACTGAGGTCTGAGATGAGCTAGGAACTGTCCTGGGTGCTTCACACACAGAAGTGAACGAAACAGAAAAGCTCCTTGCCTTGAAGGAACTGACAGTCAAGACCAGGAGTCAGTGAACTATAACCGGGAGCAGGTCTGGCCTGCTGCTTGTTTTTGCAAATAAAGTTTTATCTGGATAGAGCCATGCCCACTCGTTTACATGTTTTGGTTGCTTTTATGCTCCATCAGCAGAGTTGAATAATCACAACAGCAAAGCCTAAAATATTTCCTCTCTGGCCCTTTACAGATAAAGTTTGTCAATCCCTGGTGCAGACCTTTGCATAGCAGGTCAGTGAAGCCTAAGGGACTCCCTTTTTTCATTCTATTGACAAATACCAAAGGTATATTGATTGCTTGTTCAGAAATAAGTAAAGAGAAAATGAACATGGAGCTTTTAAAATCTCAAGAAAGGAAACTTCTGGTAGCAAAAGTGTTTACTATAGAAACTAGAACAAAAAAGTTTAAGAATTACATCTGCTAGAATCGAGAAGGGAGGCTCCTGTGACAAAGAGGCAGAAAGTCTCTCTTTCTACAAGAGAACAAGTGAAAATGGAAAACATAACAGAATGAGATGCAAATACCAGCAGAGGTGAAAACATAAACTCAGAAATACAGGCCATATCGCTTTCAAGGAAACCAAAATTACAAAAGCAGAATTAAAGCCTGCACTGGATAGCAAAAGATCCAAACTGGCATAAAGAAAAAGCTAAATCAATGAAATGGATAACAAGATACTCTAAGGATTCAGAGAAAAAGAACAAAATACATGAAAAATACAGGATAGGAACAGAGATTGAGTATAAAGAAATTGATTTTCTCTGGAAGCTACCAGAATAATTGAAAAAGAAGCAATTACAGCTTTTATTATGTAACTATTATGCCCTAGGTATTGCGGTAAGCACTTTACATTCATTATCAATTTTCTTCATTGCAACAATCCTTTGAGACACAAACTAACTTATCCATTTTTTAAGTAAAAAATGCAAGGAGTATGGGAAGCCTGTAAATTACCCATAGTTAGCTACTCAACAGATAAACCAGAAATCAAATCCTGGGCTGACTAAACTTAACACCTGATATTCCATACCCCTAATGAAAGAAACAAGCAATGAAAATTTTACTCAAGGGAAAAAAATGACCCAGCTTTGTAGATCAGTATGATTGACCCTCATCATGTACCAAGCAAAGTAATAATGAGTGATTTAGGTGCACAAACATGTCACTGTTTTTCAAAACAAGGAAAGGTCCTCTGCATTTAAGGATGATTACAGACACCCTGGAAGACAATAACATAGTGAGCAAAACCCACAAATGCATTTTCAGGCTACACTAACAGGAATGAATTGTTTGGCTGAAAGAAAGGCAATGATATTCTATACCTGTCAAGCCACATCTAGAATAAGGTCCAGTCTAGGAACCATTTTTAAGGACTTTCGTAAGCCTTCAAACTTAGAAAGCAACCAGCTGGACACATCTTTGGGAAGTGTTCAAGGGAAGCGTGCGGGCAGATGCTGATCACACCTCTAGGGGAGAAAACCAGCCAGGCAGTGGTAGGGGATACATGAGCAGGTGGGGGCTCAGGTGCCTTCCACTGAAGACATTCCAGGCACTGACTGCTCCAACTGATGTTTGACTCGGGCTATACACGTGCAAAGCAGGATTCAATAATCTTTTATTGTTGCATAAACAAGGTTCAAATGACTTCCTGGGCAATGAAAGCAAGCTCGTGCTTGACATATTGGAGGAAGTACTATTTCATTGTTTTTGTTTTATCACAGTTCTGTGGCTTATAGAATAGCTGGGCTATTGCAATCATTATTGTCATTTGGGAATTATTATTTTACAAACTCGGCAGAAAAACATGATCATAGTCTAAAGATAGCTGTCTAAAGCCACTCTGAATTGCCCCTTGAAGGGTTTTTGGATGCTTATGACAGCTGAGTAAAAGCTTAGTCCCAATAAAAATGAGCTCTTAAGAGGACAAGAGTAGCCAAAAGAAACAAATAAATATGCAGGACACAGTTTCATAATTTGTGCTGCTCTTGAATAGTAATACAGAATAATCGAATGGAATACATTATAAGTTTTATTCAGAACATGCTAAAATAATAACTATTTTATGAGTACCCATTAATGTCAATTATTATTCATTATTAATACTTCACCACCAAATTAAAAAGATATGTCCGTGCTGCATTCTCCTACACTTGTTTCTTTCTAGGGTATTATGATAAGGCTCAATTGCTTCATAACTAATTAATGATCTAGTGCAACTTGGAAATAAAAATTGAAAACTAAATACCAGATATTAAAGTTGCTGTGAGATGACATTCTCTTGTGATTTCAGGGTGTTTATCAGATTTTGATTAGTGGTAAATATCTGATACTCTTCCTAAGATCTTCTTTCAAGTTGCAAGTAGGTTTTTTTTGGGGGGGTGGGTAGATGTGAGGAGGAAATCACTCCTTTGTCTTTATTAAAGAAACTTAGAAAGAGACCAGACCTGGCAACTAAGGGGTGAGGTACTGGCCAGGAAGGTGGAGTGGGCTCAGGCTCTGTGGATTTCAAGTGCAGACTGATGGCCTCGGAGAGGCCAAGGAGACCAGATCCTGGTAGCAGCTGAGGAGGTGCCCAAGGGCACTTTCAGGCACTGGGGCCATCAGCTTGTTCTGTGGGCAGTGGTTGGGGGTTGGGATGCAGCGTAGGTTGGGCTGGACTGGAATCTCCCTGAGGGCACCCTGCCTTGTCTACCTAGATCATCCACTGGTCCTGATCCTGTTCGTTGCCTTCCATGTCCACCTCATTGATCTCTCCGTCATCAGGTGACTCATTGTATCATTCACCTTGTTCATGTCCTGCATGTCCTCATCATCCTCTAAGTCCTCTTCACTACCCTCATTGTCTTCATCATCCTCCTCTTCCTCGTCAACATAGTGCTCTGAGGCTGATTTGCCAATAGGAACCAGGTTGTTCTCTTTCCCTGCGATGCTTTGGAGCCAGGTCTGATGCTGCTGTTCCTGCTGCTGCAGCTCTGTCTCTTCTACACAAGGTCGATCCAGATTAAACCACAGTGTCTCAGTCCCACAAAGGGGACTGAGGGAAACAAAGTGGACATGGTTCCTAGACTGGGTTTGAGTCCTGGCTCCACTACTTACTAGCTGTTTGATCTTGACCGAGTCACTTAACCTCTCTGGGCCTCAGTGTCCTCATCACACCAGGGGCTGCAGCCAGTGCAGACCCGGAAGCGCTTCACCAAGCCTGAGTGGAAGAACCCACCAGAATCAGGGACTCACCCCCAAGCAGTTTTATGTGATCATCTAATCCTGTTATTCTGATTTTGAAAAAGAGAGACAACTCAGCAGAGCCGTTAATGTCAAAGCTTTTGCTTATTTCAATATATAATCTAATGGGAAAATCTCTAGAAAGTTGTAGATATTCATGTCCCTGCAAACAGTTGCATCACATCTAAGATCTTTCTTAGGAGAAGAACGTGAATTTCTTTTTTTTTTTTTTTTTTTTTTTTTTTTGAGACGGAGTCTTGCTCTGCCGCCCGGGCTGGAGTGCAGTGGCCGGCTCTCAGCTCACTGCAAGCTCCGCCTCCCAGGTTCACGCCATTCTCCTGTCTCAGCCTCCCGAGTAGCTGGGACTACAGGCGCCCGCCTCGTCGCCCGGCTAGTTTTTTGTATTTTTTAGTAGAGACGGGGTTTCACCGTATTAGCCAGGATGGTCTCGATCTCCTGACCTCGTGATCTGCCCGTCTCGGCCTCCCAAAGTGCTGGGATTACAGGCTTGAGCCACCGCGCCCGGCCGTGAATTTCTTATTAAAGTTTTTCCTCTTGAAACCCAGAGGGTAAAATTTCTATATATTTGGATACATAGATTTTAAAAAGTGTTGGTATTCTCCCTTAAACCTCACAAAAGTCCTACAGAGTAGCTACCTTTAATTCTCTCATTAGAGATAAGAAAATTGAGCCTTGAACATTTAGTGAGTTTTCCAAAGGCTAACAGTTTTCAAATTGCAGATCCGGGCCCGAAAACATTGGCAAGATTCACTTCGCTCCACCCTGCTGAAGCTGTTACCAAGAGAAGAAGCTTTTACCATTAGAAGATCTAACTCCACCCAAATGATTTCTTAGCTTCCTTCTCAGAGGTAAGCATGGAGAGTAACACTCAAGTTGATTAGGAAATTTAAGATGCACTTTATGTAATTTTCATTTGGAAGGCTAACTTTTCCCAGCCTCACAAACATGAGAAGATTATTTGGTAGGTTATGCTGGGTGAATATGGGACTTGTGTCTGAAATGGCTTTGTTCCTTTTTCAGAAGGTAACATAGTGCATTGCATGAAATAGACATTTGATAATACTGGATATGTGGACTAATTTTTGTAGTTGAACCTCTGTTTGCAGGATGTGTTGACGATTGTTGAGTGTCCTCCTCTGGACTCTTAGCTGTACAGTGCTAACAAATAAAATTTGTCCATCTAATCCATTTAGTTTAGCAAGTGATCAATGGAATGAAAAAAAGTCAAACTGACTGACTAATTTTACTAAGTAACCAACTTCTCTTTTCAGTTCAGCAACCAGTCAGTTCACTTTAATCCTTTGGCTCCTGAGTGATGCAGACATGAGCCTCTGCTCTACAGACAAGGACTTAGTCTAACAGCCCACTCTGCTTTAGGGCTCAGGCTTGCGATGGAAAAACAGCAATTTGCCCTCCTTTGGACATTTTGATAAATGATAAACATATTCATCCCCAAACCTCGAAATTATTGCTGAATTTTTTTTAAGCTAGCAACACAAAATTCGAGTCCTACATTCATCAAATTCAAGGCACAAAACCTCACAGAATTATAAAGTCCACCCAATCAATGGAATTCAGAGCTAAGAATTCAGCCACTAAATGGCATGATTGCTGTAATTAGTCGAATGGTATAATTATAGTAAACACATGATAAGTTGCCACTGAAGCACATAATTGCACAGTATAATGGTATTATTATGATTTCTGATGATATAATATGATTTGGATGTATAACAAATTCCCATAATAATATTAAAACATTCTTCATTTGTGCATTTTCTTAGTACCTGACTTGGATTTTTTACATTATGGAAGTTTAAGTCAAAGACAGAATATCAGACCACGTTTTCAATGAAAGAAAAAGAAGTTATTTTTCAACATAATACCTTGTTGAGAATGTGGTTAGAAAGAGATAAAGGACTTAAAGTATGAAGTCAGTCATTAGGATAACCCTAACAGGTATTATAGTTAATGGTTACAATTCAAGAAAACACCTGTACAACATGAATGTTATTTCATATCTATTCTATGTCCCAGGAATTAATCATTTTACTTTGAGTTTATCATGAAAATAAGCTTTCCCAGGACACAACACTGTCCACACTACCTTTGTTTTGTTTTTGTTTTTGTTTTGTTTTGTTTTGTTTTGTTTTTTGAGATGGAGTTTGGCTCTGGTTGCCCAGGCTGGAGTGCAATGGTGCTATCTTGGCTCACTGTAACCTCTGCCTCCTGGGTTCAAGCGATTCTCCTGCCTCAGCCTCCCGAGTAGCTGGGATTACAGGCACCCGCCACCACACCCAGCTAATATTTTGTATTTTTAGTAGAGACGGGGTTTCACCATGTTGGCCAGGCTGGTCTTAAACTCCACACCTCAGATGATCCACCTGCCTCGGCCTCCCAAAGTGCTGGGATTACAGACGTGAGCCACTGCGCTCAGCCTATCTTTGGTTTTGACATCCCTAGGAGAAGACAATGTTTTCAAGTCATGTGCACATTGGTTATATTGTGTTGTTGCCCCGAATTTTTTTTTAGATGTAGATTTTGTATGATCAAAAGCATTTTTATTTCATAGAATTTGGGAATTGGAAGAATTCTTAGAGAGTTGAGATGCACAGTTCAGGAATTCAGGGACTTATTTCATTGAAGGTGCTGGGTGTATAAGTGGAAGTGCATTCTTCTTGGAAAGGGATTTTTATCATGGTCATTAGTGGAGTTGTGAAGCCAGAAAGGTCTACCTGGGAGATTCTACCATCCGTCTCTATTGGGGCTGAAATCTTCTCCACAAATGCCCATCAGGTCTTTATTCCACTTCAGCTTCAACCTTTGTAGTAAGGAGGCTCTAACTGATCTGTAAAGTAGAAACCATGAGTTCTTTGCCTACCAACCTGCTAATGCAGTTTAACTTTCTTTTTTAAGCAATGAAGCATAATGTTTCTTTTTATTAAGGATACAGTTCACAAAACCTCCTAGCCACACATTGTCTAACAGAACTTTCCATGATAATGGAAAATTCTCTACCTGCACTGTTCAGTAAAGTAGCCACTAGCCATATGTGGCTGTGGAGCACTTGAAATGTGGATGATGCATCTTAGGGACTGAACTTTTTAATTTAACTTAATGGTAATTAATTTATATTTAAATTTAAATAACCATAAGGGTGGCTATCGTATTGAACAGCACAACCCTGCACGTTGTTTTTCTATGCAGGCTCCTCTTCAACACTATTTTACTCACTTATGACACTGTACATTACATTTTATCAATTTACACATGCAGTATTGAATTATCACCTAAGCAAATATACAGCTTTAAGCATTATAAAAGTTCAATAAATATTAATGGTGATCAATAAATGGAATCATTACAGATAATGAAGTAGCATGACAAAATATAAGAGGTAATTAGAATCAGTCTTACTTTTATTGACAAAGACAGTCCATGAAACTGGGAGCCATGATCACATCATGGTATAGGTTTTCATGATTTCCAATTATTTGATGAATTTCACACTTGATATTTATCTAAAGTTAATTCAAGATTTTCCTATCTGACCTTTCCCTGCCATGAATATTGATGGGTTTTACTGTAGTGTGAATTTCCAAGTGTCTTTCTTTTCTTGTACCCTGAAGATTCAGATTTTAGGACGCATTGTTTATTGCTTAATTTCATTGCACCTCTAGAGAAAGGAGGAGAGATCATTTCATCCTAAAGCTTGCTATGAGAAAGATAAGACACAGAATACAAAACCACAAAGGAATTAAGAATTCCATCCTGCTAGAAAATAAAGTCCACGAACTGGGAACTCAATTATTATTTTGAATAACAGTTCAAAATTTTTTTCTCTTATTCTTTCAACAAAAACTGCTCTTGACTTAGAGATACAAGAGTGCACTAAAATGCAGATCCTGCCCCACGTGAGGCCAGGCAGAAGAGATGCTCAGAGCTGGAGCTTAGAGTTAACGACAGGGAGCTAATCTATCCCAAGAGCAATAGAAACCAACAGTATGACTATCAAGGAGAGGGTGGGGAAGTGGAGATAGAACATGACTCATCCGGCATGTTGAAAATGAACTTTCTAGCTGTTTGGGGACAGGGGCTGGAGGGCCAAATGTTTTCATGCTTTCTGCTCATTGTCCAGGCAAGAAGGAACTGCACATTGCCCCAGAGAGATCAGAGCGCAGATGAAAGACTTGGGTGTACTTGAAGAATATTCAGAAGGTAAAGTTGGCAGGGCTTGGATAAGGAATGTCAGTAACAAGGAAGATGCTCACCACGGATGCTGCCGGGTTTCTGGTGTGAACTGTGCTGTGGAGCTGCCACTTGCTGTGAGCAAAGCCATTGCCATTCTCAACAGGGCAGAGATGAGTGCTCAAGGGAGCTGGAAGTTGCAGAATCAAGCCAGCGCTGGAGAACCAAGTGTTCATTGTTGTGGAGTAAAGCAATCTTTCCAGAATCACAAAGGTGTCAAAAATACAGGAAGAGCTTCCTTTAGCTTTTTTTTTTTTTGGGGGGGGGTGTTAAACACAATATACACGATACATCGTAATCATTCATTTTCTGCTTTTGGGGAGTCTGTTCAGTTTGCTGATAGCACTTAGCCTGTGCCTGTCTCTGAGAACTACGTTGTCCATGGCTCACAAGATTATCAAGTTCAAGATAGAGCTGCCTGGCAGACATGCTTCCAACTGTGTCCCATGGTATACAGCCAGTGCTTCGCAAATGCTCCCAGCTGAACATAAGCAATGCCCCCACAGACTCTACAATCCTGTTGCCTTTTAATGAAAACAGCGCACAACTGCATTCCCTGGGTTCCAACTGTTTTGCTTTTTCATAGAGGATGTCCTGAATCCCTCACCCTGAGCCAAGTCAATGTGACTTGACCATGTGGATGAGCTTCCTAGGACTGCCATAATAAAAGGCCACAAATTGGGTGGCTTCAAACAACAGAAATGTATTGTCTGGTAGCTCTGGAGGCTAGGAGTCCAAAATTAAGGTGTCAGTGGGACCATGTTGCCTCTGAAGGCTCTACAGGAAGACTCTTTTCTTGCCTCTTCCAGCTCCTGGAAGTGACCATCAATCTTTGGCATCCCTTGGTTTGAAACTGCTTTGATTCACACTCTACCTCCACTATCCATGGCATTCTCCCTTTGTGTCTCTGTAGCTAAATGACCCTCATCAATTACATACACCAGCCACTGGATTGCAGCATATTTTAATTACCTCATCTTAGCATGACTGTGTCTGCAAAGACGCTCTTTCTAAATAAGACACATGTACCAGGAGCTAGGACGTGAACATTGCTTTTTGGGAGACACAATTCCACACTATGCATTAAAATTTTCTAACTGGAGTATTGTGGATATTTCCTCTCTACTCTCTTCTCTATAAGTCTTGGTATGAAAGAAAGAAAAATAGGGAGACATATTCAGCCTAATTCTGGCCACCTCTAGTGCTTTGTCCATGATTTTATCAGCACTTACCTGGTTATAACAATTATTTGATTATGTGTCCGCCCCCACCCCTGTCTTGGAAGTGAGATCTTTCAGGACATGGGTCAGTAAATAAGACCCGTGTGTCATTTATTAAATAAGACATGTAAGACATAGGTCTTGTTCTAACTTAGTGCCTAATACCTGTCATACTGAGGGACCTCAGTAAGCATTTGTCAAATGAGAGAAGGAGAGAGAAGAGAAGAGAAGAAGGGAAGGGAACTTGAGTGATTTTCTGGTTTCATGTCGAGTCTTCAGTCTTAACCAGATTAACTCACCTTCCCCCTCAACCCTTTCTAATTGCCTCCATTAATTTCCCTCACTAGCCTTGCAAAGATTGAAACTCATTATCAGACATTACTGAGAAGCCATGAAGGGAGTGATAGAGAGTAATGGTTTAGATATTAATCTGGCTCAAATCTGCAGATAAGACAGATTAACTTTGGGGTACTCTTTCAAGACCCATGATGCTGTGGACTGCTAATAAAGATTTCGGCAGTGGGAGTTTCTGTGCTGTTACCATGGTCAGGAGCTTTACTTTATGTAGAACTGCCAGTGTTAGGTGTCACTCAAAAGTATTGTAATTTAGATTCAATTGCCCAAATATTGTATCCCCAAAATGTCCTCACTTGCAGTAAAGGATTCTGTTGGACACTCTCCATGACCCGTTCGCTTTTTGTATTAGTTATCTACGTAGCACAAATTTAGCACCTTAAAACAACACACACTCGTTACTTCCCAGTTTCTGTAGGTCATAAGCCTGGGCACAGTTAGCTGGGTCCTCTTTTCTTTTTTTTTTTTTGAGACAGAGTTTCGCTCTTCGCCCGGGCTGGAGTGCAGTGGCCGGATCTCAGCTCACTGCAAGCTCCGCCTCCCGGGTTTACGCCATTCTCCTGCCTCAGCCTCCGGAGTAGCTGGGACTACAGGCGCCCGCCACCTCGCCCGGCTAGATTTTTGTATTTTTTTAGTAGAGACGGGGTTTCACCGTGTTAGCCAGGATGGTCTCGATCTCCTGACCTCGTGATCCGCCCGTCTCGGCCTCCCAAAGTGCTGGGATTACAGGCTTGAGCCACCGCGCCCGGCCTGGGTCCTCTTTTCAAGCTTTCTCAGGAGGCTGCAATTAAGGAGTCAGCCAGAGATAGGGTCTTAACTAATGTTCAACTGGGGAAGGATCTGCTTCCAAGATCACATGGTGGTTGTAAGAATTCAGTTCCTTGTGAGAATACTGACAGCTTCCTTTTCTTGCCAGCTGTTGGCCAGAAGCCACCCTCAACTCCTATGGGCCGCCCCTAGTTGCTGGCCATCCAAGTCCCCCAACGTGGCTACTCACTTTATCAAAGCCGGCAGGTAGGAGAATCTCTTCCCAAGGTGGAGGTCAGAGTCCAGCGTAATGCAACCATGGCAACGACAAACACCAACCTTGCCATATTCTATTGGTTAGACACAAGTCACAGGTTCCACCCACACTCCTGGGGAGGGGATTCCACAGGGTGTGAGTACCAGGAGTAGAGATCACTAGGGCCATCCTAAGAGTCTCCACTATACCTACTGACCTAGATAAGGCTTCCTCATTAAAACTGGAGTCAGGCAGGCTTTTATGGATATCATGTTGCCAAGATATATACATGGCTAGTGTCATGTAACTATCCAGACATCTTTATTGGTTGTTACAGACTGAATGTCTGTGTCCCCCTTGTTCTGCAGTGAGCAGAACATGAAACCTACCTACAAGTCTGAGGGAGCCGAGAGGTGGAAGAAAGAGGCTGACATATCCATTTTCTCTTAAAGAAACATTTAATAGGGACTTATGAACAGAAGCCATGTCTCAGGTGGCCACAAGAGGAGATGGTGGATCCCAGGCCATTACCACTGAGACCCAAGGCTTCTATACCATAGGGAAGGAATGTGTAGGACAATTGGAGTCAACTCCTCAGGGAAAGGCAAGAAAGCTATGTGAGTCTGCCTATCAGTCTCTCATTCTAGTCTGGGTGACAGAGTGAGACCCTGTCTTTAAAAAAAAAAAAAAAGACATTTTCAATTGTCAAATAAAGAAAGCAAATTTGTATAACTTAAACCAAAATAAGGGACTTCCATTTCCAGAGACCACTTTTGGTAAAAATCATCTATGTATTCTGGGTAAATGTATTTTTAAATATCATTAGAATAAATGCTGCATGAGAATAAAGTAAGGGGGACTGCTGGAGGCCAGGAACAACAAGAGAGCATCACCAGGGAAACTTTCGTAAGCCAGGCTGGAGCCAGGGTCACTGAGAACCGCTGCTGCATCCTGCTGGCCTTAAGCCAGTGTTCTCAGTACCCAGAATAGGATGGCAAAGCTGTGACCAAGCTGGGAGGAAAATCAGTTTTGAGACTTCTGCATAAAACCTGGGCCTCTAAGGACAGGAACCTCAGGGAGGAAAACATGCAGAGGAGGGTGATAAGTGTGTGTGTCTGACCTGGCTTTAGTAGAGTGAGGGAAAGCAGGAAATAGTCTCCCCAAATTCCTAACCTTAAATTCTCATTTGTACATTTTCAGATTTGAAGACACATTATTGGTGAAGCCTATAAAACCTTAAGCCAATATTTTATTTAATAGTGTCCTGTGTTTTTAATTCTTTACTTGTCTTACAAAAGTATGTGCAGAAAATTATTGCATATCATTTTTTGATAATTATTATGTGCTATGTATTTGTGGTTAAATAACCTTTATTGCTGGTGCATAGAAATGCAATTTATACATATTGTCCTTTTTTTGACGCTCTGCTATATTGTCTTATTCATTTTAATATTTTCTTAGATTCTCTAGTTTTTCCTGTATAGATAATTTATCATTTACGGATACAGTCATGCACCACATAATGACGTTTCAGTCAACAATGGACCACATATACAATGGTGGTTGCACAAGATTTAAAATTTTTTTATTTACTATACCTTCTCTACGTTTTAGACATGTTTAGATACATAATACTTACCTCTGTGTTACAATTGCCAACAGTATTCAGTATAGTCACATGCTGTCCAGGTTTGCAGCCTAGGAGCAATAGGCTGTGCTATCCAGCATAGGTGCATAGTAGGGTATACTGTCTAGATTTGTGTAAGTCACTCTGTGATTTCCCACAATGATGAAATCACCATCTAGCAATGCATTTCTTAGAACATATCCCTATCATTAAGTGACAATTGTTTGTTTCTTTCCATCTTTTAGACTTTATTTTTTTTCTCTTTATTTTTCTGCTGGCTATGACAGATAGCAGATACTACAGTTTGGTAGACACGGTAGCATGCCTCTTTCTTTCCCCTTGTGATTTGAAAGGAAGATTTTTTTGACTATGACTTTCGCTACAACCCTTTTAAAGCTATTTATCAACTTAAGGCAGCCTACTCTATTCCTAGTTTTTTCAGAAGATGTTTTTTAAGATCATAGATTATTAATTTTTCTGCATTTATTGATAGATGTATATAGGGTTTCCTCCATAAGTCTATTAATGAAGCCAATTAAATGGATAGATATTCTTACCTTGAGTATAAGAATTATCCCATAACCATTAATGGTTAAAAATCTTCCCCCAAAGAAACAGTAGTCACAACAATTGTATAGATGACTTTCTCTAACTATTTAAAGAACAAATATTTCAATCTTATAAAATACCTTTTAGTGAAAAATAAGGACAACACACTAACAAACTACATCAGGCTAAGATAACCTTGGTACCTAAAGCAAACAAAAATATTTAAAAAATTAGCATCTATGAGCCCATTTATATGAAATAACAAGAACGGATAAATCCACAGAGATAGCAAAATAGTGGTTGCCAGCCCTTGAGAAGATGGTGACTGCTAATGGGTATAAGGTTTATTTTGCAGGTGATGAAAATGCTCTAAAATTGATTAGAGTAAGTCTTGAGTAACTGTGAATACACTAACAACTATTGCACTGTACACTTTATTTTTGCAAGTTATTATTTATTATTATTACTTTCTAGGGACAGGGTCTCTCTCTGTCCCCCAGGTTGGAGTGTGGTGATGGAATGATAACTTACTGTAACATTGAACTCCTGGCCTTAAGCAAATCTCCTGCCATGGGCTCCCACAGCACTAGGATTACAGATACAAGCCACTGTGCTTGGCCACCTTGTACACTTTAAATGGACGACTAATGTTGTATATGGGTAATATCTCAATACAACTGCTTTAAAAATGTTATCCAAAATCGCTTGTGAACACAGGTGCAAAAATTTTAAATACAATATTTTAAAAACTTAACAGCAATATATAATGAAAGGTAAACACATCAATATCAAGGGTGCTTCAAAATTAGAATGTTACTTAATCTAATCTACTCCATTAACAGATTTATGGAGGAAACCCTATATATTTTTTATGTAGAAAATTACAGACAGATGGTGAAAAACACTGAAGAACATAATTTAGGGACAAAACAATATGTTCTTCATTAGAAAACTTAATATCATAGATCTGTCAATTCTCACCAAATTGGTCTACAGATTCGGTGTAATTCCAATAAAATTTGTGACAGATTTCCTGAGTCATGCATGACATACTTATTAAAAACTTATATGGATGTTTTCTTCTTTTCTTATTTTTCCTTTCCTTTCCCTTCTTTCCTCACAGGGATAGCATGACCAGTGCCCAAAGTATGATGAGGACAATAAATGCAGACAAATATTTGCATATATACAGCATGGAGATCAATTAACAAATCCTAATTGTGGAGTAGGTGACAAGGTAGTTCACAAAATAGAAGACACAAATGGCCAATAAGCCAAAGAAAAAGTGCTGAGTTTCATTAGTAAACAGAAAAACAAAATGCAAAATGCAGTTTAAATTTACAATGAGCCATCATTTTATACCCAATAGAGTATGAAAAGTTAAGAAGTCTATCAGCATCATCTATGGGTGAGGATGTGAAGTCCTAGAAACTCCCATAGCGTGTTGGTAGGGGCAAAAATGACTTGGAAAGTGATTTGATGTTACCCAGCAAATTGAGTTTGTGTATACTCTACAGTGTAGCCATCCCAGCTATTCCACTTCACCTCCTGCCCCTCCATGGGGTATCATACCCCAGAAAAGGAACTTTGGTATTTCTGCACCAAGACACTAATTGCAAATGTTTGTGAGAGTAAAATTGTTAATAGCAATGTTCTTAAGATTCTTAGAAATTCTTTTGTCTAGCTGAAAGAGTCTAATTTATTCTGCAGCACATTAAATCTTTCAGTGATTTTAACAAAGTTTCCTAGAAACACAGTCTTGATTTTATTTTTATTGCCAGGCCACTATTTCTTTTCCTTCTTTTTTTTTTTTTTTTTTTTTTTTTTTTGAAAATCTGTTACTAGTCGAAGAAGCTGGATGTCTTAGTTGTTTTGTGCTTTTGTGTTGCTATAAAAGAATACCTGAAACTGGGTAATTTATAAAGAAAGGAGGTTTACTTGGCTTACGATTCTGCTGGCTGGATCACTGGGCATCCGGTGAGGGCTTCAGGATGCTTCTACTCATGTGCAGAGATCACACAGCAACAGAGGAAGCAAGACAGAGAGAGGAGAGAAGTGCCAGGCTGTTTGTAACAATCAGTTCCCATGGGAACTAATAGAATGAGAAGTCATCCTCCCCCAACCACTGAAGGCACTAATCTATTCATGAGGGTTCTACCCCATGACCCAAACAACTCCCAATAGGCCTCAATAACAACATTGGGATCAAATCTCAACACAAGATTTGGGGGACAAACATCTAGACTACAGTACTGGAGATGAAAAACAGATTTATTTTCCAGATGAAGCCTGGCCCCTATATTGTCTTTTAAAATTCTGCTTGGAAAGTATCTTGTCCCTTCTCTACCTTGACTCTTCTATCATACTCAGTTAAAAGGAACCAACAGACACTTTCAACAATCTTTTTGCTTTGCAGGAAAGGAGGTATTTCAATGACTTGGGCCTATCACATCACTAGTATTTTTAATGAGCAGACACATAAAGTAGAGTATTTCAGTAAAGTGTTAAAAAATAAACAATGCATGCTCCTGTGAAAGGGATGGGTACTGTACCTCCAGTGCTGATCACACAGGCTTTTCTGAAGGATAGGCTGAGCAAAGACCACAATGGTGACTTGAGTGCAGGCATATGAAACCAGCAAGGCCAGCACCCCACGTGATGGGAGCAGTAAGTGTAAAGGCCTTGTGATGGGAACACACTGCTGTGCTGAGCAGCAGAATAAGGGCTGGCGGGTCAGAGTGCAGAGGTCAGACAGGAGAGCTGTGAAAAAACGGACTGTTGCCCATTAACTTTGTAAACTCTGGAAAACAGGATATTAGGCTGCATTGCAAGGCTCCATGTAAGTTAGGTACTTCTTAAATGGTTTTGGTGTGTTATGTTCACCAAAATAATACTAACGCTGGGGATGACTCATACTAAACAAGGCTGAATTATGCTGACCCTAGATCAAAATTATGAGGTGAGTAAAGTTTGTGTTGGCAAATGCTCCCCATTTCCCTGTGCGTCATACCTTGCAAGACACTCCTGCATTTCCTGTTGTGCTTCTCATGTCCGCGAGCCCTATACAGATAGTGGCATCCCTCAAAGATTAATCGACTCCTATCCAACACACTCAGCTGTGAATCACTACTGTCTGTGGTGGTCAGAAACACCATAGACATGTGAGTTCACACAACAATCTTCCCTTTCTGTTCCCCATCAGACATTTGTTCTTTGAAAGAGAACTCCAGGATGGAAAATGCCTCAGCTATATGATAGATTTAAACTTTATAGCATCAATGGAGATTGTCCCCGCTGCCCCCATTGCCCACCTCCAACCCCTGCTATGGTTAGATATCCTAACTGAGCATATATCCATGAGGTTGTTCATTAGTGTTAATTAAGGAAAGGAATGGTCGTTCAGCAAAAGAGACTTGTTTCTCAGTATTATTCATTATGTTCTTTTGGAAATTGCATGAGATGGTGACTAACCTATGTGCTGTCTCTGTAATTTTTCTCTGCTTCCTACACTAGATGTCACTGTGCAGCTCATTATTAATATAAGTAGCCTAAGGAAACTCTTCATAGAGAAATGGAAACTTTAAAAAAAATTTTAAATCACAAAGGATCCCTAACATGGCAGCACCTGAAACGCCAGCATTCTGCTCAGCTGGCTGCCATTCGGCATGGAGACAGCTCATTTCCTCTACATGAATTACCATTAGTCTACCCCAGTGTAACGCTAAGAAGACTTATCAACAACTTGAAATATGTTTTTATGTCTTTTTCCCATTTGCATACCTGTCAACCTGATACAAAGTGAGAATTTGGGAAATGCAAATAGCCTACTCATGAAATTTAATGATGTGCACATATGCTCTATTTTGATACATTGTAAAAATACACCATTCCCTTGATGCTTAAAAAATAATGTCCTCCCCTGAAGATAATGAAGCTTGGAATAGAGTAAGGACCCCACCTCACCTACTTTGCCTTTTCTTGCCTCCTGTTTTAGTTGCATCATAAACCTTGAAGTCAGAAATGTGTTCAGTGTGTTTTCAATAGGTAGGATGGCCAACGACTCCAGTTTGTACCAGACTGAGGAGGTTTTAAAACCAGGAGGAGCTGGTCAACCTGCTAACTATGGACACCACAGAGATTGGCTTGCTTGTATTATTACAACCCATTATCCCCATTTGAGAACACCTCTGCACACAGTCTGAACCCTGAGTTATTTATGCTTAAGAACCAAGCACAAGACAAGGAGTGTTATTCAGCCTATACGGATTTTTAAATTCTACCAGAACTTTGGATTTGAGTCACTAGAAGCACCCAGAAGAAAAAAAATATTTTCCAGGATGCTTTCCAGAAGCAGAACAATTTGGCTATGTCCAAAGTTTTAACAAAAGTGACTACAAAAATGGAATGACTTGAATAATTTCTAAGGGCATACTGTAAAAATTTTTCAGAGACTCTGATAAGATAAATGTGGTGCCTGGCAAAGTAGATGTTCCTGTATTAGATAAGAGGGTTAACTTTTCTGGAAAAAAAAGCAAAGGAATAATAAGATGCATTGATGTAAGATAAAAACTCTATAGTATATAATACAAGCAATTACACTGATTCCAAAGGTATTGTTTTGATGTGGATCTAAAAACAGATTCAAAATAAGGTTATATTATTTTTCTCAAACGAAGAGCAAATCAACAAACTGCTTTATTAGAGTATCAGGGGAGGAAGAGGAGGAGGAAAAGGAGAACGAGAAGGAGGAGAGGAAGAAGAAGAGGCGGAGGAGGATGTGGAGGAGGAGGAGGAGAGGAAGAGGAGGAGGAAAAGGAGAATGAAAAGGAGGAGAGGAAGAAGAAGAAGAGGTGGAGGAGGATGTGGAGGAGGAAGAAGAGAGGAAGAAGAGAAAAGGGGAGAAGGGAGGGGGAGAAAGATAAGAGGAAGAAAATGATGACACCTCTAATCTTCTTTAATATTCACAGCTGCCCTATGAGGAATGAAATTTTGTCTCCATTTTACAGACAAGCAATTTTGTTCTTATACTTGTTCAACTTTGCACAGGCAAGGAAGTCAGAAAAATTTTGAAAGCAACTCTCTCCGCCACAGGAAATGGGACATTTCACCCCCACTCCTTACTGTATCTAGGGTAGCAGTCAGGCGGTTCTCACTCAGGAATTAGGTCCTGCTCCAGGACTGTTATCCTTGGGAGTCATTTACCTGACTACTGACTACGAGTACCTGGAGGATCACTCTGCTTCAGTAACACAGCTGTCATCTTTCATCTGAAAGTTCTTTCATCTGAAGAGTTTGTTAAAAAAAATAGTAAGTTGAAAAGAATAGAGTTTACACTATAGAGTAGTTTCTACAGATTTTATAAAGCAGATAAAAGAAGAAAACAATGCCACGGAGAGTCTAATGCACTGACTATCTGACTATGTGCAAAGATACTGGAGAGGGATGTTGACGTTCCCTGGGGCTAGGACCTCTGGTAAACAGTTTCTATGTCCAGAGGTGTAAACAGTTTCTATGTCCAGAGGTGAAGCGGCTGTGGATAGAAGTGATTACCAGATCCATGCAGCACCTATGTTCCAAAGGCAGTCTCTTGCCTCCTGCCAATCTCCTCCTAGAAGTCAACAGGAAGTCACCTAGCCAAGGCCCACAGATGCAGCCCACTGGAGTCATTTTCTGAGGGTACAGAGAAGATGGAGAAGGGTGGAGGCACATCTGGCAGGCTATGGAAATACAACCATGACCAGCTTGGCCTAACCTCCTGTACTGATTCTGTTGGGTTCTCTGATTTGCTTATATTCCATCTGGCTCTAAATGACTTCTGTTACTGGGGCTGCTATGCTCCTTGAAAGACCTAGTTGCTCATTCTGCTTACAGATTCTCATAGTTCTATCTCACATACCCAAGTTTCATCAGCACAACACCAAACACTTCCATCCTAATGACAGCAGATTCAGGAACTGAAGAAAGTCTGACAATTCTGAAAACATATTTCAAAATATTCTGTTTTGGCCTGTGAACTCAGCTACATAATTACTTCTGAAAATGCTTTGTTGGCACCGTGGTGGAAGGGAGTTTATGTAATCCATTGGCCCTAAGCTGGAAAATATATCTTTGAGGTTAGCGTTTTCTGAAAGACGCTCCCAAGATACTCAAAAGCAATTTCCTCTAGAGTTGTTCCCAGTCTCCCACTTCTCAATGTTCATACGGTTAGAGGAGATGAGTTAAGAGTCATCTGCCCACCACTCTGCAGCACCACAGTTTAACTCCTCCATTCCCACGCACCAGTGGGAGATCCAAGAGTTGCAGAGTGGGCTGAGCTGTCCAATGGTGTCAGGCAGGTGCATTTGGAATGAGATCCCTTGTCAAGTACCACACCTCCATAACAAAAGGTAACTTAGCAGTCTGGTCTTCCCTGTCACTTAGAAAGAAATATCTTTTTTCAATAGCTGGTGTTTTAAGAAACATTGGTGAGGAACTAACGTGGATTAATGATGGCTGCATAGTTTTGTATTATCATGACAGTTTTGAGTGACACTGTGCTCTAGGTGTGCTTTCTTCACAAACTGAAAAATTAAGAAGCGATTGAGAGGACTGCATTACAAACATGCAGAGACTGTTGTACTACAACTATGCCATGCTTAATAAAGCAGAAAATTATCAGATAGGCATAGTCCTTTCTCTGTAAAATCAGCAGCATATCTGAGGACATGCTACTCTAACTCAAGGATTGCATATGATCGAGGGCCCAGGCACTTTGTGCTCTACAGTCACATCTGCACCAGACCTCTTGCGGCTGAATGCAGCAGGTGTGCTAGGTAAGCTGAATAATGCCCCCCTGCCAAGATATTCATATCCTAATCCCCAAAACCTAAGACTATGTCACCTTACACAATAAAGGGACTTTGCAGATGTGATTAAGTGAAGCTCTTATAATGGGAAGATGACCCTGGTTGTCCAGGTGAGTCCAATGTCATCACAAGGGTCCTTGTGGAGAGAGGCAGAAGGGTGAGAATGAGAGATGGAGATGTGAGGATGAAAGCAGAGGCCAGAGAGAGACAGAGAAATGGGAAGACGCCATGCTACTGACTTTGAAAATGGAACAAGGGAGCCAAGAAGTAATGCAGGCAGCCCCTAGAAATTAGAAA
Source organism: Trachypithecus francoisi (assembly GCF_009764315.1). NCBI lineage: Eukaryota > Metazoa > Chordata > Mammalia > Primates > Cercopithecidae > Trachypithecus > Trachypithecus francoisi. Next base: position 126,729,301 of record NW_022681471.1, on the reverse strand, counting down.
AGACAAGGGAGGCCGGGCGCGGTGGCTCAAGCCTGTAATCCCAGCACTTTGGGAGGCCGAGACGGGCGGATCACAAGGTCAGGAGATCGAGACCATCCTGGCTAACCTGGTGAAACTCCGTCTCAACTAAAAATTACAAAAAACTAGCTGGGCGAGGTGGCGGGCGCCTGTAGTCCCAGCTACTTGGGAGGCTGAGGCAGGAGAATGGCGTGAACCTGAAGGGCGGAGCTTGCAGTGAGCAGGGATCTGGCCACTGCACTCCAGTTTGGGCGACACAGCGAGACTCCGTCTCAAAAAAAAAAAAAAAAAAAAAAAAAAAAAAAAAAAAAGAAAAGACAAGGAATGGATTGTCCTCTAAATGTCCAGAAAGAACATAGCCCTTGATTGTAGCCCAGTGAGACCCATTCCAGACGTCTGACCTCCAGAACTGCAAGATAATAAGTTTGTGTTGTTTTAAGCCACCAAGTGAGAGAATTCGTTATAGCAGCAATAGGAGGCCAAGACAGATGTTTTTCTCAATCTCCCTCATTTTGCCCCTTTCTAAAATACCATGAGCCCCCTCCTGCTTTTCCATTTCCTTAGATATTTCTTCCTGGCATAAAGCTCTATGATCTGGCTCACCAAGCACAGTTCTTGAAATACTAAATATGTAAATAAGGAATTAGGAGTTTTTAATGCCTGGGTCACAAGGCTACTTTCTAGTTGCGAACCCCTAAAATCTAACATTACCCTGATACCACTCCTTCCCTTTCTTCTGTAAGAGAATGAACCTTCACTCATGCCCTCATCCCTACCCAAACAGAGGATCTCCCTGAGAGAGCTACAGGAAAGACTGCTGAAAAACGAAAAAGAGAACCAAAGAGGGAAAAATGGAATATTTTTACAGTATAGTCCCTGTTATAAAACTACTACCTGCCATATATTATTGCTGCATCAGGAGTAAATTAAAGTGTTTGTCCTTAAGGAGCTTATAGCTGAGGTCAGCACCTTGAAAACCTGAGTTCAGCATCAGAATCACAGGGAGAGCTTGTTAAATGGACAGGTTATCAGATCCCACTCCCAGAGTTTGCGATTCAGTAGGTGATATGGCTTGGCTGTGTCCCCACCCAAATCTCATCTTAAATTGAAGCTTCCCTAATTCCCACATGCTGTGAGAGGAACCTGGTGTGAGATGATTAAATCATGGGGGCAGTTTCCCCCATACTGTTCTCATGGTAATGAGTACGTCTCATGAGAGCTGATGGCTTTATAAGGGGAAACCCCTTTTGCTTCGTTCTCATTCTATCTTGTCTGCCACCATGTAAGACATGCCTTTCACTTTCTGCCATGATTGTGAGACCTCCCCAGCCACGTGGAACTGTAAGTCCACTAAACCTCTTTTTCTTTATGAATTACCCAGTCTCGGGCATGTCTTTATCAGCAGTGTGAAAATGGACAAATACAGTAGATCTGAGGTGGAGCTAAGAATCTCCTTGGCCTCCCAAAGTGCTGGAATTACAGGCATGAGCCACTGCACCCAGCCCATGATTCCATTTCTGAAAACCCTGCCTGACTGCATCCAGGATGTATCCGAGAGTGGATTTAAATTAGAGAACATTTTGATGACGTTTTACTAGGAGCAATGGAAAATATTATATATTTCTTTCTAAGGCCAGACCCCAATATTCCTGGAAGCTCAATCATTAGAAGCAGATAAACTGCTGTTGGCATTTTTCTTTATTTTATCAGGAGAGGCAAACCTCATTTTTGGAGAAGGATAGAGTTTCCATATCAGGGAAACAAAATATCTGAATGGACCCTTTGGATATGTAAAGGGAAAGCCTAAATGCTATTCTCAAATGGAGAAATGCAGAATATCAAGGAGTTGAGCAACTTTGCATATTGACACGGGTAATTTTAGCCTCTGTGGGCCAATGTGTGGCTCCAGAGAGACTATTATGAGGCTGAGAATGGAGAGGGGAGGATTCTCTGCTCTCTCTAAGGAAGACTGAAAAGGGATCCTGAATTCCTACTGGTGGCATGAGATGAGGCTCTGGAAAATGGTGGCAGATCAGGGAGTAGGAGGGAGAAGGGTGGAGTAGATGGGCTTGGGAAGCCTTAGTTCATGACATATGACGTATACATTGTTTGTAATTCCCTTAGGCCAGCCTCACAGCTCAGGGTAGTTCATCTAGAACATGGATGAGTATACCGAAATATAGACTTAGAGGTACACAATATAGGTACAAGTGAAGGTGCAGGTATAGTTATAGATCGGTTAGTAGATGGAGATGTATGAATAGTTACAATTGTAGCTGTGGGCATTGACATAGCCATAGGTTTAGGTGCATGTGTAGAGGTAGATGCAAACATACATGTAGTTAAAAATATAATGTTAAATGTATGTATAGGTGTATGCTATGGCCTGAAGGTTTGTGAACCTCCCCAAAATTTAAGTGTTGAAATCCTAACCCCTAAGGTTATGGTATTAGGAGGGGGGGCTCTTGGAGGGTGATGAGATCATGAGAGTACAGCCCCATGAATGGAATGAGTGCCCTTATAAAAGGGACCCCCTAGAGAGCTCCCTCGCCCCTTCCACCACGTGAGGACACAGGGAGAAGGTGCCGTTTATGAGCCAATAAGTGGGGCCTCACCACACACCAAATCTGCTGGTGCCTTGATCTTGGACTCATGGCCTCCAGAACTGTAAGCAATAAATGTCTGTTGCTTATAAGTCACCTAGTCTATGACATTTTGTTATAAGAGCCTGGACAAACTAAGACAGTATAGGTGTAGGTGTAAATGTAAGTATAGTTGAAGTTATAGTCACAGTCACAGACAAGGAAAAATAAAGTTTTAGAAATAGATCTAGAAGTGGGTATAGACATAGACAGACATAGATAGAAATACAGACACCGAGTGTTTCCTGTGTTCCTTTTTCTCCCTGAGCAGGCTCACCTTGGGACACACGTTGAGCACTGTTTCAGGATTCCTCTGACCCACATAAAGTAATGGTGAAGAAGGACAAGATGAGTGTCGTGGCCTACCTGGCATCTATACACCTATATGCTTCGTTAGCAAACGCAGCCTTGTTTTCACAGACATGAAACAAATATTTATTTTAAAGCAAAACATATGCTCCAAATTCGTTTTGGTCCCAATTCTATCGGCCAGCTCTAATTAGTTATGATGTTCATTAAGGGTGAAAATTGTCTTTTGTCTAACTTTCCAAGAATATTGAACTATACGTTATTTAAAGGCATATTAAAAATCAGGTAGCCATGGCAACCAGCTGTCATGACACAATGCCTTTGTTTACACAGTACCTCAACGAAGAATTGTAGAGTGATCTTGGCTTATTAAACGATTTCACAATGAACCGTCTTGGTCATTTTCTGTTCCGTTCAAAAGCAAAAAGCAAATTTTGAATTTTCTGAGTATATATATATATAAAATAATTAATGCTACCACCACTTTAGGAAATAAAATCTGTGGCTACATGTTTACTCTATACCTTCTATTGTCAGAGTAAATAGACAAATGTCAATTTTGAATTCTAAAATATATAAATAATTCATATCTCTAAGACCTGGTAAAAAATTATTTCTCTACGCTTATTTTGATTACGTAAATAGAGTTGATCATGTGGACGCTCAGATACCATATATACTATATACACTGACTATTTTATTGACCTATCTTCCCCAATTCATTCCAATAAAATTAAATGGGACACTTAATTTACGTTTTAAACCCTGGGTACCTACTATGGCCTGAATGTGTCCTCTAAAATTCACAGTCAATGTCATATCGTTAAGAAGTGGGCCTTTAGGATGTGATTGAGCCATGAGGGTGGATCCTCATAAGACAACCTTATAAAAGGGCTGGAGGGAATTAGCACTGGTTCCTTTTTCCCTTCCACCTTCCACCATATAAAAACACAGCATTTGTGCCCTCTGCAGGATGCAGTGACAAGGCACCATCTTGGAAGCACAGAGTCGCCCTCATCAGACAACTGAATCTGTCAGTGCCCTGATCTTTGACTTCCTGGCCTCCAGAACTGTGAGGAAATGCACATTTCTTCTTTGTAAATTATCCAGTTTCAAGTATTTTTTTCCAGCAGCACCAACAGACTAAGGCAGCACTCGATTTTAAAAAATTGAAATTCACCTACGAAAAGTTTATTTTCTGTTTTTATTCATTTTTATTATTGCCTTGAATTTTTATTTTTATTTCAATAGTTTTTGGGATACAGATGGTTTGGGGTTACATGGATAAGTCCTTAGTGGTGATTTCTGAGATTTTAGTGCACATGTCACCCAAGCAGTGTACACTGTACCCAATATGTAGTCTTTTATCCCTCACACCCTCCCAACCTTCTCCCCTGGGTCCCCAAAGTCCATTATATTATTCTCAGGCATTTGCATCATCATAGTTTAGCTCTCACTTATAAGAGAGAACATACAACATTTGGTTTTTCATCCTTGAGTTACTTCACTTAGAATAATGATCTCCAGTTCCATCCAAGTGGCTGCAAAAGACATTATTTCGTTCCTTTTTATGATTGAGTAGTATTCCATGGTATATATATACTGCATTTTATTTATCCACTCATTTGTTGATGGGCACTTAGGTTCGTTCCACATCTTTGCAACTGTGAATTTTACTGCTATAAACATGCATATGCAAGTGTCTTTTTCATATAATGACTTCTTTTCCTTTGGGTGGATATCCAGTAGTGACATTGCTGAATAGAATGGTAGTTCTACTTTTAGTTCTCTAAGGAATCTCCATGCTGGTTTCCATAGTGGTTGTACTAATTTACATTCCCACCAACAGTGTAAAAGTGTTCCTTCAAAAATTTATTTTCTTAGGTGCTCTGCAAACAAGTCTTCCTTCTCTTGAGGACACATGTATAAACTCAGATTGGGTCTTCAAGGAAAGGAAGGGGTCATCGTGTTGGACCTGAGTCCAGTATCCAGGTATAGAGCTCAGCTGTCAATATGGAGATGCAACTGCAATGAGGACGCTATAAGGACACTAGAGGAGGTCAGGCTGAAGGCTTGGTTCAAAAACCTAGCCCTTGTACATGAGGTAAAATCAGGGCAAAAGGTAGACAAGAGTTGGAATCTGGGTCCGTTTATTGAATGCAAAATGGAATGAGGGCATGGATTTGAAAGCATGGATACATCCTAGGTGAAGATCCCCAAGGCCTTGACCAGCCCCCCAAGCTGGGAAACAGCATAGAACATGCTAGTTGAAGAAATCTTCACCTAAGTATTACCCAAGTGCAATGGGGTTTCTCTAGAAGATCATGGCTTTGGAAGGTCAGACTGGGTCTTGAAGCTTAGGGAAGAATTGCAGTAAAAGTAGTGTTAATAAGGAGCAAATTTTTTTAGTATCTTTCCTTAAGAAAATAATCCAAAAACAAAAAATATTAAGCACAGAGACTCGTCTCAGAATATTACTAATGATAGCAAAGAATTAGAAATAACCTATACACAGAAAATAAAGATATCACTGAACAAATTATGGTTAATCCGCTTGACAGGCAAGTATATAGAAAATAAATTCGAATTTAAATAATAATATTATTAGCAATAATAAAAGTTGGCTAAGAAAACAGCCACCGATAAAGGAAGCTAATTAAAATCTCTCAAGCATTGAGTAAAATGTTTGTCTATTAAGATAATTTTTTAGACTTAATCCTTATCTTTTGGTTTCAGAGCCTAGGTATCTTTAATAAGAAGGGATCTCAGTCTCTAGATTTTTCCTGAAGTTTTTCTGGAAGGATCCCAAGTCTCCTAAAAGCAATGACACCCGGGTTTTTAAGCTGGCCATGTGAGCCACCACTGCAGCACTTCTTCTAGCTATGGGTTTACTTTGGGTTTCAGCGCATTCCCCTTAGATTCATGGGCAAATCTTCAGGTGAGAGTCAGCAAAAAGAATGCAATAATGTGACTCAGAAGCAGGGAGCCTGATAGTTCTCATTTATTCTTTCCTCCTGAAGCCTTCATTCTAAAGACTTTTTTTTTGTGATTTTCTCTCTCTCCCAAGAATGGGAAATATTAATACCTTGGTTTGCCACCTTCTGTTTCTGATTTGCTTTCTCAGGGCTCATTTAGTCTTTGAGCTCATAGGTTGTGCCCACTGGGATTTAGTGAACACAGCTTTCACTAAATTCATTGATGAATCTTTAAAAAGTATTTATTGTGCACCTACATTTGCCAAGACTTATGTGAACTAGACGGACACAAGGTACTTCATCCAGGACACCTACCACATAGCAAAGGAGTCAGATGTGAAATACACAAATAACTACACCATCACAATTGAGCTGGGTGCTACTAGAGAAATAAACAGATTGCCCGAAGGGATCAGAGATGGACCTGTTTAAAGTGGGGCTCTCACAAAGAGATCCTGAACATCCGTGGTATACTTGGAGGTGCATGCCCCCTGGTGGGGAAGAGGGGAAGTGAAACCGGGAAGGGGCCCTATTAAGCCAGCTACCACGGGAAGCAGCTGGTGCTAAACCTCACAGGCAAATGTAGAGAATAATGCAAGGTACAAGTTCTGGAATCATCTCACTGAAGTAGCAAGGAAGTTGGGGTATTGTATACCAACTTGCAGCACTCAAAACTGCACAGGCGGATGTCAGTTACCCAGCACTTTGGGGTCCAGGGCACACAGGCAGATAAGCTTTCCATGGTTCTGGAAGTTATTGGCAAAATGAAGTGGCTAAGGTTCCAGTGATATGAACGATGCACTGACAGCATTGGCTACAGGGCATAATCTTATTGCACAAGCACTGTATTGACTAAAGACGGCTTGGATGCAATGGAATGTCTCAACAGAAATAAATTCAAGTGAATACAACTGGGGTTACTATTTAAAAGAACAGAGAGATGTCAGTGCAGCCAGAATACACAGCAGAGCTATCAACACAGGTAATGTGCTTGCAAATCCACAGGGAAGGGAGGGATGGGCAAGGAACGGGTAGTCTGCCCAGGGCATAGCTGTGCATGATGGTATTGAGTGAGAGAGGGCCCCTTGAGCTCCCTCCATGTACATGAAGCTGAAGAAATTCTACATGTCGGCCAATCTGAGTACATATTTTATAGCATCTCATCCAGCTAACAACACTTCATTAGTCCTGGGATTAACTGACATACAACCTGATCCCTGGGTAGGGGTATAGGAGTACCTACTTCTCCAGCATGCACAAAGTCTGTATTTATCATCCTCTGATTCTCTCAGCAAGCACAGCCTGGTCCACATACATTCCTGAATTCAATGCTGGGGAATTAAATCAGACACATGCTTGTAAGACTTCTCTGTAATTCAGGACGTCTTGTGATTCCAGCTATAGGGTCTATTCTGTACTCATTAAGGATCCAAGACTGTGGTGCATTTCCAGGCATATCTTAAATTTATTTTAAATATTTGTATTATTTTATTAATAATATCTTAAATGTATTTTATATGTAAATTAATAGTATGTTAAACTTATTTAAAATATTTGTATTGAAATGCACCAAAATTGCATTTATGGGAATAGTAAAAGGAACCTTAAAACAATACCAACTTTTAAAATAATTACTGTTAAAACAGAAATAACAGTTATTTGGAAAATAGTGCGAAGTACATATTCTTTGACATACGTTACAAAATTGCATTCCTTATACATACAGAATAGAACTGTGACTTTGAACAAGTTATGTGCCTAAGTCTCATATTCTTGATCTCTAAAGGTTCTCGTAATAGGATTATAAAAGATTAAATGAGTTATTTGCTTGGCAACCATACTTGGCAAAAAGAAAGTAGTTAATAAATGCTGGCAAGTGTTGTTGTTGTTAATTTCTAAAGGATAACCATATAATTATTGCTCAGACCTGGCCTTTTGTATTATTAAAAGGGAAAATTATTTGAGCCAAAGACATAAACAGGCACTATCTCAGGGAAGAAGAAACGTACAGTCTCTGTATATAAAACCAACATGTTGTGGGTCTAAGTAGCTAACACATCATGTCAGCTGAAACCGACTATGCTTTATCCTTAGAGAGTTTGCTCTTTTGATTTACGTAGTTGTATCAATGACATATGGAGGTGGGTAGCTAGAAAACAACTTTGGAGAGAGGACAATTGAGAACTTTATTCCACAAATACTTTACTGAATATTCAGTGGTGAGTAAAACAGGCTGTTTTGCAGTTAACCTTCAAATTTTTTTTCTACATAATACCTTGCTTCCCCATAGACACATATTGGAAGATTATTAGTTGGCTGACCACCAATTATGGCAACATTTTTTAATTGCGTAAATTTGTACAACAGCAACAACACAAGCATGGAAACTGGAAGGTTGTCCTACAGTAAAGAAAGGCCTTATACATGATATAAACGTCATGCACATGTACCCTAGAACTTAAAGTATAATAAAAAAAAAAAAAAAGAAAGGCCTATAGCTACTGATAAAGTCATCGCTTTGAGTGAGGAAGTCCTTTTACTTTAAAGGTTTTATTTTAAATACAGCAAGACAAAAACAAAGCATTTAAAAAAAATTCTAACCATAAAACTTTCATATGTCGCCTTTTTATTAAAGAAGGATGTCATAATCTTTGCATGAGTTCATCATCTACTTTGAAAATGTGCCCTTGGGTTTCACCCCTAACTTGGGTGTCTGACATCTGTCCTCTGTGAGTTTTGACCCAAACTTCAAAGTGACCCTCTTGTTATACATATCAGCAAATAATTGCAGAACATGATAAATTCTTTATTGGATGCATAAGCCAGACATGATGAGGGCAAAGATTATGGACTCCACCTACTTTGAAATCCAATGTACTTCTCAGCTATTTCCTCCTGGGATGAATCTTTATATATGTCAGCTTCTCTAGGGCATATCCTAGGCATGAAACTGCTGGGACATAGAGAAGGTACATTTGCCACTTTACCAAACATTTGCAAATTACTCACACATACTGTCCTTGCCAATACAATACGGTCAGATTCAGAAATTTTGCCAATCAGGATGAATACAAAAGTGTATCTAATTTTTATTTCAATTTGCATTTTCCCAAATACATGCATGTCCCAAATTCAAACTCTTGTTGCTATTCCATATAATTGTTGTTAGTACTAATTTACATATGTTGGTGAATTTTTCATCCAAAACCTTTATTCATTTTTCTTTTGATCTCTTGTCTTTTTTCCAATTGGCTTGTTAGATTTTTATATTTTAAACAATAATATCTTGGTCTGATATAGATAGATAGATGATTAAGACAGATGATATATAGATTAGATAGACATATAGATAGATAGATAGATAGATAGATAGATGATAGACAGATAGATCTTCATCTATTCTGACATGCACCTTTAACTTTTAAATGTGTGGTGACTCATATAATGAAGACATTTTAGATTTTGATACAAACATATTTATCAATCTTTTGTTTATGAGTTTCATTTTTACATATGACTTTTAAAATTTACTTCTTACCCTGAAACTATAAAATATTAGCCATCTTTATCCAAATGTTTTCAAAGCTCTGTTTTTTATCTTTAGGTCTTAATCTATCCCTGTCTATGCTATGAGATAGAAATATATTTTTTACTAAATTCAAATATATGCAAGGGCATGTATTTGTGGATCAGCTTCTGGACTCCTCATTCTATGATTTTATTATAGCACTTTGTAGTACATCTTGATTTTAAGTTATGAAAGAACCCCTTCTTTATGTTCTTTGTTCAGAATTTTCAAGATTATTCTGATATTTGAGGAAAATTATTATTATTCATAAATTTAAACGTTTTCCAAATACCAACAGAGCAAAACTTGTTAGGACTTTTACTGGATGCCCTTTGCGTGTATTCATTGCTTTCTGGATAATCAATATCATTATTAGCAAGTCTGCCTATCAAACAATTTGTGTCATTTCTTTTATTGGGTCTTTCTACATCATTTAATTTTATTTTATAGCTTTTATGTATATAGAATTTAAACCTCCTTTATTAGGTGTATCCCTAGGTACTTGAGATACTTTGTTGTTACAGTAAATGAGATCATCTTCCTTTTACATTTACAAATTTGTCTGATGATGATGTAACAGACCACTAGAGCTTTCTGTGTGTTGATCTTTATCCAGATACATTGTTGAATTTCTTAATAATGTAGACACTTGATCTGAGTATCCACTGGGTTTACTGTGCAAGATATTATACTGCTACAAATAATGACAAGTTTTCCTCATCATTTTTCATTTTTGTCCTTGTCTTACTAGAGCTCCCAGTACAATGTTTGAATAATATTGGTGACAATGAATAACTTTGCATTGTTTTTGACTTTCAAATTACTGCTTCTAAAATCTTTTCATAAATTACAATGCTTGACGAGTATTTGTGGTAGGTAGTCTTTATTGGATTTTTAAAATTCTTTTTATCATGAGTTGCTAAATAGTGTTAACCTACTTCTCACTTGAATATTATCAAATCCCCTTTTCCCAATCTATTGATTATCACTGTCTTACTTTAATTTGTGTATGTACCACTCATTTTTTAACCCTTTGAAAGTGGCTTCTGTTTCTATGGATTCCTGAAAATATGCCTTAAAATGTCATTAGTGATTGATACTCCCAATCAAATGGTCACTCTCCTTAGCCCATGCTGCTCAAACTCTCTGCAGCATCTCACACAGCTGATTTGTTCTTGTTTTTTGGAAACGTTTTCTTCTCTTGGTTGCTGATATCCTACAACTTCCTGGTGCTCCTCTGGTTGCACAGGTGGTTTCTTCACTTTATTTTTTTACTATTTTTCTGTACCAAACTTTTAAATGCTGATTGATTGAGGACTCAGTTTTCAGCCCTCTTCTCAATTTAGGCTTATTTTCATGTTCAATCTATATAAAATTCTTATACATCCAACCTCTAAAATACATCACAAGACTATTCAGTTTCTCTGCAAACTATAACTGCGGCAATCCTAGTGCAAGACACACTCATTCTCACTTGGGATGATCTCAACGAATTCCTTGACTCCTTCTCCTCTCCCTCTTCCCCACCCAAATACTCTCTCCATTAGCATTCAAAGCAATGTAATAAGACACTCCAGATTATGCCACATACCTGTTTAAAATGCCAAAGGTTTCCCATTGACCTGCTTATTATTTTGCTTTCCAGTTCAGTAAACATTGAATTACTGAATAAAAGAATAAATTAGTGAATAAGAATAAATGAGTGAATACATTTTGACATTTGAGACATCTTTTAAAATATGAATTGCATGAATTATGGCCTCAGAGTAAAAAATCCATGCCAACACAGAAAACAACTCTGACAGAGATGCAGAGTCAAGGAGGAGTGAGATGTTTAAGGAAGGCAAGGAACCACCGTGTCTAGACACAAGGAAAGCTGAGCATGATTTGAGCATGCTAGTAAGAGGCAGGTTAGAGGCTAAACAGGCAAAGATTTTACACCTTCGACTAGGGAATGTAGTTTTTTTCTTAGATGTCTCTCTCACACATACACATACATTAACATGCAATATTTAATGTATACAGTATTTGGTATTTGTATGATTTGATATGTAGATGTGTGTTCATGCGTCTGCATGCATTGTGTATACCTGTGCTAGTCATCTGTTACATAACGAATACCATGAAACTTAGTTACTAAGGCAACAAACATTATCTCACAATTTCTGTATGTCACATGGTGGAAGGGCAAACATGTTCCCTTGTGCCCCTTTTATAAGGGCACTAATCCCATTCAGGAGGACTGTGCCCTCATGTCTTAATCACCTCCCAAAAGACCCTACCTCTTAATAATATTGCATTGGAGATTCATCTTCAACATGGATTTTGGGGGGGATACAAATATTCAGACCATCATAACTCCTTGCCCCTCTTTCTCTGGGAAATCATAAATGCAAATTCTTTCTCTACCCCTTTGAGATTTAAACCTTGTTCCAGCCCCGTGCTGATTTTACAACCAAGGAATGTCTTTCTCAAGAACCTAGGAGCCACACCTTTGAAATATAACCATCAAAGGAGGAAGAGTAACTATCTCTCAGTTTCTGTAGGTGAATCCTACCAGTTAGCAAACATGGATGTCCTATCATATTGGGCAACCACCCCTCTAAAATCCTCTAATGCTTTTTCCCGGCACTTAAAGTCTCTCCCACTTTTCTTTTTTTATTTTTATTTTTAGGAACGGGGTCTTACTCTGTTGCCCAGACTGGAGTGCTGTGGTGTGATCATAGCTCACTGCAGTCTCACACTCCTGGATCATCCTGACACTCCTGGATCATCCTGCCTCAGCCTCCCAAGTAGCTGGGCCTATAGGTGCACCACCACAACAGGCAAGGTCTCACTGTTGCCCAGGCTGATCTTGAACTCCTGACCTAAAATGATCTTCCCACCTCAGCCTTGCGAGTTGCTGGGATTACAGACATGAGCCATCTCACCTGGCCAAGGAGTCCACTCCTTGTTTCTTCAGAGTTGAATTCAGTTTCTCTCCCCTATTACAATTGTCTTGACCCATATTGCAATAGTCTTACATAAGGCCTTCCTTGCTGTTTCTAGCAAGTGTCTGGGGCAATGCTTTTTGTTTTTTGTTTTTTGGGTTTTTTTTTTGCAATACCAACAGATGAGGATCCCTGGAGGCCATCTTAGAAACGGCCTGCCACAGTTTGTGCGTGTGTGTGTGTGTGTGTGTGTCTCCAAGGTAACTACATAGAAGCCTACATGTACAGCATTCAAAATGTGAATTCTTTTTAACTGATACCTGTTGGTCTAGTTACATATTAAGGAAACATATTTAGTATTTCAAAGATGTAAATTCAGTGTTTATACCCTTCAAAGGATGAGTGTTCATCAAAGGACCTACAGAATTGTCCAGAAAAATCCCCATTTGGTCCAACCAGGGCATCATCTCTCAGTGGAACCCTCTCCAAAAGGAAAAAATAAATGAATTTCCCACTGGTAACCAGTAATCTGTGCCCCATTAGACCTAGAATTATTCCTGGTCTCAATTATTAATACTCACCAAATGAAAACAAACACAGTTTAGGAGGGGGAGCAAAAACCCCCTTCATTGAGTACTTTACTGCGGCCAGACTTGACATTAACATCTTAATAGCTCCGATAGAATCACTTAGGAGCTTCACTTCATGTAAATAGAGAAAATGTTAACGAGGAGAAAATGTGGGTGATTAATAAATGTGATTGAAATGAAATGACCTTTACTTATCCACTGTGTAATTAAAGTAATCAAGGGAGACCCAGCTGTGATGAGAAATGTCATAGAATAGACCAAAATGCAATTAGCTATCGTCTTTGTAAAAAAAAAAAAAAAAAAAAAAATCAGCGTTCAATGCGTTTTATAGAGGAGTGGGTACTTTTAAAAATTGCTTTTAGAGTAAATCGAGTTTTTCCTGACTGCCTGGAAAAATATTCCTACTTCAGGGCAACTGCAGCATTATAAATACACCACACTAAAAAATACAATCCCTATGGAATAAAAAAAGTAGCATGCAAAGATTTATCTTATCTGCCTTCTGATATCCTCTGAATTCCAATTAGAAGTTCCCCGCAGCACACAATATCAATCAGAAAACAGTAGCTCAGAGGCACCAGATCACTTTAAGTCTTCTGATGTTACTCTTGGGGAAGGAGAGAATGAGGATACATTGTCCCTAAAAAGCCTTGTCCTCTTTCTTTTGGCAGCAAAACAAGCAACTCTGTCCAAAAAGCTGAGAAAGAAATCAATCGGCATTCAAGGGTCAGCGATAAAGTTTTCCGGAATTAAACTGACTAAGGACATTTTGGACATTTGCACATTCCTGCTTTTATTCCAACTGATTAATAAGTGCAGTACAAGCCACTGTCATCACCAAACTTTTTTTTTCCACTTCTTTCCTCAAAAACACCAACCCTGAACTCCATCAAAACCCTGAACACCACCCCCTATTTTAGATCAGGAAACTTCAATAGCCTGTTGGAGGCAGAGTCCTTGGAGTCAAATGCAAGCCCCACTCTCTGTGGCTTTGTGAGCTTAGTCAACTTACTGAACCCCTCTGTGCCTCAGTTCCCTAATTCCACTACTATTGTACTGGGTGGGGGTGAGTCTATTTCCGGAAAGTTTGAGGATAATTGCTATGTAAAAACTCCGAACATATGAGAATGGTTGCTAAGATTTTACACAGCTAATTCCTTGGCATGTCTTAAATGCCTAGGAAAAGTAAATTTACACTTTCTCATGATCAGTTTCCCCATCTCTGTAATGGGGATAATAATAATAATAATAACACTTCCTAATTGGTTGCTGTAGGAATTAAATAGGTAAATAAATGCAAAACATTAGTGCTTACCAAGTAATGAACTCCATATAAATGTAGCTACTATTCTGACATATTTACTATAAACTCTGGATCATTGAAACTAGGCCAAAAGAACAAAAGCTACACAATGATGTTATTGTTGCCATCATTGATCAGAGAAGGTACCTTTGGGCTTCCTAGTAGCCATGTCAAAACAAAATACAGAACAAAGCTCTCTCTTACTTTATAATACAAGAAAAATTGTCCTTCAATTTCCTTGGGACTAAATCTAGTGGAATTCTTTGCATGGAACTTTCTGTAAGGGATATTAAAAGGTATACTGGGCAGAAACTTCAACAAGCTAGCAAAAGAAAAAAGCTAAAATAATTCATCTGTATCCTATTGATGTGGCAGTTGGACTCTTCTCATAGCTATGTCAGTTCTGCATTTTACTTCAACTCATGGTAAGGTAAGGTACAAACCTAGGGGAGCTGCATGGCTCAAGGATGGCAGTTTACAAACCTCAACCAACTAGAAATGTAGAGAAAAACAGCCATATCGCAGAATGAAGAAAAGAAGAATGAAAACTGAACAGAAAAAATGAGCCCTCTGCTTTCCTAGAGATAGCCTTCTGACAAGATGGAGGTAACTTCTTGCATGCAGTGAAGGTAAAGAATTACACGTAATTAAACAGTCTAAAAACTCACATACTTCAGTGGTGTATTTTATTGTTAGTAAAGTAAATTTAACAAGTATTTACTGAGTGCATAGGTGCATAATTCTTGAGGAGTTGTGAAGATGAAAGCTCAATTTTTGCCCTCAGGTAACATACAGCTTAGAGGGAGAAAAACAGATATGAGAAAATGAATGCAAACTTTTGGGAAGAACTGAGGATGTGGTTTGAAATAGCTTAACTCGTGCATGAATTGGGGCCATCAGTAGGCAGGCTTCTGTTTTAACTTTGGTTTTTGGCCTATTTTTAAATGAAATGTGCACGGTAATTTTAATGTAAAACTAAAAATCAATTTTATTTTTTCAAATCATCAAGCATAAGTAGATTTGGTATGGTTAAGTCACAGTTTCTCATTTCCAGAAACACCTAGGCTTATTGGGCTATGATGTCCCTGGGAAAATAGTACACAGGAGTAACATTCTTGGAGTTAGACAAACCCATGTGGCACTCTGGCTTTTTTGCCTAGCTGCTTTGTCTTGGATATGATACTAATGTCCTAACCTCAGTTCTCTCATCTGTGGTATTAGATGCATTCACCTCTTTCTCTTTAGGGCCCTTGACCTCCTAAGAGTCTTGAAAATGCTAGATTCGCTCTTCTCTCACTTGAGGATTTTCTCTGAAGTCACTTTTTGAAGGCGAAGAAATGGGGAAGATTTGCTTGTTCTGACCAAAATCAAGACATTTTATCACGCGTCCATTTCCTACCTCTTAAAAAAAAAAAAAAAAGCATTTAATTCTACATTCACAGGCAACTGTGTTGCCTGAGGTGACTCAGTCTGTCTCTGACTTTTCTGAAGTTCTGGACGTCCACTTGCAAGTGATCCGGAGACATTGTTGCATGGCATTCCACGTGTTTGTCCTTCTGTTAGATTGGCAAACTGGAGTGCACATTAGATCTAGGAGTCTACAGGTCTCCACTTGTATGGTGAATCTTTGAAAGAAATAGACTTTAAGAAGACGCTTAAATAGGCTTTCCTACTTTGAGGAAAAAACCTGACTGACAAGAAGAAACAAGGACTAAAAGTCACATCATGCACTTCCAATTGAATTTCTAGGTTTTTGTTGGTGGTGGTGGTGTCTGCTTGTTGTGTGTGTGTCTGTGTGTCTGTGTGTTCTTACTTACTGTCCTTACCTACACCAGAAGGTGAATAAAAAGGTTGTGGAAGGCTTTTTTTTTTTTTTTTTAGTTGATTGATCATTTTGGAAATGTTTACATGTGAACCCATAAATCTGAAAAACAGAATTGTTTTAGCATACTTGATTGAGGTCATGATGTTTATCAAATACACATTAATGTGGCTGATAACGTTGACATCTCCTATCTGTATTTTCTCTGTTATTTTGAAATAATTGGAAATGTGTTAACCTCAGAGCTACAGATGCACACATGAGTTGTTTCAGAATCTTCTGTTTCCCCCAAATCCTCTTAATCATATTTAACTGTAGAAAGGGTATTCAGGCCAGCGGAAACATCGCACAGAGCACTGTCAGGCTGGAAAGTTAGAAGAAGGAGTTGTTTTCCTAGACTCCCTAGACTATCTTCTAAAAGGCAATGATCATTCTGTTTTTAACTATCTCATTTTGGCTTATCTTCTTATCTTCCCTTTCCGTTCCTTTTTTAAATTTTCTTTATACTTTTCCACTTTTATCTGTCTGCCTGCATTTTATTTCTCCCTTCTACTGAGATGTTAGATGCTTTCTCTTCCCCATCTTCTGCAATTTGGTAGCTGCTTTTCTTGTATTTTTATTCCGTCTTTTTATAGTTCTTCCTCCCCCTGCTTCATTCTTTTCTTTCAAGTCCTCTTTTCCTTTCTATTTTTGATGTGTTGACTTGAATTTATCACAGTTACTTAAATACTTGTGTGACATGCACAGAGTGAGCCAAAGAGGCCAGAAGCAAATTGGGATTCCATGGGCAGTTGACTAAATCATGAGGAATAGCCCAGTTGCAGCAAACACAGAGAAAGGCTGTGCCTGTTTCAATGAAGAGAGATTGTGCAGCTGCATAAAAAGATAGATAGTTAGGGCAAATTAGGCACAGGCCAGGATGGAAGTGGATAGAAAAAATACCACCCCTGCCAGTTCCTACAATGATCTAATTTTATGCATTCAGTATACAAGCAATAAATAGTATGATACTCAAATTGGATCGCAGCCTCTAATTTTAAGTCCTAAGAATTCTCCTTCCTTGGTATGAATTTCCATGCCATCAATGGTTAATGCTGAACATCATGCCAGTATTTTCCATGTAGATTCTTGTGCAAATCAAAGACCCATAGCTATGGAGGTATAGACAGTAGACTTATGGATGGGTCACCAGTTGGACTGGATTGAGTTCAAAGGCTATTCTAAAACTTCAGTTTAAAATTGTAGTGGTTAATTTTATGTGTCAACTTGACTGCGTCATGAGGTGCCCAGATATTTGGTTAAAGATTATTCTTTGTGAGATGGGTTTTGGATGAGATTCAAAACCCATAGGCCTCATTCAATCAGTTGAGGGCCTGAATAGAACAAAAAGGGCTGGCCCTCTCCTGAGTAGGAGGAAATTCCTCCTGCCTGAGTGCCTTCAAACTGAGACATTGGTTTTTTTCCCTGTCTTAGGGTTCATGCTGAAGCGCTGGCTCTTCCTGGGTCTCAAGCCTGCTAGCTTTCAGACTGGAACCACACCATTGACTCTCCTTCTTCTTAGGCTTTCAGACTCAGAATGGAGCTAAACCATCAGCTCTCCTGGGTCTCCAGCTTGCGGACTCGCCCTGCAAATCTTGGGATTTGTAAGCCTTCATAATGGCATGAGCCAACTTCTTATACTAAATCTCTTTCTATATACACACACAGGCTGTTGGTTCTGTTGCTCTGGAGAACCATGACTAACACAAAAATCTTACCATGGTAAGAAATCTTAGTCACTTATCACAGCATCACATTTTTACACAAAAGGCAAATAAGGTCCAGAAAGACTAAGGAATCTGATGAAACTTAAACAGCAAATTAGTGTTACTGCTAACTCTGTCCTTTCTCGGTCCTCATTAGGATTTTGGGACAGTAGGGGAATTATTTGTGACATTGGGCTGGTTAGAAGTCTACAAATGGTTCTTTCAGGGCTAAAGTCAGGATGTTTTGTTCCTCCTGGAGTGTCTAGGGCAGAATCAGTTCCTTGGTGTTCAAGTTTTAGTGGCTGCCCTCATTACTTGGTTCATGCCCCAGCCCCAACACTGGCATTACTCTGACCTCTGCTTCCACGATAATATCTCCTTCTCACTCATATCTTCCTGCCCATTTAGGTAATCCAGAATAATCTCTCATCTCAAGTCCTTAACCTAATCACATCTGCAAAGTCCCTTTTGCCATGTAAGGTAATATATCAATTAACAGCTGCCGGGGATTGAGACAGATCTATCATTGGGGGACCGTTTTACTATCCACACAGCAAAGTTACTTGCTTTGGTCAGAGAAGCAAAGGCAGAGGTGATGGCTTGCTAGTCGAGTCTAGGCCTGAAAAGACAACACATGTTTCCACTCATCTCTCCTATGGTTCTGCTATTACCATGAGAAGAACCCATTCTAGATAGCTTGCTGTACTAAGGAAGATGAGAGGCACATAAAGTAGATGTGATTCCAACCTACAGCTCCAGCCAAACCAAACCCTATCAGCCATGCCCAGGTGACCTTGAGTCAACCAATACACAGATACTTCATTGAGAAGAAAAAAAGGGTTTGTTGATTTATTAAAATAAACTTTCAGGCATTTTGTTATGAGGCAATACTGTGGTAATGACTAGCTGATACAGCTGTACTTGGTTCAAAGCTTGAAGTAAAAAGTCTTAGGCTGTGTGAGGCTTCCAGAACATGTATATCTATCGCCCTGACACAGTGAAGAATTACAATTATGCTTGAAGTTTTGCTCCGACATCTGTTTAATCTACACGTAACACTTACTGCACATCTTACTGTCTTGGGCATCGGTGAACCCAGGTATATGTGAAGAATTTCCAAAGATTTTGAAAGAACATATTCTAATCTGAGCTTCTTCTAGGAACTTAGATATTTCCTCAAACATGACTCCAAAGAAAATTTAATTCAGCTCGGTTACACAAACTTTACTCATCTTGTTACAGATATGAAATGGTCAATAATACAGGTCTGATTAAAATGACAGTGACATGTGTGTCCAATTTTCTTCTTGAACTGTGTTGTAATAATAACTGATGAAAATTCCCGATATGCTCATTGCCAACATGTTCTCCTGTGCCATATATATCTCAGTGACGTTAATTGATGATGGTGGCATGAATTTGACATCACTAGATATTGCAGATATGGGTAAAATACCTGTTTTACAAAACTGCCTGTATTTGGAAGATGTGGTTGAGGAAGGAGTTTAAAGACTTAAGATTAAGATGACACTCTTGACATTCAGGGGCTGTCCCAGTTTCAAATATTCCATTCAGCATTTCAGATCACTTGACTGCCAACATGATCTGATTTGAGGATCAAAATACAAAGGCAAGGTGCTTTAATGGTTCTTAGCAGATTTTTAACCATTTATTATCCACTCCAGGAGGCAAACAACTGAACTTATTTCCCCTCAGGAAAATCCGTAAAATGTTTTAAGGTGTTTTCCATGCAAAGACAATTAATCCAGAAAGGGACTAACTCTAAACTATGCACATTTTTCTTAAAGTTGGATATAATTTTTACTTGCAAAAGAACATTCAACACATAAATGGAAAATATTCAATATAAAAATATCAGCTTCTTTAGAATTGTAATTTTAATTGCTAAGATGAATGTTGAAGCTGATTTAGCACTAGAATCATAATTGACCATAAATTTTCTCTTGCTTTTATAACCATTCCTGCAAGACTGAATTTAGTTTCAGAGCTGAAGTGAAGCATCCCCATAAAATGTTATAGATTGAATTGTGTCCACCAAAAAGATGTTGAAGTCCTAATGCCCAGTACCATGATTATGACCTTATTTGGAAATGGGGTCTTTGCAGCAAGTCAGTTAAGATGAGGTCATTAGGTGGGGAATAATCCAATACAATTAATGTCCTTACAAAAAGGGGAAATTTCAACAAAGACTCAGATGTCCAGAGAAGGAAAATGATGTGAAAACATAAGAAGCCATCATCCTCAGCAAACTAGCACAGGAACAGAAAACCAAACACCACACGTTCTCACTTATAAGTGGGAGTTGAACATTGAGAACACATGGACACAGAGAGGGGAGCAACACACACCAGGGCCTGTTGGGAGTGGGGCTGAGGGGAGGGAACTTAGAGGACGGGTCAATAGGTGCAGCAAACCACCATGACACACATACACCTATGTAACTAACTTGCACGTTCCGCACACGTATCCCGTTTTTCAGAAGAAATAAAGAAAAAATAAACAATAAAATAAAAAAGAACGTCATCTACAAACCAAAGCATGCCTGAGGATATCAGAACCTAAGAGAGAGTCACAGAATAGATTCCTTCTTACAGCTCTCAAAAGAAATCAATCCTGCTGACAACACCTTGATCTTGGACATCTTAACCTCCAGAGCTATGAGATAATCAATTTCTGTGGTATACACCACACCACCACACAGTTTGTGGTGCTTTGTTATGGCAGACTTAAGAAACTAATACAGTTGTCAAACTTGCTCTGGTTCCTTTGATATATTACAGATTAGAAGCTATTCATTAAGTATTCCAAGAATAATCCACAAAAGATGCATTATTCTATTCTCCGGTGTACATGTGTTACTAAACAAATAGCCATTGCTCAAGCCCCAGGCTGAAATTCTTGACCCCATTCAAACCTACTGAAGTAAATACAGTAATGCATCACTTAAGGATGGGGACACATTCTGAAAAGTGCATCATTAGGCAATTTTGTCATTGTGCAAACATCACAGAATGTGTGTACACAATTTTAGATGGTATAGCCCACTCCATTATATAGTCCAATCATAATCTCATGAGATCACCCTGCTATAGGGAGTCGTTCACTCATGAAAACATCATTATGTGGAGTGTAACTGTAGTCTTCTTGTTTATTAAAATTAAAATTCCTCATGAAATATGCAATGAGCTCCAAGTAGTTCCAGATTCACAGTCTAGAAAAATAATCAGTATTTAAAAAATAAGACAGCATTTAGTGCAAGTTTATTTATATTTTTTATGGCTCTTTAAGATATTTAAATATCTGTCACACATTCAAGACAATCTAAAGCAAACGAATGGTTACTTTTAGTGTTACTGGAATACCGGTTTAGAATAGCTGCAGTGTGCTCAGGTTTTCAGTGATGGTGTAAATAATGTCAAATCAGTGGGCTAACCCTCTTAGAGAGCTAACATTTCTACCCCTACTTCCTGCATTTATTTGGCAACTTCAGGATGTCTCTCTCACTTATATTTTACCTCCCTCTCGTCAACTCTTGCCCTGAGGAATGCCTCTGTAGTCTTTCACACTACAATGCTAATAAATTTAAGTAAACGTGTTAACTCTACCAGGACCAGCCTGTACCTGTTTTTATAAATAAAGTTTTATTGTCAGGCTGCCAATTTACATATTATCTATAGCTGCTTTCCAGCCATGTTGGCCATGCTAAGTAGCTACAACAGAGTCTGGTGGCCTGCAAAGCCAAAAATATTTACTCTCTGGTCCTTTACAGAAAAAAAAAAAAAAAAAAAAAAAATCTGCCAACTTCTATTTTATGGCTTCTTTCTCAGTAAAAGCAAAAACAAACAAAATATCCCCCACATAATATTTAAGTTACATTTGAAATCTGTAGGACATAGGAGAGTAAATAACATGGTTATGGGAGATATCAATAGACATAGGTTTCACATCAAATATGCCACAACCCACTTTAAATTTTAGTCCAACACAAGTAACATAAAATGGATAGGGAGGCCACATTTCCATAGCTATTTTGTATATGGGCAGCAACTACCTATGTACATGTATATGTATACATTTAATAGCTATGTGGTCTATAAACATTTCCGTTGTCTAGGTCTCATTCATTTCTGTTCTTATAATCTGAGCTGTTGATTTGTTGCTGGACATACAAAATATCAGCATATTCCCAAGCCTTCAAGTAGAGGAGGTGTTTTAGTAAATATTAATGAAAGTTTCAATTTCAAAGTTAGTGCTTGCCTGATTTGGTTGTCTACCATGTGTCAGCTCCCTGAGTCATACCCCCAGATTGCTATTGTTTGCTAGGGAACAATCTGGACTCTGGTGCCACTGAATCCAAACCTACAAGTTGGAGTGTTATCAACAGAGAGATTTGTTCCATGGTCTCCAATTAATCTTTCTCTGTTCCAACTCCAGCAGCTGTTCCTGCTTTTAGGATGATTGAAATAAAATGCCTATTACATAACCAAAACAATATGCTATTATTGCTTTTAATACATATATTATTACTTTTGATAATTCACCACCTGATTATCCCATCTGAATTATGCACTTACCACTCCATCTATGTACAACACCTTTTTGTTGGTTATTAGCATCACAATGACAAAGGGAAACAAATGATGAAGAAAGCTAACTGAAAGTGTCTCCATTATATTTCTGAAGAAGTCTTGGAGTCTGGGTACTCGAGAGATCATTTCCAAGCACTTTCTTACAATGTGAGCTTCGGGGCCTGGAGTGTAAAATTCATAATGTGCGAATGGGAAACATCTTGAGTCTGACGCTGAGGATTCCTGGGTTGGCCTATTTCCAGTAGGTTAACGTTTTTAAACATACTGCGCCAAACAAAGAATTTGTATAAGTACACATGATGTCTAGGATTGAGGTTCAGCCAATTGCAATTTGCTCATTCATTTAACCAATATGTATTGCATGCCTACTATGTGCTGGGCACTGTTCTAAGTTCTCAGAATATACTTGCCACCAACATAGCAAAACATCCCTGCAGAAGTGGAACTTCAATTCTAATGAACTTATCTCTCTGGGTCGGTCACCATGATACAGGGAAAGTCTTAATGGAAAATTAGGAATATCACATTACTGTTTGCTAAAGCACTTTTTATAGGTATCACAGAACTGTTGACCTTTTAACAGTGTTATTAGTATATATTTTTCTTTTTCTTTTTTTTAGATTTTTACCATTATTTCTCCATTGTCTAAGTGTTTTTTCAAGTGCTGCAAATAATTCAAAGCCATCCTGCTATCCTAATTATAGACTTTTAACAATATTGATTTCCCAGGTCACTCACTCAAGAGATGTTTACTGAGCAGTGTTCTACTATTTTGTTGCTGCACAACAACCACCCCCAAACATCAAGTGTCTCCAAATATTATACTCATGTGTTGAGACAGGGCTTGGTAGTGATGCCTCATCTTCCTTCCCTGTAGTATTAGGTGGAGAAGTTCAACAGGGGGCTGTGGTGTCTACTCACCGGCAGACAAGTGGGTGCTGGCTGTTGACTGGGAACTTAGCTGGGGATGTTGACTTGGGGCTTCAGTTCATCTACACATTGACCTTTCCATGGGGTTGCTTGGGTTTCCTCCGCACATGACAGAGGAATGGATAGACATTTCCCAGCATGAAGACTGAAAGAACATTGCACTCATGGACATGCCTTTGAAACATTCCTGGATGACCGATTCCAGGGAATAAAAGAAAAATCAAAGCAAATAACTCAGGAACGAAGAAAGAATGGTGAAAGAGAAAAAGACCGAGGTTAAGAACCAAATCATTTTAGATCCAGGAATGCAATTATGATTGAAAACAGAGAAAAATTATTAAAATAATAATTGAGGGTCATTGGAAAAGGTGCAAAGAGTATTAAGTAGCCTCGTTTCTATAACAGGGAGAGAATAGATAATCGCTAACACTGAAACATGTAGCTAAAAACAGCATGACTCCAACTTTTAACTTGTTATGCTCCTTCAACATAACTTACTAGTTGTGTATCTCTTAGGACATGATATAACTTATGAAAAGAAGCATTCATCTAACATTCAACAATTTCTTCACTTTTATTTTAATTTACTTTTTGATTAAATTTAAGTGAAGCTTAACATGATCCTTGTTATGAAAAATAGCATGTAAATTTGATCTATTTTAATGTATTTTTTTTTAGCTACCATCATTATAGATGGTTCTCGACTTAGGATGATTGGACTTTGGATTTTCAGCACTACAATGGTGCAAAAATGATAGACATTCAGTAGAAACTGTACTTCCGTACTTGAGTACCCATACAACCATTCTGTTTTCCATCTTCAGTACAGTATTCAATATAGTGCTGAAGAGATATTTAGCACTTAGACTTTTTTTTCTTTTTCCTCTTTCTCTCTTTCTTTCTTTCTTTCTTTCTTTCTTCTTTCTCTCTCTTTCTTCTCTTTCTTTCTTTCTTTCTTTTCTTTCTTTCTTTCTCAGGGTCTTGCTGTGCTCACCTAGGCTAGAGTGTAATGGTACAGTCATAGCTCACTGCAGCCTCCAACTCTTAGGCTCAAGAAATCCTCTCACTTCAGCCTCCCCAATAGCTGGGACTATGGCATGTGCCACTATGCCTGGCTCAGCACTTAAGCTTTAAAATAGGCTTTGTTTTAGATGACTGTGCCCAATGGTAGGCTAAATGTTCAATAGGTTACCTATATTAAATGTTTAAGGTCGGCTAGGTTATGCTATGATGCTCAATAGGTTAACTGTATTAAATGTGCTTTCAACTTACAATATTTTCAACAATAGGTTTATCAGGACACAATCCTAATGTAAGTCAAGGAGCATCTTTCAATCTGAAGAGAGATGTCTACCACAATCATCAGGTGTTGGCCAGAATGATTCCTGGGTGGTAGGCTTTGCTGTGATTTTCTTTTATTTGTACTTTTAAATATTGCATTATTGTTTTTATAATAAAAGTCTTATCTTTTTAAAGCAAAAAAGAAGCATTATCATTACAAAAAATGTCAGCATTGAGTAGATGCGACAGAGACTGCCTGACACACAAAACCTGAAATAGTACTGGGCCTTTAGAAAATTTTCGCCAGCCCTGCTCTAACACTTTACCTGCTAAAAGGCACCACCAGTCCATCCAAAGCCCAACCAGGCAGATTGGAAGTGTGGAGCTGCCTGTTCTCATGCAACGTGCCTGTCTTTTTCCGACTTGCCTATCATGATCAGTAAGCAACATTTCCTCACAAATTGTTGTTTTTATAATTAGGGAAGCATCTCCACAAAGGGCTTGTGTACACCAGAGCTAGGATACATCATCAGCCTCTTCTCAAATGTCACCAAGCCAATAGTCACTGTTATAATGGAGCTGTCAAAACAAACTACAACTCTCTTAAACCACCTGATGGGAAGACTAAAAAGGCAAATAGAGAAAGGATGGCAATTTGACCTAAAAAGAATTTGAGATGGACTCACTAAGATAGAAAATGCTAACAATTCTGTGTAAAGAACAATTTCAAAAGCTCTGTTTTCTAGGATGCCTGATTATAGGGAGGTATCAGGCTCATTCTTTTCAGAAACAAGCCCAGACAAGAAGGTGCTTTGGGTGGTGTGGACACGACACTGTCCTCTGAGGATTTTTTTCATCTCTTGTGAAATAACTGAGTTACTCTGAAGCACGGGGAAGAAAGAAAATGAGATAGCAAGATGTATTTAAGACTTCACACTTTAAAAGAAAACATATTTATTTTAGAAAGCCAAATAATGTAGAATAATGGAGTGATTCTAAAGATAATTCAGTAGCAATGTGGCCCAAACAAGAAAGCAGAGAATAAGAATTGTTTTTACTATTGTTTTTCCAAATCTAAGCTCATGTTAATCAAGGATTTAGTTTCTCAATCGGTGCCTCTCCCCACACCTTTTGTCATTGCATAAAGAAAGCTCTGGCCACAGAGGTTTCCTTGTGCTGCTAAGTGGAAAAGTCTCAATGCCTCTGAGGTCCATCAGAAGCTGGAGCACCTTCCAAACAGTTCTGTCCTTTCGGTCCTCATAGAAAATTGTCTGCAGCCAAGTTCATCTCTTCATCCTTCCATGAAAGAAGCAAACACCTCCATCATGATAAGCTGTTCCTCCCCTCTCTGTTGTTGCTTTAAGAATTAAAAGCAATTTATGTTTCAGTTCTTTATTCTCTAAGGTGGGAAATCTCTCCAATTACTGATTATTAGCTTCCTTTTGATTCTGCCATGTGCCCACTCCAACCTTATAAAGTTGGTTTTTAAAATAAAATAAGACTTTGGACGACACTGAGCAACGGCATGGAAATCCACAGCATGGCAGGAGATAAGAACAGAACACTCAGTAACTCCACAGGCAGCCCCACGGAGTGAAAAATCTGCAATCTAGCAATACACAGGATTTAAATATCATTAGTAGTATTTGTATATAAAAATCTTACATAATACATCAAAGTCAATGATTGCAAATATCTATCTATCATGGTGGGCCTTTCAGAAATGGTTCTTTGGGGCATAAGTGTTTGTCCTAAGAGTGAAAATGAATGCATGGAAACTAATTCAATATAGCATTTAAATCTAAATGGAATAGATTTACATTTTACCTTTTAATGTTAGCCATTCTTCCTACTCTCTGTATTGAAAGGACAATCATGAGAGCAGTCATTGACTGAGTAGATAACAAGAGAAGCAATAATCCATCATGCAATCCATTGAAAATTGGAGCTATTTTTCTTCTTTACTTGGAAAACAATTATCTCTTTCCTTCTATGAACCACTTTGCTAAAGAAATGTTTTTACAGGCAACAATATTTATATCTTCAGAGTTTACTCGTCTTGTCATGGTATTCTTCAGTTTTGTGAAAAGCTAACCAGGGAATATTTTCACCAAGAAACTGACACCAAGTAGTAAAGAAGGTAGCAGGTAAATTATGGATTATTAGGAAACAACTGTAATGGGAAAACCAAAAAGGGTGACATGTGGATTTAGATTTCTTTTATTATGCTACACATTTGGTTACCTAGAATTATTTCCATAATGTAAATTTGGGCATATGAGAGGTGAAGGCCACACTATTGCCCTATAGTTTTTATTACTTAATCACGAAACTATGCAACGCTTTAGGGCAAAAACACTCTCATTGGTTCAAGGATGGCAATGGATGGGTGAAACATTGTTAGAGGCTAGACACTACCTAATTACTCATATTAGTACCTAATTACTCCTGAAACTTACCCAATAAACTATCTTCAAAAACTCAGTTGATAGGTTAACAAATTGGCCACAGAAATGTTCAGAAGCCAAAAAGCATATTGGTCAAGGACACAGGTTTGTGAGTCAGACATGTCTAGATTTCAGTCCCAGATGCTCTTCTTAC
This sequence comes from Trachypithecus francoisi, assembly GCF_009764315.1. Taxonomy (NCBI): domain Eukaryota; kingdom Metazoa; phylum Chordata; class Mammalia; order Primates; family Cercopithecidae; genus Trachypithecus; species Trachypithecus francoisi. The sequence goes on along the minus strand of NW_022681471.1, from coordinate 126,701,977 downwards.
AACACAGGGGTTAACGTCTTTGGACTTCAATATTCTACTCTGTGATTTGGAAATAGTAACAGTCTACTACAGAGGGTCATTGTTCAAGAACACACACATACACAAACTAATCAAGATCTAAAACACGCTAAGGATCCCTGCTATGGTAGCTATAATTATTATTGACATTACTGGACTGAGTCTTACTTGGGACCATACTCCAAGTAATGCATCTCAGGTCCTGTCAATCTGTAAAGTGGAGTTTTGAAAGGAAGAGATAGACAGTGGGAAGTAGCTGTGTAGGAAATGGAACCATAAACTGGCATAGGTAATTATAATATGGTGTCTTGGCAGCATTAAGGGTGATTCTTTGAGGTCATGGTTTTCAACAGAGACCAGGCTGTAGTATGTCTTCAGGCAGTCGTATTTCATAGGGCTACAGTATGTTCAGCTCTGTGTTAATCTAGAGGAGGCAGAGGCTTTAACTTAATCAGTATTGTTATTTGGCCAAGCACATAGTAGAAAAAAGTTGAGGATAAATGCAAAGGTGATGATTCATATGGATTTTAAACCAGGTATGGAGGGGAAAGAAGTCATTAGAGAGTTGATTGCCAAAGAAAGGAGATAAGATTAATGGGATGGAACTCCCACTGAGGTCAAATAAATACTGGCTAGTGTTACTGGAAGGCCTATGTTGGCAAGATGGAAGGTGGTGATAAGGGAGTAAGACTCATGAAATTGTGATTCTGAAAGTGAATAGTATTAACAATAAGAAGGAGAGGAATAAGTGGCTTAGAGTAGACGACTCAGCAGTTAAAGATGAATTTAAGGAAAAGTAATTATATACGTGAAAATTCACTGATATAGCTAATTAAATGACCAAGGATTAAGACAGAAATGATGTTAAAGAAAATGACAGAAAGCCAGGAGCTAAAATCATTTAGAAATGAGCACAAATGACCCAGGAGCTGTGAAATGAAAGCAATGATGATGAAATACTGGTAATATAACATGAAGATGTGACCTTCAAATCTGGGGATTTAGTCAAGCAAGCGAGAGTAGAAGATCTGGAAACTGAAATAGCAACAAAATTTGAAACTTGAATGAAGACCACTAATCCTAGGATTATGGGAGCCAATCAAAGAGATTTATACAGATGAAATTAATAACTTCCTCATGTTTCTCTCCCATTTCAACCACTTGAACAAATATGATAGTTTGACATGAATTTTTCAGCATTCACTGAGTCTTTGACATTTAAGTTTTCAAAAATTATTCTGTTAGTAGTAAGAAGTAATCATCCTCCGCTCTCTATTGAAAAGGGCTTTAAAGAGTATATCTCTGAAGAAAAAGGAGTAACTAGTTGACCGTTTCAGCATATGGCACAAATGACTTGATTTCTCAGCAAATACCCTCAACAAAAACTTCTCCAATGTGACCTAAAAGTGTTGCACAGTCTGCTTCAGAATTTTTGAAAATTTCTACCGCTTGCCTCAGAGAGTATCCTCACAAGTGATAAAGCATAAGTTAATATTTTCATTTGTATATGATATTTATGTGACTTTTCTTTTTGCTGTGACACTGAGACAAAGAGGAGAAATTGTTGTGTTGTAACAGCTGATACACAGTGTTGCCACTCGCCACTCCTTAGATCAGCCCAATTTTCTAAAACTGATGGATTCCATGATATAGCATTTCTAACAATAACCAAGAGCTAGGCAAGACATCTTCTGGTGAAAAATAACTTGAAATATCATTTCATAGTCAAAATATTATGATGCAGAAGGGAAAATATGCAATAATTTTTAAGATTAAGAACAGACTTGAAGAATCTTGACAATTTGAGCACGTGACTGATGATATTAGGTCGTTTTCATCAGTGGGTCCTGCCACCCACACTTCTGCTCCCAATCTTGGAGGTTACTTTCCTTTGCTGTAGGGTACATTATGGGAAAGATGGAGAAGCAATGTTTTAAATCAGCTCATCATTGGCCTGAGAATTGCTCCAACCTCCTCCTCTTTTCCTTCAAATTTTCCTTCCTATTCTTCCCTTTTCTGTTTCTGGAAAAAGAGTGACTCTACAGGTGAGGCTTAAACTAAGGATTCTAACAATAGACCAAGTGAAAGGTGGGGATGAAGCTATGGGTTCAGCTGACAGGAAAAGGAGGAGGATCCTATGCAGAGTGGCTCCAGAAAATTCCAACCAGCTGTCTGCTGACTATGGATACCTTATAAGTATAATTGATTGAGAGCTGCAGGCATACATTACTGCAAGTCATTTTGACACAGGTCACCTGTCTATATAAACAATGATACATTTCAGAATGACCTAGTTTAAACAGCAACTATACAGCTACTAATAATAATTTACATCTTGATACTTCTTTACAGCTTTCAAGCCCTCATCACATACAGAGGCCATGTGCAATGATCCAAAGTCTATTTACAAATTTGTGGGCTTCACAGACTATTTGCATTACCCCATCTTTCTCCATCTCACTGCTTTTTAGCGCTGTGAAGAAAGAGGAGATCTCCCAGAGTCAAGTTTACTATGTATTAGCAGCCACCATAATGACAACAGTTGGAGGAGGTTTAACCAATAACCTCAGTGGCGATTCCAGGTTTGTGGACTACCACCGTCTTTGTGCATCTCTCTTATCATTTAACCATAAGGAGAGAAATAATTTCTAATATGTTTCTCCTTTATACCAGAGTCATACCAAAAGGGAGTCATTTCAATAATCACCATGTTTCTAACTGTTCCAATCCTAGTCTCTGCTGGAACAGCAGATGTCTTAAGGAACAGCACATGTCTTAAAGTTTCTGCTGTGTTGACCTCCAAATAGTGCCTCCATTCTCTCTTGTTTTCACCTTCCATAATAGTTTTGCCACCCAAGCCTCTCCTACAGAGAAGTTCTAGAATTTTCACTCAGGTATTGGCAGACACATCCACCCAAGAGAGGAATGAAGAAGAGGCATGAAACCAGGTCACCTTGTGATGAGGATTGCATGTTCAATGTGAGAAGTAGTTTTTTTTATTTTGTCCATTATCCTTAGCAGGCAAGCATTTTTTTTCAATTTTTTTCCTGTTAATAATTTTTTAGGTTGAAGCAGGAGGTGAGACTTTTAAGAACAGAATGAGGCTGTTTAGAAATCTCAATTCTGTTGGCTGCTTCAAATGCACATCAACCTCAGGGTGCTTTGACCTCCTAGTTCCATATGCTTTATGAAGATTACAAAGGTGAGCACTCTGTAAGACTTCAGAAACAGGGCCCAATTTTTATACATTATGAAGTACAAGGAGGTTATAAATTAGCACTAGATGCCTTCTTTTATCACAATCACGCTTGAAGTCAGTATTTTTCGATCCCCAATTAAAGACAAGAAAATCGTGGCTCAGAGAAGTACAGTAACTTGCTCAAAGTTCACAGCTGGCAAGTGGGGGATTCTGAAACAGATCTGTGACACTCCAAAGCCCAGATTTTACTTAGCAATTTTAGGAACCTGGCTTTCCATATGAGCGAAACAGCATTCCTAAATGTAGGACGTTGTCCACAAGTCTGAGGTTAGACAGACATCTGGACGTCCTATCTCCCAGGACCACTGTGTAGAGCGGCATTGCAAAGTGGCCAATACCCTCTGCTTCCAAGGCCGGTAGACATGATTATTCACCCTACCGTGAGGCTCAGTCCTCACATGCCCTCCGCAGGTACCGTGAAGAATCTGCTCAGGGACTGGTTTCTCTTTTGCGTTTCTCTCTTCTGGTCCTGCTTCTTGTGCTGCTTTAATTTAATACCTGATCCCCTCTCCATCTTTGGCCCCTGCAGAATGCTGCATCTCACTCTTGCATGTAGATCTCAGCCTCCCAGCTCTTCAAAATCAACCTCTTGCTCTGCAATTGTCCAGCTTCAGTATTGGAGCACTCAACCCAGCTCAGTCTTGGACTCTGTTTAGGGATTGCCTAATCACACTCTATTTAACGTACCACATTCTCACATGTGTTACATATTCTGTTTCATATCTAATGCTTGAATTCAGAGCCACAGCCCCAGAACAATGGACCGTATGTAGTCTTCACATTTTACATGTGAGTCTTCCACCCAGCCCTTCAGGTTTGCCTGGATTGCCTTCTCCAGTCTTGTCCTGTATGTTTTCCCAGCCAAACATGCAGTTCCCGATGCAGCTGCATCTAAAAGTGTAACCAGAGCAGCAAGACAGATAAGGCACATGCATGCCAACTATGACATTCAAGCTTGTGTGGATGGTGGAGAAGGCTAGAAAGAGAGTTCTTGTTTCGACTCTTGTATACTGAAGATGGGAGACACTGACTGGCCTTCCAAGTAGTTGGAGCACTTAGCGCTTCTTCAGCGTCACACAAGAGGCTTCATTCTCAAGAAACTCATTTGGAGTGAAGTGAGAGTTATCGCACACAGACATCCTCCAAGGACACAGAGTGAGGTAGACTAGCGAGAGGTGATTTGGAAGGTAGCCTCTTGCAGTGAGTTTAAATTGTTCTCTAGACCAGCTGCATCTCATTCTCTTGAGGCTTCACAGAAAATTGTCCTATGAAACCAGGAAGTAGGCCAATCCCAAACTATAATCGCAAACAAGACAACCAGAGGAGACCTCTAACCCGGGAGGTCTTGGGCAGAGGATAGAGTTCTCTAAGAATGGGCAAAAACTCTGGCGGGACAAAGCAGCAAGGCCAAGCATACAGGTGGGGTATGGGATGGCTTTTGTTCATTTATTGAGTGATTGATTGACAACAAAGAGTGTCAAGCAATGTAAAAATGAACAAGAAAATATGCAAGCACCCCATATGTGCAGGAAGTAGGCTGCCACTGTAGGGCAGGGGAGAAGGGTGTCTAGCAGTTCTGCAGCTGTAGCCCTTGGTCAGCTGAAGACAAATGCATATGAAATGATCATGCAATTGGCCTGTGACATAGGAGTTCCCAAGCTGGAAATACTGTCTGCTTTCTCTGGGTACAAAGCCATGCTTCCGGGAAGAGTGCTGGTGAGGGATATTCTTAGGAACCTACATTAAAGGCGAGCTGCCCCATGGCTACTCTTTTTTTCCCGCATAGTATTTCTCCAAAGAGGCAGCATCAAATGATGAGCTTTTCCACAAAAATGAATGATAACAGAGTGTCATTTACATTCACATGAACCCACACGTATCTATGGCAAAAAAAAAAAAAAAAAGGTAGAGGGAAGATTCACACACACACACACACACCCCACCCCCACCCCACACAACAAATCTCCTAGGCTCTGAAGTTATTTCTCATTCAAATCTAGGTACACTGGATGCCTTTTTATTCCTCAAATGCAAGCTGCCTACCCCTGCCTTAGGGCATTGCCCGAAGGACTATTCCTTCTTTCTGACATCCTGCAGGTCTCTGGGCAGCCTCCTTCAAGTGCTTGCTTAAATATCAACAAGATCAATCAAGATGGACTTTATGAGTTTTGTCCAAACATTTGGAGATACATTATGATAACTATGATAACTATGTATTTACAATGGGGAGGAGAACTGGAGAAGTGGAGCATTTCAAAGTCAAAATTGCAAAAATGAGGACTCCAATGTGCCCTTTGCACATTCACGCTACATAAGACATCCCCGTCTTTATTGTGCATAAATCTGGGGTGACAGATTTAAATGCTTACCTGCAGGAGCAAATCTAAGAACACACCTAGGCATAAAGTGAATGATCATTATACTGGGTATTTCACTCAGTGTCCACAAGATGATTTGGAGTACATATATATGCAAGACCAGTATTACCAAATTCTTCCAGTTTCTCAAGAGAAGCTGAAACTTGTATTTTTAATGTAAAATATTCTTATTTTTAAAGGTTGGCAGGCAATTCAAGAATTTTTTAATATTGCAATCCAAACAAAAGATTATGTGTTAAAGTTATATTTTTATACTCCAGTGCAGAAGCAATTTAAGGTTTAGTTATACCATAGATATGATGATTTGCTGGAATTTAATAAACACTATTCCCAAAACTTTATTTCATAAAGTTGAAATAGAATTCTCACTGTCCAGAAACTTGTGGTCTTGTCAGTTGAAATTATTTTTGTTTTGTTTTCGTTTTTAATGTTCCTTGAGCTAGGTTGATTGGAATAATTTGTTGTTACTAAGAAAGTCTTGTTTAATTTAATTTTGACTGACAAGGCTTTATTAAAAGTACCAGCATGTAGTCTTTTGACTTGTTCCCATTGGTGAGTGTGTATTTGTGTGTATGTAAGCATGGAGAGTGCAGGGATGGAAAGGATGGAAGGGAAGGAAACACCTGTGTCTCAGTCCTTTCAGGCTGCTCTAACTGAATACTATAGACTGGGTGACTTATAAACAACAGACATTTATTGCTTATAGTTCTGGAGGCTGAGAGTCCAAGATCAAAATGTGGTAGATTCAGCGTCTGGTAAGAACCTGCTTCCTGGTTCTAGACAGCACCTTCTTGCTGTGTCTTCACATGGTGGAAGGGACAAGGGTGCTCTCTCTCTGGGATCTCTTTTATAAGGAAACTAATCCCATTCATGGGACTCCACCCTCGTGACCTCATCACCTCCCAAAGGCCCCACCTAACATCATCCCCACGGGGAGGTCAGAACTTCAACATGCGAATGTTGAGGGGACCCAAACATTCAGCCCAACTTACTCAGTTTTCTCTGTCTCAGGTTATTACTAAAGAGACACTACACATCAGCTCATTACACAGCCAGAATATTCACACATGGGGGTTGTTCCCAGAAGAGTGCATACAACATGCCCCATTTGCACGAGCAATGCACGATACACATACACATATTTCTCCTTGAATATACATTTGTATTTCCAGAAAGCACTCGTAAGCGGCTAACAATTTCTGAGGAGGGTGGATCTAGATTACTTTTGATTGTCTTATTTTACTATTAGTTTTATTTGTTTATTTATTTATTTTAGAGACTCCACCAGGCCAGAGTGCAGTGCTGTGATCATAGGGGCAGCCTCGAACTTCTGGGCCCAGGCAATCTTCCTGCCTCAGCTTCCTGAGTAGCTGGGACTATGAGGTCTTTATATGTTACCCAGGCTGGTCTCAAATTCCTGGCCTCAAGCAGTCCTCCCACCTCAGCCTCCCAAAGTGCTGGGTTACAGGTATGAGCCACCATGCCCAGCCCCACTATTTTTTTAAAGTATGTACATGTAAGGTTTTTTCCAATAAATCATAATTAATAAAATAATTAAAAAAAAAAAAATGGGAAGAGGGAAGGAAGCTGGGAGGTATCATTAGAGTTGGGTTTTCTCTTGTGTTGATCCCCAGTTGTGCTGGTCCCTTATACTTCAATCATCAAAAGTCAGAAAGTGTGAAAGCTCCCAAGAGGGTTATCTATGTCCGCAGCACTTTCACAGCATGTGAATGAGGAGGCGTCTGCCAGGTAAACACACTGCTGGGTACTAAGTATCTCTGAGCAACAACAATCTTGCAGAAATTGTTCAGGGAATAGATTTACGTGGAAATAGAATCAGATGCGTCCACGGGAGACTGCTGGGGAAAGGCACATGTATGCAATAATATGCAAATGTGGTTCTAAAACTCTCAATTTGGGCAGATTTTCATTGGACTGACAAGCTCTTCTGTATTGTCTGAGGTTGTTTCAATTGTGGGTCCCTGAATGATGATCACTTGTAGGGTCCCTGAATGATGCCCACCTAGGAGAAACGTCATCTGCCATTGGGTGGATCCCCACTCACACAACCATAAATTGCCAGGGATGGCTAATTTAAGCACACACATCTTTCCCGTCTCCAACGATTGTCTTTTCAAGCTACCTAAGAAGCCTTTTTCTATAGTCTGATTGCCCCTGGCTGGGCGCTACTCAATACTTTATGAGGTGGACCTCTGGGCACATGAGACACCTAGAGATCATTTAAGAACCTGATTGCATTGGGAAATGCATTTTCTGCTTACAGCTAATTGGATTAACACCGCATTACAAATACTCTTGGTCAAAACAGAACAAATCATGAATAGAAAACTCAGGCAAATACTCGAGGAGATCATGAGCTCTCCAGGAACGTTTGTGTTTCCTTCTTTGCTCATAGCTCACGGGAATGAGACTGGACCCTGGGTGCCACTGCCTTGAAAACGGAAATGGTTGAAACATCTCTGCCCACAGCCAACCAATCATTCTTCCAGCTGGTCTGTCCAACTGGGGACTCGGATGTCCCTGTCACTGAAGGCAGTGTTTTAAATCACCCCCCCTTCTCAAAGAGTGCAATGTAAACATTCTCAGGTGAAAAGCTAGTCATAGAGATGAAGTGCTGATCAACAGCCCATGGCAAGCCTGGCACAGTGGCTGATGCCTGTAATTTCAGTACTTTAGGGGGCCAAGGCAGGAGGATCGCTTGAGCCTAGGAGTTCAAGGCCAGCCTGGGCAACATAGTAAGACCCCATGTCAAGAAAGAAAGAAGGAAAGAAGGAAGGAAGGAAAGGAAGGAAGGAAGGAAGGAAGGAAGGAAGGAAGGAAGGAAGGAAGGAAGGAAGGAAGGAAGGAAGGAAGGAAGGAAGGAAGGAAGGAAGGAAGGAAGGAAGGAGAAAAGAAAAAGAAAGAAAGAGAGAGAGAAAGAGAAAGAGAAAGGATAGCACCCATCAGGATAGCGGGGTATCCAGGCCACTGCTCTTGTGTTCTAAATGACTTCAGCATGAGTGACTGGGGCAATTTAGGACCCTTGAATTCTACCTCCTACCATTTGACTTAAAGATAATGACACTTAACTACTTAATCTTTCCTTTCAAGGCACTCTGAAAGCAACTACAGCACTTAGTGTATCTTTCCTCTGCCAAATTATCCTCCATTGTGTAACCCATGTCTGTTTCTCCTCCTAAACTTGGGATAGCACGTGTTATCAAAATCCACTGGACCTTGCAGGGTGAGCTCTCCCAGATGAGCAACTGCTAGTGTCAGAGCAGTGATGGCGGTGTGTCTACAGAATAATTCTTCTCATTGCAATGGAGCAGAAGGAGGAGTTGGTCAGGATTTTCCACTGTGTTACATTCTGCTCACATTTAGACAAAACCCAGGGTAGAATCTGCATAGCCAGAATCTAAGTAATTTTGGATCCTTTTGACATGTATTTAAGACAGAATATATATATATATATATATATTTTGAGACAGAGTCTCATTCTGTCGCCCAGGCTGGACTGCAGTGGCACAATCTCAGCTCATTGCAATCTCCGCCTCCTGGTTTCAAGCGGTTATCTTGCCTCAGCATCCCGAGTAGCTGGGATTACAGGCACACACCACTATGCCCGGCTAAATTTGGTATTTTTTTAGTAGAGACGGGGTTTCGCCATGCTGCCCAGGTTGGTCTCGAACTCCTGACCTCAGGTGATTCACCCGCCTCTGCCTCCCAAAGTGCTGGGACTACAGATGTGAGCCACCGCGCCCGGCCAGAATATATCTATTGAAAACACACAACGACATTGGCTACCATAGGCAATGATGTCCATATGCAAAATTGACCTCTGAAAAGATCTTTGGTTGTGGACATCAGTGCTTAATAAACAAGTTTTTTATAACCCCAAACTCCTCAGTCCTCTCATCCAAAGAAGGTATTTGAATATACCCAAAACAATGTGTCTATAATATGACCACAGTCTGTTTCCTGCTACAAGTAAATGCACCTTTAAATGTATAACTATGTCTTTCATTGGCTAACATTTCCCTACATTGATAAATGCTACATTTCAAATTATATGCAATGTTAGGACTTTGTTGTCCATTCCTCAGTTGAAAATGTTTCCTCTCTAAGGATGCAACACTAACACAAATGGCCACGAACTAAAATATATAAACATCAATAATTAGTTTTTTTAAGGAGAAATCAATATGCAAACCCATGTTACAAAGCAATGATTTGATTTTAATAAAGTTAATGGCTATGTAAGCAACCATATCATATTGTTTAGGATGAAATATTTCGTGTGGACAAAGAACTGGGGTACCCTAAAGAGCAATCGGTGACTGCTCTTTGGCCATCACTTTTGAGGACTGGAGTGAGCTGACCTCACATAAAATGTGAATGGGAAGCAAGAATGTGGAGAGCTCAGAAACTCCCCACCAAGTCTCCTATTCATCACTCTATTGGGTTAACCACTTTCTTCAAAAGTACCTGATAAGGGGGAACCCTCTTTTGTATTGAACTTTAGCACTACGAGTATTCCCAATCCCAGTGTTAATTTCAGATAAAACCAAAGTTCCTCTGCTTGTCTGCTGTATAAGCCAGGAGGTGCACAGTGGAGCCAGCTGTTTAAGCTGTAAACTCATTTCCCAGGACAGAAAGGTAGGCTGCTCTCAGTTGTGCATGAAGGGGCCAAGATGAAGGTTGGGGGAATAGCATGGAAGCTGTCCACTCTAAGAGTTGGAATATTATATCACTGACATTGTACAGAATTGCCGGTGCATGGTGATAATATAAAGAAGATGGACTTTGAGTCTGTTTCATCATTGTGTTTAGTTCTCCAGAGCTCCTTCTTGTGGCACTCCAGCCTGATTATGATCTTCCCTCCTATGGCCACTGCTTTAGTGACTCCACTCTGGGGGCTCAGTCCCACTACTGCCCAGCCCTAAACACCAGCAGCTCCCACCCAGGCATGCCACATCACTGCTACATGATGGGTATCACTGCACATGGTGGGAATCACTGCTGGTATTTTAAAGTGAAGACACTGAGTCTCGCAGCAGCTAGACGACTTACTCGAGAGTGCTAGGAACTGGAGGTCAAGTATTTTAAGTCAGTCACACTCAGTTCACCACACCAGATTTTTCTGTATTCTGATAAAGTATTCTGTAATCTATGTTTATGACTGTTTCAACAGCAGAGTATTTCTGTCATGTAAAATAGCATCCAGAATCCCAATGTTCATTTCAATTCAAAACCAAAGTCCCTCTGTTCTATGACTTGGAGGACCCCACAGAAGTCTTGAGAAAACGATCTTGGTTGGACATTGGGGAATGGGGCTCCAGAGACCATCCAGGGCATGCTGAGAAACCACAGACCAGGATTCTGGGCAGTCAAAAACTCCAAGAAGGGCTTAAGATATTTGGCAACAAAAGAGAGGCTGAGTCTGGCAGGCAAACATACTAGCCTTGGCTTTATTTGCAACTTTGACTCATTTCAGGCCTATATTGGGAAATGATTCTATTTCCAAAGAGAGCTGGACTTTATTCTCTCAGTTGAGTACACCCTTCGGGCCAATTCCAAACTTTCTTCATAAAATGTGCTTACATTTCCCTGCCTTTGAATTTCTATGGCCAGAGTTGACCTTTCTATGAAACTAGGAAGGGAAAAATAATTTTCAAGCCCAAGTTAAATTCTCATGTGTTTGATCCTATAATTATTGTCCCTGCAAATTTTAGCTTAACCTTAGGACATTGGCAAGCCCGTATGTTACTAATATATGGGTTTCTCCCTGGGATTGTGAGGGAGTTCTGGGAAGCCAGAGAGAGCTTGAACTCTCTCCAAGTCTTCCCTGTTGCCTCACACTGTGGCCTTTTTTAATCTCTCCACCTTTGTTCCTACAGTGCAGACAGAATTGCTTTTGCTGCCCAGCTGTCCGTTTCTGCGGTTCTCTTTTGCAGCTGTCCACTGCATAAGTTAGGAGGCCCTTTGGCTTGCACAGTGGAGCCAGCTGTTAAAGCTGTAAACTCATTCCCCAGGACAGAAAGGTAGGCTACTCTCTTCTTCAACAAGTAGGATGCATTTACCAGCTCTGGAGATTTGTGCAATTGTGCAAGTTGTTCTGTCCACCCAGGAAGGGCATAGACAGTGAAAATAAATGAAGTTGCCAATCTTTTCAAATCCTCTGGAACTGCAACTCCTCTGGGAAATTAGAAATTCCCAGTCATTCTTCTCGTATTATATAAATCTACGGATGCTCTTGCAGGGAGCATTTCCCTGGGAAACACTGGTGGAATGTTACCTTTGCTGTAGCTTTCTGTCTTTGTCAAAAAAGGCCCCTTAGAGTTCTTTTTCCAGTTTTTATTGTCACAAGATTTTTTAAATGAACTAGATGTTGGACAATTGAGATAATCCCTTTTTTGGAATTTCTTTCATTTTGGAATCCACAGATACTGGCACATTATCATTACTTGTCAGCATAAGGCAACTCACGGTTGTGTGTGTTGGGCTTACTCTTTTTCCACTCAACACTGTGCTTTCTGGATCTATCCATGATGCACACACAGTTTGTGGCTTCTGACTGCAGGATACTGCTTCCAAGCATGCATGTATGTGTGTTCTCTTTTGTCTACATTCTGCCTCCTGTTAACCCTCAAAGCAGACATCCTAACGTATACTTGTTGAACATGTTCATTTAAAAAGTATCTCATGGTTTTCAGCTCTAGATGCACGTCTACATATTTTTGTTGTATGTGTACTTGCATAACGGGTAAAGTTGTTCTGTGTAATAGATTACTTTCTGCTTCTTACTCCTTTTTCAGTCAACCCTATGCTTTCTGGTTCTATCCATGATGCACACACAGTGTACACACATAACAAATGGCTTCTGACTGCAGGATAATGCTTCCAAGCCTTCTGCACATTCCCACTCCCAGTGATGTCTCCAATTCCCAGCCAGAGCACACAACACCACGGTGAATCCTTTTGTATGTGTATCTCCTAGTAGACCTGTTGTAGGAATTTATTTGGTTATATGCCCAGAGTAAAAATTTGGGTCATTGGCTATTTTTATACTTAATTTGATTGAACACTATGCATTTTTCCGTTGCTCTCATATGGGTCTCTCTGTGGTGTCCCATGCAAATACAAATACATAGATATATGTCCTTATATCAAATCTATATTGTCTTGATTACTATGGCTTTTGTGTATGTCTTAATATCTATTGGAGCAAGTCTTCTCTTTTTTTTGAGACGGAGTCTTGCTCTGTGGCCCAGGCTGGAGTGCGGTGGCCTGATCTCCGCTCACTGCAAGCTCCGCCTCCCGGGTTCACGCCATTCTCCTGCCTCAGCCTCCCGAGTAGTTGGGACTACAGGCGCCCGCCAACACGCCTGGCTAATTTTGTTTTTGTATTTTTAGTAGAGAAGGGAGTTCACCGTGTTAGCCAGGATGGTATCGATCTCCTGACCTCGTGATCCGCCCTCCTCGGCCTCCCAAAGTGCTGGGATTACAGGCTTGAGCCACCGTGCCCGGCCGCAAGTCTTCTCTTTTTTACTATTTCAATCATATTTTTGTCATTTTCATAGAAATTTATTCTTAAGTACAAATTTTAGATTAGGTCCATCAAGTTTCTAAAAGAAATCCAACTGAAATATTGAATTTACATATTAGAAGAATTAACATCTCTATATTAAAATTGCCCCACCTCAGGAAAAAAAAAAATCTCTACCTTCTACGTCCTTAATAAGATCTTCATGTGTTTTCCATAGACATTGTACGTAAAGATACTTGAAAGATTTTGTTGCCTCTGTGAATGGTACCATGTTTGGCTATACAGCCAAATTCCTGGTGTACAGAATTGTTTGTTTTCTTGTAAGTTTACATTGTTTCCAGTAACCTTGTTGAACTCTTTCTCATTGTAATATTTTGCCTATTGATTTAGTTGGGTTTTGTGGGTAAAAGATTGTTTCATCTGAAATTAGACAGTACAAGAAGTCCTATACCTTACTATAAATAAAGTAAAAGAAATGAGAAGTGTAAAGATCAAGCTACTTTGGCGTATGCTGTGAATTTGCAAAGCATATTGTTAGCTGGTTGTAGCGTTCTATCTAACTATAATGTCTCAAGCTTAATAATTATATCATTCAGAACTTTTACAATGTTGCTTTTTTTTTTATCAGTTTGATATAACCATTTCTTAGAGGAGTATGTTACCTTCTCAAACAACTATTGTTCATAAATCTATTTCTCCTTGAATATGTGCTCACAATTATTGAGTCTTCTTATAGTATTATTCCTTGTATAATATCCTATTTTTGTGCCTCTTAATACTTATGTCTTGAATTCTATTGTGTCAGAGTTTAAGTTTGTGACTCCTGCATTATTGGTTCATAATTGACACCCTCCTATTTTCATGCTTTCTCTATCTTTTGATAAACGTGCTTCTTATAAGAACAGCATACATTCTGAATCTTATTTTGTGATTCAGTCACTTAACCTCCATCTTTTAATTGATGACTATAGCATATTTAAATTTTCATATTGATTTGTTTCTTCCATCTTATTTCATGTTTACCATTTGCTATACTTTATGTTTGTTTTTATTTTTCTTTCCTGCTTTCTATTAGACAGATGAAGGGTTTTTTTCCCTCCTCCTGCTGATTTAAATATAATACATTATATTTTTCTTCTGTTCATGGCCATCCTTTATTAAGATCTATATTTACTTTGATTTATTATTTAGTATCTAGATCTTTCTTCTGTCAAGACACACATTTGAGCAAGTTACCATATCTTTTTGATCTCCCCACTATGTTGCCCACCGTTTGGTATTGCCTAGAATTTTAGTTCTGGGTTGTTGAGACACACTGTGCCTGTTTCTTTCTTTTCTTATCCTGGTTTTTGTTAGACAATAATTAACGTACCTAACATAGATTATCACCTTTCTTCTATATTTGGTACAACCTTCTCCTGAAGTTGAGCTCTTCTTCCCAGCCTATTTTGAAAGTGGATTTTTGTCTGGAAAACCTTTTGAAGACTGTCATGCCTGAAAATATTTTTGTTACACTCTCCCATTTAAGTGACGATTTGGCTGGATATGCAGTCTTTAGGTTCAAAGTAATTTTAAAATATTACCCTGGCTTAGCATTCATGTTGAGAATTATGTTACCAGTTTGATTCTTGTTCTTTGGAAGTCTGCTGCTTTCTCCCTAGACCTTCTGAAATTCCCTTTGTTTTGGCATTTTGATTTTCACTCTTGCTATGGTTTGAATGTCCCCTCCAAAACTCACGTTGAAACTTAATCCCCAATACGACCGTATTAAGAGGTGGGGCCTTTAGGAGATGATTGGGTCATGAGGGCTCTGCCTTCATGAATGTATAATCCATTCACAGATTACCAAATTAATAGGCTGATGGATTAATGGGTTATCATGGTAACTGGTGACTCCATAAGAATAGAAAGAGAGATCTGAGCAAGCAAGCGCACATACTCAGCCCCATCACATGCAACACCCTGTGCCAGCTCAGGACTTTGCAGAGAGTCTCCACCAGGAAGAGGCTCTCACCAGTTGTGGCCTCTTGACCTTGGACTTCTCAGCCTCCATAACTGTAAGAGATAAATCCCTTTTCTTTGTAAATTACCCAGTTTCAGATATTCTGTTATAAGCAACAGAAAATGCACTAAGACAGCTATCATATGCCTAGGTGTAAAGTTTTTTCTTATTTATCATGTTGGGAGCTCTGAATCATTTCCATCTAAGACCTAAGGTCTCTTTCTTTTCTTTCTTTTTTTAAAATAATGGAGACTTTTCTTCATTTTTTTTTTTTTTCAAACAATGTCTCCTTTCCAATTTTTCTCAGACTTTCTGGGTCTCCTCTATTTGTTGCTAGTTACATTTGTATTCCCCACATCCTTGACATTTCTATTATAATTCTTTTCTTTTTTTTTTATTATACTTTAAGTTCTAGGGTACATGTGCATAACGTGCAGGTTTGTTACATATGTATACTTGTGCCATGTTGGTGTGCTGCACCCATCAACTCGTCAGCACCCATCAATTCATCATTTATATCAGGTATAACTCCCAATGCAATCCCTCCCCCCTCCCCCCTCCCCATGATAGGCCCCGGTGTGTGATGTTCCCCTTCCCGAGTCCAAGTGATCTCATTGTTCAGTTCCCACCTATGAGTGAGAACATGCGGTGTTTGGTTTTCTGTTCTTGTGAAAGTTTGCTAAGAATGATGGTTTCCAGCTGCATCCATGTCCCTACAAAGGACGCAAACTCATCCTTTTTGATGGCTGCATAGTATTCCATGGTGTATATGTGCCACATTTTCTTAATCCAGTCTGTCACTGATGGACATTTGGGTTGATTCCAAGTCTTTGCTATTGTGAATAGTGCCGCAATAAACATACGTGTGCATGTGTCTTTATAGCAGCATGATTTATAATCCTTTGGGTATTACCAATTCTTTTCTTTTTAGCTTTTATAGGTAGTACAAGAAGTCCTATACCATACTAGAAAGAAAGTAAAAGAAATGAGAAGTGTAAGGATCAAGCTACTTTGGCACCTACCTTGCAGCCCACGCATTCGTTCTCAGCAGGATTCATTCTGCAATTCAGCCCAACACCTGTGTGCTTTATTTGAAATATTATGAATTCATAACTACGTATTTCTACTTGGCTCATTTGCGTGACTTACGATTTTGTGCTTTATACTGCCACACTCACTGAGCTTATTCATTATGTTTACGTTTTTGGGCCATCTTTTTCCGTCATGCTTCTGCGGGTATATGATTTTCAGTTTGCTTTCTTAGTGGTTCTGCATTTTGGGTGTCTGGTTACTTTAGTCAGTGAGTGTATGCTATGTAAGGACATGGTTCTCACCTGGGGGTAATGCTTCCCTGCAGGGGACATTTGGCAATCCTGGAGTTCTTTTTGGTTGTTACAACTGGGTGAAGGGAGATGCGACCGGTGTCTAGTGTGCAGAGGCCAGGGATGCTGCTCAACACCCAGTGACACAAAGGACAGCCTCCACCACACACACACACACACACAACCCCCAGAGAATTGTCTGGCCCCAAATGTCACTACTGCTGAGGCTAAGAAACCCTGAGCTAGCAGCCTCAGTTACTCTCTGTGACAAGAGGCTGAGTCCCAAGGGAGAAAGCCCCTAGCAGCACAGAACCACCTTGAACCCCTCCTTTCCCTCAGCAATACAGGGCAACCCTCTGGTCAGAGTTTCCCCTAATGCTCCTGTCTGCATTTTGTCTCTCTGAGTCTGAGGTTCATCAGGGCTGAGTTTTGGAAGGGGTGCGGGCAGGAGGAAATGTCTAAGGAGGGCAGGTCAGCCCCTGGGAACAACCTTCTCATAAATTCCTCACTCCAGTGAGGATCCTGTGCTGCCCTGATCTGACAAGTCCCCACAAAGAACAGTGTCCTTGGCTTTTGCAATCAATTCCTTATAGCAGAGGGACAGACAATGACCCCCCAGAGCAAATCAGGGGAGAGATGAGCGCAGAAATTCATCTTTCTGCCCATTCTTTCACTGCATCTTCAACTGCCTGGCCCTAGCTCCATGAAGCATCTTGCCCTCTTCTATCATTTGCAGTCCGTGGTTGTTGTTGAAGGTGGGCTGCTTGGTCAGTTTCACAGGAATCCCATCAACTTAAAAATAAATATGGGTGTCTTTTGAAAACTAAGATATTCTGAATGCTTCTATAACTTCTAGTCTTCACAAATGGATGAGATCATCAATTCTTGGAAATAAGTTTCAATCAATGATATGAAATATATTTATAAGTTGTTATTTTCCCCCCTTTGGACAGAAAATTATTTTTCTCTTGACCTTGACACTTACCGTATATAAATATCTAAATGATAAGAAAAACTAAATGTTCTTTTTCCTTCCCAATTTCTACTGGATACTGTTTAACATCATGGCCTCCACTTTTTTTTTTTTTAATCTTGGTAAACAGAACCTTATTCTTAGCTACTAATAACGTTAATCAATTTATTCATCATTTATGTAAATGTCTTTTGTGACATTTAAGTAGATGCATTTCTTCACAGACGCAAGGACAATATACATGATCTTTAGCGACCGGCTATTTCCCACAGGATATTCCTATTATTGCACTGCCGTTGTGCAATCATTGATTCAGTGAAGCAAACTGCTCAGGATATCAAATTATCTTGATGGCAGAATAAAAAGAGAAAAGCTTATAAAATTCAAAGATTGCTTTCAAGGGCCACTTCCTACTTTATTCTGAGAGATTATTTATATGACTTATACTCATACTTGGAGTTCAGATGTAACATTAATAACATTTTCATATGAGAAAGCAATTTTTGACATGTATGTATGATACACAATTCAAATAACACATTACAGAAAAATAAAAATAGGATTAAATTTACTTTCTTAAAACTAGATGTGTTAGTTAATGCTAAGTGTCAACTTGATTGGATTGAAGGATGCAAAGTATTGATCCTGGGTGTGTCTGTGAGGGTGTTGCCAAAGGAGATTAACCTGTGAGTCAGTGGGCTGGGAGAGGCAGATCTGCCCTTAATCTGGTGGGCACCATCTAATCAGCTATCAGCATGGCTAGAATATAAAGCAGGCAGAAAAACGTGAAAAGACTAGACTGGCCTAGCCTCCCCAGCCTACCCCGTGCTGGATGCTTCCTGCCCTCGAACATCGGACCCCAAGCTTTTCAGTTTTGGGACTCAGACTGGTTCTCCTTGCTCCTCAGCTTGCAGATGGTCTATTGTGGGACCTTGTGATCGTGTGAGTTAAACTTAATACATTCGTATATATATATATCCTATTAGTTCTGTCCCTCTAGAGAACCCTGACTAATATACTAGGTTTGTGTATATTAAATGTCTAAAAGAAAAAAATGACCATTTTAAAATTTACCTCCATATCTGTTTATTGTATATTTTGGTGGTTTGATACATAATCATTTTTATCTTATTGAGATCAAATGGCCAATTCATTATCAAAACCTAAGAATAGTAACTGAATGCAAATTTTTTGTGAATTCTACTATATCATAAGCACTGCTGAGCAGGAAAAAATACAAATATGATACAGCACAAAAACAATCTCATAATAAACTCAAGAGTAACCTGAATAACTTAAGATTTTATGCAAATAAATGTACTGTACAGTCAGCCCTCCATATGAGCAGATTCTACATCCATGGATTCAATCAACCATGAATCAAAAATATTCAGAAAAAAATTGCTTCTGTACTGAACACGTACAGGTACAGCCTCTTTTTTCCTTGTCATTATTCCCTAAACAATGCAGTATAACAACTATGTACACGGCATTTACATTGTATTAGATATTCTAAGTAGTCTAAAGATGATTCAAAGTATACAGGAGGATGTGTATAAATTATATGCAATATTACACCATTTTATTTCAGGAACTTAAGCATCCACAAACTTTGGTATCCACAAGAGGTCCTGGAACCAATCATGCATGGATACTGGACCGTATTTTCACAAAATATATTTTACAATCAAAATAAGTATGCAAGAATGCAAAGCTTTTGCAATCTCTAGATAACATAAAAACGAATCAAGATAAAACAGTTGCTTCCCAATTTAGGATTTCCATTCTTGCCTTTTGTTTTAGATCAAGGAGTCAGCACAGGGCTACTAACCTTGAGCTAAATCTGCCCCACCACTTGTTTTGTAAATAAAGTTTTATTGGAACACAACCGTGCCCATTAGTTCATGAATTGAGACCACCTGACTCTTAACGCCTAAAACATTTGCTACCTGGCCCTTTACAAAAAAGCTTTCTGTATCTCTGTCATAGCCCATGAATAAACAAACACACAGTAAAGTTACTGCCATGTTTGCCATTGCTACATTATCAAGTGGTAGTTGGAATATTCTCCCTATCCTAGCTGGGCTATCTTGGGGATTTTCCCCATATCCCTTAAAGGATGAACCTTGTCATAAAGCCATGGTTTTTCTCTTGCTGGGGTCTGGAAGGTGTGGTTTTCCCTACCATTGGAGCTGGTTACAACAATTTCCAAATGATATTATAATTTCAGTACTTGCTGGGGTCTGGAAGGTGCAGTTTTCCCTACCATTGGAGTGGTTACAACAGCTTCCAAACGATATTACAATTTCAGTACTCACTTTCTGTAAAATGATCTGCACAAATATTCCCTTTGTTCCAAGTTTGGACAAACAGTGATTCACACTGTTGTTGACAAAATGAGAACTTTGATTAGAAGCAATAATATCAAATAACTGCCATCAAGTAAAAATGCTCCCAAAAAACCCTTTGTAGCAGGGTTGTGTAAATGGACATGGTCTTGATTTATTAGGGAATGGATGGGGTGCATAATGAAAAGCATTGATTTTTCAGGGTTTTTTTTTCCCCCAGATACTGGTAGTCTGCAATTGATTTAGAGTACCATTAGTGTTATGGTTCTAAGCATTTTTTAATTGCCATTGTTATTTCTCCTATAACCCACGAGCTATTGAGGAGTACATTTTTAAATTCCCAGACACGTGGGATCTTATTAAGTATTTTTTTATTGTTTGTTTCCAATTTATTGCCTTGTGATCATTCTTTATATCTGGGGTATAAATTTATGTATGCATAATGTATCAGGCTTCGTAATATCATTGCTTAAGTCTTCTCTCTACTTTCTAATACTCTATTATCTTGATCTACTGATTTCCGATTAAAGCATGTTGAAATCTTGAAACTGCTAATGAATGTGTCCATTTATCTTAGTAATTCTGTTCATTTTCCTTTCTGGAGTTCAAGGTGTGTACAATTTCATATTGTTTTATTTTCTTGGTAAACTTGCCATTTTGTGTATATTAGATACCGTTTATTTTACTAAAAATAATTTGTGCATTAAATTCTGTATTGTGGGATATTAGTATTACTAACCTCTCTTTTTGTTAGTATTCTGCATGACTTTCTTTTAGCTGTGTCATTTTATGTGGATTTTTAATAGCTAAATCCATTCACACTGATGGTAATCACTAATGTATTGGGATTTTTTCACCACTTCATTTTGTGTAGTCCTTATTACCATTGCTTTTCTTTCTTTAATTTGTTTTCTCTATTTATTTTTAATTTTTAATTTTTTTCTTTCCTCTGGATTTTGGCTATGTATCATGTTTCTATACTTGTAATGGTTATTTTAATTGTTACATATACTAAATATTAATTTGCCTAATAAAATCTGAAGTTATCTGGAAATTGTATTCTTGATCAAAACACTGTATTCCTGTCTTGTTATTGTTGCCTAAATTTTTTTATTTAAACATTTTAATACAAAAATGCTACCTTTACATCCAGTATTTAGATAAATTGATTGTTATTATTTCATCCACTTCTGTGTACACTAATGTTTCTTGAATTCCACCCAACCTTTCTCCCTTTCCTTGTCCCTTATCTTCTTGATGAAGAACACCTTTGAATATTTATTTAAGTAATAATTTTATAGTCTGTTTATATGAACTCTGTGTCTGAAAAAAATGCCTTTATTTTATGTTAGCTGTTGCACGTTAGGTTGGCAATTGCTTTCCTTCTAACCTGGATTGCTGTAAATGAGAAGCCCACTGTTAGTTGAATTGTCATCCCCTGGTAGGTAATCCAGCGTTTCTCTGTGGTATCTTAAGAATTTCTCTTCATTCTCAATGGTTTGCAGCCAACTACTATATGCCATGGAGTGGATTTATATTTATTTATTTATCTTTTCAGATCGTAGAGTGCACTTTTGATACAAAGACTTCAATTCTGAATCATGTTGAGTATTATTTTTCTGAAAAAAATACATTAGCCATGACCTTTTCAAATGTTGTTTATTTACAACTCCATCAATTCTCTAGCCACTTCTCTTTTATGAAACTCCTATTAAAGTAATATGATAGTGTCTCATTCTGGCCTCCAAATCTCACAACTCCTTTTATATTTTTATATTTCTTTTTAAGTCACTTTCCTTGCTATTCTGTTTGTTTGAATGTTGTACCAATGTACCCAAAGAACATTCTTTAAAAAGTTTTCTATAGAAGAACTTTTATAATAATAAAATCATGGTTTCTACAAAAGCAATCTGCCATGTGAGTTGAGATTAAAAGATGATGTGATGAACTACACAGAGCTGGCATGGATATAAAGAAAGAACTGGAGAAAAATAAGGAAAATCTCTGGCATGATAGAATTTCAAGGGTAGAATTTCCAGCCCTCAATGGAGGAAGTCAGGTAGTTCCATTTTCCTGAGAAATTGACACTGTGGAAGATCAAGTTGGTAACATGAAGAAAAATGTTTCTCTCCCATGACGTGAAGCAAAGAAAAGGGGGTAAACCCCAATGGGTGAATATGAGTAAGAGGACAGAGTCCCAACGTGAGAATTACAAATGCTTCCTTCACCAGAGTCAAGTCAACGGCAAGAAAAATTGGAGCAGATGAAGTCATTAACTGGAGACTGATTGATGAATGGCAAACTAGAATGTGCAACTTGAATT
This sequence comes from Trachypithecus francoisi, assembly GCF_009764315.1. Classification (NCBI taxonomy): domain Eukaryota; kingdom Metazoa; phylum Chordata; class Mammalia; order Primates; family Cercopithecidae; genus Trachypithecus; species Trachypithecus francoisi. The sequence continues at coordinate 126,679,805 of NW_022681471.1, read as the reverse complement.
CAGAGGTCAAAAAGCCTGTCATTGTTGAGATAAAATTAAGGAAATGAGGAAGTGCTAACAACATGTCTGAATTATAGGAATAAAAAGTATCTACTGGCATCCAAGCAAATACGTGTGTTTGTTTACTAAGAATAGATACCAAGCTAATTACAGACATTTCTACCAAAAGGTAAATTCCCAAGGATAAAGAGTAAACATATTCAAATTTTGGACGGAAAGAATGTTAATATTATAAACCTTGAATTTTATAATCAAGGTTTCATTCAAATGTAGTGGCAAAATAAACTTGTTCTCATGCATGTGTGCATTCAAACACCATCCAGAAGAAGCTCTTTGTAAATGTTTCTTGAAGATGGACTCCAGCCAATGGAAGAGAGAATCAAAATTAAAGCACTCAGTAATGTACGAGTCCTTGTCTAACTTAGCCACGTAATAACCAAGAAAGCACACACTAGATTTTTTAATGTTTTGCAAGCAATATCAGGAAAATATGAGGAAAAAATAATAGTAAAATGTCTTTATACATGGAGGCAAAGCTGGCAATGCAGATGTTAATTGTCACAGAAATATAACAGCAAGGCACCTCAGAGTCCTTGGAGATATTCTTTTTCATATATATTCACTTCTTAAGTGACCTCCTCCATTATCCACAACTTTATATACAATAAACAATTAACCCTTGAACAACACAAGGATTAGGGACACTGACTCCTTGGGTAGTCAAAAATCCAAATGTAACTTGACTCCCCCAAAACTTGACTACTGATAGCCTACTGTGAGTGGAAGCCTTACCAATAACAAAAACAGCCAATTAACACACATTTTGTATGTTTTCCATATTATATATATTGTGTTCTTACAACAAAGTAAGCTAGAAAAAAGGAAATGTCATAAAGAAAATCATAAGGAGGAAAAGACATACTTACTATTCATTAAGTGGAAGTGGATCATCATAAAACTCTTCATCCTCCTTGTCTTCATGTTGAGTAGGCTGAAGAGAAAGAGGAAGAGGAAGAGCAGGGGTTGGTTTTGCTGTCTCGGGGTCACAGAGGCAGAAGAAATCCACGTGTAAGTGGACTCACAGAGTTCCAGTTCCTGTTGTTCAAGGGTCAGCTGTATTGTATGATGATATGTCCTCAGCCTCAAGTTCTCACCTAATCATCAGATGTCTCTTATTTTCTCTGGATGCCTACAAAGCTCAAACTTGAACAAACAGACCCTTGATTCTAAGAGGCTCCAAACCCGCTCCCCTCCCTGGTCCCCTCAAAATGAAGGAACAGCACTACTATTCATCCGATTGCCTGAGACCCTGTTCCAGGCATCTAATTGAAGATGAAGGTGTCATCTTCAATTTTTCACTTTCCATCATCCCCGTGTATAAGGTGAAGTCCCGTGGGCTCAAAAACATTCCAAAGTTTTCAAGAATTTTGGCTGCATAAGCAAGAAGAGAGATTATGTAGGAGCTGGAAGGCGACGTGGCATCAACAAATGGATTTTTGCTGGTTTGGTTTTTGGTGGTGGTGATGGTGGGTTTTTTTGGTTTGTTTTTAGTTTTTAGAGACAAGGCCTCTCTCTGACAGCCAGGCTGGAGTGCAGTAGTGTAATCATAACTCACTGTAGCCTCGAACTCCTGGGCTCAAGCAGCCCTCCCACTTTAGCTTCCCAAGTAGCTGGAACCACAGGCATGAGCCACCATGCCCAGCTAGGTTTGTTTTTAAAGAGAGGGAAAACTTGATCTCATTTCAAAGGAGCAAGTAGATTAGAAAAAGCAGAAAGTGCAGGAGAAGTTGGAGAAAGCATGAAACCACAGAAGGCAAGGGAGAGGAAATGAAATCCAGTGTGTGGAGGTCAGAGTTAGTCTTGCAAGTGAAAGCAAGCTGGTGGGTGGAAGAATTTATTCTGTTAGAAGGTGTGATAAGAAGGAAACAACAGGTATCGATCCTTATATCTATAGTTTTGCAGCAGGAAGTTGATTGCATCTCCTTCCATTTTGAAGGTTGTGGGATGACCTGCTTCAAACTGGTAGAAATTGGATGGTGGGCCAGGTAGGGAATGAGGAGAGATATGAGAAACAGGAAGAAGGCAGAAACCCATAGAGATTAGGAGAAAGATGATCATGGAAACGGGAATGGTGTATGTGGAACTCTGCATGCCCTCCAGAGAGTGGAAATCAATAATCTATAATGGAATCCAAATGCATGTTTTCATAACATTCTACAGAAGGCTCCTGTCCCCAAGACACAGGCTTGTATTAAATGGGGGCATCCAGGACTGAAGTGCTATTGCCAAGCAGGTTGGACAGAAGAACAAATGTTAAAAATATTGATAAAATATTTGAAGAGATGGAACATACAATCTAAGCCCAATAGGGAAGGATGTAGAACCATAAATACATTGATAAATAAGGAAAAAAACAGTGTCCCCAAGACATCAGTAACCATTCCTTCTCAGTAAATGGCAACTACGTCAGAAATTTCCAAAGTCTATCTATAATAGCTCCTTAGGGTTGCTATAACAACCATACTCACCTTTTCTCCAGCAAGCTTGCATCTTGTTACACTTGGAAAACTGCAAATGTCTTGGACATCATCCACACTCCTAACTCCACATTTTGACCAGGAGGATCTTTGAAAATGCAAACTCGATGTTATCTATGCCCAGCTGATACTGCACAATGGCCTTTCATTGTTGTAAGAGTGAGAACAGAGAGATTTTAGATGGAAAATTGATTCTAAGCAAGACTACAGCCATGCCAAAGCACTATCAGCCTCTCAGAACGTGCCATGTTTCCTTTAGACTTGGTGTCTTCCCATGTACTGTCTCCTCTCTATGAAACGCCCCCTCCCTGTCTCAGTTGGGCCCCACTTTGGGATCTCAGATTAGACATTTCTTCTCCTTTATCTTTCTCAGACTCCTCCCTCCATCACCCTTAACTGGGTTAATTTCTCTTCCACTTGCTCCTATAACCCCCGGGGCTTACCTAATTAGCACAGTCCGTTAGAGTATTGTGCCATCATTTCTTGTTTATGATCAGGGTCTCCCATAATGAAACATAATTTTTTTAAGGACTGTAACTTTGTCTCTCCTATGCATGTATGAGTGTTGGCCACGCCTAGACTGTGCTTAGCACATCATTAAATACCACTAAATATTTGTTGAATGGTTTTCTGGCTTCCGTTCATTCGGAATAGCCTTGCTACTCCCTGGGCATTTATCACCTACATACAAAACTATACCTGGGAGACTCTGTAGCTCCATAGTATGTTTCACAATAAACATTTGATTGACTAAAACATTCCTCCTTCTTTTCTTTCTTCCTTTCTCCCTCTCTCTTCCTCCACCACTGCTGTCTCCCTCTCTCTCTCTCTCCCTCTTTTTTTCTTTCTTTCTTTCATTTATTTAATTTTTTTTTTTTTGGCTGCATGTAAAGTCTGTATATAGAGCAACAACTGTTGTCTCCCCCTGCAGACCCCGCAGCACTCTCCCCGGTGGTGGAGATTCCACGCAGCCTTCTGTGCTGCTCTTTGCCAGCCGTCAGAGGTCTAATGTTAGTGATTTTTTTTCTCCTTTATTTTTCTACAGAGAGTGGCACAAATCCAGGTAGAATTCCAGCCTTAAAAAAAGAAAAGTCTCAGCCTTTTTGAATCTTACTTGGCTCTGAAACAAATTATAAATGTTACCAGCATTTAAGAAAAACATTGAGCGCGAGTGACACAGAAGACCGGAGATTTCTGCATTTTCAACTGAGGTACTGGGGTCATCTCTCTAGGGAGTGCGGGACAATCGGTGCTGGTCAGCTGCTGCAGCCTGACCAGCGTGAGCTGAAGCAGGGCGAGGCATCGCCTCACCTGGAAGCGCAAGGGGGAAGGAAATCCGTTTTCCTAGCCGGGGAACTGAGACACATAACACCTGGAAAATCGGGTAACTCCCACCCCAATACTGCGCTTTAAAGAAACAGGCACACCAGGAGAATATATCCCACACCTGGCCGGGAGGGTCCCACGCCACGGAGCCTCCCTCACTGCTAACACAGCAGTCTGCGGTGATCTATCCGCAAGGCAGCAGCGAGGCTGGGGGAGGGGCGCCCGCCATTGCTGAGGCTTAAGTAGGTAAACAAAGCCGCTGGGAAGCTCGAACTGGGTGGAGCTCACAGCAGCTCAAGGAAACCTGCCTGTCTCTGTAGACTCCACCTCTGGGGACAGCCCACAGCTGAGGTCCAATAGGGAAAGCAGCGGGGGCCGGTGCAGAGGCGAACGACTCTGTCTGACAGCTTTGGGGAGAGCCGTGGATCTCCCAACGCGGAGGTTGAGATCCGAGAACGGACAGACTGCCTGCTCAGGTGGGTCCCTGACCCCTGAGTAGCCTAGCTGGGAGACATCCCCCACTAGGGGCAGTCTGACACCCCACACCTCACAGGGTGGAGTCATCCCTGAGAGGAAACTTCCAAAGGAAGAATCAGACAGGTACACTCGCTGTTCAGCAATATTCTATCTTCGGCAACCTCTGCTGCTGATACCCAGGCAAACAGGGTCTGGAGTGGACCTCAAGCAATCTCCAACAGACCAACAGACAGTCCTTCTGACTGTCAGACGGAAAACTATCAAACAGGAAGGACACCTACACCAAAACCCCATCAGTACGTCACCATCATCAAAGACCAGAGACAGATAAAACCACAAAGATGGGGAAGAAGCAGGGCAGAAAAGCTGGAAATTCAAAAAATAAGAGCGCATCTCCCCCTGCAAAGGAGCGCAGCCCATCGCCAGCAACGGATCAAAGCTGGTCAGAGAATGACTTTGACGAGATGAGAGAAGAAGGCTTCAGTCCATCAAACTTCTCAGAGCTAAAGGAGGAATTACGTACCCAGCGCAAAGAAACTAAAAATCTTGAAAAAAGAGTGGAAGAATTGACAGCTAGACTAATTAATGCAGAGAAGATCATAAACGAAATGACAGAGATGAAAACCATGACACGAGAAATACGTGACAAATGCACAAGCTTCAGTAACCGACTCGATCAACTGGAAGAAAGAGTATCAGCGATTGAGGATCAAATGAATGAAATGAAGCGAGAAGAGAAACCAAAAGAAAAAAGAAGAAAAAGAAATGAACAAAGCCTGCAAGAAGTATGGGATTATGTAAAAAGACCAAATCTACGTCTGATTGGGGTGCCTGAAAGTGAGGGGGAAAATGGAACCAAGTTGGAAAACACTCTTCAGGATATCATCCAGGAGAACTTCCCCAACCTAGTAGGGCAGGCCAACATTCAAATTCAGGAAATACAGAGAACGCCACAAAGATACTCCTCCAGAAGAGCAACTCCAAGACACATAATTGCCAGATTCACCAAAGTTGAAATGAAGGAAAAAATCTTAAGGGCAGCCAGAGAGAAAGGTCGGGTTACCCACAAAGGGAAGCCCATCAGACTAACAGCAGATCTCTCGGCAGAAACTCTACAAGCCAGAAGAGAGTGGGGGCCAATATTCAACGTTCTTAAAGAAAAGAATTTTCAACCCAGAATTTCATATCCAGCCAAACTAAGTTTCATCAGTGAAGGAGAAATAAAATCCTTTACAGATAAGCAAATGCTTAGAGATTTTGTCACCACCAGGCCTGCCTTACAAGAGACCCTGAAGGAAGCCCTAAACATGGAAAGGAACAACCGGTACCAGCCATTGCAAAAACATGCCAAAATGTAAAGACCATCGAGGCTAGGAAGAAACTGCATCAACTAACGAGCAAAATAACCAGTTAATATCATAATGACAGGATCAAGTTCACACATAACAATATTAACCTTAAATGTCAATGGACTAAATGCTCCAATAAAAGACACAGACTGGCAAACTGGATAAAGAGTCAAGACCCATCAGTCTGCTGTATTCAGGAGACCCATCTCACATGCAGAGACATACATAGGCTCAAAATAAAGGGATGGAGGAAGATCTACCAAGCAAATGGAGAACAAAAAAAAGCAGGGGTTGCAATCCTAGTCTCTGATAAAACAGACTTTAAACCATCAAAGATCAAAAGAGACAAAGAAGGCCATTACATAATGGTAAAGGGATCAATTCAACAGGAAGAGCTAACTCTCCTAAATATATATGCACCCAATACAGGAGCACCCAGATTCATAAAGCAAGTCCTTAGAGACCTACAAAGAGACTTAGACTCCCATACAATAATAATGGGAGACTTCAACACTCCACTGTCAACATTAGACAGATCAACGAGACAGAAAGTTAACAAGGATATCCAGGAATTGAACTCATCTCTGCACCAAGCGGACCTAATAGACATCTATAGAACTCTCCACCCCAAATCAACAGAATATACATTCTTCTCAGCACCACATCGCACTTATTCCAAAATTGACCACATAATTGGAAGTAAAGCACTCCTCAGCAAATGTAAAAGAACAGAAATTATAACAAACTGTCTCTCAGACCACAGTGCAATCAAACTAGAACTCAGGACTAAGAAACTCAATCAAAACGCTCAACTACATGGAAACTGAACAACCTGCTCCTGAATGACTACTGGGTACATAACGAAATGAAAGCAGAAATAAAGATGTTCTTTGAAACCAATGAGAACAAAGATACAACATACCAGAATCTCTGGGACACATTTAAAGCAGTGTGTAGAGGGAAATTTATAGCACTAAATGCCCACAAGAGAAAGCAGGAAAGATCTAAAATTGACACTTAACATCACAATTAAAAGAACTAGAGAGGCAAGAGCAAACACATTCAAAAGCTAGCAGAAGGCAAGAAATAACTAAGATCAGAGCAGAACTGAAGGAGATAGAACACAAAAAACCCTCCAAAAAATCAATGAATCCAGGAGTTGTTTTTTGAAAAGATCAACAAAATTGACAGACCGCTAGCAAGACTAATAAAGAAGAAAAGAGAGAGAATCAAATAGACGCAATAAAAAATGATAAAGGGGATATCACCACCGACCCCACAGAAATACAAACAACCATCAGAGAATACTATAAATGCCTCTACGCAAATCAACTAGAAAATCTAGAAGAAATGGATAATTTCCTGGACACTTACACTCTCCCAAGACTAAACCAGGAAGAAGTTGAATCCCTGAATAGACCAATAGCAGGCTCTGAAATTGAGGCAACAATTAATAGCCTACCCACCAAAAAAAGTCCAGGACCAGATGGATTCACAGCTGAATTCTACCAGAGGTACAAGGAGGAGCTGGTACCATTCCTTCTGAAACTATTCCAATCAATAGAAAAAGAGGGAATCCTCCCTAACTCATTTTATGAGGCCAACATCATCCTGATACCAAAGCCTGGCAGAGACACAACAAAAAAAGAGAATTTTAGACCAATATCCCTGATGAACATCGATGCAAAAATTCTCAATAAAATACTGGCAAACCGGATTCAGCAGCACATCAAAAGCTTATCCACCATGATCAAGTGGGCTTCATCCCTGGGATGCAAGGCTGGTTCAACATTCGCAAATCAATAAACGTAATCCAGCATATAAACAGAACCAAAGACAAGAACCACATGATTATCTCAATAGATGCAGAAAAGGCTTTTGACAAAATTCAACAGCCCTTATGCTAAAAACGCTCAATAAATTCGGTATTGATGGAACGTACCTCAAAATAATAAGAGCTATTTATGACAAACCCACAGCTAATATCATACTGAATGGGCAAAAACTGGAAAAATTCCCTTTGAAAACTGGCACAAGACAGGGATGCCCTCTCTCACCACTCCTATTCAACATAGTGTTGGAAGTTCTGGCTAGGGCAATCAGGCAAGAGAAAGAAATCAAGGGTATCCAGTTAGGAAAAGAAGAAGTCAAATTGTCCCTGTTTGCAGATGACATGATTGTATATTTAGAAAACCCCATCGTCTCAGCCCAAAATCTCCTTAAGCTGATAAGCAACTTCAGCAAAGTCTCAGGATACAAAATTAATGTGCAAAAATCACAAGCATTCTTATACACCAGTAACAGACAAGCAGAGAGCCAAATCAGGAATGAACTTCCATTCACAATTGCTTCAAAGAGAATAAAATACCTAGGAATCCAGCTTACAAGGGATGTAAAGGACCTCTTCAAGGAGAACTACAAACCACTGCTCAGTGAAATCAAAGAGGACACAAACAAATGGAAGAACATACCATGCTCATGGATAGGAAGAATCAATATCGTGAAAATGGCCATACTGCCCAAGGTGATTTATAGATTCAATGCCATCCCCATCAAGCTACCAATGACTTTCTTCACAGAATTGGAAAAAACTGCTTTAAAGTTCATATGGAACCAAAAAAGAGCCCGCATTGCCAAGACAATCCTAAGTCAAAAGGACAAAGCTGGAGGCGTCACGCTACCTGACTTCAAACTATACTACAAGGCTACAGTAACCAAAACAGCATGGTACTGGTACCACAACAGAGAATAGACCAATGGAACAGAACAGAGTCCTCAGAAATAATACCACACATCTACAGCCATCTGATCTTTGACAAACCTGAGAAAACAAGAAATGGGGAAAGGATTCCCTATTTAATAAATGGTGCTGGGAAAATTGGCTAGCCATAAGTAGAAAGCTGAAACTGGATCCTTTCCTTACCCCTTATACGAAAATTAATTCAAGATGGATTAGAGACTTAAATGTTAGACCTAATACCATAAAAACCCTAGAAGAAAATCTAGGTAGTACCATTCAGGACATAGGCATGGGCAAGGACTTCATGTCTAAAACACCAAAAGCAACGGCAGCAAAAGCCAAAATTGACAAATGGGATCTCATTAAACTAAAGAGCTTTTGCACAGCAAAAGAAACTACCATCAGAGTGAACAGGCAACCTACAGAATGGGAGAAAATTTTTGCAACCTACTCATCTGACAAAGGGCTAATATCCAGAATCTACAAAGAACTCAAACAAATATACAAGAAAAAAACAAACAACCCCATCAAAAAGTGGGGAAAGGATATGAACAGACATTTCTCAAAAGAAGACATCCATACAGCCAACAGACACATGAAAAAATGCTCGTCATCACTCGCCATCAGAGAAATGCAAATCAAAACCACAATGAGATACCATCTCACACCAGTTAGAATGGCAATCATTAAGAAGTCAGGAAACAACAGGTGTTGGAGAGGATGTGGAGAAATAGGAACACTTTTACACTGTTGGTGGGATTGTAAACTAGTTCAACCATTATGGAAAACAGTATGGCGATTCCTCAAGGATCTAGAACTAGATGTACCATATGACCCAGCCATCCCACTACTGGGTATATACCCAAAGGATTATAAATTACTCTACTACAAAGACACATGCACACGTATGTTTATTGCGGCACTATTCACAATAGCAAAGACTTGGAATCAACCCAAATGTCCATCTGTGACAGACTGGATTAAGAAAATGTGGCACATATACACCATGGAATACTATGCAGCCATCAAAAAGGATGAGTTTGCGTCCTTTGTAGGGACATGGATGCAGCTGGAAACCATCATTCTTAGCAAACTATCACAAGAAGAGAAAACCAAACACCGCATGTTCTCACTCATAGGTGGGAACTGAACAATGAGATCACTTGGACTCGGGAAGGGGAACATCACACACTGGGGCCTATCGGGGAGGGGGAGGAGGGAGGGATTGCATTGGGGAGTTATACATGATATAAACGTTATGCACATGTACCCTAGAACTTAAAGTATAATAAAAAAAAAAAAGAAAAAAAAGAAAACATCACTTCATCTCACTAGAAATTTGAACACATGATTACAGGAAAGCAAATTTAAAATATAAGCACTATTTGAAAACTTTTCTCCTACTTGCTCAAATCAGAAAGTCAGTAGATCTGGGAAGAGTAAGCAGTCTGCTGAGATTGAAGAAAGTTTTGAACTGATGACAGCATTCAGGCACCAGCATCCTCCAACTGCCTTTGTAGGAAGCAGGACCTCCAGGGGCATGGTTACAGCTTCAGGTCAGTCGCATGACAAGGCCATTATACAATAACTGAGAGGAGTCCTGGAAGAATGCTACCCCACTCTCTCACATCTTCACAAATTAACCATTGAAAAACTCTTCAAAACCCACCCATCACTTCAAAAAGCATTAGGGAGGAGGGACGCCATGCAGGACAGAGCTTACATAACCAGCACTTGATTAGACGTATGGAATAAGAAATGAAGAAACGGGGAATCGACTCCAGGCAAACATTTCTTCTTCCTCTGATTCAAACGTGTTGATGTTTAGTTTTCCAGATGTGTGCAGTATAAAGTCATGGTGATATACACATCTGTACATCTCAAGGAAAACAATAAACTCTCAAAATAAATTGTAAGAGATACTTTTCTCTCTTAAATTTATCAAATAATTATCAAAAAAATTATCAATAATTTATCAAATAATTCACAAGAGTATGAATCTGTGTTAAAGTGAGTATAAACATTCTAAGCCCTAAGCAGTAGAGGTAAAATAAGTTGCTTTCAATATCTTTTTTTTTTAAATTTCAATAGGTTTTTAGGGAGCAGGTGATGTTTGGTTACATGAATAAGTTTTTTAGTGGTGATTTCTGAGATTTTGGTGCACCCATCACCGAGCAGTGTACACTGTACCCAATGTGTAGCCTTTTATCCCTTGCCACCACCCCACCATTTCCCCCAAGTCCCCAAAGTCCAATGTATCACTCATGCCTTTGCGTTCTCATAGCTCCCACTTACAAGCGAAAACATACAATGTTTGGTTTTCCATTTCTGGGTTGCTTCACTTAGAATAATAGCCTCCAATTCCATCCAGATTGCTGCAAATGTCATTATTTCATTCTTTTTTATGGCTGAGTCATATTCCATGGTATATATGTACACCACATTTTCTTTATCCACTTGTGATTGATGGGCATTTGGACCCAGCAATCCCACTACTAGTTATCTACCCAGAGGAAAAGAAGTCATTATATGAAAAAGATACTCACATATGGATGTTTATAGCAGTACACTTTGCCATTGCAAAAATGTGGAACCAGGTGAAATATCTTATTACGTGTTTTTAATGTAAAAGAGAAAAGACTAACTGAAACAGTGGTAACATCAACAGAGAAGGGAGATTGGGGGTTGGCTGATAAGAAAATGCTAAAAAGCTTTAATGCCATGTTAATTAACATTTTCTCTGTAATTTCTCCTACACAGAGATTGCAAACCTGTGTTCTACCATGTCCAACTTGAGTCACCCCTTCTGCTTTTTTTTTTGTTTTTTGTTGTTGTTTTTTAGATAGAGTCTCACTCTGTCACCAGGCCGGAGTGCAGTGGCGTAATCTTGGCACACTGCAATCACTGCCTCCCGGGTTCAAGTGATTCTCCTGCCTCAGTCTCCTGAGTAGCTGGGACTACAGGAGCATGCCACCACGCTCAGCTAATTTTTTTTTTTTTTTTTTTTTTTGAGACAGAGTCTCGCCTTATTGCCCAGGCTGGAGTACAATGGTGCAGTCTCAGCTCACTGCAACCTCTGCCTCTGGAGTTCAAGCGAGTCTGCCTCAGCTTCCCGAGTAGCTGAGATTACAGGTGAGCACCACCACACCGGGCTAATTTTTTGTATCTTTGGTAGAGACAGTGTTTCCCCACGTTGGCCAGGCTGGTCTCGAACTCCTGACCTTGTGATCTGCCTGCCTCGGCCTCCAAAAATGCTAGGATTACAGGCATGAGCCACCACACCCTGCCAATTTTTGTATTTTTAGTAGAGACGGGGTTTCATTATGTTGGCCAGGATGGTCTCCATCTCTTCACCTCGAGATCTGCCTGCCTGCCTTGGCCTCCCAAAGTGCTGGGACTATAGGCGTTAGGCACTGCGCCCAGCCAAGTCACACCTTCTAACTTAGCAATCTGAACCCAGGGCCCTGGAGAAGGAGATACAGAACTTCTCTCTTCCCCCACTCGGGCCTTTGACAAACACCAGCCTTTCCACTTACCCGTGGTATCAGAACCATTGGCCAATTTACATAGATATTATTAATAGCCCCAAATATCAGAAAGGTAACCACAAAAAGTGCTTTTCTAAGTGAAATGCATTTGGAACCTCCCATCGAATGAAGACAGCTTGTTGGTAGATGACAACACCAAGAGCCCCTTTGAGGGGATGGTTCATCCGGGCTGGTGTTCTGTATTCATTATAGGACGTAAAGGGTGACAGGGAAGAGCTGGATCTGACAAAGCCAGTGGCGAAGCACAGGGGTTCCCCTGAGCAGCCACCTTGGGGACAATGATTGGGCAAGTGGGGATGAGGTAAAAGGCTGTAAGTTGGAGACCTAAAAGTGTGGATTGGAACCTCTTCCCTGAGCCCAGACAGTGAGCCATCTTCCTGCAGAGACACTGAGGACAGGCCACCTGTGTTAACCAGCAAAAGCACATCAGGTGCGCTGGTACCAGGTCTCGGCAGCAACCCCATGAGGAAGCAACAGCAGCCCAAAGGTTTCTACAACCCTGGGTCTGTGAAGCATTCAGAAACATGACTGAAATCTATGGCTTCTCCCTGAAACCTAGCATGTCATTATCTGCTCAGAAGGATATGCCGTAAGCATCCTCCGTGCACATGTTAATGCCATCAGTCCAGGGAATTTACAGCCTCACCTGTTCAGTTTTCCTTTTTTGGCTATCGGGTCACTCTCAACAAAAAATAATAGCAAAAATGGTTGAGATGCCATTACCAAATGGCACCTATTTTCATTAATAGACAAAATCCTTTGGAAGTCACTTAATGTTTGTCTGCAAATATTAGCTCTGCCACCCTGGCTTAAGATGCTTGAGAAGGCTGAGCTGTGCTAACACAATTAATTTGCTGAGTATATACATCCTCATCAGTAGGAGAAGGGTAAGTTCCAGGCCAGCCAAAGATTGCATTAAAAATTCCCAATGAATGGGTTTTACAGCAATGAGTATTGAACCTGGCCAATTGCTTTTTTTCTCTTCCAATGCCACTGATGTTAACTAATTCATAGTCAATGTGCTATTCCATGTGCCCGTGTTGACAATACGACCCTTGTGTAATCCCTTGACATAATGAGATTACTGCCTTCTTAGGAAATTGAGCAGTTTGCAGTTGAGTTTCTGCGTCTGGCCACAGTTAGGAGGCTGGGAAAGTTGTAGGACACAGTCACGTATGAATGCTTTCTCTCCTGCTCAAAGGCTCTGTCCATGATATCGTGTAAAGCTGGGGTCTCCCTACCTCTGATTCCTCCCATCCTCTTAAATATCTCCCCTAAATGTTTGTTATATCTGTACTACCAAATTTGCATTTTGAGGCTTTGTGCAGAGGTCTATGTGCTGCTCCCTGTGCCTAGAAGATACAATGTCTACATGTTGAGAGTTTACTCCTCCCATAACTCCATCTCTAAAGCCACGACTTCCATGCAAGCTTTCCTGATACACTGAATCCCAGGATTCTTTACATGGCCTTCTAATGATATTTATAACCTTCTCTTTTGCTACCTATTTGTTTTTTGTATTGAAATTTCACTTCTCCAATTCCATTTAAGAGCAGATAATGAATCTTCTTTGTGATTCTATATTCACTTTTTTTAGTTCCGATTCATATGTTTTTTAATTACAACGTAATTTTTAAACTATTTGGGCTGTTGAGTCCTACAAGGAAGTCTTTTGAATTATTATCTTTAGAAAATGGATATACTATTTAGACGTTTTTCTGTTTTAAGTCCAAATGATAACTAGTTCTAAGTAATGGCAGTTCTTAATGTTGTTTTTTTTTTTTTTTTTTTTTTTTGGTGGCAGGGGGGTTGAAATTTTTTTTTTTTTTAATTCTTATACTTTAAGTTCTGGGATACATATGCAGAACATACAGGTTTGTTACATAGGTATACACGTGCCATGGTGGTTTGCTGCACCCATCAACCTATCATCTACATTAGGTATTTCTCCTAATGTTATCCCTCCCCTAGACCTCCACCTCCTCCCACAGGCCTCAGTGTGTGATGTTCCCCTCCCTGTGTCCATGTGTTCTCACTGTTCAACTCCTACTTACGAGTGAGAACATGCAGTGTTTCACTTTCTGTTCCTGTGTTAGTTTGCTGAGAATGATTGTTTCCAGCTTCATCCATGTCCCTGCAAAGGACATGAACTCATCCTTTTTTATGGCTGCATAATATTCCATGATGTATACGTGTCACATTTTCTTTATCCAGTCTATCATTGATGGGCATTTGGGTTGGTTGCAAGTCTTTGCTGTTGCGAATAGTGCTGCAATAACACATGTGTGCATGTGGTCCTTATAGTAGAATGATTATAATTCTTTGGGTATATATACAGTAATGGGATTGCTGGATCAAATGGTATTTCTGGTTCTAGACCTTTGAGGAATCACCAGACTGTCTTCCACAATGGTTGAACTAATTTACATTCTCACCAACAGTGTAAAAGCATTCCTCTTTCTCCACATCCTCTCTAGCGTCTGTCGATTCCTGACTTTTTAATGATCACCATTACCATTCTAACTAGCATGAGATGGTATCTCATTGTGGTTTTGATTTGCATTTCTCTAATGACTGGTGATGATGAGCTTTTTTTCATATGTTTGTTTGCCACATAAATGTCTTTTTTTGAGAAGTGTCTGTTCATATCCTTTGCCCATTTTTGATGGGATTGTTTGATTTTTCTTGTAAATTTGTTTAAGTTCCTTGTAGATTCTGGATATTACCCCTTTGTCAGATGGGTAGATTGCAAAAATTTTCTCCCATTCTCTAGGTTGCCTGTTCACTCTGATGATAGTTTCTTTTGCTGTGCAGAAGCTCTTTAGCTTAATTGGATCACATTTATCAATTTTGGCTTTTGTGGCCATTGCTTTTGGTGTTTTAGTATTGAAATCCTTGCCCATGCCTATGTCCTGAATGGTACTGCCTAGGTTTTCTTCTAGGGCTTTTATGGTTTTAGGTCTTACATTTAAGCCATTAAAACATCTTGAGTTAATTTTTGTATAAGGTGTAAAGAAGGGGTCCAGTTTCAGTTTTCTGCACATGACTAGCCAGTTTTCCCAACACCATTTATTAAATAGGGAATCCTTTTCCCATTGCTTGTTTTTGTTACATTTGTCAAAGATCCAATGGTTGTAGATGTGTGGCATTATTTCTGAGGTCTCTGTTGTGTTCCGTTGGTCTATATATCTGTTTTGGTACCACTACCATGCTGTTTTGATTACTGTAGCCTTATAGTATAGTTTGAAGTCAGGTAGCGTGATGCCTCCAGGTTTGTTCTTTTTGCTTAGGATTGTCTTGGCTATACAGGTTCTTTTTTGGTTCCATATGAAATTTAAAGTAGTCTTTTTCTAATTCTGTGAAGAAAGTCAATGGTAGCTTGATGAGGATAGTGTTGAATCTATAAATTACTTTAGGCAGTATGGCTATTTTCATGATATTGATTCTTCCTATCCATGAGCATGGAATGTTTTTCCATTTGTTTGTGTCCTCTCTTATTTCCTTGAGCAGTGATTTGTAGTTCTCCTTGAAGAGGTCCTTCACATCCCTTTTAAGTTGTATTCCCAAATATTTTATTCTCGTTGTAGCAATTGTGAATAGGATTTCACTCATGATTTGGCTCCCTGTTTGTCTATTATTGGTGTATAGGAATGCTTGTGATTTTTGCACACTAATTTTGTACCCTGAGACTTTTCTCATGTTGCTTATCAGCTTAAGGAGATTTTGGGCTGAGACGATGGTGTTTTCTAAATATACAATCATGTCATTTGCAGAAACAATTTGACTTCCTCTCTTCCTATTTGAATACCCTTTATTTCCTTCTCTTGCATGATTGCCCTGGCCAGAACTTCCAATACTATGTTGAATAGGAGTGGTGAGAGAGGACATCCTTGTCTTGTGCTGATTTTCAAAGGGAATGTTTCCAGTTTTGCCCATTCAGTATGATATAGACTGTGGGTTTGTCATAAATAGCTCTTATTATTTTGAGATACGTTCCATCAATACCTAGTTTATTAAGAGTTTTTGGCATGAAGGGGTGTTGAATTTTATCAAAGGCCTTTTCTGCATCTATTGAGATAATCATTGGTTCTGTTTATATGATGGATTACATTTATTGGTTTGCATATGTTGAATCAGCCTTGCATCCCAGGGATGAAGCTGACTTGATCATGGTGGATAAGCTTTTAGATGTGCTGCTGGATTCCGTTTGCCAGTATTTAATTGAGAATTTTTGCATCAATGTTCATCAGGGATATTGACCTGAAATTTTCTTTTTTTGTTGCATCTCTGCCAGGTTTTGTTACCAGGATGATGCTGGCCTCATAAAATGAATTAGAGAGGGGTCCCTCTTTTTCTATTGTTTGAAATAGTTTCAGAAGGAATGATACCAGCTCCTCTTTGTACCTCTGGTAGAATTTGGCTGTGAATCCATCTGGTCCCGGGCTTTTTTTGGTTGGTAGGCTATTAATTACTGCCTCAATTTCAGAACTTGTTATTGGTTATTCAGGGATTCAACTTCTTCCTGGTTGAGACTTGGGAGGGTGTATGTGTCCAGGAATGTATCCATTTCTTCTAGATTTTTCTAGTTTATTTGTGTAGAGGTGTTTATAGCATTCTGTGATGGTAGTTTGTATTTCTGTGGGGTCAGTGGTGATATCCCCTTTATCATTTTTTATTGTGTCTATTTTATTCTTCTCTCTTTTCTTCTTTATTATTCTGGTTAGCAGTCTATTTTGTTAGTCTTTTCAAAAAATCAGCTCCCAGATTCATTGATTTTTTAAGGGTTTTTTGTGTCTCTATATCCTTCAGTTCTGCTCTGATCTTAGTTATTTGTCTTCTGCTAGGTTTTGAATTTGTTTGTTCTTTCTTCTCCAGTTCTTTTAGTTGTGATGTTAGGGCGTCGATTTTAGATATTTCCTGCTTTCTCCTGTGGGCATTTAGTGCTATAAATTTCCCTCTAAACACTGCATTAGCTGTGTCCCAGAGATTCTGGTACATTGTGTCTTTGCTCTCATTGGTTTCATATAACTTATTTAATTTTGGCTTAATTTTGCTATTTACCCAGTAGTCATTCGGGAGCATATTGTTCAGTTTCCATGTAGTTGTGTGGTTTTGAGTGAGTTTTTTAATCCTGAGTTCGAATTTGATTGCCCTGTGGTTTGAGAGACTGTTATGATTTCAGTTCTTTTGCATTTGTTGAGGAGTGTTTTACTTCCAATTATGTGGTCAGTTTTAGAATAAGTGCGATGTGGTGCTGAGAAGAATGTATGTTCTGTTGATTTGGGGTGGAGAGTTCTGTAGATGTCTGTTTGCTTGGTCCAGAGTTGAGTTCAAGTCCTTAATATCCTTGTTAATTTTCTGTCTCGTTGATCTGTCTAATATTGACAGTGGGGTGTTAAAATCTCCCACTACTATTGTGTGGGAATCTAAGTCTCTTTGTAGGTCTCTAAGAACTTGCTTTATGAATCTGGTTGCTCCTGTATTGGGCACATATATATTTAGGATAGTTAGCTCTTCTTGTTGTGTTGATCCCTTTACCATTACATAATGCCCTTCTTTGTCTTTTTTGATCTTTGTTGGTTTAAAGTCTGTTTTATCAGAGACTCAGATTGCAACCCCTGCTTTTTTTTGCTTTCCATTTGCTTGATAAATATTCCTCCATCCCTTTATTTTGAGCCTTTGCACGTGAGACAGGTCTCCTGAATGCAGCACACCAATGGGTCTTGAATCTTTATCCAATTTGCCAGCTTGTGTCTTTTAATTGGAGCACTGAATATTGAATGTTGGTCTGTCTTGCTAGGTTGGGGATGTTCTCCTGGATAATAACCTGAAAAGTGTTTTCCAACTTGGTTCCATTCTCCCCATCACTTTCAAGTACACCAATCAAATGTAGATTTGGTCTTTTCTCATATTCCCATATTCTTGGAGGCTTTGTTGGTCCCTTTTTATTCTTTTTTCTCTAATCTTGTCTTCCCACTTTATTTCATTAAGTTGATCTTCAATCTCTGATATCCTTTCTTCTGATTGATTGATTTGGCTATTGATACTTGTGCATGCTTCAGGAAGTTCTCATGTTGTACTTTTCAATTCCATCAAGTCATTTATTTTCCTCTCTAAATTGATTATTCTAGTTAGCAATTCATCTAAGCTTTTTCCAATGTTCTTAGCTTCCTTGCATAGGGTTGGAACATGCTCCTTTAGCTTAGAGGAGTTTGTTATTACCCACCTTCTGAAGCCTACTTCTGTCAATTCATCAAACTCATTCTCCATCCAGTTTTGTTCCCTCGTTGGTGAGTTGTGATCCTTTGGTGGAGAGGAGGTTTTCTGGTTTTTGGAGTTTTCAGCCTTTTGTGTGTGTGTGTTGGATTCTCCCCATCTTTGTGGATTTATCTACCTTTGGTCTTTGATGTTGGTGACCTTCAGATGGGGTCTCTGAGTGGATGTGCTCTTCCTTTCTGTTTGTTAGTTTTCCTTCTAACAGTCAGGCCCCTCTTCTGCAGGTCTGCTGGAGTTTGCTGGAGGTCCACTCCAGACCCTGTTTGCCAAGGTATCACCAGCAGAGGCTGCAGAACAGCAAAGATTGCTGCCTGTTCCTTCCTCTGCAAACTTCATCCCAGAGAAGCACCTGCCAGATGCCAGTTGTAGCTCTCCTGTATGAGGTGTCTTTTGACCCCTGCTGGGAGGTGTCTCCCCATCAGGAGGCATGGGGGTCAGGGATCCACTTGAGGAGACAGTCTGTCCCTTAGCAGAGATCAAGCACTGTGCTGGGAGATCTGCTACACTCTTCACAGCTGGCAGGCAGGAACTTTTAAGTATGCTGAAGCTGTGCCCACAGCCGCACCTTCCCCCAGGTGCTCTGTCCCAGGGAGATGGGAGTTTCTTTCAGAGATGTCCTGACCAGAGAGGAGGAATCTAGAGAGGCAGTCTGGCTACAGCAGTTTTGCCAAGCTGTGGTGGGCTCCAACCAGTTCAAACTTCCCAGCGGCTTTGTTTACACTGTGAGGGGAAAACCACCTACTCACCCCTCAGTAATGGCAGATGCCCCTCCCCCCACCAAGCTGGAGCATCCCAGGTCTACTTCAGATTGCTGTACTGGCAGCAAGAATTTCAAGCCAGTGAATCACTGCTTGCTGGGCACCATAGGGGTGGGATCTGCTGAGGTAGGCCACTTGGCCCCCTGGCTTCAGCCCCTTTTCCAGGGGAGTGAACAATCCTGTCTCACTGGCATTCCAGGCACCACTGAGGTATGAAAAAAAAAAAAAAACTCCTGCAGCTAGCTTGGTGTCTTCCCAAATGGCTGCCCAGTTGTGTGCTTGAAACCCAGGGCCCTGGTGGTGTAGGCCTCCGAGAGAATCTCCTGGTCTGCAGGTTGCAAACACCATGGGAAAAGCATTCTATTTGGGTCAGAATGCACTGTTCCTCATGGCAGAGTCCCTCACGGCACAGTCCCTCACGGCTTCCCTTGGCTAGGGGAGGGAGTTCCCCGACTCTTTATTGCTTCCTGGGTGAGGTGACGCCCCACCCTGCTTCAGCTCGCCCTCCATGGGCTGCACCCATTGTCTAACCAGTCCCAATGAGATAAGCCAGGTACCTCAGTTGGAAATGCAGAAGACACCCACCTTCTGTGTTGATCTTGCTGGTAGCTGCAGACCAGAGCTGTTCCTATTCAGCCATCTTGCCAGCCACCAATTCTGAATTCATTTTTTCACTGACCTGTAACAGGCATTGAATCACAAAGCATTGATTGCATCCCTGTTATTGACTTGCCAGCAAAAGCAGGAGCACCTCCAAGGAATAGGATCTATTTTTTTATGTTCAATGGCAGGATATGAGGTTCCCTACACAGAAATTGATGCCCTCTTGTTGCACCAGAAGCTGGAAATTTCATGGATGTAAATAATTTTCTTTTTCCATTGAACATTGGCCTCTCTAAATGCTGGTTGTTTTGAGAAAGGTAAGGCACTGTGGTTTGCACATTTGCTTATAAGAATTTTTTATGGGCCAAAAAGTGTTGTGGAAGAGCAAGAAGGATTGGCTACTTACTGAAGAAAGAGCAAAAAGAACTACATCAGAAGTGAAAAATGGAAGGATCTAAAGCTAAGTTAAGTAACTGATGTCACACTTTCCCTTGGGCTAGCTCTGCAGGTGACAATGGCTGTCTTTGAAAGTTGCTTCTTTACTGGGCTAGTCATCCTTGCAAAAAATTGATATTGTTGTGCCTTTTATTTGAATGTGGAGCCCCCAGTAGCACATTTGATTTCAACTACTAAATGTTGTCATGGGTACTGACTATCTGTGGCTGGTGGCATAGATGACAAAGGAATTTACCAAGACGGGTAAAGAAAGTCAGATTTATTAGAAAAAGTATGAAAATAAGTTGCAAGGCAGCAAAGCAGAGAAGGCACTGTCTGCAAAGAGACAGAGGCTAGAGGGAAGTTTTATAAGGTCGTGCTAGAGGGGGCTGTCTGCCGAACAAGGTCATTGTGCCCACAGAACAAGGTCGTTGTGCCTGTGGAATGCTGTTCTTCTGCCTGGGGAAGAAGGTTGTTGTGTCTGCAGGTTATTTCTCAGAACAATTGTTCATTGCTCTTCCCCATCTGGGGCCTCATTGTTGCTTATTTATTTTATTAGGACTCCACAGATTTGTTCTTTCCATCCAAATTGGATTTCCAGATCCAACATAAGTAGGCTGAGTATCCATCTATTACTAATCCTCCACATGATCGTAATGATAATTAGAAAATAATGTAACTGCATGTTTTAGGTATGGGAAACAAATATGACAACCCAAACTGTACCTTAGGCTACATTTTCAAAGAGCCCAGTGGACTTGCTTACAACATGAAAATATAAAAGATACACACATCCTGATGTGCCAAGGAAAAGACAAGAACAGGCATAACCCATGTAAGGGTGTGTGCAAATGTCTAGTGAAACACACCATTATCCAGTGGGTTTGCACAGACAAGGAGCATGTTATGCTACTGTGGGTTTTCCTGGCTGAGCAGATTTAAGCAGCGTATCTTAAAATTTTCCACTGTGTTTTTCCATTTGAGATAGGCGTCAATTAATAGCTGTAACAAGAGATAGAAGCTTCTCAAAGTTCAGTGACTCACTCACTTTTGGCCAATTAGGGCAAAAGAGAAATAATTCTATAAAACAATCTTTGCTGCATGCACAGCAGAATCTAACCCGTGTGTAACAGCACATAATTGTCTCCCTTTAAAGTAATTAAATGTTACAGGGAAGCAAAACATAAGACCAGATTAAAAACCTTTTGATACCTCTAACTCCAACCTTATTGAAGAAGCACAGGCATCCCAGAAAGGGTGAGTCATCAATACGGGACAGGTGAGAAACGTCTGGCAGCAGTACTTCCTGCAAAGCTGGAGAACCAGTGCACCTGGCTTTGAGGCTTACAGTTCCATTGGTAATTGCTCTCTGACCACAGTGTCACTATCCTATCCCTTTCTTTTCTTGCTTATCACATGGAAAAATATAAGATCAGTTACAGAGAATTTGTGGAGTTTTAACAAATAAATAGACATAAAAAGATCTTTGAAAACTAACACTAAAAATAAAACATCCTCATTGTTATTTATCCAAAATTCATTTTTGCACATTTCCATACTTTATTCTTGTGCTGTAACAAAATACCTTAGATGGGATAATTTATATAAACAGAAGTCTATTGCTCACAGCTCTGGAAGCTGTGAAGTCCAAGATCTAGGCACTGGCAGATTCAGTGTCTCCTGAGGGCTGCCTTCTGTTCCAAGATGGCACCTTCTTGCTGTGTCTTCAGTGGTGGAAGAGGCCCTTATAAGGGCATAATCCCTTCATGAGGGCAGTGCCTTCATTACCTAATTACATACTGAAGAGCCCACCTCTTAATACTGTCAGCTTGGGTTTTAGCTTCCCACTTATGAATTTTGGAGAAATGCACACATTCAAACTGTAGCACATGTAACAGCTGCTCAACTAAAAGTTGATGCTTCTATTGGGGATGCCATTGACTTCCTAATTGCTAAATGCAATGAATTATTTGCAGTCCTCGTCCATCTTTGCTCTCTAGCTTTTCATGCTTTGTTAGTCTTTCTCTACAAAACCTCTGTTCATTCAACTATAAACTCTATCACTTTCTTCTAATTCAAATCCAAATTACAACTCCATGCAAACTGCAATGAGTTGTCCTCCACTTGCTCTGAAAGACCACAGCTCTCCAGGTGTCCTAGTCCTGTCATCTTTATCTGCTCTCATGTGTTCCAATCATACCTATCTTTGTTCCTCCCTCCCGGGTCTCGATCTCCAGCCCCATCTTCTCCTCTATACTCCAACAAACACCTTCCTAGGTATCCATGTGGAGCTTCTTCCCTCATCATCTCCCTAAAAATACATGAGTCAATTCCCCAGCCCCTCAACAATAGGCACCCCTGCCATCATCTTCATCCCTTGCTCTCCTCCAGTGATCACAAGCCACACAAATTTTCCTTGGATATATTTCTTGAATCGTTCACCTCGGCAAATACAGGAAGATCCTTTCTATACCCTCACGGAATGATTGCAAATAACCACTCTGCTGACTCCCATGACCTCTAGATTTTCTCTTTCCAATCTACCCTCAACGCAGCTACAGACTGATCTTTGTAAAGCAGTCATCTGGTTGTGTCACTGCTTAACATCTCACAGTGTCTCTGCTTTGCTTTCGGGAGAAGCCAAGAACTTGATCATTATATGCCAGCTTGAGGGTGGCAGCATTTTGGGAGGCCAAGGCAGGAGGATTGCTTGAGCCCTGGAGTTCGAGACCAGCCTGGTAAGTACAGGAAGACCCTATCTCTACAAAAAAATTAAAAATTAACCAGGCATGGTGGCATGCACCTGTAGTCCTAGGTGCTTGGGAGGCTGAGATGGGAGGATTGTTGAGCCCAGGAGATCAAGGTTGCAGTATACTATAGACAAGGGTGAGAAAACGTTTTGTGTAAAGGGCTGGATAGTAAATATTTTGCTCTGCTCTTGTAGCACCAAAGCAGTCACAGAGTACACATACATGAATGAATATGGCTGTGTCCCAATAAAACTGTATTTACAAAAACATGTAGCAGGCCAAATTTGGTCCATTGGTGGTTGTTTGCCGACCCCTGCTACAGAATAGCATAAATCTATGCTTCTCAAAACAGATACAGCTATAGAAGTGAGAAAAATAAACTAAAATGCATGTGCACAGCCTGAGGGAGCTAAGAAAAAGTCACTTTAAATAAAATTTAAGTTTAGCTGCATTTTTCATTAGCTCCCAAGACAGAAGCAATTTCCATTTGTCATAAAAGCTAACTTAAAATTCTAGACACCTGCTTGCCAGCAAGGTCCACCCACACGATAAGGAAATTCACAATATCTATATGCCAGCACTTTCCCTTCATCAGGGTTCACTGCTGCATTCTGCCATCCCATGGCTTTAAAAAGCCTGGCTGGATCTTAGGCTTTTAAAACAGAATTCCAAGACATAACTCTCAAGGGTATTAGCAGAATGGCTCTAACACAGAATTCTGAATTACCAGCAGCAAAAATGGCTGTTCAACTCCTTCAAACCATGGGATTGCTGTCCTAGTGGGTAGGAAAGCAAAAAGAAGGTTGGCTCCTCATTAAGGCCTTGAAGGAGAAGAGGGAAGAAAGGACATTAAGAGACTAATGGAAAACACTTGAAGATGGAAGCCAACAATGAGGTGGAAGAAAAAGTAAACATGATTCAACTATCAGTGAAGGAATCCCAACAAAGAAAGATGGAAATTTGCTTCGATCACTGAAGTTTTAAAATTGTACTAGTTATGTAATTTTCAATATCCTCTTTGTAATGAACCAGTAATCTCCTCTACTCACTTTTTGATGCATGAGATTTGGCCTCTTACAAAGTTGGGCAGAGAGCAGGCAATGCTTGGCTTTTGGCCAAGGTGCAACTCTTTCAGGGCCAGAAACAAGATGGTACCAGGAGCAGAAGCGAGATGTCTCCCCAGGAAGCATTTGAGACTGAAGATCAGTCTCTTCCATCTTCCAAAATTCCACTGGGCAATCTCCTCTACGGATTTTTTAGATCTTCAAAATTTTTCATAATATAAATCGACTATTTTTTTGGTTTACAGTTCCATAATTTTAACACATATAGTCTTTTTTTTTTTTTCAAGAGACAGGGTCTTACTCTGTCACCCAGGCTGACGTGCAGTGCTGTGATCCCAGTTTACAGCAGCCTTGACCTCCCAGATTCAACCAATCCTCCTGCCTCAGCCTCTCAAGTAGCTAGGACTACAGGCACATGCCACCATGCCTGTCTAATGTATTACTTTTTGTAGAGATGGGGTCTCACTATGTTGCCCAGACTGGTCTTGAATTCCTGGCCACAAGCAATCCTCCCGCCTCAGCCTCCCAAAGTCCTAAGCTTCCAGGAGTGAGCAACTACACCTAGCCTAAAGAGTCTTATAACCACCATCGTCATCAGGATACAGAACAGTTCTATCACCCCTCAAAACTCTCTCATGCCATCATAGTCATCCCCCAACCCTAACCCATGGCAACCACCAATCTGTTCTTCATTGCAGTGGTTTGTTTTTGAGAATGTCAAATAAACGGAACCATACAGTATGTAATTCTTTGAAACTAGCTTCTTGCTCATGTAGGTACATGTCTTTAAGACTCATCCAAGTTGTGTGTGTGTATATATGTATATAATAATATATATGTATATATACAATATAAAATAGTATATACACATATATACAATATAAAATAGTATATATGTATATATATACACACATACATATACATATGTGTGTGTATATATATAGACATATATATTATTTTTTCTTTTTTTAAGAGATAGGGTCTCACTTGCCATCCAGACGGAAGTGCAGTAGCGTAATCCTAGCACATTGCAGCCCCAACCTCCAGGGCCCAAGTGATTCTCTCACCTCAGCCCCCTGAGTAGCTAGGACTACAGGTGCGTGCCACCATGCCTGACTAATTTTTTTTATTTTTTGTAGAGACGGAGTCTCCCTATGTTGCCCATACTGGTCTCGAACTCCAGGGCTCAAGCCATCTTTCCTCCCCAGTCTCCCTAAGTGCTGGGATTACAGGCATGAACCACAGTGCCTGGCCCTGTTGCATATATTAATAGTTGTTTCCTTTTATTGCTGAATAATAGATGAGTATATAAAGTAGCAATTTTTAAGTCCATCTACTCATTAGAGGATTTTGGATTGTTTCTAGCTTTTGGCTATCACAAATAAAGTTCTGAACATTCATGTATAGGTTTTCGTGGGAACGTAAGCTTTCATTTCTCTAGAGTAAATATAGAGAAACGTCAGTGCTCTGTCTTATGGTAAGTGTATGTTTTATTTTATATAGTACCACCAATCTGTTCTCTGTGGTTTAAATTTTCTAATCATTATACTTACTATTTTCTCATATTAAGAGATAGCACACACCCAGTGAAGCTCCCCTACATACTGGCTGAGCTCAAGCTCTTTAAGTGCTTTAAGACTATTTCCTAGTTTTAAGTATGGAGGCAATGATAGTTCTTATTTTATATGTCTCATGAAAGCTAAATAAGGTGATGCTATCAAAGCTCTCAAGCCAGCATAGACGGACAGGCGGTCCTCAACCAGGGCAATTCTAACCCCAGGGGAACTTGGCAGTATCTGCAGACATTTTCTGTTGTCACAACCTGAGGAGAGCAGTGCACCCACATCAAGGGGAGAGGCCAGCGATGATGCTAAACATCCTACAATGCACCCGACAACTCCCTACAACAGAGAAGTATCCAGCCACAAATGTCACTGGGGCCAACCCCAATGTACACATAAAAAACACTCCACAAATACCTAGTCTCATCAGCAATGTTGTTATTAAAAGGAATATTCATTGAAACTCAGCCTTGAGTTAGTCAAGAATTCGAAACAAGTAAACCCCTCAAATAAAATTCTGTCTTTAAAAGAGCAATTACAATATCAAAGTCGAGAAAGCGAGTATATAATTAAAATAAATCATTAATAATTGTTTTACTTCAAATTTCCCAAGAAAATGTTAATATCTAAAGATTTTCTGAAGTGTCCTTGACAATCCCACATATATCTAGGGTCCTAAAACAGTTATCATCAATACTCAAAATTACAAAGAGCAAACATTTCCACATTTTTCACCACAACATTTTTCTTTTCAAATTTTAAAAGGCACTGAAAATGAGATATTTAAATGCGTGTTAGTCATCCATTCAAATCAGTTAAGCTGAAAAAGACTTTATTTAGCAGTGTTAGAGAATTGCTATAGATGTAACCTAAGATGAAGATGAGTTAACAAAAGGAAGACTAGTCTTGTCTATTGACTTGAGTAAGACTAGAATAGTCTTGTCTAAGTGACATGCAACACCACGTAACTCCATTTAGCTTGGCCATCATATTTTCACAACCAGCTGTGTGACTCTGGGCCTCTCAGACATGTGATTTCTTCATCTGCAAATAGGCACTGTGCACCACCAAGGCCGCCTCCAGGTTGAGCGTTCCCTAGGGAAGTTCCATTGCCTGTCTCTTTTAGTAACAGCCCTAGGGAAGAGGCTGGAGAGGGGCTTTGAGCTTCTCCGCCCCTTCTCCTGCAAGTCCTAGACCTAGAGTCAAAATCTATCTCAAACTCTAGCCGATCCAGGCTTCCCAGGTAAATCAGGTATGTGGAGGGTTGGCAGAGGGGAAAGTGTGCAGGGAAGAATAAATATTGAGTATGCTTGCCATTTAATTTTTAATGCATTTAGAATGTATTCAGAGTATATGGAGCAATCCTTGAAAGAATGCTAACGTGATGTGATTTTCATTTATTCTTTGTTTTGTTTTGGGTTTGTAACATCTTTATTAAGATATAATTCACATACCAAAGAATTCACCCATTTAAAGTGTACAATTCAGTGGATCTTAGTGCATTCAAAGAATTGTACAGCCATCACCACAATCCATTTTCAGGCATTTCATAATCCCCCAGAGCATCCCCCGTACTCCTTCAAATCCTATCACCCCACCCTCCATCAAGTTTACCCCTGTGGATAACTGGTCAAAGCAAATTCCACAAATCCTTTAAAAGCTGCTCTACATCCATTTTTCCTTTTTAAAGTCATTCACTGCCTTTTTTTTTTTTTTTCTAGTTTCTGACTCATGACATTGATTGGAAGGTCAGGGCTAGGTGAGAAGAATGCTTGGTCTCTGCCACAAAGTCCAAAGGGTGCCAAATACTCCATCACCAAGAAAATTAATATTACAGTGCAATGCAATATCATAAAAAATAAAATGAATGCGCCAGAATTTAAAATAAGGACAGGATCCACTTCCACTAGTCAGACCCAGTCCCCCACCTTCCCCTAATCCTGCCCTCTGATAAAGGTTATTTACAAAAATAGGCAGCTGGGCCAGTCATGGTGGCTCATGCCTGTAATCCCAGCACTTTGGGAGGCCGAGGCAGGCTGATCACTTGAAGTCAGAAGTTCGAGACCAGCCTGGCCAACCTGGTGAAACACTGTCTCTACTGAAAATACAAAAATTAGCTGGATGTGGTGGCACATGCCTGTAATCCCAGCTACTCAGGAGGCTGAAGCAAGAGGATCACTTGAACCCGGGAAGCGGAGGTTGCAGTGAGCCGAGATCGTGCCATTGGAATCCAGCCTGGACAACAGAGCGAGACTCCATCTCAAACAAACAAACAAACAAGACCAGCCAGCTGGTCCGTGGGCTATCATTTTCCAACTTCATCTTTTAAACTATTGCATGTTAATGTCACATATCTTGATTACCGAGGTTTTTTTGGTGTCCCCTTAAATTTTGTGCTTCAGGCAATTGATCACTCACCTCACCTTTGTCCTAGTCCTGATGCTACTTTAATTTTCTTTTTTCTTTTTTCCTTTCCCTGATGAACTTACTTAAAAAAGAAAATGATTTTGGAAGCTAGGGAGGGTGGTAGAAGGAAGTGAGAAAATTATGTGATCCACAGACCAGGTCCTAAGCCCATGCGTAATCAAGGTGTTTGATGCAAACATTTGGACGGAGTCACCTCCTCTACCAGAACTCAGAATTTCCAGCAGCACGATGCCCAGCAGGCGCACAGAATCAAAGTGCTGGAAGGTGTATTTTTCATGATCTTAGGGGTAAGATAAGGAGAGTGCTAGTAAAATTTACTGATGCAAATTTATTTCACTAATAAAGATTATGGAGGACCATGAAAAACAGCATTATCTAATGCGGTTCTGTGATGGAGCCAGTGGCGTAATTTAACTCAGGAATAATTTAAGGGCTAAAACCCAGAGGTATTCAGGGAAAAAATGTGAATGATAAATAACCCTAGAAGCTGTTGTTTGTGGCATCTAAAAAAGTTGAATTCCTAGAAGTAGAGTAGTAGAATGTTGACCAAGAGTTTTGGTGGCAGGGAGGGTTGGGGAGATGTTGATCCCAGGGTACAAAATGTCAGTTAGACAGGAGGCATAAGTTCAAGGGAGGTATTGTACAATGTGGTGACTATAGTTCAAACAATATATCGCATACTTGAAAAGTGCTAAGAGAGCAGATTTTGTGTTCTCGTCACAAAAGAGTGGTAAGTATGCAAGGTGATGCATATAATAATTAGCTCGATTTACCATTCCACGATGCATACGTATTTCCAAACATCACCTTTTTGCACCATAAATAGATGTAATTTTTATATACTGATTAAAAAATGAATTACCTTTAAGAAAAGAAGCCGTTGGTCTGGCCAGATGCAAAATGTGTACAAATAATTGGAATATATAAATAAAAGGTTATGGGAAAATTAAAAGAGATACGATAGCTGTATACCTAGTGCTTGACTGAACCCCCTCCTCACATACTAACTCTCCTGGCAGAGCAGGAGAAACTATCCCCATAGAGAGTTTCTCTCATCAAGCTCTCGGGTACATGTGATGAAGGAGCCCCAGATCAGGGTAAGAAGTGTCCAGAACCCAGTCATAGCTCTAATAAGAGGTTCGCTTAGGTGGATAAAGCTCAAAAGCACAGAGCTTCATGAGACAAGTACAGATGAAACATGTCAGCACTTGAGTCTTTCTACTCAGAGAGGAGCAGGAACACTGCAGATTATTTTGGCGAATGTGGAATGCAGGAAAAGAGTAAGGAACAATGGGAAGCTGGGGTCTCCTATCTTCCTTCGTCATGAGAGACAAGGGCTTGATGAGGAAAAACAAGCAGATGGCACTGGACAAGAGAGAACGGGAAATGCTTCCAACTCCAGGCATAATGGATAGGAGTTGTTGGCATCTGGCGGTGAGTGAGTGCTTGGGATTTTGAAGCAAGGGGCCATCCAGAGTCCACGGCGAAGCACAGGCAGAGAGCAGCACATGGGCAGGGCAGGGTGCTCGGAGCTCCGCAGCTGCAGGGAAGTTGTGAAGCCATGCTGAGCATGGCTCATGTCTCTGCTCACGTGGCTACTGGGAAGGGGCAAGAACTGGAAAGCGACCCTATGTGTCTGTTTGTGTTGGACGTTTTCTGTTTGCATCTGGCAAACAGAGACTCTCTCTGTGTCTCTGTCTCTTAAAAAATAAAAAATAAATTACTTTTATTAATTAATTAATTACTAATTGCATCTGGCTCCCCTTTCTACCTTTCTTACCCTACTTATGCTCCAGGAGTCTGACCTCAACGGTTGCATCCACAGCTTCCTGTGCCTTTGGCTCATACTTCTTCAGATGGCAGAGGGAAGGAGCACCAGGAGACCTCAGCTTGGCTTGAGCAGGGATGTTTGGGGACAGGGCAGCCCCGGAAGCAGTCATGACAAAGCCTCACTCCTCACCTTCGTAATCTGCAGCCCCAGGCCAGAGACAGGGAGTACCTCTGAGTCCTCACGATGCTGACAGCAAGATCCACACGGCCCTGGGATTTGCCAAAATGTCCAGGCCATGCATGACGTCCCACCAATATCCCCAGCCCAGTACTGAAGCTTCTGCCTTCTGTGCCTGTATAGGCACATGTACTGCCTTCTGTGCCAGTATAATTAAGCCCAGTTTTCAGACAAGGGCTCTGTGCTAAAGAATAGCTCTGTTTGATGAGCCATGGGCCATCTTCCTCCATATGAGGTTTTGGTTTAATTTTTAATTTTAATTTTAATTTATTTTTATTTTCTTAGAGACACAGAGAGAGGGATAAACAGACTGTTTTTCTTATTATGATAAGATACATATAAAATATGCCATTTTAACCATTTTAATTGTACAATTCAGTGGCTTAATATTGTCACAATTGTGCAGTCATCAGCACTATATATTTCCATAACATGCTCATCACCCCGATCTTCAATCTCTTTTTATTAAGACTTTTTTTAATGAAATATCAGGAACATTAAAAACTTGCCACCGTAACCATTTTTAAGTGTACAGTTTGGTGTCATTAAGTACATTCCCACTGTTGCACAGCCATCACCACCACTCATCCCCACAACTTGTTCGTTATCCTAAGCTAAAACTGCACACACTGTATAATCACTCCCGGTCCCTTCCCTTCAGGCCCTGGCAATCAGGATTCCACTTTCTGCTTTTATGAATTCAACTACCCTAAGAACTTCATAAAAGTGGAATCATAAGGTATTGTCCTTTTATATCTGGCTTATTTCACTTAGCACAATGTCCTCAGGGTTCATCCATGTACCATATATCAGAACATTCCTGTTTAAGGCTAAATAAGAGGTCATTGCATGTACATGCACATTTGTTTATCCATTCATCTGTTGACTGACATTTGAGTTATTTCCGCCTTTTGGCTATTGTGAATAATGCTACTATGAGCACTGACATACAAGTACCTGAGTCCCAGTTTTCAATTATTTGAGGTATATACCTGCAAGTAGGATCATGAGATTGTATGGCAATTTTATGTTTAGCTTTTTTAGCATCTCCATATAAGCTTCACCCTTTTTTTTCAATAATACAAAAGGTTGAAATCCTTGACCTATATTTCCATTATTATGTAATTTTAACAGATACCAAACCTATAAGGATTTCCAGTGGAACCTTTTAAAGAGCTTTTAAAAGTATATACAGCCCCTGGGGGTGAACGGAATTAGAGTCAAATTCTCGGTTCCTGACTGATGAATACTCATTCCTTATGCCATTGTTGATAATTCAGTAAAACAATAGATGTGTCTTTATTCTTGTGAAACTGAAGTTTCTGAGACATCTTGTTCAACCTTCCTTCTTCTGGCGAAGTAGTCAGTTTTATACTACTATTTTGGGGGATATAATTATGTGAAAAACTTCTTCTCTTGAGCATGAAAGCCCTGCCACACCCACACAGGAAGATGAGATGGGAGACAGACAAAACCTGTATCATTCCTCCATTCTTTTGGCCCACACCTGCACTAAAATAAACTCTGTCAGATCCTCACCCGGAGCAGCTCTCTTTCTTTTTCCCCATGAAGCCTAATAAAGCATCCTGGATAACTGTGTACTTCCTGCCTCACAAATAAGAAGGGAATTATTTATCATCTGGCTAGACAGGTGCAGAATCTTAGAAGCCCTGATTCCTATTGAAAGCCGGGGCCAGAGCACAACGTCAGCCGTGCCTCCCTGTCTGGGACCCGCACCAATGATGAGGTGAGTGGTGCAGGGAGTACACAGCCTGTCTGGTTCTTTCTCAAGACTGACATGTCAACTCCATGAAACTCGGCATTGCTCTCATAAACATCATCTCCTAAGCTCGTCTTGGCATCAGATCTGCATGATGGCAGGAGTGTTGAGGAGGCTGGCACACCCATATGAATTTGGAGCCGGGAGAGACCTGTTGGGAGCACTGGGTTATGCCTTAGGTTGTAGGGCTTTGCTAACACCTGGGATATTGAGTCTGGAACTCCCATCGGACACAGCTGCCCTGGTCCCAGCTTGGAATCAGATGCATCCAAAGAGAATAACGAAATGTCAGCTCCTTTCACTAAAATAGTCAAATTCACTGCATACAAACTGAATGCGGTTATAATGCTGGACAAAAACTCTTTCTTCCTTTTCTCCCCCTAATTTCAGGGGGAAAAAATTGCTTAGAGATTTAGAAAGATTTTTTTTCAGGAATCTTTTGCCTTCAGAGGTGGAGGATTACTTTGTAACAGTCACACAGGAAAACTGCCCTTAGACACACAACACAATGGTTCTCAGATTTTAGATAGCCCCAAATCCCCTTCTGTGTGCCAGTTTAAAATGCAGATTCCTGGGCTCCACCTCCGGAAGATTCTGATCCTTTAGGTTGGAGCACAGCCTAAGAATCTGTGTTTGTAGCCCATTCCAGGGCATTTTGATGGAGGTGGTGTAATTGGTCTACTATTGCTGCTATAACAAATTGCTACAAACCCAATGGCCTCCAACATCATGAATTTATTTTCTCACACTTCGGGAGGTCAGAAGTCTGATAAAAGCCTTGCTGCACTAAGATCAAGGTGTCAGTAGGGCTGTTTTCCTTCTAGAGGGGAGAATCTGCTCTCAAGCCACCTGCATTCCTTGTCTGACAATCCCTTCATCTGTCTTCAAAGCAGGCAGCCTTATCTCTCAGACCCTGCTTTCTTCCTCGTACCTGTTTCTTTCTCTCTAACCTCAGTTGGGCAGGTTCTCTGATGTTAAGAATACTTTAAGATAACATCAGGCCTCTAGATGATTCAAAATACTCTCATCCCAGGGTCTCTAATCTTACTTACATCTGCAAAAATCCCTTTTGTGGTCCAAAGCAACGTATTCACAGGTTCTGGGCTGTGGGCATCTTTCCAGGGCAAAGGATAAGGCATTATTCTGTCTACCACGGGGAATCTGCAGGCCAGATTTCGAAAAAC
The DNA here is from genome assembly GCF_009764315.1 of Trachypithecus francoisi. NCBI lineage: Eukaryota > Metazoa > Chordata > Mammalia > Primates > Cercopithecidae > Trachypithecus > Trachypithecus francoisi. Next base: position 126,646,981 of record NW_022681471.1, on the reverse strand, counting down.
CTGCACGCGACAGAGTGTATTCCATTTTTCTGGCCGCCCACAATATCCATAAACCGTGGTTCTCCACTGGGGTAATCTTTTAGCCCCAGGAATATTTGGCTATGTCTGGAGGTATTTTGGGGTTGTTACAGCTGGGAAATAGGGGTGCTCCTGGCATAGTGTGAGTAGAGGCCAGGATTGCTGCTCAACAGCCCACATAGCAGGGTGGCCCCCACCATAAAAAGCAATTATCTGACCCGAATATCAATAGTGCTCAATTTGGAAAACTCTGCCATTAGCAGAGATGAGGAATTAAGGACATATTAATAAGCACATTCATTCTTTTATGTCCATCAATAGCTTTGCTCTGTCTAACCTGACATTACATTGACAGATTTCCCTTTAAGTCAATCCGATCTATATTTACCATCTTAAAACTACAGGTTTACTTGGAGCTTTCTCATCTACACTACTCCCTTCAAATTCCATTCCTTTCATAAGTTTTGAAACACTTTAAATACCATGTCAGATCAGTGCATTCGCTTGCTAGGGCTGCCTTTGGGGGACTTAACAGAAATTGTTCTCTTGCCGTCCTGGAGGCTGGAAGTCCGAGATCCAGGTGTGGGTAGGGCTGGTTCCTCCTGAGACCTCTCTCCTTGGCTTGGAGATGCCCTCTTTCCCTGTGTTCTCAAGTGGTCGTCCTTCTGTGTTTGCCTACGTCCTAATCTCTTCTTCTTATAAGGACATCAGTCCCATTGTATCAGGGCTCACCCAAATGACTTTATTTTACCTTAATCATTTCTTTAAAAGCTCTGTCTCCAAATACAGTCACATACTGAGGTCCTCCTGGGGGTTAGGACTCCAACATCTGAATTTAGAGGACCACAATTCAGCCCATAACAATACATGTAAATACCTTCTCTTTAAAAAACAGAATTGGGAATGATTAAGACAATGATTATAAAAGACATCTGAAAATCTTAAGATACTAAATCAATACATAGAACTAAGCTGAGCATTTTTTTTTCTGAATAGTTTTGAAGAGAACAGTATACCTCTTATCTGTGAAACTATGATACATATTCACAAACAAGCCGGGGTTCTTGATCACAAGGCACGAAAATTGAATCAATTTGCTAATTTTAAAGCCAGGCTAATAATTTATACTCTTAACTTTTGATTTATTTGTTTCTTTGTTTGTTTTTGTTTTAAAGGCACACAAGGAGACTCAATTTTAGATACGGTGACCCATTTCTCACCATATCCAAAATTATCTGATATCGAATTAAGAACACCACCCAGAATTCAAAAGCACCCAGTGGAGACGAGTTTGCAATGACGTGGAGAAGGTAGTCTTGCACTCCATTTTACAATCTCCTTTAACTCCCTGGCATTATCTTTGGCATCTCGATGAAATTTCATTGTGTGTTGTAGGGCAATCCCAGATAAAAAAAGCACCCAATATGGATTTTTCTGTTTTATTATTTTATTGATTGATTTTTTTTTTTTTTGAGACAGGGTTTCTCTCTGTCTCCCAGGCTACAGTGCAGTGGCATGATCAAAACTTACTGCAGCCTCGAACTCCTGTGCTCAAGTGATCCTCTCAACTCAGCCTCCTGAGTAGCTGGAATCACAGACTTGCCCCACCACACCTGGCTAATTTTTGAATTTTTTATTTGTAGAGATGGAGTGTCATTATGTTTCTCAGGCTGGTCTTGAACTCCTGGGCTCAAGCAATCCTCCTGCCTCAGCCTCCTGAGTAGCTGGGACTACAGATATGCACCAACATGCCCAGCTAATTTTTTGTAGAGACAGGGTCTTACTATGTGGCCAGGGCTGGTCTCAAATTCCTAGCCTCAAGCAATCTTCCTCCCTCTCAAAGTGCTGGGAATACAGGTGTGAGTCACCTCGCCCAGGCAATGTGGATTTTTCAAGCCCTTTCCTAAAGATAAGGAAGGAGAGAGAAAAAATACACCCAGTGTTGCTTTTGACCAGGGAAAGGTAAAATGCCTGCTTCTTAACTTGATGAACAGGCCACAGTCACGAACCCCCTTGTGGGCACCATGATCTGAGATGTCAGTGACTATGAGTTTCCATGGGAACACATCCCACATGAATGTAGGCAAATCCTTTCTGCCTGCATGTGGGGACAGCGGATGGCAGTACCATGGTCATGCCAGGCACAAACTGTTGCACTGGCCTCTGCAGCAGAGTGTCCCACAGCCAGGCCACATTTCAGCTAGGGAATGCTCACCTGTTCCTGTTTATTTCCACAAACAGGACCTAGTAGGAGATATATGGAGGCTCAGTTGGATTTGTTTTGCTTTAACAAGACTCAGTGGCAGAGGCCAGCGCAGGTGAAGTGTACTACGGCTCCATTCTGTGGCACCCACGTCACCTTGGCTTGGAGAGGCGTCTCTGTGGTAGACAATCCCATCTGCATGGCATTCGTACTGAGGTATCCTCTCCATCTAGAAAGGACTCAGACTCATTTCCCCTTAGTTTATATTTTATGTATTTTTCACAGTCAGATTCATTTTTAAAGGTCTTTGGTTGGACATCTGCCATTTGTGTTTGCGACTGTCACTTGGAGTGCACTGCTTGGGGAATCGGATGGGTAATATGCCCAACAGCTCCACAAGCTTGGGTGACTTTCAGACATCCCTTTCCTAATTGCAGTTTGCTTATGTCTAATGTGTGAGCAACACTTGGCCTTACAGTCCAGGCAAAGCTGCTTCTTCGCTTATTTTTTATTTTATTTTTTGCTTTGATCTGACCATGATGGGTTATATGTAAGCATGCAGCTGTAGTAGGTCTGGGTGTTTCTAATACAATGTTAAATAATTCAAAGTCCCTGCCTTCTTGAAGCAGCATCTGAGGCAGGATGCAAATAGGCACACATTACGCAGTGGTTAGAGAACTAACCAGTGACGGGTATGTCGGCTGTGTCACGTACAGGGCTCATCTCACCCTCTGAAGGGCCTACCAATTGTCACTTTACAATTGAGGAGATGGAGGCTCATGAGAATTCATGAAACATGCTCCAAATCACATCCAGACAAAGTAACAGAAGAACTGGAAGACAGCCCAGTTCAGCTGACCACATATGGCACGTGAAGGCTATGAGAGCTGCTCCACGGAGGAGAGAATGCACAGAAATTAGCACAGTTGCTCTTCTGTTGTTTAGATCCATCAGTTGCCATCCTGATTCTCTGCCCATAAGTTCCTCCTTCCCTCTTTTCTCCATCTCATAAGAACTAGATCACAGACTTTGGCTGATTGGCATTTTGTGGCCTCTCACTGCGTGGTGAGCACAGGCACAAATGATGCAAACCTCTCATCTAGAAGACACATTTCATGGCACAGCTGACCTGCTGGGAGACCCAGCTCTGTTTGAGACCAAGCAGCTCCCTTCAACAGCATTGAGCTCCATCCTGTTTACATTTACTGTATGGTGCTTGGGTTGGTGTATAATCCTCCTAATAGCCAAACTGCAGGGTTTCTTCTCAACCCTGCAATTATATCTTATGGCTTCAAAAGGCAGCCCTTTTAGTTCAGCCTTTGGTGTTTTAGGGAACTGAGTACCTTTCTCTATCAGTCAGTCTCTTTTGTAAGGCACAGTCTCTTTCGTAAACTTGTTTGTTGTTGTCGTATTGTTGTTTTATTCCTTTTGGGGAGAACTGGGTCTTGCTATGTTGCCCAGGCTAGTTTCAAATTCCTGAGCTGAAGCAATCCTTCCACCTTTGTCTGCCTAAGTGCTGGGATTACGGGCAGGAGCCACCACACTCGGCCAGTCTTTTTTTTATAGCCAATGCTGGCAATGACATTTAATAGTTATTAATGCCCCAAATTGCATCTTACTTTATTTTTGTCTAGTAAGCTTCATTACAGCTGATTATCTCAAATTACCCAGGTTCGCTTAGCATTCATATAAAAACACCTCCACCTCCTCCTTAACAAAAACAAACCAACCAAAAAAACTTTAAGATGTAATTTTCTTCTGATTTTGTCCAAAAGTACAGGCTATGCTTTTATGCATTGTTTCGTAGTTTTCTAGTGTACAATTAGAAAGATGTTTAATCTGAAGGAATGTGGGCTTGCCCTAGCTTTGAATTTGGTCTCTCATTTGGCAACTTTGAACCGTCTCACTGAGCCTGCAATTGCCTGCAATTGAAATTCTTCCACGTGCCCACAGAGAGGGAAGCACATAGATGTTTTCGACAGCACTGCTTGGTGTAGAAAACAACAAGTCAAATCAAGAAATACCTAATATGCAGCAATAGGGAAATGGATCGATGCTCATACATTCACAAAATGAAATCCCCATGGCAATTAAAACAAACACGCTAGAGTTGTTCGTCTAGACATGGGTCAACTTGAAAACACCATGTGGAATGTAAAAAAAAGAAGCTGAAAAGTCTTTGGTAAAATAAATTATTTATGTGAATTTTTAAAAATTTAGAAAAGGTTTTATATAGTAGAGGCCTAAGAAAGATCATGTAAACAGCATTGACCGGCTCTGGGAGAAAGGGAAGGAATGGTGGCTGGAGAACCACCTCTGGGCTACTGTGTTTCTTTTAAAATGTTCTAGTGCAACTACGACAAAATGTAAAATTGTGTTAAAGCCTTTTGTGGAGTACTTGTATAAATTAGATTGTGTACTATTCAAGGAGTTATTAGTAATAATAATTTGGAGGGGAGAAGAATTTCGGGGACGTAGGGAACATCACTGTTCCTTACTATTTGGAAACTTTGCTAAAAAGTCATCGTAATGTCAACTGGATTGCCAAAGGAGCAGTATAACTCTTCAAAATTAATAATGTCCTCATATTATTAAGGATTTCTTGGTTCTTCTGAAGAATTGTGACCTCAGGTTCTACTCAAGTAATCTTATGTTCATCTTCAAAAAGTAATGAGTACTCTATTGACCAGAGAAAGCATTTCTTAGTGTTTTACCTGAGACCCTGTTACTAACAACAGTAGTTCTGTATTATCCATTATTCAAAGGAACATAGAAATTTCTTTACAGCATATATATTGCAGTCTCTGAAAAAAAAGGAAAACACTAGAAAAACATTGCAAAAGCAGACTGGATTAGTCTAGGAATTTGCTTACTGGTGTTTAATTAATATTATGCACTACACTGGTGAGTATAAGTGAGCTACTATTATCACAGATGGTAAGAACATTTTTCTTTTCCTCTTCCTCAAATGACCTCGTAACTGTAAATACAGAAATATTGAGTTTCAAAATTGGTAAATCAAAATTGGAGTCTGTAGCAACAATGGGAAATAAGGACCATCAATAGTTACTATTTATTTTTCCCAAACATATCATTAGCAGAAGCAACATTTCTAATAACAAGAGATTTCTATTTACATCCACTGGGATAATATATGAAAATATTCACTACTAATTCTATAATTGTTATTTAACTTTTGCAGAGTGCCTCTACTGATCTCATTTTGGGGATGGTTGTTGATCATTATGCTCACTTACTCACAATAAATGATGGGGAAAGTCTGTCATAAAGCATTTTATGTTTGTGGCTTCTATCTTTCTTTTGCTCTGTCTTCAGGCTATTCCTTTGGCCCCATAAATACCGGATGATATAGTACTTGCTGGGTGCAGAATCATTCTCCTCCAAATATTTGTTCACAAATAGAAAGAAAGAAGGGAAAACAGACTGGTTCCTTAGCAAATATTAAGAGCAAATGCCTTCACATTGACAATATTCATCCAGATGAGAATGGCCATTAGCCTCACTGTCCAGAGATCCAGAGGATTGGAGGAAAAAACCCATGGGAACTTAGACAGATGAATACGTGAAACTATATTAATTAAAATTGCCCTTAGTAGTTTTCTTTCGTCTAAACAGCTGCTCCCCACCGAGAATTCCTATTGTTCTATTGGGTAATAGATACTGAAATAGATTCACTCTTGCTTAATTCTATAACAAGCTAGCTACTCCTTGAGATATAGAGGGTTTACCCAAGTGAACCAAGTTAACTCTTTCAAAACGACAACTGCCACTTCTGAGTGTGCGCCCCAAAGTTCTTTCACCTCATAACAGGTGATTCTCTGAGGTGTTTATGCACATAAATATTTGATTAAAAAGTTGCCTTATTTCATTTCTTAGGAAATCCTCAAATGTTTCACTTATTAGTTTAATACCATGATATTTAAATTCAGGTCAATGTCACAGAGCTCATAATAACCCTAAACTTTGGCACATAGGACAGAAAATTTTGGTAGATGAAAGTTCCACTGTGGTTTCCTAGTTTGCAATTGAAGCATTCTTCTTCATACACATCCAGAAAACAGTATTTTCTGGAGCAGAAAATACCCCATGTTCCCAACCTGCGTGTAAAACCAAATGCAGAGATTGCTACTGATCATCCTCCCTTTGTTCACTCATTCATTTGCCATGCACGTGTTTGAGCTCCTACCACAGGGCTGTACCCGTAGTAGATGCTGGGGACTGTGCAGTGAACAGAATCAGAGCTGCTGTCATCAAAAGCACAGATATCCATGGGGAAAACAAGTACATGGCACGAGGAAAGAGAGGCAGAGCACTGAGCAACAGTGACATTTTACACGGGTTGAGCAGGAAATGCAGAGACTGAAAGGAGCACAACGCCATGGGGAGAATGCTTCTACAGAGCGCAAGGCACTGGCCCTGGCCCTGGGACCAGAGAGGGCTTCAGGTGCTTCAGGATGAACAAGAGGCCAATACGGGTGAGATGGGGATGGATAGCAAGGGGGACTTGCTAGAGCAAAGAGCCCAGCAGCAGCAGGAGCCAGCCACAGACACCCTAGCAGGCATCATAAGAACATTCCCGAGTGCATCGAATGAGGTGGGAAGCTGTTAGAACATTTTGAGGACAGGGTGGCCATGAACTAACTTATATTCTGTAAGAATCGCCTGCATCAAAAAGAGAAAAGAAAAAGTTTACAGGGAAGAAACATGGCAGGCACCACCCGAACCAAGCGATCAAGGTCAACATCACCAGGGCGAAGCCACGTGGCTATTGTGTACCCTCGAATACAGTGAGGAGAAAGGCACCTCTCCTAGGTCATGTCCTTCCCCAAATCCCAAAACCCCAGTCTAATTGTGACAAAACATCAGACAGAATCAAACTGAGAGACTTTCTATAAAACACCAGACAAGGACTCCTTAACACTGTCAAGGTCATGAAAGACAAGGAAAGTACAATAAATTGTGACAGATCAGAGGGGACTAGAGGATATGATGATGACCAAATGCAGTGTGGGATCTGGATTTGATGCTGGAACAGAGAGAGGTGATTAGTGGAAAAACTTGGAAAATCCAAATACAGTCTCTAATATCGTTAACAGTATTGCAGCAATGTTAAATTCTTTGTTTTGACAGATGTACTATATCTTAGTCTGTTTGTGCTGCAGTAACAGAATACCACAGCTTGAGTAATTTATAAAGAACAGAAGTTTGTTTCTCATAGTTCTGGAGTCTGAAAAGTCAGTGTCTGGTGAGGTCTGATCTCTGTTTCCAAGATGATGCCTTGAAAACTGTCACCCAAATTCCTGTTTTTTTGCTTCATAAATGATAAGTTGAACTGCTTCCCTATTGATCAATGGAACAAAATGCTTGTGAACCAAACTTTGTGTAAGCTTCTCCTTTTCCCATGGGTACCTGAACTTCGACTCCACCCTCCTCTTGCGCCAACAGACCACCCCTCCTAAGAACAGGCTGGGCTAAGGGTAAGACATTCTCTGACTGTCCTATAGCATCATCCTGCATCTGACTCGCCAACACCTGGCTCTTAGTCTTGTTTACTTCTTATAAAAGTAAAACTCTTTTTGCCCAACTCTTGAGACATGTGCCCATAAGCAATCTCCCTACTGCAAATACTTCCCCTCCCCTAATTGCAACCCTCCCTCCCTTGCAATTGCCTGTAAAATAAAGTCTCTCCTTGCTAAGCCCTTGTTTTCTACTTGACAGTGTCCTTTAAGAACAATAAGACTTGAACCACTTTCTCCAACTTCCCTTTGAATTCATGCCTCACTTTGGAGAGAGGAATGGTACCCTACAGAAAGGACAGATGATGGATCTTTATAAGGCATTGTGACGTGCTCTCCCCAGCAGTAAGTTTCCATTCAAATTAGAGTCCTGAAAGCCTTGGGAAATAGCCGGGAGAAGGACTACATAAAAAAAATAAAGTTTACGAACCAAAGAAAAGTCTAAGTGAAATAATGCAACTCTTTTGTTTCTGTCTTATTAACAGTTCAAAAAAGACCCTCTTAAAACATTAATGTGAATTATGTACTCTCAGATTTAATTTGAGTTATAGTCTGCCAATAAGAGAATCACATGGACACCGCGACTTGGAGCTTTCCAGCCTCCTAAACTATTTATGCAAATGTCTCTCTACAGGACTCAAGAATGCTATGCTAAGGCTAGAATGAAAAGGAAAAACATTCTCATTGACTATACTAAATCCCTGTGAACTTTGCCTTTGGGGATAGATTTGGTTTATTCAGTTGATTATTTCCTTGAGCCAAAAGAGCTTTTCCAGAGTCTGCAACCCCTGTTTTTATTTTAGCGGTAATAATGTCCAGATTGAGCCTTTGGCAAGAAACACTTCCCCTTTGTGGCCTGTGGTTTACTATGCAAATGGGTTGCAAGTGAACAGATGTAGCTGATGGGGCAAAATCTCAGAATCACCAAGGATCTTGGAAAGGAATGCTGTTGTAAGGAAATACAATAGGCAGCGTGAAATATGTACATATGTGTGTGGGTGTGTACACACTTTATACATATATACACACACACACACACACATACATATTCAGATGCATATACATATACATATACATATTCCATGGCAGACTCCCAGCTCAGTAGCCCTGGTTATTCAACATTCTGTCTACTAAGACCAAGTCTGGTCTTGTCCTCGGTAAACAAGGGGGCATCTATGAGTCTTATCTAAGTCATATAGGGAAAGGTAGCTATTTGCAGTAAGCTATTTCCAGAGCTCCAAGAGTCGGGGGATCACTTTACTATCACTGTTTCCAAGGATACTAGGGCTTGGGTAAAGTTTGACAAAGTCAGTGGCAATGAAATAAAAGTCAAAAGTGTGTAATCAAATGATAAGATGGGACCTTTAGAGGTGACAGATGAGTATCTAAGCAACCAGGAAAGCCTGCTCTTAATTGACTCCAAGAAAAACACACAAAGGAGAGAAAAGCCATTTTGCAATTTCTCAAAGTCAAATAATTGCTGTCATCTCATGCCCCAAGACTGAGAAATCTTGTCTGTAGCTGGAAATTTTACTAACTGAAAAGTGACGATCAAAATGCCAATGCCAACCTGGCATTTGGAGCCTCCAAGACACTAAAATGTGTAAGAATATCAAATACTCGACCCCATAAGTCTTTTGACCTTTCTTGGAGATGAAATTTGAGGGGGCTGACCACAAAGATGAAAGCTGTCCTTGTTTCCCATCATAGTAGATTCATTTTATTTTACTCTCGATTAAAAATATATATTGTACAGTTCGTCTTTAAAAGGTCAACGCTTCTGGGAGAGACTTCAAGATGGGAGTTGATCAGAAATTAGCAGGACCCAGCAAACTCACTTCTACATTCCATTCAAAGGAAAAGAAATTTTGCATCAAAAAAACCAAGCCAGACTCACACGTTCATCACAGCACTATTCACAATACCAAAGTCATAGAATCAACCTAAGTGTCCGTCAATGACGACTGGATAAAGAATGTGTGGTACATATACACCACGGAATGTTATGCAGCCACAATAAAGAATGAAATCATGTCCTTTGCAGCAACATGGATAGAGTTGGAATCTATTATCCTACATGAAATAACTCAGAAAGTCAAATACTGCATGTTCTCACTTATAAGTAGGAGTTAAACAATGGGTGCACATGGACATAAAGATGGAAACAATAGATACTGGGAACTCCAAAAGGGAGAAGGGTGGGAAGGGGGTGAGGGTTTTTACAATTATCTATTGGGTATACTTGATGAACATAGATGCAGAAATCCTCAACAAAATACTAGCACACCAAATCCAGCAGCACATGAAAAAGCTAATCCAACGTGATCAAGTAGTTTTTATTCCTGTGATGCAAGTTTGGCTCAACATATGCAAATCAATAAATGTGATTCATCATATAAACTAAACTACAAATGAAAACCACATGATCATCTCAGTAGATGCACAAAGGCTTTCAATAAAATTCAACATCCCTTCATGTTAAAAATCTTCAAGCATTGAAGGAACATACCTCAAAATAATAAAAGCCATCTATGACAAACCTACAGCCAACATCATACTGAACAGACAAAAGGTGGAAGCATTCCCTTTGAGAACCGGAAAAAGACAAGGATGCTGTTTCTCATCACTCCTATTCAACATAGTACTGAAAGTCCTGGCCAGAGCAATTGGGCAACAGAAAGAAATAAAAGGCATGTAGATAGGAAGATAGGAGGTCAAAATACCTGTTACAGATGATATGATACTATACCTAGAAAACTCCATAGTCTCTGCCCAAAAGCTCCTAGATCTGATAAACAGCTTCAGCAAAGCTTCAAGATACAAAATCAATGTACAAAAATAAGTAGCATTTCTACACATCAACAATATCCAATCTGACAGCCAAATCAAGGATGCAATCTCATTCACGATAGCCACGAAAGGAATAAAATACCTAGGAAGACAGCTAACTAGGGAGGTGAAAGATCTCTACAATGAGAATTACAAAACACTGCTCAAAGAAATCAGAGATGAATAAGCAAATGGAAAAGCATCCCATGCACATGGATAGGAGGAATCTGTATTGTTAAAATGGCCATGCTGTCCAAAGCAATTTACAGATTCAATACTATTCCTATGAAACTACCAGTAACATTCTTCACAGAAATAGAAAAAATTATTTTAAAATTCATATGGAACCAAAAGAGAGCCCAAATAGCCAAGGCAATTCTAATCAAAAAGAACAAAGCTGGAGGCATCATGCTACCTGACTTCAAACTACCCTACAAAGCTGCAGTAACCAAAACAGCATGGTACTAGCTCAAAAATAGACATATAGACCAGTGAAACAGAATAGAGAGCCCAGAAATAATGCCACGCACCTACAAACATTGGTCTTTGACAAAGCTGACATAAACAAGCAATGGGGAAAGGATTCCCTATTCAATAAATGGTGCTGGAATAACTGGCTAGTCATATGAAAAAGATTTAAACTGGGCCCCTTCCTTACACCATATACAAAAATCAACTCAAGATGGATTAAAGACTTAACTGTAAAACCTAAAATTCTAAAAAATCTGGAAGATAACCTAGGAAATACCAATTGAGGCATAGACCCTGGCAAAGATTTCATGACAAAGATGCCAAAAGCAACTGCAACAAAAATAAAAAATGATGAATAGGGTCTAATTAAATGAAAGAGCTTCTGCACAGCAAAAGAAATTATCAACAGAGTAAAGGGACAACCTACAGAATGGGAGAAAAATTTTGCAAACTATTCCTTCAACAAAGGTCTGTTACCAAGAATCTATAAGGAATTTGAACAAGTTAACAAGCAAAAAACAACACCATTAAAAAATGGGCAAAGGACATGAAGAGACACTTTTCAAAAGAAGAAATACATGTGGCCAACAAGCATATTAAAAATGTCCAACATCACTAATTGTATTAATTCATTTTCACATTGCTGTAAAGAAATATCTGAGACTGGGTAATTTATAAAGGAAAGAGTTTTAATTGACTCACAGTTCAACATGGCTGGCGAGGCCTCAGGAAACTTACAATCATGGCAGAAGGCACCTCTTCACAGGGTGGCAGGAGAGTGAAGAGAGAGCAAAAGGTAAAGAACTCCTTATAAAACCATCAGATATCATGAGAACTCACTCACCATCATGAGAACAGCATGAGGGAAACTGCTACCATGATCCAGTCACCTCCATCCCTTGACACACGGGGATTACAATTCAAAATGAGATTTCAGTGGGGACACAGAGCCAAACTATATCATTCTGTCCCTGGCTCCTCCCAAATCTCATGTCTTTTCACATTTCAAAATTAACCATGCCTTCCCAACAACAGTCCCCCAAAGTCTTAACTAATTTCAGCATTAACTCAAAAGTCCAGAGTCCAAAGTCTCATCTGAGACAAGCTAAGTCCCTTCTTCCTAGGAGCCTGTAAAATCAAAAGCAAGCTAATTACTTCTAAGATACAATGTGGGTACAGGCATTGGATAAATGCTCCCATTCCAAATAGGAGAAATTGGCTAAAACAAAGGGGCTACAGGCCCAGTTCAAGTGCAAAATCCAGCGGGGCAGTCATTAAATCTTAAAGCTCCAAAATGATCTCTCTTGACTCCATTTCTCACATCTGGGCATGCTGGGAGCAAGAGGTGGGCTCCCATGGCCTTGGGCAGCTCCTTCGTGGGCTGGTGTTGAGTACCTGTGGCTTTTCCAGGTGCATAGTGTAAGCGGTCAGTGGATCTACCATTCTGGGGTTTGGAGGACGATGGCCCTCTTCTCACAGCTCCACTAGGCAGTCCTCCAGTAGGGACTCTGTGTGGGGACTCCAACCCCACATTTCCCTTCCACATTGCCCTAGCAGAAGTTTTCCATAAGGGCTCTACCCCTGCAGCAGACTTCTGCCTGGACATCCAGGCATTTCAATACATCCTGTGAAATCTAGGCTCCCAAATTAGGTTTCCAAGGCTCAATTATTGAATTCTGTGCACCCTCAGTCCCAACATCATGTGGAAGCCACCAAGGCTTGGGGCTTGCACCGTCTGAAGCAACGGCTCATGCTGTACCTTGGCCTCTTTTAGCCACAGCTGGAGATGGAGCAGCTGGGATACAGGGTATCAAGTCCCAAGGCTGCACAGAGCAGTGGGGGCCCTGGGCCTGGCCCAGGAGCCATTATTCCCTGCTAGGCCTCCAAGCCTGTGATGGGAGAGGCTACTGTGAAGACCTCTGTCATTCCCTGGAGATATTTTCCCCATTGTCTTGGCTATTAACATTCGGCTCCTTGTTACTTATGCAAATTTCTGCAGCCAGCTTGAATTTCTCCCCAGAAAATGGGTTTTTCTTTCCTACCTCATGGCTGGCTGCAAATTTTCCAAACCTTTATGCTCTGTTTCCTTTTTAAACATAAGTTCCAATTTCAGATCATCTCTCTCAAGGTCAAAGTTCCACAGATCTCCGGGCAGTGGCAAAATGCTTCCAGTCTCTTTGCTAAAGCATAGTAAGAGTGACCTTTGCTCCAGTTCCCAACAAGTTTCTCATCTCTGTCCAAGACCACCTCAACTTGGACTTCATTGTCCATATTACTATCAATATTTTGGCCAAAACCATTCAACAAGTCTCTAGGAAGCTCCAAACTTTCCCACATCTCCTGTCTTCTTCTGAGCCCTGAAAACTTTTCCAACCTCTGCCCATTAAAGTTCCAAAGTCACTTCCACATTTTCAAGTATCTTTATAGTAGTACCCTACTCTCTGCAGTACCAATTTGTTACCAGTAGAAGAGATTCAAGTTACCCAGGTTACCGGCAGTAATCCGTACACATCCACAGCAACTTCAGTCCTTGCCTCTTCAGAAGAATTCGACTGAAAGGCATAAAGCAGAAAAGGAGACCAAGGTAAGTTTCAGAGCAGTAGTGGAAGTTTATTTAAAAGGCTTTAGAACAGGAAAGAAAGGAAAAGTCACTTGAAAGAGACCCGAGCGGGCATCTGAAGGTCCAAGAGAGAACAGAGAGTAAAAGAAAACAGCAAAAAGGGGGCTTTAACCTGGAGCCTAGGCTCACCTCTTTCCCACAATTCTTCTCTTGGGGCAGCCCAATGCGCAGTGTCTTGCCTACCTTTTATAACTGTGCACACATGCGGTGTGTTTGGGGAGTTGGTATGCATGCCCATCTGAGGCTTTCTTCCCTTTTCCAGTGGAATATACCTGGAAGATCATACTTTGCCATTTTTGTCTCTCTCTCTCTCTTTTTTTTTTTTTTGTTTTTGAGACAGAGTCTTGCTCTGTCGCCTAGGCTGAAGTGCAGTGGCGCCATCTCGGCTCACTGGCACCATGTCCGGGTAATTTTTCGTAGGTCTAGTAGAGACGGAGCTTCACCGTGTTAGCCAGGATGGTCTTGATCTCCCGGCCTCGTGATCCGCCCACCTCGGCCTCCCAAAGTGCTGGGATTACGGGCCATTTTTGTCTCTTAACATGCATGCCCAGGAAGTTGCTTCTCTGTGGGGCCTGCATTCAATTAACATTTTGATGTTAACAAATGTGGACCATCAGGAAATGGTCTCTCCATAGCACTGCCGAATTATCAGTTTTAGAGAGGCAATGTGATAATTGCCAAACCATCACCTGACATGTCTAATGGGTGGGGGGAGAGCTCTCTCCTGCCCCACTCATACCTAACTACCTGTGACAAATATACTGTATTAGTCCATTTTCACACTGCTCTAAAGATACTACTGAGACTGGGTAATTTACAAACAAAGGAGGTTACCAGGCAAGATGTCAGAGCCCTGGCAGTGGGAAGTGGTCAACTCACAGGTTGGTAAAAAGAATTTACCAACAACAGTAGAGGTTTGAAAAAGGAAAGTTTATTAGGAAGGAAGAACTACATTGGGCACCTCAGCAAGAGGACTGAGCATGCCTCAGGGGATTTTTCCATAGCGATATCAATAGACCTTAAGGCAGGAGCTCAGGGTTGTAAAATGAGTTTCAGCACAGCATTCCAGAGATGTATAGAAATGTTAGTTACTTATAAAAGTTGAAACAGGCCTGGAACCAGATGCCAACTCAGATACTACGGAAGTTTAGTTACTTCTAAATTCCCAGATAAGAAGTTTTGCCTCCAGGCCCATTTGATGGTCACCAGGAAGTCTTTGGTCCCTTCTAAATTTTTTCAGATAAGGAGTTTTGCCTCTGGATGATCTGTTTGATGGTCACCAAGCGGTCTGCTCCCTTCTAAATTCCTCCGATAAAGATTTTTTTATTTTATTTTTTTGTCTCCAGGGTCTGTTCAATGGTCACCAGGTGATTTTTCACAGTTCCACATGGCGGGGGAGGCCTCAGGAAACTTACCATCATGGCAGAAGACAAAGGGGAAGCAAGTACCTTTTCACAGGGTGGCAGGAGAGAGAAGAGAGAGTGAAAGGGGAAGAGCCCCTTATAAAACTATCAGATCTCATGAGGACTCACTCACTATCATGAGAACAGCATGGGGGAAAACACCACATGATCCAATTACCTCCCTCCTCGTGGGATTACAAGTCTCTCCCTTGATCCATAGGATTACAATTTGAGATGCCATTTGGGTGGGAACATAGATCCAGACCATATTATTACTAATCATTACAGAAATGCAAATCAAAACCACAATGAGACACCATCTCACACCAATCAGAATGGTTACTATTAAAAAGTCAAAAAACAAATGCTGGTGAGGTTGCAGAGAAAAGGGAATGCTTATGCTTATGCACTGCTGGTGGGAATGTAAATTAGTTCAGTCATTGTAGAAAATAGTGTGGTCATTTCTGAAAGAACTTATAACAGACTTACCATTTGACCCAGCAATTCCATCACTGGGTATATACCTGAAGGAATATAAATTATTCTACCATAAAGACACTTGCACATGTATGTTCATTGCAGCACTGTTCACAATAGCAAACACATGGAATCAACCTAAATACCCACCAATGGTAGACTGGATAAAGAAAATGTGGTACATATACACCATGGACTGCTATGCAGCCATAAAAAGAAAGCGATCATGTCCTTTGCAGTGACATGGATGGAGCTGGAGGCCATTATCCTAAGTGAACTAATAGGAACAGAAAATCAAATACCACGTGTTTTCACTTATAAGTGGGAGCTAAACATTCAGAACACATGGACACAAAGAAAATAATAGACACCAGGACCTACCTGAGGGTGGAGGCTGGGAAGAGGCTGAGGATCAAAAAACAACCTATTGAGTACTATGTTTAATGCCTGGGTGACGAGATAATATGTACACCAAATCTCCATGACATGTAATTTACCTATATAACAGCCCTGAACATGTACTCATAAATTTAAAATAAAAGTTGGGGTATAAAAAGAAGTAAATAGAGAGTGATGAAATTACCCAAGACCACAGCTAGGAAGGGGTATAGCATGAATCAGAACCTGGTAGGTTTGCTGAATCTCCAGATGAAAAATAGCACATCCACTCTAATAGATACAATATGATTTTTGATTGGTTGATACGAGTGCCATACTGATTGTAAAATGTCTTCAGTATCACTTCATTCATTACTTCACGATATATGAAGTGTCCTAAGTAATCAGAATTTTCTTGGTGGCAATTGGGATAAGCCACATACTAGGTAATTTTCAGGATAAAAGGGCCAGGTTGACTTATTTTAATAGGTACCTGGGCTTTGCATGGCTTTTTAGAGCTTCAGTCTAGATCACCTCTGAAACAAATTCATGATCAACCATCCTCCTGGATTCCACGAACAAAGATGTGAAGCTGAGGTGTGTGTATTGTATGTTAAAATTAAAAAGTAAAATAAAAAATAATTGTCTTAAAAAGAAATAAATTATATTAATTTAAAAGAATGTCTAACATTAAAATTATTTTGAACTGGATTAAGAAAATGTGGCACATATACACCATGGAATACTATGCAGCCATAAAAAAGGATGAGTTTGCGTCCTTTGTAGGGACATGGATGCAGCTGGAAACCATCATTCTTAGCAAACTATCACAAGAACAGAAAACCAAACACCGCATGTTCTCACTCATAGGTGGGAACTGAACAATGAGATCACTTGGACTCGGGAAGGGGAACATCACACACTGGGGCCTATCATGGGGAGGGGGAAGGAGGGAGGGATTGCATTGGGGAGTTATACATGATATAAACGTCATGCACATGTACCCTAGAACTTAAAGTATAATTAAAAAAAAAAAAAAGAATATCGTGTACTATTTAACAACGGTTAATAAAATATTTTAATGTAAAAAAAAAAAGAAAAAATTATTTTGAAACTTAAATATTTGACTCATTCATAGACCCAGGCCTAGTATATTTTCAGAAATTAAATTCTCATTTGAATAGTTAAAAAATAATTCAATAAGCTCCAAACTTCTTTTCAGTGCTTTTATTATCCATGAAAATGTGGATCTTAGTTTTTTTTTTTTTTTTTCTGTAATGGAATGTGCAAGGATTCATTTTATATTTGCTCATCAATTTGTAATATTCAGACTGCTTTCATATGCATTTTTTCAGTTATCAGAGAGGCCAGATAATATAGTGATTAAAACCATGGACTCTGTAGTCAGACTGCCAGAGGGTTAAATCCCAGTTTCCCCACTTAGTAGCTGTATGATCTCGAGCAAGTTACTTAACTTTTTTGTGCTTTAATTTTATTCCTTATAATAGGTACAATTATTGTGCCTAATTGGTAGACCTGTTGTTGAATTAATACCATAAAATACTTACAAGAGTAAACAGTGTTAGCTATCGTTATTATAGTTATGTAATGAAATTTTCAGAACTAATGGGAAAGTACCTGAGTGTCTGAAGGGATTCATGGTAAATCAAAGAATCAGGGCAGGCTCCCTGACATTAAAGTAATTTGCTTTTTTTGTTTGTTGTTTTTGAGACGGAGTTTCCCTCTTGTTGCCCAGGCTGGCGTGCAATGGCGTGATCTCTGCTCACGGCAACCTCCTACTCCCGGGTTCAAGCGATTCTTCTGCCTCAGCCTCCTGAGCAGCTGGGACTACAAACATGCACCACCACGCCTGGCTAATTTTGTATTTTTAGTAGAGACGGGGTTTCTCCACGTTGGTCAGGCTGGTCACGAACTCCCGACCTCGGGTGATCCGCCTGCCTCGGCCTCCCAAAGTGCTGGGATTACAGGCATGAGTCATTGCACTAGGCCTAAAGTAATTTGTTAACAAAATTACTGTTTGTTAGAGTGAGCTAAACCTAGATTTTCCTGAGCCCTTCAGTGCAAGACCTTTTTCATTTTACAGGAGGCTATTTCCAGAAGATTCCAAAGCCAGATCTGGTCTTGTTTCAATAAGTGAATAAAGCAGATGATAAAAAAGGGCTTAATGATGCAATATTACATACTCCATATGATCTTGACCATTAACACGAAGTATCAAATATACTAGAGAAAAGATAACAAGCAAATATGCTAAAATATCAGTGTTTTTCACTGAAGGTGGAATTGTAGGTGACTCTTTGTGCTTTTTTATAATTATCTGTCAAATGTTCTTTTTTGAGCAATGTTCTGTTTTGATAGAGAGGAGAAGTAAAAAACCAAAATAAGTTCAGTAATAATTGAGATTTTCTCCATTAGACTGAAGTTGAATAATGGAACCAAAAGAGGAGTAGGTGAGAAATATTTAAAATTTAAATGTTCATTTTAGAAGGATTTTTCTGACTGAATGAAAACAAGAACTGCCAGATCCATTGATATGGTTTGGATCTGTGTCCCCACCCAAATATCATGTTCAATTGTAATCTCCAGTGTTGGAGGTGGGGCCTGGTGGGAGGTGATTGGATCTTGGGGGCGGATTTCCCCCTCAGTGCTGCTGTTGTGATAGTGAGTGAGTGCTCGCAAGATCTGGCTGTTTAAAAGTGTGTAGCAACTCCCCCCACCCCGTTCCTCCTACTCTAGCCGCGTAAGATATGCCAGCTTCCCCCTTCACCTTTCCCTATTATTGTAAGTTTCCTGAGGCCTCCCCAGAAGCCACACAGATGCTGCCATGCTTTCTGTACAGTCTGCAAAACTGTGAGCCAATTAAACTTTTATTCTTTATAAATTACCCAGTCTTGTGTATTTCTTTATAGCAATGCAAGAACAGACTAATACTTTATGAATCTGGCATTTCAGATAAAAATTAAACAAAGACAGACAGCCTGAGTGAGGAAATAAAGTACAGTACTCAACACAACAAGGCAGCCTTGTCTTCTCTAGATATAGTGAAACACCAAGAAATGTTTTCCACAAGAGGGAGACAGTTGGTCAGAGTTTCATTAAACAGGACTATGAACACACTGTAAGTGAAGAAGTAATGCAAGTAAAATGCCTGGTGTTTTTTTCTCTCCAAAGAATAAGGAGTTGCAAATATGAGGCAACCGGAAGGACCAACAGAGACACACACATGCACACTCAAGTCAGAAGCAACAAGTCTTAGCAGAATACAAAGAGGATCTAGTTTACAGAGTCTTTTAAATACTGTGTTCAATAAATGTTACTTATGGAGGCCGAGACGGGCGGATCACAAGGTCAGGAGATCGAGACCTTCCTGGCTAACACGGTGAAACCCCGTCTCTACTAAAAAATACCAAAAACTAGCCGGGCGAGGTAGCGGGCGCCTGTAGTCCCAGCTACTCGGGAGGCTGAGGCAGGAGAATGGCGTAAACCCGAAGGCGGAGCTTTCAGTGAGCTGAGATCCGGCGCTGCACTCCAGCCTGGGCGACAGAGCGAGACTCTGTCTCAAAAATAAATAAATAAATAAATAAATGTTACTTATACAGAAAAAAACATATAGAAAGATAGGTAGGTACATAGATGAAAGATAGATAAATAGATGAATTATTGAGTCTGAGGAGCTGTATTAGTGAGAATTCTTAGGTTCTCAGGAGAATTCTGAATAATAATAATTTATCTACTAAGTTTAAATGCAATGTATACACATTTGCTGATTCTTTCTTCTGCTTGTCGAAGTCTGCTGTTGATCCTCTCTAGTAAATTTTTCAATTCAGTTATTATATTTTCTGCTTCAGAATTTCTATTTGGTTTCTTTTTGTAGTTTCTGTCTCTTTGTTGATATTCTCATCTTGTTCATATATCATTTTAAAATTTCCTTTAATTCATGTGTTTTTGTTTAAGTTCTTTGAACATACTTAAGGAAGTTATATTAAAGATTTTGTTTAATATGTGTAAAAACTGTTGTTTGCTCAGAGGTGATTTTGCCACTTTTCTTTCATCCTTTGAATTGGTCTTTTCTTTTTCTTTGAAAATATTGTGGGTTTTCTTAAAATTAAAAAATTGAGTATTTGATGAAACAAACAAACAAACAAACAAAAAATGTGCATTTGAAAAAGCAACCACTATAGCCAGTCTTTGCTGACTGGTTCTTTGCCAAGAAAGGCCTTCACTATTCAGCATGCATGTCCTGAGCAAGGGTAAAGTCTTGAAGTTTTCTCAGGTCTTCCTTGAGCATGCATCTCACCTAGGACTTCGTGCGCGCGCATGTGTGTGTGTACACACATATGTTTGCTTAAATGCTTTAATTTCCACAAGAGTCCTAGCCCAGCTTCTTAGTGTGTCTTAGTTGTCCTGTTGCAATCCTTAATTAGTAATCTCTAGCCCCCAGTATCAATGAGTCTGTAGTCCCCTTGAAGTTTTACAAACCATTTTCACTGACACTTTCTATGGCTTTTTGTTTTTCAGTCTGAGGCCTGGCATGTGCTATTTTTCTTCTCTGAACTCCAGGACACGAAAATTAGAGGGCAGAATAATAGGTAGTTCCCAGACAGTCCAGAATGTTGCAAGTAAGGTTTTTTCTCCTTCCTCTCACCTGAGGGAGAAATTCCTGGATCAGAAACTGGGCTGCTTTCTATCTACCACATCTCACTGCATCATGGAAAGAGCGGGGCCAAGGTAAGGAGAAGCAAAATAAAAATTGTGCACCAATTTGAAGGTAGCTTTTTCTTCACTGGGTGATTATAGAGCAGACCTATGTACACCAGACTATCAGTTGTTTTTCAGAAATTCCATAACGTTATTTTAACTAGTCTAATTTCTTTTAGCATTTCTGTAGAAGAATAAAGGCCTGGAGCTTCCTAGTTTACTATCTTGTTATCAAAAGCATTATTTTTGAAATATATCAAATCACTTGTCGAAATAATTTTTAATTTAAAAATAAACAGATTACTGTGCTTTTATTTGCACAAGCGCTTTTGATATTCTGCTCTACTCATTCTCTGATCCTACCATATGAAGTATTCCAGGTAAATTTTGATGCAAGTTTAAATGAAATAGAACTATGAAAATGTCTTAGAAGATTTCTACTTACCTGGAGGTAAGGTGGCACATAAGCCAAGGAAACATATCTGGATTCCAATTTTATTTTAAAATATTTCTACAACAGTCACTAAAATTGTGTATGAAAAACAAAGATAAGGTTCAGTAACAGCTTAATTTAAATGTGACACAAATATACAGCAAGATTTAGCAGAAGTTTAAGATCACAATAAACTGAAGATAAATGGTTTGCTTCTAAAGAGTCAAACATGATGCTGACTTCAGCTTGTTCTTATCCAACCTTTGCTTGTTCCTTCCTGATCACATTTGCTGCCTTGAAAATTGTTCTCTTTGCCCGAAACATTATTCCCTCTCTCTTCCCTTCTTCAGTTTATGTTCATACTTGTCGAGAGTATATTTGAGAGTTGCCCTGTTCTGAAAATTATTCCTAATCCCTTAAACTAGATTCGGTGTATTTTTTGTGTGTGTGACCATAGCATATTATACACAGCATGTTATACCTAGCCCCTCTTTTTTTGTATTTTTTTTTGTACTTTTAGTAGAGGCAGGGTTTCACTGTGTTAGCCAGGATGGTCTCGGTCTCCTGACCTCGTGATCTGCCCGCCTCGACCTCCCGAAGTGCTGGGATTGAATTATTATAGTAGACTCATTTGTGATCTCCTTGCCCATAAAATTGTGTTTTCATCTCTATAGTCAACAGTGGCATAAAATTTTATGGAATAAATGAGTCTTCTATCTGAAAATCTTTCTTTTCCACTTGACAACATTTGTAACTCATTTGATTCATTTGAAAAACTGACATAAATCCATATATAGTCTTTATCTTATCCAGTGTGAACATTCATTTAGCTGCAGACATATGAATTTGCTTGATTATAAGGTGCTATTCTGGACTCTCACTGATAGGCTACATGATATATGGTCTATGCAATAATCACCTTTCTAAAATCAGAAGAAAAATGATAATTTCACAGCATATGACCCTAAAAGTTTCAGATAGAGGATGGTGGACTTTTCCATATGCAGCCAGATCCCTTGAATAGTACCTGAAATTTAGAAAGTAAACATTTGCATGGCTGTGTGCTACATGCTATAACAAAATTGAGAGACAACCACCTTCACCATATGGCTTCTAACATTTATTTAAGGTGTACCACAAAATTGAACTAAGGACATATTGAAAGTATAGGAGTTTCTCAGGAAGGATAAAACAATATATTTATGAGAAGCCTGAATTTGAAATTTTAAAAAAGAGTATAATACTGAAGAAAAAAGTGAAAAAAATCATAGAACTGTGGTTATTTTTTCTAATAATTTTACATGTTCATCAAATAGAAGCTTAATTAAAAATATATACTAGGACACTGCAAAAGAAAATTACAGGCAAATATCTTTGATGAACAGAAATGCAAAATTCCTCAACAAAGCATCAGCAAACCAATTTCAACAGCATAGCGAGAAAAAGTATTCACAATGATCAAGGGAGATTTATCTTTGGAATGCAAGAATAATTCAACGTAGTTGAATGCTGCAAATGTAAAAACCTGATAGATCACATTAACAGAATGAAGGACAAAAATCATATGATTATCTCAACAGATGTGGCAAAAGCATTTAACAAAATTCACCATCCTTTTACAAGGAAAACTCTCAATATATTACAGAGAGAGGGAATACATGATAAAGGCCATACTAATAAGCCGATAGCTAACATTACTCTACTCTCACCCCTTTTGTTCAACATAGTTTTGGGAATCGTAGCCAGAGTACTTAGGCAAGAGGAAGAAAGAAAAAGTATACAAATATAAAAGGAAGAAGTGAATTTGTCTTTATGTGCTGATGACATGATCTTACATTTAGAAAACCCTAAAAACTCTGCCAAAAACTTTTAGAGTGACAAACGAATTCAGTAAACTCGCAGATCACAAAACCAACATACCTAAATCAATAATTTTTTTAGTACTAATAATAAACTATCTAAAAAGAAATTAGGATATAATTTTATTGACAAGGCAAAAACTTAGGTATAAAGTATTAAAGGAGATAGAAAACCTTTATACTGAAAAATAAAAGGCATAGATTTAAAAAATTGAAGAAAACACAAATAAATAGAAAGATACCCCGTGTAGAAAGATATCCTACATTCATGGATTTGAAGAAATAATACTGTGAAAATGGCCATGCTACCCAAAGCAATCTACAGATTTGCCATAATCCCTATCATAATTCAAGTGTCGTTTTTTTCACAGAGGTAGATTAATCATCTTTACATTTGTATGGAATTATGGAAGACCTTGATAGCCAACGATCTTGGACAGAAACAAGAAAGCTGGAGGCACCAAACTCCCTGATTTCAAAAAAAATTATAAAATAATTGTAATTAAAACAGCATGATACATATATTGCCATAAAAATAGACCCATTGACCAATGGATTAAAATAGAAAGCCCAGATATAAACCCATGCATTAATGGTCAATTGATTTTTTACAAAGGTGCTGAGAACACATGATGTGGGAAAAAAATCCCTCTTTTGTGACAGGTGTTTGAACAATTGGATATCTACATGCAGAAGAATGAATTTTTAAATACACAAATATTTATCATTGTGTTACATTTATCTACAGTGTTTAGTACAGTGCCATATTGTATAAGTTTGTAGGCTAGGGACAATAGGTTATACCATATAGCTGAGGTTTTTAGTAGACTATCCCATCTAGGTTTGTGTAAGTACACTATATGATGTTCTCAAAATCACCTGACACATTTCTCAGAACATATTTTCATCATTAAGCAATGCATGACTGTATATTTAAAATGCTCAGCATCATTAATCCATAGAAAAATTTAAATTGAAACCACAATGAAGTATCACTTCACACCTATTAGAATAGCTTTTATCGTTGGTGAGAAAACAATATGCAGATTCATCAAAAAAATAAAAATAAATCTATCCTACGATCCAGTAATTCCACTTCTGGTATAGATTCAAAGACACTGAAATCAATGTGTCAAAAGGATAGCTGCAATCCCATGTTAATTGTAGCATTATTCACAATAGACAATAAATGGAATTAACCTATGGGTTCACCTACAGATGAATGGATAAAGAAAATAGGATATATACACAACAGAATACTATTCAACCTCAAAAGAAGGGAAAATTCTGTCATTTACTACAAAATGGATGAATCTAGAAGGGATTGTGCTGAGTGAATTAAGCCAAGCACAAAAAAAAAAAATATATCACATGATCTCACTTACATTTGGAATCTAAAAGAACTGAACTACGAAGTAGAGAGTGGAATGATGGTATGAGAGACTGGGAGTAGGGTGGGAAAGAAGACATGGTGAGTGCTGGTTAAAGGGTACAAAGTTTCAGATAGACAATAGGAATACGTTTTGAGATCTATTACACAACAAGATAACTATAGTCAATAATAAGGTATATTTCAAAATTACCAAGAATTTCAAATGTCTTACCATAGAAAAAATGATAAGTAAGTGAGGTGGTAATAAGTTAATTAGCTTGATTTAATCATCCACATGGGTACATATATCAGAGCATTACATAGTGCCTTATAAATTTATACAATTACGACTTCTGAATAAAAATAATATTAATAATGAAAAGTAAATAAATAAAATATAGAAATGAGATAGCTTAAACTAAGTAGAATAAAGACAATCTAGAAAAAGAGAGACTATTCAAATGTGTACTTACTACTCAGATATGTTATGAGTATGATGAAGTATTGATTTAGGAAAACAATGATATCACACCATCCTCTTCAGCCAAGAGTCTCTGAAACATAAAGAAACAAACTTTGTTTTAAAAATTAAGCTTTTATTTATTTATTTATTTATTTTTCACCTTGCATTTTAGTTTCTGGCAGCACATGTGCAGGTTTGTTACATGAGTAAATTTTATATCATTGAATTTCAGTGTATGAATAATCTTGTCACTCAGGTAGTGAGCATAGTATCCAATAGGTAGTTTTTCAACACTTCCCCTCTCCCACTCTCCCTCTTCTTGCATTTCCCAGTGTCTATTTTTCTCATTTTTATCTCCACGTGTGTACTCAATTTTTATTTAGCTCCTACTTATAAGTGAGAACATGCAGTGTCTGAGTTTCTATTCCTGCATACATTCCTTAGGATAATTGCCTCTAGCTGCATCCATGTTGCTGCAAATAACATGATTTTGTTCATTTTTATAGCTGCATAGTATTCCATGGTGTGTATGCAGCATACTTGCTTTATCCAGTCCACAGTCTATGAACATCTAGGTTGATTTGTTGCCTTTGCTATTGTGAATATTGCTGCGATGAACATATGAGCGCATGTGTCTTTTGATAGGATAATTTTTTTTCTGTTGGGTATGTACCCAGTAATGGGACTGTTGGGTTGAATGGTAGCCCTGTTTGAAGTTCTCGGATAAATATCCAATCTACTTAACACAGTGGACGGATGAATTTGCATTTTCACTAACAGCATATAATTAATCCCTTTTTTCTGCAGCCTCACCAGCATCTTTATTTTTTGACTTTTTAATGATCACAATTCTGACTGGTGTGAGATGGTTTCTTGTTGTGATTTTGATTTGCATTTCTCTGGTGATTGGTGATGTTGAACATTTTTTCCTGTATCTATTGGCCGCATGTATGTCTTTTGAAAAATGTCTATTCGTGTCCTTTGGCCCATGTTTTAATGGAGATATTTGTTTTTATCTTGTTGAATTGTTTAAATTCCTTATAGATTCTAGATATTAGACCTTTATCAGATGCATAGTTTGTGAATATTTTTCCCTTTCTGTAGATTGTCTATTTACTCTGTTGATAGTTATTTTGCTATGCAGAGGCTCTTTAATTAGGTACCACTTGTCATTTTTGTCTCTGTTGCAATTGCTTTTGGAGATTTAGTCATAAATTCTTCACCAAGGTTATGTCCAGAATGATATTTTCTACGTTTTCTTCTAGGACTCTTATAGTGTGTGGTCTTACCTTTAAATCTTTAATGCATTTTGATATAATTTTTATATATTGTGTAAAGCAGGGGTGCAGTTTCATTATTCTACATATGGCTAGCCAGCTATTTCAGTAGCATTATTGAATAGGGAATGTTTTCTGCATTGCTTGTTATTGTCAACTTGTCTAAGATCAGACAGTTGTAGTTGTAGGTGTGTGCCTTATTTCTTGGTTCTCTATTTTGTTCCATTGGCCTATATGTCTATTTTTGTACCAATACCATGCTGTTCTGTTACTGTAGTCTTGTAGCATAGTTTGAAGTGGAGTATTGTGATGTTTCTGGCTTTGGTCTATTTCTTTGCAATTATCTATTCAGGCTTTTTTGTTGTTGTTGTTCCATATGTATTTAAGAATCGTTTTTTTTTTCCAGCTCTATGAAAAATGACATTGGTATCTTGATAGGAATAGCACCGAATCTGTAGATTGCCTTGGGCAATTGCAATGATATTGATTGTTCCAGTCCATGAACATAAAATGATTTTCTATTTGTTTGTGTCATCCTTGAGTATCTTCAGCAGTGTTTTGAAGCTTCTCCTGTAGAGATCTTTCACCTTCTTGGTCATATGTATTTCTAGGTATTCTATATTTTTTGGCTGTCGTAAATAGAATGCATTATAGATTTCACTTTCAGCCTGAATGTTGTTTGTGAATAGAAATGTTACTGATTTTTGTACATTGATTTTATATCCTGAAACTACTGAAGTTATTTATCAAGTCTAGGCACCTTTGGGTGGTGTCTTTAGGGTCTCTAGAAATAGAATTATATTATCAGTGAAGAGAGATAATTTGACTTCCTCTCTTCCTATTTGAATGCCTTTTATTAGGTTGGTGCAAAAGTAATCGCGGTTTTTGCCATTAAAAGTAATGGTGAAATCCACTACTACTTTTGCAACAACCTAATATTTCTTTCTCTTGCCTGATGCTCTGGCTAGGGCTTCCACAACTATGTTGAATAGGAATGGTGAGAGTTTGTATCCTTGCCTTGTTCTCGTCCTCAATAAAATGCTTCCAGTTTTTGCCCATTCAGTATGATGTGGATTTTGGGTTTGTCATATATGGCTGTTACTATTTTGAGGTACGTTACTTCTATGCCTAGTTTGTTGAACATTTTTATCATGAAAGGTTACTGGATTTAATTGAAAGCCTTTGCTGTATCTAATAAGATAATAATTTTTTGTTTTTAATTCTGTTTATGGAGTGAATCACGTTTATTGATTTGCATATGTAGAACAAGCCCTACATCCCAGGAATAAAGCCTTCTTGATTTTTGTGTTATTTTGCTCTGTATAATGTGAAAATGAGAAGATGCAGTCCTCAACTTAGTATTCAATACTAGTAAGGGTTAGGTCATCAAAATCTGTGTTTCAACAGTAGGAAAGCTTGCTTTCACATTAAAAAACAAAGCACGTATTGCAAACATTATGTAATAATGATAAAATTACAGAAGAAAATATATTCAGACTGACCCATAGCATTCACACCACACCAGAATTTTGCCTGGAACAAAACAGTGAATTTTATCCCAAAAAGTAGGTTAGGTCCATGCTCACTAAAAACTTCAGTCTCAGACCCAGTGAAGGAGGATAAAATACATAGTGCATGTATAACATACATTACATATACATTAACCTTCTTTAATGCCCCCACCAGGGTTTTGAGGGAAGGAGAGATGAAACGTGGACTTGTGCACTCACAAAGGCACAATTTTCTTCCAATTATAAAAGGTCAAACATGTGACCCTTAACTATGTCTTGGGCAATAGCTAAGATTTTATCTGTGGGACTCCACCTTTGAAAATCACAGCAAAAATCAAAAGGAAATAATTTGATATAAAATATTCAAATTTCTCAGTATGAAGACTTCCACAGAACAGGAGAAGGAGACAATGAAAATAAATTTTCTTTAAAATAACATTCCCTCATTTTGTCCCTGACACTCAACACTCAAAAACAAGTCTGTATAAAACTAGAAATACAGAAAAGGACCAAGAGAGAGTTACATTTCAAAGTCTTAGGACCAACTCTGAACTTCTGTCCTCATCAACACCCTTGCCTATAGAGCTGAGGGCTCCCTGGTCCCCTGGAGAAAGTGAGTGGTCTCAGATCTCTCACTGAAGCAGGGGTGAAGATGTCCCAAGTCACTCACTGTCAAAATTAAACCCAGTAGATGCCCTGCTTCTTCTTGGTTTTCTCATGCCAGAAGGATTTGCCTTTGGTGAACTTCAAAACCTGATTGGCTCGTTCCCCCAGTCTCTGGCTGCGCCTCTGTTGGCATCAGCGGAGTTCTCTGCCACCTCAATTTCCTCCTCCCTGACCCTTAGGAATGTGGGTCACGCCCTTTTTTCTTCTTTCTTCCTTTTTGGAAATGTGTTAGGGGTCTGAAGCTTTATTTTCTTGCCTGGAGGAGTCTCTGCCTTTTTGGCAGCCTCATCTGCTTCCACTTCTTTCCTGAACCCAGCTTTGAAACTACCACTGCTGCCTTTTTTTCTTCTTCCTCCTCTTCCTCCTCTTCGCTGTTCTTAGCTGCTTTTCCATTCTGGGCAGTCAGTGCAGAGGTGCCATTGGCCTTGGGGACTTTTGGTCTTGCAGAGTCCTTGCCCTTGGGCTTCTCTTCCTCTTCCTCACTGGAGTCATCAGAGAAAGAACTGCTGCTGCTCTCAACCTTTCCTTTCTTTGTGGAGGCTGGCTTAGAAGGGGCTGTCCCTCCTGCTGCCTTCTGCAACTTCTTCTTAACTGGGGATTTAGATAGCTTCTCTTCCCCTCCTCCTCACTGCTGGAGCTGTCTGAATGAGAGTTGCTGTCCTTACCACCCTCAGGAGCCTGCTTGGCAGGCAGATATGGAGCTGCTTTGTCAGTTACCTTGGGCTTAAGGGGGGCCACAGTTATCTTTGTCTTCTCCTCCTCACTGGAACTGCTCTCTTTCTCACTAGAGCTGCTGTCAGCCTTTCTCGTCAGAGGCTTCTGGCCACTGCTTTCAGGTTGCTTGAGAGTTGCAGCTGGCTCCGCTGCAGGCGACTTGGTAGTGGCAGCTGGCTTATTTGAGGAATTCTTGTTGGTACTGGCTAGCTTGGAAGGAGCTTCATCATCCTCGAAGCTGTTGGAGTACGAGCTCTGAAGAGCTCTCTGCTGCTTTCTTTGCTGTAGGTTGTTTAGTATTTGCTTTAGAGACCACTGACTTAGCAAGAGTTCATCCTCTTCCTCCGAACTTGAATCAGACTTGTCGCTGCTGTCTTCACTGCTTTCGGAAGGCTGTTTCTTCTCCACAGCTTTCTTGGGAGTCTGGGTTCCCAAGGGGAAGCAGGAGTGGGCACTGAACTTTAGGGACCTCAGTTTTTTTTTTTTTTTTTCCTACTATTTTCTACTATTTTTCCTCCTCACCGAAGGAGTCCTCGCTGCTGGAATTTTTGGTAGGGGTGGCAGCTGCTTTCACTGGGACCTTGAACCACAACTTGCTTTTAATATACAGTCTTCTTGGGGATGGCTGCCGCCCTCTCTTCCTTTGAGTCATCGCTGCTGCTGCTGCTGCTGCTGTTGCTACTGCTGTTGCTGTTGCTGTTGCTACTGCTGTTGCAGCTGGCTGCTTTGCCATTGACTACTTTAGGTGCTGCTTGAGCTGGAGTACCTGATGTGGCTGGGACTTTAGCCCAAGCTTTAGCTGCTACAGATGTTGTCTTTGGTTTCTGGTTTTTTGGTGCCTCATCCTCAGAGCTTGAGTCAGAATCAGAATCAGAGTTCTTAGCTTTCTTAAGAGGAGCTTTGCTGTCTTGGCTTGGGGCTTAACTCCCTTCTGGACAGACTTTTTCTTTTTGTCATCGTCCTCATCATCACTGGATGCTTCACTGCTGCTGCTCTCTGATGCTTTGGCAATAGCCTTCCCCAGAGGCTGAGACAAACTTGCTCGCAGCCTTCTTACCTGGAGGCCCTTGAACTTCTTCCTCCTCCTTGCTGCTGTCCTCACTATTGTCACTGGATGAAGTCTTCTTCTTACCTTTCTTAGTCATTGGTACATTTATTTGCCTGGAACTTTTGCTTTGGGGCCTTAGCAGACTTGAGACAGAAGCTATAGACATCCAAGAGGGAAGAGGCATTGGCATCCCGCTGTGTAGCTCCTGTAGGTTTGGTGAATATATTGGCCACCTCCAAGAGTTGGTTATCACACAGGAAGTCGAGCACAAGGGGATACAGGTCTGTGGGAATCACACAAGCCAGTGTCTGCCATCCTCTGGGCAATACACGTGACTACCATTGTCTATTGGTGCTATTTTTAAGTTGCCTACTTAACAATTATTTAGGGCAATGCAGCGGGTAATCAAGAGATTGACAGTCTAAAGTGTGGGAGACAAACTATTTGAAGACTAGCAAATAAAAATCTTACAATCTGTAAGATATGCTTCTGTCTATGTTTCTACTTGCTTAACTTGTCTATAAACTTATGTCTTTAGATTTCGGCCTTTGAGGGCCATGACAAGACCTAGCTTCAAGCATTGTTTGCCTTGGTCTCTGCATCTAATACATAAGTAAAATTGGTTACCTCTTAAGTTTTTCACTAAAACTAAGGCCACTAAGAGTTAGCATTGTCATTAAAACATGTAATTAAAACTAGTAGATATAGGGAAAATTCTATATGCATTGTGCACACAAAACGTACAATGTATTTTGGGATTTTTTGTAAAAGTGTTATAAAAAGGCATAGGAATGTGGTTTCTCTTAAAGAGAAAGCAATTTTGCCTAGTTTAGAGAGTTTAAGAATTGTAAATTAAACTGGTAAGACAGAATGGCTAAAACTAAACAGATGCAGAAAGTTGGAAAGTTGGAAAAGAAAGTAAATGTTGTCCTAAAGTAAAGTGATAGAACAAAACTGAAGCTTTAAGCAAGTTGTAGAAGGTTTATGAAAAAATTGATCTTGTGAAAGGAGTTCTGTGTGTCATCAAGTTGGCTACAATTTAAAGGGATTATTTAGTTTTTCTATACACTGAACATTGATGTCAAAATCACACTTACACGGTGCCAGAGTCTGTACCCCTGTGTCAGAATAACAAGGCTTTCCTGGAAAATTGATCTCTTCTTCAATTAAAAAAAATACAAACTTATAAAAGGCTTATGGAAATCTTACCTTATGATCACACTGATTGAGATTAGATATATTTGTTATAGGATTTTATTAAAATTAACTTCAGTGTTAATAATACACTAATGCAGAGGTAAAATTTAATTTTCTCTTTTGAAAAAGATTTTCATGTAGTATTAAAGATAGTGAAATATTTCTTCTTACCTTTTGAGTAAACTGCAGAGAAAGAGGGCAGAGAGAGAGACAGATTCAACTGGCATCAAGCTGTTTTTATTATGTCTTATGGTTTGGAAATTGGAGTATCCTCTCTATTAAAGAGTAAAGGTTTTTGCTCTTGAAAATCTTTGAACTATCACTTTGGCTAAATGGCTAAATGAGTTACTTTACAGTGACCTATGATCCTACTTTGCGACATCAAGTGTTTTAAATCTTTGATATTTGACAAACTTTGCAAAATCATATTCTAAATTCGGCCTTTAGCTTTGGATGTTAGGGTCCTTAAAATTCAAGAGAGACATATTTGGCTTATGTGGTGTATTAAAGTTATACAGGAGGCTTTATCAAATATGAAATGAAGTTTAACTTTCTTTGAGTTATAGTTTATATAAATGTGTTATTAATGTGTTCCAGATTGTATGAGATTTCTATAATTCTGATGTCTTAATGCTATCAGTAATAATTATGATTATTATTGTAATTGCTGTATTCCACAGCAATAACAAAATTTCCTTGTTAATTGTGTCTCTAACAACAGCTGTTCTAATATTTTTGTCATGCACACACAATTGTTGTTTTACTCTGCTGCAGTCCAAAAGCTTATTTAGGAAAGTTCATGAAAAGCACTCTGATGCTCTTGAATGCAGGTTTCTGATAATGTTAAAGGGTTTGTGTGTCTGGACTAGAGAGAAACCTTCCAGGACTCTCAATGGAGAGCTGATGTGTTCATGAGGCCTGCTGGCCCAATATCATGTAGTACAGGAGCTAACTGCATGGGACTAAACTGGTAAATAACAGAAAGCTTTTTAACAACTTTTTGGTTTGAAACGTTGCCGATTCTTTTTGTGTTTCTTTCCAGAGTTAAGAAAACTTTTCCTGTTGAGCTATTTATAGCTGACCACAAATTGAGAAAGTATATATTTATTCTCGTGAGCAAAAGTTAAAGCATATTTCTTTGTACCTGATTTCTCCAGAATTGGGAAACTATTTGCAAGTTTTCTTATTTTACAACAATATAGTTGTTTGCATATGTTCAATAAGAATCTATTTTCCTGGCCAGGCACAGTGGCTCACGCCTGTAATCCCAGCACTTTGGGAAGCCGAGGTGGGAGGATCATGAGGTCAGGAGTTCGAGAGCAGCCTGACCAACATGGTGAAACCCCATCTCTACTAAAAGTACAAAAATTAGCCGGGTATGGTGGCGTGCGCCTGTAATCCCAGCTACTCAAGAGACTGAGGCAGGAAAATTGCTTGAACCTGGGAGGCAGAGGTTGCAGTAAGCCAAGATCATGACACTGCACTTCAGCCTGGGTGACAGAGTGAGACTCCGTCTCAAAAAAAAAAAAAAAAAAATCTGTTTTCTTTTGTTAACAGGACACAGTTGGAGACACTGGTTACTTTACCAAGGTTTTGTCTGGAATGGCATGTTTTCAGATATGACCAGACTGCTTTAAGGGGTGGAGGCTGACTTTAGAGAGAAACAGTAAAATACCCTAAAAAGACCAGCCTGGTATCTTTTCTATGTGATTCCTTTAGAAGTTTCTGACCTGTTTTAAGTAAATGTCCCTTTTTGACAGGCTCAGGAACCCAGGTAATTTTGGTACCTTGAGATGCAAATCATTGGTCAAGTATAAATCTTTCTAAAGTTGTTTTACAAATAAATTTGTCCCGCTATGATTTGTCTTTTGTAGAAATGGGGGAGAAAAAATATATTGTAAAATTATAGCTAGCTACCCCGCTGGCTAGATAGATAGATAGATAGATAGAGATATCCAACACTTTTGTGCCTGCCTAGTGATGTATGGATTCCTCAAAAAATTCTTTGAAACATCTGATTAAAACTACAGTCCAGAAAAATCTATAAGGTTGCTGCTGAAGACTAAAAGAAACTAATGTGTAGACTGCTCCAGACATACAACAGAGTCAATGTACAACTAAAAGAGTTAAAATAATGATTGCCTAAATAACTGGTTGGATTGAGAAGGTGGTGGTATAGCCTGAATCAGTTTCCAGGATTACCTTCTGTTTGTTGCTATATATAATTTGGCCTTGTTTATTCCCATCTTCTTTTTCTTTCTTTTTTTGTCACCATTTTTCTCTATTGGATACAAGACTTGACAACTTCTTAGTAATGAGCCTTCCTAAATATGTAGGAACTAACTTTCAAGTAATAATCATCAACAACAAGGGAATCAATGAAACAATAACCAGAGACTCACTTTTTTAATGATGTTTTCTTCCAAGGATTTTGAAGAATAGAGACAAATATGAAAGATAATAGAATCTCAGGACCCCAAACTCACTATGCCAAAGGGAAAGTTAAAAGCTTAGAAACTGAGTCACCTATGGTGGTTTCCTTTTGTTCCTAAACAGATATTTTATAACCCGGTATCATAATCTCATTTTCTCTATTTCCTCTTTTCACTTGTTTACTTTATCTTATGTAAAATGCAGATTTACTGAGCATGAGATAATGCATAATTGACTTTTTCCTCTACTCCCCTTTTTACATATAAGGTGTAAACTTACTGAGGCTAACCAGAGTCTCATAATAATGCAGCTATCTGTCTCACTGCCCAACCTTCATCTCCTTTTTTCTGTTCCTGCATGCCTTTTCCTCTTTAAAAACAGAAGTTGCCAATACCCCTTTCAGGAAAAGTGTGGGTCAAAAATGCTCCTGCAACTTGAATTCTTTCCCATGCGCACTCTCAATCTTGGTTAAATAAACCCCTATTGATTGAGACCTGCCTCAGTCACTTTTTGTTCACACCTCTGACAATAGGAAACACTAAATACAGCTTAATCTCTAGTCAGATGTAACATAAGGCTTCACTTTTAAGGTCTATTTACTTCAGCTCCCTTTACACAGTACACCACATCTGGTTTTCAACACAAAGTTACAAGGCACACTAAGGGAGAAAAAAACACAGCTTGAAAGACAAGCCTCAGAACTAGACTCATATAATGATAGCAATGTTGGAATTAGTATACTAAAAATTTGAAATGACTATAATTAATACAATAAAGGCTGTAATGAAAAATGTTTGAAAATGTGCAGAAACAAATTGTAATTTAGCAGAAAAGTGAAAACTCTATAATTGAAAAGAAAATAGAAATGTTTAAAAAGTAAATAACAGAAATAAAAATGCATTTGATAGACTCAGCAACAGACTGGAGAAAACAGCAACATCAAAAAGAATTACTAAGCTTGAAGAACTCAATAGAAATTTCTCACACCAAACAACAACGAGGAAAAAAATTAGAAAAAAATAGACTGGAGTGTCTAAAAACTGTTGGAAAATTAAAAAATTGTAACATATGAATAGTGGAAAGATTGAGAGAGAGAGAGGAGAGATGAAGAAACACAAAAAAATATATATTTGAAACCAGAATGACTTTCCCAAAATTAATAACAAGTATAAAATAGCAAACAGATCAAGGAAGCTCAGAAAACACCAATCAAATTAAAGACCAAAACCTTTAAGCCTACCTGTATTACATTCAAATTAAATCATATACACAGAAAATTTCAAAAAAGCTACAGGCGGAAAACAACTTACTAATAAAGGAGTAAAAATAGTAATTACATACATAATTTTCAGAAATCATGCAAGGCCTCTACAGTGGGCTGTCCGGTCCTCTTCTGCAGGGTTGGTGGGACACCACTGAGCAGAGCTGGAGGCCCTGGCTTGCCCACAAATATCCCAATGATGAGTGCAGGCACCAGTAGTAATAGGGGTGGCTGGGAGGAGCCCCTGGTGAAGTGTGTTGAGGTCTCTGCTGGGAGGTGAGGGGGCTGTACTGGCTCTTTCTCCTAAATAGGCAGAAATGTGATTTGTTTCCTTATCACACCTCTGTTTCAGGACTTATGACTCCTAGTTCAGATGCACACTCTAGTCTATCTCCAGACTGCAATGTGGTTGAGAGCCATGGGGGAACGCTTGTTTTGCAACTCTCCATGGGAGCACTTTCAGGTCATAACCTTGTCACTCAATCTGATACAGACAGCTTTAAGACTCACCTGCTCTCTGACGTGGCAGTACTGATGCTTCCTGTAAACAGGAGACACCACCTTTGGGCTTGTGCATGTACATATTTGTTGTGGTGGTGCCACTTTGGGGCCCATGTGAGTGGGTGTTGGTCATGGTGTTGTCAGCTGGTTGGATCAGCCTGAGCTTAGGCCCTGGGGGAAGTGGTCAGGAGCCAGAAAAGTTGGAACAGAGTAGGTAGTTCCCCAGCTCCCAAGCCCCTAGATGGCCTACTGGACAGCATGTGTGACTCCTAAGGGGCAGGACCAGAGTCAAGATAGTCCAGAATTCAGGTGCTGGCTGTGATGGAGTGGGCTGGTCCCTAGGTCACCAGGCAAACTCTTAGGCAGGGCAGGTGGAATGCTTCAGTGGCGAGAGCCTGAGGGAATATTACAGACATGTCAGAGTTGGGTTTTCATAAGGGCTGTGGGCCATAGGTGAACTGTTCAGTGGGGACAAGAGTGCTATGCTGTGAGCCTTTCACTGGAGAGGTCAGGACCCCTCAGCTGGGGCAACGGAGACTGGCAGCTGCTGGGCACACAGCACACTTGCACTTCCCTCCCAGCCAAATAATGCTGAACTTCACAGCTGCAGGCATGCAAAGGTGCCAAGCATATTCTGTTACCACTGGGAGTTTTCCCCTGATGAAAGCAGAGCCAAGATCCACCATGGTGTTCAGGTGGGGGCAAGGTTCCTGCACTGGAAGCCCAAGCTGAGGCATGCCTGGCTTAGAGCAGTGAGAGTGGGTGGGGGGAGTCACATGGTTTACAACCTGAGTGGTTGCAAGAGAAGGGCAGAGCTGTGCCTGTCTGAAGAGTTCAGGCTGGGGTGGAGTTGCTGTGCTGGAAGCCCTGATGGGAACTTCGCCTGTGGAGGAGGAGCATAGCCTTCTGACGACACTATGGCTGCAGCCTCTAGCAGGAATATTGCACTGAACTGGGCTGCTCAGTGATCCAGGACCTGTGGGGCTCCATGTGGGCTTGAGCAGCCCCTCTGCAAAGACTCCCAGCAGCTCTCTGTGTTGGTCTAGAGGCCCGGGGCTGGAGCTATGGGGATTCCGCCATGGCCAGGGTTGCAAAGGTCCCTGTTGGAAATGTGAATCCCCTGGGGACTCTCCCTCACTCACCTTTTGGGTGCACACTAGTCCTGGGTGGGTGGCTGCCCAGCTTCAGTCCTTTCTGGTCTCTGTGGGTGCCTTGCTTCCTTGGTAAATCCTGACACGGTCTCAGACGATCCCCTTAAAGAGCTAGTATTTACTCACCATTATGTTTCCTCTTCATGAGATCGCTACACACTAGCTGCTTCTAGTAAGCCATTTTGGACCAAACCCTAAATATCAAGCTTTTAAAAAGAATAAAAAGCCATCTTATCAGGTACACTTGAAATACAAATTTTGAATTTGGAAACTGTGTTTTGTCTGAGAGGGAGGCTTGCTGGCATGACTTGGCCTGCAAAATTGACCTACTTTGATCTTTCTAATTAAACAAGACTTTTGAACTTCTTCTCTGTAAATGAATTCTTCAAAATGGTCATTAATGATACTCCTCGTATGTCTTTCTTCGTATTTTTTGTGTTAAATAAAGATTGACTTGCCATCAGTAACCAATGTAAAACTAATACAAAAGCACTGTCTAGAGTAGCCATAAATGTACTGGTCTGTGTATACCCGGAATCTAGGAAGTAAATAATAATGTTATGGCACTCATTATTACATTGGATAGCAGAGCACTTATTGACACCCAAAGCTTCAGCTGAAACACAGAATTAAATGGCTTCTCTAATTAGATGACTCCGCTAGAAAGAAAGGTGCAAAATTTATGGAAGAGCATTGATCGCAGTGCATTGGCCCATTATTACTCAATTCTGAACAATAATGGATGTGTTTTAATTAATTCTCTATCTCCCTATTGAATTATTGGACTCCTCACTATGTTTTCCATTGCTTGAATTACATATGGGAGTGATCACCTGTCTGCTGCTATAGGTGTGGAATATGGGAATCAGTTCTTTTCCTCGGTTTGTTCTTAGACAGGCAGGTTTGATTTTGTGTCCGGACAGCAATTCCAAGACAGTCAGCACCATTACTCCCAGAATTCTATTTCTAATCACAGGACAATAAATTTCTAATTAGACACCAACTTATGTAAAATAAACATGTAGCAGAAAAGCCAGGAAAAATTAAGTTAGGTTAGAAGTTAAAAGTAGCTGGGCATGATGGTGTACACCTGTAGTCCCAGCTACTTTGGAAACTGAGATAGGAGGATCATTTGAGCCTAGGAGTTCAAAGTCAGTCTCAGCAATACAATGAGACCCTCATTCCCTTCCAAAAAAGTAGCCAAACAGAATTATTAATTCTTCCTTATCTAAACCTCAAATTTTGTTTGTTTGTTTGTTTGTTTGTTTGCAGGCAGAATCTCACTCTGTCACCCGGGCTGGCGTGCAGTGGTGCGGTCTTGGCTTATTGCAACCTCCACCTCCTGGGTTCAAGCGATTCTCCTGCCTCAGCCTCCCGAGTAGCTGGGACTACAGGCGCGTGCTACAATGCCTGGCTAATTTTTTTGTATTTTTAGTAGAGACGGGGTTTCACCATGTTAGCCAGAATGATCTTGATCTCCTGACCTTGTGGTCCACCCACCTCACTCTCCCAAAGTGCTGGGATTACAGGTGTGAGCCACCGTGCCCAGTCCTAAATCTCAATTTTTAAATCAGCAATGTGAGTGCAACCATATTTGATAATTTAGTTTTTCTGCTTGTGTTTTGCTTGTGTATTATGTCTGGGAAGTTGACATAATATATGGCCATACTTAAGGAGCCATGAAATCCTCAGTTAATATGGTATGTATTAGATGCTCAATAAGTAATTGTTGAACAAAATTTTAAAAATTAGAAACTGAAGAAGGAATTTCCTGAGAAATTTCGTCAGACAATTATCAAGCAGTTACTATGTATATCACAGTATTAGGCCTTGGGGATGCAAGGCTGATCTTGCATGCTCACGTTTTCAAAACTAGACAGATACAGTTTGGAACATGTAGAGCTGTTGATATATTTATTAACTTTCCACAGTAGAATACATTATAGTGGTCCACAAACAGAGTAGGGGATTGTATTAATCATGTTTTAATTTTTTTCTGTATTTTATGATGCTTTGACATCTTGGGGCCTTGTTGGACTAGGGGAAGAAATGCCTCCTCAAGAGTTACCTAATTCCCAAAGATAGCAAACAATTTGCTTGCAAGAATTTTTTTTACAAGTAAAATCAGTCACAAGACCATATCATATCCACCTCTTTTTATCAGTTTCCTGCAGTCTGTGACACTATTCCTCTGCCCAGGTCTAGGTTCTGGACAACTAGGGATCAACCCTGTAGCCCAGAGTTTGCCAAATTATTCAAACTATCCAATTCTAAGCCTGCTCAGCTTTCTTACCCTGCCTCTCCCACTCTTTGCCACAAAAACAACAATAAAGACTATAAATCCTGGCTTTCTCTCTCTTTTCTCCATATCCTGACCTACTCTGGTGTTTCCTTCATGTGACCCTACATGAAGCTGCATGTCCCTCCTGTGGGCAACTGTGAGTACCTATCTTCCGAATGACAACTGTCTCCTAATCTATTGACCACACCAAACCTGAATAATAAAACCTACATTTCAAAATAGGAATGGTAAATTCTCCTGGCATACGATTGGGTGGACACGCTGGCATTTAGCAGCTCTTAATGAACCCTTATCCATTTCAGGAACTAGAACCTAAAAGTATAAACTGATTCACTTGTTCAGCAGCAATAAGAAAAAGAAAAATTATAAACTGAGAAGACTTGGGAGCAGCAGCATTCTTCCTGTTCTAGTCCAAGGTAGAAGAGGGTATGAGATCCTAATGGACTGATTTGGAATGGTAGCTCTGCAAGTTACTTAACCTTATTTAAGCCCTGATTTCTTTATCTGTAAAGTAACATTAATAGGAAGAATGCTAGGACTAAAGGAAATGATGTATTGCATCTTACTTAGAGACTGCTAAAAATTTCCTCATCAATTTGATTCAGTTGAAATGGTACATATTGAGATTCTGCTGAGGATTCATTAGCTCCCTTCTATGCTTGTCCCCTGGATATTTTCACTGTGCTTTTTTAAACCAATCAATCCTTCACCTAAGTATGTATCTTTGACATTATAAAATATACAATTGTTTTCATTATATCTTAATCTCGGCACGCAGATGACTATGGCCATTTGTTGTTGTTCAAAAAACATTTATTGCATCTGTTTTAGAACTGAGAATTTCATGACCCATTTTGGTGACACAGCAGCCTAACATAATTTGCTCAATTCAGGTTTAAAGTATAAATCTGTCCCACATCTTCCACACCCTTATAATTTCCTTTCACTTTCATTTTACGTCATTTTTAGTGTTTTTTTCTCTAAAGTCAGTGGTTCTCAAACAGGATGTGTAGGCATCATCAGATTGATATTTTCTGCTTCCAAAATTATGATCTTATAGACCTATGGCAGGGACCAAAAATCTACATCTCTAACAGGTTCCCAAATGATGTCTATGTTGCTGTTTCTTGACTACACTTTGAGAACTACTGCTCTGAGACAGTGATTCTCAATGATGACTGAGTGTTAGAATCATTTGTGAGCTTTCTTTAAAAAATTATCGGAGATTTTTTAGCAGTCTTTAAATGTTTCTAGGTATAGAATCACTATCAGTGAAGAGAGATAGTTTGATTTCTTTTCCTACTTGGATGCTTTTTATTCTTTTTTCTTGACTGATTGCTCTGGTTAGGACTTCTACTACTATATTGAATAGGAGTGTGACAGTGGGACAGTGGGTGTCCTTGTCTTGTTGCAGTCTCAAGAGGAGTAGTTCCAGCTTTTGCCTATTCAATATAATGTTGGCTGTGGGTTTGTCATAAATGACTCTTCTTTTTTTCAATGCCTAGTCTGTTGAGAGTTTTTAACATGAAGGGATGTTGGATTTTATCAAAAGCTTTTTCTGCATCTATTGAGATGATCATATGATTTTTGTTTTTACCACTTTTTATGTGGTGAATCACATTTGTTGATTTCTCTATGTTGAACCATTCTTGCATCCAAGGAATAAAGCCTACTTGATTGTGGTGGACTAATTTTTTTATGTGCTGCATGATTCAGTTTGCAAAAACTTTGTTGAGGATTTTTGCACCTATGTGCATCAGAGATATTGGCCTGAAGTTTTCTTTTTCTTTTTTCATTATGTCTACTGGATTTCATTAAGTCATCAGGCTGATGCTGTTTCCATAGAATGAGTTAGGGAGGAGCTCCTCATCCTCAATTTTTTGGAATAGTTTCAGTAGATTTGGTATCCAATCTTCTTTGTATGTCTGGTAGAATTCAGCTGTGAATTCATCTGGTCCGGGACTTTTTTTAATTGGTAGTTTCCTTATTTCTTATTCAACTCTGGAGCTTGTTATTGGTCTACTTGGGGCTTCAATCTCTTCCTCATTCAATCTTGGCAGATTGTGTGCTTCCAGAATTTTTTCCACTTCCTCTAGATTTTCTAACTTGAGTACATAGAGTTGTTCATAGTAGTCTGAAAATCTTTTGTATTTCTGTGAGATCAGTTGTACTATTACCTTTGTAATTTCTGATTATGCTTATGTGAATCTTCTCTTTCTTTTTCTTTATTAATATGCCTACTGACCTATAAGTTTTTTGAGGTGGGGCTTTATTTCTGAGGTCATTATGTTATTGATCTTATGTATGGATTTTTGCATCTTAGTTTCATTAATCTTTTCTCTAGTTTTAGTTATTTCTTTTCTTCTGCTAGCTTTGGGATTGGTTTGTTCTCTTTTTTCTAGTTCCTTTAGGTTCACAGTTAGAGGGTTCATTTGAGACATTTCTGACTTCTTGATGAAGGCATTTGGGGCTATAAACTTTCTTCTTAATACTGCTTTGGCTGCATCTTTGGGATTTGGGTTAAGTTTTGTCCTTATTTTTCAATGATTTTTAATTTCTGCTTTAAATGAAAGAAATCAGATATGACACAAATAAATTTTAAAAATTCCATGCTCATGGATTGGAAGAATCAATATTGTAAAACAGCCATGCTGTCCATAGCAATTTATAGATTCAATGATTCTTATCAAACTATCAATGTCATTCTTCACACAATTAGGAAACAAATCTATTCTAAATTTCATATGGAACTAAAAGAGCCCAAATAGCCAAAGCCATCCAAAGCAAAAGAACAAAATTGGGGGTATCATACTGCCTGACTTCAAACTATACTATAAAGCTACATTAACCAAAAGAGCATATGACAGGTACAAAAACAGACACATAGACCAATGGAACAGAGAGTAAGCTCAGAAACAAAGCCACACACCAACAACCATCTGATCTTCAACAAGGCCAACAAAAACAAGCAATGGAGAAAGGGCGCCCTATTCAAGAAATGGTGCTGAGATAGCTGGCTAGCCATAGGCTACAGCTAGAACCTTACCTCTCACCATGTACAAAAATTAACTCAAAATAGATAAAAGATTTTAACGTAAGACTTCAAACTATAAAAATCCTGTAAGACAACCTAGAAAATACTCTTCTCGACATCAGCCTTGGCAAAGAATTTATGGCTAAGTCCCCAAAAGCAATTGCAACAAAACCAAAAATAGACAAGTGGGACCTAATTAAATTAAAGAGCTTCTGCACAGCAAAATAAGCTGTCAACAGAGTAAACAGACAACCTACAGAATGAAAAAGATATTCACAAACTATGCATCTGACAAAGACCTAAAATCTAAAATCTACAGGGAGCTTAATCAACAAGCAAAAAAAAAAAAAAAAATCCGCTTAAAAATTGGCAAAGGACAAGAACAGACATTTTTCAAAGGAAGGCATAAAAGTGGTGAACAACATGAAAAAATGCTCAACATCACTAATCATCGGAGAAATGCAAATCCAAACCACAATGAGAACCATCTCACACCCATTAGAATGGCTATAATTAAAAAGTCAAAGTACAAAAGGTGCTGATGAGACTGTGGAGAAAAGGGAATGCTTAATACACTGTTGGTGGAAATGTAAATTAGACCAGACACTGTGGAAAGCAGTCTGGAGATTTCTCAAAGAATTTAAAACGGAACTACCATTCGACCCAAGAATCCAAAAAAAAAAACCCAAAGAAAAATAACTCCCTCTATCAAAAACACATAGGTATGTTCATCACTGAATCACGACACTATTCACAGTATCAAAGACATGAAATCAACCCAGGTGCCTATGAATGGTAAACTGGATAAAGAAAATGTGGTACATCTATACCATCCAATACTATGCAGCCATAAAAAGAATGAAATCATGTCTTTTGCAGCAACATGAATTCACCTGGAGGCCATAATCCTAAGAAAATTAATGTAGTAACCAAAAACCAAATACCGCATGTTCTCACTTCTAAGTGGAAGCTAAACATTGACCACACATGGACTTCAATACAGAAACAATAGACACTGCAGACTCCCACAGCAGTGAAAGAGGGAGGGGCGATGGGTTGAAATACTACCTTTCAGGTTCTATGTTCACTACCTGGGTGATGGAATTCATACCCCAAACCTCAGCATTATGCAATATCTCCCGTATCTAACATAAAAGTTGAAATTTTCACTTTGGGAGGCTGAGGCGGGCGTATGATGAGGTCAGGAGATCGAGACCATCCTGGCTAACATGGTGAAACCCCGTCTCTACTAAAAATGCAAAAAATTAGCCAGGCATAGTGGCAGGCACCTGTAGTCCCAGCTACTTGGGAGGCTGAGGCAGGAGAATAGCATGAACCCAGGAGGCGGAGCTTGCAGTGAGCTGAGATCGCGCCACTGCACTCCAGCCTAGGCGACAGAGCGAGACTCCGTCTCAAACAACAAAACAAAACAAAAAAGTTGAAATTTAAAAAAAATACTAAAAAATCTAGACCCCACATTTAACTACATAAGTGATCTGGGCCTGAGCCTGGACACCATTATGTAGTAAAAGTTCCGGAGATTGAGAACACCTGCTCTAAAGCAGAGCTCTGTGTAGGTCTTGGTAGGAAGGAGGACCTCTGCTTGAGGCCAAGGTCTACCATTGTGATTCAGGAGAATACTACTGCCAAACTAAAGCTGTAGAATTCTGATTCAGCTGGTGTTGGTACTTATTCATCACTGTTGTGGGAATAGCAGTTTTCCTGGTTTGGACAGGCCAACAGCATGCTTAACAATTTTGAACATTGCCTTTGATCTGCATCACCACATCTAATCTCCATTCAGCCCATGTACTGCTTGTCTGGTTCTGTACACTACCAGGCCTGGC
The DNA here is from genome assembly GCF_009764315.1 of Trachypithecus francoisi. Lineage (NCBI taxonomy): Eukaryota > Metazoa > Chordata > Mammalia > Primates > Cercopithecidae > Trachypithecus > Trachypithecus francoisi. The sequence continues at coordinate 126,603,257 of NW_022681471.1, read as the reverse complement.
CTGGCTCAACTCAAACTAGGAACCAACACCTAATGAAGTCAGACCCTCAAATCCTTGTATTCTTTGTTGCCTTGGTGTTGGTTGGCCTACTTAAAAATAGGAACAAATTGCAACAAGTTAGATTTTCAACTTCTGATTTTGTGGTTCTGCTTTCTGTTCATCATCTGCAGTTGTCCTCTTATATCTGAATGTTTAGTGTTATTCTCTACACTTACCTGATTCTTTCCCTCCAATCGCCATGAACCATCTGGTTCTGCTGCCTCTCACTGCCAGGGGTAGGCCTCTGTGCTGGGGCCAGGTACTCCTTCATCTCTGAAGCAGGAGCCACGGCTTGCTAGCCCAGCACTCTGCCCAACTTCTTCCTTGGACTATCTGATATTTAACACCCCAGATACAACCTTTGTCAGCATTTTCTAAAATCTAGACTATGCCATCAGTAACTAGGGAACAAATATTTTAGTAACTGATCTGTGAAATCTGTTGTTTCATTGATTACCATTTATTCAACTCCTATCAAACTCTGGGCTATTATCTAAATGCCTAAATGACACACGAAATATGCTTCATTTTAGTATGTAGTTTTTAGAGTTAAGCCTTAGTAAACCAAATGTCTTTCTATGTTATTATTTTTCTTTTATCCACAGTTTAAAGTGGGGCTTCTCAAACCATAGAGTGCTTAAGAATCATCTGGAGAGCTGGTAAGACACAGACTGCTGGACCCCACTCCCACAGGTTCTGATTCAGTAGGTCTGGGATGGGACCCAAGAATCTGCATCTCTAATATGCTTCCACATGATGTTGGTCCTGCTGGTCTACAGGCCGTGCTTTGAATACAGCACTGGCCTAAATCACAGATACCCCATGTTGGCTTGACAGCTCATATTTGAACTTCAGCTTGACTATTACTGAGAATTCCCAGCATGAAGAGCCTGTGACAGAAAAAGACGATTATTTGTTTGGTTCTCTTTATTTGACTATTATTTTTCCCATTTCCCGTTTCCCATTTCCCAGTGTTTCCTTTAATCCCTAAGTACCCGGAGATGCAGAACGCTTCTGTAGAATTTTATTGTCCTAGTTTTTACCCTGATGGATCATCTTTCAACAGACATGTGAGCTCTCAGCAAATGCATTATGTCATCTTTCTGAGTGCCGCAGAGAGAACTGATATGCCTTTGGATCTGATGTGAAGTGATGGCTTCAGTGTGCCCATCATGCTGCGACTCTGACTTGGGAAGGTTCCCAGAATTGTGACAGAAAACCCTGTGGCTGGGGCCCAGTGGGGAAGGGGCGGGCTTGTGATCCTGTTGCTCAAGCCTGTTGCTCCAAGCATGTGTGAGCAGATCTGTCTCCTCCCAGGCTGCCACATTCAAAAGTGGGACTTATTTTTAGAGACAAAATCATTAGTTCTTAGTCCCTCTCAAGATTCTTTTTTTCCCATTAAGTAAATTTTAAGAACCTGGTTTTTATAAGAAAATTTTCAGGATTTTAGAAAAAAAAATGGTAATGATTATAGCCTTGGTGCAATGAACCCATTTGCCTCCCTTCTAGACAAAGGCAGACTTCCCACAGCAGTCACTGCCTAAAGTTCCTAGGCCCTACATTAAATATCCAAATCAGCTTGATCTTCCACATCTTATTAGAAAAGCCCCTGCCTCTTTTGATTATCTGGGTCTTGTAAACCTAGGATTTCAAAAATCAACTTATTGTATGTTGAACAATTGCTTTTTAAGCTTATTGCAATATCTTATAATGGACTTCTAGTAAATAAACTTCTGTCTTACATATGTAAAACTTTTTTCTTAAGAACAAAAAATGTTAATAGACATTCTCTATATTAAAGCAGAAACTACTGGACATTTATCTAATCTCCTGAAATTCATGGTTATAATACAAGAATTTTAACACGCTTTCTTTGCCCCTAGTCAATAGATGAGATTTTAATAGTTTTTATACTTGAAAATCCACTAATATTGTCCATTTTTGCTTTTGGTTAAATTGTATTTGTAAATTGAATGGTGATGAATTAGAAAATTAATATTGTTAAAATGTTCATAATACTCAAAGCAATATACAAGTTCAATGCAATTTCTTTCAAAATTGCAATGGCATTTTTAATAGAAATAGGAAAAAAATCTTAAAACTCATATAGAACCACAAAAGATCCCAAGAGCCAATTTATTCTTGGACAAAAAGAACAAAGCTGGAGGCATCATACTGCTTGAATTTTAAATTATACTGCAAAGCAATAGTAATAAAAACAGTATTCTCCAATGATAAAAACAGACACATAGACCAATGGAAGAGAGTGGAGGGCCAGATATAAGTCACACATATAAGTCAACTAATCTTTGATAAATATACGATGGAAAAAAGACAGTCCCTTTAACAAATTGTGTTGGGAAAACTGGATAACCACATGCAGAACGATAAAATTGGACATATATTACACCATAGATGAACATTTACTTGAAATGGATTAAAGACTTAAATGTAAAACCCGAAGTCATAAAATTCCTAGAAGAAAACACAGGAAAAAAGTTCCATGACATTGTTCTGGGCAATTACTTTTGGATATAACCTCAAAAGCACAGGCAGCAAATGCAAAAAATACAGAAATGGGATTACATCAAGCTAAAAAGCTTCTGAATAGCATAAAACAATTAATAAAGTGAAGAGACAATTTATGGCATGGTAGAAAATATTTATAAATCATACATCTGATAAGGAGTTAATATCCAAAATATGTAAAGAACACATGCAACTCAATAGCAAGAAAACAACCCAATTTTTAAAAATGGGCCAAGGATCTGAATAACCATTTTTGCATAAAGACACACATGTATGTGAAAAATTGCTAAACCTCATTAATCATCAGAAAATGCAAGTCAAAACCCCAGTGAGATATCACCTAACTCCAGTTAGAATGGCCAGTATCTGTAAGACAAAAGATAAATGTTAGCAAGGATGTGAAGGACATGAAACCCTGTATACTAGGAAAGTAAATTAGTGGAAAACTATAGGAAGGTTCCTCAAAAAATTAAAATAGAATCACCATTTAATCCAGCAATGCCTCTTCTGGGTATATATTAATAAAAACTAAAATCAGTATTCCCAAGAGAATCTTCACTGCCATGTTTATTGAAGCATTATTATTCATAATAACCAAGATATGGAAATAAACGAAATGTCCACAAATGAATAAAGAATACACACACACACACACGAATATTATTTAGCTATTAAAAATAAAATCCTGCCATTTGTAATAATGTGGATAATCCTGAAAAAAAATTGTTAAGTAAAATAAATAAGACACAGAAAGACAACTGCTCTATAATATTAATCATATGTAAAATCTTTTTTTTTTTTTTTTTTTGAGACAGAGTCTCGCTCTGTCTCCCAGGCTGGAGTGCAGTGGCCGAATCTCAGCTCACTGTAAGCTCCGCCTCCCGGGTTTACGCCATTCTCCTGCCTCAGCCTCCGGAGTGCTGGGACTACAGGCGCCCGCCACCTCGCCCGGCTAGTTTTTTTGTATTTTTTAGTAGAGACGGGATTTCACCGTGTTAGCCAGGATATGTAAAATCTTTAACAGGTGAGCTCACAGAAGCAGAGTACAATGGTGGTTGCCGGGAGCTGGGGATTAGAGGAAATGGGAAGATGTTAGTGAAAGGGCTCAAACTTTTAGTTTTAAGATGAGTAAGTGCGGGGATCTAATATGCACAATGGCAACTCCAGTTAGTAATACTAAGAGTAGTCCTTAAATATTCCTTAACCACCCTCCCATACACTATAGTAATTATGTGTAGCAATGAAAATGTTAATAAAATTAATTGTGGTAATCAGTGTATAATATATATGTGAATCAAATAATTATGCTCTACATCTTGGATAGACAAAATATGCAATTTGTGATTTATACCTCAATAAAACTGGAAAAAAAACATAAAAGAACATGTACCTGTAAATGTGTAATGAGGAATGTTCTCATTTAGAAGCCTATTTAAAATTCATAATCAGCTTGCGGCTGATAAGGCCCAGCAACTCCCTAGAAGAAACGGCATAATGCATTTCATACCACCCTCTCTCACTACAACTATAACATCTTATTTTCACAATTTAATCTTATTAAGTGACACTGAGACCATCAATTTTAGGTGAGCAGGAGATAGATTTTGTAAAGAAATACAAGGAACTCAAAGGGAAGCAATTTTAAAATGTAACAGCATAAAGTCCAAAGGGTTTCTGTGGTCCAAGGCTGGAGGAAGGGCCCATCATTGTAAAGCAGCCAACTGTAGCTCCTCTGTTTTGCTGAGATGATGGAGGAGGAGAGTGAGGTTATATGAGTCCAGGTCAGTCTTTTCTTCTTAAAAGTTTAGTGTGGCAAACGAAGACGGCCCAAACAAGAGAATTCAGTGGGATGCTGCTGTGTCAGTTTCTGGACCCAGAGCTTAAGAGGTGGGAAGCTTCCACTATTTGTCTTTTGGAACACCTGTTCTTGGAACCAAGCCTCCACAGAAGCACAGCTATATTATATGTGCCTTTGCAAGATGTTTGGATGCATTCTCAGCAGAAAGTAGAGTATAAATATACAAATACACAAAAGAATGTTACAAATGCAAATGTAAAAGGCAACAGAGTAATTCAGTATAATAAGAATGAACAGTTTGAGGTCCAGCACTTGTTAAGTCAGTCTACAAGTGCTGAAATTATGCAAAAGGAAAGGTGTTTTTTAGGAGGACCTGAAACAACTTTTTTTTTTTTTTTTGAGACCACCGCACCTGGCCCTAAAACAACTTTTTAATTTTATACACTCTCAACTCATCTCAAGCCTATTCCCAGTAGAAGCACTGAGCCTCAAACGGCGGTCAGAATGTTGTCCTGAGTAAACAGTTTCAAGTGATAAATCAGGAATCTAGGTCACATATGTAGTAGAGGTGTGTTCTTGTGTATATGGACATTCTAATAACCCACATCAATGTGGCTTTTAATAATTCTTTCTTTTATAAAAATTGGATGAATGTTTATTTACTCTAGAAACATTATTGAGAGCCCAATGATAGTTGAAGTTGTACTTTATAGTATATATTTTCTAATAAGATATACTTTTGCTAAAAGAGACAGCTGCCTATGGTGATACTTTGCTTTTGCGTAATTTAAGCTATCTGTAACACTGCAAACAAGATTAAAAAATGAGTCTATCAGCTGGGCGCGGTGACTCTTGCGTGTAATCCCAGCACTTTGGGAGGCCGAGGCAGACGGATTGCTTGACCTCAGGAGTTCGAGACCAGCCTGGCCAACATGGTTGAAACACCATCTCTACCAAAAAATACAAAATTAGCCAGGTATGGTGGGAGGTGCCCGTAGTCCCAGCTACTGGGAGGCTGAGGTGGGAGAATCGCTTGAACCCAGGAAGTGGAGGTTGCAGTGAGCCGAGATTGAGCCACTGAACTCCAGCCTGGGCGACAGAATGAGACCCTGTCTCAAAAAAATAAATAAGTAATGATTCAATCCCCTTCACTGTGCAGAAATAAGTAGATTCTCAGTAATTGCGACGAGTGTGACTCATTTCTGAGGAAGAGGACTGTTTTAAACCCTATTTTTATATAAAAATAATTGTTATTTAATGTAATTAAAAACATTAAAATGGTAAATAATTTGAGTTCGGTGTTTTATATATTCAAATAAAGCTAGAAGGTATTTTTAAGGAAGACCTAAAACAATTTTTTTATTTTATATTCTCTCAACTCAACTCTGCTTTCTTTCATTGTTTCATATCAGCCGTGCAAACATTCAATACTAAATAATGAAGAGATAGAGCTAAACAGATAATAAACTTGAATGAGGTAAACTTAATCCGGGTACATAGAACACATCATTAGGGCATATAATCTTACTAATAGTTTAATCTGACAGATGCCAACTTCAAATTAATAACTTGAAGGTAATTAATAAAGAAGAGGGAACCACTGCCTTTGTAAGAAGAACATAAAGTAGAGAGAATCACTGTGAGTAACATGGAAACCTACATTTTTTATATATTTTGAAGTTTAGAAAAAAATGATTTCTCCCATTTTGGGTAAAAAAAAGTTTTTCTTTAATAAAGCATGTAAAACCTTAAGATTAAAATTAAATTTATTTTTAAAAGACATAAAATATTTTATGTGAGTGGTTCTCATAAAATAGATCATTTCTATTAAAAATAAACATGGCAGTGATATAATTGAAGATGATGTTGTAGAGGCATCCAAGATCCTGCCCCCACTTGCACACTGACACACAAATTAAAAATAAATAAATAGGGGATGGGGGGAGCGATGGCATTGGGAGTTATACCTGATGTAAATGACGAGTTGATGGGTGCTGACGAGTTGATGGGTGCAGCACACCAACATGGCACATGTATACATATGTAACAAACCTTCACATTGTGCACATGTACCCTAGAACTTAAAGTATAATAAAAATAAAAATATAAATAAATAAATAAAACGGTTAAAATAGACTTTCCCAAGCAAATGCTGAATCAAGAAAAAAGGAGACTTAAATATCAGAGTTTTGTGATGTTTTATTTCAACCTCACCATTCTTCTTTCAAAGAGAAGAGCAATTCTGAGAACGACCACCTGTGCTCCCATGTTAATACAGGTTTCTGAGGGAGCAGGGTAAACCTTCCCCTAAAAATTGAATTTGTCTGTTCTAACTAATTTATGGGTTCCCTGAAGGAATGATCCAAATTACTTGCTTTTGTTTGCTTTTTTCACAACTTTCTCAGAAAAGCAAAGCAGCTACGAAGAGGTATTTCTTAAAAAAACAATGTGGGCCTTGCAGAATAAGGCAAAAATTAGAGTCCTTGAAAGCAATAAACATGCTGAAAGCTTGGGAGGAAAACCTGGGGGCGAAAGGATTATGAAGAGCTCTGTATATCAAAAATCCAGGCATGCATCCAGGGCAGTATGCATGCTCAGAAAATACCTAAGTAAACAGCTGTCAATAAGACAATGGACTAAGAAGCTCTAGATGCTATTTCCCCATAGAAACACCAAGTAAACTACAGAATGGTGAAAATGGTCTTGTGGGAGCTCCAGGAACAAGTAAAGAATCTGCAGCAACCAAGCAGCAAACACCCAAACAAGGTGGGGCAGGGTGGGGGGACCACTCAAAATGGTAGGAAATTTCATAGTGTTTTTCTTCCCTTGTCCTATTTCCTTTCCAATTTGTTACAGCATAATTTGGAGGAAGCTGCCCAATACCCAGTTCATCTCTCAGAATAAAAGTAAAAGTGGAACTCGTTTAAAACATTCTGACCTCAGATGAGAATGAAGACATATTCGAATATCAGGTTGGAGATTACAGAATGCAGTGTAGAGCATGAGAAACAGGGAAATGCAGATAGGAGAACACATAGGAACAAAAGGATTATAGGCAGAAGAATACAGTAATACATTTGAAGCCTCTAAAAAGAAGCAGGGGTGAGAGTGTTCGGAAAATTAAAACATTTCAAACAGACATATACGTGAAAAATTGAGGAAACATACAGGTCCAGAGAAAACACATGCACAGAAGAAGTCTGAAGAAAACATAAGCATTCACACTGGGTAATTACTGAAGGTATTTTTCTGCAGACAGTCAGTTTGCAAACTCTAGGAGAGGGAGCTGCTTTTAAAACACCCAATTGTCAACAAAAGATTACAAGAAATACAAAGAAACAGATAAAAATGGCCTATTCAAAAAAATTAATAAATTAAAAGATTACAAGAAATACAAAGAAACAGATAAAAATGGCTTATTCAAAAAAATTAATAAATTCCCAGGAACTGACTGTCCTCCTAAAAAAAGCTTAGCCTTACTAGACAAGACCTCTAAAACACAATCTTAAATATGCTCATATAACTAAAGAAGCATACAGACAGAAAACTAAGGAAAATTTTAAAAGAATAACATATAAAACAAAATGAGAATATCAACAAAGACATAGAAATAATAATAATGCACAAATAAAAATTCCGGAGAAGAGAAATGTAACTCTCTATACATTCACTGGAGATGATTAACAGCAGACTTGACCAGACAGCAGAAAGAATCAGAAAGCCTGAAGACATTATTTGCAATTATCTGTTCAGAGAAACAAAGACAAAGAAAAAGAAGAAGAAGAAGAGTAAACAGAACCCAGTGTACTTATAGAACCCCATCAAGGTAAGCAAAGCACAAATTACAAGAGTCCTTTATAGAAACAATTTAATTTTTTACAGATTTTCTATTAAAAATGAGAGAAAAGAGTAGAGGGAAGAAAGAAGAGAGAAAGCAGCAAACAGTTTATCTGAAAAATGCATGGGTAAAAACCTCTCAAATTTAAGAAAAGAACTGGAGATACAAATCTAATAAGTTCAGCAAATAAAGTAGGATAAACTCAAAAAAGAGCCACACTGAGATATATTAAAATCAAACAGTTGAAAGTGAAAGACAAAGAGAGCGTTATATTTGTCAATGTATTAGGTTTTAGCAGGAAACTGTATTTTACATAAGTTTAATTTTCTGACTAGCATCTCAGTGTCAACTTGAAGAAATTCTTCAGCATTTCTTGTATGGTGGTTCTGGTGTATGAACTCTCTTAACTTTTAGTTATTGGAAATATCTTAATTTCTCACTCATTTTAAGAATAGTTTTGATAGATATAGAATTCTCAGTTGATGGTATTTTTGCTTTGTTTTGTTTTCAGCACAATAAATATATCATCCTCGGGCTTCTGGCCTGCAAGGTTTTTGCCACTAATCCGCTGATAATTTTTTGAGAATCATTGTATGTGATGACTTGCTCTTCTCTTCCTGTTTCAAGATGCTCTCTTTGTCTTTGACTTTCAACTATTTGATTTTAATATATCTCAGGTGGCTGTTTCTTGAGTTTATCCTACTTTATTTGCTGAACTTATTAGATTTGTATCTTCAGTTCTTTTCTTACATTTGGGAGGTTTCACCCATGAATTTTTCAAATAAACTGCTTGCTGTTTTCTCCCTTCTTTCTTCCCTCTACTCTCTTTTCTCTCATTTTTAATAGCAAATCTATTAAAAATTAAATTGTTTCTATAAAGGACTCTTGTAATTTGTATTTTGCTCAACTTGATGGGGTTCTATAAGTACACTGGGCTCTGTTTACTCTTCTCTTCTTTTTTGTCTTGTTCCTTTGAACAGATAATTGCAAATAATGTCTTCAGGTTGCTGATTCTTTCCGCTGCCCGGTCAAGTCTGCTGTTAATCTTTAGTGAATGTATAGAGAGTTACATTTTTCTTCTCCGGCATTTTTATTTGTGCATTATTGTTATTTCTATGTCTTTGTTGATATTCTCATTTTGTTCATATGTTATTCTTTTAAAATTTTCCTTAGTTTTCTGTCTGTATGCTTCTTTAGTTATATGAGCATATTTAAGATTGTGTTTTAGAGGTCTTGTCTAGTAAGGCTAAGCTTTTTTTAGGAGGACAGTCAGTTCCTGGGAATTTATTAATTTTTTTAAATAGGCCTTTTTAATCTGTTTCTTTGTATTTCTTGTAATCTTTTTTTGACAATTGGGAATTTTAAAAGCAGCTCCCTCTCCTAGGGTTTGCAAGCTGACTGTTTGCAGAAAAATCAGCATTATTGTAATTTTGGTAACTCCACTTTTTACTCTACTAGAAAATTTGAAAGACAAAAGCATAACAATATCTAGAAGTTATGCTAATGGGTACACAATAAGTAAAGATATAATTCATGACATTAATAATACAAAGGAGAAGGAGTAAAAGTAGCAATGAAGTAGAGTTTTTCTATGCAAGTGAAGCTAATTTGGTTTCATTTTCAAATAAATTGGATTATTTTTGTATGTAATTTGTAATACTTATGCTAACAAAAAAGAAAAACTATACAGAATATACATGAAAGGAAATGAGAAAGGAATCAAAGCATGTTCCTACAAATAATCAACTTAACACAATAAGAGGCAGCAGGGAGAAAATGAGAAACAAAAAGTTACATAAGAACTTAAGAAAAAAATGTCAATAGAAAGCCTTTCTTTTTAAGTAATTATTTAAATATAAATGGACTAAACTCCTCAATGAAAAGGCATAAATTAGCAAAACAGATTAAAAACAGGATCAGCTATATGATCTTTACAAAAGACACACTTTTGAGTTAAGGACATGCATGTATTGACAATGAAAGGATAACAGAGTTGGAGGTCTCAAACTGCCTGATTCAAAACATACTATATAGCTACAGTAATCAAAAAATGTAGTACTGGCAAAAAGGCAGATGTGTAGACCAATTAAAGACTAGAGAGCTGAGAAATAAGCCTTCTTGCAGCTGGTCAAACAATCTTTAAGAAGGATGCCTACACAACACAATGGAAATAAACATTCTCTTCAACAAATGGTGGTGTAAAAATTGGATATCCACATACAAAAGAACCAAGTTAGACCCTTATTCTACTCCATATGCAAAATCAACTCACTCAAAACAAACAAATTAAAGGCATAAATGTAGTATCTAAAACCATAAACCTGCTAGAAGGAAAAATAGGACTTATGCTAAGTGAAATAAATCTGTCACAAAATGGTAAATACTGTATGATTTCACTTTTATGAGACATAAACAGAAATAGAAAGTATAATTGTAGTTGCCAGGGGCTAGGAGGGAGGAGGAAATGGTGAATTGTCCAGTGGATATAAAGTTATATATATGAAGAAAAAAGTTCTAGAGATCTATAGTACAACAATTAATATAATTAACGATAGTGAACTCTTCATATAAAAATGGTAAAGAGAGTAAATTAGATGTATTTTTATCAAAAACATATAAAAGAGGGTAAATTTAGATACCTTAGTCAATCCACTTAAAAAAAAATTCACGCCAAGTGGATTGTAGTCCTAAATATAAGAATGCATGTCATCTGAAGATGCAGAGCTTATTACATTTAGGTTTAATGGCATACTTCTTCATAGTCTGGGCATTTCTTTGCCTGTATTATTCTTTCTGGCCAGAATTATAAATCCATATCCCACAATACCCCTTTACCTAATTAATTCTTATTTGTTGTTCTGGTCTCATGTTTGTTAAGCTTTCTTCCTCAGTCCTCAGACTACATCACATTGCCTCATGATATGCTCTCACATCAGCCTGAACTACTTAGTTTTACCACTTACCAAGGCTTTTCATTGACTGTATACTTTTGATGATTTATTTTATGTCTATGGCAAGATAGCCATTTCCCTACCCAATACTTATTGCCACTTTTACTCTATCAAAAGTGATTCTATTTTATAATGAGTGAAAAATTTCTGGCTAAAACCTAAACATAATAAGCTCTTCTACACCTTCAGATGACCATGTGGCATAATTCTGACCACTAAGAGATACATAAAAAGCATACAGTGAAGCTTCTGGGAGTAATCTTTAGAATGGCAGCAGACTAAGTTGAGTTGGGTAGCTCTAGCTTATCATCAACTTTTCTCCATGCTTGCCTGGGGTAGTCACAATACTAGAAAAGAAACAGCCACTTTGCAATCATGAGATGACATCCACACACTCTGCTGAGGCGGAGTAGAAAAATAGATGCAAAATGAACTCCCCAATGGCATCACAGAACCACCATACTCCTGAGACTTCATTATAACACAAGAAAAATGGCCACTTTCTTATTGTCATTGCTATGTTTTTTTAGAGTTTCTCTTACAGCTTCACAAAAAGATAAGCAAAGAAGGAATGATATTAAAACTCTTTTACCTAGAGAAGAGGGTTGCATTCCATTAGACTGTATAATGTAGCTTCAGACAGTGATGCAGGGGAAAGTTATATGCCTTCCTGGGAACTCATGATTAGATAGGTCAGTAGAAGAAAACAAAGTTGAGAGTAAGGCGAAGACACCACCAGAGAAAAATGAGAGAATTGCTCACTGAATGAGTTAAGTCGAAGGAAATGGAAGGATAATTACGAGGTCTGTGGGCTATCTAATGCTCCTATTATGAAGTATGGTTGAGTTGGAGGAGAGAGGCTCAGGGTGGTTAGCATACTCATTATGTGTGTTAAGCAGACTTGAATGCATTACATGTGGAGTGAATTGATTTTATACAACTATCCTCAACTGTCTTTTTAGAAAAATCATGACTAATGCATCTCTACAAATGTGTTTCTCTAAGATCTACGGGTTGAATTGTAGCGCAGGTTAGGGAGTACCTCTCTCTCTCTTCTCTCCCACCCCATTCCTTCCTCTGGAGAGATTTTCCCAAATGACTCCAGCTATGAGCCTCAGCCTGTCCACACTGGGAAAGAGCCCACCTTTCCCGTGAAGCAAGCCAAAGCCTCTGTTGGAAGCAAACCCTGGCCTTCCCTCTCCAGAGCTTACATCTGACCTGAGCTTTACACCGTTCCTCTCTTTCCCCATTGACTAGGCTGTTGTGTGCCTTAGAATAGACTTGCCCCGTATACCGCTACTATTTATATCCTCCTGCTTCGTGCTGATTGACCTAGCTTTGGGCTCTTTGCTTGCCCTGATCTTGGAGAGTTTGTGTACGCTTCCTTACTGGCTTCTCTTGTGGATTCTGATCCACTTCCTGCTCTCACTTCTAGTACCTACTCAAGCAATAATTACTAACACTCTGCCTCTGCTTCTTTGGTATTTTGACTGGGCCCTCGCCACTCATTGAATTATTTTGCAGGGCTGAATGCAGAGAAGCAGAAGGAGACAGGACTGTTAAGCAAGAAATTTATGTGAGCACATAACATGCCCATATCCCAGCCACAAATAGAAGCTAGACTTTCTGCCCATGGCTGTGTTTATAGCATCCTCTCTCAGCAAGTCAGGAACTGGTTATTCCCTGGAATCTGATTTTGTGAGCAAGCTCACTTTCAGTTGTCCACATTTCAAATCCTCAACTATCAATTCATTTTTCTTACCTTTTTTCTCTTCTTTTTTCAAAATTTAACATTCTGTTCACTTGGGCACATCAAGTTCAGATTTTCATAGAAGAGTTTGTTCAACCCAAATAAATGGTAAAATAAAAAATAAGGGAGAGGTTTATGGTGTGAAACTATTACTTTTTTTGCACGTATTTGTTTGCGACTTGCTCATAGTGAAAGACAACTAAGCATTATGTGATTATCTGTTGCTAGTTCAAATTCAAATCTTGGGGTCTTAGTTCATTCAGGCTGCTATAACAAAAATGCCAGAAACTGGGTAGCTTATAAACAACAGATATTTCTTACAGTTCTAGAGGTCCAAGATCCAGGAGCCAGCAGATTTTATGTCTGTTGAAGGATTACTTGCTGCTTCATAGATGGCGGCTTCTTGCTATAGCCTCTTGTGACGGAAGGGAAGAACTCCAGTCTTTTTAGTTCCTTATACAGGCACTAATCTCATTCAAAAGGGCACTGCTTTTATGAGCTAATGATCATAGAAAGTTTTTTTCTTTTAATACCACCATATTGAGGATTAGGTTAAAGCATACGCATTTTGGGGGGATACAAATATTCAAGCTATGGCAGGGTCCCAATCTTCTCTCTAAACATTGGCCAACTGAGACCTCACATGTGGAAGTGTTTGCAGGGGGTGATGGGAGACAGTAACAGATCATCAGGCATTAGATTGTCAAATTGAGTGTGCAATCTAGATCCCAGGCATGCTCAGTTTACAATAAGACAGATGCTCCTATGAGAATCTAATGTTACCTCTCATCTGACAGGAGGCAGAGCTCAGGCAGTAATGCAAGCTATGGTGAAAGGCTGTAAATACAAATGAAGTTTTGCTTGCTCACCCACGGATCACCTCCTGCTGCACAGCCCAATTTCTAGCAGGCTATGGATCAGTAATGGGGATTGGGGACCTCTGTTCTACACCATATATTAAGTAACTTTTCCAAGAGGGTGAGGAGCAGCACCACGTATTCAAGCACCAATTTTTTTTGTGACAAATTATGTTCACATTCACACCAGGTGAGACAAAGAACAATAATATGATTTCATTGGCACTGGTTGTGTTTATTGCCAAATGAGATATTACTTATTTTCAGCTTACAGATTTTTTTGAATGCAGTAATTGCAGAGAATGAATATGGATCTGCATCATACTGACTTAGGTACCAATATAGTTTGAATTTTATCCCCTTCCCCTCTCTTCCAAAAAAAAAAGAAAGAAAAAATATATATAAATCGTAGCCTCCAGTATCTCATAATGTGGCCTTATTTTATTTTTTAAATTATTTTTATTTATTTTTGTACTTTTAGTAGAGATGGGGTTTCACCATGTTGGTCAGGCTGGTCTCAAACTCCTGACCTCTGGTGATTCGCCTGCCTTGGCCTCCCAAAGTGCTGGGATTACAGGCGTGAGCCACCAAGGGAGGTGGGAGGCCGAGGCAGGCGGATCACCTGAGGTCAGGAGTTCAAGACCAGCCTGACCAAGATGGTGAAACCCTGTCTCTACTAAAAATACAAAAATTAGTCAGTCATGGTGGTGCATGCCTGTAATCCCAGCTACTCAGGAGGCTGAGGCAGGAGAATTGCTTGAACCCAGGAGGTGGAGGCTGCAGTGAGTCGAGATCCTGCCACTGCACTCCAGCCTGGGTGACAGAGGGAGAATCCGTCTCAAAAAAAAAAAAAAAAAAAAAAAGAGTCTTTACAGAGGTAATCAAATTAAATGACACATTAAGGTGAGCCCTAATCCAAGATGACTAGTGTCATCTGACATAAAGATAGATCTGCATAGAGGGAGATCTGAAGACTTTACCAAATGAAGAGAGAGTTTTGGAATGATTCAGCTACAATTCAAAGGATGTCAAAGTTTGTCAGCAAACTACCAGAAGCTAAGAAAAAGAGAGAAGCAAGGAAGATTCTTCTCTACAGGTTTCAGAGGGAGGATGACCCCGCCAAAACTTCATTTTGGATTTCTAGCTTCCAAAACTAGAAAACTAATAAAGATAATCTTTCTTTCAATTCTTCATCTCATTTTTTTCTTTCTTCCTCATTCACATTGTTATTACCTTAGTTCTGGCCCTCATTAATTCATGACTGGACCACCATACTAGCTTCGCCATAGTCTCCTGATTTTATATATTCATAACATCCTGTGCAGTCTCTTTGATCTCTCTCTCTCTCTTTCTCCCCTCTTCAATCCAGCTTGCACTCTGCAACAGGATTAATCTTCCTGTTACAAAGCACTGACTAAGCTATTCTCTTGATCAAATACCTTCTATCACTCACCGTTGTCTAATGAACACATTCCAAACTCCATAAAGCATTTACTGCCTCTATAATTTAATCTCCCTTCTTTACTGCGGGATGCTTGCGTGAGAGCCCAACTGGATGGCTCACTTTTTCTATCACATTCCCCAAATGTATGTATGCTTTTTCTTTGTTTAAAAGACAAGGCCCCTAAATCATGACTTTAAATATTCAAAGTATACACATCCTTCAGGACCAAGTTCCAGCAGTATTTCTAGAATTTTTGTTTGTTTGTTTTTTCAGTAAAATAGAAACTCCATTCCTTTCCTTGTCTCATAAATAAAAGATTTTTAGCACTGATTATGAGCCAGACACTATTCAGAATTCTTTGCGTTTATCAGTTAAATTAACTTCACAATAATCTGTGAGATAAATTCTATTTGCACCCCAGTTTTACATATTTAGTAACTATGGCTCAGAAAAACAGAGTATCAAGCCACATGGTTTCTTTAAATTTTATTTTATATTTATCATTTTAATGTTTGTGGGTACATAGTAGGTATATATATTTATGAAGTACATGAGATAGTTTGATAGAGTCATGCAAAGGGTAATAATAGTCACATCAGAGTAAATAGGGAATCCATCATCTCACATGTTTATTCTTTGTGTCACAACCAATCCAATTATACTTTTTTTTTTTTTTTTTTTTTTTTTTTTGAGACGGAGTCTCGCTCTGCCGCCCAGGCTGGAGTGCAGTGGCGGGTCTCAGCTCACTGCAAGCTCCGCCTCCTGGGTTTACGCCATTCTCCTGCCTCAGCCTCCCAAGCAGCTGGGACTACAGGCGCCCGCCATGTCGCCCGGCTAGTTTTTTGTATTTTTTAGTAGAGACGGGGTTTCACCATGTTAGCCAGGATGGTCTCGATCTCCTGACCTCGTGATCCGCCCGTCTCGGCCTCCCAAAGTGCTGGGATTACAGGCTTGAGCCACCGCGCCCGGCCCCAATTATACTTTTAAATACTTAAAAATGTACAATTATTTTTTACTATAGCACCCATGTTGTGCTACCAAACACCAGGTCTTATACACTCTTTCTAGATGTTGTTTTGCACCTATTAACCATCCCTACTTCCCTCCATCCCACCTCTACCCTTCCAAGCCTCTGGTAACCATCCTTCTACTCTTTGTCTCTGTGAGTTTAATTATTTTAACTTTTAGCTCCCCAAAATAAGTGACAACATGTGAAGCTTGTCTTTTTGTGTCTGGCTTATTTCACTTAGCATAATGACCTCCAGTTTCATCCATGTTATTGCAAATGACAGGATCTCATTCTTTTTTATAGCTGAATAATACTCCATTGTGTATGTGTACCACATTTTCCTTATCCATTCATCTGCTGATGGACACTTAGGTTGCTTCTAAATCTTGGCTATTGTGAATGCTGCTGCAACAAACATGGGAGTGCAGATATCTCTTCGATATATTGATCTCCTTTCTTTGGGGTATATACCCAGCAGTGGGATTGCTGGATCATATGGTAGCTCAATTTTTATTTTTTTGAGGAATCTCCAAACTGTTCTCCATAATGGTTGTACTACTTTACATTCCCACCAACAGTGTCTGAGGGTTCCCTTTTCTCCATATCCTCACCAGCATTTGTTATTGCCTGTCTTTTGGATATAAGGTATTTTAACTGGGGTGAGATGATGTCTTATTGTAGTTTTAATTGGCATTTCTCTGATGATCAGTGATGTTGAGCACATTTTCATATGTGTGTTTGTCACTTGTATGTCTTCTTTTGAGAAATGTCTATTCAAATCTTTTGCCCATTTTTAATCACATTATTAGATTTTGTCCTATAGAGTTGTTTGAGCTCCTTATATAACATTCTGGTTATTAATCCTTTGTCAGATGGGTAGTTTTCAAATATTTTCTCCTATTGCGTAGGTTAGCTCTTCACTTTGTTGATTGTATCCTTTGCTATGCAGAAGCTTTTTAACTTGATGTGATCTCATTTGCCCATTTTAGTTCTGGTTGCCTGTGTTTGTGGGGTACTGCTTAAGAAAATTTTGCGCAGACCAATGTCCTGGAAACTTCTCTCAATGTTTTGTTGTAGTCATTTCATAATTTGAGGTCTTAGATTTAAGTCTTTAATCCATTTTGATTTGATTTTTGTGTATGGCAAAATATAGGAGTCTAGTTTCATTATTCTACATAGGGATATCCAGTTTTTAAGATTATGCAATCTTGCTAGCACATACACGAAGTACCAAGAACTGGATTCTACCTACTTAGATTTCATTGTTAAAATACCTTTCATTTATAGAAACCGATGGAAGAATCGTTTCCATCGTCTTTCCTTTCAGCGTCCCCGCCCTACAATCTAATATGATTAAGAAGAAAAATTCAAAGTAGAGCAAAATCTATCCACTTGAAAAAAAGCCTTTTTATTTTTGCAACTGAGGAGACAGAAAGTACATTTCATATTTCCATACATTAGAAATACACAGGTCTTTTCTATATATACTAGAACCTACTATATATTTATATATTAACATGTCTATTTTATATTTTTATACAGAAATATTTATATTCGATATAAATATATATTCTATATAAATACATATATAAAACACATATTTATATGTGTATATGATATATAATCATTTATTTTAGAAGGTAAGGTGTTATGATTGTTGAAGCATGGTTCACAGGCAAAGAGAAAGGAAATTATCACTTTCAGAAGAATAAAGTACAAAATTATCACGATTCAATACCCAGCTGTCAATAATTGCAATGAGAGTATAGAAAAACACCTGTGTATTTCTATGTGTATATATGTAATCTACATTTATATATAATTATATAAATGCACAGGTCTTTTCTATATACAGTAGAATTTACTACTCTATTCCTAATGTGTGTATATATATAAAATGTATATCTATACATATACAATCTATATTTATAAATATTATATAAATATGCAGGTTTTTATATGAACACACAGGTCTTTACTATATGCCGAAAAGACTGGTGTATTTCTAATGTGTATATATAAATTTTATATTTATCTCTAGATATTTATGTACATACAATTTCTGTATATTTGTATATTTATGCATTTATATATCGATTTATATATTATATAGATAGATTTCATATATAGATTTTATATATAAATATTTAAAGACATCTATAAAACATACAAACATATTTATATTTATATATAATACATAAATATATAATGTATAAATATAAATATATATTCTATATAAATACATATATAAAACACATATTTATATGTGTATATGATATATAATCATTTATTTTAGAAGGTAAGGTGTTATGATTGTTGAAGCATGGTTCACAGGCAAAGAGAAAGGAAATTATCACTTTCAGAAGAATAAAGTACAAAATTATCACGATTCAATACCCAGCTGTCAATAATTGCAATGAGAGTATAGAAAAACACCTGTGTATTTCTATGTGTATATATGTAATCTACATTTATATATAATTATATAAATGCACAGGTCTTTTCTATATACAGTAGAATTTACTACTCTATTCCTAATGTGTGTATATATATAAAATGTATATCTATACATATACAATCTATATTTATAAATATTATATAAATATGCAGGTTTTTATATGAACACACAGGTCTTTACTATATGCCGAAAAGACTGGTGTATTTCTAATGTGTATATATAAATTTTATATTTATCTCTAGATATTTATGTACATACAATTTCTGTATATTTGTATATTTATGCATTTATATATCGATTTATATATTATATAGATAGATTTCATATATAGATTTTATATATAAATATTTAAAGACATCTATAAAACATACAACATATTTATATTTATATATAATACATAAATATATAATGTATAAATATAAATATATATATATATAAAATATCTATTCTATATGTGATCATTTATTTTAGAAGGTAAGCTGTTAGTATTGTTGAAGCAGCTTCTCAGGCAAAAGGAGAAAGGAAATTATCATTTTAAGAAGATTAAAGTACAAAATTATCACTATTAAGTTCCAGTTGTTAATAATTACACAGACTGAATAACTCATGTACTTTAATCTTATAATGAACAGCACATTAAACTTTTATGTGATTATGAAAATATGAATTTCCATTTAATAAGGGTTTGAGATGTAAAGCACTAACTTTATAGGCAGTTTTCACTTGTGACATAGATTGTTCTTATAGCGTTAAAGATGTTAAAATTAATGGTGGCTTAGAAGAGATGGTAGCATCATGTGAGAAACAACAGATGAGTTCTGTTTCATCCCTACTTGGTGCGGTCAGGGCTTCACTTCACTAACTTAGGAAGGGATTTCAGAGCTTTGCATGTTGAACTTGTAACTGCCTCCTATGGAATCCTATGAAACCTAGGCTGCTATACCACAGAAACAGGGCGTTGCCCCATGTCCTGAACACCATCATTTTGTGGTATATTTCTTTTGTATTTCTTACATGGAAATACCATATAAGGATGCTTGGTACAACTCAAAGCCTGTTTATTTGCAAGGCTGTATTGACCCTGAACAATAAATATCTGTATGTTATGGATGGGAAACAAGTCCGCATGAAAAGCTCCTGCTGTCTTTTAGGAAAACCTATTGGCTGTGTTTGTATATATCTTTCTAAAGGGCAATTGGTGAATTCTCTGCTATAGTTTTTTCCAAAACGACAGCATAAAACTGAAATAAACTGAATCTTGTCAGTGGTCACTTTTGGGTTTGGTGTATATTAGGGAGCAATTCTGCAGTGTGTTTCAAAATTACATTCAAGAATAATTTCGTACAACTTATTTTAATGCCTTATTTCCCTCAAGCTCTGCAAGCCAAAACAGTCTGCGATGATTCTTTTGGCACTGAAAAAATTATCCATGGCTCTTACACCGGGTTTCTTTCATGATTTCATGGCAGTTGGAGCTTCAATTGCTATTTGTTGGGAACCCAACAAATTAGCTATTTCTGATTAGCTATTTCACTGTGGTTTCATATTTTATTGTGATGATTGGCAGACTTGTGTTTCAGGATTTTTGGCTTTGGAAAGTTACTATGATTTTGAAATTATAGATGCAAAAATGTCACTGATTCATTTTCACAAACTTTTAATTCATTATAGACAATAAGTGATTTAATCAGAAATCAATAATTTAAATAATCTTTTAATTTGTTGGAGCATTCACAAATACTACATCTTCCTTTAAGTCTTTCTTGATTCCACATGTTACATACACAGTTAAATTAATAAATAAGAGTTTAAACATTTTCCCTCCTTCTCCCACTACCCACAAGCTCAGGCTTAAAATAAACAGTGGGATGAGTAAAGATCCGAAGTAATATAACTGCAAAGGTTTAGTTGGCCTTTATAATAAAATAATAGATACCAAAGCTTCCTGATGTTTTCAGGCAAATCTTCCTGTGTCCCTAAAGGGAGGATCCCCTTGACAACAGTCATGAACAACAGGTGATCTGCAGATCCTCAGCTGTCAAAGACAGTTGGTGGGAGAATTTGGAAACACCTTGCACATATTAAAGAGCTCAGCATGAGATGATGTCTACATATGTCTCTGTCTCATTAGACCACAGGAAATAGGACACATGGCAGGAAGGCTCACGCCGATTCCCCTTGACCATGCAGCTTCCTCTGCTCCTGACTCCTGAGAACTTTCTGACCCATTGGTCATTCCTAGCTTCAGATCCCCACGCGTACGGATTGTCTTTGGCCCCACGTCAGTGACACACGGGACATAGAATTGCTCTCAAAAACACTCTGGAATTGAAAAATGACAGGAGAAGCTCAACGCGATGGCTGGGTACCAGAGGGAAGGCCTTCTGCTGTTTTGAACACGGATGCTAAGCTCTAGAATAACTGCAGCTGCAGCCCACTGGACCTGGGCATGTGTCAGGCAGGGTGTGAAATGCTCCCCACGCATCCTCATTTCTCCCTCACATTACCCCTGTGGATTAATCGGGGGTCTAGAGAGACACCACCAGCGGGTGATCAGCAAAGATAGATGAGAGGGGATTTATTAGGGGAATTAGGGGATGAAAAGTCTCAGGGCAGGCTATCTGCAAGATGGAGCCCCTGGGATGCCAGGAGTGTGACTCAGCCCACACCCAGAAACCTCAGAACCAGGGAAATGGATGGTGTAACTCTCAGTATAAAAAGAGCCTGAAGTTCTGATGTCCAAGGGCAGGAAAAGAAGAGTCTCAGCTCCAGGAAGAAAGGGAGGAAAGTGCCTTTCCTCTGCCCTGTTTCTCCTGTCTGGGCCCTCAGAGAACTGGATGGGGCCTGTCTCTATTGAAGACATCTTCCCACTCTGTCCACCAGCCTACACCAATCTTCCGGGAACACACGTGCAGGTTCACCCAGAAACAATGCTTTACCAATTCCTGATGTATTCCTTAAGGGAGTCAGTCACGTTGACACCTGAAATTAACCATCACACCCTGTAAAATGGGTAGTGTCCCCACTGGACAAATGACACAGACAGTTTGGGTACCTTTCTTATACTGCTTATAGATTATAGAGTCAGGATTGAAACTCAAGTCTGCAAAGATCAAATTCTAAACTCCACCCTCTTAAGGACTGCTGCTCAACGCTGTGGAAGCAGCACCGTATTAGACACTGTACGAGGACTGAAGAGGCATTCGAGACACATCCCCTGCTTTAGGGACTACTTCCTAGCTTGCATTTGTGACAGGAGTCATGTTTCTGTAACTTTACTATAGAGCCCAGAACCAAGTGTGAATTGGCACGCTTTAGGTGTGCATAAGCTCTGCAGAAATCCTAAGAAAGAGCAAGATAATTATAGGCTCAATTCACATAGGGAAGTTTATATGAAAACATCTTTTAGCCAATTCCTGAAAGAAAATATTTTCACTGGCAGTAAAATGTTCTGCTGGAGAATAACTAGTTGAAGGGCTTTTGGCGGCAAGGGGCCCTGGACACATGTCCACAGAAGAGGGGAAAAAAGACACAGAATAGAAACAGAATTGAGGTTTCAGGGAGAGGAGTAAGGAAAAGTGCTAGCCCAGCAAGCTGATAAAAATGTATCTGCCCTGTATTTAAAGTTAATTCCATCTCTTGATTTTTTCATATTATTCATTTTAGTATATTTGTTAGCATAGTATTATCCATCTTATTGTCCTATATATCATGACATTTCCCCCATATGTGAATATATCCACATAGAAGGAAATGACCTCATTTTCCTAATACATAATTAGACACATGAGTTTATTCATTTACAAGCAAAAATGTGTCTCCTCCATTAAATATTAAAAAGAATAAAACCATAAAATATTCCAGAGTTGAATCTTGCAGCTCAATACTCAGAAATGTTGCTAATTTGCACATTTTATGTGGTACTGAAGACTCCCACATTAAGAAGTGTTTTTATTGTCTGCTTGGTCAGAGACCTCAGTGTTTTGATGAAAGTCCTTCTTAGGAGGCCACTGTCATCAAATCAACTTTGCACAGAAAACTTATGAAAACACAAAGCATTCTGTCCTCACAACTTCAGTCCACAACACTGGCAAATGGAGTCAAAACTACATGCTCATAGTTATCGCCAGAAACTATGAAACTACTAAAAGAAAACTGTGGGGAAATGTTTGAGGACACTGGTCTGGGCAAAGACTTATTGAGTAAGACGTCCAAAGCACAGGCAGTAAAAGGAAAGCAGACAAATGGAATAACATGAAGCTCAGCAGCTACTGCATGGTAAAAAAAAAAAAAAAAAAAAAAAAAAAAAAAAAAAAAAAAAAAAATCAACGAAGAGACAACCTAAAGAATGGAAGAAAATATTTGCAAACTATATACCTGATGAGAAATTAAGAACCAGATATTAAGAATTAAGAATCATATATATATAATGAGCTCAAACAACTCAGTAGCATAATAATATAATAATAATAATAATCTGTGTGTAAACAACTGAATCAGGCTCCATGGCTCCTGGAAACTGGAAATCTTCACATAAAGGCAGAGAAAACCCTTCCAGAATATTTCTACACTATTTCCTACACGAATCACTTGACAACCATTTCCAAAAGCAATAAAGTATATCTGGCCCACCCAGGCTCAGCACCAAACTCTTGCAGAATTTTGACTTTGCCTTTTTGATACTGACCTTTGATTTTTTAAAAATAATTGTTTTGTCCTTTTGCTTCAGAAATTTACAAAGCAAACAGAAAACATTATTTAGGAATGACCAACTCCATATTACTGAATCAATTATTAAATGCTGCTGAATGATTGATCTTGGCAAATAGAAATGTAACTACTTCTTGATGTCAACTGTAATTCACATCTCTTCTCACTAAAGAATTAATGAAATGCTTAGTCAGGCATGGCCAATGGAATTAGAATTAGCCCAGTCTTGCCATAACTTTGTGCTTCCTTACTGTCCCGAGTTTCAGTGGGCAACAGATTCATTTTTGGAGATTACTACGGAAATCTCTGCAACACTTTTTCCATTTATAACTTAAGGCTTTCATAATTATTGCAGAAGTTTCTCAGTCTCTCCATGTGAAACTTCTCTTAGCTATTGGATTTCAGATATTTCACAGTTCCTTTTATGCTTTTAAACACACAGGCCCAATCTGCTTTTTAAATGGTTTTGTGTTCCAGTCACCCGCTCAGAATATGCCTGTTTAATCCCCCTCCTATGGTGATTGATCTGTTTACACTATACTATACTAGACTGGGGAAGTTTTAAAGTTGAATCCAGCTTTTTAGGATGCAGACAGCTGCTAAATTGGTTAAAAAATGAGATGCTACCTTAAAAAGTCTATCCAAATGTGCCAAAGGTATTTGCTGTATGAATCATGTTCTTTGCATCATAACTTCCTGTGAAAATGAAAGCTATGTACTTTTTGAATTAAAAACAATGATGCACATAGATATACACATTCCTAAGCATGCACACGTGTGCACATGTGCATTCACACACACGCTGCCCCCCCCCCACACACACATTATCTTACGGTGTGTGTTGGCATCCTTCACACAGACATACAGCACTGTCGAAGAGACCCAGCTCTGTGTGCTCAGTCTGTGTGCCACAGCATCACCTTTGTCCCTCCACAGCTATGTGCCCACTTTGTGTGGTCTTTATATTGTTCTGAAGAAGAGTCAGATTACTTATTCACTTTATTTGTGTACACACTTATTAGAAAATATATATTTTGATATTTCTATAATATCCAATAAAAGAATAAAATTAGAGGATATAACTTCTGACCCAATAAAGGACAAAATAAAATGGTACTACTCAAGCTAAAATAAAACAAACACATACAAGATAGAGTAAAAGTGATATGAACAGCAAGTATACTAATAGAAAGTACAATATAAGATGATAGAAATGCATCCATAAACACAATGGATACAAAAAGATTAAACTCTACAATGAAAAGATAAAGGCACAAAAGGTTTGAAAAGAAGAAGATGGAAAACAAAATAACCAAATACGTAGTAACCCAAGGAAAAGAGGCTTAACTCTATCAACATAAGATAAATTAAATATTAATGCAAAAGTCATTCTTATGGGTAAAACAGTTATCCCTATGGGAAAATCTGTTAAGTTCTCAGATGGCTATAACAATTTAAATCTATATGCATCTAATTAAATGGCATTTATATATAATATACACAAAAGAAAAATTAACAGAATAAAAATAGAAATGAACAAATCCACCATCACACTGGGATAATTCAGCATATTCTCACCAGCTGTGAGAATGGTCTATGACTGGCATAGAGACCAAACTAATACAAATATAAAAGATTTAATAGTTTAATAAGCTCCTTGTAATGGGCATATATAGAAAACTGCACCAAATAATTGGAGAACACACAATCTTTTCAAGCGTTCCAGAAAATTTCCTAAAACTTGGTTACCCACTTGACATAAAGTATGTCTTCTCAAATTTCAAAGAATCTGAAGTTTTCTAACTATAATACAAAAGTTAAAAAGTTAATACCAAAAGAAAACCTTCAATGGCCCTGTATATTTAAAAATGTAAAAAGACACACAAAGGTCACTATGAGTTAAAAGAAAAATCATAATAAAAATAAAATTGTGTCTAGGAGAGTTTGATAATAATAACAAACTTCCTTTGCTCCATTCACAATTTAAGGCTTTTATAATTGTTGCAGAAGTTTGACAAAGTACATATTTAAAAGAAAAATTTTACCTTTAATTTTAATGCATGGGGCCGGGTGCGGTGGCTCAAGCCTGTAATCCCAGCACTTTGGGAGGCCGAGACGGGCGGATCACGAGGTCAGGAGATCAAGACCATCCTGGCTAGCATGGTGAAACCCCGTCTCTACTAAAAACACACACACAAAAAAAAACTAGCCGGGCGAGGTGGCGGGCGCCTGTAGTCCCAGCTACTCGGGAGGCTGAGGCAGGAGAATGGCGTGAACCCGGGAGGCGGAGTTTGCAGTGAGCCGAGATCCGGCCACTGCACTCCAGCCTGGGCGACAGAGCGAGACTCCGCCTCAAAAAAAAATTTTTTTAATGCATGGATCTTATTTGGGCCATAAGCCAGGCACATGAATATGTGTGTGTGTGTGTGTGTGTGTGCATCTGTATATATACATGATATTCTACTCTGGGGCAGGCAGAAATGTCTAGGAGTTTGGATGAAATGGAATGGGCCATGATCTGATGACTATGGAAGCTTGGAGAAGGTCTGTAGCTGTTTTTGGACCACTCTCTCCCTCTCATCCTTCACCCCAATGAGGCCTGTATCTAGTCCCATATAACCACACTACACACTGAGACAAATATTTTTGTCAGCTTCTTACATACATGTTGATATGACTTTATACATTACAAGAAACAAGTAAAGACATATATGTATTTTCCTTTATTCACATAATATAAATATATCGTACACATCCATTTACAACCCACTTTTTTCACCTAACGTCATATCTCAGAAAATCTTCCTTATCATTTGATTGCCGTGGCATTCCCACCATTTGGACACACAGTATTTTATTGAATCCTTCCTCTCCTGAGGAAGATCCAGGGTGTTTGTAACTCTGTGCGAAGGCTTAGGGCTGCCATGAACAAAACAGTGCATCTGCCACGTCACCCATGTGCCAAGTGTCTCTGCAGGAAGCGTTCTCAAAAATGGAACAGCTGGGAGAGCTGGGTCCCATATCTGATCATTAATACATTTTAATATTGGCAGATGTTACCAAATATTTCTCCTCAGGGATTTGTACCAATTTATGCTTGTCCCAGAAGTGTGCAGGAGTTATTCGCTATACTTTAATAACCCAGTGCATTTGCTTCCTTTGCCTGGAATACGCGTCCTACCTCATCAGATGCCATCCTCTGGGAGATGATTTAAGAGGGATGCCTTCCATGACAATACCTCCCGGGCTGCACTAGGAGACAGACATGTGCCCCGAGGGGTCCCGCACATGCGTTTCTCATAACACTTCTCACACTGCATTGTGATTGCCAGGGTTCCTTATTTTCTCAAGTTCCAGAATACCAGTTCTGTCTTAGTGTCTTCTTTCACCTGTACTTCCTACCATGCCGAATCCACAGGCAGCTATTGGAGTGTTTGTAACATGAATCATTAAAAATGGACTGGGGTCTCTATGGATTATATACACTTTCTAAATCAATTTCCAAATACAAAAATATATAAGCAAGAAATAAAAAGCACATATTTTAAAAGAGCGTTACAGTGTGGAGATTCCTTGAAGAACTGAAAGTAGAACTAGCATTTGATCGAGCAATCCCACTACTGGGAATCTACCCAGAGGAAAAGAAATCATTATACGAAAAAGATACTTGCACACACATGTTTATAGCAGCACAATTCGCAATTGCAAAAACATGGAACCAACCCTAAAGCCCATCAATCAACGAGTGGATAAAGAAACTGTGGTATATATATACACAGTGGAAAACTACTCAGCCATAAAAAGGAAGGAATTAATGGCATTTGCAGTGACCTCGATGAGACTGCAGACTACTATTCTAAGTGAAGTAACTCAGGAATGGAAAACCAAACATCATGTGTTCTCACTCGTAAGTGAGAGCTAAGTTATGAGGATACAAAGGCAAAAGAATGACACAATGGACTTTGGGGACTTAGGGGGGAAAGGGTGAAAAGAGGGTGAGGGATAAAAGACTACAAATAGGGTTCAGTGTATACTGCTCGAGTGATGAGTGCACCAAAATCTCACAAATCACCACTAAAGAACTTTCCTGTGTTGCCAAACACCATGTGACCAAACGCCACCTGCTCCCCAATCACCTATGTAAATAAAATAAAATTAAATTAATTTAAAAAATAAGAAAGCATTACAAAGTCAAATTCAGAAAAAGAGATAGGAACATAGTTAAAAATGACCCCAAAATAGCAACTTTCAAATTTTGAACACAAATAAGGATGGAGGTATTTCGTTTGTTTAAGTGCCTATAGAAATTGTATTATAACAAACAGGCTTTTGTAGTCATTTGTAGAAAAAAAAAGGTACAACATAAAGTGAATACAGTAATAAAAATGTTATATATCTGTTATAAATAAACATATGCATTTTTCATATATGTCTATAGGGCAATGTCCATCATTCTGGAGAAGTTGCATGGAGCTGTTTAGTACATTTTAACTAATGTTCCTTCAAAAAAAAAAAAAGAATTTCTCCTAAGTTCAGACACTGCTTTATTGGTTAATTCATTTGTTAATCCATCCACTCACTCAATATCTCAGCAAATATTACAGTGGCCTTTTTTTTTTTTTTTTTTTGTAACGGAGTATGCTGGGCCAGCATGGGACTCATTCCTTGTAGTCCCAGCGATTTGGGAGGCTGAAGTGGGAGAATAACTGGAGCCAGGAGTTGGAAACTAGCCTAGGCAACATAGTGAGATGCTGTCTCTACTAAAAATAAAAGCTAAATTTCAAAAACATGTTTTAAAAAAGGACTATACTAGTGCTATAAGGTATCCAAAATTTATTTGATGAAAATCCCAGGCTCTGTAAATTTATAGAAGAGGGAAAAATAATTTCCTTTTATCAGTAAATTATACCATTGTACTTAAAATGTTTTCATTGGCTTTGATTTTAAGAAATGCAAGGAAAATAAAATGGTTTACAATAATATATTGTATATATTCATATGCAAATATTTACAATATGTATTAAAATGTATATGTGATATATTATTCAGTCTTGTTTGTGGATTTAGAAAAAAAAAAAAGAGATTTATACATTAAGAAACTTCCCTGTGTGAAAAAGGTTTCTGGAAACTGTAAGTGTGAGCTGTCTACATTAGTGTTTCCGTGTATGGCAAAACAGCATTACAGCCCAAACGGGAATGGTTGAGGACAGATAACTTGGCCAAATCACCTTGGCTAGAAAAGTGAGGAGATTGCATCAAACTCACTCCAAAAGCCAATGAAAGAATAACTTGAAACCGCTTTCAGTCACTTAGATTTTGCTTCCTGGTCCTTAGTGGTAGCTGATGAGGTTTGGAAATAAGCACATGTATCTGTCTATATTGAAGGGAAGAAAATAAATCTACTATGGCACCACTTCAAAACACTGCATGAGCAGTCGAGAGAAACAATTTACCAGAACATGCTTAATGGTAAATCAGAAATGACATGTATGAAAACATGGGGCTGCAACTTGAAAATATTGGAAAATGAGTCATCTAAATTTGTAGAACCTATCAGATCTTGGACTGATAACACTTTGTAAGTTGCAATTGCTGGATACCATGTATCTATGTGATCAGGGGTATCTGTAATGATGAATGGTTCATGTTCACACAGCTTCAAATGCCTGGTTTCTGAAATGATCAATCATTTATTAGCTGTAAGGTAAGGGCAATGATGTATATGATCTTCTCCTGTGCTTAGAGATGTTAAAATTCATTTATGGTACTACAAAAATTGGAACATGCAATAAAACTTCTAAACTATGTAATAAAATCCAAGGTAGGATTTTGTGGATTATGTGTTAGTAATGATATTTAGAGAATATTAACATTTTGTTAAGCAAATATATTAATATATTAATTATGCAATAATTTTAATTATGATTAATTTTATCATAAGATTTTCTTTTCTATTTACACATAAGACTTACAAATTCAAATAACAAAAATGATGTTTTTACTTTTTTTACTGTATAGGACAGAAGACATATGCTTAAATAAAGAGCCTATTTCAACATGGCAAAACCCCTTCTCTACTAAAGATACAGACATTAGCTGGTCATGGTGACGCGTGCCTGTGGTCCTAGCTACTCATGAGGCAGAGATGGGAGGATCACTTGAGGCCGGGGGCAGAGGTTGCAGTGAGCTATGATTGTGCCACTGCCCTCCAGCCTGGGTGACAGAGCAAGACTCTGTCTCATAATAAAAACAAAAATTAAAATTAAATGAAATAATCAAATAAAAAACAAAGCGCATAGGTCAGCTGGATGCAGTGACTAATGCTTGTAATACCAGCATTTTGGCAGGCTGAGGCAGAAGGATCACTTGAGACCAGGAGTTCAAGAACAGCCTGGGCAATGTAGCGAGACCATGTCTTTACAAAACACACAAAAATATTAGCCAGCATGGTGGCGTACACCTGTATTCCCAGGTACTCAGGAGGCCTGAAATGAGAGGATCCCTTGAACCATTGTATATAATTTGCAGCCAGGTGGAAAAGAGTACAGAATTCAAAGCCTCCATTAACTCAACGAACCCGTTCCCCAGCCCACAGACACACACACAAAGACTTACAGTCACGTCATTTGCTTATGGGAGCTGGCGTTTCTCCTTGGGGGTAGCAAGAGATGAGCTTTTTATTGTCACTGTGGCTTTTCAGTTTATGCAAGTCAACACCTTTGAACAATGGCTGAGACCAGGATGGAATCCATCCTACCTCCCTCTTTATAATGGTGCCATTTAAAAAATTATTTTGTAGAGACGAGATCTTGCTATGTTGGCCACAGTGGTCTCAAACTCCTGGCCTCAAGTGATTCTCCCATCTCGGCCTCCCAAAGCGCTGGGATTGCAGGCATGAGTTACTGTGCCTGCCTAAAAACAATGCCATTTTTAGATGAGGTGCATTTAAAGAAAGGGTGCATTTGGTAGGCAAAATAAGTACCCTCCAAAGATGTCCAGGAACTCATCCTGGAACCTGTGAACATGTGAGACCACAAGGCAAGGAGGAAATGAGCTGGAAGGTGCTAATGACAGGTACCGATCAGCTGACCTGAAACATGGATATTATCCTGGGTTATCTCTAGGGGAATCCAGTGGAATCCCAAGGGTCTTTCTAAGTGTGAGAAAGGCAGGAGGAAGGAACCAGAAAGCCACATGAGAAGGCTCTGACCCCCCAAAATCCTGGCTTTTAAGATGAAGAAAGAGGCCATGAGATAAGGAATGATAGGAGCTTTCAGAATCTGAAAAACACAAGCAAACAGGTCCTCCCCTACAACCCTCAGAAGGGACACTGCCCCACTGCCATCTTGAACGTTAACCCAAAGGCACTCAGTCCAGACTTTACATTGAAACTACAGAACTGCAGGGTAATAAATGTTTGTTTTTATGTTTAATTCCAAACATTTCACAAACTTATTTTAATTGACAAACTTAAATGATATATACCATCTACAACAGGTTGCTTTGAAATATGTATAGATTGTGAAATAGCTACGTCAAGCTAGTTGACATTTGCATTACTTCACCTAAGTATAATTTTCTTTGTGGTGAGAACTCTTAAAATCTACCCTCTTAGCAATCTTTAAAAATCCAGTATTATCATTATCTGTTGACACAGTGTTTTACAATAGAGCTCTTGAACTTACTCCTCCTGTCTAACTGAAATCTTGTACCCTTTGACCAACATATTCCCAACCTTCCACCTCCCCCAGCTCCTGGTAACCATCATTCTATTCTCTGTTTCTGTGAGTTCAGCTGTTTTAGATTCCATATAAAAGTGAGATAATGCAGCCAGGCTCAGTGGCTCATGCCTGTAATCCCAGCAATTTGGGAGGCTGAGGTGGAAATACCACTTGAAGCCAGGAATTTGAGATTGGCCTGGGCAACAGAGGGAGACTGCATCTCTAGAAAGAAAAAAGTGTGTGTGTGTGTGTATAATTTGTATTATACATTATATGATTATACTATATTATATATATATATATATTACACATATATATAAGTTGGGTGTGGTGCACACACCTGTGGTAGCAGCCACTCTGAAGGCTGAGGTGAGAGGATCGCTTGAGCCCAGAAGGTCAAGGTTGCAATGAGCTATGATCATACCACTCTGGCTGGGCCAGAGCGACACCTGGTCTCCAAAAATAATACGACTTCAAGTACACAGTTACTCATTTGAGGTAGTAAGGGGTGGCATAAATATCAACTGCTCCATCATTAAGTACCTTGTGGCCTCTTTCTTGTCCTTCCACTATAGAGTAAATAGTAGTCAGATAACCCAGTATGTACAACAGAACTCGCACATGGACCTCTGCAGTGCTTACTTTGCCTCTGTAACTACTGAAAGAAATCTCAAACAAGGATCTTCTTAGAAACTTGAAGTAGTACTTAATAGTACTTAGTAGTACCAACACACGCTTTGGGAAAAGGAAAATCCTTTATGAAAATGCAAACTTTAGGAATTAAATGCTCCCCATAGGGACTCACTTATAGCTGTATAAGTGACTGCAGGCAGAAAAACACAATCTGAATGAAATTGGTTTTTTTTCTTAAACTTGGAAAACCCAGAAAAGATGAGTGGTATATAGGGGCCAATTAACATAAAAAGCACAAGGAAAAATGAGAGGAAGTCGCTCCTCTCCTCCCAATGGAGTATTGTGTTTTGAAGGATTCATGAATGGAATTTCAGAAACTTGGCAAAAGAATACATTTACTTCACTTACTCCATATATATTCTGAATTTCACATTTACTAAATAAAGTGTCTCCAAATGAACATTTATTTTCTTACATGTTGTTACATGTAAAATTTTTACATGTAAAAACATGTAAAATTTACATGTAAAAAGGAATCTTACATGTAAAAACATGTACATCTTTTTAACATGTTGTTACATGCAAAACACTTTTACATGCATGTAAAAATCTTTTTTACATGTTGTTATATGTTGTTGCATGTGAAAACTGCACATTAAAAAAAGGAAAGGTAGGCGAATTCATCATTCAAGTTTTTAGATGCACATATAATTAAAATTCCACATAATCCATGAATATTAAACTGAATAAACAAAGCACTCTACATAATTCACCTTGCCACAGATGTGAAATAATTGTAAGCATACATAAATGTTAATAAAATACTTTCATTCAGTGCTAAGGGGAGGTATCATTGAATGATGGACCAAAACAAACTAAATGGCATTTTGATATCTGTGGAAATGACAAACCCACAAACCAGTGGCTCAGCACTGACATTAATATATCTTGCTCAGTTGCCTTAATCATTTACAGTAGTATAATTTTTCTTCAAGAACACAGACAGTAAGGTGCTCTTAATA
This sequence comes from Trachypithecus francoisi, assembly GCF_009764315.1. Classification (NCBI taxonomy): domain Eukaryota; kingdom Metazoa; phylum Chordata; class Mammalia; order Primates; family Cercopithecidae; genus Trachypithecus; species Trachypithecus francoisi. The sequence continues at coordinate 126,570,498 of NW_022681471.1, read as the reverse complement.
ATTTTGATACGGCCATAGAGTATATCTACCTTTTGAAGTCCTACTTTCATTGGAATTGCCTCTTTATCCTAATGAGTAAATACAAAAGAATGCACAGTTAAGACAGCTTTTGTCTTCTTCTTCTTGTTTTCTGAGACAGAGTCTTGCTCTGTCGCCCAGGTTGAAGTACAGTGGCACAATCTTGGCTCACTGCAACCTCCGACTCCCGGGTTCAAGCGATCCTCCTCCCTCAGCCTCCTGAGTAGCTGGAACTACAGGTGCATGCCACCATGCCCAGGTAATTTTTGTATTTTTAGTAGAGATGGGGCTTCACCATGTTGTTCAAGTTGGTCTCAAACTCCTGACCTCAAGTGATCCACCTGCCTCGTCCTCCCAAAGTGCTGGGATTACAGGCATGAGCCACTGCACCTGGCAGGCTTTGTCTTCTTTTATTAGAGAAAAATGTACTTTTCTATGCCCGTGCTTTCTACACTTTTGGAACTGATACAGATCCACAGAGGCAAAGTGAAATCTAAATTATCTTTAATGTTAAAATTTAATTGACCATGTACATAACTGTGCAATTGCTGCTTTCTCACAGAAGTGTCTAGGGTTCATTCAACAGATCATAGAAACGAGGTCTGGCATGTAACAGACAAATGACAGAGGAGCTATACCGACTTACACAAGAATTATCAAAACACTGTCATGTAGTTTACTGTAGCTCAAGTTGTGCTTGTATCATATAACATAGGTTGAAGTTCTTTCTTCAGTCATCAGAATAACAGAGGTTGAAGAGACAACTGAGTAAGTGCCAACTCTTCCAAAAGCTGTTTAAAAAAAAAAAATTTAAGTAACTGTGATACACATTTCTGCAAATAAAATATTCCAGTGCTTACATCAATCCTGAGTTTTTAATATTAAATATGCACTACTTACAGTCTCCGACACAATTTTATTTAAAAACATGTCTAGTTGTCAAGTTCACTGTCTTCATCAGAAAAAACTCTGTCACAAAAGTCTTCAAAGTTCTCAAGAGTCTAAAAGAAAAAGTCTAGTTCACTGACAAACCACCACTTTACATCTCGCATTTTAAACAGAGTTAATTAAATGTCAAACGGAAACAGCTTTTAATATTCAAAGGATGCTGGCTATTCATTTCAAATAGAACAAACTATAATCAATACATGGAGCTCCAAACACCCACTTAAATTTTTTAATGCAGACTTCAGTGACATATTTTTTTAGCAGGTCCAACAGTCATGTACTTTGCTTAAATAAAATGAGTTGAAGAACATTTTAAGGTCAAGATGGAGCAAAGACAGAAAAAGACAGGCAGACTTATATCATGAAATATTATATTTTTTCAGCAGGTAGTGACCCATGTATTATCAGCAAGAGTCTACATAACATGGTTTCCATTGAAGGGATAAAATGGTCGGTGATATGACCTCATCAAGTTAGAGAAAATGTAACTATGTTTGAAATATATACTCTTTACTCAACAAATAGTTCAACAGTTCCTACTCCCTAAAATGTTGTATATTAACGTTGAGGAAGACATAAAAAATGAATACACAATCTTCCATATTCCTGTGACATGAGCAAATGTGCAAATTAAAAAAAAGGAATACAAAACTCATGTAACTGCTATGGAAGGGCAACTCACTCAGATGTGTAGCCAAAAATGGAGACTGATGTTGACTTAGTTGGCAAAAGGTTCAAATTGGTCAACAAAAAATGTTTAAAGCATTGTGAGGGAAGAGCATGAGAAAAGCATGAGCGTAACAGTGAATTCCTTCAGGGAAAGCTGTCAACCTGGATAGGCAGGAGCAAAGACAGAGGGCAGCAAAACAAGCCGAAGAGGGGTCACGTACAGTGGGGAGTCTCTGAATATCTAAGAACTGAGACGGGGCACCACTGACAGGCTGGGAAGAGCGAAGGGTTAGGAAGCATTTTAGGAAGGGGAGGGTTGTAGGAAGGTAATATTGCCGATCAATGAAGGATGGCTCAGAAGAGAAGAGAGAACTCAGAAAAGAGTTTAATAGTGCAAGCAAGGAAGAATGAGGTCTTGAACTAGGGCAGCTGCAGTGGGAATTTTAAAAAAAGAAATTTAAGGGCTATTACAGAGGTAAAACTTGCCTCATGATAACTGTATGGGAAGGATAAGGGACTCAGAAGAGTCCAAGATGATAGCAAAGTTCCTACCTTAAGTGGTAACATGTAGCATTAACATTACAGGAAAACTTCTAGTCTCATGTTCATACCAATTAATAAATGGTGCCTGGGGAGCATTATAGCAACATGTTCTCTACTTGTAACTTCTATTTAAATAACTGTTTGTGTATAGATCATCCTCAACTTTCTTGAAAATTTTATTTTCAAACTCTTTTCTCAGTTTATTTAACACATCTCAGTTAGTGTAGAGGAGTGACATATGAACATGTCTTTTCACAAGGTTATTAAAATGAATACCTTATTTCCCAGAAAAGAATTCCACTGTTACCTAAATAATATACATCTACATGAAGAATAAGTGATTGTCCGATGACAACTTGCTAATGTGCTATACGACAGCAGATAATTCACAATTCACAACGTGTTAATAATCTGCTGGCTTTCCCATTCTGTTATACATCTGAACCATCTCTTATGATTACAAATTGTCATGTAAAACAATTACTAATAATTTTGTGAGTGAATATGCCATAAAACGCTCCTGTATTACAGCAGGAAATAAAAGAGACACTCAGTAGTTACACTTGCCTACTTCCTATTTAACTAAAACTCTTGAAACAACACAAGTAAAAAAGACATCCAGAAAAGATTTATGGACTTCCTGCCTTCCACCATAGATCTGTCATTGATGTTCTGAAAACTGAAAATAGTATCTTCATTAAAACCCATTTATGCCTTAGTGTTCCATTATTGGAACGCTAAGCTTGTGGGAATCATGTATATCCTACTGCTCAAGGTCATCGCCAGGGTCTGATTTTTCATACACAAAAACAATTTGCAACCTCCAGCATAAATAAGTTAATGTGTTAATAAAGTGTCAATTTTATACATAAGATGTATATTTCTAGATAAAATTTCCACTTTACCTTTTCCTGTTCTAAATAACTCCCACAAACTATTCATGAATCCTAAAAATACATTTACCATAATATTATATCTGGAACAATACATTCAAAGTGAAAATGGTAATTAATTTAAAATGTATAACCAAAATGTCTTTCCATACATTCAAAAACAAGCAGACTTTCTTCTATTATGCACGTGTTGTATTTTATAATGTATTATGTTACCAAATAGAACAAACCTTTAAGAATTGGTCACGTAGCAGCGTCATCTCTTTCAGCCTCTCTCCCCTAACACTTCTATATTGCTGCCACCTCTTCTGTTGTTCTTGAAATATTTTCTAGAATCCCACAACAAAATAATGATAAAAATTGGGTAAATTTCAATACTTACAAAACACAATTCTCCATTAGCTTTAAAGGAATACTCTTTAAATCAATGCTTCTGAACATTTTCTTTTAGACAACATTTAGGACCAATTTTAAACAACTGTGTTCACCAATCACATGCTAAAAATGATGTATTAACCTTTTTCATCAGTCATTAAGTAAATAATTTTCTTACTTTTACATATTCAACACGTATGTCCTAATTTCTTGATTTCCAATGAAGAGTATTTGGTGAACCTTCCTATAATTTGTTGACCACAGATAGGTAAGATCTATACAGAAATTAACTAAGAAACATTCTTTCTAGGATTTTAAGCATGTATTAAATCTTGGTCATTTCAGTATGCACATAGATGAACCACCCAATAATGATGGCCTTTCTGCACCTTGACCTAATCTCCAACAACAGTGTTCTCCTCTCCTCTACGTGGCACTCACTCGCACAGTCATCCCTCAGATTTTGTCATTCCCAATGACTGCAACACCTACGTAATATTAATAATAGGAATGATAAAGAGCAACCATGGTCAGATCACATCCTGAAAAACTTAAATAAACCCGTTACATAGAAACCTTTTGATCCTCCAAACAACTCTGACGTAGGTACTCTTACCATGTCTCCTTTCGTAGATAAGATAAATAATTTGCCCATGGTTTCTGAGCTAGCAATGGTAAGCTGAGATAAATAATTTGCCCATGGTTTCCGAGCTAGCACAGAGATAAATAATTTTTCCATGGTTTCCGAGCTAGCAATGGTCAAGCTGGAGTTGGATCCCAAGCAGTGTGGCTGCATAGTCCCAGCCCTTGAACCACTGTAGTCAGCTGTTTCTCCATCTTCCCAACATACAGCCACTACCTCCCTGCCATTGTAGGTCACTCACTTCAGTACTACAGCTCAGGAGTCTGTCGGGACCTGACACCCACTGAATGCAGCACTGTTTACTGCCCATTGCCCACCCCATGTGCTCAGGTAACTCAGCTCCAGCTGAAACTCCACGGCCAGTCATCATATCCCCATCCCTGCGTCTATTCCCTGCCCAACTCTCCCTCTATCAACGTGCTTGGCTACACCCCAACCCAGGAAATTCCAACCCTACAGCTGCTCTTACACAAATACTCCAACTGGGCTCACTTCAACTTCTTCATCGTTATGATGCTGACTTCAGTTGGATCCCTAATGCTGCGTGGCAATTATATTCCCCTGGTACATGAGTCCACTAACGGGCCCCCTCTCTGGGCTCATGCACTCTTCCTTCTTTGCCGAATTTCTGCATGAACTATTTCTCCCTGAGACATTGATACAACAGGTTAAACATAAAGCTAAGCCTGATACCAACAATTAGTTCTTCTTCTTCTCCCTCTTCTTCTTCTCCCTCTTTCTGCTCGTCTGTGATGTATTCTTCAAGGACATTCAGCAACTTCAGAGAATGCATATAATCACGTTTCTGCCTGTAACACATAATAAGTAACACGGTCATATGTCATAGAGAGATGAAAAATTAATCCTATTCAAACCCAACTGACTTGACATAATTTATCCTATAAAGTAGCAAGGGAGTAATAGCAGCTGAAATCTTCTTTTCGGAAAAAGGTGAAATGAGTTGCTCTCATTCTGAAAGGATTCCTTCCTTCCTGACTACTAGAGCAGCTATCTTACATTCTTTACCTGCTGAAGACAAAGAAGGGTTTACTGCACTATAAATTTCCCAGAAACATTCATTTTCTCTAAGAGCAATTTACTTTTCATTTCCTCTTACTGAATAACATATGGGTTCTCATAAGTAGGTTCAAGAATATCATAGCCTTCATCCCGTAAGATTTCCCAAAACAAATACTTCACTTAACTATTTCTCCACTTTGGCACACCAATGATTTTGTAAAAGAAATAGTGAAAACAATTTAACTAAAATAGATAACTTATTTACAACATAAGGTTATCCCTTTCTACATAATTGAGTATCGTTAAGTCTACAGACTAAACATTGAGAACATTTATCTTATATGCAGCTACCATATTTCTAGAATGGATAAACATTTTTACAGGAAGACTATTTTTATCTGGAAGGCAAAAAGAGGTCATCTTCATTGACTTCTAGGTAATATCTCTTAATTCTGTTAAACTGAGGTTATAAAACTAAAGAAACTTATCTGCTTAGAGAACAATCAAGTAAAATATGTTGTTCACTAGAGACGCCAATATGTACAGGGTAGTTTTTGAAATTATTTGCACCAACAAATACAAAGAAATGATATAAATATCATTATGCAAAAAAGCCAACAGTCATACCTTTTAAGTTGTTTTTTTCTCAAAGCACTTTTACTTTTGTTCTTTGTTTTGCTGCAAGCTTTATCCATTTTCATCCTTTTTCCTTTTGCAGTAAGATCCTCTTTAATGTCATTAGACAGTAAATGAAAATGGATTAAAAGTTAATGTTGAAAAGTAGTTTATTTGCATATACTGACATCAATATGCGACATTATGGTTCAGCAATACAAGAAGGATATTTAAAATATAAAATTCAAAAATCATTTCAAAAAGCAAGATTTACTCACTTATTTTCTGTAAAACCTTTCAGGTATTAATATTCGTATTTCTATTCCAATTGGTATAACTGAAAATCACTTAATTGACAGATGATGAAAAAAAGCAAATAATTAAAAGTTTCTATTTTTTAAATGTGCAGAAAGGGTTATAAGCACAGACTTTAATTTCTACATTTACAAAATGTCCTACAATTCAAAGGAGATGTTTCCATGAAATACTGCACAACTCATTATGTAAAGCACACAAAAAAGTATCATGTAATAAAACCATCAAAAGGGTAGAAATAACTTAATACACAATAAGAAAAGCATTTTTAAGCAATCTAGTGATTGATGCTATTAACTGTATTTTAATAAAAGAAGCCATGGCCATAAGTATGAAAATTTAGGTTTAGGTAAAGAAATACACTCAAAAACACTTTTAAAATATTTTCTTGCAGCTTTTTATATGACATTTGTACCCATAGTGCTGTGTTTCAGAAAACTGTAATTCTGCAAGGAATGCTTTCCTAAACATGGTTTCACATCAGAGATCTACCATCAATTGCTAAAAATCGTTTTCAGCAATCATAAAAGATCTGTACCATAATGCAAATATTTTTTACATACAGTCTCCATCTATAACGCCCAATGTATTAGGCAGCTCACAAAACCGACACTTTGTCACCAAGCAGAGCAAAGCTTTCCAAATATACTGCTTGTATGAATCATCGCTATCGAAGAGCTGAAAACTGAATCGAGCTTTTCAAAAATAAGAGCATTGTCTCCATCATCTTTACAGAAATTTTCTCAAACTTTTTTGAAAATATGGTCCCTATAACAGTGCAACTAATATTTCATACAGCGATATAAAGTTTATGAGTTGTTGGATCCAATTACATGTTTCTCACTAGGTAGAAAAGTTGTCCTTACTTTTGTACTACACAGTTTATTACTGGAATAATAATAGAAAATGATTTTAGAGAATTCAATTTTCTCTTGTACTTCAAAGAAAACAAAATCAGAAAGCTGTGACAATAGAATAGCTAAATTAAGAACATGAAAAACTCATATTAAAAACTCTAGAGTACATTCGGACAGGAAGAGGGGACCAACAGGCAACTGGGCCTACTTGAGAGTGGAGGGTAGGAGGAGGGTGAGGATCAAAAACCACCGATCAGGTACTATGCTTATAACCTGGGTGACAAAATAATCTGTATACCAAAACCCTGTGACATGCAATTTATCTATATAACAAACCTTCACATGTACCCCCAAACTTAAAGTGAAAGCTTAAAAGAAACCTGATATATGACTTAATCTGTGTACACTAAAAGGAACGAATACAGCTGTTTCTCCTCCAGTGTCCTCTAATATTCTCCAAACAATTAAATTTCCACGTGTATGAAAGAAAAGCCATCCATCTCGCTTCACCATTATTAGAAGCATTCTCACATTCCACATCAACAATCAAAGAGGTAAGAAAAATTTATCAAACAGATTACATTAAATACGTATGTTAAATGCTACATATGATAAGCCATTTAAGACAGTCTTGTCGTCCACTAATTCATATAACTTACTGCAACAGTTGCATGATTGAAAACAATTTTCATAAACGACAGATAACTCCTAAAACATACCTGCAGTATCTTCTGGCTTCTTGGTATTAGTCCTGTAAAAAAAGTTACATCAAAATTTTAGCATAATACTACACAAAATGCCATGTTTGTTGGGAAAAGAAATGTCTTATGTGAAATGTTCTGCACAGAATAGAACAGTGATGACATGGTCCAAAGCTGACTTTTCCTAAAAGACCCTATCCGACAGGCAAAAGTGACTTAAACACTTTACCCCATGTATTCATCTTTTTCAGCAAAAGGTTCTCTTTCCCTATGCTCATCAGTTACATCTTCCTCCCTTGTTTCTGTAAAAGGGTTTCTTTCCTCACATTCATCACTGACTGGATCCTTTCCTGCATTAAAATTTTTTTTTTTTTTTTTTTTTTGAGACGGAGTCTTGCTCTGTCGCCCAGGCTGGAGTGCAGTGGCCGGATCTCAGCTCACTGCAAGCTCCGCCTCCCGGGTTCACGCCATTCTCCCGCCTCAGCCTCCTGAGTAGCTGGGACTACAGGCGCCCGCCACCACGCCCGGCTAGTTTTTTTTTTTGTATTTTTTAGTAGAGATGGGGTTTCACCGTGTTAGCCAGGATGGTCTCGATCTCCTGACCTCGTGATCCGCCCGTCTCGGCCTCCCAAAGTGCTGGGATTACAGGCTTGAGCCACCGCGCCCGGCCTCCTGCATTAAAATTTAAAAGACAAATCTTTTTTAGAGGAAGACGCTGTTGTGGACTTTTTTTGTGGAGAAATGTACTAGTTGTAGACTTTTTTTTTTTTTGGCTATCTGCCAATTAAGGCTTTAAAGCAGAGCTATACATGGAATCACCGGCTTCTGACCATTTTATCAAGGCACTTTTGGAAGCCCTTCAGGTTCAAGTCCCAGTAAACAACGTACTACAGGTCAGACCCCTTGGATGTCATGACTGCATCGATGGAGAAGAGCTGCTCTGAGAGCATCTGTAACCCTGCTATGAGGGGGAGCCTTTCACGGGAAGCCTAAGGCCCTTGAGCCTGCTTTGAAAACCTGGGGCATCTTAGCACGTACACGATGGACTCCAAAGCCAAGAAGGGGCCCGGGTCCTTGGGCTGGGCTGCCCCTGTGCCCCCAGCGCAGAAAGCAGACAGACCGTCGTCTTGGGCGTGCACCTTCTTCCGGGTCACGTTGGGCTGTATTTACCTGCATGCTTCTTCCCCCGGGCCGCCATAAATTGAGCCTCCAACTGGGCCTTGGCAGCCCTCCTGCCCACAGGATCCGTGGCTGGCTGTCCTGGGAAGCTAGAGGCGATCCCTGAACCTGATGAGGGCAAAGGCACACTAAGGAAGCAAAGGAAACCTGGCATCGGAAAGGAAAGCCATTGGGATCACAGGTTCAAGAAGGGTGGGGCTGGCACGCCCTGGGTCTCCTGTGGGAGCAGGAGGGGACTGAAAAGATGCCAGTGTCCCCTCCTGTCCTGGCCCGTCCAGCCCGTCCAGCCTGTCCCCGGGGCTGGCTGCAGAGCTCACAGCTGCCCCTCAAACCTGAACTCCACGGCGTCTACGGGATCCTCGCCGCACCTTTGGGACAGAACTCAGCCCTACCTCTGGGTGCCCCAGCGACCCCGTGTGGCTGAGAGGGCTGCCGGGTGACACAGGATCTCCCCAGCCACCTCCAGAGGAATGTCAGGGGCTGCACTGTCACTCACCCGCCTGGATGCACAGGGGACCCCTGATGACCCCAAGTGTCCTGTCCTGATGGGAGGCCGGGCAGGAGGGCCCCACTCAGACTGTCCCCAACAACACCCCCGCCCCACCCCCACTTCCCCCCACCTTCCGCACCTCCCCCAGCACATGCACAAGCCCTCCTGGGCCCTAGGGATCACCCAGGCGGCTCCAGCTCCCTCCCTGCCCTGGCCCACCCCAGCCCACCCTCAGGGCCTCGCCCGGACCCAGGTCCCAGGCGACCACGCCAGGGGCATTTCCTCACAGGTCAGTGGGCGGCCCAGCGCTTCACACCCTGGTTCCCAGAGGGCCTCATGCCTGCGTTTCCGCCTCCCCACCGCGAGCGCTTCACCTGAGGGACCCCTGATGTGGCGCCCTTAAAGAACCTGCAGACAACAGCACCACTAGGATCTCTTAGAAAACGGGTCCTCTCTGCTTGACCCCGGGAGGCGGAGGTTGCAGTGAGCCCAGATAGCGCCACTGCACTGCAGCCTGGGTGGCAAGAGCCAGACTCCGTCTCAAAACACAAAAAACAAAAAACAAAAAAAGAAAAGAAAACAGGTACTCAGTTCTCGTGAGAGCTGCCGACAGGACTTCCTGCGCTCCTCGCTGATTGGTCGGCTCAGTGCACATGCGTGTGACAGGCCATGTGGGGCCACGCCACCTGCTGGCACGCCCTTCCCCTTCCCCTAAGTGACAGCCCGTGGTTTCTGTGGACTGAGGTGGGGTTGGCCCTTTGGGGCCTCTGTCCCCACATTCTTTCAGCTTCTGCTCCTGGGGAGGGACACAAGGACTTGGTATGGAGGCCAAGTGGACAGGACCTAGAACCTCACCCTGGGGCTCTTTCCAGCCACCCCTGCCCCTTTGGCTAGAATGGCCATCATCCTATGGGTTGGGCCCAGGCTCCCTCCCATGCCCTGTGTGCTTCCAACATGCCCAGCTGCATCCTTTTCAATCAATGGATTGTGCTTTTATCGTTTTTGTTTGTTTGTTTTTGAGACTGTGTCTCGCTCTATCGCCTAGGCTGGAGTGCAGCAGCGTGATCTCAGCTCACTGCAACCTCCACTTCTCGGATTCAAGTGAGTCTCCTGCCTCAGCCTCTCGAGAAGCTGGGATTACAGGAGCCCAACGCCAAGCCTGCTAATTTGTTTTTTTTGTTTTTTTGTTTTTTTTAGTAGAGACAGGGTTTCACCATGTTGTCCAGGCATGTCTCGAACTCCTGACCTCAATTAATCTGCACACCTTGGCCTCCCAAAGTGCTAGGATTACAGGCGTGAGCCACCGTGTCCTGCCCATAACAATTTTTGTTTCCTCACTACTTTTCTTTCTCATCCTCATGCCCCAGACTTGCCCACAAACCCTCATACTCCAGACTTATCCAGACATATGCCACAACCTTCACCCACAAATTAATGCCTTAATACTTATCGTTAACTCAGCTTTTTCCCACCTCCAGTCCCCTATAACAGGGGGAGAGTTGTTTTGGAGTTGGGAGTAAATAAATATTGCCTAAAGTTTGTAAATCAAGATATAGAGTTTCATTATATTATTGAAATTATATCCCAGCACTTTGGGAGGCCGAGACGGGCAGATCACAAGGTCAGGAGATCGAGACCATCCTGACTAACACGGTGAAACCCCAGCGACAGAGCGAGACTCCACCTCAAAAAAAAAAAAAGAAAAGAAAAGAAATTATAAAGGCAGTCATCAGGAAAACTAATCCACAGCCTTAATTGTCTATATAACCAAAAAGAGCACACACAAAGTACACAAATCCTGTAGTAAAAGTTGGAAAATAAAGAAAATACTCCAGGGATCATAACATAACATAAAGGAACAAAATTAAGGCCAAGTGAATCTGTTGAGCAAGAAATATGAATGAGATAAACTCACAATCTAAAGAAAATGACTTCCAATTTGGATCAAAATAAAAATCTAAGTATATGCTGCATGTAAGAATGGAGCGAAAACAAAATGATACAAAAAATACATGTCAGGCAAATATGAAGAAAAGGAAAATATGGATCTGGGAATTGATAGCTCGCAAATGTAAAATAATGCAAAAAATAAATGAATAAACTAAAGGTAGAGTACACAGAACAAGAGAAGGGCACGATCTACTCTGACGATCTGACATGAATCATTTTGTGCTTAACACAGCATCAACATGCCTAAGCCCAAAACCGTAGAAAATAAAAGTAAAACAATCAATGAAAATGAAGAGTGATATGGGAGTTTAAACTCTGTCTGTCCAGGAGAGACCAAATACAAAGGTATTGTCTTGGATACAGGCATAATATCTTAAATTGCTCTCTTGGAAGTAGAGTGAGCATTTTCTTTCACTTTCAACCAACGAACCCTCATCACATCCTAGAGTAATTCCTTGGCTATTACTATCTTCTAGTCTACCTACAGTTTCCCAAAAGATTAAAAAATTAGAAAGACTTACATTAGCAAATAGGAGAAAAGTTTTCTTGTTGTTGTGTGTGTACACGCCTGCATGTAAATGTGTTTGTGTGTGTGAGATGTTTGTTGTTTGTTTTTTGGAAATGGAGTTTTGCTCTTGTTGCCCAGGCTGGAGTGCAGTGGCGCCACCTTGGCTCACTGCAACCTCCCTTTCCTGAGTTCAAACGATTCTCCTGCCTCAGCCTCCAGAGTAGCTGGGATTACACGTGCCCGCCACCAAGCCCGGCTAATTTTGTATTTTTAGTAGAGACGGGGTTTCACCATGTTGGCCAGTTTGGTCTCAAACTCCTGACCTCAAGTCCGCCTCGGCCTGCCAAAGTGCTGGGATTACAGGCATGAGCCACTGCGCCTGGCCTGGTTTTTTGTTTGTTTGTTTAATATGAAAGACAGCACTAAATGATCTTCAAAGTATCTTCATAACTTAAAATAAATGTTCACATGATATATTTTTCACATTCAGTGTGAGTAAAGCGTGGAAGGTAATGTTCCATTCTGGTGCATTAAAGCATAATGGTATTGTATTTGAGAAGAGAGAAAGGGAGCTGTGGTCTGGAAACTGTTGCCCAGAGCACTGCAAAAAGCCACCTTAGAGCTGTTTCAGGCTGTTTTCAGTTCCAGATCATTTTGAATTCCTGCCCTAGGAGCTATGCACACTCAGAGAATGAGTTCAGTCTTGGCCCATGATATTCTACTGAATACCTCAGCTACTTTTCTACAGATTAAATAACATAAACTCCTCTTACTTTTCTTCACACTTCTTAAAATGAAACTTTAACAATGTCTCCTTGAAGTCTTTAAGAGTGCTTCAAAATTCTATCTTTCTTTTGTATTGTCTTTTCTTGTTGTTAGTTTGTTTGGTTTTGGTATAAAGGGAGCCTGAACCTGGTTGCAGTTAGTAGGAATCTGAGAAGGCTAAGTTCAAAATCTCAGAAAGATTTATTTATATTTTCTATGTTTTACATTCCTTTAACAAATTCTGATATGAACACTTTCCCAGTAAGAATATTTGTATCATACTTTAACATTTCGTTTATCTTTATGTGCAAACTAGCATTTGTTTTATTAAAACAATCTAAATGTATTAAGGAATTAGATTATAGGGAAATTAAATTAAAACATAATTTAAAAGAAATTATTATATCCAGATACAGAAAAACAGAGGCATAAAGATGTTGTGACTGGGTCCATGAGGAAAGGGGTCAGGGAAAATGATGTACCAGACTAATGAGTGGCTTGGACACTGTATTAGTCCATTCTCAAATTGCTATGAAGAACCCAAGACTGGGTAATTTATGAAGAAAAGAGGTTTAACTGACTCACGGTTCCACAAGTTGTATAGCAAGCATGACTGGGGAGGCCCCAGGAAACTTACAATTAACGCGGAAGGTGAAGGGAAAGCAGGCAACATCTTCACATGGCGGAGCAGGAGTAAGAGAGTGAAGGGGAAGGTGCTACACACTTTTAAACAACCAGACCTCACTCACTATCACGAAAACAGCAAGGGGGAAGTCTGACCCCATGATCCAATCACCTTCCACCAGGCCCCTCCTCCAACACGAGGATTACAATTTGACATGAGGCTTAGGTGGGGAAACAGAGCCAAACCATATCAGGCACAAAGTCGAGCTCTTCACAAGGCACAAATGTTCCAAATCCGAACAAAGGTACATTAGCATTTTCCAAATGCCAACCTCCAAAGACCTCCAGATTCGGACTTCAAACACGTTTCAAGTTTGTCACATGGCTCTCCTTTTATTTGACTGCTCTCCAGGAAAACCAAACTTTACCCCACATGCCTCTGATATTATTAACGTTCCTTCCTAGGCAGACAAATCCTATCAGAATTTTAAACCTACCCTAAATGTTTCCTCTTTAATGCAGCCGTTCACCCAGTGCTTTTAAATAAGTGAGACACTCTTTCTCTTTGCAACCCATTTAGAGCTTTTATCTGTCATGGGAAATTTGCCTTATATTGCAGTTATCTGGGAAGTCATATTCCCCATTAAACTACATCTGAAGGTCAAGAACAGTTTCGCAGGTATCTGTATAATATGGAGCACTCAATGTACACTGACCATATTGAATCCAACAAAATTGAAATTAATGGAGCTTTTTGTCTTTAAAACAGAAAAATAATAACGAAAAAGCCACAACTCACAGAGTACTTGAACTTGCATCGTTCTGCTAAGTGGTATTTTTATGAGTCCTAAATGCTCTGCACTATGCTAATGAAAGACAAGGTTGCAAATAATTGCCTGGGCTTCCCAGAGAGGTGTTGGTACAGGATTCTGGCCTGCTAGTTTTAAAAAAAACTTTTTTCGGGCGGGCGCGGTGGCTCAAGCCTGTAATCCCAGCACTTTGGGAGGCCGAGACGGGCGGATCACGAGGTCAGGAGATCGAGACCATCCTGGCTAACACGGTGAAACCCCGTCTCTACTAAAAATACAAAAACTAGCCGGGCGAGGTGGCGGGCGCCTGTAGTCCCAGCTACTCGGGAGGCTGAGGCAGGAGAATGGCGTCAACCTGGGAGGTGGAGCTTGCAGTGAGCTGAGATCCGGCCACTGCACTCCAGTCCGGGCGACAGAGCGAGACTCTGCCTCAAAAAAAAAAAAAAAAAAAAACTTTTTTCTCGGCATAGAAAAACAGACTCCTGATTTGTATAGTAGAGGCCAGCTCCTTTCTAAATTATGTGCAGACAACACTGGTCTGTATATTTTAAGTGAATTAGTGTCTTTATTTTTAGTAGAGACGGGGTCTCTACTAAATACACCTGATGACTGAAGTTCTCCATAATTTCTTGTTAACACGATGGAGCTTCTGATATGCTTTCTCCCGGCACAATCACAGGTTACTACAGAGAATGGAACTCAGAAGTCAACAAAAACTCTATCAAGGATGACTACAAAGTAATGGAACTTAGATGGCGTAATGTAAATGAACGCTTCTTTGTCCTCCAAGTCATATGAGATGCTATACCTATAATACATCCATGCTATCATTAATCAAAATGCTTATTAAAGCACTTTCAGCAGCTAGGGAACATTCCTCTAAACATTCCTAAAGGTGGCAAATCTCCAAAATATTAGGGGGATGTGGGTTTTCTGAATACCCAAAGTTGTTAAAAATCAATTCTGGGGCCAGGATCCTAACTTTGGTATGTGCGTACGAATGCTTACACATTTGCAAGGGTGAATGCTTGTGTGTGGGCATGTGCACATGTGCGTGCATTCATGTGCATGGACATGAATGTGCATGGGTGAAAACATGCAGATGTATGCATGAGCATGTCTTTTATCTCTATATCAGCACAGGAAGAAGCATGGAACAATAAACACTAGAATGATACATCTCACCATCCCTGGGTGTGAGAATTTCAGATACATTTTATAATACATTATTGTTTATATTTTCTAATTTTTCCATATGCATTTCTTGCTTATGTAAGAAGCAAATAAAGAGAAAAGAAGGAAAAAGAGAGACAAAGAAAAAGTATTTCTAAACCCTTCAGAAGTTAATCAATTCTGATGAATACAGTAGTCTATTAGTTTCCCACTGCTGCTGTAACAAATTACAACAAAGTAAGTGTCATAAACAATAAAGATGGATTATCTTACTGTTCTGGCTGTTAGCAATCCCAAATGCATCTCACTGAGCGAAATCCAAGGTGTCAGTAGGGCCGGATCCTTCTGAAGTCTCCAGAGGAGAATCAGTTCCTTGCCTTTTCCAGCTTTTAGAGGCTTCCTACACTCCTTGGCTTATGGCTCCAATTTCCATCGTTAAAGGCAGCAACATCATGCTGATTCGTTCTCATGCTGCCAGCTCACTGTTCCCTCTTCTGATTCCATTGTTTCCTTTAAGGACCTTTGTGATTACATTGGATCCACCCAGGTAATCCAGGATAATTTCCCCCATTTAAGATTAGCTAATTGGCAACTTTGGTTCCATGTGCAAGACTGATTCTCCTTTGCCATATAAACTAATATAGTCACAGATTCTGGGAATTAGGATCTAGACATCTTTGAGAGATCATTATTCTGCCTACTACAGCGTGGTCCCATCACAGTTTGGCTAAACTATATCATTTTTCAACACCTACCTTATTGATCAGCATATGGTAGTATTATGCTGAAGAAAGAACATCAGTTCAACAGGTTTAATGACTCCCCAGACAGCCATTGCCTGGTTGAGACCTCTTGAAAACAATAACTATGGCCAAAAGAGAGGTGATGGGCACATTTTGGGCTAAGTCACAGTTACTATGGAGAAGCTGCTGTATCAGAAATAGGAGGCTGAGGCTGGACCACACTCAGACACTAATCAGCCAAATGCTATCAACCAAGACGTCACCATCCGTAAACTCAGCAATAAATGAGGGGGTTGGGTCATACACTAACTCAATCCCCTCTACTCCATGATTATTTGACAGTCATGCAAGAAAAGCTACACCCATCAGTGTCATCTAAAAACATCATTTCCATTCCCACTTCCAATCTATAATACAGGCTTCTCATTCAGGCAAGGACATCTCAGACTTCATCCCACACACATTAAGCTCACACACAATTGCTTGACTTAGGAAGCTCCCATCAGCAGTAATAACCTCCTTTTTCATCTCTACTTTTTCCATATTTTCTAGACCATTTGATTTGCAAACATTTTTTATTGTATTTGTGATTTCTTCACACAGCAGAAGTTTTCAATTTTGGTGAAGTTCAATTTATTACTTTTTTCTTTTTAGATCATACTTTTGGTGTCATATCAAAGACATCTTTGCCTAATCTCATGTCATGAAGATTTTCCATTGTAATTTTACATGTTACATTTAGATCTGTCATCCATTTTGAGTTAAGTTTTG
Organism: Trachypithecus francoisi; assembly: GCF_009764315.1. Taxonomy (NCBI): domain Eukaryota; kingdom Metazoa; phylum Chordata; class Mammalia; order Primates; family Cercopithecidae; genus Trachypithecus; species Trachypithecus francoisi. Next base: position 126,553,889 of record NW_022681471.1, on the reverse strand, counting down.
TATATGGTGTGAGGTTTAGGTGAAATAACTTCTTTGGCAAATAAGTGCTCAATTGTTTCAGCATCATTTGTTGAAAAGACAGTCCTTCCCCATTGTTTATTTGCATCTTTGTCTACAACCCAACTGATGACATTTGTATGACGACATTTGTGTACTCAGTTTCTTCTATCTGTCTGTGTGTCCATCTTTTGTCCAATACAACACTGTCTCAACATTTGAAGTATGTTGTTTGGAGTTCATAGTTATCTATTGGAAAGTTGGTTACTTTTCCATTTCCTAAAATGCATTGCTCACATTTTACAGGAAACTGAGAAATAATATAAATTTGTAAATATAGACTTCCAACAACATTAAAAACATGGTCTAACAAAAGTGAAATTTAAAAGGACACTAATATCTACTTCAATGTATAATTCTCTGACATGTCTATATTAAAAACATGTTGTAATATCTGATTCTTGCATATATACACAGAGTCATCATGAATACAGCAGTTACCAATTCAGGCTGACTTCAGCTACATTTTATGGGCAACTCAGTGACCATGAATGGCATATTGTGGACTTAATCTTTCAAAATGGAGAAATACTCTTGGTAAACTCATGAACAAAATGGTGTACAATCTACCCTCAAATTATATAAGAGTTACGATCTTGGAAAAATCCAATGTATATTAAAATTGTGGGGAAAATATTTTTGCTTTACATGAAATTATTTATTTGTAGCTTCTGATAATTATGAACAGTTTTTCACTTACTTTGATGTCAAATGCCACCTGAATTGTCATGCTGCATTGTTCAATGTATTTGTTGGACACTACCTCACTCTGCATAAGATGCAGTGCAATCCTCTAATAATCAAGACAATTTAAAAATTACACTATAAACACCCAAAAGTTCCCTAGCAGGGAACCACCAAGCTTCATTACAACTCATTGCCTTATAATGTATTAAATATTTGGGTTTTACGACAAAAACTCTTTTTGTCTCGAATGACCTCTTCAACAACCTGAGTCATGTATAAAGGTTAAATACTAATAGCAATGTGGTTTTTATTTCCAAAGCATTAAACACACTGGGCTCTGATAAACATGCTTCGTGTGTCACAATCAATTAGAAAGCCATCCAGTGTGAATGAGTTTCTGACATTGAGAAATACTGCTGGTATCTGTTAAACAGGCCACAGAGATTGGGCTCCTCATACATACCACTGCCTTTGAGCTACGTTCTCCTTCTAATACCAAAGGTAAGGCCAAGTGCTTGCAAAGACAGCCATCCAATAGGAGCTACCTATGCTTTGGGACTAAACATATATTCTATTCTCTTAATGTAGCAGAATTTTTGTGACTTTGGAACAATCTTATGTAGCTCAAAGATCCAAGAATGGTCCACAACATTTCACAGTTTGCAAAATGAACTCTCTGTATGGACAGCACATTGGCACATAAAACATAAAAATGGACAGATCTCATGAAAACCTTCCTCTTTGGCATCATATCAAATTTTAGTTTAGTTTGACTCATGCTTAGGCAAAGCATCCCTGAGATAAACAGTCTACTTGCTACTGCAACAGGAAAGTAGTGCTTGAAAGGGGAGGATACCAAATTATATGTAGTGCAGCTATATAATAAAGAGTTGTAAATTCCAAACAATTTGGACATTTCTAAGGTTATATCAGAGAACGGTAACTCTGTGCAATTGAACAAGAAGGAAGGTGCATTTTTTGTCATTTCATGACAGTTTATTGACTGTAGCAATTCATGATATTAGAAATAACTGCACATTTAGAAGGGGGCTCTTAAGTGAAAGTATTTAAAATTTAAAAAAAAAACAAAACAATTTCCTGACCACAATTACTCAAGTGTAAAAATTGAACTTATTTCTACATGTGTTTCTTCTTTCCAAAAGATATATTCTTTTAATTTTTTCTTAAAAATGGGGGGGGTTATATGTGCAGAACGTGCAGGTTTCTTACATAGGTATATGTGTGCCGTGGTGGTTTGCTGTACCTATTGACCCATCCTCTAAGTTCCCTCCCCTCACTCCCCTACCCCCAAACAGGCCCTGGTGTGTGTTGTTCCCCTCTCTGTGTCCATGTATTCTCATTGTTTAACTCCTACTTATGAGTGAGAACATGACATGTTTGGTTTTCTGGTCCTGTGTTAGTTTGCTGAGAATGATGGCTTCCAGCTTCATCCATATCCCTGCAAAGGACATGATCTCATTCCTTTTTATGGCTGCATAGTATTCCATGGTGTACATGTACCATGTACCATGTTTTCTTTATCCAGTCTATCATCGATGAGCATTTGAGTTGGTTCCATGTCTTTGCTATGTCAAACTACCATTGACATTCTTCACAGAATTAGAAAAAAAACTACTTTAAATTTAATATAGAATCAAAGAAGACCCCATATAGCCAAGAAAATCCTAAGCATAAAGAACAAAGCTGGAGGTATCACATTATGTGATTTAAAACTATATTACAAGGCTAAAGTAACCAAAACAGCATGGTACTGGTACCAAAACAGACATATAGACCAATGGAGCAGAACAGAGACCTCAGAAATAACACCACACATCTATAACCATCTGATCTTTGACAAACCTGCCAAAAACAAACAATGGGGAAAGGACCTCCTATTCAGCAAATGGTGCTGGGAAGGTGCATTTAAAAAAAAATATCTCGTGAAGCATAAAATTCAACAAAAACACTTTGTTTTTTTCTGTTTTTTTTTTTTTTTTTTTTTTTTTACTATTATACTTTAAGTTCTAGGGTACATGTGCACTACATGCAGGTTTGTTACATATGTATACATGTGCCATGTTGGTGTGCTGCACCCATTAATTTGTCATTTACATTAGGCATATCTCCTAATTCTATCCCTCCCCCATCCCCCCACCGCACGACAGGCCCCTGTGTGTGATGTTCCCCATCCTGTGTCCAAGTGTTCTCATTGTTCAATTCCCACCTATGAGTGAGAACATGCAGTGTTTGGTTTTCTGTCTTAGTTTGCTCAGAATGATGGTTTCCAGCTTCATCTATGTCCCTACAAAGGACATGAACTCATCCTTTTTTATGGCTGCATAGTATTCCATGGTGTCTATGTGCCACATTTTCTTAATCCAGTCTGTCATTGATGGACATTTGGGTTGGTTCCAAGTCTTTGCTATTGTGAATAGTGCTGCAATAAACATACATGTGCATGTGTCTTTATAGCAGCATGATTTATAATCCTTTGGGTATATACCCAGTAATGGGATGGCTGAGTCCAACGGTATTTCTAGTTCTAGATCCCTGAGGAATCGCCACACTCTTTTCCACAATGGTTGAACTAGTTTACAGTCCCACCAACAGTGTAAAAGTGTTCCTATTTCTCCACATCCTCTCCAGCACCTGTTGTTTCCTGACTTTTTAATGATTGCCATTCTAACTGGTGTGAGATGGTATCTCATTGTGGTTTTGATTTGCATTTCTCTGGTGGCCAGAAAAACACTTTGTTAAGTTGAGGAGATGGAGGCAAAATTAGGGGCAGCATATAACAAATAGACGTTGTCATAACATATATTGCAACAGTATTAGACCAGCATTAGCAATATATGTCTAGTTAATGTACTTATGCTAACTACTTTAGACAACAGAGAACAAGAAAAATTTATCATGTAAGAGTTTTGAAAATTGTGTCACATTTTATATGGTCCAGGAGCAGCTTGGTAATAGAATTATAAGATGTCTCTCTGTTATAAGTGTAAAATATATTTTTATGCAAATAGTTTCCGGTTTTTTTCAGTTGGCATAATACAGATACTTATGTACCAGTATTTGATGTCCTTAGAATAGATATTTTCAACTATAAAGTACAGAATAATTCTCTCACCATAACTTAACAGGAAAAGTAAATTGGAAGTTTAATTGGTAGTCAATTTACATAATCTAAATCAAATATCCTTATTTCTTATTTCAGTAACAAAAATATGGGTTTAGTTTGGCATTGTTGAAAAGCAAGTGTTTTTGTTTGTTGGAAAAATTATCCAGTTATCCTCATTCATCATTTGACTGTATCTTTGAAGACTGCCTGAACATTCTACATTCTTCTCAGCTAAGACAAAAAAATTGAACACTATTAACCAGGTTGCTTGAATTAACATTTGTAGAAGACATATATACAAAATACCACTATATAATACACATTTTTTCCAAGGGTATTTGGGAAATTCACCAGGATAGATCATATGCTTGACCAGAAAGCAAGTCGCAAGCTATGAGATTTCTACAGATTATGTTTTCAGAACAGAAAGGAATTAAAATAGAAATCAATTACAAAATAAGATTAATATCATACCTCCAATTATTTTCAAATTAGGCAACATACTTCCAAAATAACAAAAGCCAAGGAGGAAATAACAGCTGAAGTTAGACAATATTCTGAGGTGAATAACGAACATAAAACATTGGATATTGTGGGGTACAGCTAAAACTGTGCTTAGAGGAACAAACCCGCAGTGTCACTGAATGGATGTGCCCTGTCGATGTTTTCCACTTTTGTCCCAGGTCATCCTCATTCTTTGTCTTTTATGGAAGTCCTATTGTCTCCTGAATCCAATTACATGAAAGCACATATTCTTTCTCCCTTAAGCATAATTTTATGCCCTTCACTACAGACTTGCAATGTACAGTTTGAGGCTAAAGAATTGTCTAGCTATGTTTTGCTATTGTTTGTGTATTTCTGGATATTTAGTATCATTTTATTTTTCTTCGATCTACCAAAAACTGGCTTTTGTTTTGCTTTCTTTCTTCTTCCGCTTGACAGATTGCTTAAGGAACAAAATCTGACATATCATCTGATTAAAAGGCCAAACACTCCTGTATCCTATCTTCTTCAGATATGCTTCAAAAACATCCCTTATATTAGCGAAAGTCATTCATTCTGCATCATTGTGTATAACTCACTCCCTAGCACAGAAAATAAGGCTCTTAGGAAAAACAAAAGGAAGGTAATTGTTGACTTTCTACTCCATTGGGGCCTCAAATAATAGGTGGAATTTATGCAATCCTTCTTTTGATGAATTATACACAGGACAATAAGACCCACACCATGCTTCACGTTTTTGGTAATGATTGTCCCCCGGTGTTTGAGGTGGATAGATATATTAGTCTGTTTTCTTACTGCTATAAAGAACTACCTGAGGCCAGACTTGGTAACTCATGCCTGTAATCACAGCACTTTGGGAGGCCAAGGGTGGTGGATCACCTGAGGTCAGGAGTTTGAGACCAGCCTGGCCAACATGGCAAAACCCTGCCTCTACAAAAAATACAAAAATTAACCAGGCATGGTGGCAGGCGCCTGTAATCCCAGCTACTCGGGAGGCTGAGGCAGGAGGATCACTTGAACCTGGGAGGAGGAGGTTGCAGTGAGCTGAGATAGTGCCACTGTACTCCAGCCTGGGCCACAAAGAGAGACTCCCCAAAGGAAAGAGTTTTAATTGACTCACAGTTCTGCATGGCTGGGGAGGGAGGCCTCAGGAACCTTACAATCATGGCAGAAGGCAAAGGGGAAGCAGGCACCTTCTTACATGGTGGCAGGAGACAGAGAGAGTTAAGGGGAAACTGCCACTTTTAAACCATTAGATTTCATGGGAACTCACTATCATGAGAACAGCATGGGGGAAACCATCTCCATGATCTGATCACCTCCCACCAGGTCCCTCCCTTGATATGTGGGAATTACAATTTAAGATGAGACTTGAGTGGGGACACAGAGCCAAACTATATCACTGGAGATAATCAATTTTCACCTATCCAGCATAAAATAAAACTCTCTAGTTCCTATCTCAGGGGACTCTAATCTGATCTAGGTAGGTGCTATGCAGGTAGATCAAGCACCTACGGATGGAGTAACAATCAGTCCTGGACTGCTAATGCTTGATGAGACCTTGGAGATCCACTAGTTCAGAGAGCTTCACTTCATGCTCTGAAAGCCCCAGGAGTTCTAGGGAGTTTCTTGAGGGCCCCTGCAGGAGACTGGTGCACGGCAGAACAAACACCACCAATCCCCTCTGCCCAATCATCTGGCTTCACATAATGCTAAGGAGTCAGACCGTATCTGAAAACAAGGCACATTCTCCATCTTGCTAGACATCAAGGTGCAGAGATTCCATTGATTTGCTCTTTCAGTTAATTAGAGGCCTATCCAAGCCAAACATACACATTTCCCAACATGGCAGGTTGTCTTTTGTATCCATATAGAGTTTAAGAAATACTTTGAGATTTCTTTCTCCGCAAACTACCTCCCCAGCACCACTCACATCCCACCAAGCAGTTGAAATTTTGGGGGTGGCATTAGAAGTACATATAGTCATTTTTTTTTTTTTTTTGAGATGAAGTTTCTCTCTTGTCACCCAGGCTGGAGTGCAGTGGCGTGATCTCAGCTCACTGCAACCTCTGCCTCCCAGGTTCAAGCGATTCTTCTGCCTCAGCCTCCCAAGTAGCTGGGATTACAGGCACGTGCCACCACACCCAGCTAATTTTTGTATTTTTAGTAGAGACGGGGTTTCACCATGTTGGCCAGGCTAATCTTGAACTCTTGACCTCAGGTGATCCACCTGCCTCAGCCTCACAAAGTGCTGGGATTACAGGCATGAGCCACCGTGCCTGGCAAATACAGCCTTAAGAAAGCATCTATTACAATGTAATACATTACCCGCAATGGATCATGAATCCAGTGGTTTTCAAACTCAGCTCATGATGCCCGTGAGAAATGGCCGTGGAGGTGGTGAGAGGGAAGCCCACTCTCCCTCATCTTTTAGTAATCCAGAGGAACTCTGCTTCAAGATGTTGCACAAAACAGGCAAGGCACTGAGATCTCGGGAAGTGGAGAATTCTGTGTGCCCCTTCCATTACATTGCTCTCACATAACACCACAATGATAAAGAGAACTGAGGGCCCCACGATTTAGATCACTCCCTGCTCCCCTACACTTCGAAGTATGGGATGTGTCTGTGGCTGAGTGTGGACAGCAGTGAGTGTATGGTGACATGCATATGCAGGTGGATGTGTTTAAAATTCCAGTTGTATAAGCCTATGTATATCATGTGTCACTGTTTTCCTTGATATCCAGGTGAGTAAATGTGCACCTCATTTTTGTGGGGACCTCAGGTTCCTAAGAAATATCTCTTCAGATTCCAGAGTTGGGGTTGAGAATCTCTGGACCATTGTCCATCACCTCTTGCCCTGAGTCACTGCTCCTTGCTTGTTTTCACAGTAGGTGGGGTACTTCTGCTACATGTTATCTATGTGTTACCTGCTCGGCTCAATTTCACCTCCTGCAGGCACATGGGCCCTGTCCTTATTCCTATAGCACCACTAAAGCAACCCTATTACATCTAACAGAACTTGCTAAAGATTCAGGGATTTTTAAAAAGGGAAGGGTAGCAAAGAATAAAAAGACTATAATACTTCAAACTGAGTATCAGGTACCACCATACTGAAAGCCCATCAGCCATTCTCACCCAGAAAATTCCTTATTGGAATCTTTCCGTATTTCCGGGACCTGCCCTTACTCTATAAAGAATCTTTCATTCATCAAAACAATATTTATTGGAAGCTTGTTTGCCAGACATGGTTCTAGGTGCTAGAGGTTCAGCGGTAACTACACAAAACAAACTCCACCATCATTAAATTACACTTTCTAGTCCTTCTTTTTTTGAGCCTTTGAAGTTCTGAAGCCCCCTGGGCCAAAAAGAAACCATGGAAAATTCGTGTAGCTCTAGTACACCAAGACTTTTTATCTCCCATTGTTTTAACCTCCTTCTTTCAATCCAGGCAAGGAGCTTTACTTTTCATTAACAAGAGCAATTTTCTTAGGTGTTTTCCTAAATAAAAGAGAAGTTTCCACCTTGATGTGGACTCTACCTCCTCTAAAATGTTGAAATGGTTCTAGCGAAAATTTTAAATCAATGTTCCTTTCTCTACGTTTGCCTTTTCAAAATCTTTCTCAATTCAAATCATTCCTCAGTTATAATGTTAATAGTCACTATGAAATGTGCTTCTTTATGTAATGAAATATGGATGTCCCACAAAATATTTACATGTAAGCACTAAATAATATTTCTTGAAAAAGCCAGCCAGAGGTTTATAAGTGTATGAATTTAGATTATATAAGTTCAGAACTCTAATTTATGAATTACTGACATGAGAATATATTTAAATGGCGATCTCATACCCATTAACCAGTAAAAATCATTACAATAAACAAGCAAAAGGAACAGAGATATATGTTTTATTCTGATACTCTCGTATTGAATCCTTGCTATTTGTATGACACTATGTTACATGTTTTAGGGAAACAAGATGGAAAAGTGTCCTTGACCCTTTATTTATATCACCCCTCTTCAGAGAGAAGCTTCTTGAAAGAATAGGCATTGCTCAGTCATCATTTCTTCACCTCCCATTTCTTCTGATCTTTGCCATCTGGCTTTCACCCCAACCACACCATTAAAATTGCTTTTGTGGCCCTTATTTTCCTTGACCTTTCCACAATACTTGACATTGTTAGCCATTCCCATCTTTGGGGAACTTTTTACTGCTTTGATTGTCTAGGCAACAAGCCATTTTACTTTTGTCTCTTTCAGGAGCTCCCATTCCACTGCCTGCCATTTCAATGTTGGTGCTTCCCAGGGTTTGACCTTCTACTCTCATTTCTTGCTCTCATCCTTTCTAAGGGATCTCCTTCCATCTGTCATTTCCAACACCCATGGAATGTCTACAGTTTCCAGTGCATGCCCCTAGTCCATTTCTCCTCCTAAGCTGGTATTTTACACTGCTTACTGGACTTCTCCACTTGAATGTTTTATTCCTATCTCAACCCCACAATAGCCAAAACTCAAGACATTATCTTTTCTTCCTCCCTTACTTGCATCACCCTCCAGATGCAATCTCTGTTCATGGCACCACCACCCTCTTAATCAACCACCCTCCAACATTTTAGGATCGTCATACCATCTTCCCTCTTCATCACCTTTCCAGTCACTAACTTTTTTCAATTCCATCATCTTCACACCACATGTCCTCCTTCTCCTTGTGATATCCACTGCTACTGTTTTTGCTAAGATCTTCAAAATGGATCATCTAGAATATTGTAATTATTTCTTAATTGGTGTCCTTGAGAACAGCTTTGCCATTCTAATCTATTTTTCATTTTCTTGTTATGTCGATCTTTCTAAAATGCAAGCACAATCAAGTCCTTCTCCTATTTAAAGCATTACTAGTTATCTGCATTTTGTAATCACAAAAGTCCAAACTGATTGTCATTACATAGAACCTCCTGCACAATCTGCTGCCCTTCTTTCCAATCCCATCTCCCATCTTTCCCCAAACCTCAGTCACACTGAAAAGCAGATGGTACCCTTGAGCACACCATATCATTGTTTTCCTCTGCACACTTACACATGCTGTTCTCTTTTCCAAATATGCCTTTATGAGACCCTCGCCTACCTTGTAACCTTACTTGTCCTTTGAAGCACAACTTCAAAGGGTCTCTTTTCTTTGAAGCATTCCTTGAATCCCCAGGAAAGGTCAACTTATGCACCTGTGGTCTGTGAGAGATGCGTTGGAAATAGAATCAATAAGATTTCACTTGATTTAGATAAAAAGAGAGAATGTGAGATGAGTAAGACAATTCAGGAAGCTTAGCCTAGAAGCAAGAATGGTGGTGAGCCATTACTATAGAAAAAGAGAGCAAAAGAAGGATAAAGTTTTACAGGAAAGGTGAAGATCTAGGAGTTTATTTTTTTAAACAAATTCTTACTGAAATGTAGCATATATACAGGAAAGTGTACAAATTCAAACCATGCAGAGTGTCTAAATTTCAAGACAGACAATACCAACTGTTGACAAAGTTATGCAACAATACTTATACATTCCTAGGGTATAAATTGGTGCAGCATTTTGGAAAACTGTTAGGCAGTATCTAATTAAACTGAACACGTGCATATCTCATAACCCAACAATCCCATTCCTAGGAATATACTCAACAGATATGCTGACATATGTTCCCCAAAAGACATGTACAGTATGTTCATAGCAGATGCATTTATTATGACAAAAAAGTAGAAACAATCCAAATGTCCATCAAGCCCTGAACGGATGAATATATTGTGTTATATTTACACCATGGAATGCTATTCATCAGTAAGAGTGAGCAGTATATCACATGTACAAGCATGCATGAATTTCAAAAGTAATGCTGTGTGAAATAAGTCAGATACAAAAGAGAGCATAATCTATCATATATAAAGTACAAGAAGGAACACAATTAACTTATGCTTTTTGAAGGCAGGATGGAAGTTAGTGACCAGAAAGGTGCAGAAGAGGTGTTTCTAAGGTGTTAGGAAGGTTCTATTTCTTCATTCAGTTGCTGTTTACATGATTGTGTTCTATTTGTGAAAATTCATCAAACTTTATACCTGAAGTACGTGCATTTTCTGTACATTACACTACAATGAAAAAATTTTAAGTGTATGGCTAATTGAATTTTCACAAAGTGACCAGTGCCATTTAAATAACACCCAGTTGAGAAACAAATGCTACTGGCACTTCAGAAGCACCCTCTGATTACCTGCATCCCCCAGAAGTAAGTTCTAATTTGGTTTCTATTACCACAGATGAACTTTGCCCAATTTGAACTTTATATAAATGAAACCACACAGTATGGACTCTTTTGTGGTTTTTTCTCAACATTGGAAAGTCTGCTTTTGGGCAGGTTGAATTTGACGTGTCTTATGGATATCCAGATGGAGATGTTCTGGAAGTGTGTAGAAATACCCACATAGAAAGCAGAAAGTTCACTCCCTGGGCTTAAATAGTTTTCTCTCTTTCTCTTGTGCCTCATTATCCTAAAGTACATTTATGGCAGGTAGAGATGCAGAGAAGGAGGGAATACTAATTTATACAGTTTCTCATATTCTCCGAATAGCCCTGCTAGAATGTAAGCTTCACAATGGCAAGGACTTTGTCCTGCCACTGCTGTTTCCTCTACACCTAGAAAATATCTTGGTTCATTACAGATACTCAATACATAGATGTTGAGCTAATTAGTTACAGGCAAAAATTGGGGAGTCAACTAAGATATTTGAAACCTTGGGTTTGACCATACCCATTAAAGGGCAAACTGAGGAAAAGGAAGCTACAACCAAAAAAGGCAGTTCCTTGAGGAATGCCTATACTCAGGAATAGAAAGAAGCTATACTGAAGGCGAGACTGAAAAATCAATCAAATTATATTTTTAGTACATAAACCCATTTTAGTAGTTTCTTGCCAGCCTTGTAGACATAGATCTAGTTGCCATGACGAAGCAATTATTGGTCAATTACAAGCATCGTTGCATTCACAATACAAGGCTTTGCCATGTGTGACTTAGGAGCTACATTATGTATTTCTTAATCAACTTGAAGAGAGAATTTCATTTTCCTTGAATCCTTAGGATTTGAGCTGTCAGTAATTATGCAGAGATCATCAAATCCATAAAAAGTGCATATCATTTGAAATGCTCATTAGCCACAAAACTTATTTTTCCTTTAATTTCTGATTCATTAAATCTGATCATATTCATAGTGTGGAAAGTGTCAGAAGCCCTGGTGGGAGGCTGACTTGCCCATCCATTCAGACCTGCACAAAAATTCCCTCTCCTGCCTGAGTCCCAAGACAGGAACAGCTGATGCCCAAGCAACAAACTTTGTCTGCAAAGTATTACAAAATAAGAGCAAACACACAGGTGTGGACTTTCACTAGGTTTCTCTGGATGTGTATCTAGAGTTTCCCAGATGACTGGGGTGTCCACGTTCCCATGATTAGCTTTCTCTTCTTTAACTCAATTTATATTATATTTGAATTACACTTTTAGCATTATCACATTTCTTTCTCTGGACTTGCATAATGTCTAGAGTTTAGAACAAGCTGTAAGGTTCAACTACAGGTTAATCTGTATGACTGATGCTATGCTATGTAATTTACATTGGTCTGTCATCCCAATTAAATTAAGTTCCTTGACTTGAGGGCAAGACTTCGTCATACTATTTGGATAAAAAAACATGTGACATGGGACAAAGAAAGTGTGTGAATACTCAAACAGTTGTTAATTAAGATTCTTTCTACATTTAGAAATATTGCAAAATATCCCAGAGTGTTGGCTTTCTATGATGATAACTGAACTTAGAATAGTTTAGGAAAAGATCACAGTGTAACTAATTCATTCATATATATGGGTAATGATACACTATCCCTGGGCAGTGCTCACATGACAAAGAAATTAAAGAAAGATGGGCAGCGTCTCCTCATTCATCAGCAGAGACAAAACAAGGAGGATTCACGTTTGTCAAAGCCCCGATGCAGGTCTCTTTGCCAAGGAAACCCTATCACCTTCATCCCCTCCAGGTGCACAGAGAAAGCCAGGACTCCCCTAACAAGTCACGTGGCCAGAAATCCAGGTCTGCTCCTCAACTGGGCATTTTCAGGTATCACCTGGGTAGCCACTTCCCTTCTTCAGCTATCTGATTTTGTTTTTTGAGTAACAAATTTATTTTGGAAATTGGAAAAATACCAAAAAGTACAAAAATAGTGATAATAAACACTCACACTGTTAGTGCCTGAATATAGTTGATTTTTGCTATGAATATTTTATGTGTGATAATAACATGGCATATTCAAAATTGCACATATATCTAAAAATCAGCACCTATAATTTTATAAATAACATATGTGTACTTTTTTTTTTTTTTAATTCCCCCCCAAAAGCTTTAAAAAATGGCCAAAATCTGTCCAGGCGCAGTGGTTCACGCCTATAATCCCAGCATTTTGGAAGGCTGAGACGGGCAGATCACTTGAGGCCAGGAGTTCAAGACCAGCCTGGCCAACACGGCAAAACCCCATCTCTACTAAAAATTAAAAAAAAAAAAAAAAAATTAGCTGGGTGTGGTGGTGCATGCCTGTAATCCTAGCATCTCGGGAAGCTGATGTGGGAGGATTACTTGAACCCGGGAGACGGAGGTTGCAGTGAGCTGAGATCATGCCACTGCACTCCAGCCTGGGTGACAGTGCAAGACTCCATCTCAAAAAAAATAAAAAGTAAATAAATAAATAAAAGCCAAAATCAGTACATGGAGAATAATCTCAAATATGTAGAAAGAGTCCATAGGAATTCACCGACCCTGCATGGCAGGTGACGTAATAAAGACTTGAATATTGATCACATCCATTATGGGTATTCCAGAGTACTTCCCTATTCAAAGTAAAGAACACTAAATAAAACCTGTCACTAAATATAATTTTCAAGATACAGCTGAGATACTGTCAGGGTGACCACAGTTGGCTGGGTTTATTGTAATGATACATGGGGAAGTCAAAAAGACAAAAGCCAAGAGGCAATTAAAAAACAGTCACAAACTCCAGTTATCCCGCTTGCAGATAGAACGCAGTGGTCCTCAACCTGGAACAAGTTTTGCCCCCCAGAAGACATTTGGCAATGTCCAGAGACATTTTTTGCTGTCACCACTGGGGAGGGTGTGCCACTGGCCTCTAGCAGGTAAAAGCCGAGGGATGCTGCTTGACACTGTACAGCACATAGGACAGCCCTGTACAGCAAAGAATGACCTTGCCCCAAACGTCTGTAGTGCTGAGGTGGAGAAATCCTGATATTGACTACCATGAAATGCCATCTTCCCAGTCAACCAGCTTAAATCAACATGTGCTCAAAGTTGTGCAATTCTTCCACCTGTAAAACTTACGTTAATGATTCAGACACACTCTCTATCTGCTTCTAATATTTCTATCAATGCCTTTCCACTCTTCATCTCTCTTCTTCCATAAGCCTAAGAACCTATGTCTTAGGCTTATGGAAGGGGTCCAGAAGTTCATTAGTGTTTGCCTGTTGGATAACCATTCCTCATCTTGTAGGAACAGCTCCTACAAGGAACAACTCCCTTATGATCTCCCCTGTCCCCAGGCCATGGGGAAGGATGAGCTTCAGCTGGGATACTCCATCCAAACCTGTTTATGCAGAGTGCAACTTCCCAAGAAATCACAGTTGGTCCAAGGATGGGTGTGTCTGAGGCAGCGCAGTATTCTGCAGGGACTTTTGCTGAAACTCTTAGAAAACAGAAGCTATCTTTTTCTTGCTGACTTAGGATTTAGAGAATGAAGGCTGAGGGAAACGTACCTGGGAATGACGCCAACACACAAGGCAGAACAGAGAGTGACAAAGATGGCATTATTGGTATGCCTGGATGCATTGTGCCTAAAACCAGAATCCTCCTGAACTTCTCAGTTGTGAAAGAGTAAATTCCCTTTTCAGCTTCAAGCATTTCAAGATAGGTTTCTGTGCCTTTCCATCAAGTGTGCTGCTGGCTTCCTGTCTTCTATGACTCCGTGGCTTCTGCTTTCTCTGTTTCTGCCTACTCTTTCTAAGTATATCAGACTTAAATTTCTCAACAATATTTCATCAGTAAGCCTGTTAACACCCAGTTGAGAGGGCTGGTTATGGGCAGAGATGTAAATCAAGCACAGAATGTTTCACTTGTGTTAATCCCCCTTCCTTGGTTCTAAAGACATTGACTGGTCTCATGGGATCACATTATAACAAGTATAACCACCTCTGACCATCTCAGAGGGGGCTGTGGACATAGCAGATAACCCAAATCTTCTCAAAGTAGACAGAAAGCAACAGGTCAACCAGATCAAGTTCTGCAGTTTCAATCAATGCACATAAGCTGAACTAAGACATCAAGCATTTGTTCAGGAAGGATTCGTGGGGGCCATTTTTCTGGGTCTCTGCATATCTAAGAATGCCCTTCCTATAATGCTTTACTTGAAAATCTGTAAATGCCTCTCCATTATATTCGGATATTCGTGTTTTCAGAGGAGAGGCTGAGATTATGTGAGTGTATTTCGGTTACAAGCAACAAAACCCAATTCACTTAATATAACCCAAAAAGAACAAGAAGAAATATTGACTCAATATCATTGGTCTGGCTTGAGTCACATGCTCAACTCTGTTCAGAGAATGGGCTTCCTAATTGATGAGCCTGAATCCCATGGTTAATCTTGCACTAGGTGACAGTTTCATTTGATTGATAACACCAAGCAGAAGAACTCCTAAAATAAATGAAGGGCCACGTTACCTAAAGAAGGAAAGGGAGAACTGATCAGCAAGTAGAGATGGAAATTCCACTGAATTTTTAATACCTTGTAGATAAATTGTATTTTTCTCCTTAAGTGCGTAAAATATCAATCCATTTTCTTAGAAGTACTTTTCATAAACTAAAGAAATTTTTCAGTTTTGTCTTTTTTTTCCATTTTTTCCCCTGAAAACAATCTTAACTACCTCTGATGCCAATTTTAATACTTCTATTGGATTTTTAGTTTCCTTGTATTCCTTCTTATCTCACCCATCTTGTTTCCTCATGTTATCCTTTGGTTTCGTTATTTTTTTTTTTTTTTATCTTACGCTATTTTCCTCTTATTACTTTATTCTCTGACCTATTGCCCCACATCATTTTTTGGGATTCTGAACAGTTTTCTAGAATTCTTTTATATTTCTTGATTTGATTCATATTAGAGGTTCACTCTCCCTCTGAGGTTCCAGAATGATATTGTTTTCTAATTCTGCAGGTTTTCCCACAGCATCCACATTTGTTTTGTTTTGTTTTGTTCTTGTCTCCTGGTCATATGTAAAAAAGGACTTACCCATTTGTGGCTTCTGCCCACAAACAGGCTACATAGATTACACTCATCTTTATATCCACTGGAATGTTTTTCAAATTCCATCCTTCTATTAAGACCAACTGACTGATATACATAGCTCCTGGTTTGAACTCCAATGTATAGCAAGTTTTCATTTATCATTTACCATTTACCTGCTATACTGAAATGAGATCTTCCTGGTTTTCCAATGCCAGAGTATTCATACGCCATTCCAAAGGAGTCCGTGAAAAGCTGCAGTTCTCTAGGTGCATTTCTATTTGGTTTATGCTGACTATCCACCCCAGGATATTGCATGCAGCCACCAGCTCCACCCAAATCCTCTTCCTGCCAAATATTTCTAAGATGCTGTTTTCAGACAAAAATGTGGGGGCTTACAATAGCTACCTTAAAAAGGTATGGTTCCGTCTTTGCTTTGTAGACCCTGCCTTTCTTCATTATTTTCTTTATTGAGGAAAAATTAATAAATAAAAATTGTTTATATTTAGAGACTCTCTATTTCTGACCTAAGAGAAAGAAGTGGCAGAAGAGAGATCTTTGCACCTGCATTCATGTTGACCAAGAGATCTATAATGTTCTATCTAGTTCTATCAGATAAAATTAGTGGAATTTCTTCACAATTTATGGCAATAAGTTATCTACTGGTTTTCAGAGGTAATAGGGTGAGAAGTGAAACCCAAGGAAAGTAAGAGCTGATGACCTTAAGAGAAACTGGAAAATTTCTCTGATGTTTTATCAATTTTTAAAAATTCCTATAGTTACAAGCATATGAACCTGAAACAAGCAAACAAAATGTTTCTATGTGTGTCTAGGGCAGTATGGCACAGCAAGGAAAAAGGCATTATGAGCTTCTTTGTCCTATTGTATAATAAAGCTGGGGGAAGAAGAATCCCCAGATTTAAGGAATGATAGAATCTGCAAAAACAAATAAGAGGAAGAAAACTTGATCTTCTGCAAGGAAAAAGAAAGTCTATGGCTTTGGAACTAGCAACCTGAGGCTGTTCCAGCAGCTATGGGCATATATTACAGGTTGCCTCTAGAGTGTGCATGTGTGTTGTGTGCTTGTGTATGAACCAATGTGTGTGTGTGTACACTTGTAAATGGGGCTTCCTTGCATGCTTCTCTGATGGCAACAGCATAACACAGCCAGCAAAATCATTAGCCAAAGAGTTTTGGTGTTATAAGTACTCCATTATTTCTGCTTTGAATAACTTGACAGATCTCTTCAGCAAATGGTGTTAGGAAAACTGAACATCCACATGCAAAAGAATTAAATTGGACCCTCATCTTACAGCATACACAAAAATCAACTCAAAACATATTAGAAATTAAACGTAAGACCTAAAACTTTAAATCTCCTAGAAGAATGCATGAGGGGAAACTTCATGACAGTGATCTAGGCAATGATTTCTTGAATATGACAACAATAGCATAAGCAACAAAAACAGAAATAGGCTGGACTCTGTCAAACTAAAAATCCTCTTCACAGCAAAGGAAACAATCAGTGGAGTGAAATGGCAACCTATGGAATGGAAAAAAAAAAAATCTGCAAACCACATATCTGATAAGTTAATATCTAAAACATATAAGAAACTTCTACAACTCAGTAGCAAAAATGAAAAATAACCTGATTTTAAAACAGGCAAGGGACCCCAATAGGCATTTCTCTAAAAAAGACATACAAATGGGCAATGGGTATGTGGAAAAGAGCTCAACATCACTAGTTATCAGGGAAATGCAAATCAAAACCACAATGAGATATCACCTCACACCTGTCAGGTTGGCTATTATCAAAAAACTTAACAATAGGCCAGGCGCGGTGTCTCACACCTGTAATCCCAGCACTTTGGGAGGCTGAGAAGGGCAGATCACTAGAGGTCAGGAGTTTGAGACCAGCCTGGCCAACATGGTGAAACCCCGTCTCTACTAAAAATACAAAAATTAGCTGGGCATGGTGGCGCACACCTGTAGTCCCAGCTACTTGGGAGGCTGAGGCAGGAGAATTGCTTGAACCCAGGAGGTGGAGGTTGCAGTGAGCTGAGATCGTGCCTCTGCAGTCCCTCCTGGGTGAGAAAATGAGACTCCATCTGAAACAAAACAAAACAAAACAAAAACAAACAATAACAAGTGTTATCAAAATATGGAGAAATTGGAGCTCTTGTGCATGTAAATGGGAATGTAAAATGTTGTAGCCACTATGGAAAACAGTATGGAGGTTCCTCAAAAATTTGGAAATGTGCTCCATCAATCCCACCTTTGGGTACATAGCCAAAATAATTGAAGTCAATATCCCAAAGAGATATCTGCATTCCCATATTTGTTGCATTATTCACAATAGCCAAGACATGGAAACACCTTGAATGTCCATCAACAGATGAATGATAACAAAAATGTGGTATATGCATACAATGAAATATTATACAACCTTAGAAATGAAGAAAATTCTGCCATCTGCGACAACATGGATGAACCTGGAGTACATTGTGCTAAATGAAATGAGTCACAGAAGGACAAAGACTGCACGATGCACTTATATGAGCTCTCTAAAGTAGTCAAACTCACAGAAACAGAAAGTCGAGTGGTGGTTCCTGCTAATTGGGCAGAGAAGAAATGGAGAATTGCTATTCAATAAGCATAAAGTTTTAGTTATACAAGATAAATAAATTCTATACATCTCCTGTACAACATTATGCCATATTTAACTTGACAGAGTTTTCTATTGTCAATAACAACAACAACAACAAAAAACACTCCACAATTGTGCATTTGAAAGACCAAAACAGAAATCCACTCAGCAAAAAATGTTTCAGATTTATAAACTAATAAACTGTATACATTTGAGCAGGATTCATTTTCCAGGTATTCTTGAGGGATGGATTGCTGAGAGGTCAGAGTCATGACCTGCCATCCCTCCACTGACTTCCTAGCCTTCTGGTTGACCAGGAGCCCCAGTGACCACAGCAGGGAATGTCAGCTTCTGTCTTAGTTTAGTTTCTTCACAACCAAAAGTTTCTGACTGCACTTTCCAATGTTGCTACTAAGAGTCTCAATTTTCCACTGACTGTGCTTTTCTATCTGGGTACTTTTACCCATCTGTGATCCACTCCTATAGTTCAACAGAGTTTACTTTCCTTGCATTGACTATTAAAGTGAACTTTTCCTAGATGCTCGCTGTAGGTCACTTTTAGCAGTGTATAATTTCCTGCTAGTCCCATTCCAAAATAATATATATATATGCAAATAAGTCCACCAATACACATTCCAACAATTGCTTTTTCTCAAAGGTTATCTGATTCCTCAATTTCTATCCTCTTAAGGGAGTCAGCAACTATGGGAGGGTGAAGAATAGATTTTTCTTTGCTGCTAAACTTCATTACCAATTACCTTTTTGCTTGCTCGTTGATAGAAAAGGCAACTAGAATCACGAATCAGCAAGTTAATATTTGCATCCAAGGAATGGTTTAAAGTAATGAGCAATAAAAACATACATGAATATTTCATTTGTAAGTCAGTTTCCCCCTTAAGTTTTCTAAATTGTTTATTTCCAGAGTCAAATGCCAGGCTGTCTTTCCATTCTTTAGAAATGACAATTGGTAGATAGGAAAAGAATTGACATGCATTGCAAATGACTAACATGCATTATAAGACAATGCCGAAGGGATTCAAATCAATATTAGAGGTTTCAGGGTGGTTTTTACTATGTAAACCCTAGTTCTATAATTTCAGAGCTAGTAAATTTCATTTTGAACATATTTTTATGGATTCCATCTCAAATGTGGTTCTACCAAAAAATACTTTGTTTAAATTGCCTTAACATTGCGAATTGTGCTCACTTGATGAGAGCACACGAGGAGTTGGAAGTATAATGATATTCTAAAAATACCAATGATTTGCACATTCTTTTCCATCTCAGAGCAACTGGATTTATTACACATTTTTATCTACTTGTCAGGCATGGAGAAAGTGGTTAGCATGGACTCTCCAAGTACTATTGTGCTTTTAAAATGAAATGATCAAACCACAATCTAAATTTGTAAATTGAACCATACTGAGTGTGTTCTCAATGAGACAATGAAGTCCATTCTTCCTTTAAATCAAAAGATCATTTTATATTCTCTAACTCTACTCATCAACTTGCATTTCAGCCTTTCAGCAAATGGAGCTGTAGCAAATATCTTTGCCCAATATCTTTGCCCAGACTCACTCATTCTGTGAGTCTGAATTATATTGATTATCCATCTGTCACTATTATAACTGTCCCTCACCTGGACATTTGATCAATAGCACACAGTCTTTCTTCCTTATCACAAATCTTCTTAAATTCTTCTAAATGTAACCACACAACAATCAACAAGGAGAAAAGGGGAATACATACAGAATATATACACACATATATATAGTAATTTCCAGTAGAAAGTCTGAGGGTTGTGTTCATGTAAAAATACAAAAAGCATCCTCACCCTTAAATGTTGAGGAAAGAGGTAAAAGTTACATAAGTTTTCTAATGCAATATGGTTCTCAAAATGTGTAACTGGGACATTACTACTAACTGAATCCAAAAAGTGAGTCTATATAGTTTAGTCATTTTAAGAAGGTAACTTTCTACAAGAGCCCTTTTCTGTAAGTTTAGGTTTTTCTTTAGATTCTATGGAAGACGGATAATAATACCTCTTTCTAGGTATGATATTCAAAATGTTTAACCATCATATGGCACAGGTACCAATAAAGGAGAAGGGGCACTAAAAAATCACGTGGGCCATATAGACCACTGTGGAGGCAGCCACACACCAAGGGGCATTAGTTGACAACCAACTCTCCCTAGTTCACAGGGCTGGTAGGATCAAAGGATCAAGAGGCAGTGCCTTTACGAGAGCCTGAAACACAGGATGCGCCTGAAAATGTCAGCATGATCCAAATCAGGTCCCTGGCCATGGTAGGGTTATAATGCAATTGTATGCATAATTCTGGAGAGTCTCCTCCTATTAAATAATGTCTAATTGACACTAAATTATCTGAAAAACAGATGTGAAAACCTCATTATGTTGACTCCTCACTTATAATCCAAAAGAGGAATGGATAGAAACTTCCATACCAGACACAAACTACAGTCAGAGATTCAGGGAGAAGCAAAAACATTGATAGACATGAAGGCTTCGATAGCCATATGCCATTCACAACAATCAGAAGGAAGTCAGTGGCAAATTCTTTTTCTTCCACAATTACAGGGTCTATCTTTAACCACTAGGACTTAGCAGAATGGAACTGGGTAAGATCTCCACAGGCGTACTCTGCACATATTCAGTGTAGTGTATACTAAAAGAAATTGTTGGGAGAATGGAGGTGTCTGATTTATTAAGGGATTCTTCACCAAGTGCCTCTCAAAACCAAGTACTCCTGATATGCAGACATTTTACTTGGTTTTTCAGGAATTTAGAGGAACTGATTTAAGCAACAGGTATCTATTAAACAACTTATCTGCCCACAATCCCATTTGGCAAAAGGAAATGCCAGGACCTGTAGCTGCTCTGTTGTTTTGATGGTAACCCGTTCAAGGTTTCCCCAGTTGCTATGGAGACAATGAATATCTTGGGTTGAGTTCACAGTGCAGAGCTTCAGGGACAGCACAGCAGCAAGTGCAGGAGTCAGAACCTTGCTGCCATATGGGTTCTGCAGCTGTCACAGTAGAGATCTTAAAGGAGGCATGGTGGGGGTGGGAGGTGGACAGAGGACGCTTTGTTTTTTATTGAAAATAAGGGAACCTGTAATCCCAGCACTTTGGGAGGCCGAGGCGGGCGGATCACGAGGTCAGGAGATCGAGACCATCCTGGCTAACACGGTGAAACCCCGTCTCTACTAAAAAAATACAAAAATCTAGCCGGGCGAGGTGGCGGGCGCCTGTAGTCCCAGCTACTCGGGAGGTTGAGGCAGGAGAATGGCGTAAACCCGGGAGGCAGAGCTTGCAGTGAGCTGAGATCTGGCCACTGCACTCCAGCCCGGGTGGCAGAGCGAGACTCCGTCTCAAAAAAAAAGAAAGAAAATAAGGGAAAAGACAAACAAGCAATGGAGGAATGACTGATTTAAATGCAATTCGAGTGCTAAATGAGTCCACCATAGCCAACGGTATTTTAAACGATCTCCAATGATTAGAAAATAATTTCCTGGCATGACTTTAGTCAAAGAACACGATGTGATGAATTCTCACTCTCTGAATAATTGCCGCTATCAGCCGAACTAACAGCAGGAAGATGGGGAAATGGGTGAATAATCTAGGAGATAAATGTGTGTCCCCTGACGTTTCCTGCATAACTTTTGTAAAAAGCAGGTGATAGCATTTTTCTAATTGTTTTTAAACTTTTCTGCAGAGGTTATATGTCTGAAATTCAAGTGTTGGCTGATGATAATCTCCCATGACCAATTACTTTTCACTGCAAAGGGAGTTAATACATTGCAGAGATTTTTTTTCTTAATTATTATTTAACAGGTGCATAAATATAAATTGACTTTTAATACAGCTTTATGATAATGGAAGACTTTGGCTTTTCACATGCTAATAGAAAATTTTGAAAATGAACTGTGAAATGACTAATCAAACAACCCTTCTATTGTTTGGTATTACCACTGAGAACCCAAATGTTGAAATTGTAGGGTGTCTATCAAAATACTTTGCTTTGGTTTTTTTTACTGGAAAGGTTATGAACTGTTAGGGAGACATGTAGTCATATGCTAGGTTTTCAAATTGTTTTTAATTGAAGTAATAAAGGCCAAACCAATGTCCTTCCAAGCATGAGGTCATAGAGGAGTAAGTACTGGTTGGGTAATGGTCACATCATTAAATCATGCCTGGAAACCATGTAGCTTCAAGTCATTGTTTGTGGGTAGAATGGACAATATAGCATGGCCTCTAAAATTCATTCTGCCTCAAGATATACAAGGGCTATTTCCATGCAAGGCAGTAAAATCCCAATGCTGGGGTCCTATTTCAATATCTTTTCTTCTAGTCAATACTGAGGTACAGTTGAACCTTGAACAACATGGGCTTGAACCGCATGGGTCTACTTATAAGTGGATTTCCTTCTACCTCTGTTACCCCAAGACAGCAAGACCAATCCCTCCTCTTCTTCCTCCTGCTCAGCCTACACAACCTGAAGACAATGAAGATGAAGATCTTTATGATTCACTTCCACTTAATGAATACTAATATATTTTCTTTTCATTATGATTTTCTTAAAACATTTTCTTTTCTCTAACTTTCTTTATTGCTAGAAACATTATACAATACATAAAACACAAAATATATGTCTTCACTGACTGTTTATGTTATGGTAAGGATTCCAGTCAACAGCGGGCTATTAGTATTTAAGTTCTGTGGGAGTCAAAAGATACACGCAGATTTTTTACCACACCGATGGGGTAGTCCATGCCTCTAACCCCTGCATCGTCTAAGGGTCAACTCTATATTATTTGGTTCCTTTGACACCTTCTCCTTATTACTAGGCACCTATAAATTGCTAGCACTGAAATAGATACTAGGAAGAGAGAATAAGAACAAAGTGGTTCCCTTGCCTCAGAGAGCCAAGAATAAAATTTTGTTTGAGTCATGAAAATGGGTGTTTGGAAATAAAATCTAACCTTCCTGAATTCAGCAATGGAAATGGCTGGGAACCATAGAATATTGGAACTAAAAAAGGCCTCAGAGGCTAAAGGCACCAAGCCTTCTTGTTGTACCAATGACAAAATTAAAACTCAGAGAACTGAAGTCCTTTACTCCAAAACTGCTGTTGTCTAGTCACTTTAAAGCAATGTATGCTGTCCTTGCATGGCAGAAGGAGGATTGGGTTTTCATGTGCTCAAAGGGTAATTGTCTATTCATGACTGCTAGGTAGTTCATTGGGAAACCCCTTCTCCTTGCTTTGGGGCCAGGGCGTGCTCCTCAGGATATAGCAGAAGTTGAGCACAGAGTAAGAATCTAAGTAGTAATGTTTTGCTACTGTTTTTAGTAAGCAAAAACCTATTTAAAAGATTGCTGATTACTGGTTAATGTGAATTTAAAACAGTGAACAATTAGTGTTGTTTATGTTCTCCTACCTTATGCTCCTTGCTACCTCACTAGTGTGAATTAAAAAGTTACTTTTACAATCTGAGCAAAAAGAACAAAGCTGGAGCCGTGAAACTATCAGACCCCAAAATATTAATACACTACAAAACTGTAGTAACCAAAACAACATGGTACTGGCATAAAAACAGACACATAGACCAATGTAACAGAATAGAGAGCCCCAAAATTAATCCACACATCTACAGTCAACTGACTTTTGACAAAAGTTCCAAGAACACTCCTTGGGGAAAGGCCAATCTCTTCAATAAGTAGTGCTGGGAAAACTGAATATCCATATGCAGGAGAATGAAACTAGATTCTTATTTTCACCCTATACAAAATCAACTCAAAATCAATCAAAGATCTAAGTGTATGACCTGAAATAATAAAACTACTAGAAAAAAAAACAGAAGGGAAATGCTTCGGGGTATTGGTCTAGTAGAAGACTTTATGAATAAGACTTCAAAAGCACAGGCAACACAAGCAAAAACTAACAAATGGGATTATATCAAACTAAAAAGCTTCTACACAGCAAAGGCAATAATCGATAGAGTGAAAAGACAAACTATAGAATGGGAGAAAATATTTGCATACTACTCATACAACAGGGGATTAATATCCAGAATATCCAAGGAACTGAAACATCTCAGCAGCAAGAAAACAAACAATCCAGTTTTTGATATGAGCCAAAGATCATAACAGACATTTCTCAAAAGAAGACATAGAAATGACCAATAAATATATGAAAAAGTGCTCAACATCACTAATTATCAGAGAAATGCAAATCAAAACCACAGTGAAGTGCATCTTACTCCAGTTAGAATGGTTTTTATCAAAAAGACAAAAAATAAGAAATGATAGCTAGATTGCAGAGAAAGAGAAACTCTTACACAATGTTAGTAGAAATACACACTAGTACAGCCACTATGGAGAACAGTATGATGGTCCCTCAAAAAACAAAAAATAGAACTACCATATGATCCAGCAATCCCACTACCGGGAATTTATTCAAAGACAAAAAAAATCATTATATCAAAGAGACAGCTGCACCCTCATGTTGACTGCAGCACTATTCACAACAGCCAAGATATGGAATCAACCTAGGTGTCCAACAATCTAGATGAATAGAATAGTATTTATCCATTAAAAAAATGAAATTATGTTATTCATGGCAATTTGAATGAAACTGAAGGACATTAAGTGAAATAAGCCAGGAACAGAAAGTTGAACACTGAATGTTCTCACTTATGTGCAGAAGCTAAAATAAATTGATCTGATAGAAGTAAAAAGTAGATTAGAGGATATTAAAAGCTGAGAAGGGAAGGATAAAGGGATAGGGAGAGATTCATTAAAGGATACAAAATTATAGCTAGACAGGAAGAGTAAGTTCTAGTGTCCTATAGCACTGTAGGATGAGTATAGTTAACAATAATATATTACATAGTTTTAAATAGCTAGAAGGAGAACACTGAATGTTCCCAACACAAAGAAATGATACGTGTTTGAGATGATGCATATGCCTATTACCCTGCTCAATCACTACGCATTTGTGTATTGGGATAAAAAAAGGGATATCCCATGAATATGTACAATTATAATTTGTGAATTTAATAAATACATTTTTAATTGCTTTCAATGTACTTTCTTAATTTAACGGGTTTACTCCACCACTTAATGAAATCAAGAATTTTCATCACCCTCCGAATAGTACAATGTATATTGTATTCCACTCACATTCACATTTTCTTATTGTAATACTACTTGCCATTTATTGAGCAAGTATTCTGTGCAATGCATTATGTGAGTAGCTTTATTTACATGACTTCTTACTCTTATGGCTATTTTGAAAGGCAGAAATTATTATTCCCATTTTTTAGATGAATCATTTATCTTCAAAAAGATGCAGCAATTTGGCCAAGATCACAGTGTGGGGACAGAGCTACAAATTAAAACCCAGATCTCTCTAGCTAAAAAGCTAGATTCTCTGCCATACATCACTGCCTCCACACTTTGTTAGCCCTTCTACAATCAGAGAAAATTAATCATCCATTTATCTGAAAAAGATTATCCAGATTTTCAAAAGAAATCATACCCAACATGTCATCACTGCTATAAAGATACTACCCAAGACTGGCTAATTTATAAACAAGGGAGGTTTAATTGACTCACAGTTCTGCATGGCTGGGCGGCCTCAGAAAACTTAAAATCATGACAGAAGGGAACGGGGAAGCGGACACCTTCTTCACAAGGCGGCAGGAGGGAGAAGTGCAAGCAGAGGAAATGCCAGACACGTAAAACCACCAGATCTTGTGAGAACTCACTCACTCTTAGGAGAACAGCATGAGGGAAATTGTCCCCATGATCGAATCACCTCCCACCACGTTCCTCCCTCAACAGCTGGGGATTACAATTCAAGATGAGATTTGGGTGGGGACACAAAGCCAAACCGTGTCAGCCATCTATGATAGGCAATGTTATCACCAACGTGTGCACACTGAGAGATTAATAAACACATCTAGGGTCATACAGCTGAAAAGCCACAGGGCACAATTTGATCCATGATGGGTCAACATTTTACATTTTCTCAGTCATCTCCTTGGTAAGTTATCACAACTAAAAAGAAATAGCTATAATACTTTCTATCCGAATCCTTCCCCCTGGGTTGGGCTGGACAGGGAGCTAGCCAGAGCAGAGAGGATGCCACAGGTTTAGGCAGGGGTCTATAAACAGTGGCCCAAGGGACAAAGCCAGCCTGCTACCTGCTTTTGTAAATGAAGTTCGACTGGAATGCAGCCACATCCATTCATTTACATATTACCTATGCCGGTCTTCACACTAAAGTGGCCCACAAAGTTGAAAATAAGTCCTCTTGGGCTTTTTACAGAAAAACTGCCAACCCTGGTATAGGACATGGAGAGGGAAGACTTTGGTCCAGAGAGGATGCTAAAATCAAGTGTGAATAGTCAGTGGAAAGTAAGACATTTAAGCTCATACAGACAGAAAAGGAAAAAGTATTCAGATCACTGAAATGAGAGGGGTTAGATAGGCATACTGATATCCGAAACCCAGAACTAGAGATCTGAAGGCACAAGAAGGGGCAGCAGCAGGAAACAAGAGCTGAGAAGGGACAGTAGCTGAGACAGAGGCAGTAGTCACAGCAAATTACTGCCTGTGGTTACATTGAATGTCACAATGGATAGAGGGCCAAATTTGATCCAAAAGGCTAGGAATGGAAGCTTTCAAGTTGTTCCATGTTTTATGATCACTGCTAGAAAGGAGAAATGTTAACATTGCTATTTGAGTAAATTATCCTTGATTGGATTTGTGGTGTGTATTTGTGTGTCTGTGAATAATTCCACTAAATGCATTGCCTGATAGCTAGAACAGTCAGTAAGCCACAAGACTCTAGGGACATTTGTTTAATAAATATTTGTTCTCCAAGCAATTCATTACTAATCTAGATTTTGAATGGGTTAATTTGATGAAAAGGAGAAACAAAAGACAACCTTCGTAGTAAAATATCTGTGATAAGCCTGACATGAAGTAATGAACTTTCTTTAAAAAGGCTGATAGAAATTTTTTTTATTTTAATGAAAGAAACATAGAAAGAAAAGAAAGAAGAAAACCAAAGATGAACAGGACTTGGCAACTTCCAAGAGCTGATGTGCTCATCTCTTGCCAACTCTGCATTTTGTGATGTGTTATAGATAGCTTGAAAACAGCCGTGATGGCAGAGATAACATCTGTCAGAGATACTATCTAAACCCAACGTATCAAGAAATAGAAGAATAAAAATGGTTTTTAAAGTCACAGAGGTATAAGAGAATTAAAAACCAAAGCAATTAAAAAGAAGTTGTGCCTGAGGAATGGCCGTAAGGGTTAGGAGAGAGACAGGGGACAGAAAACTGTTACCTTTCATTATGATGAGCTCTTTTGCACACTTAAGTTTCATTTCTAACCATGTGCATGTGTTTCTTTGATTTAGAAAACAAAGGAAAGTGAATGTTGGAGTCAGAGTAACACTGATGTGAATCTGGTATATGCCACTTACTAAATGTGTCACTGGGAGCCACTCATCTAACTCTCAATATCTCAGTTACCACCTTTATGGAATAGGGTAAAAATGCCAATAACCCCAAGGGCTGCTGAGAGGATGAGATGGAATGCAGCATGTAAAACAGAGAGGCTGGCACAGAGTCAACGCTGGATGGCTGTTCTTACTACCATCCAGTACCCAGTTCATTATTCCCTTATCTCTGCAAATGTATGCCTTGTTGGGCATTGACGGCTTTTGCATTTTTTCAGAGTCCTGGGTGCAAAAGCTCACATTGCCCATGAGAGTGATTTTTTTGAGCATTCACCAGCTATGACTGAGCATTCACTGGCCAGTACAAAGCAAAGGGGCAGTGTTAAAAAGACAGTGTGGGAGGAGGAGTTTGAGGAAAGAGTGTCAACAGAGGAGGCCAGCCAGAGAGCAGTGGAAATCCAACTTCTGTGTGGAGGCTAAGAGGCCTTGCACTCTACACAAACATGAGTCTTTGCTGCTATGATCGGTGGGGATGGGAAACAGCAGTGTCAGGGTAGTGGAGTCACTGTCTGTACTTGCAGGGTTGCAGACGATGACTCCACTACCCCTTAAGGTATTCTGTGACTAGAAGGAAAAAGCCATATTCAAATGAGTGATGCAATTTCGATGCCTACTCCCTCCAAGCGTCATTTCCATCTCTGTAAACTATTTTGGAAAGAGACCAGGGCATGAAAAGTCATTTGCCAATGCAAACTTTCGTTTCTCATTTGCCACAATCCACGTCTGACACTCCTGATGCCCAGCCAGCTCTGGACAGCCAACTTATACAAGCTGTAATGGGAATACACCCCTGGCCCTCACCTCAGGAGAAACAAGGAGAACATGGCTCATGGGATGATGCTTTTACTTATATCTGCATTACAATGAGCTCTGCTCCCTCCACAGAGAAGCCCTCATTAGATCAACCCAATTTCTCTCTCACCCTTTGCCCACGTGGCCCTGACAGCCCCAGACCCCAGAGGTCCTTTCACCTTGCTACGGAAGCCTTAGGCCCATGACACCCCATGGTGGCAACCTCCATTTCATACTATCAGACTTTTAAATGCCAAGGACAGCCTGGATTTCGAAGGCGTTGCCTTCCAAAGTAAAGCAGCTTTCCATATCCATTAATTTCTTTTGCACTGGCACAGCTACACTCTGAAAATTGAGAGAAAAATCATGTGAAACAGAGAATTGGGGCGCAGAAATACCAACTGAATTCCTGAAAAACACCTTTGTTGCGATGGTTTCCTCAGATGCAAAGGGAAATGGTTTGTATCTCTATCCAACTTATAGACATGTATTTGTAATATATGTATATATATGTCTATATACTCATGATATTTATGTTTTTGAATGAACATCACATGTAATATACATTCAAAGAAAGATGATATTTATTTGTACATAAAAGTTTTTAGCTTATCTGGAAAGAATTTGGTTTAATTGTACCATTCTTACAAATGTGTTGATTCATTCAACCAGTACGTTAAACAAATACTGTGGGGCAAGCATGATTATAGGAGCTGTGAATTCATTGGTTAAAAAAACAGACAAAAATTCCATCTCTTTTTACTAGTTTACATTGTAGTATGAATGGGGGAAAACTGCCAATAAATAAAATTAAGAAGTCAAATAAATAGAATATTACATAGTGATAAATAATATGGAGGAAAATAAAGCAGGAAAGAGAAATAATTTTAATAAGAATGTATGATAAGAATGGGAAGTAATTATAATAAGGATGATCCCAATGACTTCACTGATCATGTGACCTTTTGGGAAATGCCTGGAGGAAGTGATGCAATAAGCAAGGACCTTACTGTGGCTGCAATGGAGAGAACCAAGAAGACAGAAATTGGAGTTGTCAGACAAGTATGGGATTATATTAGTTATCTATAGCTACGTAGCAACTTACCAGAAGCTTAGTGGCGTAAAACAATACTTGTTTATAATCTCACATTTTCTATGGGTCAGGAGTCTGGGCAAGACTTAGCTGCATCCTCTGATTCAGGGTCTCTCACAGGGCTGTGTTCTCATCTGAGCGTCTAATCTGAAGGCTTGACCATGGAATCATCTGC
This sequence comes from Trachypithecus francoisi, assembly GCF_009764315.1. NCBI lineage: Eukaryota > Metazoa > Chordata > Mammalia > Primates > Cercopithecidae > Trachypithecus > Trachypithecus francoisi. The sequence continues at coordinate 126,523,897 of NW_022681471.1, read as the reverse complement.
TCATGTGTTGTTGGTAGATTCAGTTCTCTGAGGGATGGATGTTGGACTCAGAGCCTCACAGGCTCTTGTTTGAAGGCCACCCTCAGTCCCTTGTCATATGAGTATCTCCAGCACAGCAGCTTGCTTTATCAAAGCAGCAAGGAAGGAACTTCTAACACAGACAATCAGGCTTCTGTAAGCCATTCATGGAAACGACAACCCCATCACTTTTGTTGTATTCTGTATCTTAAACGAGTCACAGACCACATTCAAAGGGAAGGAACACATGAGGTTATGAATATCAGGATGCAGGAATCATTAGAGGCCATCTTAAAGTATGCTTGGCACAGTGTGGCAGAGCATGGAGGGCTTTGTGGGTCATTGGAAGGAATTTGGCTTTTACAAGGATGTAGAAATTGATGTGATGACAATTTACATGATTCAGCTGAGGAACTAAGTTGCAATGTCCATTGGCCAAGTATTGACTTCACAGCCACCCTCATTTTCCCCATGAGACCCCTCAATTTCCTTGTCTCATGGAGGACAGTGGCACTGACTTTTCAGCATTCTGTGCTGTTCTCACCCCCACTGCAACATGTCCCAATGCTCCAAGCCTTTCCCCAATCACTCATCATCTCTCCTTGTTTCTTCCATTCATACAAATATTCTCCCATTTTCCTCTCAACCTATCCCTTTCATGCTAAAAGCCACCACTTCCATTAATTGCAGTCTTCTCTTCCTCTTTTGACCAGCAGCACCACTATCAGACTACCAATGTCATTAAATTATTTAGCATCTTGGTAAGGGAATCTTCTCATCCAATTCAGAATAGGACAGACAGCATTGCCACAACTAAGTTAAACTGCAAGGTTTTCATGCATGTGCTAATAACAGCTGGAGCAGAAAGTCAATAACCACGAATGTCAGGAAAATCTGGCCAAATTGCTGTTTTATTGTGAGCCCACCCAGTTCTTTACAAAGCTCAGACAACATCTTTCCACCTTGCTTCTCTCATCCCACCCCTTTTATATCTATATGCATGCCTTAGTTTCTCTATTATTGATCTACCTGATCTCCCCAGAAAACTGCATCCACTGGGCTAATAATGCTGTCCTAATCAGTTTTCTCCATGAATCAATAGTTTTCCCATCCAATCTTGTTTTCAAATGCCTTTCCAGGGATGCTTTGCTCCCCCACACCCATTTCTGGAAGCTTCTGCTTTCTTGGCATGTGAGTAAACTAATAACTGCAAGGTTTTGGCAGAGTCCACTTTTGTACTTAGACCATATGACAGTAATCAAGAAGAGCATCATAATAGCACACATTTTAAAATATGGCTAGGTCGTGAAGTGCCATCTTTAAATACTCAAACAAAAGATTGGTGAGATCTTAGTTTCTTAAAATACTTTCAATCCATTAGACCACGGGGCCTTATGGCAATATTTTTAAGGCAGAAAAAGAAAGTTTTTTTGTCCTGATGTTCTTTAATAAGAGTTTTGTTATTTATGTTTTTGGGGGAATTACATTCTCAGAAATGATCAAAATGAGTGTGGCAATGTCTACATTTGCCAGAAAATGTATTTCCCTCAGGTTTTGAAACCCCTTGAAAACATCTGTAACCTGCTGTCTTGTTTTTAGTAATTGCAGCTAAATCAGGGCTTAGAGAAAAATGAAGCATGCAACAAAATGGAAGGAATTCCATTGTCGGTTGAAGTTTTTCCAAATACTCAAATTTTCCCCCTTGTGTAAACATGGCCTTTATCATGAAACCGAACAAACATTTTTCTAAATTCGTCTCTCAGGAGAATACCCACGCTGCACATCATGGAACATTTCATCCTCCAAAGACAGACTGAAAGCCCTAAATTACTCACTATATGGCTTATCAAGAGAAGAGCTCATTGTTAGTTAATTGGAGATAATGTGACCTTGTTCCTTGATGCAGATATGTTGAAATTGCAGTTATTTCTGTAGTTAATCTCTTCCGGAAAAAAAAATTGTCAGTCGTAAAATTTATCTTTTTATGATAAAATGTATCTTCTTATGATAAAAAATGAGGACAACAATAAATACTCGGTTTAGTAGAAGAGGATGGGAATACTAAAGAGGAGAGATCCATATTTCTGAAAAACTTGCAACAAGACAGCTCTCCCACGTGCTATGTAACCCAATTATCTCCAAGAAAAATATTTCTATTAGTTGGACTTCACAGGGCCACAGCTAAGTTGAGGCAAGTGCTTAGGGGGTGACCAAGTCGCACTCTGTTGCCCAGGCTGGAATGGAGTGGCTTCATCTCTGCTCACCGCAGCCTCTTCCTCCTGGGTTCAAGCAATTCTCCTGCTTCAGCCTCCTGAGTATCTGGGATTACAGGTGTGTACCACCATGCTTGGCTATTTTTTTTTTTTTTTTTAGTAGAGATGGGATTCCAACATGTTGCCAGGTGGTCTCAAACTACTGGCCTCCAGTGATCCGCCCACCTCGGCCTCCCAAAGTGTTGGGATTACAGGCATGAGCAACAATGCCCAGCCTCAATTCATTACAACTTAAAACACAAGTAACGCATTCCTACAGTTAACGGACTCTCTACAGAGCATCCTGAAGGAATAATGACCATTTAGATAGAGCCACATTTATAAGGGGTTTATAATCCAGTTGCACAGAGAAGACACAATATTTTCTTCCTGAGTAAAACCTTGCTTGAACCTTGCATTGCCCTTCAAACTAGGATTCTAATGCCTCCTGCTTTAAGTTGCCAAATGTTATCACTCCACCTGCTGCTCACTTTCATGAGAAACAGTCTTTTTTTACATATGACTTGCATGAAAGCCCTGTTAAACCATCTGAGACCTCCTAATTCACTGCAAACCCAGAACTTTAAGCACCATCCAACATCATTGACCAGAGGCTTGCTATGTGTTGCACAGCCCTTTTTTCTTGGGCATTTCTTCCCACTGTCACTGTGCTTTGCCTCCAATGTTTCTCATCTCTGCCCTGTCTACTTTGATAGAATCCTCTTCTTCTTTTTTTTTTTTTTTTTCTGTACCACCTTCTACCTCAATGTTGACATTGTCTGTGACTTGGACCTCTCTCGTTGCACTGCATGATCTCCCTGGCCAATCCCACCACTTGCAAAGGTCGACTTTTTAATGCATATTGACTCCCAAATCTGTATCCACGAGCCAAACTCTTTCCACTGGAAGCCATGTATTTTTATCTCTTTAGATACACGTATTAAATAACCACTAAGTTCCTGAGAATTGGGGGTGCAAAGATGAACCAGATAGGCTCTGACCTCAGATTACAACCTAGCAGAGGATACTGATCACTTCCCCAAAAGTTATCACCACATAATATGTGTTTCAATTAAAGCATGAATGTGGTGCTCAGGGATGGCACTGTTCACACTGTCACGTGCAGCTGAAACACCAGTGTATCTGGATAAAATGAAGGTTCTGATGCAGAAGTTCAGGAGTGCAACTAAAGATGTTGCACTTCCAACAACCTCTCAGGTGATGATGCTGTCAGTGGTCTGTAGAACACACTCTGAGTATCAAACTTTCAGGAGACTTTCCTGACCCTAACTCTATAAGTCATAGAAGGGATACCTGAGATAAGTCTGGGGATAGATCTGAATATGCTAGGGAAACAGGTGGGAAAAGACAGTCTGGGAAGATGAAAAGCATGGTCAAAAGGCTAAACATGGAAGAGTGTGGAAATCTGAAAGAATGATGAGGCCGGGCGCGGTGGCTCAAGCCTGTAATCCCAGCACTTTGGGAGGCCGAGGCGGGCGGATCACGAGGTCAGGAGATCGAGACCATCCTGGCTAACACGGTGAAACCCCGTCTCTACTAAAAAAATACAAAAAACTAGCTGGGCGAGGTGGTAGGCGCCTGTAGTCCCAGCTACTCCGGAGGCTGAGGCAGGAGAATGGCATAAACCCGGGAGGAGGAGCTTGCAGTGAGCTGAGATCTGGCCACTGCACTCCAGCGTGGTGCAGAGCAAGACTCCGTCTCAAAAAAAAAAAAAAAAAAAAAAAAAGAATGATGCCTGCACAGCCCATGGCAGCAGAGGCAGGAGAAGCAGGCAGGTGGAGTGGCACATGGGGAGTGACGGGACCTACGGAGAGAATTAGGAGTTACATGGTGATGTGACCTCTAGCATGTCCAAGAGCGGAAACATGCAGAATGAAAAGCAGAGGCACGGCTGGAGAGAGAGCCCCTAAGCCACACGTGAGGTTCAGTCTGTGCTGTGCACCCCTGAGGATCACAGGGGTAGACGGCTATCTCCAGCAACTGGGCCCACCTGACAGCCCTTGGCCACTCTGGTTTTCCTCTTGGTTACCCCCTGAGGGCATGGCTATGGTATCTAACACTGCTCTTTGTTCATGGGGTGAACGGTTTTCTTAAACCACTTCAAGACAGTTATTTCAAGAAATAAAGATTATGTTGATACTTTTCCAAATAGTGGAGGTTGAAAACAAATCACCAAAACACCATACGGATTCATCAAAAAACAAGTTACCTCTGCTATTAAATGAATGAATGAGTGAATGAATGAATAAATTAATGATATAGAAGGTACTTTGGGTAGGAAACCAGTAGGGAACAATCAGTACTCTTTAAAGCAATGTTATCTAATAGAAATACGCATGCAACATACACAATTTAAAATTTTCTAGCAACCATGTTTAAAAGTCAAAGCAAACAGATGAAATTAATCTTAATAATACATTTTACTTAATCCAGCATACTCAAAATATTATCATTTCAATGTGTAATCAATATAAAAGATATTAATGAGATATTTCACATTTCTTTTGTACTAAGTCTATGATGAAACTCGTGTGTGCATTTTACACTTACGTCACACCTCAATTCTGATTCACCCCTTTTCAAGCACTCAATAGCACTGTACGGCTGGTGGCTACCATACTGAACAGCACAGGTTTAAATGGTGCGGCATCAACTTCACTGTCCGCATCTATTCCCATGTAATCTTGGCCAAGTCACCTTGCCTTTCTGATATCAACATTCGTCATCTGAATCAAGAAGGTTGGGCCGGGCGCGGTGGCTCAAGCCTGTAATCCCAGCACTTTGGGAGGCCGAGACGGCGGATCACGAGGTCAGGAGATCGAGACCATCCTGGCTAACACGGTGAAACCCCGCTCTACTAAAAATACAAAAACTAGCCGGGCGAGGTGGCGGTCGCCTGTAGTCCCGCTACTCGGGAGGCTGAGGCAGGAGAATGGCGTGAACCCGGGAGGCAGAGCTTGCAGTGAGCTGAGATCCGCCACTGCACTCCAGTCCGGGCGACAAAGCGAGACTCCGCCTCAAAAAAAAAAAAAAAAAAGGTTGGACGACATCAGTGTTCTCCATGGTAAGGCGATGATTCTGAAGATATCAGTATTATAGACAAAGAAACGAACATTCTACACACGTGTGTGTGTGTGAACAAGCACTGAAAGTACGGTGACTATCATCCTGGAAATTCCAATCTTAAAGTGGCCTCCCACACTCTACAAGGATGGGAAACATGACTCTAGATGATTATTAAGATTCTTCAAGCTCTTAACGTTTTGCTACTCTTTGTTGTTATTGTTTTATGATTCTACAAATGGCAGCAGAAATAAAGCAATAGCATGTGTATTATTCACTTGATTGAAACAGGCATGTTTACTGCACTCAGATGGTACGGAAACAGGTCTATAACCCAACACCTGCCTCTGCACTATTTAAAGTTAATTGAACAACAATCATGTCTTTAAACACAGAGGCTTCCATGTGGTGACACACTATTAGTGGCTTTAAACTATGGTCAGCTCTGCTGCTTTAGACAATAATAGAAAAAGAGTCTATATTTTCTTTCTTCTCTTTATCTAAAGGTCTGTAGGATATACCTGCTGCTCAGTTTCTTGAGGAAAATCTATTTTGCTTGTCTTCTAAAGGTTGTCTTCTAAATTCCTAACAAATCTATGAGCAAGTTGGAGGCAAGGGTTCTATATTATTTGGTTGTGTGAGCCTAGCATTTGGTACAGCATCTAGCACAGAGTTGGCCCTCAATGTATGCTTATCAAGTACAGGAAGTAGCATCTCAAACCTCACCATGAGTTTGCAAATATAATAACTACATGTGACTAATAATACATCTTTTGCAGTGCTCCCGGGGCTGTGCCATAGGGGAGAGGTTGTGCATGTGAGGTTTTCTCTATTATCAGGTATTGGTCGAGAGTTGGAAGGGAGGAGGGAGCTGAAAAAATTGCAGAGGAGGCCCACAGACAGCTTGTACCCACCTTCACTACCTGGAAAACAGGGAGAGGAGAAACAGCTTCCTTCTCCCCGATTCCCAGACCAGTCACTGAGACAACTCTGGGTTCCTTAAAGAATGTCTTTCTGGCCAGTTTATCTTATTTAAAATCTGTGTATACATGTGCACACATAATTTTATGTAATGTCCTAATGTGGTTATCTCATATATACGAGCTCATGTTTTGACAGTCTTGTACATGTGTGTGCGTGCCAATGTTAAATTACAATGTTAAATTACACTTTGTGTATATGTTTAACATTGTAATAGTTATCAACAGGTTCATGACCAAAAGGGCTATAAACATTCAGATCATCATCAGCAATATATGAAAATTCTGATTTTTCCATATACTTTCTAGTAATATGCATTATTGTTTTCACATCGTTTTATAATATTTCTGTACCTATAGCAAATGTCAGGTAAGCAATATGCACTCCCAAGATGTCACCCTTTTAGCTGAAATCAGAAAGTTCTACCTAACTGAATGCAGTAGCAAGGGCACTATTAATAAGAAGAGACTCCAGCTGGGCATGGTGGCTAACACCTGTAATCCCAGCACTTTGGGAGGCCGAGGCAGGTGGATTGCTTGAGTCCAGGAGCTCCAGACCAACCTGGGCAACATGGTGAACCCCATCTCTACAAAAAAAATATATAAATCAGTTGGACATGGTGGTGTGTGCCTGCAGTCCCAGCTACTTGGGAGGTTGAGATAGGATGATAGGAAGATCATTTGAACCCAGGAGGTTGAAGCTGCAGTGAGCCATGATCGTGTCATTGCACTCCAGCCTGAACAACAAAGTGAGATCCTGTCTAAAAAAAAAAAAGACTCTGCAGACCTGATTTGGGATTTACACTCTGCCCCCTAACCTGCCAACTTGTGAGAGTCCTTTAACCTCATATCAAAGGGCTGACAAGATAATATAAATTTTACAGGCTAAAATCAAAGTGAAGTCAAGAATCAAGAAACAATAGTAAAATATTAAGACATTTTCCCCCAAGGGCATTTGGTCAACTGGAAAAATTTAAGTTTTAGATTCTAATTCCTCATAGGACACAGAAAGTGGAAAACAAAACCCAGGGCTTCACCACGGAATACCTACCCAGAGGGAAATGAATCATTCTATCAAAAAGGCAGCTGCACTGGTATGTTGATCACAGCACTATTCACAATAGCAAAGTCATGGAATCAACCTAATGTCTATCAATGTGGAATTGGATAAAGAAAATGTGGTGTGTGTATACCACGGAAAAAGCACTGAGCCATAAAAAAAGAACAAAATCATGTATTTGGTAGCAACATGGATATGCCTGGAGGCCATTATTCTAAGTGAAATGACTCAGAAACAGAAAGTCAAATACCACGTGTTCTCACGTATAAGTGGAAGCTAAACTATGGGTACACATGCACATATAGTGTAGAATAATAGACACTGGAGACTCCAAAAGATGGGAAAGTGGGAGGGAGAGGAGGGTTGAAAAATTACCTACTGGGTACAGTGCACCCTATGGGGTACACTAAAAGCCCAGACTTTACCACTAGACAATAGATCCATGTAAGAAACCTGCCTTTTTACTCCTCAAATATAAAAAAAACTATAAATAAAATTTTACAACCAGGGACTCATTCAGTGTAAGAAATCTAACAAACCCTTCTACCTCAAACCTGGGACTCCAAAGCCCTACACCCTTAGTGTAAGTTTGAGGCAACATAAACTCACACAAAACCTCCACCACGAAGGGATGAACAGGACACTTTCCCAGGTCCTGAGAAAAGCAATGAAGGAATATAAATTAAAAAGCTGTAACACAAACTAGTACTCATGTGCGTTTGCAACCCAAATTCACATCGCTTTGGATGTTCAAAAATGTTAAGCTACCTATTTAATTCAAATAATATCTATAAAATAATCTGTAGTGAAGAGATGGGCTCTTTGTTTAATTTCCAGCCCATGGAAACTCATACTTTAATAAAATGCAATAAAAATGAAGTACTCAAAAATTTTATCGAGGCTGGTTGCGGTGGTTCACGCCTATAACTCAGCACTTTGAGGGACCAAGGTGGGTGGATCACTTGAGCTCAGGAGTTCAAGACCAACCTGGGCAACATGGCAAAGCCCCATCTTTACTAAAATTACAAAAAAAAACTAGTCAGGCATGGTGGTGCACACCTGTGGTCCAGCTACTCAGGAGGCTGAGGTGGGAGAATCACTTGAGCCCAGGAGGTAGAGGCTGCAGTGAGTTGAGATCATGCTACTGTACTCCAACTTGGGCAACAGAGGGAGACCCTATCTCAAATTAAAAAAAAAAAAAAAAGATATGGAAAAAGAGTGAAGACAAACATAGCATATTAATGTTGCAGCAATGTCAAGATACTATAAAAATTTTTGAGTGTCACTATTGATTTCCATAATTATTCCAAAAGGCTTACAAACATTTTGTGCAGCAACACCTGACCCCAGTATCTAGCAGAACAAGTTCAAGTGCCCTCTGTGGAACACACCTCCCACTAAGTGTTAGAGAATTCTCAAAATAATTTTCCATGGGGAAAAAACACATTTCACAAGGAAAAGAAAATCAGTAAGCACACACAAAAAAAATAGGCACCATGAGGGAGAATTAAAGTCTTTCTGTCACAAGGACTTGCAAAATCTTCAGGTACTGAAATCATCAGACACCGAATCTGAAACAAACTTGCTTGTATGTTTAACACGATAATGTGTAACTCACTACTATAAAAAGTGACCCAGGAGACTTGAAACAAACCGAACAGAAATGGAAAATAGAGTAACAGAAATTTAAAATGCAGTAGATGAGTTTAACAAGAGACAAACATGGCAGAAGAGAGAATCAGGTAACAGAAAGATAGGGCAGGTATTATTTAGAATGCAGTACAGCAAAACAACGTAACTAAAAAGATGAAAGAGAAGCTTAGACCTATAGAAGATAGAAAAGGTTGAATAAATTGACTAAAACATTTTCTCAGGGTCCCAGAAGAAGGGAAAAAAGAGAATAGGGCAGGGGAAATATTTGAAAAGAGAAGATTTTTTTTTTCAGAATGTGTAAAAGACTTCAATCAACAAATCCAAGAGTTCAAGTGAATCCCAAGGAAAATTCATAAATAAAAATGCACACCTAGGCAAGTTACAATACAATCTGAGAACATCAAAGAAAATCTTAAAAAGAGAGAATAAAAGAAAGATTGCCCCCAAAGGAGTGACATACTAACAGCTGATTTTCAATAACACAAACAGGAGGCAGGAAAAAGGAACTGGATCCAGCCATCAGCCACACAAACAAGTTTAGAAACAGCTCTTCCACTCGGGTCTTGAGACTTTGCAGTCCGACTCTTTGGGCACAGCCTGTAAGAGACCCAGGGTCAGAGGATACACCTAAGCTGAATCCAGATTCTTCACCCATGGAAGTGGTGAGATAATAAAGGATAATAAAGAGATATTCAATGTATATTGTTTTAAACTGCTAGGTTTGGGGGTAACTTGTTATGCAGCAATGCGTAGCTAATACAGTTAGAGTTCATCTGTCTACCTGCCATGAAATAGAACCACTACTCACTATTTAAAAAAATAAAAATATACTTCACAAACCAGAGGAGGAAAAGGCATAGATAATCCACAATCCAGCCAACAGTCAGTGGAGAAGGGAGAACTTACTATAATGTATTAGTTTGCTATGGCTGTGGTAACCAAGTACTGCAGACTGGATAACTTAACAGAAATGTATTGTTGCACAGTTTTGGAGTCTGAGTGATTCCTTCTGAGGGCTATAAGAGGTCCGCCTCTCTCCTTGGCTCACAGATGATTGCTTTCTCTCTCCATTTCTTCACTTCATCTTTCCTCTATATGTGCCTATCATATTGGATTCGGGCCCACTCAAATGACCTCACTTTGAATTGATTACCCTATAAAAACCCTATCCTTATCTCCAAATAAGATCACATTTTGATTTACTGAGGTGGGGAAGGACTTTGACACACAAATTTTGGGAGGACACCATTTAACCATAACACACAGGGAAAAAATGAAGTCACTAGATATCCAGACATAGACTCCATGCTTGGAATCACAAGTTCATTCCAGCCCCAAATAATTCTTGCACATTGTTTACTTGATTCAAAGTGAGGCTATAACTGTACCAGTCATTCATCTTGCCTGTCTTTATGTAAATGTGAGGTTTGATACGGTCTAGAGGGGTTCTTTGTTATGGTTTTTCTCTCTTATCAGTTTTTAAAAAATAATGAAAACCAAAATGCTGCAAATATGTCAGCTTGCCATTAGATACCACCAGTTTAATGTGGCTTCGCTAAGTTCAATCACAGGATGTTTCGGATGAACTTTTAAGTACACCTCATAAATCACTTCTAAGCTAATTAAAATCCAAAATGGAAGTGATATCTCAGTTGTCCTGGAGCCTGGCTCTCCACTGAATCTCTCCATAATGAAATATGAAGATAATACAATTATTCTAAGGGTCACAGTCTAGGATACACTTCCAAAACTCATAAACAATGCTCACTGGCATGCCCACAATAGCTGACAATGCAGTAGAAATGAAACAAGTGAAACCAGAGCAATGCAAGATGTTCCTACTGAGTGCAGCCCTTCCGGCAAATTAAGACTTCATTTCCCTGGGTCAGGTGTAGTAGCCGACTGCAGAAATCCAGAAATCCTAGCCGACTGCAGAAATCCAGAAATCCAGCCCATGTTCCAGAACCAGATCCATTTTCTTTATGCATAGGGAGCTACTATTGCTCTAACACCTTTCAGATATGTGTCTATGTGTGTTCCTCACTCCATTTGGTCCTGATGCCCCTAATAAGATCAAGGTCCTTGAAACCAAAGACTTTGAGTAAAGTCTTCCCCAAGGCCACCTGGTAAACCATGCAGAGGCTGAGTGTGTCGTGGATGTCTTTGCTGCTGAAGATAGGGCTTGCATCAAGTCTTTCCAGCTCCCACTGGGCTGGAATTTGTGGAATGAAGCAAAACGATGCAATCACCCCAGCAGAAAACACACGGAAAGGATGAGGGAAAATAGATGGAAACAGTTTGTGAAACAACAGAGCCCTCTAAGTTCAGTGAAAAATAATTTTAAAAATTTGCAACACTGTCATACCGCGGAAGAAAAAAAATCAAAGCAGAATAGCATTATTTCAGTGAAGGCAACATATTGAAGCAATGAGTGTTTCAAGTGGGATGTATGTCATAATAATGAAAGCTATATTTAAATCTAAGTTTCTTAGCTAACACCTGCCAAACTCCAGGGAAAGGCCATAAAATACAATACGAGAGAGAGAGAGAAGAGAGAGAGAGAGGAGAAGAGAAAGAAAGAGAGAGACAAAGAGAGAGAGAGGACAGAGAGAGAAAGAGAGAGAGAGATAGTACTAAGCAGAAACAATGCAGGGGTACCTTGGGTGGCAAAGAAAATTGCTCTTCAAAGGCATTGCCTGATATTTTGTTGTATTTAAATCTGGGGTGTGCTTCCTTGGTTTTCATTTGAAGACACAGAGGCTTCTCATTTGATGGGAAGTGAGAGCTGGTTTCACTAAGCATCAGGATCAGATCCTGAAAAAGAAATTACCAGCACATTTATATACTCTACTCCACCAATGGAAATGCTCACCAGGGCTTCAAGAAAAAGAGCGGTGTCCTCTCTAGAGTCATCAACAAGACTCAAGATGGAAGTAAGCCAATGGAAAAAAGATGTATACAGCTGAACTTCTCTAAACAAGATGGACATAGTTATAACAGGTTAAAAATAAACTGTTTTAAAATAAAATTATTCTAAATTTCCCTGCTGTCCTTAAAAACCGTCTGTATTGCTGCCTTAACATTGCTCACAAATTTCAAAAGCCTTTCCATGTGGAGAGTAGATAAAACTCATTTAATTTCATACATGTCTGAAATATAAACAAGAAAAACAGAAATTAACTTAACCTACATATTTAGCAGAAGTTAATTATAACAAAATTAGGCCAGACGTGGTGGCTCATACCTGTAACTCTAGCACTTTGGGAGGCCAAGGTGGAGCAGATCACTTGAGTCCAGGAGATAGAGACCAGCCTGCGCAACATGGAGAAATCCCATCTCTACAAAAAAATACAGAAATTATCTGGGCATGGTGGCATGCACCTGTAGTACCAGCTATTCAGGAGGCTGAGGTGGGAGGATTACTTGAGTCCAGGAGGTCAAGGCTGCAGTGAGCCATGATCACGCCACTGCACTCCAGCCTGGGCAAAGAATGAGACTCTGTCTCAAAACAGAAGAAGAAAGAAAGAAAGAAAAAGAAATTAGATACATCCAGCTCAAACTGAGAAGCAGCAGTTCTTAAACTTCAGTGTGATCCAGATGCAGTTGAAAGGAACTAATAAATGACCTGGGAGGTATGTTGGTAGACTCCTCAATCCTTCTGTGTAGACTACGGAGCCAACCCTCCACCAGGATATCCATTGAGCAAATTTGTGTGGACAGCCTCCTTTATGCCACGCCAAGTCCAAACCATTGGGGCCAAAGTCAGAAAAAAAAAAAAAAATAGCCAAAATTATCTGCCATCTCAGTATCCACATTCAGCAGCCAAAGACAGATAACAGACAAAATAAATAGACTGATTTAAAAATTTAGACATTGGTGTGTTTGTTTCCTAGGGCTGCTGTGACAAATTACCACAGATTCATAGCTGGAAACAACACAGGGGTAGTATTGTCCATTTTCAATGTCAGAAGTCCAAAATCAATCTCATTTCACTAAAGTTAGGGTGTTGACAGGGTTGTGTTCCTTCTAAGTCCATTTCTTGCCTTTTTCAATTTTCTAGATGCTGCATGCATCTTGGCTTGCAGTCTTTTTCCTTTCTCTAAGCCAGCAATCACATCACTTGGATCCTGCTTCCATCCTCACATCTTCTTCTCTGACTGTAACTCTCCTACCTCCCTTTTTAAAGTACTCTTGTTATGCCATTGGGCCCACCTAGATAATCCAAGCTAATCTCTGAATCTCAAGATCCTTCACTAATCACATCTACAAGCGTCCTTTGCCATGCAAGGCAACATATTTGCAGGCTCCAGGGATTAGGGTATGCACATCTCTGGGGACCCTTAGTCTGTCTACCAAAAGTGCTAAATGCTCTAGATCAAAGCAAATCAAGCAATCTGACATAGATACTAAAAAATGTCAATTGTCTCTTTTCCTTGCTTTTCTTGAAGCTGGGACATAGAGGTAATCCAATCCCATCTAGTAAAGTCATGGATTATGTTGGGGCAAGCAGGATGAGTTCCTAAATAAAATATTTTCTTCCCTGATAAAAGAGAGACAATCAAGAGGAAATCCTAATCCTCCCTGCTTCCATCTGGTCTTTGATGCTGACATTTGAAAATGTTCTACAGTCATGCAGAGCATAACATTTCAGTCAACAATGGATCATGTATATGATGCTGGTCCCTATAATGGAGCTGAAAAATTTCTATCATCTAGTGACTTACAGCCATTGTAACGACGTAGTGCAATGCATACCGTTCTGTGTTTACCTATGTTTAGATACACAAATACTAGCACTGTAGATATACAAATACTAGCACTGTGTTACAATTGCCTACAGTGTTCAGTACAGTAATATGCTGTACAGGTTTGCAGCCTAGGAGCAAATAGGCTTTAGCATAAAACCTCAGTTACCACAGACTATACCATATAGAAACCTAAGTACATGCTATGATGTTTGCAAAACTAATAAATCACCTAAAGAATTTATCAGAATGTATTCCTATCTTCAAGTGATACCTGACTATATATGCAGCCATCTTGTCACCATGAGGGAAAAGTCTAGAGTATGGGAGACATAAACCATAATATTGTTTTGTCACTAAATTAACATCCATAGAACCCCCAGGTCTGGAATTATCATGTAAGATAAGCACAAACCATTATTAAGCAATTTAGCCAAGTACAGTTGGATGGGTTCCACATCTTTGGATTCAACCAACTGAGGATCAAAAGTACAATATTTGCTGGATGCAGAACCTGCAGATAAGGAGGGTTAGCTTTTCATATGCATATGTTCTCAGGGGAACTTTAAGACTTCAACATCTTCGAATTTAGTATCCTGGGGATTCTTTGAACCAATTCCCCATGGACACCGAGGGATGACTGTATGCTAGTACTGGAAGGTAGTGTGGTTCTGCTTTTTGCTTGTAGTGGCACCTGGGTTAGAGTCAACCCTTATATATTAACCATTAGGTTTTCTTTTAAAAAATGTTTTCTTAATAGCATGGACATCTGTAGTGGTTGCTCTACAGAGAAAAGCATGAAAGGACAATGATTACAAAACACTCATCATAACTCCAAGTCTACTTGCTCTCTTCTGCTACCAAGATGGGCCAAGGCAAGAGCAGCCATAGCATGACTTGTGGTCTTTCTGCAGTAATCACAAATCACTAAACTTATGCCATATTGTGATCCTCCCTTCTTTTGTTTTCTGGACTGCCCAAGACCTTTGCTGCCTGACATTCTTTGTGTTTGATCAAGGCCTTGCCAGATGGGTCCACAACTGCTGATTCTTGTCTCATGGACACAAAGAGGGGAACAACAGGCACAGGACCTTCTTGAGGGTGGAGGGTTAAGAGGAGGGAGAGGATCAGAAAAAAGTACGTATTGGGTACTATGCTTATACCTGGGTGATGAAGCAATCTGTACACCAAAGTGCAATGGCATGCAGGTTACCTTTAACAAACATATACATGTACCTGAACCTGAAATAAAAGTTATAATAAAACATGCCAACTTCAATACCTATCACGGTTTTACTTCATTTCTGAACTGTGGTTTTAGAGGAAGAGTTGGTCCTCTGAACAGGCCTTGTAATCCAACTTTCCACATCCAAATCATTGCTTTCTCTGGGTTGCTTTCCAGATTCAAATCATTGTATCCCGTGGCCCACAGAGTCCAGCTGTTACCTGCCTTCCTAAGCATATCCTTGGATATATACGATGTAAAGTCAAATGGGATATTTAGTAATTCGGTGAAAACTAAAAACCTGCATTCCAGCATCTCCATGTGCTGTATCTTTTCTTGCTCAAGAAAACTAATTACACATTTAGTTAAGAATCTGTCTGTAACATCTCCAGACACCCATCATCTGGAGAGCCATGCCATTAAGTCTACCTGATCTGAAGAAGACCTTAATTCCCTGAAATCACACAGTATCATAATCTGACTTTGGTTTCTCTAAGGATTTCTGGTATTCTTGACGGCATTTTGTGTTTCTCTGCTGCCTTTACTCTAGAATTATGAAACTACCTAAAGCTCTGACAGCTAATAAAAACTATTGGCCATAGGTACAGTTGGGATGAGATCTTCATATTCTCAATGTAATGACCAAACCAAAATGTTGCAAAGCCACTGCCTCTCTTCAATGTCACTATGTGTCTTCTTTAATGAACTATTCATCAGCACATTCAAGGGAAGACTCTCCATTTGCTGGGTAACAATCACAAGGATATTTGTGAAATCTGTAGTCTGCTGGGCTTGAAGGACAGAGATGCTAATCAGGATCACCTGGACAGAATCTGTAGGTATCTCACTAATACACCTAAACCAATCTACACCCCATGAACAGGACATTCTCTAAAGGCTGCTGCTGGCTTTCCCAGTCTCGAACTCCCAAGTACGAGATTTATGAATGACATAGTCAGATGGTAGCTGCTCAGTTCAGATATTTGCCTGTAAGAAAATGTGGAGGAATTCTTTTAACTCCAAGTTTTACAAAAATATCAAAATGATTAGTTGTGAATACGTAGTCAAAATACAGAAGGCAAAATATGTACATAATTTCCCAGAGGATACACCTGACTATTATAGACAACTAAACATGGTAGACAATGCAATTTTGTCATTAGTTTCCAGTGACTCCTCCTAAGAAACTGATTAACAAAGCAAATAATAATTCAGCTTAGAATGCAAGAAAAGCATAGTTTCTCGATGAAGGTCTCACATTCTTTGTACGCTCCAAGTTTCCAATTTCTTCCCCTTCACTTCTTCACCGTTCTGCTGTCCTAATACTCTGCCCTGGATGCTGCCTTCCTTGATGAAAGTCTTCCTGACTTTTGCAGGCATTGGGGTTAACGCTTATGTACTTTCTCTGGGCTCAGAGCACTGTATCCTGTGTTTTGAGTGTGCACTGTTGTATTACAGGAATACAAGGCATTTTCAAGCTTCTTTTCCTAGACAGGTCCTTGCTCACTGAGAACTGAAAATGGATATTCCCTGCAGACAGACACACTCAGCAGGCATAGGCACATCTTATGTGCATATGAAGCTATGAGACATCTGGGGTGATGCCATTAAATAATCCCAAATGATTTAGCAGCTCATCTCCACTATCAGGTGGTTATCATAGTTTCTAAATTCTGGGGAAGAGAGAGGGTTATTAGACCAAAGTGTATCTCAGGGAATACAGCTGAGGGGTTAGTGGATAGGACACATAGCCTTAAGTCTTATGAGGTGACAATATAGAATTAAATCCTAAAGAAGCTGTCTGTCCAGGAAAGATCGACTAGAACATCTTTCTACTAGAGGGAAACGCCCTATTACCATCTTCCTGGACCTCTGAGTTGGGGGAAAATTACTACTACAAGAAATGACAGTCAAAATTTGGATAAAATGCACAGTATAAGTATCAAAATACAAGAAAATTCATCAGTACAGAAGCAATGCAAAAATCATTCTAATAACATCCTCCAGAATCCTACAGGAAACACTAAGGGAAAAAAAAAATACCCCACTGAAAATGAGCTCATACTAAAAAATTCAAAGTTACACAAGGAAAGAGAACACTAAAGAAGCACAACTGGTGTCCTAAAATCCCCAGATAATTATGTAAGAGGTTCTTTAAGTTCTTTTTATTATATTTAACACAGATTTTTAAAAAAAAGAAAAAGAAAAAGAATACAAACTGCAACAGAAGAATAGGACACTATATGAAAAGAACAAGATTATTTGAAAGTAAGTCGAACAACTTTCTAGAAATGAGAAAATACAGAAATACAGTCATTGACAACGTAGTAATAGAAGACAACACTGGCTTGCCAGACAACCTTTCTGAAATGGGTAAAAACAGTACTGTCTTCGGAACTGGAGACTTTTTTTTTTTTCTGAGACAGGTTCTTACTCTCTTGCTCAGGTTGGAGTGCAGTGGTGCGATCTCGGCTCACTGCAACCTCCGCCTCCCAGATTCAAGCAATTCTCCTGCCTTAGCCCCCCCAAATAGCTGGGATTACAGGCACAGGCCACCACGCCTGGCTAATTTGTGCATTTTTAATAGAGATGAGGTTTCACCATGTTGGCCAGGCTGGTCTTGAACTCCTGACCTCAGGTGATCCACTCGCCTCGGTCTCCCAAAGTGCTGGAATTACAGGCTTGAGCCACTGCACCCAGCCAGAACTGGAGACTTTCGTTATTACAATGCATTACATAGCTAAGGTAACAGCTGACTTTCTCCTCTGCTATGCACTAACTTCAGCATGGGAAAACCTGAATAGCCAGGAAACTAGGAAGTAGAGCTGACTTTCTTCCAACCGTTACTAAAGCACAATTTCTTTCCTTCTGGGGCCACATTCTTTCCATGGCCTCATTTATATTTTATGATATGGGAACTGCACTCAAGGTTATGCAAGCGTTTGGTTCCTCTCCCTGGCACCTCTTTCCGAATCAGAGAATGAGGAAATCTAACTCTTAGAACCCCTGCAGCTTTTAGGAACCCAGATATGTTCATCTGTGCAGAGAGCAGCCCTAACTCTCTTCCTCTGTTCAGTGAAGTGTACTGGACACAGTTCCTATTTGTTCTAAGTAGAATTTATATTTATTTTACAATTCAACATTAATTTTGTGGTTTGGTTTTCATTTGTATATGCCCTATGTACAATAAAGGATATTTGTAAATTAAGGTATGAGATAGCTTAAATGACTCACCAAAACAAGATTAAAGCTAAATAGCTGCAGGTATAGTAATTGAATTGAAAAATACTTCTTGGACACTAGGGCATATTCCCTGAAAATTAGAACTTCTTAGCAATAAATATTTTCATAAGCCACTAACAATTGAGCAGCTGGTTTTTTTTTTGTTTGTTTTTTTTTTTTTTGACAGAGTCTCACTCTGTTGCCCAGGCTGGAGTGCAGTGGTGCAGTCTTGGCTCACTGCAACCTCCACCTCCTGGGTCAAGCAATTCTTCTGCCTCAGCCTCACAAGTAGCTGGAATTACAGGCATGTACCACCACATCAGCTAATTGTTTTATATTTTTAGTAGAGACAGGGTTTCACCATGTTGGCCAGGCTGGTCTCGAAATCCTGACCTCAAGTGATCCATCTGCCTCGGCCTCCCAAAGTGCTGGGATTACAGGCATGAGCCACTGAGTCAGGTATTGAGTAACACTTTATTTAAGCAAGAGTAAGTATAAACTAGATAGTCTAAATCTTCTGTGCTTTAAAAACTACTTCCAAATGTTTAGCTCCAATTGTCTCCTACTCAGCTAAAACGTAACATAACTTTCTGAAAATATGCCCTAGACACTGGATGTGTAGAAATGGTCTCTTTCACCTCTTGTACCTTCACTCTGTTTAATCTCAAGTTAGCACAGGGAGTTAGAGAGAGTACAGCTTATGGTACAGGAGATAATATTCTTGCTGCTATATTTACAAGCATGAATGCAAATTTCGCTAGAAGGAAACTCCTGGTGGGATTAATCATCCAATTCCCATTAGAAAGGCTTTCTGGTGAAAGTAGGACGAGAATAGTAGTGACTGTCCCCTGAGGACTCAGGTGCCATTTCTAATGACACGTACTTCTGTGCAAGAAGATGCTTCCGACAAAACTGGCAGAGTTGGCGGTGCTTATTTCCCCGTTTAAAAATAATGGGAAAAGAAGCAGCTGTGAATAATTAACCAATCTGTAAAATCAAGTAAAACACAGAAATGTAGTATGGGGTGGGGTTAATAAACACAAGATCAGAATAAGATTACACTATTCTTTTCAGAGAAATTTGCCATTTTGAGACGACCAAGCCAGGAGAAAATTCAAACCGACTCACCTGCCACTTCATATCTAGTGTATAAATATTTTAGGAAGAGGACTCATGATCCAAGTATTGAGACAAGGGAAAGTTTCCTCCCAACCCTACCCACCCCTTTCCAAGAAAGGACACAGCTGCCTGGACTTCTCGCCACCCCCACCCTTGGCCAGAGACAGAACACGGAATGTCTGAGGTCAATGAGAAGTTTAACTAACAGAGCTTCTCAAATTTTTCCTTCAAGTGCTCCTCCTGACAGCAGCAAAGCCGAATGAATCTCCTCGGGGAACTGGAGACAGAGAGAGACCATGGCAATCCTAGCAGCAAGACATTTCTTCTAACGGAATTGTATGTTTTATATAAATCATGCTTTATTCAGAAATTAATGCAAATTTTGCCTTCTAAGTCATTTTACAGCCATGTGAGTTTTAGTATGGTGAGGATGTTTTAAATTGCAAACTGTAGCTCTAGGATTGTTTATCCTATGGCTTTTCAGATCCCTGGCACACTTCTTCATCCCCCTGAGGATAACCTACATGTCAGGCTGAGATGCGAGGTTAATGGATTTTAAAGTCTGCTGCCTTAACGTGACAACTCATAGTGTTGAAACTCGGTTTTGACAGCTTATGCAAGTAGAGGGGAAAAAGCAAGCATTTTGCTAAAAATAGCAATTGGAGAGGAAGTGCCTGAGCAAGATAAATCAAAGATTTTCCTTCTGTGATCATTATATCTTTCACAAATCCTGAGCAGACATCACACCTTGCCTGT
Source organism: Trachypithecus francoisi (assembly GCF_009764315.1). NCBI lineage: Eukaryota > Metazoa > Chordata > Mammalia > Primates > Cercopithecidae > Trachypithecus > Trachypithecus francoisi. The sequence goes on along the minus strand of NW_022681471.1, from coordinate 126,503,783 downwards.
ATCCCACATTGCACCATGTATCTAAGTTTCATCTCTCAACTGTGACCGATAAACTCACTAAAGAAAGGTACCATGCCTCATACTCTTTTGAAGACCTTACTGGTAGCAAAACAGTTTTCCATGAATATATGGTTAATACAATTAAGAAATTATTTATGATAAGGATATTTCTGTTTACTCCAGTACTCAAGAGTTATGCTTGCAATACACAAGGACCTTCGAATCAAAACCACTACTCTACCCCTAGGAAGCATATGAATCTTCAAGCTTGCAAAAATCACTCTGATCTCTTCCAAAAGTCTCTGGGAGGAAGGTGAATTTAGGAAGCAACAGGGGAAAGCTGTAAAGTCAAAACTCCGCAAACAAATGACATTGTTTAAGAGAATAAGAAAAAAATGACCAGAACATGCTACATACCACTTTTTACGTTCAACATTTGCCTGCAAAAACCAAAAATAGATTTTAATCATTCTCTATTGCGGTTTAATGCCCAGGTCCCTTTTTGTGTAAGAAACAGTTGACTTTCAGTTGAAGAACACGCTCCTGCTTCCTGGATGGGGTTGTGAGAGTTTAATTTTCCTAACCCTCCCTGGGAACAAGTCACATGCCTCTGAACAATGTTTCCTGGCATTTTTGGTGGTCAAAGAAGATTGATGACATTGAAGCATATTCAATACGCAAAGAAATCAGTCTATTTGCCTAAATTCAAACCAAAAAAAAAAAAAATTCAGTCTACAGTCAGCACAAATATTTCTTGGGAATATGAGAGGGCTCAGTGTTGGTCTCTGCAGATGGCAAATTGGGCACTCAGCAGTGGCTATAGCCATGTCAGCCTTGGTAAGTGAAGTCCATGTTGCTGAGCCTATGCATAACCTTCATCGGGTGGCTGAGGAAAGTGGCTGAGTGGTGTCCACAGAACGAGTCATCCTATCCACTTGATTATTAAAATCCTTCTCTGCTAAGGTCACCCTTTGGTGAGCATTCACATTAGATACAAACATCTTTGCAATTTTGACCACTCAGAGAGGTCTGTACACATACTTCTTCCCCAAATTTCTTTGTCACCAATTTTCCAGTCATGCTTCTTCCAAGTCTCTGACCATCCAGCCAAACCATTGGCTATAGCCCATGAAGCAGTATGTAATTCACATCTGGCCATTTCTCCTTCCAAGCAAAGTCCACAACCAGATGCACTGCTCGAAGTTCTGCCCACTGGGAAGATTTCCCTTCACCACTGTCCTTCAGGGATGTCCTAGAAGGGGCTATAGTGCTCCAGTGTCCACTTTCAGATGGTGCCTACATATCGTGCAGAACCATCTGTAAACCAGGCCCTAATCTTCTCTTCCTCTATCAACTGATCATAGGGAACTCCCCATTAGGCCATCAGTGCAGGCTGGGGGAGAGAAGGCATGGTGGCAGGAGTGGACACCATGGGCATTTTGAGCCACTTCTTCATCTAACTTACCTGTGCCTTCAGGACCTGCTTGAGCCAGATCATGTATATATCACTTCCATTTGATGATGAAATGCTGCTGTGCACGCCCAACTTAATGGATAGATGGGCCAGAAAGTACCCAGTTCATGATAGGTAGTTCAGGTCACATGGTGACTTGATGAGCTATAGTCAAGCATTCAGTTTCTACCAAAGCCTGGTAACAGGCCAAGAGCTGTCTCTCAAAAGGAGAGTAGTTATCTGCAGAAAATGGCAGGGCCTTGCTCCAAAATCCTAGAAGCCTCTGCTGTAATTCACCTATGGGGCCTGCCGAAGGCTCCAAACAACATCCCTATCTGCCACTGACACCTCAAGCACCATTGGATCTGCTGGGTCATATGGCCCAAGTGGCAGAGCAGCTTGTACAGCAGCCTGGACCTGTTGCAGAGCCTTCTCCTGCTCTGGACCCCACTCAAAACTGGCAACCTTTCAGGTCACTGGATAAATGGGCCAGAGCAACACACCCAAATGAGGAATATGTTGCCTCCAAAATCCAAATAGGCCCACTAGGTGTTGTGCCTCTTTCTTGGGTATAGGAGGGACCAAATGCAGCAACTTATCCTTTACCTTAGAAGGAATATCTTGACAGGTCCCACACCACCGGATGCCTAGAAATTTCACTGAGGTAGAAGACCTCTGAATTTTAGTTGGATTTATTTATTTAAAATTTACTGTATTCATTTCTTCTCACATTGCTATGAAGAAATACCGAAGACTGAGTAATTTATAAAGGAAAGAGGTTTAATTGACTCACAGTTCCTCATGGCTGGGGAGGCCTCAGGAAACTTACAATCATGGTGGAAGGCACGTCTTCATAGGGCAGCAGGAGAGAGACGGTACAAGCAGGGGAAATGCCAGACGCTTATAAAACCATCAGATCTCGTGAGAATCACTCATTATCACGAGAACAGCATGGTGGAAACTGTCCCCATGATTCGATTACCTCCACCTGTGGATTACAATTCAAGGTGTGATTTGGGTGGGCACGCAGAGGCAAACCACATCAGAATAGAAAAATGTTTCTGTGTCTTTATGTCTCTGTTAAAGGTCAGGGAACAAAAGGAGCAACAAAAGAGCCGGATGTTTCCCTTCTTACATGTTTTATACATAAATGTCAACTTCAGCCATTAATATTACTCACCTGATCCCTGTGGGTCATTGAGTTTTCACTCATTGCATTGAGAAGAACCATGTGCCTGCTTCAGAAGAGACCTCACTTGCACATTATTAGGAAGAATTTGCAAAATACAAACCCTGATATGTCCTGCCAACACAATTTTTATATACTATGGTGGGATCAGGGATTCGGCAGGGAGTTATGATCAATTGCAGCAATGCAAGGCAGCTCTGCTGTCTTCTATGAAACAGCAAGTGGCAAGAGGAGCACTACCCATCTCTAAATAGTCATAAAAACCATTGTGGCAGAGACCAACTGTGACTGCCTGCACAGTCCCCACTCTCCTGATCATCAAACTGAACAAAAGCAAGATTCCAATGGAACCACAAAGAAGATGCAACTGTCCTCTGTCTTCCCAAGCACGAAGGCATTTCCAGCTTCAGCCTAGAACATATAGAGCTGGAGAGAGCATTATTGCCATTCCCATAACACACCTTTTTTAAAAAGCCAGATCATCTACAAAATCATTAATCTCCTTGAACTCATCAGAGAGTTAAGATTGCAGGGCAACCAATGAACCTGAATGTAAAGACAGATAGGTACTGAGGAGAGAAAAGATCACCTGGTGGCTATCAAGCAGACCATCCTGAGGCAAAATTCCTTATCCAAGGAATTCAGAAGTAATTACACTTCCTTATTATCTAAAGCTGGCATCAGTACCAGCCTTCTTTCCCAAAAATGTGTAAGTAACTAGAATTTCTATACATCGCTGTATGCATGTCAAAACTCATCGTGCAACCCTTGCTGACATCAAGTCACCAAAATGTTCACAAATTTAATCATTTACCATGACCTATGTGGTTAATGTGGTCCAAATTACCCTTCAGCTTTAAAGTCCATAAATACCACTAAGGAAAAGTCCACCAGGTGCGCTCAGTTCTCTCTTACTGAAGTGCCCTGCTGCACTCTGATGCAGTGTTCCTTCTATGTAATAAAACTTTCCTTTTAAACCCTACGCTGTTGTTGGTAAATTCTTCTTACTACCCGCAAACCAATCACTTTCCGTTGCCGGATCTCTGACACCTTGCCCAGCAGGTGCCTCCAATGAGAGATGGCATATAAGCACTGGCTCAAGCATTAGAGAGCATGGGACCAGGTGTGGTGGCTCACACCTGTAATCCCAGCACTTTGGGAGACTGAGGCAGGTGGATCATGAGGTCGGGGTATTGAGACCATCCTGGCTAACACGGCGAAACCCCATCTCTACTGAAAATACAAAAATTAGCCGGGTGTGGTGGCACGTGCCTGTAGTCACAGCTACTCAGGAGGCTGAGGCAGGAGAATCGCTTGAACCTGGGAGGCAGAGCTTGCAGCGAGCCGAGATTGCCCCACTGCACTCCAGCTTGGGCAACAGAGCGAGACTCTGTCAAAAAAAAACAAGCATTAGCACGGGAGGGGGATAGTGACTCCATAAGAGTATGTAGAAAGAATCCAGCTAGTTTTTTAATGAGGTCCTAAAAGTCAAGAGGAGGCTAGCATAGAAGTTGGGGCTCTCTGGGATCATGGACATAGGGATTTGCACCACTCACACTCTTTCTATGGGCACCCACTGTGTGCCCATGAGAAAAATGGGAGAGAGCAAGGGATAGAAGAAAGCCTCCTTGGCCATGCAAGCTTGGCAGAGGGGAACAGTCACCACTAGGGGAAAAGTAGGAGTCCCTCTCACATCCTCCTTCACTAAGGAACAAAAATTTTAAGTTACTTGGAGAACACTGGCAAACCTGTCACTCCAGGGCAGTGGGGAGGAGGGAAAAGACAATGATCCTCTATCATCGAGGGAGGCACAGAAAGTCATCTGGACTGAGAACATCTGGGGTTTCCTGTGGCTCAGAGAAGGACAGGGTCACTGAGAGTGCACGACTCCCCCTCCAGAGAAGCTGGGACACATGGCCCATTGGACCGGTAAAACAGAACAAAACTCACACTCACTCATACCACCAGAATAGCAAGCACCATGTAAGAGGCAACCACCATCTGCCACTGGGGAGAGGGGTACAAAACAGTGAGAGAGGCCCTCTCAGAGGTGCAGACACATAAGAAAAGTCTGAGGCTGAGAGTGGAGCAGGAACATTGAGAAACAACCTCCAGCAGACTTGCCCCAACCCTGAGCAAAGGATAATGCTAGAGGAATTTGAAGCCTTTGATCCACTGAATTTACACCATAGCAACAACTACAAACAAGCATCCCAAAAAAATACAGCGATTCTCCTGACTACATCAATTCAACCCACACACTAATGGCTCAGCATTAGAGGAAGTGTGGCATTTCCAGGCATAAATGTTATTTATTTCAGCTCCTATTTCTCTACACATGATGTCCAATGTTCAATAAAAAAATTATGGGGTACACCAAAAAGCAAGAAAATACCAACCTGCAATCAAGAGAAAAAGCAATCAACATAACCAGACTGAGAGATAACCATATGTTGGAGTGTTGGAGCCATCAGACAGGAAATAACTATGAATAGGAACCAGTGGAATATGAGAAAAACATGCATGAAGAGATGGAGAATTTTGGCAAGGATACACCAAAAACCCTTAGAAGGAGTCATGTGGAAATGCTAAAAACCCTTAGAAAGAGTTGTATGGAAATGTTAAAAAAAAAAAAATTATTTTAAAAACATGGTGACAAAAAGAACACCTTCAACTATATCAATTAGCATGCTCAGCACAGCCAAGGCAAGAATTAGTGAAATGAAAAACATGTCAATAGAAAGTACGCGAACTGCACATATTAAGACAAAGAGAAGTGGAGGAAAAAAGCAGAACAGAACAGAACCAAGGATCGAAGAGTTGTAGGAAAACGTCAAATAGTCAAATAAGGATGATTGGAATCCTAGAACAAGAAGAGAGACAAAACATAGAAAAATAACTATTTGAAGGGATAGAGCCTGACAATTTTCAAAAAGTAGAGAAAAATTAAAAACCACAATTCCAATATGTTCAGAGACCCCTAAGCATGTTAACGACACACACGTGCACACACTGCACACACTGCACACTGCACATACTGCACATGCACCTAAGAACAATATAGTCAAGTTGTAAAAAACCAAAGACAAATGGAAAATTTTAAAGGCAACCAGAGTGAAATTCGAAAGATGTATTATGTCATTACTCAAAGGAATAAAGATAAAAACTATAGCAAGCAGACTTCTCATCAGAAACTATGCAAGCAAGAATATAGTGGAGTGACATCCTTAAAATGCTAAAATGAAAAAAAGGAAAATTGCCAAACCACATTATATACCCTGAGAAAACATATTTCAAAATGAGAGAGAAGTAAAAATCATCAGATGTCAAAATCAAGAAAGTTCATTAGCAGACAACCAACACTACAAGAAACACAAAAGGAAGTTCTTCAGATTGAAAGAGTGTGACAACAGATAGAAACTTCATTCTAAACAAAATGATGAAGATTTCCAGAATGGACATATTAAGATAAACATACATGATTTTTTCTTATTTCTAATAGATCTAAAAGACAATTGATTTCTAAATCAAAAATATATACAATGTATTATATGTTTGTGTTACATGTAAAGGTAAAATATATTCCCAAAATAGCATAAAAGATGAGAGGGAGGAAGGTAGTATACTGTTGTAAGGTCTTTATGCCACTGGAGGTGTTATAACATTATTTGGAGGTGGACTGTAGTGAATTAAAGAGTTGTGTTGTAAGTTAAAGAATTGTGTTGTAAACCATCAGACAAGCAGTAAAATGTTAGGAGGAATCAATAATAAGGCAATAGCAGAGATAAAATTCAATCATAAAAATAATGAATCAAAGCCAATAAGATAGTAGATACACCATGAATTAAGGAGAAACTGGGGCTTCCTAAATGCCTAATACTGTTTCTTAAAAATTTAAACACATAGAAACTCAGGACCCAGATTAGGCTATAAGTATCTCACTAGCAAGTCACCAATAAAATCTAAAACTAACCACCTGTCTTTTAAAAATTAAGTTTAAACTATTAGGACAAACACTAATTACACAGACGTGCTTGAAGATTTGAAAGAATAATCTGTGATACAAAGTAATTTCTATTAAAGAACAAACCGTCTAATCAATGGGCTCACATTATCTCTCTAGCAGCCTAAGCTATTGACTGCAATTCAGTTTCACACTGACTCACTCATTCTTGACCCACATTTTGAATACCTCTTTCTCTTTGACCTTTAATTGCTGACAGAAAACATTGAAAACTTCTCTAGAAAAGCTTAGTGAAAGTAATTTCATTGTATTTGATTTTAGTCTCCGAACAGAAGTCAAACGGATCAGCACAAAAACACATGATCAGTCTGGTTCATCAGCGTGACTTGAATGTTCCCAAAGAGATCAAATCAGTCCTCCCAGTGGTCCAAAATTAAGCCTTAAGGAAACCTGCAGTAACGCAGTCCCCGTGATAAAAATAAAATTTTAAATTATTACAATTCGTCTGTAGGTTTAAGGACCAAGATTTAATCATAGTTCCACTTCTTATAAAAAGAAAGTGCCGTTACTATCTCTCTCCACCTCCTGGTTCCCGTGATGGTCTCTGTCACTAGTTACTCCGTGTAACGCACTCATGTTTGGGATCAGAAGACTTCTTGGACTCAAGAGACATTTATGGCTCTTTCTATGTGATTCTGCTTTTAGGATTAGTTCTATAAATCGGAATTGTATGTCATAAAATTATTTCTGTTATAGTCATGATAAATTGAAGCAACCAAGGAACACATCACAATAAAGTTAGTGGAAGAACAAAAAAAATTATTTAATTTCCAAAGTATATTTCAATTAGGACACAGCTATTAAAATGCCAACTTCAAATATTCATTTGGTACTTAGATTTTTTATTTTCCGGCAGGCCCATTCTGAAACTCAGCATGCCACAGAAATAATATTCCATTTGGAAGATTCTGAATTTTCAGTTAACCTATCAGCAAATATTTATGTTATGACCGTGTCGCTGCAAACACTCTAGGTGAAGAAGACTTTGTGAAGGGGATAAGGTATGGAATACACCCCACGCTACATTTACTTCCTGCTTCAATCACCGAACATTTAGGCTGAGCTTTGTAGGAAACTACCAATATTGGACTTGCTTTCACCTACGACAATGGCAATTCTTAAGATTCCATCTAATAATTTTATGACCTGGGCAAGTAGCATATCATCCTTCCTCTTGTTTCGTCACCTCTAAAGCTAAATTCTTGACTTTTGGGATCACTTCTGAGATTTCTTCAGGTCATAAAAATATCTGTAACATGATTCTGAAAAAACCCATAGAAGGTAAAGACATCGACCCGAGAAGTTTGCAGCTTACTCTGGAGAAGGAAAGGAGGCACAAATGAAAATCCTAAATACTGCAGATCTTGTCAGAGAGTAAAGTCTCCTACAGTGACTTTTCAAAGATTTCTTATTGAATTCGTGATCAGAATCTTGGTCAGAAAGAGATGAGGACATCTTGGAATGTATCTCATTCTAATAAGGTGATTTCTGTTAAGATAAATGAAGCCACTTCACAATCACCTCTATGTTGGTTATCTACTTTGAGTGACAAGTATCCAGGATCACTTTTCAAAGCCAGACTGTCTGGCTACCATGTGCCAGTGTAAAAAGTTAAGATTATCAGTGACACTTACGTAACCAAGAGTTATATACTTTAGCTATAAATCTCCTGTTTTCTTAATAACCCAAAGCCACAAAATATGCTTTTCCCAGAGCCGCCTAAACAATCTATTTTCTTGATAATTCTAAAACTGCAGAACATATGTGCCCAGGACTTGTTTACCCTTATGCCACTTTTTCCAAAAACAGGTAATAGTTCGTCTTAGCAGAACAGCTGTGTCACCTCACCCCATTCCCGTTTCTCATTTTCCTTTTATTGTGAGCCACCTGTGTCTATAACATCCCTAGCATCTTGTAGATTCTTGCAGCAAGTTCCTGAGATCGCTGAGAGGAGGCCAGACATTTCTACCTACCAACCGTGTAGCTGCTAGAAACAGATTCACCAGATTGAGTTTCCTGGCTAAGATGAAAAAGAGAATAAGCGATCTGCATATGGGCTCACTTTCAAGGGTGAGGAGCTAAGGAATGTAATTTCATTGATGCTTCACAAAAGAACAGGCACAAAGAGTACTGAGGCTCACAGGTGAGCGCTAATTAAACATTCATGTCTTTTTCTTTCCTTCTTCTTCTTTTTTTTTTTTTTTAGCATTTTCTTTTCTTCCTTTCTTTCTTTTCTTTTTAGACAGGGTGTCTCACTCTGTTGCCCAGGCTGGAGTGCAGTGGTGCCATCTCAATGCAGCCTTGACTTCCCAGGTTCAAGTGACCCTCCCACCTCAACCTCCCAAGTAACTGGCACCACAGGTGTGCACCGCCATGCCAGGCTAATTTTTATATTTTTAGTAGACGCAGGGTTTCACCATGTTGCTCAGGCTGGTCTCAAACTCTCGGACTCAAGTGATCCACCCTCAGCCTCTCAAAGTGCTGGAATTACAGGTGTGAGCCACCACACCCGGCCTGGAATTTTCAATGTTTAGAAAAGTATATTAGTGATTAACAGCTAAAACACATTTGCTTAAGGGACCTGATTCCAGTAATAAGTAATTTCACCCAATTCAAGAAATAGATGATTTTCTGTATGACCTAGGACATGAAAAATCTGGGAACATACTGAACTATTTTGAGGGTGACAAGTTATATTGCCTGGGAGGTAACTTACTTTAAAAATACTTCAGTATAAGACAGCATAACATATGTGTGCAAACAGTCCCTTAATCTACACACTAAAGGTAGCCACTTAGCATATTCAGGAACTCACACTTCAAAGGTAGCTTTGGGGCATTTCAAATATTGTTATTGAAACGGACACCAGAAGGCATATTAATTAAAGGCATGAGTGGTGTTTGATACGTGCAGTTGCGTACAAAAAGTATGAGAATCAGCCAACTGGGCAGGTAAATTTCCCCAGAGTGGCTCAGGACGGGCACCTCGTGACGATTTCATCACCCCACGTTAACGAGAACCCTGTAGTGGTCTGTCTTCAGAGCATCATTGTGTAAAAACCATATGTGATTACAATGCAAAGAGCAGACACATAAACCTTGAGAAAAGTACCAAGCATTCAAAAGATTACTTTATTAGCTGACACCAGGCAGTAGAACAGAAAAGGGGAAGGAAAAGGAATGCTGTTTTTCATTACTTAGAGTAGAAAAACAGTAGATTATATATTTAAAAACAAGGGATTAAGTATATTCTATCAAGAGAACCATTAAAGGAAAAATATATCGCTTATATCACTTCTAAGATATCAGAAAATACACCCTGGAAGCAAAGCACACAGAGCACATAGTGAAAGACTTAAGAAAAAAAAAAAACTATTGAAACAGAAAACATAAAATAATTCAAGAGAACATAAAACAATACTGATTAATAAGTATAAAAGGGATCACCACTTACTAAACACACACTTAAAACCAAACCCTCTACAATGCACAGTTTCAGTAACCTGCAATTGCTGTAAAACTACAGCCCCACACTTGGTGGCTTAATACAATAATTCATTATTATTTCTCACAGCTCTGTCAGAAGACCAGGTTCTTCTGGGAACTTCCTGGGGTCTCTCATGAGGTTGTAGTCAAATGGTGGCTGGAGCTGGGGTCATCTGAAGGCCCAACTGGGCTGATCCTGCAGGTTCCCTGTCTGGTGTCTCAGCCAAGAAGGCTGGAATACCTGGGGGTTGGTCAGGCATCCCTCCCTTTCCCAGCAGCTTGTTAAGCTTGGGATTCCACACAACGTGGTGGTCTCAGAATAGTCCATCTTCTTAAGTGGCAGTTGGCTTCCTGCAAGTGAGTGTTCAAAGGGAACCAGGTGAAAGCTGCAGACCTCTTAGGACATCACTTTGGAAGTCTTGTGACATCGCTTCCACCTATACCCTATTAGACTAAAGCAAGTCCAGGGCCAGCCCAAGATCAAAGGGAAGGGTCGACACAAGGAAGGAGGGTATTTTAGGGGGGACGATTCAGTGACAGGCTGGACCCTGTTTCATTGGGGACCTGCTAGTGATGCTAGTGACCATGACACACATAATAAATGTGTTTCAGAAAGGTAATAAGTAAAATGGTCAAGATGCCAACATTGTACCAACAAAAAGAAAGCAGAATCTGCCATCTAAAATAGGAACTGGGTGGAATTTGGCAAAATCGCATACACTAAACAAAGAAGGGCATTCTATAATAATAAAAGTTTCAGGTCTTAGGAAATATGTAATCATTATAATGCCAATATACCAAAAAAAGTAACCTTCAAAACACAGAAATTGCAGGAAACAAAAACACACTAGGAGTCAGAGATAACGATTTATTTCTCTCAGCCCATGAAAGAGCAACTACAATATGTATTTTTCAAGACCCCATTAACATGATTAAAAGGTACCTGACATAAAACTTAGCAACCTAAACATGGAAAACACCATCTTTTCAACTGCCTGTGGGTCAATCACAAAAAATGACTATACACTGGGTTATAAATAAAACCTCAACTTAAAGACGGAAATAATGCAGAAAACATTCCATGATCAGAATGTGAATAAAGTCAGAATAACAAAATCGAAAATGAAAAAGGCCTTTGGAGACTAAAAATTTGCAAACAACTTGTAATTCTTTGATCACATAGGACAGGAAGTTCAGAATGAAAATGTAGAATTTATAGAAAACAATGATAATTAAATCACTATTTATCAGGCCCATAACCTAAAATAATGCTGCAAGGAAATTTATATTCTTAAATAGTCATTCTTTTTAAACATTTATTCTTCAGAAAAAAATAAAAACAGATAATTTAAACATCATTTTCAAACACTCAGAAAGAGAATAATAGAAGAAGCAAAAATATCATAAGGAATATTACTAACAAGAGAAGTAAATGAGTCACAAACACAAAAGAAGATACCTAATAAATTCAAAAGCTATTTTTGGAAAATACATTTAAAAAGATAAACTACTCACTTCATTTTAAAAGGAGACTATATAAACCCAAGAAAGAAAGAATAATGAGGACAATCATACATGTAAAAGAAGTAAAAAGAAGCATAAAATTTCATATTTCTTACCCCGATGTAAACGAATTTTAAAACTTGGAACAAATAAGTAATTTATAGAAAAATATATAATGTCAAAATGGACAAAGAAAAGATACAAAATAAGATCATTTAAATGCAAGTAATACAGAAAATAGAGCTATTTACCAAAGCAAAACTAAACTAAACTAAAAAACAGGCAGAAGATTTCACAGACAAATTCTGTCAAACCTTTGAAGAATAGATAAGTTAACTACAAATACAATTTTTATTTGTCACTTAAGGAAAAGAAAAATCCAAAATTATTTAAATTGTTGCTGGACATAGAAAAGGAAGGAAAACTTCAAAATTCTTTTTATGAAGTGAATACAATATTGATACCGAGTGGGACAAAGACAGTAAATTATATAATATATAAATAGTGACACAAAAATTCCACACGAAGTATTTCTATCACAATCCAGCAGCAGGTAGATGAAACAATATAACATAATCAATCATGAGTTTTTCCACAAAAAGAAGGGATAAACATTAACTCAATATTAGGCGTATATTTTCTCATATTATGGACCTAAGTGGAAAAAGCAAACAATCATTTTATAGACGCTAAAAAGGGCATGTTTTGAAGTTCAAATATCATTCTTTATAAGAACTCAATAAAACAGAAATAGAAGGAGATTCCTTAACTTGATAGAATGTAATAAACTTACCCTAAATATTAATGGGTAGGAAAAACAAACACCCACCACTGTCACCACTATTGTATAATATTTTACTGGATGAATCGGCCAATTCAATGACACAAGAGAAAAAAATGCAAGGCGTAAAATTGAAGAATGAAGGTAAAAATCACCCTTGTTTGCAGATGATGTGATTGTTTACCAAGAAAGGTCTGAAAACCAACTGAGAAATTAAAAGGCAGGAAAAGAGAAGCTGGTAACACAATAGAGCACAAATTAATATTCAGAAATCAATAGCTTTCAGATATGTGCAAAGACAACAACTTAGGAAAACCATTAGCTGCAACGATGATAGGACAGCAATAAAAGGTAAAATATGTAGGAACACAAGAGGAATGTGAGCACGTATTAATAGGAAACTTTAAAACTCCCTTGGGAGACATGGCACAGGCTTGAACAAATAGAAATGCACACTGTGTTCTTGGCTAGAAAGACATAACGTTATAAAAATGTCGGTCTACCCTATCGTGTTTACCAATTTAACATTTCAATAGAAATACCAGCTTTGTGGGCTGTGGGGAGGGATGGAGCGGTAGAGAGCAATTAGACAAGCTGATTCTGATGTTTATGTGGAAAAATAAACAGAACAGCTGGGAAACTTTAAATCAGAAAAACAAAGAGAGAGTCCAGGCCCTATCAGATATTCAAATATATTATGCATCCTCAAAAATGAAAACAAATTTATACTGGCTCATCAAGAGACTGATTAATGGGATTAAATAGAAAGTCCAAATACAGACTCAATACATAAAGGGATTAAGTATACGATAAAGGTGCCATCTGTAATTAATAGGGAAAAATGTGTTCCCTTGTAAACGATGGTGAGATGTTGGTTAGGCATGAGGTCTTGGACTTATACTTCACACTAGGATGCTATAGGATGGCTTCTAATTAGATCAGAGATTTAAGTCTGAAAAAACTAAGCCATAAGAGTGCTAGAAGAAAACACAACTAAATGTCTTCAGAAGCTTGGAGTAGAGGAGGCCTCTTTACTCTGATGTAAAATCAACTTGACCTGACAGAAAACAAAAATTGTCAACTTTACCTGTACAAAGCTAAAAACCCTCTTGATGACAAAAACAGAGCAAAGCAAAACAAACACCACAGCAAGCAAAGACAAAGGCCAAACTGAAAACAGTCTTGCAACTCTATCATAGGTAAAGGGCTAGTCTAATATATAAAGAGTACTACCCATCAATAATGAAAAAAATAAACACAGAAATCCAATGCTAGCTCAACATTTTAAAGCAGATTCAGCCTCCTGCATGAAAAGAAAATGCAAATTAAAACTTCTTCTTAGAAACCAAGGCCTTAGACTTAACTCATAAACCTCAGAATCAACTGGCATCCCGAATACTCTCCTATCACATCGCAAAAACTCACTCCCAACCTCTGGGATTGCCCCACTCCCTCCTCTTTCGTTTTTTATTTTATTTATGTATTCATCTTTTTCTTTTTTTTTTTTTTGAGACAGAGTCTTGTTCTGTCGTCCAGGATGGAGTGCAGTGGCAAAATCTCGGCTCACTGCAACCCTCCGCCTCCCAGGTTCAACTAATTCTCCTGCCTCAGCCTCCCAAGTAGCTGGGACTACAGGTGCCCACCACCACGCCCGGCTAATTTTTGTATTTTTAGTAGAGACGAAGTTTCACTATGTTGGCCAGGCTGGTTTCGAACTCCTGACCTCAAGTGATCTGCCCACCTCGGCTTCCTAAAGTGCTGGGATTACAGGCGTGAGCCACCATGTCCAGCCTATTTATGTGTTTACTTGTTTTTTGCACTGTGCTTGCTTCCAAGGCTAAAATCTAAATACACAGCTTTCTGATGAGCTCAACCTTCTAATCATTCTGTGAAAGGCTCAGATGGGAAAGGTACCACCTCTGTTGCCCTTTGCTGTCCCTCTTTTTGTGGACTTATCATGGCTTTAATGAGTTTATCTACTTAATTATTGTGTTTTCAGTCCTCCATTTTACCTTTTAGAAGGGCTTCAGGAAATACCCAAATTAATTCTGCTCTATTAATCTCTGCTTCCTCAATTTCCTTCCTCCAAACAACTTCTTCTTTTGTTTCTACCTCCACTCACTGCAAACCTTTGGAAATAAAAACTGCTGAGTAATTTAAATTCTCTGCCTCTTGTTCTGCCATTGGGGCCTTTTATTTCAAGGGACTATCCCTGTCATAAGGTGGAGAAGAGCCTTTTCCATTATAACCCATTATTTGCTATAAATGTACATTTGCCTTTTCTCTTCCATTCCCCATCTATCCCTGTGGGCAGATATCCCTTCCTATGGTGACACAGACATTGCATGGAATTGTGGGCCAATGCTGGGGTTGACAACCACACCCCGTCCGAAAGTGCAGGCACACCTCTGGGACCTCTCCGGACCCTCTCCTAGGAGCCTCTTTGACGTTGCCGTAGGGCAGAAATTGATCCACTCCCCCTTCCCCAGACTGTCCTGGATTTTATCAGATGCTTGCCTAACTAGGTGTTCCATTCATACAGTTGCAACAACAGGCCCACTGGGCCTTGGCTTCAGATAGTCATTGTTTTCAAGGTTGCATAGTTTGCCTAGAGCCCCTGGAATTGAGCTAAAACCTCACAAGTTGTGATCCTTTCTAACCTTAAAGACACCATCCACTGGCGGGGCACGGTGGCTCACACCTGTAATCCCAGCACTTTGGGAGGCTGAGGAGGGCAGATCACAAGGTCAAGAGATCGAGACCATCCTGACCAACATGGTAAAACCCTGTCTCTACTGAAAATACAAAAATTAGCTGGGCATGGTGGCACGCACCTGTAGTCCCAGCTACTTGGGAGGCTGAGGCAGGAGAATCGCTTGAATCCAGGAGGTGGAGGTTGCAGTGAGCCGAGATCATGCCACTGCACTCCAGCCTGGCGACAGAGTGAGGCTCTATCTCAAAAAACAAACAAGCAAACAACAACAACAAAAAACACCAACCACCTACTTCAAAATACAAAGACCTGTTGACTTACACTTCAAAAGTGAACTCAGGTGAGAGCAGGATACCACAGATACACTGGGCACAGCAACTCAGTAGTTACGCAGTAACTCGTCTGGACTGCAAATAAAATCGTTGTTTCCTCAAGACATTTTTAATTAATGTGAGGAGAATCCCCACACTGAGAGCAGACATCTACTGACCGAATAATCCTGCTAAGCGCTGCTCCTGTTTGTGTCTTAGGGGAAGTGGAGGAAAGACCATTAACTTGGCCATTTTTCCCTTATTCCCTTTTACAGTGTGAATTGCCACAGAGCTCCAAATTATGCCTAATGTCTTGTAATCCGTTATGAGTTCCATGAAATATTTCATCTCTGTTTTTTAGTGCCTGAATAGTATGAGCCAAAATTGTTTTAACTCCCCATAAATTTTCTTTCAATGAGTGTATCATCCATATAAGGGATTACATAAATGTCTAAGGGAGTGTATTAGTCCGTTCTCACACTGCTGTGAAGAAATAGCTGAAACTGGGTAATTTCTAAAGCAAAGAGGTTTAATTGACTCACAGTTCCTCATTGCTCAGAGGACCTCAGGAAACTTACAATCATGACAGAAGGCGAAGGAGAAGTAGGCACCTTCTTCACAGGGAGGTAGGACAGTGAGTGCAAGCAGGGGACATGCCAGTTACCATATCAGGGAAACCTTAATAGTGCCTACATCTTGTCCAACTGAGACTTGTGTGATATGGCTTAGCTCTGAGTCCCCACCCACATCTCACCTTGAATTGTAGTCATAATCCCCACATGTCAAGGCTGGAACAAGGTGGAGGTAATGGAATCGTGGGAGCAGTTTCTCCGGTGCTATTCTCATGATAGTGAATGAGTCTCATGAAATCTGATGGCTTTGTAAGTGTCTGGCATTCCCCCTGCTGGCACTCATTCTCTCTCCTGCCACCCAGTGAAGAGGTACCTTCTGCCAAGATTGTAAGTTTCCTGAGGCCTCCCCAGCCATGCAGAACTGTGAGTCAATTAAACCTCTTTCCTTTATAAATTACCCAGTCTCAGGTATCTCTTCATAGCGATGTGAGAACAGACTAATACAATGTGCAATCACTATGTCTTGATGTAACCTTGTACCAGGTGTACAAAGATATATTTTGCCTCTTGTGAAGTGAAAGCAACTTGTCTCTGAGATGTCTTATAGATTAGAATGTGTAGCTGCCATATATACTTCAGTGAAATTAGTTATTTATTTAGTGATGTGGACAATGTCAAAGAGCTCTGCATTTCTATTGTCTTACTTAATAACAGATTATCTATTATAAATTTCTGTGGCCATCTAGCTTTTCCAGGCATGAATTGTATGATTGCAGAGTCTTATAAATTTGAAAATCATCATACTCTGAGTAGTTGATAAAGTTTGGATATTTGTCCCGTCCAAATTCATGTTGAAATGTGATCCCCAGTGCTGGATGTGGGGCCTGGTAGGAGATATTTGAGTCATGGGGTGAATCCCTCATGAAAGGCTTGGTGCCCTTCCTGAAGTAATGACTGAGTTATCACTCTGTTAGTCACCTGGAGATCTGATTAAAAGAGCCTGTCGCCTGCCCACCTTGCTCCCTCTATCGCCATGTGACATGCCTGCTCCCCCATCACCTTCCACCATGAGTAGAAGCTTCCTGGGGCCTCACCAGAAGCAGACGATGGCACCATGCTTCTTGTACAGTCTGCAGAACCATGAGCCAAATACACCTCTTTTCTTCGTAAATGACCCAGTCCCAGGTATTTCTTTATAGCCATCCAAAATGGACTACACAGTAGCCAAGACAAAACAACCTGTGTACCTGGGTAGTTGCTGAGCCTCTACAGGAGATGTAGATGCTATTCTAGTTATATATCGTGTCCCACATCATTTCATAAAACCAAGCTGTTGACTATTGATACACTCAACAACTTGGATAGCTCTTAAGGGAGAGGCATCTAAGCGAATCATGCTGAGTGAGGGTGGAGAGACAATCTCAGAAGGTTACATATGGCACGACTCCATTTACATTACATTCTGGAAATGACAGTTATAGAGATGGAGAACAGATTAACAGGTGTCGGGGTTAGGGATAGTGGGGAAAGTCCCATGATGGCTGTTAGTGGAGAAAATAAAGGCAACAGAGAACATAAGGCAATTTCATGCTATTCTCAGCAAATCAAGACTCCCCAGTCCAGCTTGGGGCCCTTCCTTACCTGCTGCATAGTGAGTTATCAATGCACAGACACACTCATTGTTCCTGCTCAGAGAGAAAACCCAGAGCAAAAGGGTAAGATTACCAGGAAACTATTTCTACTGAATAAGAAGAAAAATCTTCCTAATGCTCAGAGATGCCCAACAGAGTGCCCTGATGACGCTTGAAAGGCAGGAATATTGGAAGGGGGGACACTGAGCCAAGGCTGGAGACCCAAAAGTGACTGTCCATTGACCACCATGCTTCCGTCGGGTGGCAGACCAGGCAGAAACCCTCTGAAGTCCTTTCCACTGCAAAGTCTCTGAATTCCTCATTCCTCCTCTCTAAACAAAATACTTCAAAGCCATCTGCTTGCCCTTAGTTAACCTTGCCAGCAAAAGCATACGATGATACGAGCAGATCCAAAAATTCTCCACTCTTAGATTTGTAATGCCATACCATTTTCTTGGTGTGGAATACTGGGATTCATGCCTG
Organism: Trachypithecus francoisi; assembly: GCF_009764315.1. Classification (NCBI taxonomy): domain Eukaryota; kingdom Metazoa; phylum Chordata; class Mammalia; order Primates; family Cercopithecidae; genus Trachypithecus; species Trachypithecus francoisi. The sequence continues at coordinate 126,485,638 of NW_022681471.1, read as the reverse complement.
CTTTTCCTTTCCAATACCATCTCCCTTACTGAATGCAATTCAGTCTTCCTTACTGAAGGCAGAGGAGAGGTCTGAGCATCTTGAGGAGGAACCATCCTGTGCCTCAGACAATGCACAGAAGCACATCCACAAGTTGTAACTCCCTCTCCAAGCATCATTGGGAGCTGGGCAGCAGTTTGTTAGGGCCAGTGGGAAGAAACAAGTTGATGCATTTGCTTTTCTTCTGTAAGCTTCTTGGCTTCCTTTAAAAGTTCATGGCAGACCATGGAAGGTTCTCTCTTCCCTCTTATCCTCTCCTCACCCATTTTTTTAATGTGGCACAAATAAGAGTTCAATAGTTTTGCCTTTGCTTTTATACAGTTAATTTATAATAAAAAAATGAGCCTGTTCCTGCCTTCCAGCAACATAAGCCAGGAAAAACACATGATGAGTCTCTCCCTACAAATCACCAGGAGGCCTCCCACTTCCAGGCTCTTATTACACTTTTGTTGGGTTTTTGTTTGTTAATTTTTGTTTTATGACAGAGACTGGTTTCCGGAAGAAATGTTATATCTGTATTTTGGGTATTTTAAATTTTTCTGATAGCTTTATTGAAGTATAATTGATATACCAAAAAACTGTACATATTTCATGTATACAATTTGGTGAATTTGGACATATACATACACCTGTGAAACCATCACCACCACAATCAAAGTGACAGACATGTCCATCACCTCCAAAATTTTCCTGTGTCCCTTTATTCTGAGGTAGCAACAGTTAACAGGAGAGCTACCCTTTAAGCAAATGTTTAAGTGCACAATACAGTATTGTTAACGATAGTCACAATGTTGTAAAGCAGATCACTAGAACTTACTCATTTTGCATAGCCTAAACTTTACATCCACTGAATGCAGTTCTGTAAGCATCTCCTTGAGGTTCTTAGACCTTAATGCTACTTACATAATTGAAATTGTAGATGTTGACCCTTGTCTACATTTAGCCAATCCAGCCTGTCTTCTGTGCATATTTGAAACCACTTCTCACCCTGCCAATTTAGCTCGTAGCTTATTGACATGATAATTCATCTCTATCCCTCTTTGCACCTACTTCTTCTATGCCTTCCTTTTCCCCGGAAGCTTGCATCCCAAGTTATGTGTCTATCAGGAACCCCCAAACTTGGCACATTTGGAGCCAGATGGCTCTTTGTTCTGGGGGGGGGGTGCTGTGCACTATAGGAGGTTTAGCAGTGACCCTGGCCTCAACTCACTAGATGCCAATAGCACCAACCCCAGCTGTGACAACTAAATAAGTCCCCTGATATTGTCAAATGTGCCCTAAGGAGAGGAGAAAAATCAAACTCCCCTCCCACCCTCATTGAAACCGCTTACTACCTAGTCAATAGAAAAGGGCCTCTCAGATCCCTCCAGTGTGATTTTTAGAGAAAGCCCTCACCTGGGCTGACAAGGAGACCACTGTGTAGACCCCTGAGGGGAGCCCTTGTGTAGACACCAACATGGATGTGACTGGAACAGGAGAAATACACAGAGAATGCAGACTGTCCTCCAAAACAGTCACAGTCTCTCAGGCATCCCTCTGAGAGGATGGGACCTGGCATTTGGAGGGAATGCTACAGGGGAAGCACTGTGGTTGAAAGGGGTAGATGAAGTCTGCACGCTAGGCAGGCCAGGGAGGAGATTCGAGAGGACTCAGCTCACACAGAACAGACCCGTCAAGTGCAGAACATCAGGACATAATACAGACCTGAATTTCTGGGAACCAATTGTTGAATGAGAAAGGCATGGCCAGATGACCCAGGTTCAAGCAGGCTGGATCCACAGTAACGAAGTCAAAGAATCACAGTACATGCTATGAACCCACCAAAAACACTGGGTCACACCCAGGATGTGAGGCCAGGCTTAGTTTCCTCAAAGCCTTTTTGATGGGGCCCAGGGCCAGAGATGAGTGAACTTTAAGTGAAAGATGGGTGCTGGGCTGACGAAAATGGCTTCACTTCCCGTTCACCACTTTCCTTATCCTCTGTATGGTTGTGGGAAAACATTCTACTCACTCCTTCCCTCTGAGAAGCCTTATTATTTGTCCACATGACTAGCTTTCTTCCAACACCTCGCAGCACTCACATGCACCTATTAGAGTAAATTACCCTGCCATCAAGAGATCCTGGGAAATGGAAAAGCAGAGGAAGTAGAACACTATGGAGGCAGGGAGCCAAGGGCATTCTCCCACTTATAGACTTATTTCCATATCCAAAAACCCAGGATTCACTTGTTTAATAATTTTACTTTCAGGCCAGTAGAGCCAATTTGTCCTCCTGCTACTTCCCTTTCCAAGACAAAAATGTAAGGTGTTTTCCCATCAGAAAGAATGAGCTACCGGTCCCTGCATCGACCTGGATGAGCATCACGGCTACTGCTTTGAGGAAAAGCAGCCAGACATACAAGAGTCCACGCAACCGGCTCCCACCTCCATGGACTTTCCAGAACATGGAAAACATGGATGATGACGGAAGTCAGAAGAGTGGCTCTCTCAGGCGTAGAGACAGAGACTGGCCAAGGGCAGGAGGGGTACTGCTGGCTACAAAGGTGTAGACAGATGTAAAATGCATCATGCTGTAAGCTTAAGATTAAGGGCATGTACACCACATGCCTTTTACTGCTGAAGTAACCACTCCATTTAAAAGTTAAGTGGCTTTCAAATAATGTAAGATCTTAACAATGAAAACAACCCAGGAAGCACAGCGCTTCTAAGAAACCTCTTCTATTCTGACCTGAGAAGAAGGCACAACACGTTTGTTCTACATGTGACAGAAAACATGACTAATTGTTCTCAAAACATAAAGTGGTATATTTCCCACTCTTTGAGAGTGACATTTTGAATTGGGTGAAAAGCTTCTTGGAGCCTTGTTTGTAGATGAGAGGGTCATAAAATGTAAAAGGATGTATGCACAATGGAGTGCTATTCAGTCTTTAAGAAGGAAATATCCACATTTGCAGCAACTTGCATGAATCTGGAGCATATTATGTTAAATGAAATAAGACAGGCACAGAAAGTCAAGTACCGCATGGTCACACTTACCTGTGGAATCAACACAAGTCGAACTCACAGAAGCAGAGATGAGAATGGTGCTTACCAGTGCCTGGGAGTTGGAGGGTGAAAGAGATGTTGGTCTTATGATACAAACTTTCTGTTAGAACAGGAGGAATAATCTCATTGTGCAACGTGGCCAAGATAGTAATAATGTATCATATTCTTGAAAATCACTGAGAGTGGTTTCTAAGTACTCTTACCACACACACACACACACACCACACACACACATACACACAAAGATAAGTGAGATAAGGCACATTAATCAGCTCAATTTAGACATTCCACAATGTATACATATTTCAAAAGATCACGTTCTACATGGTAAGTGTATACTATTTTATTTGTTCATTATATATATATATATTATATATATATATATATATATATAATATATATATATATATATATATATATATATAAATTTGTGTGTGTGTGTTTGAGACAGAGTCTCGCTCCATTGCCCAGGCCGAAGTGCAGCAGCATGATCTTGGCCCACTGCAACCTCCACCCCTAGGGTTCAAGCGATTCTCCTGCCTCAGACTCCTGTGTAGCTGGGATGACAGGCGCACACCAACATACCTGGCTAATTTTTTTATTTTTTGGTAGAGATCAGGTTTTGCCATGTTGCCCAGGCTTGTCTTGAACTCCTGACCTCAAGTGATCCGCACCCCCTCTCAGCCTTCCAAAGTGCTGTGATTACAGACATGAGTCACCGCACCTGGCCTAAATAAATATATTTTTAAAGGTGAAAGGAAACAGAGGAAACTATAACCAACAGCAGAATCTACTGTGGATGGCAACCATGTGGAAACAGCCTCCTGTGCCATCAACATCCTGGGGGTGTCACGGATCCTTGTCCCTGGGGTTCACTATGGATGACCTCAAAGGTGGTGTGCAGAATTTCCGAACCTGGCTTCAGCACCTTGAATGCAGACTCACTAGGATGTGATTCGCAAGGACAGCTGCATTTCAATCTCCGTGAGGGCAGGTCCATCAAACCTGATGTGTCTGTCTGATAATTACCACAGAGCAGCTGAGAGGCTGGCCACCCTCCTTCAGAGGACCTGAGCCCAGCCGAAGCTGATGGTCACCTCTACCAAATAGGCGTATCTACCGTGTGTTTTGGTGTCTGCATAACTTCTAACCCTTGTTGTGTTGCCTCAGGAAGACGTGAGTAGCTTGCATCTGGAAAATTAGACTGGAAAAGCAGACCCGAGTCTGAAATCTGTCTCAAAACCACATGGCCTGGAGAACTATTTTCATCTTTTTGTCTGCTCTTTCAGTACTCAGGTTCTAGGTTATTGAAATTATTTTTCTTTTTTTTTCAACTTTTATTTTAGTTTCAGGGGGTACATGTGCAGGTTTGTTACCTGGGTATATTGCATGATGCTGAGGTTTGGGGTACAAATGATCCCATCACCCAGACAGTGAACATAGTACCCAACAGTTAGTTTTCAACCCTTTCCCCCTTTCACCTTCCCCCATCTGGTAGGTTCCTGTGTCTATTGTTGCCATCTTTATGCCCATGAGTACCAAATGTTTAGCTTCTAAGTGAGAATTTACTTATAAATGAAATTATGCAGTATTTGCTTTTCTGTTCCTCCATTATTGGCTTAGGGTTTTTCTTTTCTTTTCTTTTTTTTTTCTTCTTTTTTTTTAAACTGAGGATCTAGATCTAACCCAATGGGGTCGTCTTCTGTTCCAGATAGTTTCAGGAGTGATAATGAAAACCTCTTTGCAGCCTCCAATTTAGAAATAAGACGTGGAATCTGTGGAATATCGTATTGTCAGCAGTAGGACGGTTTCCATGGTAAGGACCAGACTGTTTCAGTGAGGTCACCCAGACAGTGCAGTCTTGTCTCTGAGCTGCTAGAGACACAGATGAGCCAACCAGAAAAGCAATAAAAGTATGAAAAAGAGATATTAAGGATGCAAGTGTTGTTTACCACAAATATTGTCTCCGGGCTGTCTGCACAGTAAGTCTGGTGCTACATTTTAAATGCAGCCAGTAGTGACAGGAGAAAATTTTAAATGTCAAGCAAATTCAAAAGAAGACAAGAAAATGGTTTTAAACAAGGTCTTAAGGCATTCACTTGAAGAGCATCAGGGTGAAAATGAGCATTTCCTGGAAATTCAGCTGGCAAAATGTCCCTACCCAACAGTGTAAGCTCTCCCAGAGCATCTTATTTCTTTATCTCCTGACTTTTCCAGGCTCCCTCTCCATTCACTTCCAGCTGGGCATAAACACGGACTGTGGAGTCATAAAGTCCTGGGTTTGATTCCCATCTGTGCCACTTATTTAGCTGCATGGCCTTGAGCAAATTGCCATTTCTGCTGAGCCTCTGCTTCCCTTTTTTGTTTGTTTGTTTCATTGGTTGGTTGGTTGGTTTTTTGTTTTTTTGTTTGTTTGTTTGTTTCTGAGACTGAGTCTCGATCTATCACCCAGGTTGGAATGCAGTGGCACTATCTGGGCTCACTGCAACCTCTGCCTCCCCAGTTCAAGTGATTCTCGTGCCTCAGCCTCACAAGTAACTGGGTTACAGGCGCCTGCCACCACGCCTGGCAAATTTTTGTATTTTTAGTAGAGATGGGGTTTCACCATGTTGGCCAGGCTGGTTTCAAATGCCTGACCTCAAGTGATCCACCTGCCTCGGCCTCCCAAAGTGCTGGGATTACAGGCATGAGCCACCACACTCGGCCTGCTCCCTTCTTTCAAATGGAGATCATAAAACCTCTGTCCTAGGACTTTGAGAAGATTAAGCAAAGCATTAGAACACATAGCATGCAATAGGCACGAATATACTAATTAACACCCCGATTCCCCTTTCTGCCCTTGTGAACTCTCACTGCTAAAAGTAGGCTGCGTAATGTGACCTAAATTCCAAAGTGTAGAATGAAGCAAGCATGCCTCTTTAGGAACATCGTGAAGATCACAGCAGATGTCAGCAAACTTCCTGTAAAGAATCAGATAGTAAATAATTTTGGCTTTGTGAGCCATATGGACTCTATTGCAAATTCTCAACTCTGCCATTATAGCATGAAAGTAGCCATAGACAATAGGTAAACAAGGGTGTGGCTCTTTCAATAAAATTGTATTTACCAAAACAGGCTGGAAGCCATAGTTTGCCAACCTCTGGTCTACAGTCTATTGCTAAAAGTAGACTGTTGATTTATGGTTTATTATAGCAAGTATATTCTTTAATGGCAGAGGATTAGAGAGAAAAGAACGCTGAAATTGGGAAAATTGCATTTGACTCCTGACAAGTCCACTTGCTGCTCATTTACTCTTGGGCAAATCACATAATGTCCTCAAGCCTTGTTTAAAAATTTGCTGAGAGGCTTAAATGCAGGAGTAGTAGAGTAAGTGAATTTCATGTGTCCAGATACTTGGTCAAACATGGTTCTGGGTGTGTGTGAGGGTGTTTCTGGATGAGATTCCCATTTGAATCCATAGACTGAATAAACCATAATGCCCTCCCCAATGTGGATGAGCTTCATTCAATTAGTTAAGGGTCTGAATAGAACAAAAGGGCTATCTTTCCTGTGAGTAAGAGAGAATTCTTTCTGCCCAATAGGTTTGAACTAAGGTATCGTCTTTTTCCTGCCTTCAGATTCAAACTGAAATGTCAGATATCTTCCTGGGTCTCAGTCTGCTGCCTTTCAGATGGGAGCTACATCGTAAGTTCTCTTAAGTCCCCAGTTTGCTGGCTGCAAATCTTGGGACTTCTCAGACTTCTTCTATTTATTTATTTATTTATTTATTTATTTATTTTTGAGACAGAGTCTCACTCTGTTGCCCAGGCTGGAGTGCAGCGGAGCGATCTCGGCTCACCACAACCTCTGCCCTACCAGGTTTAAGTAATTCACTTGCCTCAGCCTCCCAAGTAGCTGGGGCTACAGACATGCACCACCATGCCTGCTAATTTTTGCATTTTTAGTAGAGACAAGGTTTCACTATGTTGCCCAGGCTGATCTCGAACTCTTGACCTCAAGAGATCCAGCCACCTCAGCCTCCCAAAGTGCTGGGATTACAGGCATAAGCCACCACACCTGGCCCATAATTATTTCTTAAGTATCTGTGATGATTAGTAGATGCACAGGACCTGAGATGGAAACAAAGAGGAAATCACATGCATCTTCCAAACTCAAGGCCATAAGACTTAAATTGAATATTATTTGGGCCATGAAGTTATAGCCCGAAGATACAGTCCCTAAAGCCTAGAAGGGTTCATTTCTGGTGAGAAAATCCTCATTCACCCCAGTAAAAAGGCAGCAGAGATGTATGCATCTTATTGATGATAATTCTCTCTTCAAAGAATTTCACGCCCAAGCTTTCCTTCATAGCCTGGAATTGCTTAAATACGCAGCCTCCTCTAATTTGCCTGACTGGCAGAAGCCCAACCTCAGCTTTCTCAGCATCCATATCCCAAAGAAGAAGTCCCCATTGATCCCAGCCTCGTGTCCCCACATCCTCTCCTTGCTCCACCACTCTATTGACAGACTCTTGTGTAGACCTGCACCCTGATTGATGAGATAAAGATGACAGAGGAAAAAAAAAGTCTGGCAACAACCACAGCACCAAAACCTAACACTCCAGTGGGGTTTAGATGACATGCATGTTGCCTGGAGCTGGGTTTTGATAGCTTTGCTCCAACTTCTGGGCTCAGGCCTTTCTCCACCTGCTGCCCAAGTACTGGGACACTGTAATCCTTGTGCTTCCTCCAAAGTTGTCTAATCATTCAGCCAGCCTACTCCTCCAATTCCTGATAAAGAGCAATCATTGATGGGGACCACAATCCCTCACACCACCTGCCACAGGTAGACTGCACCCTCAGTGCCATCCCCAACCCTGTTGATGTCAGATGAGACCATTATTGAACAACACATCCTCCTCCCCAATCTCTCCCTCTCTCCTTCCTTCCCCACTCCCATCATTAAATTGACTGTCACTTTACCAAGTTTCCTAAGCTTTTTACACCCTTGGAAACTGTTCCTTGAGTAACACACTGCAACATGGGTGCACAAGAAAATCCACTGGGATATAGAAAAAAGTTGTTATATTTTCTACTTATGTTAGTTTACTTGGCCCTTTTTAAACTTCTATTTTTGCATACATTTTATCATGTATGTTAGTATACTGTTTCATATAAAATACGTTTAACTGTAGGTATGTATTTGCAGATATGTCATTCATATATATGCATACACAATCATATAGATGTATGTATGCATCATTATATGTGTATATATTTATGTATGCTCATACACATCTGGTAGAGGCGCTCCTAGTTTTTAACAGACAAGGATGCATAATCAATAAAGCTTGGAGAACACTGCTTTAAAATGCATAGTCCAATTCTACCCCAAAGTCACCTGCCTGTTTGCCATCCTACATCTGTGAAAAGCTCTGCACCAGCCTGTACATTGTCTTCCTCTTCTTTACTGGCTATTGAGGTCCAAGCTCCCTCAACTTCTAAGATAGTCCCAAATCATCTCTACCACCTGGCATTCACACTCTTGTGTAATCCCCTCCCCTTGAGTGTGGGCTGGCCCAGTGACTTACTTCTGACCAATAGCATCTATCAAAAATGATGGGATGACACTTCTGTGATTAGGTTATAAGACTGTGACTGTTTTGGTAACAACTTTCAATGGCCTTCTTGGTTTGCACACTTCAATGTAGCAAATTGTCATGTTATAAAGGCCCATATGTCAAGGAACCAAATGCATCCCCAAGCAACAGCCAGCTAGAAACTGTGGCCCTCACTCAAACAGTCCTTGAAGAATTATCTGCATGACAACCAAATGAGCTTGAAAGCAGTTCCTTCCCCAGTCCAGCCTTTAGATGAGATGTTAGTCCTGGCTGACACCTTGATTGCAGTCTTGAAAGAAACCCCAATGTAAAAAATCTAGGAGGCTGGGCCCAGATTTCTGTCCCACAGACACTGTGAGATATAAGTGTGTTATATTTTAAGCTGCTACAGTTTGTGGTAATTTGTTATGCAGCAGTAGCTAATTAACAATGCTTTCTCACCAAGGCTACCTGAGGCTTATTATTCTTAACTTTTCCCCTGTGCATTGTGGTAATTTAAGAGTTTTTTGCTTTTCTCCCAACTCCCATTTCTTTCTGACTTTCTTCCTTGCCTCAAAAATTCCCAGGCACGAAGTGCCATTTCTCTCACTGATCCTGGCTTCCAATGGTAACTACTGTACAAACTACAAGCCCATCAGAGACACAAGGCAACATAGTCTGCCTCTTCCAACCTTCCTGTCCCTGGCAGGTATGGAAAGTTGTTCCTTATCTGTGATAAAGCATGGAGCCTACTAGGAATCAGGAAAATTTCTCCAGATCTAAGAAAGGAGCCCTGAATTCATAGGGGTTCTAGCCCATCTGAGCTTTTGATATATGGTAGAAGCAACAGCCAGGATCTGGACAAGAGACAGCTACTCTCACCGACCTAACCCACCATGCCTGTCCTGAGTTATAAAGTCATGCCTTAGGCATTCAGTGAGTAGGAGAAGAAACTTGAAGACTCTTTGCTCCCATCTAACTCTGCCTCTCTTCCATCTCTTACGCTGGTCACCAGCCCTACCCTTCCCTACTAGTTACCTTCAAGAGACTCCAAGCCTTCCTAACTCTGTTATAAACTTTAGACCTCTAAATCTACTACCTAGTTCTGGATCAATAAATGTTGAATGAGGACATAAATCTCTGGAGAAATTCATGCAGCTGTAATAACAACAGTGCAACGATTAAAGATTCATAACTAAGAAAAAAATCCATTTGCTGCTGTCAAAAAGAGTTCTAGATACACACTAAAACTTTCTCTTGAATCAGTATAATCAAATGTTACATTATATTGGAAGATCAGAAATATATATATGTGCTCTTCATAGTACTGATATGTCTCTTTGTCTCATTTACTAATAGGGTACACAATCAAAGTTTGGAAACCACTGTTTTCAATCACCCAGAGCAACTTTTGCCACCAAAATGCCTACTCCTTCTGAATCTTACATCCTGACATTTTAATAAATTGTTTGTGAATAAAATATTCTAAGAGCAGGAAAAAAGCTGAATATGCTAGAGTTGTTTGTTTTCTGCATCTCTCCCTTCCTTGCATGGCTATCACTTAACTGCCTGATGTGGCCCTTTATGGAAGTCTCCTGCAGTCTATTAGCAGGAAGAACAGAGTTGCTGCCTCACTGTTATATTTTTTTAAACCACGTGTTCCATTATTTTCCCAGTAGGTAATCACGTAGGTTTCTCAGTGTAAGGAAACAAGTTGGATACAGTGGTGATCAATTTCTCATCAACATGCCCAAGGATACGTGTCCCATGAATGCAAATTTCTTGGCATGCTAAACTTCCAAAAATCAGAGCACTCAAGTGAGTTTAAAGAAGAAGGAAACTGAACACTTAGCATTTTTAAATGCAGAATTAAATATTTGGTCACAACTCTTAAATTACCAAAATGCATTGAAAAGGGTAGAAATAGCTTAAAGACTCAGAGAAATCAACACTCTGCAGGGCTAGCTGCAGTGAACATGCTTACTGCTTCTAAAGGTATCATCCTATTTAGTTCTCACAAGGCGAATACATGTGGAGCCGGGACTCAAATCCAAGACTTCTGATTCTAAGACTAGCAAATCCTTCTGACAACGAAAACCATCTTTATCCCAACAGAGCTCACCTATTGAGTTTGCACCCATTGAGTTTCCTTTGCATAGTCAGCACCATGAAGAGTGCAGAAGAATGCGTTCTGATAGGCAAACAGTGGACAGTGCATTAAAGTTTGTTCTTTGCTGGTCTCAAGAGCCCTACTGAGTTTGGGACCCCTAAAGGAGACCAACAGAGTTATGCAGCAAAGAAGGTACATTGCCCATTTAAGGGAAGGAAAGATGTGGAGCTTTTGAGATCCACAGGACATAGGTGAAGGTGCCTATACAGGACTGGTCTATAGAACATATCCAGAAATATATATTTTTTTGAGACAGAGTCTCACTCTTGCCCAGGTTAGAGTGCAGTGGTGCAATCTCAGCTCACTGCAACCTCCACCTCCCGGGTTCCGGTGTTTCTCCTGCCTCAGCCTCGCAAGTAGCTGGGATTACAGGTGTGCACCACTACGCCCAGCTAATTTTTGTATTTTTAGTACAGACAAGATTTCACTATGTTGTCCAGGCAGGACTCAGGCTCCTGACCTCAAGTGGTCTGCCTCCCTTCGGCCTCCCAAAGTGCTGGGATTATAGGCGTGAACCACTGCACCTAGTCCATTTCTTTTAAAATACTGGAATATACAGCAGGGTTTGGCGTCTCCTGCTTTTATGTCTATCTTCTGCTGAAATGCTCTTCTTGAACTCCATATGTCCACAGTATAACTCCAAATTGCTGTATTTTCTTCTGCATGGAGCCTTTCTTAGTATATGGCGCCAGCATCTACACAGTTGGGTATCTTACTAAACTCCAATTTGTTCTCTCTCTGACAGAGAAAATTTCAATCCATCCTTCAACATCTAGTTGAAATAACATCCATTTCATTAATCCTTCCCTTATTCCCCAACTAGGAGGGAACTCTCCATCCTCTGGAATTCCATAGTGCTGTGAAAACTTATTACATGATACCCTGTGTTGTAAATATTTGTATGGATGCCACCTCCCCTTCTAAAATGCAATCTCCTGTAAACAAGTTTAAGCAGAATGGCACAGTGATGCAGGAAAAGCAAAGGCTTTGGGAACAGGTAAATCTGGGTTCAAATTTTGACTCCCCACACTTAGCTCTGAGATCTTGGGCTATGTACTTAATTTTTCTGAGCTTCAGTTCCTTCATCTGTACTGTCATGAGAGTCTGTTCAGCAAATGAATGGAAAGCATTTAAGACAGTGCTCCCCTCCCCAATATGCACACACCTTGTACTCCGTAAACCATGTAACAATAATATGGGCATGAGCTTCAGTATCACTTTCATTCCTAGCCCAGCAAGAGGAACATACCTACATGATTGCAAGGCCAGAGAAAAGCACAGTGATTCACCGATGGGGAAGAGAATAGTTGAGGTCCTCAGAGACCAGAGGCAGTAGTTCAACATGGAGTCGGAGTAGACATTTGAGCTGTGTAACCAGAGAGTGATGAATCCACCTCTATCCAGTTCTGGATTCCAAGAAACAAAACAAAGCAGTCAATACTTGGTGAACAAGTGGTAAAAAGGAACCAGGTACTGACACATGCTACATGTGTGAAGCTTGAAAATATTAGGCTCAGTGAACAAAGCCAGCCACAAAAGTCCACATATTGTATGATTCTATCTACATGAAGTGTCCGGAAGAGGCAAGCCCATTGAGACAGGAAGTAGATTTGTGGTTGTCAGGGGCTGGAGCAGGGGAAATGGGGAATAACTGTAAACTGGTGAGAGGGATCCCAATGCGGTGATGGGAATGTTTTAAATGGAGTTAGAGTGATGGCTTTACAACTGAGTGCATTTACTAAAAGTCATTGAATTGTACACTTAAAATGGGTACATGTTATAATATGCAAATTATACCTGCAAAAAAGTTGTTAAAAGATATAAACACAGGCTGGGTGTGGTGGCTCACGCCTGTAATCCCAGCACTTTGGGAGGCAAAGGCACTTTGCCTGAATGGACTAAGACACTTACTTTACCTTGGATGTACAATCTTCACACCAACTTCTACCCCTCATATTCCAGTACAAGTGTTGCCGGCAAGGTCACTTTAGATCCTGTGAATCTTTTCCTCTTAAAAATTCCACTGTCCATTCATGTCATGAAACCACTATTTCACAGTTCTCTTACTTCCTCTGCCACACAGTCTCCTTACATGCTCTCCTGGTGATTTTGAGCGTCCCATCTTTAGCCTGTTTTTCTCCTCACTCTGGGTATTTTCCATAGGGGATCCCATCCATTGTATATGTTGATAGCTCTCAAATACACACACACACACACACCACACACATATATACATATATCCCATCCCAGATCTCTCAATGGTGTTGATAGCTCTTAAATACACACACACACACACACACACACACACCACACACATATATACATATATCCCATCCCAGATCTCTCAATGGTGCTCCATTGTATATGTTGATAGCTCTCAAATACACACACACACACACACATATATACATATATCCCATCCCAGATCTCTCAATGGTGCTCTCAATAAACACAACTGCACCAAGGGGGCATGCTCACGTCAAACTCAATATTTCCAAAATGCAATCAAAAGACAGGTGGGTGTTAAAAGACATCACCATCTACACTGGATCTTGTGCTGTTCCTGCTCCTCTCTCAGCCCTCATCAGAGTACCTAGTAATCTCTCTAATCCATCTATTCATCCCCAGCCGCACCGTTCCTGGTACCAACTTGTTTGGAATACAGGACTGGGCTTCCACCTAGTGTCTCTACACATGGATTCTTGGGTATCTAGAATCTACACTATCCAAAACATTAATATGATTGTGTGGTCTATCCAAAACATTAACCTGATGTGCAATTCCCCAGCTCAAAATATTTCAGGACCTACCATCACGTGCAGGTTCCCTTAGCAACTTTCCTTTCGCTTTTCCCAGAACATCCTCTTACTACCTACCCACAGGCACCCTGTTCTAGCCTTTTGAAGCTACTTGCAATAGTGTCTTATTTGTCTAAGGCACCATGCTCTTGGTACATTTATGTGAGTTACCTCCAGTGCCTTGACAACCTGTGTTTTCCTTCTCCGACCTAGCTAGTCCCTCACAGTTCATCAGGATCCCACGTAGCCTCACCTCCCCCGTGGTCTTCTCTGACACTCCTAGGCTGGATTAGCCTTCCGCTGCCTCTGCATCTTTCAGCACTTTGCACATTCCTCCTCCATCTGTTTTTATTACCTGTTCATTCTCTGACTCATTCACCAGACTGTGGAAACCTTGGGGCCAGGATTGGGTCTTTATTCTTTGTATGCTCAATGGTTAAGGCAGTGCTTTCCCACAGCAGGCACTCAGTAAATATTATTTAAGAAGTGAATGAGAGTTGTGCCCAGACACATCAAAACCTAGTAAAAGTGTTATTTTCTATTTCTTTCTCTCCCAGGTGTTGCCTTTCATATAATTATAGATTGATATATCATTCTGAGTTACGGCCCCACTAAAACACATGGACTGCATCTTTTTGATCTTCCATCATATGTCAGCCCTTGAATTTATTTCATCATTTCTTTCTCTTTCTGTTGAACTCTCTTCAAATGGTGTCTTTCAGCTACTAAAAGGTCTAAAATATTTATCATGATATTTCTGTGCTCCTTTTAATCTCACTGATTTCTTTCCACAAGAAATGGTAGCCTTGAAGCCCATCATGAAATCATACCAGAATATAACATTTCAGAGCTATTTTTCACTGACATAATTGAAAGTAATAGAAACTGAGATTAAGCATATTTCTCAAAATTTAAGATTAGGGACAGCTTTATTTACTCATTTATCTTGACAACAATTTTTCTTAATAATTAGATATCATTTACATAGAACAAAATTTCATTACAGATGGCACATTCACAAGCAGTCCTAATGTTATACATATATATCTAATATACAAATAAAAGCAATTTGTTTTAACCCGGCACAACAAATAGCCAGTGGTTTCATCAGAAATCAGATGCCAATGACTGCCTTATGAAAGTAAGACTAATTTCAATCCCCATGTTTTTAAACATAGGCATAAACATATGGCTGTCTTAATACTAAATTTCTTAGAACAGCAACACATATTCTGATTTTTTTTTGTCACAATAAATGCTAAAACTTGGATAACTTCTTTTTACCATTACTCATTATTTCTAAAGATTTAACAATCATCACATTTTTCCATGGGTAGGAGAAATTACAAGTCTATAATAGCCTCAGGTGGTTTTGTATTTGGATGAGAAAAACACAGCAAGGAGAAAGTAATAGCATGAACAATGAGAGTTTGTTTTTCTCACATACCAAGAAGTCAGGAGGCAGGTAGCCAAGAGCTGGTGAAAATGATGCTTCTGGGGTCCTGTGCTCTCTCTGCATCTGTCCCTCAACCCATAGCACCTTGTTCCATGTCCATCACAGCTGTGACCTTAGGGTCTTGAAGGCTGATTCGTGTCCAGGCTTCCATGCATAAAGAAGGATGAGCAAAACATGAAAGAGCATCTGTGGAGTTTCTCTTTATCAAGAGAGAAAAAGGTTTCCCGGATCCCTCCTGGCAGACTCTCACTCACGTGACCTGGGCAGGACCATCATATCATGGCTCTAGTTGGAGGAGACCAAAGGGATGCAAGCTGTGGATAGAGGTGGGGTCCACAAATTAAACGTTTCTTCCACAATGTGAATGTCTAATTATCAAAACTGTCAATGTAAAAAGAATAAATTTGCTTTCTTTTTTCCTTCTAAACTTTAGAAGAATGTGTCATTCTAGACATTGAGAGAGAGAAAAGAATATAGGTCCTATCTCCTACCCCTTCACACCTATAGCTTACTATATCTTTCAAGAACCTACAAGAAAGAACCACCTTAGGCACCTGCAAAGACTTATCATCCATGCATTGGAGCCATTGCTGATCATGGTGTTGTCACAGATGGGTCCACACTGGATAAGACCATTTTCCAACATGTGCTGTAGTCTTACACAAAGTTTGCAACTACAAAGATTCCAAAAGCAGCTGGAGTAGAACCCAGGACCCTCAGAAATTAAATTGTTTTTTTGAGTCCAACAGGGACTAATTCCTATGAACTGGGCATTTCCTTCAGGGCCATGTTGGAGTCTGTAGATTGGAAGGCAAACGCACTTATATCCTAACTGCAGGACCTCGGGCAAATTCCTGACCCTCTCTGAGCCTAGTATGCTCAACTGTATGATGAGATTAGCCAGGCCCATTTTATACCACTGTTTGGAAGACTTAAGAGATGGTATGTATACATAATCACCCAGGAATAGCCTGGCCTGTTGTAGCTTCAAGTTTTCTCCTTTTTGCTTTCTCCTTTGTATCAGATCAGAAGTAAGATCTGTGTGGGAGTGGCCAACCTACCAAAAGACTAATATAAATGAGTTTTCAGTTAGAAGGGTCTTCTAGATTCTTGCACATGGATACAGGGAGCACAAATTTGCACAGTTCCTATGAAAGCTAATTTCATTTCTATTTCTCTCAAACTTACTTTTTTTTGCAGGGGGAACAAAGGTTCACTCTTGCTGCCCAGGCTGGAGTGCAATGGCACAATCTTGGCTCACTGCCATCTTTGCCTCCTGGGTTCAGGCAATTCTCCTGCCTCAGCCTCCCATGTAGCTGGGATTACAGGGTCCAACCACCACGCCTGGCTAATTTTTTTGTGTGTATATTTTTAGTAGAGACAGGGTTTCACCATGTTGGCCAGGCTGGTCTGGAACTCCTGAACTCAGGTGATCCACTTGCCTCAACCTCCCAAAATACTGGGATTACAAGCATGAGCCACTGCGCCCAGCCTCGAAATTACTTTTAATGAATGAAAGAGAGGAAACAAGATTCATATCCATATATACTATTTGCATAGAGAAATTCAGTAAATATATATAAGATGAAGAGAAAAGTGATTACCAGAGATTGGGAATATGCCAGGGAGTGTGTGGAATCCATACTTTTCACTATATGTATTTTGTGTTATTTTTATTTTGAAATACATGAGAGTATTATCTATTTAAAGTAGAAAATGCTGCCAGGCATGGTGGCTCATGGCTGTAATTCCAGCACTTTGTGAGGCTGAGGTGGGCAGATCACTTGAGCCCAGGAGTTTGAGACCAGCCTGGGCAACACAGTGAGAACCCATTTCTACAAAAACATACAAAAATTAGCCAAGTGTGGTGGCACATGCCTGTAGTCCCAGCTGCTCAGAAGATTGAAGTGGGAGGAACACTTGAGTTCAGGAGGTTGAGGCTGTAGTGAGCTATAATTGCACCACTCCACTCCAGCCTGGGTGACAGAGTGAGACCCTGAAAAAGAAAGGAAGGAAGGAAGGAAGGAAGGTAGGAAGGAGGAAGGAAGGAAGGAAGGAAGGAAGGAAGGAAGGAAATACATACTTCTCAAAAGTGGGCCTTTTGTGCTCATTTGAGGGCAAGAATTCTGGCTTATGCTCAGCAGATGCCTAACTAAAGACAAGGATGAAGGATTGTATGTAAAAGAAAGCTGCTCCATCTGTGTCGCTAAAGCTCACTTTTCAGAGGACCAAAAAGGTAATCTAAATATGAAAAAATGTAATCTAAAAAATTATTTTATGATATTGCTTTAAATAATTACTTCATTTTGGTTCACCCATGATACTCAGTACCATTATTTTTTTCAATCCCAGACTGTTCGGGAGAGGGGTTTTGTCCAAGTTTGTGCTCCTTTGTTCAAGTTTGTGCTCCTTGGTTCAGGGCAAATTTATGACTGTGAAAGTCAAAGTGAAATGCACCCAATGAAAAACAAATCTCAAGAGGAAAGTAGATCGCACAGTTCTACCTTTCTACCTGAGGATCAAAACTTCCCTACTAAAACCTAGGAACACTTACTGGTTTGATTTATGCTGTTGTACTTGGTGGTTGTGGTGGTGGTGGTTTATCTTCTTCAGTGAACCACTGCCTTACTTTGAAAAGCAAACATAAACCCAGTGAAGAAAAAAAAAAAATGGATCATGGAAAAAGCATTAGTACTGTCATTAACTCCCAAGAGAAAATGTCTTACTGGACCAGGTTTGTGAATAATTTCCTTGCCAACCATGACCTTGTTCTTCAGGCTCTCCCTTACCAGAAAGAGAGTAAACCATCATCCTGAAAATCAGTTTCTACTCCTTGACACCATCAGTAGAACCAAATGTCAACATCTCTATATTGGTTTCCTATCCCAGCATAACAAATTACCTCAAATATCATGGCTAAAAAAGCCACATTTATTATCTCACAGTTTACGTAGGTCAAAAGTCTAGCTCTGTTTTAGCTGCAGTTTTAGCTCAATGTTTCACAAAGTTGCAATCCAGGTATTAACTGGGCTGTGTTTCTTTCTGAAGCTTGGGATTCTCCTCCAGGCTCATTTCATTTCCTGGTAGCTGTAGGCTCCCATTGTTTTGCTAGTTGTTGACCAGGGGTTGTTCTCCATTCCTTGGTGCTTGGCCCACTCTATAGCCCTCCTCACACTTGCAATCTTTTTGACTTTGGAAAGGTTGAGTTCCTCTTAACAGCTCACCTGATTGCATCAGACCCTACCAGATAGTCTCCCTGCTGTGGTTTGAGTATTTCTCCCCTTCAAAACTCACGTTGGAATTTAACCCGCAATGAGGCCATTCTGAGAGGAGGAGGCCTTAAGAGGTGATGGGTCATGAAGGTTCTGCCCTCCTGAATGGATTAATCCATTTATTAACCAATGGGTTAATGGATTAATGAGTTATCATGGGAGTGAGACCAGTAGCTTTATAAGAAGAGGAAAAGACACCTGATCTAGCACATTCAGCCCCCTCACCATGTGATGCCCTGTGCCAATTCAGGTCTCTGCAGAGTCCTCACCAGCAAGAAGGCCCGCACCAGTTGTGACCCTTCAGCTTGAGCTTCTTAGCCTCTATAACTGTAAAAAACAAATTCCCTTTATTTGTGAATTACCCAGTTTCATGTATTCTGCTATAAGCGACAGAAAAAAGACCAAGACACTCTCTTTTGATTAAATCAAAGTCGATTGACAAGTGACCAAATCACAGGAGTGATATCGCATCATACCCGAAGGCTCTGCCCATGCTCAAGGGTTGGAGATTATATAGGGCGTATATACCAGGGAATGGGAATCTCTGGGACCACCTCAGGATTCCGCCCAACTAATTTCCATTTTCTTCTACAACCACAATATCCAAGTGGAAAACAGAGAAGTCTGGCTTCAAGCCCTTTAGTTTTCTTGGCAGAAACTCAGTCACAAGCGATGCATTGCAGATCACTTTTGGCAGTGCCATCTGGGTGCATCTGAATCAGCAGAAAGGGGAAGTTGTTAGGGCTGTAGAGGCTTTGGTAGACTCTTGGCATTCCATGAAATGCTGAATGCTACAGGGGATTGTCAGTTGTTTTGCTGATACAGAGACAAGGAAGAAAGGAAGGAGAGAAAGGGAAGGAGGGAAGGATGGAGGGAAGAAGGACTAACAAATTTTTTAAATAACCATTTTTACCACAATGAGATACTAACTCACAGCAGCCAGAATGGCTACTATTAAAAAGTCAAAAGACAACAGATGTTGGCGAGGCTACAGAGAAAAGGGAATGCTTATACACTGTTGGTGGGAATGTAAATTAGTTCAGCCACTGGGGAAAGCAGTTTGGAGATTTCTCAAATAACTTAAAACCAAATTACCATTTGACCAGCAATCCAATTACTGGGTATATATCCAAAAGAAAACTAATCGTTCTACCAAAAAGACACATGTATTTACATGTTCATGGCAGCACTATTCACTACAGCAAAGACAAGGAATCTTCCCCAGTGCCCATCAGTGGTGGATTAGATAAAGAAAATGTGGTGCATATGCATCATGGAATACTACACACCCATAAAAAGAACAAAATTATGTCCTTTGCAGCAACACGGATGCAGCTGGAGGCCATTACCCTAAGTGAATTAACATAAGAACAGAAAACCAAATAACGCATATGCTCTCTTATAAGTGGGAGCTAAACATTGGATGCTCATGCATATAAAGATGGCAAATCTCAGTACCATGCAAAATACCCAGGTAACAGACCTGCATGTCTACCCACTGGATCTAAGATAAAAGTTGAAAAAATAATGATAAATAAATATTTTTTAAAATTTCCTCTATGCATTTATTAAGTACATGTTTAAGGAAGGCCTATTGAGCCTCGAACTGGCTGAACTGGCTTAGGATCTAAGGATGCAGTGTTGGACAAATGACACATGCAACCTGCCCTAATGGTGATAACATTATATTGAGAAAAACAGCCCACTGCAATAAAAGTAAGCCAAAACACAAAAGTCACAAATTGTAATTTGCACTATTAAAGAAATTCCGTTCAGAAACTGTGTGCTATAGAAGAAAATATGTTAATTCTTTTATTTAACACACTAATGGTACATTGGTCAGGTGGCCGCATTTGCCAGTGTCATTTTGGCTTTCTGGGGTGTCATCTGTGTTGTGCAGACCACACCTTTGGAAACTGCTGTATTTTCTCTCAGTAATCTGTAATCAGATTAAGATTACAAACTCCTAGCTCAATGTGTGCAGCTCCAGACTCTCAGCAAAGATCTCAAAGCAGGACATCTGCAGCTGACATGTCTCCTCAATCTGCAAGGGTCCGGGTATCCTCCCTGCCAGACATCTGTGGCCATTCGGTAGATGCAGCCCCGTGGGGAGGGCTTACTTGGATTTTTATGCTCCCCCTAACAGGGAATTTCTTCTCTCTGAGATTTGCTTCTGCACAATTGGCTTCTGCTCATCATAATCTCCACACAAGTTTCGACGACTCGTTGACTCCAGGTCTTTTTGTTTTTTGTTTTTCCCTGTTAAATCGTGTATTCCTTTCCGGGTACGGAAACTGCATTCTTACTTAAAAGCAAGAACCCAAATTCCCTTCTCCTCTAGCCAGGGAACTAGTTGCATCTATAGCTCACATATTTCCATCCATCTCCAAGACAAGCTCAGCATACTGGAGGCATGTGCAGCAGATGTCTTCCTGGTTAACATTTTCCCAGTAGAAGGCCTGTTAACATTGAGTACCCAAACTTCAGAGAATGTTCACATTTATCCAATGCAACATTTGTGATGTATTTTAGGCTCCTTGTTGGCATTTTCCTGCAGATCTTTGATTTTCCAAGAACAGACTGCTGACGTTCGCAGGGTAGAAGGTGGCTGTGTCTGTGCCAGGTCTCAGTACCACTTCTCTCAATGCCGATGCCTCCTCTACCTACTTGTGATTTCCCATGAAAAACGCCCTTTTTTAATTCACCTGAATAAACTGCCTCTTCAACACTCCTGGATTCTAATACACTGTGTGGGTGTGGCAGGGGATGACACCACTTCCCTTCAGAACAAGCCTCTGTTTCTTCGGTAAGCGTGGGAGGCCACTAAAAAATTAATTGCAGCAAGTTGAAAAAGTCTCGGGCAACATCACAAATGCTAATACAGCAAGGTAAGAGGGGCATGATTGCCTTTAAAAAAGGCCTTTTCATTGATAATATTATCTCAAATGCTCTTAATGAAAAGAAAGGGTGCCACCCCTGGTTGCAGAGATCTCCTTAATGAGCTCCAGTTTTAAAGGAACATGAAGAAGGAGGAGTCTGCAAATGGAGATGAGCAGGGCCACGGTGAGCTGGGACTTGTGAAGTGTGCCAAGTTATCTGCAGCATCCACAGAGACTTTGTCAAGGATAAGCAAGAGATGAAGTGGAAGCAGTCGGAACAGATACCTTGGGTGGCATAGGTAACACAATACTATCCCATCAGAGCAAGAAATGTTTGCTACTAAGGAGGATGTTTTAAGCTGGTGTGTGAGTTATTTTTTGCTGTGCAACAAATAACAAACTTAGGACCTTGAAACAACACACACTCGTTAGCCCACAGTTGCCTTGGATCAGTTCAGATACAGCTTAACCGGGTCCAGCCCTCGGGGCTTTGCAAGGCTATAATCAAGATGTCAGGCTGTGGTGTCTGGAGCTGGGGTCCTTGTCCAAGATCATATGGTTTTGGGCAGGAATTAAGTCAGTCCTTGCAGTTGTAGCACCGAGGCCTTTGTGCTCTCACTGGCTGTCAGGCAGGGGTCACTGCCAGCTCCAGAAGCTACCCTCAGGCCCTAGCCTGTGAACCTCTCACAAAATGATAGTTTGTTTCTGCAGTGCCTTTCAGTTGTTCCAGGAAAGTGTCTCTCTCTCTCCAGCCTGCTACCATGGAGTCTTATATGACATAATGTAACCACGAGTGGGTGACAACTCATCTTTGCCATCTAAGGTAACGCAATCAAGAGAATGACATTCATCATATTCACAGGTCTCACCCACACTCAATGGGAGATGATTAGACAGGGCATGCATGACGCATATACCAAGCACCGGAGGAGCTTAGGGTTCAGCCTCTCATAGCTAGACAGGAAGATACAACAAGGTTAAGAGGGGCCAAAACCAAGAACAATCACAAGATGTAATCTACAATTAGTTTAAACTTAGTTCAGCATTCTAGATGCAGGTAAGAATTCTAGGTCCATTCAAGTTTACTGAAAGGCTGTCCCCAAAAACTGCAGGGAACCACTCCTAGTCATCCTGAAATATAGGCACGTCCCCTCAAGTCTGGAGTTGCCACCAACTTGAAAATAAGGCAAAGAAGTAGACTCCAAACCAAAGACTCACGGTTTAGTGATGAATTGTGAAATACATTAGACAAATTTTTCTCAGGCTCCTAGAGAATGTTATATTGATTACCAGGAGCTAGTGCTGATTCACTAAATCAGTTCCCTTCAGTCTAACCCAGTTCTTTCTTGATGCAGCCTTCAGTAGATAGCTGAGAAAATACTGAGAACATGATCCCCATTGACTGTAAGATAACTCACAGAGACGCTCTTTGTGGGGAAAGTGAAGACGTATTATCTGAAGTAAAGTGCCCGCTGTTTTTTTTAACTGCTTTACCTAGAAGTGGGTCAGCTATAAAGTGGGATGGACATTAATCTGAAGAACGGCATTTTGCAGTGAGGGGAAGGACTGTGCACTCAGCACTGGCCCACTCAATACTAAAATGGATGTTTTGGAATGCTTGTGGATTGCCTATTTTGGGAACAATGGCCCATAAAATAAATCACGACCTGGACATTCAATATCATCCCTACAAGCTTAGCCAGTTGGCAGCAGAAAAATCAGTTGGGCTTTCATATCATATGCTGCCTCGCATACAGTCGACCTTTAACTCAATACTATTTAACAGAGATCGAAGTAAACTACTCTATGTAGGCTCAGAACTCCACCAAGGAAATACACTATGAGGAATCCCTGGCTTAACAGCTTTCATGTGACAAACATCAATAGTTCTAGTGGCCTTGAGGCACAGTATTAACAAGAGCCAACAGGGAGAACCCACAGTCTACAGAGAGTTACAGCAGTGTATATTGCCTGTGCCTCACAATGCGAACAGATGGATAAATGGGTGTGTGTAGGGGGGGCGGTATGTCTCATCATCAGATATGTGTGGAAAATGTCCAGTCAAATGAAGTTAAGCAAGTTTCATTACTGTAATCCTTCCAGACGTCAGCGTGTATTTTGAATATCTAAGGGTAGACAATGATTTCACTGAGAATTTCATGGAACTAGATTCTGGAAGCACTCAGGGAAAAACTAAATTATCACAACACCAGGCTGTCCCCATTAGTATGCAATGTCTATATTTAAAAAGCTAAAAGTCAAAGGTCATCTGCCCTGGACACAAGACTTCTGGCTTGTAGAGGTCAGTTCTGAGGGCCTGGAAAATTCCAAGTTATTCTGGCCAACCAGAGCACACCCAGAGGGGAAGGCAGATGCAGCACAGGATACGCTCAAGAGGATCTCCCTCTGTCTGTCCATGTGCACTGCTATAAAGAAACACCTGAGACTGGGGAATTCATAAGGAAAAGAGGTTTATTTTGGCTCACAGTTCTGCAGGCTGTACAGGAAGTGTGGTGCTGGCATCTGTTTCTGGTGAGGGCCTCAAGAAGCTTCCAATCATGGCGGAAGGCATGGCAGAAGCAGACGTGTCACATGGTGAAAGTGGGAGCAAGGTAGGGGAGAAGGTGCCACACACTTTTAAACAATCAGATCTCACACGAACTCAGAGCAAGAACTCACACATTACTATGAGAGGGCATCAACTCATTCATGAGGGCTCCGCTCCCATGACCACCTCTAACCAGGCTCCACCACCTTTAGCATTGGGGATCACATTTCAACATAAGACTTGGAGGGGACACACATCCAAACCATATCATCCCCCTTCCTGTGTCTTGCCGTATCTCATTTTTAGTTGCCTTGTTCACAAGACAGCCTTATGAGCTGCAGAAGATGAAGCCATGGCATCCTTTCATCCCTTATGGTCTCTCTGCCCTCATATATGCATAACTATCAAGAGATAAGATGGTCTCAGCCTCTTAACAAGTTCTCAGTAGGAGGCCTGACCATTTGGGAAGCTTTTCCTTCCAAGTATTCATGGGCTATCAATTTAAAAGCAAGGACATTAAATCTACTCAAGATTCCTGACACATTCCTGGTTCCCTCCTATGGTAGGCTCCTTCTAAAGCGGCTTCTAAGAATCCCACCTCCCTGTAGGAGCCTCTCTGCCTATCTGTGGGCTGGACCTAATGATTCACTTTTAAGCAATGGAATATGGCAAAAGCAATGTGACTTCTAACATCAGTCGTAAATGTCTGTGACCAATCTATAAATACATAAAGCAGATTCATTGTTGCTGAGGGTTGGGATGAGGGTCCGAGGCCTACGGGTTGAGGGGTAATGACTGAAAATATATGAAGTATCTATCTACAGCTAGACCACCCTGAACATGACTGATCCCAGTTGATCTTGGAAACTAAGCAGGGTTGGGCCTAGTTAGAACTTGGATGGGAGACCACCTGGGAATGCTGGGTGCTGTAAGCTTTTTAAGATAAAATAAAATTTTAAAAATAAATAAATATAAAAATGAAAAGATAAGAAATCTCTTTTGAAGGTGACAAAAATGTTTTAAAATGTATTGTAGTGATGGTTGCATAAATCTGCAAATACACTAATAACCATTGAATTTTACAAAGTAAATGGGTGAATAGTATGGTACGTAAATTATATCTCTTTTTTGTAGCAAAACTTTGATAACATTTTATTAACTATAAGTATCTTTAAAAAGCATTTTAACGTCTCTTAAATCAGTTTGCATTTTACAATCAATAATGTCTTTTGATCACTGTTGGGATAGACTGAGAGCATTTTAAATTAAAATTTCTTCATGAGATTTTAGACCACATGGGTGGTGTCAACTCAGAATATAAATCTGCTTGCTGTTCAAAATCTTTTTCCCCTCGCTCTACTAGTGCTATGATTGAGACATGCAAGTTTCCTTGCTGTTTCTTTTCACATGGTAGTTTCGTTTATTTCTATCCTAGGCCTTTGGTTGTGAGCTGCCCTGTAGAGAAGCCCATATGGCAAGGAACCGAAGGCAGCCTTGGGACAACAACCAACAAGGAACTGAGGCCCTCGAGCCAATAAGCCTGCAAGCAAAGAAATCCTGCCAATAACACGTGCATGAGCTTGGAAGCAGATCCTTCCACAGTCAAGCCTAAAGATGACCATAGTCCTGGCCAACATCTTCAGATGCTGAGGACCCAGTTAAACGACCCCCAGATTCCTGACATAGAGAAACTTGAGATAAAGCCTCTAAAGTGGGGGCCATTTGTCACACAGCAACAGATAGCTCATATAATTCAAAAGAGTTCCTCGGTCCTCTCCTCAATTTTTTATTCTTTGCCAGACCTCTTTTTAGCTTCCAGAAAGGAGCCTTGAAAAAACTTCCTGGTGCAATGCCTCATGCAGGATTATGCAGACCATCCCTGCCCCCACTCCTTGACTCTCACCACTTTCCTCTCCTGGAATGTCCCCTTCTCTCTCCTTAACATGCATATGATGTTGAGACTTCCGTCAGGCCTTTGTGTCTTTTATGAAGTGCAAACCCACCTTCCAGCCATACACTCTCTTTCCCAGAGTGACTTTTCCTGTCTGGGAATTTCCAGGGCACAAGTTGACACATTGAGCAACAATATCTTATGGTATTTTTAATATGTAGGTCACCAATCAGGAAAATTTCTTTTAAATCGCTTTTCAGGAAAAAGAAGTTTATTTTCTCTCAATATTTATATTTCTGTATAAATTTTTAGAGATTTGCATTTCTTTTATCCATTGCTCTGATTCCATTTTTGCTTGCTCTTCTTCAGTATCCCATTTTATATAACTAAGGAATTCCCATTTTTGTCCTTTTCACAGTTATATTATATGGCATTGTATTTTTTCACATATTTAAACTTATTCTTATCTAATTCATATTAATTTAGATTTCCAGTTGTCTGCTACGTTGTAATATTGTATTTATGTTTAATTATTCCACATCTATGTGTGTATTTTTAGTACCCGAAATACCATCTAAGTTCAGCCACTATAGCTACTTCATCATCCATTTTTGGATTCTTAAGCGTGCCTTGCCCAGAACCTTTAAATGGATTTGCACTAGATTTACTACCTTTCTTGGGCTGAGAAAGTTATTACAGTTTTTAAAGCCCCAAACTTATTACCAGACATTTGGTAGCAAAGGAAAATTGGTTCAAGTTTTGGGAGGCTCTAACTCAAGATGAACTTCATTTCATTCAAGGTTCTTCTTTATCATCCTTGGATGAGATGAAATTTATGTGAAAGTGTTCTTACAGGTAAATAAAAGCTGACATAATAGAAAAATGAATTGTGACAGAATTCACTAAGAAGTTAATAACAAAGTAAATACATTCAAGAAATCCTTCCTAGGCTAACATAATTGAAGGTCGGCCAAGGTCATCATTAACTAATTGTGGACTGACTTCTCCATCCCCTGTTTAAAGGAAATAGTTTACATTCTTCTCCCACATACCCAATTCTCAAGTGATCTACAATCTGATTTGTGCTTTATAAGCTCAGATACATTTCAGCACAGCTTGTTTGATGTGGCTCTAATATCGAATACACTTTTAGAAAGCAGTTAATCAGACTTAAGAAAGCATATGTGAAGGATGATTATATTAATATATTTTTAATAGCTGTTTATTTCAAGGGCTCTTTGGTTTATAAAATCTACCCTTGTCTACAGTGCCATCCATTTAAATCCAGTTTGCATTCAGATTACTTAAATAAGTATTAATACATGCAAACACACAGACACACACACACACACACAAACACACATACACACATACTCAAAAAATCACTGCAGGGTTGAGACCACATCTCCTCACCCATCAACTCAAGGCTATCTTCTCAGCCATCCTAAGCAAGGGTGTCATGAGCGGTAGGGAAGAATTATTCAGCAAAGATAAAGCAAAATTTCTTCTGAGCTCAGAAAGACTGTTCCGTACCTACTATTCCCTGTGCAACTTTATGCTATGTTCTTTTCCTGTTGCCTTTTTAATGCATGTCATTTCACACCGAGAAAGTAAAGAAAACAGAGGATACTGGAGGCTGGGAATGCAAGGGCAAAGGGCGGGCTAGGGAGAGATTTGTTAAAGGCTACAAAATTACAGCCAGATAGGAGGAATAAGTTCTAGTGCTCTATAGCACTGTGGGAAGACAATCGTTAACATTAATATAATACATAGTTTCAAATAGCTGGAAGGAGGATATTGAATGTTTCCAACACAAAGAAATGATACCATGTTTGAGATGATGGAAATGCTGATTACCCTCATCTGATTACTATACATTATAGTGTTGAAACATCACTATGCATCCCATGAATATGGACAGTTGTTATTTGTCTATTAAAATATTTTTAAAAAGGAAAAAAGAATTGAAGATTCTCCATATATTCCAGCTGTCCTGGCAAAGGTAAAGAAGCCGACTTTGTCATTAGTAATGTGGGCATCTAGGAACCCCTCAGAGCCCCCACTGAAATCACACAGCCAGCTGTGTCACCTCTCCAGCCTCCCCACACTCCCCTCCCGCTGCATTCATCCTACCCTCAGCCCCTGCAAATCTCATATGCCATGCACGGCTGCTGCAAGTGTTCCCCAAGAACATCTCCAAGGGGAATAAAAAGGGAACGCAGAATTGGTGAAATCTCTAGTTCTACTGATCTATGTGCTTAGGCTCCAGTAAGGAGACTTCACCTACTCACTTCTGGTAAAGTGGTACTCAAGGAAACCAGGTCTCCATAGGACCCACATTCAGTGAAGGCGAGTAGAAGGCATGTGGCCATTCCTCCCGAGCAATGTCCCAGTAGGTCAATAAAAAACCTTTGCCCTCATTAAACTCTATGAGCTTTTATTTTTACGAGTTTAAGTTTCTGTTCTATTCACAAAAAGAAAAGAAAAAAGCTCCATAACATAGACTCATGAACTAAACAGAGATGATGAACTCATTTTTTATACAAATCCCTCCTTTTCTGTTTTTACCTTTAAACTTCCATCCTGCCCTCCCCTGTTCTAGTTTCTTCTATTAAAATGAAAAGTTACAACCAATGAATATTAGCTACTTTCTTCCGGGAAGTTTAATGTTACTTAAATTGAATAATGGTGCAGCATTAATAAGAGCAGATTAAACTTCCTGCTGCACCACTTAGTAGTTGTGTGACCTTGGGTAAGCTACATAAGCCCTTCAGTTTCCTGTGTGCAATATGAACATAGTGATATTACTTATCTCATGGGATTTATAGAATTAAAACATGTAAACCACTTACAATAGTGTCTGAGACATAGAAAGGGCTCTATGAGGGCGGGCTAAAAGTATCTGTAGACCCAGGCCAGGCGCGGTGGCTCACGCTTGTAATCCCAGCACTTTGGGAGGCCGAGGTGGGCAGATCACAAGGTCAGGAGATTGAGACCACCCTGGCTAACATGGTGAAACCCCGTCTCTACTAAAAATACAAAAAAAATTAACCAGGCGTGGTGGTGGGCACCTGTAGTCCCAGCTACTTGGGAGGCTGAGGCAGGAGAATCGCTTGAACCCAGGAGGCAGAGCTTGCAGTGAGCCGAGATTGTGCCACTGCACTCCAGCCTGGGCAACAGAGCAAGACTCCCTCTCAAAAAAAAAAAAAAGTATCTGTAGACCCCTATTCTAATAATATCACTTCTTTATCATAGCTTTTGATACTCCCACTATATAGCTCTCTTTTACTCAATGCTATGATGCCACACTTCCTGGACTTCCTCCTACTTTCATAAGTAGTCCTTCTCAGCCACTGTTACTTGTTCTACTCTTTGACTCAACTTTAAAGGCAAGTGGTGTCATTTAAAGACATTGCAAAACTATCCAGAATAACCAAAACTACCCTGAGCAAAAAGAACAAAACTGGAGGGATCACATTACCTGACTCTCACCATATACAAAAATCAAATAAAAATGGATTAAAGACTTAAATCTAAGACCTCAAATTATGAAACTACTACAAGAAAATATTGGGGAAACTCTTGATATTGGAGTAGGAAAAGATTTCTTGAGCAATACCCCACAAGCACAGGCAACTAAAGCAAAGATGGACAAATGGGATTACATCAAGTTAAAAAGTTTCTGCAAAGGAAACAATCAACAAAGCAAAGAGACAACTCACAAAACGGGAGAAAATATTTGCAAACTACACATCTGACAAGGGATTAACCAGAATATATAAGGAGCTCAAACAATCCTATAGGAAAAAATATAGATCAAAAAATGGCAAAAGATCTGAATAGACATTTCTCAAAAGAAGACATATTAATGGCAAACAGGCATATGAAAGGATGCTCAACATCACTGATCACCAGAGAAATGCAAAGGAAAACTATAATGGGATAGCATCTCACCCTGGTTAAAATGGCTTATATCTAAAAGACAGGCAATAACAAATGCTGGTGAGGATGTGGAGAAAAGGGAACCCTCACACACTGTTGATGGGAATGTAAATTAGTACAACCACTATAAAGAACAGTTTGGAGTTTCCAAAATAAAAAATAAAAATAGAGCTACCCTATGATCCAGCAATCCCACTGCTGGGTATGTACCAAAAGAAAAGAAATCAGTAGTATATCGAAGAGATATCTGCACTCCCACGTTAACTGCAGCTCTGTTCACAATAGCTAGGATTTGGAAGCAACCTCAGTGTCCATCAACAGATGGATAAAGAAAATGTGGTACATATACACAATGGAGTACTATTCAGCCATAAAAAAGAATGAGATCCTGTCATTTGCACCAACATGGATGGAACTGGAGGTCATTATGTTAAATGAAATAAGCCAGACACAGAGACAAACATCACATATTCTCACTTATTTGTGAGAGCTAAAAATCAAAGCAATGGAACTCCTGAAGATAACGAGTAGAAGGATAGGTACCAGAGTCTGGGAGGCTGGGAAGGGTAGAGGAGATGGGGATGGTTAATGAGTATAGAAAATCATTGGAAAGAATGACTAAGATCTAATATTTGATAACAGAACAGGGTAGACTTAGAGGCCAGTCATCCAGGGTTTCAGTCATGGTACCAGCACAGAGAGATGGCATGTTCAAGGGCAATTTCAGACACTTAATGAATGAGAAACGAAGTGTGTATCTGCAGAGGTGTGGGCAGGCTCAAGGGAAGCAGCAAGGGAGGGTGATGCTCTGAGGGACTAGCAAGAACATTTGGTCTCCCTCACCTAAATGTCTCTAGGTCTCCTTTCCCCTCCCTAGGCAGCATGAGTCTCCACCTCACCTGGTCGTTGTTGAAACAGGGTCTTAGTTGTGCTCGTGCATGAACAAACTCCTATAATATTAATGTGTTGATGAATCTGGTTGCCATGGTCCCCAGCTTCGAGCTCTCAGCCAGTCCCTCCAAGTTCTCTGCAGTACAGGTCTTATGAATGGCAAAGGATTCCTTTAAATCCGAGCCTGCAAGGCTGTCTTTTCCAATGTTCTTCTACTGAGGCACAGATGCATTCCTAACTTCCTGCTGGTACCATCACTCCTATTCACAATGTCTCTTTCTCCCAAACATCTGTTTCTCCAGCTGTATATTTGAGAAGATACTGCTCAAGTAAGAAACCACAGGGAAATATGTGGAGTTCTGTCCTCCATCACTGGGGTCCTGCCAACTCGCCTCCTTTCCAGCCTCAACCCTTACTGCCTTCTTTCTAGCCTGCCCCCATCTTCTTGCAAGATGCAACAGCCTGGGCATTTGAGCCCTCACCTTCCCTTGCTTTCATCTCCTGGCTCAAGAACCGTCTGTGGCTGTTGTGCATTAGAGAATAGAGCCAAGAGTTTTCAAGGTCCACCACATCTGAACCCAGGATGCCAGCCTATCCTACTCCCCAATGCCATGCTTCTTAATGCCTCCATTTACCCAAATTTTCAACCTTCTGATTCCTCACCACTTCCACGATGTACCGTGCACTTGCCAACTTTTCCCTGTCATGCACATCCTTCCCCCTGGTCTGGGTGCCCCTCCTGTCTGCCCCTGCACCATCCGGTATTTGGGCCTGACATCTCCCTTCCTGTTTCCAAAATATTAGATCAAATATTCCATGAAACCTGCCCTTACTAACGTGGCAGAAGCAATCAATCTTCTGCATGACCACAGCTCTCAGTATTTACATAACATACCCAGCTCTGCTTTCCATTTGAGTTTGAGTGTGAGTCTCCACTCTTCCTCCCTCTGACCCCATTAGAAGTTGAAGTCCCCAAGGACAGAGAGCACTGTAGCAGCAGCATCTTGATGTTTCTCATGGCGCTTTGCATGGAGTGGATCCTCCAAAAATGTTTGCTGAATTTAATGATGCCCTGTTCTGTCTCATCTTGACCTTCAAATAACTCTTCACAAGTCCCCTCTTTCAGGGTGAGGCACTAAATGTCTGCTAAAGCAAGTATTCCTTTCAGAATCATTTACTCTGTTCCTTAAGCTTGTGTAACATGTATAAGTTGTCAGTATTCACTGTATGAATAGATGAATGAATAGACATTGTAATTCATCACTTTACTCAAACAGTTGCTACAACAGCCAGGATTCAGTTGGTGGTTACATTAAATGGTCATTATGTTGCTACCAAAAAATCTGACTTCCTAACTTATCACTCTACAAATGTTTGTTCCCAGGCTACATAGGATGGGGGCAAGCACAGAAAATGACAGTAAATGTTGAGAAACTCTTAGTCATTACCACAATATCCAATTATGTGCACCCACCTCGTTGAGCAGGGTACAGACCAGTTCAAACATTATTGACCTTGCATGGGAAGTCATGGGATGAGTTGGAAAGTTGAAAACAAAGACAAACAAAAACAATCAAACTGCATTCCTTCACCACAGACAGTTTGAGAAGCATGGCTTTGCTGTAGAGTTTCCAACAGGAATAGGAGAGGTTTCTACTCCGAGCCCTCTTCTAGTACACCCAAGACCGCCCCAAGAGACAGGAGACCGCTAATCCTGTAGCCTTCACTGTCTTCCTCCCTCTCTATGGCTAAGAAGGTCTAGGTGAGTCATTAGAGTTGTCTTTCTGTTCGCCTGTGGAAACTGCCACACGGTACAGTCAAACCAGGCGTATGGAAAGGAGCTGTGTGTGAGCCGAGAGACTGAGGAAAGGCCCATAGAGGAACTTGCCTCTTCCTTTGTTTTCGTCTCTATAATCAGAGACATATTCCAATCTTCATTTGTTTGTTTCTGTTATATGCTAGGCAGGGTTCTAGGATGCATTACGAAACAGAACACAGGAAGAAGAGGAGGAGTAGGAAAAGAAGGAAGAGGAGGTGGGGGAGAAGGACAGGGAAAGGAGGAGGAGCAGCAGGAGGAGATGATGATCAGTAATAACAGTGGATATTTCTGAAGCCTTACTCTGCACCACTCACTGGGCTGAAGACTTCTGGTCCACTGCCACACTTAACACTCAGAACTTCCCTGTGATATAGAGGTTGAGGCCTAACACAGTGAGCAAGCTACTGGATCTGCTGAGCTTAACAAGGAAATTGTTTTTTAAAATGAGGGGTGGGGCAAGCACATTCCCAATTCTGACTTATATTCCTTAATCCTGGGACCGATGGAAAGCGCTTTCTAATATAAATCCATTTGGATTCAGCACAGATGAGCTACCAAAAAAACTGTCTGCACATCAGGAGCATATCTGTGTAACGATGTACCAAAATGGCTGGGCACAGTGGCTCACACCTGTAGGTGGATGGATCACCTGGGGTCAGGAGTTTGAGACCAGCCTGGTCAACATGGTAAACCCCGTCTCTACTAAAAGTACAAAAATTAGCCTGGCGTGGTAGAGGGCGCCTGTAATCTCAGCTACTCAGGAGGCTGAAGTGGGAGAATCGCTTGAACCTGGGAGGCAGAGGTTGCAGTGAGCTGAGACTGTGCCACTGCACTCCAGCCTCGGCAACAGAGTAAGACCTGGTCTAAAAAAAAAAAAAAAGGATATACCAAAACATAAGTCGAATTGTAAAACTGAGCATGAACATCAATGTATGAATCTAGATATCAAATGTTCAAAGCATTGAAACCTATGAAATTCCAGAAAATAAATCTTTATAAAGTATATTGTTTCCTGACCAAAATCTAAAAATGTTCATCTATTTATTACACTACTAGATAAAGCTCTAAAACAGATATTTATATAGTAGAATCTTGCCAAATGACTCTGTGATGGAGACTTGATGACTCACTGCTTTAAAGAAAGAGCCAGCCAAGAATGTGCCGAAATCTTTAAGATACCCATATAACAAACAGTGTTGAAGATAGAGATGTCATGTACAAGGAAATGAGAAAGATACTCAAAATAAAGAGAAAATATCTTGCATAGATAATTGAAATGAATGTGTTTTCATTTCCAAATATTAAACTAACACTAATCATGATAAGAGCTAAATCCCCAGGCAGGGCTTAGAAACCCAAGAGGCATGTGGGGCCCATTAACCAAAAGAGGCTTAAGCTCGGGAGATGACAGTATCTGCAAACAAATACATTTATTAAGAAAGAAAGTAGTTCAGCATCCTTGAAGAGCAAACTTCCTCCAAAGTGAAGTAGAAATTTATTTCATTAGTGAAAATGTCTATTTAGCACCAAATTGGCACTGTGTCCACATTGCCTGAGCAAACTATAAGGGGAAATTGGTGTTTATTTACATCCCATTTCTCCTCCCAAGGGAGTTGAAAGACTAGGAGGAAGCTATTAAGGAGACAGCCATATTTTTTCCATTGTTATCCTCATTTACGATATAGCCATTGCTCCGTCACTAAAATAGCTGCTGAGCCACTTGGTAAGGCAAAAGGGAATTCTAGGCAATATGGCAGACCAAGCTGACACAGACAGACCCTACTCCTTCTGCAAAGACTTCGCAACACTAGACAAAATATACGCATATTCCAGTTTAGGGCAGAGGGGAGACTGGGTGGGGAATGTCCTAGGTGCCAGACGCAAAGAAGTGATCCAAGTAGAGTCATAAGTGGCAGACAGTAACAAGACCACAGTGCCGTGTGTGACTTGTATGATAGGATCTGTGGACTGGGGTCTCGGTGCTCGCGAGAAGACAGGAGGCATGGCCTTGGGCCTATACAAGATGACTAAGCTAGTACTGGTCTCAGGGAAATCAGAAGTCTACATGTGTTACCCACCCATGAAACAGAGATGGGAAGAACTATCCACTGGCCAGGGACACAGAGGCTTTTCAAATCCCCAGGGCCTGGGTCACACAGGTAGAAGCAAAGAGGCTTCCTATGACATAGAAAATCTGGCATTGTACTATGTTGAGGGTACAGGCCCCCAGCTTTGTTCATTTCTTCGTTTGGAACTTGAAAGCAAGAAATTAACATAAAAACTCAAGGGGGACCAGCAGGAGCAAAAGAAAGAAGAAAGAAGGCAAGCACAAAAGGAGCTGAGAGAGCACACGAACATGACAAGCAGGGAGAAAGAGCAGCCGAGGACTGGAAATCATTATGCCACCTAAAAAAGACAACACAATAAGCTTCTAAAAAGGAGGGAAGAGGAAAGAGAAAGGATAGAAACCACACTGCAATAACAAGGTATTCTTTTTTTAAGAAAAGGACTATTTAGAGAAACACTACACAGAATTCTAGAAATGCACACGCATGCCCACACACAGAAACGTACATAGCTTCATTGGCATGAAAAACTCCATCGAGGAATGGAGGAGCTCCAGTTTCCAATAATATAGGCTAAAGTCAACCTCCCATTGAAAGCAACAAAAGAACCGGGTGGCTTGTAGTATCTCAAATCACCTGGAAACGTGGAAGACCTCAGAAGCTGTGGGGGCCTCCCAGGCTGGTTTTTAGGTGTATACTGGAACTAGGGAAGAAAATAGGTATCAGACACCAAACCTTTCATGCACGCCTTCACGCCACTGTGAGACTAGGAACTCACACCTGGCCTTTTGTTCTCATTCTAAGAGAAATCTAATGGGTCTCACAGAAGACCTTGCCCTGTATACTGGTGAGAACAGACAACAGATAAATTAACTCTACTGCCCACTCCTTAACCCAGACGACTTGATCTGAGTGGAAAGGAAAAGGGAAAGAAAGCAAAAAAGAAGGACACACACATGGAAGTTGTGACCACTGACCCACCCTAACTTGCTCAAGAAAAAAGAAGCTAAGGATACCTTCTGTCACTTTTCTACTCACCATTGTTCTGAGAATCAGAACACACACATAGATGCAGGTTTTAATAAAAGACTTCACATCTTCATAATTTTCAGACAAGATGACTGTCAAATCATAAAAATTCTAACTGAATCTACAAAGAAGCTCTTGGAACTAATAAGAGAGTTTGGCAAGATTTTTGGATACAAGGTCACTAAACAAACATCAACAGGGTTCCAGCAACAATCAACCAGAAAAAAATATGTTAATAATCCCATTCACAATAGCAACAAACAGCGTAAGTTACCTAGTCACAAATCACACAAAGAAGGTACAAGATCTATATGGAGAATACGGTATGGACATAAGAGAAGATCCTGCAATCTCACTCCTGGGTTATACCCTAGAGAACTGAAAACTTCTGTATATGCATATATAGAGTAGGTCTAAGCATAATCACCCAAACCAAGAAAGAACAAAAATCTCCTTCATCTTGGTGAATGAATAAACAAAATGTGGCCCATCTATACAACAGAGTGCTATTCACCAATCACATGAAATGAACTACTGATACAACTTGGGTGAATCTCAAAGGCATTATGAGCTAAATAGGCCAGTCTTAACAGGTTACATATTGTACAAGTTCATTTATATGACATTCTCCAAGAAAAAACTGTGGTCCTGGAAGACAGATCAGTCATTGCAGGAGTTGGGATGGACAGGACGTAACTGCAAAGGAATAGCATTCAAGAGTTTCGGGACTGGCAGAACTGTTCTATATCCTCATCTGACTGGTGGTGACATGTATAAAATTAATAAAGCTGTGTGCATTAAAAAGTAAATTTCACTGTACGTTAATTGAGAAAATAAAATTTTAAAGTACTAGAACTTTTTTAAAATCCAGTTTTTAAAAAACTGGATCTGATGTGATGGGAAGATAATTCAATATGGTAAAGATGACATTCTCCTCAAAATGAATCTACAAATTCAATGAATTTCACAAAAACCCAAGAGTTTAATAAAACTTGACAAATCGATATTAAAATTTTTAATGAAGAATAAAGATCTAGGTGTAACCTTTTGGAGACAATTTGAAGAGAGGAAAGACATGGCTTACCACATGCCAAGAAATATTATAAAGCCCTAGTAGTTAGAACCATGAGAAAGGGGGATAGAGATAGATAAACAAAACGTGACAGTGTGCACAGTTACACCAGGAGATTTATAGATTGCTGTTCATGCACTATTCACAATAGCAAAGACATGGAATCAACCTAAATGCCCATCAATGATAGACTGGATAAAGAAAATATGGTACATATACACCCTAGAATACTATGCAGCCATAAAAAAGAACAAGATCATGTCCTTTGCAGGGACATGGATGGAGCTGGCAGCCATTATCCTTAGCAAACTAACGCAGGAACAGAAAACCAAATACCGCATGTTCTCACTTGTAAGTAGGAGCTAAATGATGAGAACACACAGACACATAGAAGGAAACAGCAGTCACTGGAGCCTATTGGAGAGTGGAGGGTGGGAGGAGGCAGAGGATCAGGAAAAATGACTAATAGGTACTAGGCTTAAGAACTGGATGATGAAATAATCTGTACAACAAACCCCCATGACACAAGTTTACCTATGTAACCAACCTGTACATATACCCCTTTACGTAAAATACAAGTTAAAAAAGTATATAAATTGGTGTTCATGTATATAAATTCAAATCTCTCTATCATCTATCAATCATCTATTATTTATCATCTATCACCTCTCAATCTTCTAGCAATCATCTGTTGCTTACCTATCATCTGTCATCTATCACTTATTTATTTCTATCAACTATCTATCTACCTAACCATACTCCAGACACAAAAATAAATTCTAATCAGATTAAATTCCGAAAGGTGAAATGCAAAACATAAAAAAATCCTCCTAAAAATCCAGAAGAAAAAAATACGACAGAAAAAAATAAAGGATATGAAAAAAGCATGCCCCAAGGGCCATTAGTCAAATAAAAATTAAAGCAATACAATTTTACTTCACACCCATCAAATATGTGAAGATGCAAATGTTTGGCATTGAAAACCCTGGCAGAGATGAAGAAATGAACTTTTTCAACAGACGTTATCACAGCAGTTTGGATTAACAGAAAAGCTACAGACAGTCCGGACTTCCCATCTGTTACCTTCCCCCACCTCCACAGTCGACATTTTGGTACTTTTGTTACAACTGATGAATTAATACTAAGAAATTTATTAACTAAAGTCCATAGTTTGCATTGAAGTTCACTCTTTGTGTTATAATTTTCATGAGTTTTGACAAATGTGTGATTAACTTGTGTCCAGCATTAAAATATCACGCAGGATCATTTCACTGCCCTAAAAACTCCCTTTTCCCCCGAAACCCTGGTAACCACGGATCCTTTTACTGTCTCTATAGTTTTCCTTTTTCCAGTATCTTTGGAATTATACAGTATGTAGCCTTTTCAGGCCGGCTTCTTTCACTTAGCAATATGCATTTAAGTTTCCTCCAGTCTTTTGGTGGCTTGATAGCTCGTTTCTTTATATTGCTAAATAATAGTCTATTGTCCCAGTGTGCCACAGTTTGTTTATCTACTTACCCACTGAAGGACATACTGGTTTCTTACAAGTTTTGGCAATTATGAATTAATGGGCTTTTTATATATCGTTGGAGAAAGACAAAATGTAACAACGGCTTTGGAAGATAAGGTTGCAACATTTAATGCAGTTGAAAAATTCTTAAGGAAGAACGAAGACCTAGGTATAGCCTTTTGGGGACACTTTGAAAAGAGGGAGGAAGGGCATGCCTTACCACATACCAAGACTTACTATAAAGCTCTAGTAGTGAGAACCATGAGGAAGGGCCGCATACACAGAGCTCAGCACTTCCATTCCTAGGTACACATCACAGAGAAACTCTTGCCAGGAAACATACAGAAAAATGTCCATTAAACACTTTCTGTAATGGGGAAAATTGCAAACAAACTAGAAGTGTACCAATTATTGTATTGGGATAGGAGACAATTCTCTATGAGGCTCTCTCAGATGTCTGCACATTTTCTCAGCAGAGGCACTGGCAACTTTTGTTCTGGATGATCTTTTCAAGAGTATTTGTATGGTGAACAGCGTCAGAAGATAGTGGTAGTGTCTCCCTCTAGAACAAAGTTTAGGCAGACTGGCTTACTGGCCATTGTAAAAGATCTGAGTTTTCTAATTTCAGGGTTCCTCGGCTATGACACCGACTGACTGCATGTGTAGAAAACACACGGAGTCTTCCACGTCACCTCCATGGAATTCAAGGCACAAGGAGAACTGGTACAAACATGAAGCTCCTGATGTTCATTGTGCAATGAGTAACAGAGTCCATTGTCTGATCCAGGAGTTTCATGATTTCTGTCAGCATCCATAGTACTGTGACTGGCAAAACTGTTCACATGGAAGTAGGGTAAAATCTCAGACCCTCCTCCGCTCTTGAGAAATGGATAAATAAAATTTTGAAGTGGTTATATAACAGGCTGCCATAGAACAGAATAAATAAATTAAAACAACAGCTATCCACACAGATAAATTTCAATAATAGGCCAAGCACGGTGGCTCACACCTGTAATCCCAGCACGCTGGGAGGCTGAGGTGGACAGATCACCTGCAGTCAGGAGTTCGAGACCAGCCTCGCCAACATGGCAAAACCCCGTCTCTATTCAAAATGCAAAATCAAGTAGAAAGATCAGCCCAGCTACTCTGGAGGCTGAGGCATGAGAATCGCTTGAATCCGGGAGGAGGAGGTACAGTGAGCCGAGATTGCAGGACTGCACTCCAGCCTAGGGGATAGAGAGAGACTCTGTCTCAAAAAAAAAAAAAAATTCAATAATATATTTTTAGGTGAACATAGCTAAAGCACAAAATAATATATCCAGCACTTCCATAAAATCAATGTTTCTTAGGGCACATACACATGTGTAAAATACAAATGGGCACTGACATATGATCTTCAGGATAATGCTTAACTCAGGAGAAGCAGAATGGAGGAACTGAAGCAGAATTTCTTAAATCTTATGAAAATATCTAAAAATGCTAACATGTGTTCCTTCCATCAGCTGGGTATAGAAGTTTGCTATATAGATCTACAGTCTTTATATGCAATTCTGAAAACTTTGCTCTTAATTCTCTTTCAAAAATTTTACAGTGGCAAAAACCTAAAATGAAATGAGAGAAGCTATTGATAGTCTTTATTTGCCTCACTTTATGTGACTATTCAAACATTTCATGCATAACTATGAAGGTGTTTGATTATGGTGTGCTCCCCCAGCCCCGCCAGCAGTGTGGCCTACTCAATGGCTTATGCCCATAGTTCATCTTTCTAAAATCTGGACAATTCTGAATTCTGAGTCTCCATAGCTTTCAAGATTTGAGGTAAGGGCTTGTAATCTTGACATATTCTCTTGAAATACGATATATATATATTACATATTTTATAATTTAAAGGTACTAAAATGAGGGCCAGGTGTGGTGGCTCATACCTGTAATCCCAGTACTTGGGAGGCTGAGGTGGGAGGACTGCTTGATTCCAGGAGTTGAAGACCAACCTGCACAACATAGTGAGACCCCCCCACCCCATCACTCCAAAAGAGGAAATAAAAAATTAACCAGGTGTGGTGGCGTGCACCTGTAGTCCCAACTACTCAGGAGGCTGAGGCAGGAGGATTGTTTGAGCCTGGGAGGTCAAGGTTGCAGAGAGCCATGATTGCACCACTGCACTCTAGCCTTGGGAACAGAACAAGACCCTGTCTCAAAAAAAAAAAATATATATATATATATATATGAAAAAGAAAAAAGCTCTAACACTAACTAGCTCCACCACTTTTAAAATGTAAAACCAAATGTGCATTGCAGAATGCACATGATTCTCTATAAAACAGAGCTCAGGGCATAGGTCAAGGAGCCCTTGGATGCATCACATCAGCCTGGTGTCCACTCCTAGCCTCATAGTGACAAAAGGAAACCTGTCCCTTATGCACAGCATGGAGAAGACCATTCTGGAAACATTAATCCATGGTTTTCATAATTCCTAGAGCATATTCTAGAAAACAAATACATTATTTTAAAACTTGGTAAGATAAAATGATACAAGATTTTTCTGTAACTATGAAAGAGCTAAAGCTTACTTCTGTTCATATTGCCCTTACGGTCCCTGCTTGAC
Organism: Trachypithecus francoisi; assembly: GCF_009764315.1. NCBI lineage: Eukaryota > Metazoa > Chordata > Mammalia > Primates > Cercopithecidae > Trachypithecus > Trachypithecus francoisi. The sequence continues at coordinate 126,445,028 of NW_022681471.1, read as the reverse complement.
TATTAGATTCATGCCTGACCTAAGAGCTCCAGGTCCCCCAAGTGATGAATACAGCTGAGCACTTGTGTCTTTGGACAGGATGCCTCTTACACAGCTCTTCAGAAGCTTTTGGCCTCTCTAGTCTCCTGTGCCATCACCCAGCTCTGCACAGGCTCTGAGCAGCTCCATGCAGCTGCACCCTGATACCTGTCAGATTCATGTTGGGAGCCTCCTGCCTTCCTTCTCCCTAAGGGCATCTCTGTTGCAGTCATGGTATGGGATAGCTTGGGTGTCCGCTGACTGCACACTCTGCGACGCAGGGAAATGGTTGCCTGCTGAGGGCGAATGTTTGATCAGAGGGGTTTGGAGCCAGATGACAGATGCTCTCCCTTCCTCACCCTGGCTGGCTGGTCTGAAAAACATTCCCGCCCTTACAGACAGTGTCACCGAATGGAGTAACCAGTAGCCCCTGGTGGTGACCCACTGGGTAAATCGCTCCTGAATTAGATCCTCCTCTCTTCCTGCCCAACCCACCTTGTCCGTGGTTTCTGCCCATGGGGGTTACTCTCCAAAATAAAATGTCCTATCTCAGGCTCATTCTCTGAAAAAATTAAGCCAAAATAGCCTCATGCCAGTCTCACATTTCCAGGTAGGTCCAGGTATTTTGGGAAAAAAGGAGACTTTTCTCCTAACTCTAAAAAAAAATCCCAGATAACCTCAGAAACTCAGAAAACCATTTCTGAGTTGCTATCCATTTCTGTGCACTACTTCTTACCTAGGGCAGTAAGATCTTCTCTGAAGCTCAAGTTTTCTTCCAAAGCACTCACCTAAATTGCCCCTGTTGGCAAACAATTCACAAACCTGCCTCCGGTGTTGTCAAAGACCAAAGCTGACTTATTAAGACACATCCGTGGTTTCCGGGCATTTTAATTGATGGTAGCTCGGTTTAATTCATGCCTGTGTGCGCAGGCCCTTTGATCAGAATGAGCACTTGCTTTGCTTCTCTGGTCCTAACGATGAGCTTCTACCCATGCATCCGACTGGCCTGACAAGAGTCACACACTGGAGCTTGGACTTCGCTTCTGTGACTTCTAAGCGGAAATAAAGCAATTGACCTGCGTGAGGAAACACCCCCGGGCTAGACTTCTCTGCTTGGTGTCCTGCTCAGCGCCTTACACTGCACAAAACCAAATCCAAATCATAATTGAGCCACAGGACGTCTTCCTCTGACTTTCCGTGCTAGCACTCATTCTAACTTCTCTTCGGCATGTTCTGTGAAGCAATAAATAGAACTAAGCGTCTTTTTAGGACATTTTTTATTGTAACATGTTTTTTTTCTGCCTCCTGCCATCTTATTATGTTATGTCACCAAACACCAGAGAGACACAAAACAGATGTTCCCAATAGGAGCAAGCACAGAGGGAATTTCCCTATCAGAAACCATGACGAGGAATCTCTTGGAAATCAGATATGCTCATGGTGATACTATTTGGAGCCCTGAATGTAAGGTGGAGTGAGCGGCTCACACAGGAAGGGTAGCACTAAGTTTATCTCTGTGGAATAAGGTAAAAGGAAAACAATGTCTTGGCAGTTAAAAAGGAAATGAAAGATCAAATGCTTATTGTTACAAATGCTTTGAGATAATGTCCAAGTTTCTTTGTGGCATTGGAAAAAAAAAGTTTCACAAAAATGTTGTTTGGAAGGAATATACTGCTGCGTAGTTCATGGACATTTTTATAAACAACTATTTTTTCTTGGAATGGTATTGGTGCATTGGAGTACAACTGAATTTTATGTCTGACATATTTCCATACACAAAATTCCATATCCCCAAATTCTTACCTTCTAATGTGTACAGAAGAAGAATGATAATGTGAATGAAAATAAGAAAGAGTGAAAAATAAGAATTTATAAAGTCCTATTTGGTTCATTACATATATTTAAGACAAAGATATTAGATTATTTATTATCTTGCAGAACTCCATGCCCCTTTTTACAAATACAAACTGAAATAAGTAACAATATAGCTCACAGGCTTCCCATTGAAGAAAGCAGATTTAGCGCATAGTTTACATCGTTTCTCTCTTAAGACTTCTTAAACTGATGGTAAATGGGTGATCAAAATAACAAATCCATGACAATAAAAATGTTATGGTGTAAAGCTATTGACAGATATGCAATTTCAACTAAATTCTACATCAAAGTTTCCTAACCCCAGCACTCTTGACGTCTGAATAATTCTAGATTATGAGGGCAGCATCTCCGTAATATGTGTTTAGCAGCATCCCTGGTCCCTACCCACTCAATGCCAGTAGCATTTTCCCTCACCCCCAACTACAACAACCCCAAATCTCTTCCAGACATTATCAAGTATCTCCTGGGGGCACCATCATCCTCGTGAAGAACCAATGGTCTAAAGACAGAGAGAAAATGAAGGAATGTTTACTCACACAACTGAGAAGAGAAGGCTGCAGCCTAGAACATTTGTAGACGGTACCACAGTGTAGAAGACAGGTACCACAGTGTAGAAGACAGGCAAGTTGCACATCAGAGCATCCAAGAAAGTCTAACAGGGATGCTACTGTGCAATAGAAGATCAGAGAGATGGAAGGAGTGAGGGAGCAGAGAATACTGAGACTGAGTGGAGTCTGTAGGCAGAACAGTAGAATAAATACATGTGTACATACACACACGTGCAACACACCCATATACACATGCACACCCATGCAGATACATGCCCTCAAACACACTCATACATGCACACACATCTGGATGCACATGCATGCACACATACTCTGTCACACTCATATATGCAACAGGCAGAATGTCCATCTACACATGAATAAACAGTATGTGGTCTACCCAGACGATGAAACATTATTCAGCCAGAAAAGGAATGAAGGACTGACACATGCTACGACATGGATGAAGCTGGAAAACATCATGCTCCGTGAACGGAGTCAGACACAAAAGGCCACATGTTGTATGATTCCACTGATATGAAATATCCAGAATAGGTAAATGCATAGACACAGAAAGCACATGAGTAGTAACCGGGAGCTGCGGGAGGAGGAAAAGGGTAGTGACTGATTAGTGGATAAGGATTTCATTTCCGGATGATGAAAATGCCCTGGAACTAGACAGAGGAATAATCTTGTGAATGTACTTAATGCCACTGAGCCGGAAACTCGTATGCTTAAAATGGTCAATTTTATGTGTATTTGACTCCATTTTTAAAAAAAGAAAAGAAAAATAACTCTCTTGGTGTTGGGAAATCAGATTACTCTGGGAGCCGAAGGCCAGGTGTTCCCACATTGCTGAGAGCAAAATGCAGTAAAAATCTCTGAGTTCAAACAAATTGGATTGAAATCCTGGTTACTACGTATGAGTGAGGTGAGCGTGGACAAGTTAATTTTTCTACAGTTGGATTTCCTTTCCTGCAAAGTACATTCCAGGATCGTCCTGAGAGACAATGAATGAGGCAGATGGAAGCTCCTGGCACAGAGCAGGCCCTTCGGTGCTCACGGGCGGCCCTCCCAGCCTCGGTGGCTCCATTCCACTCAGCAGTGTACCCAGCTCTTCTTCATAGCCAGCAGTAGCCTTATTACGCGCTCACCATTTGCAGAATGCAACAAAAATCTGCTGCAGCTTTTTTTTTTGGCCATGGTTTTCTAGGTGAAGGACTCATTCCGCTAAGTGTAACCTTCACTTACAGAGCGTAGAATGAGCCTGATGCTTAACTGAAGGACCACAAGCATAGCTATAATAATATTCAAGCAATATTTTCAGATCATGCAAGGGACTCACTGTGAGATTTCAGCCTCTATTTAACTGGTAGGATTGTTTTCACAATTTCTGTCTTACAAAAAACTCGACAGCAAGAATCTCAAAAAGAAGCTGAAACAGATTGCATATGCTTTGTGTCTTCCAGAACTGTAGCCCTGCAAGCATATTTGGCCGAGTTAATGGTCTTTATAAAGGGCTAGCTGCAGTCACACTTAGTGTACCCCCTTTAGCCAGCTGAGAAAACAAAGGGATTAAGACTGCCAAACTTCACGGTGGCTTTGTGAATCTTCTCATGTCTCCCACGAACGCCTGTAAGATGGAAAATCTTTGCAGGCCAGCAAGCTGTCCAGGCAGCAGCCTTCTCTTGCCTCTTCATCTTCCTGAGCCCCCTCCATCTCCCTCCCCCACCCCCCAGCCACAGCCCGCATTTGCAAAACACAGCCTTTGCTTGTCCCTTTCAAATGCATCCCAGCCACTGACAGAAGCCGGCTTTGTTTTTAAAAACTTCCTGTAATAGCTCACCGAGGTCAGGCCTCAGTTCTTGTAGGCAGCTCTCATTCAACTTAGGTTATCAAAGGCTTTCCTTGCCACTGTCAGTTTGCCAGGCTTAATGGGAATAAGCAGTGTAATGTTCCTATTAATTTTTTTTTTTTTTGAGACGGAGTCTCACTCTGTGGACCAGGCTGGAGTGCAGTGGCACGAACTCGGCTCACTGAAACCCCCGCCTCCCGGGTTCAAGCGATTCTCCTGCCTCAGCCTCCCAAGTAGCTGGGATTACAGGTCCTATTAAATATAAGAAGCATTTTGAGCAAATATCACAAGGGTTCTTCTAGCTTTATTTACAATTTGTGGTTCTCAACTTGGGGCAATTTTGTCTCCCGGAAGATCTGAGGCAACGTCTGAAAACATTTCTGGTTGTCACAGTTGGGGAGGGAGGGTTGCTACTGGCATCCAGTGGGGAGAGGCCCGGGATGCTGCCAAACATCCTCCAGTGCACAGGACAGGATCACCCCATCCTCTTGCAGCAAAGAAATTAGGGGTCCCAGACGTCAATTATGCTGAAACTGACAAAACTTGACTTAGAGGAACACCCCAATAATTTAAATATTCATCTCACTACCCCCCAAACAAAAAACCATAACTCATAGAAATTTTTCTTACCTATTCATTCTTTACATATATATTCATTGCTGAATTTGTTTCTGTCTTGAGTCTAATTGGGACTTGCACGGCGGGTTGCTGCAGAGCCTTTGTGCACATTCCTTCCTTGTTTTCCTCGGGAAGTTGCTAGGATAGAAGGGAAAGTCTGCTTGTTTATTCCTAGGATAATCGATGGTGCAGACAGGCCGGGTTCCTGCAGTACAGTTAGGGTATTTTTTTTTTAAGAGATAAATCAGATTCATGCAATGAAATAGCAGGGTTTTTGTTGTATTTGGGTCATTCTTCAATTTTAAGAGAATATATCTCAGCACAACATCACCTGAACAAAAGAGAACTAGAAGTGAAATCCTTAATTAGGTAATAAAGTTGCTCCTTGCCCAAGGAGCTGAGTCCTCAGAGGGAACAGGCCTGGCCTTTAAAGGGCAGAGTTCTTCCCAGATTCACAAAGCAGGAGATAGAGCAGTGCTTCCCAAATGTTGATATACATCAGAGTCCCCTGGAGAGCCTGTGATGGGGCAGATTCCTGAGCTCATGCCTGAGATGCTGATTCATTGGTTCTGGGATGGGGCTGAGCATTGATATTTTGAGCAAGTGCCCAGGGAAGGAGTGAACCTTGAAAAGCAAGCCTCTGTAGTGTAAAAATTCACATCTTAATACCAATATCACCTGAAGAGACTCATGGCTCATTACAATTTGTCTATAGAAGATCCTCATGGTCCCAACCAACTTCTTTCCCATATGTACTTCAGGCTCTGAGTTGCTTCTGTTAAATCAAGTTTAGCCTGAAGCTGCCTCCTTACATCTTTTAAGTTCAGCTTAAAGATTTTCTTGTACAATTGTGAACTATAGCCTAAATGGAATTGTAAACAGACTATAACCTACTCTTGTGCCAATCACTGAGTTTTGGCCAATCACAGGTGACCAACTGTTCAAATCGTGTTCAAATAAGGCAAATGCCTAGCTGTAACCAATCTGGCTGTTTCCGTACCTCACTTCTGTTTTCTGTACGTTACTTTCCTTTTTCTGTCTATAAATCTTCTTCCATCACGTGCCTGTGCTGGGGTCTCTGAGCCTACTCTGACTTGAGAGGCTGCCCAATTCATGAATCATTCTTTGCTCAATTAAACCCTCTTAAATTGAATTAGGCTGCAGATTTTCTTTTAACACTTCTTCCTGACTCTCCTATTTGGTTTTGTTGCACACCATGCAGTGTGCAATGGAAATTCTGGGGTGGGACAAGGTCAAGGACAGACTTGAGACAAGAAATACAAAGCACATGAGGCAAAGAATGGAACCCCTGTGAGCATATTTGTCATGGAAACACAACTTTACAGTGTGGCAATTCTTGGTTCACTCACTCCAAAAGGAGCATGGCATGGTGCCATCAAATGTAAGTATCAGATTAACAACAAACAATGTTTAAGACTACTATGCATGGTGATGGAGTCAAAGGTATGAAACTAGACTCTGCCCTTAGGGTGTTATCAATGACTTGGAATCCTGGTCCACAATGGGAGAAGCACCGTCGTAAGCACTGGTGCCCTTGTGCAACATAGAGACTCACTCCTGAAAAAAGAAACATAAGAGATTTTGAGGTGCTTGTTTTTCTGCAGGCAGCATGGATCCATTTTATCTATAATGTTGCTTTTCATGGAAACCAGTGACTAAAGCAACAATGGAAATATCCACAGTAAAACACTTGGAGCAAATGGCACTTGGACAGAGTTTGTCCATGGAAACATCTGACCTCTCTCTGAGCTCCAGAATTGCAGGATTATTATTTCTATGCTCTTAAGTTGTCAAGGGGAAGACCTGCCTATCGGAACATCTGCATAACTCGGAGTTTTACTGAGCAGTAGAACATTTTGTACTTCTCAGATCCACATTTGCTAGTCTGTCCTCAAAAGGACAATGTGAAGATTAATTAATCTAATGTCCATGGAGCACAGAGGAGCTGAAAATGTACCGCAGACAGATCTGGCCCTCACTCAGTCAACCCTGTCGCACAAATTCAGTTACAGCTGGCTGGGTCTTGAAACATGGACATGATACGTATCCCTCCTTTAGAGGGCTTGTCATTGAAATACCTGCCATTTCTCTACTGTCCTTCCGAAATCAGAGATGTAAAGCCTGTGGTTTCTTCAAGGAAGGTTAAATAACTGGCCTTCATATGTGCTAAATAATGACTTTAGTTTTGAAACTCCAAGGAAGCCAAGAAAGGCTTTCTATTTCCAGCTTGCCAGAGGAATGTGTTTCAAACCTGGTGTGCAACCCTAGTGTGCTTCAAACCCGGTGTGCAACCTTTGCAATAACTTGGCAGGCTAAAGACCACAGGATATCGGGCCATGGGAGCAGTGCCTGAAGAGCACAAACCACCTGATCACCCTGTGGTGGAGACTCTACTCTGGAATGCGAGAGCAGAAGGAAACTACGAAGGCATTGCAGGGGCAGTAGGACATGCCAGCCTTCCATCCACCTGGTCCCAGACATTCCCCATCACATTCCCCTGTCACATAAGAAACAATGCACCAACTGCTTTTACATTTTAGTCCTTAGATGGCTATTTCTGTGCCTTAACTTTGTCAAGATCAAGACAAAAAGGAGTGTGGATCCGAGATAGCAGCATTCGCTCAGCCTAATAGGAAATAGGATCAGGCATCAGGCAGTAACTGAAATGAAAGCAAAATGGATGGTAATGAGTGAAGATGTTTGTGAACTATCCCCAAGAGGAGACGCCTTCTTGCTTAATATAAAAGGCATATTTCTCCAAAGCAACCTATAACTTCTGTGAACCCATAACCAGAGTCCAAAAGGTAAAGGTTTTTCTCAAGAGCATATGACCAGTCAACACGAGGACTCGTGGAGGGGAGCCCACCAGACCCTCCCAATTCCAAGCCCCAGTCCCTTTCCATGAGCCGTGTGGTATGTATGTGTTTATTTATTGCCAACATTGTATAGCACTGCCTGAAATGCGCAGAAATGTAAAAATTACACTTCTTTGAATTGACATATCCTAAACCACGTATGTAAACATGAGACCTTAAATAGGACAGAAGTAAATGATTTCTGTCTTCTCCTTATATTTGGTCTGCAAATTGACACAGATACTGTTAGAGAAATACCAGGGGTTCAGTCTAGGTCCTGTTGCTCACTGCTCAAAAGCCAATCACTGAGAAGACGATTATTGCCAAGGAAGAAGGCTTTAATCGGGTGCTACAGCCAAAGAGATGGGAGATCAGTCTCAAATCCATCTCCCTGACTGACTAAAACTAGGAGTGTATATAGCAGAGAAGAAATGTAACAATGTGTGAGAAACAGGAACTAGGGAAGGGCAAGGAAGCAATCATGATGAATAAGGGGTGCAGCATCTCACAATGCAGTGATCTGGTGAGTTTCAGTTCTTTGATACTATATTTAGAGATCTGAAGGTTGTTTCCTGAAGGATCTCAGATATAACAAATACAAGTTTCAAGCTTTGAGACCAGAAGGGTCCATTTCTATGTTTATATTTAAAAAAAACTATCTATGGGACTACTGGGTCAGTTTCAGTTGGGGGCACTTGTGCCCCTCGGGGGACATTTGGCAAAGCCTGAAGACATTTTTGGCTGTCACAACTGGGGTGAGTGGTGTACCTGGCATCTACAGAGCGGAGGCCAGGGTTGCTGCTAGATGTCCTCCAGTTCACAGGGCAGCACTGCCCTTCCCCATCCCTACAAGAAAGAACTACCAAACCCATGATATCAGCAGAGGCGAGGTTGAGAAAACATGACCTAGACTACATAATTATATCATAATATCTAAAACAATAATATCTAATAAGATTTGCTATAGTGGACCAATCTAGGAAACAGTCCATGTGGATTCGTGAAACACACATTCTCACTAAAATGTTTGCGTGCTGGCTAAGTGGAAAGATCAACAAATTGAAACAGGGTGTCACACCTGCCAGTCCTTTCTCTGCCCCAATTTGTAATCCGCAACATTAGGGCATGCTGAGGTGTTTTCCATTTCAAAAGGCCATAAACTGCAACTTGATGATTTTTCAAATAATCAGAATATTTTTAACACAAGTAGCTGCTCCCAAATGCTCAGCATTAATGACTAGTTAAGTGTTATACAATGATCATTTCAAAGCTTCAGCCTAATTTCCCAGGTTCATTTGTTTCCATTTTTACTACAGTGTTTTTATGTAAACTAACATCAGATTTATTTTCTTAAACAGGTAAACTTCAAATATTAATTTCTGCTATGTGTTTTATTTAGTAAGTCTATATTTCATAAACAGTAAAAGATGACTTATTTGTTTGCAAACCAAACCCCTAGCAGAATGTCACAATGTAATTACTACTTTTTAATTGTTTAATTATTTTTTATAACATAAGAAATCAAAACTTGTTTCTTGTATATCTAATTTCCACTATTATTTATTGGCTAAAATAATGTGGAAATGATAAAAAGGTAAGAAAACAATCAATATATCTTTTACTTTCCTACAACTGCAAAAATACAAGCCTAGATGGGTCAGTAAATCTCCAAATCTTCTATGTACCTAAGTCGCAATTACAAGCCAGTGGTCGGTGAACTTTATTTTTACTGATTCTGAGTGGCCAGAAGACATCACCTTACAAATCTCTTAGTCACATGGTGCTTGAGAAAGGAATTTTGTACCTTTTATTTGTTTGAAGGCGCTAAGAATGTGTTTTGGGGACATTACAGAACCACGATGATGTCAATGTCTTCCAGCCAAAGACTCACCAGGAAATCACTTGTAGATAATTATAGTTGGGTTGACTGACTCACTGCAAGCAGGAAGAACACACATCTTGAGGGACCATGAGCATCTCAGTAAAAGGTTAGAAAAAGCTCGTTATAGAACACAGGCTTATGTCACGTGACTTAGGGGAGGCTTCAGAAAGCGGGGCTTTGCTTGTGGCTGGATGCTATCAGAAGGCAGAGGTCATTACCTAATTAGGCATCTTGATACATCTTGTCCAGAAGGCAGGAAGTAAGGCTACAACAGTAATTAGTAAAGAAGCAGCAGTCAGGAAAGTGGGATGTTTGCTCATTTGGGTGGTTTGGACAATGTTCATGTCTCTCCCCACATTCGGATGAGATTATGGAGTGGCCTTGTAGTTTCCTGACCCATCATGGTCAGAGTGGCCTTGCCTGATGTGGGGGTCCTGTTCAACCGGAGAGCATCATGGCCTAGCTGTGAGGGCCTGACTGACTTCCAGCTGTGAGCCACATTGCCTTGCTGGATGGTCATCTTCCTCCCACTTCACCTAAGAGGCAATTCTGTCTGCTGCAGTCTAAGTTCACAAAGAGATTGCTTCTGCCGGCTGGCAACAATCCCTTCTCTCATGCTGGCTGCAAAGAGAAAAGTCTCTCTGGAGGCCTATGTCATCCAAAGATTCAAACTAAATCCTTAATTTGATTCTTCCCTTCTGAAAGCCTTATTTCTCATCCTTCCCCATTCCCTGAAGTGAGTAGGAACTCACTTGGAATTGGGTATCATATTTAATGTATTTAACCAGGGCACCAACACCTCAGACTGTATTCCAGTTAGGTGTTAGAGGTTCCCTGATTTGCCTGGCTCAGACTCTTCAGTTGTTGGATTTCAGGGAGGTCCAAGGTATCCAGGGACAAGCCAGGGTTATGGATGGGCACTCAGGAGCTAGAAGCAGTGGTTATTTATCAAGTCATCCAAAGGTTAGAAAGAGTATGATATTTTTGGAAAATTGAAGTTGAGTTCTGTAGTCCATAAGTGCGGAAAAAAAATCTAGGAGCCAGTTTGTGTGTTGCTAGGGTGTTACAGGTTGAATTATTTTCCAGATACTTTCACTCTGTCCCTTTACTTTCGTTTTATTTTTTATCTTTTATTTTTTGTAGAGACAGGATCTTGTTGTGTTGCCCAAGCTGATCTCAAACTTCTACCCTCCAGCAGTCTTCCCACCTCGGCCTCCCAAAGCGCTAAGATTACTGGTGTGAGCCACCATGCACAGTTATCCCTTTACTTTCTTAGGGGAAATATACTTTCCCACCATATTGGAGTTAGCCTTGGCTATATGACTTGCTTTGGCCAATGGGAGGTTAGTGGACTTGATATGCAGAGGCTTGAAAGAATAAACGTGTGCTGGCTGGCTCCCAGATTTGTGGATATGCCCAGAGAAATCAGCAGAGCCACCCAAGTGAATCCAACTTAGATTAACCAACCCCAACACCACCGCCCATCAACTCACAGACTTGTGCACTGGTAAATGCTCATTATTGTATGCTGCTGAAATTTTGTGATTGGTTGTTATACAGCAGCAGCTGACTGATACACTAGAGTATAAGACCACTGATTTATAATTCAGCCAATCACTTGATTATTTCCATCTGTCATCCAAAAATAAATTCCATACTGTACAGATAGCATGTTTAAGGTCATGGGTACATTGCCCAAAGTTGATCATAAAACAAAAATAATGTACTGACAAGAGGGGAAAATGAACATGTTAAGGCAATAGGATAATAAGGTTATAATTTCAGTGGTCACAAATAGTACTGTCAGAATGCAAAATAAGATATTTATTCATTTATATATTCATTAAGCAATGTTTATTGGTAAGAAAAATACAATGCAACCAATACTGATAAAAACCAGGAAGACAGTCGTGGGATAGACATTTTCCTATCCTCATGAGGGTGATAACAGAGGATCTAGAGGTTTGCAATGAGAATTTCATAAGGATTAAAGAAAAATTAAACTCAATGGATTGGACTCCATGCTCCAGCCCCTTGCTCTCTCCCCACCTTGTGTTCTTATCACTGTGTTTCTTGCAATGACCAATCAGTCTTCACTTCTTCACGGGCTGAGACCAGAGAAAGTAAAAAGGGAGAGATTTCTGGTGCCCCAAATTAAATTTGCATGCCTAGAAGTATCCTGAGACTCCAGAAGCACTTCCCAGTGAGAGCTGTGAACATCCCTTTCCTGGAGATATGTAGGCAATGGGTATGAAAATAGTCTTGGGGAAAAGTTTGAAATTCAGTTCTGCCCCATGGAGATTGGAGAGCAGAACCAAGTGATTGTAAGAGCCCCAGACTCTCTGGTTGGTCTCTGAAAAAATGACTATCCCTGCGCAGGTTTTGTTTCCCATTTTCAATTCAGCTGGCTGAATTTGAGGTCATTAATGGATTGTTTAATGTGTATTCCATTGTGGCAGCTAGTCTGCTTTCAGAAATAAGCTAAAATAATCAATTTCTAAAAATATCCTCCAAGTCCAATTGCTTTTGGCATATCAGACACAGGCAGCATTTCCTACGGAAAGTTTAGCAAGTGGAATATTTTTGTAAACCAGACTCAGTTGCAGTCATCACCACACTGACAACCATCTGTATCAGTCTACTTATCCCTTCCCATTTTGTTCAAGGGAAGTGAAAGTGAATGGGCAGAACCCGATGTGTTCCAGGAAAGTAGAATAGAAAAGTAATGGAGGCATAGACGTTAAAGAAGGAGCCGTGACATGCAAGTCACTCTTTTACTTATATAGTCAATAAGAGTGTACTCACAATACGTGCAAAAAGAAGCATTAGGAAACCCGCTGAAAAGAAAATTGTCAGTTGGTATCACCACCAACAACTGGACTTAGTGGCCTGCTGCTCCCGATGTGAGGCCTGCGAAGGATGCAGCTGCATGTCGGTGGCATGCCTGCCCCAAAAATGTAGAACCCGAACCTAATCCTGGGAAGTTTCAGGCCAGCCAACTTGAGTGTATTTTTCAAAACACCTGGCCTGTACCTTCTGAAAATGCCAATGTCATCACAGGCAAAGAAAACACAAAAACTAAATACAATGTGGATCAGAGAATCCTAAATAGGGGAAAAGTTTTCCATGAAAAATATTCTCGGGAAAATTGGTGAAATCTGAATATCAACTGTATGTCTTACAATAGTAATGTATCAGGGAAGGTGGCGAAGGTTAATGAGTACAAAAAAACATAGTTGGAAAGAATAAGACATACTATTGAATGGCACAACAGGTGACTATAGTCAATAATAACTGTACATTTTAAAATAACTGAAAGATTGGATTGATTGATTGATTGTAACTCAAAGGATAAATGCTTGAAGGGATGGATACCCAGTTTTCCATGATGTTATTATTTCACATTGCACACCTATCTCAAAACATCTCATGTATTCCATAAATATATACACCTACTATGTACCCACAAATATTAAAAATTTAAAAAAGAGTAGACAATACTATACTACGCTGTGATAAAAACAGTAATGTATCAATATTAAATTTCTCTCATTTGATAATCATGGTGGGTTTTGGAGATATGCTCTAAAATATTCAGGGGTGAAGGTATAATGTCAAAAATTCACTTTCAAAAGGATGGTTGGATAGTTCAGAAAACACACAGATAACAAGCAAATGGGGCAAAATGTTATCAGTTGGCGAATTTGCTGAGGGGTCCTGGGAATACATTCTAGGCCTTTTGTGATTCCTTTATAAATTTTAGTCTTTCAGAATAAAAAGTTAAGAATTCTTCAGCAAAATTTCTTAATGTTTAAAAACTGTGGTAGCATAAATTACTAAGAAATCCTTTACCCCACCATCTGATACGTAATCAGATTGAACTTTAATTCTGTTAGTATGAATTCTTCGTAAAAATGGCATTCAAAACAGGAAATTTCTTGACCTAAGAAATAGCTGCTTAACCTTAGCTAGTTGCTCCGTGGAATCCACAATTTGTTAGGACTTACAGAATGACAATACTGATTTTAAATTTGAAAGAAATTATACAATTGGAATAACCAGTGTTATTTTTATAAAATCAATTGCCATATTCAACCAAAAAGGTAAGATTAGTGGGGGGTGGTCTGACCCCTAGGCAGCTGGAGTTCCTAATGTAGCAGAAGATCTTAATGCATGGACCCAGATTCTTGTCTACACTTGACTTGGCTGCTACAAGATTAGCTCTTTTTTTTTTTTTTTTTTTGTCAAAATGGCTGCATTTTTTAAATAAAGTTGTTTGATTAAATTTATCAACGATTAGCCGAATCAGTATTTTCTAAGTTAGTTGAAAAAAAAAAACCAAAACGAATTTTCTGTACATTAAGTCACGACTGGGGCATTCTCAGAAAAAAAAAAAAAAAATGTTTTTAATCAAATATATCTTTATAGGAGAAAAGGAACTTCAAGGTCTTTGAAATACATCAATAAATAATTTTTTGGTCCTCATTCTTTAAAACATTTAAACGGATCATATTTGGAAGGAAAAGACATAAGTGGCAAATACATTGTAAAGGAGTAGGAATACCTCCTTGAATGGGCCCATCCTTTCACAGGAATACGTAAAATCTTTCTTATTATTCTTAATGCCAGAAAGCCTGAAAGGCGAATGTTTTGCTGACCTCCAAGAATGGCTAAAGCCAATGCTCAGCAGTAGGCACCAAAAAAGCTTCCAGGGTTGCTGAACGCTGAAGCATGTCGTCTTTCTGCCTACAGTAACCTCCCACACTTTTCTCATCCCTTATGCCATAAACCCACCTCTATCATGTGCTGGGCTAACTCCTGCTCATTCTTCCAAACTGCTGTATCCTACAAGTGTCTCCATACCCCAGAATGCCAGGTGTTCCCTTAAGTCTCCATACCCCTGACTTCTTCCAGCATAGCACCTGTTAAACACTGCGAAACTGTCTGTCTTTGGTCTTTCTTTTCACATGATCATCTCTGACAGCACAGACACTGTTCTTCTTACTCACCTTTGTACCTCTAATCCCTAGACGGGTATATACGGCAAAAACTCAGTAAATGTCTGCTGGATGAATGATTTAGACACCGTAGCCCATCCTTCGTGACACACTGATACCGACCATACTATGTAGGCATTTTCTCTTTCCCCACATTTTTTCTATTTAAAAAATAAAACTAAGTGTACGCTCTGCTCATGGAGAGTTACAAGTTCAAATCAAACACGTGAGCTCTGACTCAATCTGCACCATCTGCCCATTCATCTGGAGATCATCTGATTTTCTCTGGGATTTTTGTAGGGCAAAAAATGCATTATACGGACCAGAAATAAACTAGAAATTGTAGCTGCAGCCTTTTGTGGGTCAGGATATTTTTTTTAACATTTAGGGAACATTGTCACCCCATGGGAGACTGACTACTCCAAATTGAAACTCTCAGTTTTATTCAAGCTGGTAACTTTCCTTCTTAGGCTCACCCTTAACAAAGCTCCAGAATAAAATGTTCCAGGGTGACTGAATGCTCATTCGTAAGTTAATTGCTTGTAGCAAACCATGGCTGCCTGATAATACAAATACACTGTACATTTGTCTTTCACAGTTCTTTGTGTAAAATGACAGGCAGCTAGACTACATTTGAGGGACTTGTTTATATAGTGCCATTGCTGAAAATAAGCACTTCATCATAAATCCATTAATCAAAACTAAACCAGTGATCCTGCTTTTCTCCAAAAGAATATATCCATTTTCCCAATGCATTACAATAAGTTCAATGAATATTAAACTCACGATGACAGTGATTCTCAGAAAGAGCATTTGGCAGCTCTATTCTTTAAAGTATTTACTGGGACTTTCAATATGATAATCCAACACACTTTGAAAGGAGCTGGCAAGAGGACTGCAACAATCCACTGTGCCTTCCAATCAGTAACTAATTCATCACTACCAACTGGCTTCTTCAGAGGACAGAACCAGCTCTGCTGCCCAGGCTGGAATGCAGTGGTGTGACCACGGCTCACTGCAGCCTTGACCTCTCAAGCTCAAGCCATCCTCCCACCTCAGCCTCCTGAGTAGCTGGGACTACAGGTGCATGCCACCACACCTGGTTAATTTTTTAATTATTTGTAGAGATGGGGGTCTCTCTATGTTGCCCAGGCTAGTCTTGAACTCTTGGGCTCAAGTAATCCTCCCACCTTGGCCTCCCAAAGTGCTGAGATTACAGGCTTGAGCCACCACACCCAGCCTATCAATGACTTTTAAGAAGCACAATGGAAGATAGTTGATCATGATGTCTGTGACTATTCCTTGCAGCAGCACCCCTCATTTGGGAATGTCTGGAGACATCTTTGGTTGCTGTATCCTGGAAGAGCAGTGCTATTGGCATATAGTGGGTAGATGCCAGGGATGCTGCTAAACATGCTACAATGCACAAGACAGCCCCTCGCCACCACAAAAAATTACCTGGCCCAAATTTCAGTAGTGCTGGTGGTTGAGAAGTCCTGCCTTATAGAAGGTTAACAGATGTAATTTCCAGATTTGTGACATTCAGTGTGGCAGTCACTAGCCACATATGGCCATCAAGCCCTTAGAATGTGGCCAGTTCACACTGAGATGTATTGTAAGTGAAAAAGACGCGCCAGATTTCAGACTTAGTGTGAAAACGAATGTAAAATACCTTAATATTTTATAATGAAATTTTATATTAAAATAATAGATTGGATGAAGGGTTAAATAAAACATCTTATTAAAATTAATTTCATATCTTCCTTTATACTATTTTAATGTCTACTAGAAAATGTAATATACATATGTGGCTGCCCTGCATTTCCCTTTGGACAACACTAGGCTGGGGGGTTCCTCCTGTTTCCTTGATGATATGCTGTCTCTATCCATGTAACCCACATTCCGATAAGTAGTTCTCTCAAAGTAAACTTAAATTCAAAAAGCAGCCATTTGCTATATTCATATAAGGTAAATAAAAGTGCCAAGTTATTTAATCAGATCGAAGATACATGAAGTACAAATTAAAGTTTCCCTATTTCTGTTGATTATAATACCAAGCTGAGATGAAGCAGATGAAGCACGCAGATGCATTTTCCTTAAGCGCACATCGTAAGGAATTGACCCCTTAGCAAACTGTCCAAGTCGACAAATTCAAAAGGTGGAAGGCACAGAAACGGGGCTTTCAATAGCAAGCAAATATTATATGTCCAAGGAGAGTCAAGCACAGTTTCTTACTCATTAGAAAGAATAAACCTGAAAAGAGCACAAAAATTAGGCAAATCTGTTAAACTGATGATTCATCAGACTAGCAACCCTTCTAAACACAGCACAACAGGGGCAGGGCTGGATGGTAGAGAAAAAGCCACAGGTCCTTTCTTAAAGATCCACTTTAAAAGGCAGGGCAGACAGTTGAAAACATTACACTATTGAAACATGAGAATGAACAGGGATATTCCAAATGAGAGTTCAGAGTCAAAACCAGAATCAGTGAGGTGCCATACTTGGGCATGGAAATAAAGGTAGAATTTAGACCAGCAAAAAACCATGTTATGCATAAGACAGAAGTAGAAAGCAGAGTAAGATAATGTTCCGAGCTGAAATAAGTATGATGCTTGTGACTGAGACAGTCATACAAGCTGACTTGCCAAGGCTTTTCATTTATGTTGAGGAGGGTGTAGCAACTGGGCAAACTTCTTTGTGATGGGCCTTAACAACCAGAATGAGAACTTAGAACTTTATCCCATAGGCAACAGGGAGACAGAGAATGGTATGGAAAGAGAGAGAAGTATAAGGAGAACATTTAAACGTGTACATGAGGTGAATCAGAAAGAGAAGAAATGGCCAAACAACATGTAATTAGCTTAAATGTATAATGATGAACCACCAGGCTGGTAGTACTGTGTCTAGAATACAAGATGCCAAGTGAACATCAGAAACAGAAAATAAAGATGACTCCAATTTTGAGTTGGAGTAACTAGGGAGGAAGGTACATAGATATAATAATGAATGCCATGGGGGCATTGACATCCGGATGACTGATTGTTGGCTATCAAAGCTGGGACTAGGGTTCCAAGAATAGAGCTATAAATACAAGGATCAAACTAATAGATATACCATGTTGCCTATTATTTTCTAGGACATTAACAACAGTCTGTGGGCTAGGTTGGGAGGTAGGTTCATCTCCACGCTACAAAGAGGTCAAGGCTGCTTGACCATTGCATGTTGGAGCTGGACCGAGAACTCCCAGAGTTCTATCTTCTAGGATTGCTTTCATCTCAACGTGCCACACTTTTTCCCTCTAAACTGTGCAGATTCTAACTCACTGAGGGTGGTCAAAGTTATAAATAGGAATTCTGAGAGAGAGAGAGAGAGAGAGAGAGAGAGAGTCAACGAAGTTGGGCAAATCTTGAATTGACAGAAAATCCTGATTTCTAACCTAGATCCCATGCACTGGGTCCAGTTAGGACCATCCATGATGTTCTTAGTTTGTGCACCCTTCCTGCCTCTCAGCATCATTGTCCACTTGTCTATACCCTAGGTTCTCAAATTCTATTACCTGAGAACCTTGGTAAGGCATGATAATACCCGCTGAGGTATAATGACCCATATAAGCTTAAAAGGCCACCCACTTTGGAGGTATTTGCATTTTAACAAGGGTCTCTTGAAGACACAGTCCTTCAAAAGTCTGGAATAGTAACTATGATTCAGTGATTCAGATGGTGGAGTTGGGGGAATATTTCTTCATGATAATCTTCAAATCCTGCAATCAACATATGCATAGGGCCTGCCTTATTACAAGGATAAGATGTAGATTTCTCCTCCCTGTACTCCGAATTCTATTTCCTTGGAATGCCTTCCAAATGTGATTTAGTCATCACTAGAAACCAGTATCTACACCTGGAAGGAAAAAAAAAAAATGTTTTCACCAAAGTGCTAGGTCACCTCCATGAAGGAAAATACGAAATACAGGGCTGTGACTCTTCCCCAACTCATCTCTAGGAGGATAAATGAATATCAAAGAAGTGTGCCGAAAGATGATCAATGAGGAGCTAACAACTCTGCTCCCAGGGAGTTATCACAGTGAATTTGGTGCATGGAAAACCAAAGCTCTTCCATGCTCATTCCAACTTCAGTTTTAAGGGAATTTTGACTTTGTTGCTGTGATATGTAAGCCTCCCCTTAACTCCACTGGCAAATGCTTTGATATAGAAAATAAGTAGCAGGCAATGAGTTTCACACGCTTACCTTGAACTCTAATGAGCGGCGATTTCCCCTCTGGTTTCTGAAATTAGGCGTGTCACATGCTTTAACACAATCAGCTTGTCCTAACACCATGGCAATAACTCTCTGTGCCTGCGGATAGGAAAGAGATTGCATTATCGGTCTAGTATTCATCATCAACAAAACACCAAGCAAATGTGTGGTCAGCATTTTAAAGTGTGAAAATATGTACAACTATTATGTATCAATAAAGTATACTTTAAAGAAAGAAAAATAAAGTTATGTGTCCTGGCAATGAGAATACCATCATGCCTAGGAGTTACTAAGTACCAAAATGATGACTGATAATGGTGTTTAAATATTTTGTTGAAAACTATTCTCTAATTTTCAAAAACATTGAGGCCAATCTTAAAGCCCACGTATTTCACCAGCCAATCTAGTTATACTGAGTGTAGTAGGAAGTATATTATTCTTGGCAAAAGAAAAAAAGACTGATTAAAATCTCAGATAATCAGACAAAATAACTTGGCTTCTAAGTGTTGTTAGTCACTTCCTGACAATCCAACATTTCCGAGTAGGATTCAAGTTTTCACAGGAAATGTAAACTCAGCATTTCTACCATTTTCTTCGTGTAAATACAGAAGCAATAAAGGAGAAGAAGAAAAAGTTTTTCTTTAATTCATTTTAGTAAAACAAGAAGAAAGTTAAAACCCCAGACCTCAGTGTTAAAATGACTACAAATGTCAGTGGAGATTGATCAGGGTGTGTTGCAGAGGAGACAGAGGTAAACAAACACCACGGGGATCCCACAGCAGTTGGAGATTGCCAAAGAGCAGCAGAAGCACGCTTCCCAATACAAGGGGCGCAGCCAGAGGCACACAACTTGAATCATGTGTTTGCAAGAATAGAAGTCAGGGTGAACCAGCTTCAGTGGAAGCCTCCTGCACCCAATTAGGTTCCAGAAGCAGAAAAGGTGAATTAAATGAATTATATTTGCAGGCATTATTATGTCTTTATGGCATCGAGAAAAGGAGAAATTTAAGTTGTTAGCAAAGAAATTTGAAAAACTAGCCTCTGTTGGCTGAGAAACAAAAGCTAAAGAAACGTATATGTGGCTGGGAATGGTGGCTCACGCCTGTAATTCCAGCACTTTGGGAGGCCAAGGCTGGCGGATCACCTGAGGTCGGGAGTTTGAGACCAACCTGACCAACATAGGAAACCCCGTCTCTACTAAAAATACAAAAATCAGCCGGGTGTGGTGGCAGGTGCCTGTAGTCGCAGCTACTCAGGAGGGCGAGGCAGGAGAATCGCTTGAACCCAGGAGGTGGAGGGTGCAGTAAGTCTAGACTGCGCGATTGCACTCCAGCCTGGGCGACAGAGCAAGACTCCATCTCAAAAATATATATATATATTCCAAGGACCAGTAAGCACATGAAAATTGTTCAGCCTCATTAGTCATCAGGAAAATGCAAAATAAAACCACAATGTGATACCACCGTACACCCACCAGATGACAAAAATTGAAGACTGACAATACCAAATGACGCTGAGGAATTGGGGCAACTCAAATCTCATGCATGCATGTTGGCAGGAGTGTAAAATGGTACAACCAGTTTGGAAAAAAGTCCAAGTTTCTTCAAAAGCTGAAAACCAACCCCATGACCCATTGTATCAGGATGTTCTTGCATTGCTAGGAAGAAACACCTGCCACTGGTAATTTATAAGAAAAGAGGTTCAGCTGGCACACAGTTCTGCAGGCTGTACAGGAAGCATAGCTCCAGCATCTGCTTCTGGGGAAGCCTCAGGGGGCTTTGACTCATGGTGGAAGGTAAAGCAGGAGCATGCACAACACATGACCAGAGCAAGGAAAGGGGAGTGGGGGCGGAGCAGGTGCCACACACTTATAACCAACCAGATCCAACAATAACTCGCTATTATGAAGACAGCACCAAGATATGGAGGATCCGCCCCCATGATCCAAACAACTCCCACCAGGCCCCACCTCCAGCATCAAGGATTACAAATCAATATGAGGTCTGGGCGGGGACACATATCCAAACTATATCATCCAGCAGTTCCACTCATAGGTATTTGCCCCATCCCATGCCAAGGAAAAGGGAAAACAAAACATACGGGACCACAAAAAAGAGCTGTGCAAGAATGTTCATAACAGCTTTATTCAGAAGCACCAAAACCTGCAAACAACCCAGGTGTTGGTTAATAGGAACACAGAGAAACCAAACATAGGATAGTCATGTAATGGAATAGCACTCACCAGTGAAAAGCAACAACATGGAGAAGTCTCCAAAAACATTATGCTTAGTGAATGAAAGAAGGCATCCACAGAAAGAGTGCATACCACACAAAGTTCTAGAACAAATAGCTCATCTATGGTGGTAAAAGGTCAGAGCAGTGATAGGCTCTGAGGGAGGGGGCATAAGGATTAACTGGCAAGAGGCATGAGGAAAACTTCCAGGGTGATGGTAATGTTCTGTATTTTAATAAGCATTACACAAGTGTATGCTTTTGTCCAAACCCAGTGAATGTGCACTTAAGATTTGTGCATTTCACTGCATGTAAATTTAAGGTGAAAATGAAAAATACTACAAATATTAAACTCTAGTTCGTGATGTGCATGCTGAAGTATTCAGTGGGATGTACACTGGTATCTCCAATTTACTTTGAAACGCGTCAGAAACTAAGATGGATTAGTGTATACAGGGCCGAATAGATGGATAGATACATGTTAAGGAAGGTTAGTAAAATGTTAATGATAGAATCTAGGTGGTGTGTAATGGGTGTTCACTGTAAAATTCTTTCAACATTTCCATACACTTAAAAATCTGTATAATAAAATGTTGGAAAAAGTCTGAAGAAACTAAAACAGTAATGAAGGAAGACTAGCCCTGTATATAGCATGCCGAAACATAAATAAAACCTTAATATTTAACTTAAGTATAAAGAAAGATCAATGGAACATAGTAGAAAATTCAGAAATAGAATCTCCAATATGGAAATGTAGTATATGTTATATGTGGCAACTCAGGTCAGAAGAGAAGAAATGGATTGTTAAATAATTTTGAGAGAAATGAGCTGCCTTCTGGAAGAATATATTTGGTTCTATGCCTCACACCTTATGCCAGGGTAACTTCCCAATTGATCAAATATTTACATATATATAAATATGTAGAATTCAGTGATAAATAAAAGAAACCATGGGATAATTCTTCTGTTAATACTAAGCAGGGAAAGTACTTTCAACTATGACCCAAATGCCAGACATGATAACAGACTAATGAACTCAACCACAAAAACGTCAGAACTCTTCAAGCAAAACCACAATAAGCAAACTAAAAAGACAGATGGCAAACTGGGGGAAGATTGTGAGATCTCATAAAGTTAATTTCTCTAATAAATAAGTAGCTTATAGCTACAATGAAAAAAAGATGGAAAACAATACGAACAAATAATTCAACAGAAGACAAATGGTTTTTAGTCCCATACAATATCCTCAACGACAAACAATAATGGAAAAAATGGATTGCCATGTAGTTTTAACTTGCATTTTTATTGGAAGTTAAAAAAAAGCTGCAATGTATAATTCACTTTAAAAAGGAGAGAAAGAAAAAACACACACACACGCATATACATAACAACACATAAAAATGTGCTCGTAGATATTTTTAAAAGCTCCAGAACATGCATGCTTGTTCAGGGTGACAGGGAGGTTTTTTAACAGCTTATCCTTTTATACTTTTTAAATTTTGAACCATGTAAATGGAATACCTAATTTTAAAAATTAGATTTAAGAAAGTGAGAATAATTATATTGCAAACAAAGGCAGCAGCGTGGGAGGCAGCCAAGCTCCAGCCCAACTCTGCTACTAATTAACTGGGTGAACTTGGGCCAGTCTCTTGGAATCATTGACTATTCTGGCTGCAAAGAATCTCAGAAATATTCTCATTCCACACATGTTTCATGGAATAGGAAACAGAAGCACAGAATAAATTAAATGACTTAGCCAATGTCACATGCAGTCAGTTTACTGCAGAGCCAACAAAAGCTGTTGATGTGTCAATTTCTTCTTAGATAAGACGGGAGTACTGCCATTAAGAAAAGGCAAGCTGCAGAGATGGGGAGAAAATATTTGCAAATCACATAACTAACAAAGGACTTATATCCAGAATGTATGTTTTTAACTCTCAAAACTCAACAATAGGAACAAAAATAAAAACCTAAAACTGCTTAAGATCATTAGCCATCAGGGATATTCAGATTCCTGAAAACCACAGTGAGATACTACTGTGCATTTATTAGAATGGCTAAAACTTTAATTTAAAAAGCCTGACAATACCAGATTGGAAAGGATATGGAGTAATTAGAACTCTCATGCATTGCTGGTATACAAAATGCAAAATGGTACAACCACTTTAGAAAACAGTTTGGCAATCTCTCATAAAGTTAAACATATACTTAGCCAATACCACATAACCCAGTAATACCACTCCTAGGTACTTATCCAAGAGAAATAAAAAATTACGTTTACACAAAAACTTGTACATAAATGTTTACAGCAGTTTTTAGTCTCCAAAAGCTAGAAACAATCCAAATGTTAATCAACTGTAGTACATCCATGCAATACACTATTATGCATCCATACAATGGAATATTATGCAGTCATAAAAAAGGAACAAACGTTTGATGCATGCATCAAACTGAGTGGATCTCAAAGGCACGATGCTGAGTGAAAGCAACCAACTTCAAAAACCTCCATCGTGCATGATTCCATGTATATGATGTTCCGGAAAAAGGCAGAATTGAAGGAATGGAAAACAGATCAGAGATTGCTAAGGACTGGGCAAGGAGAGAGGCTGACTAAAAAGGGGGAGCATGAGGAAATTTTAGAAGATATTGGAACTGCTCTGTGTCATCACTGTAGTGTTGGATACACGAATCTATGCGTTTTTAAAACCCACAGAATTGTATACCACCAAACGCAGATTTTACAGCATGCAAATTTAAATATAAATTTTTTCCAGCTTTCTTGAGGTATAATTGACAAATAAAAAGTGTATATATTTAAGGTGTACAATGTGGTGTTTTCATATACATTGTGAAACATTAGCTACCATAAAGCTGATTAACATATCCATCACTTTGAAGACTGAAGTCATCAAAGATCTCTGTGATCCTTTCCAGTTCTAGAAACATAAAGATTCTTTCACTTTCTGTGGCCGGGCACAGTGACTCACACCTGTTATCCCAGCACTTTGGGAGGCTGAGGTGGGTGGATCACCTGAGGTCGGGAGTTCGAGACCAGCCTGACCAACATGGAGAAACCCTGTCTCTACTAAAAATACAAAAAAAAATTAGCCGGGCATAGTGGCGCATGCCTGTAATCCTAGCTATTTGGGAGGCTGAGGCAGGAGAATTGCTTGAACCCGGGAAGCTAAGGTTGTGGTGAGCCAAGATCACGCCATTGCCCTCCAGCCTGGACAACAAGAGCAAAACTCTGTCTCAAAATAAAAAGATTCTTTCAGTTTTTAAAAAACAAATAGCAATTAATTCCCAAGGACTAGAACAGGTTTGTATTACATGTGACACAAAAAATCTTATAATTTTTCTTTAGGAAAGATAAATCTGAGTAACTATGAAATTCATAATACAATGACAATGCAGAGAGACAGAAAACCCTGAAAGGAGTGTAAAAATAATGTCTTGGAATTTCATCTCCTTGACAATTCAGCTAGGTTTCAGGCATTCTAATTTTTCTCTCATTTGGAAGTGCTAAGTTAATAGAAAAATAGACAAGTCTATTTTTCCGTATTTCTATATCTCACTGTTTAAGTTTTGCTGATCACATTTTAAACTTCCTTTTTATTTAAAGATGAAATCATTGATAAACACCATGTCTTATGTATCTTTTTCTCCCTCAAAGCTTGTTCTTGTGACATCTGGACTGTCTAGAAAGACATGATCCTTCAAATTATTCCTTGTTTAGTTACAATCTCTTTTGTTCCAAAAACTTCGAGTAAAATATCTCTCATGTAGTGTTTTTTGCTGTTTTGGGGTGATGTACTCCTTTGAGAATATGATGTAAGCTATAACTCTATTTGAAAAGTTTTAAACAAAAACAAGACCATAAATACTGTCTTAGTCCATCTGTGCTTCCGTAACAGCATACCTGAGGCTAGGTAATTTATAAATAATACAAGTTTATTTATTATGGTTCTGGAGGCTGGGAAGTCCAAGATCAAGGCACCAATAGGTTCAGCATCTGGTGAGGGCTGCTCTCTGCTTCCAAGATGGTGCCTTGTTGCTGTACCCTTTGGAGGGGAGGTTCACTGTGTCCTTATATGCCAGAAAGGATGTAAGAGCAAGAGAGTGCTTCTTCAACCGTGAGCCCTTTAAAAGGGTGCTAACCCCGTCCGTGACGGTGAAGCCCTTGTGACTTGCTTCCCAAAAGCCACACCTCTTAATACCTTTGCATTAAGTTTCAACTTAAATTTTAAAGAGGATACCTTTATTCAAACCATAGCAATACCCCTACATACGCAATTCTGGTGGCAATGCCAGAGGTTCAAGGGCTTTCTGAGTCCTGTGAATTTCAGGATTCCAGGCATATAGAACAGCAGCTCCTGAGGGAAACCCTTGGTTCAAACCCTTGCACTGCTATTAACAGCTGTATGACCTTGGGCATGTATTTATCCTTTCTCTGCCTTTGTTTGCTCATCCACAAAGAGCAAATAATAGTACTGCTAGGGGCTGGATGTAGTGGCTCACACCTGTAATCCCAGCACTTTGGGAGGCTGAGGTGGGAGGATCCCTGAGACCAGGAGTTTCAGATCAGCCTGGGCAACATAGCCAGACCCCATGTCTACAAAAACATTTTTAAAAATTAGCTGGCTGTGGTGGCACATGCCTGTAGTCACAGCTACTTGGGAGACTGAGGCAAGAGGATAGCTTGAGCCCAGGAGTTTGAGGCTGCAGTTAGCCATGATCATACCTCTACACTCCAGCCTGGGTGATAGAGCAAGATCCTGACTCTTAAAAAAAAGTGCTACTAGGATTTAATCATGCCTTGTCACTGGAAAGCCTCAATAAATATCACCTAGACGGTGAAAGAAAAATTGACTGATGCCATTTTCCAAGACTTCTAAGTCAGCCTCCTTAGAAATTTGGATTCTATAGAGTATCGTCAAAGTGTCATCTGCAATCCACTGAAGTCAACTAAAGTGCCTCCTGTTGGGAGATCCAGAAATGCAATGTTATCAAAGAAAATTATGTGAAATTCCATAGACTTTCATTTTCTAATGTATGACTAAGAACTACAACTGGTAATTGACTGAGTTATTAAGAGTTACCAAATGAAAATTAGCATATTACTTGATTTTATGCAAGACTCTAATTAGTTTTCTACTCAGACTCTGCTGCCAAACAACCCATGGCAATATCACAAGATACTTGCATCTCATGCCTACAGATACGTGGCATCTTCTAGACTGGAGGAAGGATGTTATCACAGCATCATCAGCATTGTCTTGACTGAAGAATGGTTTTATTGTTGCTACTCTTAACTTGATGATTTATATTTTATAATTGGTTTCATCATTATCAATTTTGTTTACTGAGAGTCATTCAATGAACCTGAGGACAACACAATAGTATCAATCATATTTTGGCCTATAATTTTCCAACGATTTGGTTTTAAGTTGTATATATATAACATGGTTCCAATGGGAATCATTCAAATTCTGATGGCTGTAGTAGATATGCACATAACCCCCCAAAATATTATCATATTCTCACTATTGGCACCCAGTGTTTGGTTTTTAGGGGGAAGGGGTGGGGTTGCTGGTTGGTTTGCTCACTATTGGAAAGTAAGAGTTGGCAGTAGAGATGAGAGAATGAATATAGTCTTTTTTTTCCATCAAAGTAGACCATAGTAAAACATGCGTGCACACACACACACACAACTAAGAATCACTAGGTAGCTAAATTTGAAATTAGATATCAATACTTCTCACTTTCCAGACCCTAAAGAAGTGAGTAAACTTCTCTGAATTTATCTAAGAAATCCAGACATTTACCTGGCCTCCTACAGAAACAAACTTTTTCGTAAAGAGTAATTTGGTAAACACACTGGGCTTTGGGAGCCCCAGGGTCTCTGTCACAACCACTCAACTCTGCTGAAGTCTTGTGAAAGCAGACATGGACAGTACAAAAACACCTAGCATGACTATGTCCCAATAAAGTTTTATTTACAGAAACAGGTGACAGCTCCCCTGGCTGTAGTTTTCTGAACTCTGCCATACACCATTGTGAAAATAACATGGCAAAATTCTGGTGATGATATTACTGCTATCATCTTTATCATCACCATCATCAATGCCCTTCACTGTTTAGAAAGCACTCCCATTTGACCCTCTCAATCACAGAAGCAGGAGCAAACACTACTCAGGACGTTTTATAACTAAGGAAGGCAAGTTCACAAGAAGCTAAGGCTTCAGTCACGGGGTGGGTGGATGTACTGAGAGCAGCCTTCAGCTCCCCTGACCATTAGGCGTCTCCTCTGTGTCACTCAGAGACCTTGGGAAGCCTCGGCCCATTGTACATTTATTTGTAAGGCATAGTTTTCATGTCATTACACTGTCCTCACTACTCCCAGAGAGAAGGTAAACCTTCTCATTACTGAGGTATAAAAAATGCTATGGGAAAAATAGAAAAACTTTTATTTATATTATTATAAGCTTTTAAAAATGATTTTGCCTGAATAGGCTATATTCCTCTTTTCTGTCCGATTATTATCATTTTTATTTCCCAGTTGTAAAAATATATGTTTGCCATTTGTTTGAAGAACAATGCCGCTCTCTCCAATTCATCACACAGCTCTGATCTTAGCAATTCTCACAGCTCATCAGGAAAATGATTGCCTGATTAAACAGGCGTGACTAAGCCACAGCATCCTCAGAACGTGCATGGAGCCCTTGGCCCTGAATGCATCTTACTCCAGCAATGCCAAGCATCGCCTGATGCACAGTACAAAGAGCAAGACCAAAGGGGAGTTTTCAAAAGAAGAAAATCGTGTATTTTATGACCAGCAGCATTTGTGAAAGCTATTTTCCAAGTAATTAAGTGAATTGATTTTGGGAAGGCAATATGATTCTTTCAGCCTGATGATTCAACAAAACGAAAACCTTCAGAGGGAGAAAAAAATGATCAGGTAATCTTTCTCCTGACCACGATTCATCCTGTGTTATCTCAGGGCTCCACTGAAGGGCTTGTTGTGCACAAAATGCCCTCTAATAATTTCTTTTTAAACATTCATTGTGAAATTAGCAAAGCAGCAGTCGACAGCTGAGTCTTATAACCTAGAGTTCAATACTGAGAAGTGGGGTTGAGTTGAATCCTATCTCTGCTACAGAGAAAACATCCATACTCCACTCATTGTGACTTCAGATGCAAACTACTTATATTTTAAGACTCAGTTTCTCCATCTTTTAAATGGGGCAAAATAGAAACTGCCTTATGTGGTTAACGTATAGATATGCAGTTGACCCTGAGAGAGGAGAGGGGCTGGAGAGTGAGTTAATAATCAATCATGCTTACATGACGAAGCCTCCTTACAAACTCCTAAACTAAAGGGTTGGGAGAGCTTCTGGGCTAGTGAAGTCATGGAAGAGCTGGGAGAGTGGCACTCCTGGAGAGAGCACGAAGCTCCACACCCTTTCCCCACACCTCGTCCTGTGTGTCTCTTCCATCTGACTGTTGATCTGTATCCTTTGTAATATCCTTTTTTATAAACCAGTAAACATAAGTAAATGTTTCCCTGAGTGTTGTGAGCCATTATACCAAATTATCAAACATGACGAGGTGATTGGAGGAACCTCTAATTTATAGCCAGTGGGTCAGAAGCACAGGTGACAACCTGGGGCTTATAATTGTCATCTGATGTTGGGGAAAGTCTTGTGGAACTCAGCCCTAACCTGTGGGGTCTGTGTCAACTACGGGCAGTTAGTGTCATAAAAGAGTAATAGAACACCCCACTGGCCCACTGGTGTCCACCAAGAATTGGAGAATTGGTTGCTGCAGGGAAAAAAACCACACATTGGTATCAGAAGTTGCATGAGTGTCAAGAAAACAGAATTCTTCTTTTACTGTCAATTCTCTGAACTGTCCATCCACTTTCTCCTTGAACTCCTGCAATCTGATATCATCAAAGAATTGTCTTGATACTCATTTTGTTCAGAACCACTCATACTTTTTGTCACTGACCAACTTACCTTGCTATCTTACTGGTTTTGAACTCTGAGCATTTCTTGTCAGCTGAGTTCTGCTGTTATGTCTGAATGTGTCCCCCAAAATTCATAGGCTGGAAACTTAATCCCCAATGCAACAGTGTCAGGGAGGGGGAGCTTTTGGCAGGTGTTTAGGTCATGGGGGCTCCACCCTCATGAGTGGATTAATGCTGCTATGAAAAGGGCTTTGGCTAAAGCAATTGCGACAAAAACAAAAATTAACAAATGGGACCTAATTAAACTAAAGAGCTTCTACACAGCAAAAGAAACGATCAACAAAGTAAATAGACAATCTACAGAATGGGAGAAAATATTTGCAAACTATGCATCTGGCAAAAGTCTAATATCCAGAATCTTTAAAGAACCTAAACATATTAACAAGCAAAAAACAAACAGCCCCATCAAAAAATGGACAAAGGACGTGAACACTTTTAAAAAGAAGATATACATGCAGGCAGGCAATAAGCATATAAAAAAAAAATGCTCAACATCACTAATCATTAGAGAAATGCAAATCAAAACCACAATGAGATAGCATCTCATACCAGTAAGAATGGCTACTATTAAAAAGTCAAAAAAATAATAGATGCTGATCAGGTGCGGTGGCTCAAGCCTGTAATCCCAGCACTTTGGGAGGCCAAGGCAGGTAGATCACTTGAGGTAAGGAGTTCAAGAGCAGCCTGGCCAACATTGTGAAACCTCATCTCTACTAAAAATGCAAACATTAGCTGGGCGTGGTGGCGGGAGCCTGTAATCCCAGCTACTTGGGAAGCTGAGGCAGGAGAATTGCTTAAATCCGGGAGGTAGAGGTTGCAGTGAGCTGAGATCATGCCACTGCATTTCAGTCTGGGTGACAGAGCGAGACCTCGTCTCAAAAAATAAATAAATAAAAAATAAGGGATGCTGGCGAGGTTACAGAGAGAAGAGAGTGCTTACTGGTGTTAAATTACTTCAGCCATTGTGAAAAGTAGCGTGGCAATTTCTCAAAGAACTTAAAACAGAATTACCATTTGACCCAGGCATCCCATTATTGGGTATATTTCCAAAGGAATACAAATCATTCTACCATAAAGACACATGCATGTGTATGTTCATTGCAGCACTATTCACAATAGTAAAGACATGCCCTTTACTAAATGCCCATCAACAGTAGACTGGATAAAGAAAATATACACCATGGAATACTATAAAACCATAAAGAAGAATGAGATCATGTCCTTTGCAGCAACATGGTTGGAGCTAGAGGCCATTATTCTAAGTGAACTAACACAGGAACAGAAAACCAAATACTGCATGTTCTCACTTATAAATGGAAGCTAAATGATGAGAACACATGGACATGAAGAAGGGAACAATAGGCACCGGGACTGGGCGTGGTGGCTCACACCTGTAATCCCAGCACTTTGGGAGGCTGAGATGGGCAGATCATCTGAGATCAGGAGTTCAAGACCAGCTTGGCCAACATGGCAAAACCCCATCTCTAATAAAAATACAAAAATCAGCTGGGTGTGGTGGCACATGCCTGTAGTTCCAGCTACTTGGGGGGCTGAGGCACGAGAATCACTTGAATCCAGGAGGCATAGTTGCCGTGAGCCGAGATTGCTCCACTGCACTCCAGCCTGGGCAACAGAGCAAGACCCTATCTAAAAAAAAAAAAAAAAGACACCAGGGCCTACTTGAGGGTGGAAGATGAGAAGAGAGAGAGGATTGAAAAACTACTTATCAGGTACTATTATCTAGGCAATGAAATAATTTTGTACGCCAATCCCCCATGACACGCAATTTACCTGTATAACAAACTTGCATGTGTACCCCTGAACCTAAACTAAAAGTAAAAATAAGAAATCACACCTGAAAAAGGGGGCTGCTTTGGGGAGTGGGTTCACTCTTCCACTCTCTGCCATATGAAGACAGACTTCCTCTCTTGCTTTTCCACCTTCCATTGTGTGATAACACACTAAGAAAGCCCACACAAGATGCCAGCACCTTGATCTTGGACTTCCCAGCCTCCAGAACTGTAAGAAATAAATTTTTGCTCTTTATAAACTACTCAGCCTGTGGTATCCTGTTATAGGAGCACCAAACAGACTAAAACACCTGCCTTAAAAAGTATTTGTTGGCCGGGCGCGGTGGCTCAAGCCTGTAATCCCAGCACTTTGGGAGGCCGAGACGGGCGGATCACGAGGTCAGGAGATCGAGATCATCCTGGCTAACACGGTGAAACCCCGTCTCTACTAAAAAAAATACAAAAACTAGCCGGGCGAGATGGCGGGCGCCTGTAGTCCCAGCTACTCGGGAGGCTGAGGCAGGGAGAATGGCGTAAACCCGGGAGGCGGAGCTTGCAGTGAGCTGAGATCCGGCCACTGCACTCCAGTCCGGGCAACAGAGCGAGACTCCGCCTCAAAAAAAAAAAAAAAAAAAAGTATTTGTTATTTATTTATTCATCCTCCTCAGGTTTTTTAATAAGAAATTTTTTGATATCTAGTTCATTATATTGCCGAAACTAAAATCAAAATCAAGTTAAATAAGAAATTAAAATGTCTCTACTAATGACCCATCTGCTTTCTGATCTTACTTCTGTTTCTCCACATGTTTCCCCAAAACCAGAAAGTCTCCTAAGTGGCCCCATGGTCACTCAGGATCACTTTTATTCTCAGAATCCAAATTTCTTCCCTGCCTAGAATTTCTACTTTCTTTCCTTCCACCTAGCCCAGGGTTTCTCATCCTCAGCGCTACTGACATTTTTGTTTTTGTTTTTGTTTTTGTTTTGAGACAGAGTCTTGCTTTGTGGCCCAGGCTGGAGTGCAGTGGTGTGGTCTCGGCTCTCTGCAAGCTCCCCCTCCCAGGTTCATGCCGTTCTCCTGCCTCAGCCTCCCGAGTAGCTGAGACTACAGGCGCCCGCCACCACACCTGGCCAATTTTTTGTGTTTTTGGTAGAGATGGGGTTTCACCTTGTTAGTCAGGATAGTCTTGACCTCCTGACCTCATGATTTGCCCTCCTTGGCCTCCCAAAGTGCTGGGATTACTGGCGTGAGTCACTGCGCCCAGCCCCGCTACTGACATTTTTGCAGGAGAATTCTTTGTTGAGTGAGAGGAAGCTGTCCTGTGTATTGCAGGATGTTGAGCAGTGTCCCTGGCCTCTATCCACTGGATTCCAGCAGCACCATTCCTAGTTGTGGCAAACATAAATATCTCCAGGCGCTGCCAAGTAGCCCCTGGAGGGTAAAATGGCCGTTGGCTGAGAGCCACAGTATTCATGTGCAATATTATCAATCATATAATAGTCCTTAATATTAATAATAATTAATGTGCAATATATTCTAACCTAAGAGGTCAAAAGGTACAAATTAGCACTATAGCACTGCATATATTACTGTCCTATTATTCCATGTTTTTCCAAATTCACTTGACAATCATTTTGTTTCTTAACTCACCTAGCATAGCATGAGGCACAGAGCAGGGACTCAGTAATATTTATGTGCTGTAACCAAAGGGAAAATGTCAATTCTAGGCTTTTAGAAAATTTGGTCAAAAGACTCAGTGTGTGTACACTGGCAGAGACAACTCAGTCAGTGGGCACAGGAATGTGAGAACATTCATATTAGTTGTATGATTAAAACTAAATCTGCTGGTGACTCACGCCTGTAATCCCAAAACTTTGGGAGGCCAAGGTGGGCTGATCACCTGAGGCCAGGAGTTCAAAACAAGCCTGGCCAACATGGCAAAACCCCATTTCTAGTAAAATTACAAAAATTAGCTGGGCATGTTGACACACACCTGTAATCCCAGCTACTCAGGAGGCTGAGATAGGAGAATCGCTTGAACCTGGGAGGCGGAGGTTGCAGTGAGCTGAGATCACTCCATTGCACTCCAGCCTGGGTGACAGCGAGACTCCATCTCAAAAAAAAACAAACCTAAATCTGCTAAGTGATCATATCCTATAGTGAGCTTTAAACCACCCATTTTAATAATTTAATGATTCTAAAATTGCAAATTAATAAATTATATTCAATCCACTTGAGAAACTGATTTGCTGGCTTTTAGACTTTAATCAAATTTTAAATAGCATTCCAAAGTGTTAGAAATATTTCTTCTCTTTTTTGCAAAGAAGACAAATTGGCTGATGAAAATCAGTGGCTTTAGGTCACCCAGGAGCAATTAATCAACAGATATTTGAATAAACGTCATTAAATGACAACACATAAAATGTGATTAAGACATAATGATTATCGGTAATCATAAGAGTGAATAAATGGTTTTAAAACGTCAGTTTATGACTTTCAGTAATATTGTAAGAACAATTCTTTGATGCATTTTCTGTTTGTATCTATATTTATACTGGCAATATAAATTTGACATTAGATAATGCCTGAAATATCTTAATATTTAAACAGACAATTATGCTTATCAATGTTTTCATGTAAACTAATTCACACCTTTTGAAACATTGCTGAATATGTGATTATACTTCTCTTTTAACTTTTGTTTATAAATTAGAGGGCATTATTCCTTAGCATTAGATTTGAAATACTTTTGTTAGTCTCAAATATTTCCAGTAGTTCTCATCGTTTTAAAAAGTTACTTTCTCAGTACCGATCTCGCAAATGTTAGCAGGTTTTTGAGGCATTTGAGTTGCAAGGACTTACATCTTAGTATAAATCCATCATGGCTAAATTCTTCATTCTTCCTCAAGTGTCCACACAATATCCAACATCTTGATGTAAAGTGAAAACGTTAATCATCACTCAGTCAGTTCCATGTATCTACATGTTTGGCAGCACAGACAAAACATGATTGCCAGAAGTTTTCCTTCTCCCTTTGCCCCAGTGCTCCAGTGTCACAGTGATACAGCAAAGGAAGAAGATGGTATTATGGGAGAGGAGAAAAATGAAGCTAATCTTATTTGTTGAGACATCTTGCAGTTATGTGAGCACCCAAGAAAAGGAGACATCCAAAATCATGCACAATTCTATCACCAAAGGAAGAATTCAAGGTGATATTTCCTTCTTAGTGTCCCATGACTGACTTACTCACACACCTCTTTTATCCCAGGCCACCACCATGCTCTGATAAATTGTCTGCATTGGGTTGTGGCTTTTCTCTTGTTGTGAGCCTGTTTTTCTATGACCGTGTTTGAAATGAGCTCTAGAATCCCATCAGCAAGTCTAGTTTGGATGAGATCTATCCTAGCTGTCCTTCCAAAAGTTGAAATTCATGAGCATCCCTAGATCTGTGTGCATCTGATTCATATTTTAGGTTGGTGCAAAAGTAATTGTGGGTTTTGTCATTACTTTTAATCGGGTTTAGAAATAATTTAAGATCCTTTAAACCCTTTGTTCTGGGACCAAGGTAGACTCAGGGTCTTACCAACAAAGTTGTTCTAAATTTCTGTTTTCTTAGGCACTGCTCAAAAAAATTAAGAAGGGTGAATCTCTTTGCCTGAGAGTCAACAGGACCTACGGTGGAAACAGCGAAGCAGGGTTAAATGGAAAGGGTACAGAGCCCCACCCTCATGCACAGGTACCTGTTCTGATTCACCCAGTACTCAGTGCACAGTTCACGGCAACATGAGTGCCTGCTCATAGCTGTAAAAATAAGAGAGAACATGGGTAAACAGTTGATTGATATCTGTAGTTAGTTTGCATGCAGCAAAAGTAAGCTGG
Organism: Trachypithecus francoisi; assembly: GCF_009764315.1. NCBI lineage: Eukaryota > Metazoa > Chordata > Mammalia > Primates > Cercopithecidae > Trachypithecus > Trachypithecus francoisi. The sequence goes on along the minus strand of NW_022681471.1, from coordinate 126,410,177 downwards.
TAGAGGGAAAACAGCAAAAGTGGACATTCTCACAATTGGATTCAAAAGGATTTTGTTTTAATTTGCAATATGAGACATGAGTTCCTTTAAAGATTTTACATAGGTAAGTAGATAGCTAGATAAATTGATAGATTAGATAGATAAATAAGCAGATTGGATGGATGGATGGATGGATGGATGGATGGATACTGAGAGAGACCAACTTGCAACCTCTGAAAGAACCAAACCACTCTGGTCTTCCTAATGCTATCTTCCTCACCTGAAATGCACTCCCTTCACTCTTCCTACCTGCTCAGAGCCTATTCATCATTTAAGTCTTGGACTGATGAGCAAAGAGGAAGAACAATAGTGCCAACTCAGAAATAAGATTAAGTTTCAGCACTTCTTTTAAATTACATAATTTCACTAAATAAATTCCTGCTGCTCCTCTATGGCTGTTATATAAAATCCTGTCATTCTAAGCTATCTTTGACCTGGCTGGTTCCATCATATCTTCCCTTCCATGCCACCCTCTACCTAAGACAACCCTTCCAACCGGGGGTGGTGATCACCTTGCTGCAACATCCACCACTCTCACCTGCACATGGTTATCTCCAACAAAGGTATCACTGGATGGCTGCTAGGGTGGTTAAGAAAACACAGTTTTGAAGCCAGAATACCCTAATTTTGGACATTAGTTTCTTTGTTTACCAACTCAGTGACTTCAGGCACATTATTTAATCTTTTGGGATCTCAGGTTCCTTAGATATAAAACATGAACCACAATAATAATTCCTACTTCATGGGGATGACGTGAGGCTTGAATTAGATTATTTATTTGAGCATCATACTTAGAAGTATCAACTACTGTGAAGGGTCTTAGATTTTAGCAAACAAGTTAGCTTACCACGGATTCAGGGATGCTGGCAGAAGACACAAAACTCCTAGGTCAGAGACAAATGACTCTACTACTCACAGCAATATCAGCAGCCAGAGTATCATCAGTTAAGATTATTCCTCAATCTCCAATTGACAAAAGGCAATGCAAAGGCCATGTGACCCCTGCACACACAGTGCATTACATTACAGGAGAGAGAAACTGAGTATATTATAATAGGCAGTACACCTGCCTGGTCTTTGTCCTGGAGAGAGACATCATCTCTATAATACTGCAGAGTAAGCAAACAAATCTGCTGCATGCTCTAGACAGAGACACTATCTCATCTTCCAAACTGTAATGGACATAAACACCAAGATAGTCTGGAATAAAATGGCATTTTGTGCTACATTTGCAGGACATGCTGAAACACAGAAAACCTTTGAAGAGTTATTAATATTTCCCAATAAGAAGTCAGTAGATCTCCACTCATTTTCCTTTCCTTGCTCTTGCCATTTCTCCTGCCTGGAGTTTTCTCCTTGTCCCCTTCACAGATCCAAATTCTTTGCTTCAGTCTTCCTCAGGCTTTCACCAGGGCAGGACAAGAGGATCTGGTGAAGCAGGAGATTCAGTAGGACTGGGCGAACTGGGAGTACGTTGAGATAATCACCAGCAGCATCAAGAAAATCACAGACTTTCTCAACTCGTTTGATATGTCTCGTTCAAGATTTGCAACACTAAGGGAGAAATTGACAGCCCTTGAACAGAGAATAGAGTACACTGAAGCATGGATGACAAAAGGTGAGATGCTCACCTAGAACAGTGCCATGCTGCTGCTGGGAAGTTGCTTTACAGAACACAGGCCATGTGAGAAAGGCCCCAGCAGCCTTCAGCTCCTTCCTTTCTCCTTACAGAGCAACAGGACTTATTCTTGTTTTTCTTTTTTCAAAAGTGTGGCCTTTGGGTTCTTCCATGTACTTCTGAGGGTGTGATGTGGTATATGAGGAAAAGTCTAGAGGAACTCTTGGAAACAACATTATGTATTTTACCTTTCCAGTAACATTTTGTAGATCTACTTGTCAATGTATTTGAGACATTCACAGCCAAAAGCCTGGGATTCTTTGTGAAGGTCCTCTCCACCCCTATCCTTCTTTCTCTCTCAGACTTTCCTTAAAGTTCTCATTGCCTCTGCACTGCTTCTGTGAACAGTCTTTGTCTTTTCCCCACCTTTGGTGGGAAGTGGGAGGCAGTCCTGGCCAAGACACTCATGCCCTGGCAATGTGGCTACCAGAGAATGTTGTTGCTAACCCGCCAGTTTCCTGTTGATTTGGGGAGGTCAAGGCCAGGTTCCCACTTGGCTTGAAGGGACATTTTCAGACATTTCTTTCTGTCACTTGGGATGTCTATGCCTCTCAAATTTCCCTAATAAACTCCTCAACTTTATCTGACTGCTGTGATTATGGGAGGGACAGGACCTAGAGATAGGTTCACTTATTCCACAGAAATGTAATGTATGGGATTATTATTCCAACAAAACTTTCAGATGTAGCTATTTGATTCAAAGCCTAGGTGGCTTACCAGCCCAAGCCCCCATGTTTGTACTTTCAGCTGATTAGTTCATCCTGGGAATCATTTGGTCACTCAGCACATTCATCAAGTACTTACCATGTAAGCGTGTTATACTCCAATAAAAGATACAGCATTGAATCAGAGAAAAAAGCCTTTGCTTCATTCAAAGCACAAATCAAATGTCCCTTCTTTGCTTCATTCAAGCACAAATCGAATGTCCCTTCCTTGAGAGCCTTTTCCAAACACTCCAGTCATTATAAATCCCTTTGCAGAGTTCCTACTTCCATTTGTAGTTTTTCTCATAAAAACAAGTCATTTTTTGACTTGTTCAATGCTTCTCCTACTTTTTAAAAACTTTAAATTGAGGGATGTATTATAAGGGGTTGTAGTAGATGCTAGTTGTGTCCCCTTAGCCCCATGAGTGACTAGCTCATTACCTGAGGGCTCTATCTAGTGACTCGAATGTGCACCTGCAGTCCTGAAGAGCTAGGGAATTAAGCTCCACCCCCCAGCAGCCCTCAACCAATGGCAGATGGAAGCTGATGTATCAATGCCCCAGCTCCTTTGTTCCTTGGGTAGGTGCATGCTCTACCCTGGTTCCTAGAGTTCCTGTGGGCCATTAAGCTCCATTTATCCTCAGTGGAACCTGGCTTGATGACAGACACTTTGGTGGGTGCCCTCCCTTTCCTGTCTTATTTTCCCCGTCCCCACCCAGTGTTTTCTGAGAAGACCAGCTCCCCAAAAATCTAGTTGCACTAAATCATACAGCTTTTACTCACAATTACTGTCATATCAATTACGAGCATGAAGTCCAATTCCATCATAAATATTTGAAAATCATCCTTATGTTCCCAAAGAATAAAATAATCATGATATTACAGTTATAATATCACTGAAATAATGTTTGGAGCTAAATGAATCTATGTGTGAAGGCAACAAAAATATCAGCAGCCAAGGAGATGCATTTGGCCCCAGAATGTGTCTGAAATGCTGCTTAGCATCTGAGAATGACTTAGAAGTGCCTTTCCAGCAGTCCAGCGTGGGATGGGATGTGACCAGAGGGGCTTTAAGAATACACAGAGGACACTCGAGTGCTACAGGGAAGGTGGCAAAGGTCAACTGCTTCTTTTTCAAGGACTTTACTTGCTCCCGCTCCATCCTGATATATACCCTGAGCTTTTGATGACATGACATTCTGATGGGGAACTGCCCCCAACCCTATCATTGTGGCATGATTTGTGGCTTTTTTCTTCCTGGTAGTCAAAAGTGGATAGCTGTCTTCTTGAGTCATGAGTTGTGCTGTCATCCATGCTTGTAGTAGGAGTAGCAGGGGCATGTTAACTGGTGTGTATAGATCCCCCCTGAGGTGTGAGAGGAGTCACGGTCCTGGGGGGATTTAGGATGGGGCCCCTTTCCTGAGGAGATCAGAGTAGCCCCAAAAGGAAACACAGCATCAAACATTTTAAAGGCACGATGACAAGGCAACAAAAACACCAGCCACCAGGATTCTGCGCAGGATCCTGTCATGCTTCCCCATCATGTCTGGACTGACACCAGGTTGCAAGGCTGTTTCTATCATCAAATACAGCGTAGAATCTATTCACTGAACACGTCATGGAAGATAGCCCATGGATTCTTTCCCCACCATTGCCCTGAAACTCACAGGAACACATGCCACCTGGCCACTGCAACCTGTCAAGAACGGGTTAGAGGAGGGAGCCTTGGCAGAGAAGCCAGCTGTTTCGCCCTGCTCTCTTACTAAATGCACTAAAGCCACTCTTGCTATAATTAGTCCCCAAAGAGAAACTAAAGTAATGGGAAAGTAGAAGCTTCCTTGCTAAGACCCTAGGGATCTCTACCGAACTCCAGTGTTACTGAACTCTAGAAAGGATACGACTCACCTTGCTCTTTCAAAGGCAATCCATCTCTGACATATCATCTAGGAATTGTTTCTTTGATGTCTCCTGTGTCCTTTACCCTGTTGCATCTACAAAATGCATGCACACACTTTATCCAAGAAAAGACAGTTTTGAGGGATTTTTTTAATCCTAGAAGTATTGACCTTTTTCAAGTTCACTTACAAAAATTAAACAACCTAGTGTCAGATTATCTAGAAAGACATAGAAAGCAGAAGGACAATAAATCAGTGGACCTAAAATACTATTACCATTACAGTAAGGAATGTGAAATTTTAAAATAGGTAAATTCAAATGTGACCCATAAACCAGGGTCCACAGTGTACAAAACTAAAACCCTTCACACTGTAGATACTGGTCCGGGATAGGCGCACTCAAAGAGATTTGGGAAGAGTGAAGATGCCTAGGACGTAGGAAAGCTACAAAGAAAGAGACCATTCTGGGGATGAAGCTAGCTGGAGAAAATGATCACTGCATTTAACAGAATGTGGGTGTACTCTGCAAATAGGTACTATATTAAGGAATTTCAAAGGTAAAGGGTAATTAAATATCAGCTTGAGTCTTATATCTGAGCTCAATCAAGAGGGCAAAAAGGTTCCACAATCTCAGAACAGGATTCTCCTGAGTGAGAAACACATCCCCCTCTGAAGGAAAAATATTCCCTGCTGCCAGCACCACCCCCTGGTGGCAGAACTATCCGAGTTTGAGGTCTGGAAGTCCTCATCTCCAGCAGAGAGCCACTCTACGATGGCCCTGCCCTGGCCCTCAGGCCTCCTAGGTGTGCGGGAGTGTGTGGAGGAGAGGATGATGGGGAGAGCCTGGTGGACCCCATGAAAACCACCCATAGTCTCCTGGGTGCCAGGAAGAAAGCTTTCTCTCAACTCTATCCTGCACATGGTGATGTTAACAACTACTATTATGCTTTCAGGGGAGCCCAATTCATACATGTACCCAACCCACCCCCATTTTTCTCCTTCACTCTAAAACTGGCACTGATGAGCTATTGTTTGACTTAGTGGTGTAGCCGAGTTCCCAGTCAACTGCTTCAACCATCCCATCCACTTGGGTCTCTGTGGTTGCTACTGGCTGATGTTCCCCAAGGCTATTTCCTCTTCTGGGGCCACAGGTAGACTATGTTTCCTAGCCTCTCTTGCGGTCTTTTGTGGCTATGTCAAAAGAACAGTAGTACAAGAGAAAGGTCAGTGTGGAAGAGAAAGTACCAGTGGATGGTTAAATGTTTAGTATTCTGAGCTTTACTGGCACCACAAGGAAAGAGTGTTCTTTGGATGAAAATTCTAGGAGACACAAGAGGGCTAAGCTTCACATAAGCTCACGCCTAATTCCAGTCCTGCCCCTGGCCACTCAAAGGACATTGGGCATGTCATACTTTCTCATCAGAAACACAAGGGAATTACATTGGATGGGCTCCAAGTTTTATCCCAATATCGAAATGCCATGATCTGTCTGTGGCTTGGTTATTCCTCCTAGCCACTAGCACATGGTTGCTATTTATTCTCCTGATAATTCAATTTCAATTTGATTTTGCAGCACACTTTCACACTTCCACATCTTTTCCAAGGTGCTTCCGTATACATTGCCTTACGTCCCATCCAACGGCTCTGTAAAATAAGAAACAGAGGAGGCTGGCACCCCGTTTAGAGATGGGGAAGCTGATGTGGTAAATTCACCAACCTATCCAGAATTATAAAATATTAGAGGCAGAGCTGCAGTCAGAACTCCACTCTCATGACTACTGGTTTTCTTCTCATTCTTGTTCATTATGTCACATTCAGTTCCTGCAAAGAATTGGTCACTAATGTTGCTTTATTAACTTAGTTCTTAAGCATTAATAATCAGGGGCATTGCAATTTATTCTATTCTCACTGTAAAATGACGCAAATGAAAAAGAAGACTTCGACTCCCAAAAATATGTTCCTAAAAACTTTCTGAGGACCATGATTTTCATTACTGAGACAAAGCTTGCATTTACACATATTATTCATAGAAGAGCTGGAGATGACGAGAGGTTGGGGTTCACATTAAACAAATGTGTGATATAGATCCCAAGCCAAAGTGCCTTTTTTTTTTTTCTACAAAAGAACTCAGGTCTTCATTTGGGAACATCAAAATACACATATGTGAGTCATCTCTCACATATTTCCAAACCAATGGGCACGTCACTGGGTTATGCAAGGCATGCAGTACGTTTCTATGGTAAATTGCAAACCAAGAACTTAGACTGATGTCTTCTTTTTAACCAGTTATTAAGAAAACTTCTCTGCGCACCCATTAGGAAAGCTATAATAAAAAAGACAGTAATAAACGTTGGTGAGGATGTGTAGAAATTGGGACCCTAATAGATTGCTGCTGGTGGAAATGTAAAATGGTATAGCTGCTTTGGAAAAAGTCTGACAGTTCCTCAAAAAGTTAAACATACAGTTACCATGGAACCCAAGTATGCCACTCCTAGATATACACCCAGGAAAAATGACAGCATATGTCCCCAAAAAAACCTGTACACAAATGTTCACAGCAGCATTATTCATAATAGCCAAGAAGTGGAAACAGCCCAAATGTCCATGAACTGATGAATGAATAAACAAAATATGATCTAGCATACAGTAGAATATTATTTGTTAATAAAAAGAAGTGACATTCTGATCCATGCCACAACCTGGGAGAACCTTGAAACCATGATGCTCAGTGAAAGAACCAGACACGGAAGACCACATATTGTATGATTCCGTTTCGAGGAGAGGCCCAGAATAAGTAAATTCAGAGACAGAAAATAGCTTGGTTGGGTTGGGAGAAGGGAGGAATAGGGGTCACGGCTAATGAGTATGAGGTTTCTTTTTGGGGTGAAGAAGATATTCTGGAATTAGATTATGATAATGGTCGTGCATCTCTGTAAATAATGAAAGAATGTCAAACGCTTAGTACAATACCTAGCATATGCTTGGCATTATAAGGGATATTACAATAGTAACTTTATTACAACAATAACATAGTAACAATATTATTTTTAAAATTTTGCATAGTTACAGCTGTGAATAATCTCATGACCTCAAAGCATGAGCAAAACCTCGTTTCCTGGTTTCCTTTCATTCAAATCAAACAAGTAGGGCCCATAGGCCAAATATGACCCCATGCCTGTTTTTATAGATGAAGTTTTATTGACACTCATTTATGCCTCCTGGCTACATACTGCTTATGGCTACTCCAGTGCTACAAAGGCATCATTGAATAGTTTCAACAAAGACAAATGCTTGAGGTGATCGATATCCTATAACTCTGACATGATTATGACACTGTGTATGCTTGTATCAAAATATCACGTGAACCTCATGAATATATACAATCCATATTTACCCATAATAATTAAATATAAATTATTTTTAAACCTAAATACTATCTGAACCTATACAGAGTCATTTTGCTGATCGCTCTGTTCTATGATATTCAGAATATTGTCATTTTTATCCTGAGAGAGCGCATATCACAATCCTTCGAGAGAAGCCAAGAAACAAACACATTAGCTGTGACAGGGCGCGGCGAGCACTCCCTGGGACTCACAGGGCTGGGCTTCACTCCTTCTCGTCTGTGCCCCTGGCCTTCCCCAGACACTATTGTCACACATGTGCCCACTCGGCCTGATAAGCAGGTGTTAAAAGCACAGGTCAATCAAGGAAGCCTCCATGTAGGCTAACAGCGCTATTGAGGCTTTACTCTCCTAACTCATGTGGATAGTTAGGGTTTAAAAAAACAATATTGTTGGGGGAATATGATCTGTCCCAGAATGCTAGTCATGGCTATTTGATGTCAACCTGCATTCCAGTTCCTACTGCTCCAAAAACAAAGTCAGTGTTCCACGGGTCCACATGAGTTAGAAGAGTAAAGCCTCAACAGCGCTGTTGACCTACACGGAGCCTTCCTTAATTGCCTGCCGCCCCAAGCGCCCATGTCAGAAGCTGTTTTCAAAAGCGATTTTCATGTGTCCCATGTCAGGGTTGTCGCCTACCACCACAGAATATGTTGCACTCTACTAACATACTGTGGGAATTGATGCCTGTGTTTTTTAAGTTGATTAGGATTTTTCTTTCTTTCTTTCAGGAAGAAGGAGGAGGACAGAAGAAAGAAAAAAGAAGAGAAAAGGAACAGTGAGAAGGGAGGAAAGCAGGAATGGAGAAAGGAGAGAATCAGCAAGATTGTTTCTTTACACGTCTGTCGCCCACTCCCTCATCCGGCTCCCGCCGCCGGTCCAGTGAGCTGTGCCACATTGCGTGGAAGAGAGGAGCATCGAGACGACTGCATGTAAACTTTCTTAAAGAAAAGAAAAGCAGGCGCAGAACAGACGCTTTTTTGCCTTTTCCAAAGAACCAGACAATAACTCCAGATCGGCGCATCAAAATCAAAGATGACTGCAGCTTCAAAGCTTCCCGGGAAGATCAAAGGCGAAGTGTGAAGAAGGCAGGCAGGATCTTTGAGGGTAGGAGGAGGCCTTCTCGGCCTTTGTGGAGCTCTGTTTCAACACACCAGAATCTCCCGAAAGTCAGCTCCCACGTTTAAAATCAGCTCTGAGCCTCGCACAGGGAGCTTTAGGGAAAGCTTCTTCACAGAAACAAAAACGAGGCATTTTAGCAATAACACAGAAATCAAACTCTCCTGGCGGAAAGCTTCCAGGCAAACTCCTTGCCCTAACTCCCTAAAAAGATTGTCTTGCCGTACCACACTCTTTTTGCTCCAACCTTCCCAAGCGATGGAAGGAAGAATAAACATTAGCCCCACGTAGCTTAAATTCTTAGAATTTGACTACCGATTTCAGTATAATTGGTCAGAAATTGCTTCTACTTATCTCTGCTGCTATTATAAAATATTTCTTCCTTTAACTCATGTTTGCCAGAACACTTGTGCTATGTAATTGCAGAGATAGTCCTATAATATCCGAGTGTGGCAGTGGAATGGATTCCACATAATTAGTTGAACATAATTGAGCAATAATGTGTAGTTATGGAGGAAATTTATTGGGCTTCGCACAAAGGAAAATTTCGAGAGCAGTGACGTGTTGTTCCCGAAGTAATTGTGCAAAGCATCACCTACAGTACTGACTCTGTCTTTTCTGCTTCGGAAACATCATTAACACAGCCACCTCTACAGCAACATTCTCTACTCTCTCCTTCTCTTTCTGCAGAGTGGCCGATTTCAGAGTGGTCGTAAGGGAACAAATCAGTAACTCTCAAGATCACAGGATGGTATTTGGCACATAATATATAGGTGTCCAATAAAAAATTATTTTCAAAATTATTTATTAAAAAACTCACTAAGGCTGTTCTTTCTTAGAGAAAACACAAGACACTCATATTTCTAATATCATTATCTCCTTATCTGGATTTTTCCCATATGTAAAATAGCTGTTTCCCACTGCCTTAGGGACTGTCCAACTACATGCTCTTAATAATAGCTCCAGATAGTTGAGCAGCACTTTCCAGCTGAATAGAAAACATCATTAGTAAAACCTAGGTCCAGATTCTGATGCTTATAAATGTTTTTCCAGTCATTTCCTACACCTTGATTCCTGCAGAATCCACAAGCATAAGGCAACAGATGCACAGACACGCATGTGCACAAACACACATGCTGTAAATACAAAAAGCCAAAACCACCTTATAAAGTGTTTGCACTTGTTAATATATTGAATCTTGTCAAATCACATCAAGCCTTCCATTTTTTCCACACCTAAATGCCACCTACATCTATCGTTTACCCTATTTGAAAAGGCTGTGGGAAAAAAATCTGCAAATCTATAAATAAGCAAATAAGGCTATATATAAGTGTTTCTTATTTTATTTATTCATTGTGGACTGCTATACTCAAGCTAATTCTATCCAGTACACCCAAGATGCCTAAAGCATTAACTTTTTCTGAAAGGCTAAGCTGCCCCTAAACGTTTGATCCTGATGTTTGTTCCCCTGAAACAGGTTAACGAGTATTAAAAAAAAAAACCCAAAACTGGCTAATTTTTAATGCAACCAGCTTCACAAAAACAGATGGTGTATGACCTGCCTAATTAGATAACACAGATAGAATCTCATTCCCTGAACAAAGCTGCCTCTTGAGTAAGCCTGCTAAATATCACGTATCCCAGCCATAAAAATGAGTCTGTCAAGTGCGTTTTTCCCCCTGAATATCATCAATCATGTTATTTCTGGTTTCTTCTCTTGTCCCTCTTATGCCTCCAGGCTCTATCTTCCTGTTTTTATCTACCTTGACAAATTTGAGAAAAGATGGGCAAATGCCAAAGTTTGGCACTAACTCTTAATATTGAAATAGCTGAAAATTTGAAAACTTTCCCAAATGAACATTTTTTCACTGCCAAGAAAGTCCCTGGGGATATATTTGTTCTCCATACTGTGGTCTTATGTGGCTAAGGGGATGGGTTTTGAATGACCACACCAAGATATCAAATCAACTCTTTAGTTCATCCCATCTCTCTGCATAAAAACACACACAAAGAGTTGTCCTAGGCCATCAATCCCCCCATCAGGGTGGGATCCAGCCATACTTGCTTATTCTCCAAGATTATCTTATGGATAATTATTGGGCTGTGTCACCAAACTCACCCCCACCAAAAACACACACATGTGCACGCACACACACCACACACACACACACACATCTAATTTTCTGAAACAACAAGGTCTAAACCAATGATGAGAAGAAGAAACATTTGTCAGTAGCAGTTGTATAGACTACAGTTTTAAAGACTATAGTCTTTGGTTCCTTTCATGTCTTTTTGGAAATAGCTAGAAATGAAGGTGGCAGAGGAGTCTATTTCTGGTCCACTAACAACTTCAATCCTGAATCTTTCATGACACAAAGAGAAACATTGAAAATATAGCTGCAGCAAGAATTTAATGGAATTCCTAGGTGAGGGACTCTGGATACAGTGTGTAGGTTTATTTTTCCAGTTTTAATCTGGAAGAAAGGGAATGGCTTGTTTCCTCCATTGGTTAACATTGATGAATCCTTCTGTCTCCAGATTAGTTTCCCTATTGAGACTGGAGCACATGGAAGGCCTACAACTTGTTTTCATCCTTTTATCCCCGACTCTTGGAAGAGTGCTAAGTAGAGGGGGTGCTTCATGATTGCTTCTTTCTATAAGTGTGGTGTTTACGGATGCCTTGGGACCCGGCATGGCTTCACTGTGCGTCCTTTTTTCACACACACAAACACTGGGATCATGACTGCCCTCCTCCAGCTGCTGCTCTCAGTTACACAAGCACTGAGATCCCTGCCTTCCTCCAGCTGCTGCTCTTATTTACACAAACATCGAGGTCACCGCCCTCCTCTAGCTATTGTTCCCTGGGCCATACAATCATCCACGTTCAGGGTTTAATTTTACTAGGTGATAAAAATGGATTCCAATGCCTGTCTGGGGATGCAGTTTGACCCATTTTGTCAAGTCTCTGTGACTGTGTTCATTAAATTCATGCATGATCACCGTTCAGCAATGTTCCAGTAAGATCTAGGGAGAGAGCTACCACAGCAGTGTCACAGTTTCCAAAGGTCCCCGCATCTCCACAGAAACACAGACAGAACGAGCAGCTGGTAAAACCACACATGCAGCAGATTCACAGCAAAATCAGGTGAAGAGCAACCTGCAAGGCTTGCAGGATCAGTGTCTGTGTGGGAGGAAGTAGGGAAACATCAGGGATTCTGGCAGACCCGGAAACAGAAGAACCTGGAAACAGCCAATAGGCTTGTGCTGGAAAGCATAGTGGGCCCATGTGAGAATAGCAGTGGAAATCAAGAGGAGTCTCGTTGAACTCAACAGACATCTCTGCCCGTCTAAAGGGGCAGGGGGAGCTCTCTGGCCCCCACATACCTTTGGAGCTGACACTGGGTTCCCTTCAAGGCAGGGCCGTCACACTGCAAGTAGAATTCAAGCTGAGCAGGGCAGGGACAAGAGAAACAAAGGGAAGAGAATCTCCAGCAGACTCATAATCTTGTAAAATCTACATGAAAACAACACAACAGTGAGATCAGTAAGATTAAAATGCTACTCAACACAACTACTTCTAATACTTTAGGAAAACTAACTTTATGTGAAAATGAACAATGGAAAAGAATCATGCTTGAATCTGACTCAAATTTATTGTAAGAAATGAAAGAAGAAAGAGCAGAGTAACATCTCCACAGACAAGAAAAGCATGCCAGAAAATACATTTTTATAAATTACTTGAAAACTGTAATTTTCTGTTTCAAAGAGAGCTAAAAAATACTCATAGAAATGGCATACGACATTAAAATACAACATAAATCAGAAACTGAAATACTCAGAAATCACAATGCAGAACTCAGGACAATGAGAAATAAGAAAAATAATCTCAGAAATAAAGAATAAACTAGAAAAAATATGAGAGAGAATACATTAAAAATAACAAGAAAAATAAAAGATACAAAAAAGAAGAAAATTTAAAATTAAAAAAAGTTGAAAATACAAAAAGTATTTGAAAGAAAGTGATAAGTACTTCAATGAGCAAAGAACATTGAATGTGTTGACAATAGAAATCCCTGAAAGAAAACCCAAACAGGGCAACAAGTACCAAAAATATAATTCAAGAAAATTTTGCAAAATAAGGATTCGAAATGACATATGAAAGGGTAACTAACGTCCCTGAGACTATTGACCCAGAAAACTGACATGAAGATGTTTTCTACTAAAATATCTACTGAACTTTAAAGGAAAAGAATCCTGTGGGTTTATAGGCAAAAATGGAAAGTGACACATAACTTAAATAAATTTACATCATTATCAAACTTGAACAGCAAGGCTTTTTTTTCCAGTAGAAAATGGAGTAATATATTTAAGACAGGGTCCCCAACCCCTGGGCAGTGGATCAGTACTGGTCCGTGGCCTGTTAGGAACTAGGCCACACAGCAGAAGATGAGCGACAAGCAAGCCGGCATTACTGCCTGAGCTCTGCCCACTGTGAGATCAGCAGCGGCATTAGATTCTCACAGGAGCACAAACCCTAGTGTGAACTGTGCATGCGAGGGATCTAGGTTGCACATTCCCTATGAGACTCTAATGCCTAATTATCTGAAGTGGAACAGTTTCTTTCAGAAACCATCCCTCCCGCAGCACCCCATTCGTGGAAAACCTGTCTTCTACAAAACCAGTCCCTGGTGTCAAAATGGTTGGGGACTGCTGATTTAAGATACCCAAGGAAGGAACCCGTGTCCAAGTTCTTTATATTGAGCGAAATTGACCTTCAAGCACGAAGAGCACAAACTTAAAGATGTAAGAAGCCAGGGAATGTTTTTCCCAAGAGCCCTTCCGAAGGCGTCTGCCAGACAATGAGCTACAGAAAACCAGAATGATTGACTAGAGAGACACAGACCTAAGGCTGGTGTACAGCATTAAATATATGACTTGCACACAAAAACTAACCAGGAGTTAAAAGGAAGAGAGCATAACATGCAATGGCTGTACACTCAGACCATGTGAAAAACAGCACAACCATGAAAAATGGGGAAAGATTGAAGACAACAGAGTGAAAAAATTTTCTGAACTGTTTTTGGTAACCATTTTGGTGGTGATGGTAGCATTTGTATCATTATTTTGAGACAGTTGTGTGTGTGATGCAAGATAAAGCAAATGAGTAATTATGCAGTATTTTAATTCTAGCCTTCCCAGTGTTCTGGAGAATGCGGATCATTGGTGTGGGAAAGGGAGATTAAAATTTCACACAGAGACAAGTATTACTGTAAACTCATAAACTACGTTGCCTTAAAAAATTTCCAGCTCTTTCCCCCGCAATTTCCTGGAAACAATGGCTACCCAATGGCAATGAACATCCCTAACACCAAGATTATGTTCTTGAAATATCATTTCCCAGTGAAACACCCCAATGGATTTTGGAGAAATGGTCAGTTTTTACCCTGGAGCTAGAATATGTGCAAGATAACATCAACGATCTTATAGAAGATATCAAGAAAACCATCAATGACTACTCTGTGTCAAAAGGACTCAAAACCCAATAGGAAGAGACTCTCACTGACCATGATGGGACAAACTGAAGTTCAATAATGATAAGAACTGCAATGGATCGAAACCTGTTTATTTAAAACCAGGAGTTTGTGATTAAATTTTTAAAAATTAATCAGTCCCTTTCTGAGCACTATAAGACATCAATCCATTATCTTGAAGACTATTAAATAAAACTAAACAATTAAGCTTCTATCCTGCCTCTCCCACAGGAATTGCACCACTGAGTAGATGAGAAGTGATGCCTAGTAACATTATTACAGCTAATAAATGCAAACAACATGATAGAGTCAGAATATTACCATTTTGCAACTTCCAATGAATTAACAGATCTAGGCAGCTGCTAACATCAAAGAATGAGTGCAACTCAGTTACCATTATGGCTCCTGAGGAAAGAATTCAACACTGCCTCATGTTGCCAACAGATTGACTCTAAATCTGGTCAAGCCTCTACATCCAGCTGCAGGAAATACAGAGAACACAGGAAAATATTCAGCTGCACCATGAGTAAGTAATCCCAAATATCCAACCTTTGAGAAACTCGACAGGTCCAATGCCCCAGCTTTTTCAACAGGTAAATTGTAAAGAACAGTAACAGCAGCATAAAGGAATGGAGGACAACACTGTACATTAAAAGCCTTTAAAAGATCCAACTATACAAGTTGGCCAAACCTATAGTGTCTAGGGATACATATCTTAGAGAAAGAACTACACAGAAATGCAAGAAAGCAATTGCTATAAAAGTTAACATAGTGGGTACACAGTAAGATAGAAGGGATATGACCAGGATGGGGCACATGAATGGGGCTTCTACAGTGTCTGCCAATGCTCTTTCTTATGACCAGGGTGATATTTACAACGGTGCTTGCCACAGAATCATAAATTAACCTATGCACATTTGTGTCGTTTTCCTTTTTTTTCTTTTTTTTTTTTTTTTTTTTTTTGAGACAGGGTCATCCTGTGTTGCCCAGGCTGTAGTTCAGTGGCATGATCATAGCTCACTGCAGCCTTCACCTCCTGGGCTCAAGTGGTAACTCTCAGCCTCTCAAGTAGCTGAGACGACAGGTGCATGCCACCATGCCCCAGCTAATTATTTTATTCCTATTTTTTAAAGGCAGGGTCTCACTGTGTTACCCAGGCTGGTCTCAAACTACTGGCCTCAGGTAATCCTCAGCCTCCCAAAGTGTTGTGATTACAGGCTCAAGCCACCACACTCAGCCAGTTTTGTATAGTTTTCTGTTCCTTGTTTTATTTTACAGTGAAAAGCTTAGTTTAAAAGATAGAAAATTAATAATGTCTCAAGTTATCAAAGAACAGGGACAATCATATAAAGGAAAGAATCCAACAGGACAGCTGAAGCTCTGGAGAGAGGAGAGCATGGAGCTCCTAACTGCAGAAGTCAGGGCCAGGCACTCCAGGGATCTGAGCACGGCTGTGCTATTAATGAGCTCAGAAAGCCCAAGTTCTGAGCCAGGTATGCTGGACTAAGAGGGAACACCTGGCATCGGCAGGCGACATCGTTAAGGAAAGCACCATGATTCAGTTCCACAGGGGTGGATCCCAAGACACAAACCACCAGTCACAGACAGGCAGGCTGAAGAAAGAGAACTCAGCAGAAAGTGCCAACTATCTGGCTCCACCTCATCCATCACCAGACACCAGCAGTATCTATGAGATAAAGATAGGCTGCAAGAAGTAAAACACTTTAAAAAAGGAAATGACAACGGCTGGGCCTGGTGGCTCACGCCTGTAATCCCAACACTTTGGGAGGCCAAGGCAGGGGGATCACGAGGTCAAGAGATTGAGACCATCCTGGCCAACATGGTGAAACCCTGTCTCTACTAAAAATACAAAGAATGAGTTCATGTCCTTTGCAGGGACATGGATGAAGCTGGAAACCATCATTCTCAGCAAACTATCACAAGAACAGAAAACCAAACACCCCATGTTCTCACTCATAGGTGGGAGTTGTACAAGGAGAACACATGGACACAGGGAGGGGAACATCACACACCGGGGCCTGTTAGAAGGTGGGGGGCTAGGGGAGGGAGAACATTAGGAGAAATACCTAATGTAGGTGATGGGTTGATGGGTGCAGCAAACCACCATGGCACGTGTACACCTATGTAGCAAAACTGCATGTTCTGCACATATACCCCAGAACTTAAAGTAAAAAAAAAAAAAAATTAGCACGCACCTGTAGTCCCAGCTACTCAGGAGGCTGAGGCAGGAGAATCACTTGAATCCAGGAGGCAGAGGTTGCAGTGAGCTGAGATGGCGCCACTGTCTCCAGCCTGGGCAGCAGAGCGAGACTCCGTCTCAAAAAAAAAAAAAAGAAAACCTGAAAGGGCGCTTTGGAAAATAAGGGATTTTTTTTAAAGAATGATAATAATTTTCCCCTGAAACACATGCTTCTGAAAACTTTTCCAGAGGGACCCAACACGGACATGATTTTCTGGATCTGTTCTAAAACATTTTCACCTTCTCCTTCCCAGTTCCGATGACGTGCCTTATGCATCACCTTGGATCCTCTTGGCCTCTCTATCCCTGAGGAAGCCACTCCTGGTGAGTAGTGGATCCATAAGTATAAAGGCTTTACCTGTGGCTGACAGAGTGGAGACATGGGTGGGAGATAATGTTCCCACTGAGGGGGCACAGTGATATTTATAAGGACAAAGTGCAGGACGCTGTTGGAAGTTTTGCAAAAAAAATATACACTTTTACATTGTTGGTGGGATTGTAAACTGGTTCAACCATTGTGGAAAACAGTATGGCAATTCCTCAAGGATCTAGAACTAGAAATACCATTTGACCCAGCCATCCCATTACTGGGGATATACCCAAAGGATTACAAGTCATGCTGCTATAAAGACACATGCACACGTATGTTTACTGCGGCACTATTCACAATAGCAAAGACTTGGAATCAACCTAAATGTCCATCAGTGATAGACTGGATTAAGAAAATGTGGCACATATACACCATGGAATACTATGCAGCCATAAAAAAGCATGAGTTTGTGTCCTTTGTAGGGACATGGATGCAGCTGGAAACCATCATTCTCAGCAAACTATCACAAGAACAGAAAACCAAACACCACATGTTCTCACTCATAGGTGGGAACTGAACAATGAGATCACTTGGACTCGGGAAGGGGAACATCACACACCGGGGCCTATCATGGTGGGGGGAGGGGGGAGGGATTGCATTGGGAGTTATACCTGATATAAATGATGAATTGATGGGTGCTGACGAGTTGATGGGTGCAGCACACCAACATGGCACAAGTATACATATGTAACAAACCTGCACGTTGTGCACATGTACCCTAGAACTTAAAGTATAATAATAAAAAAAAAAGAATTTCTACCTAAAAAATATAGATATAGATATATATATAGAGAGAGAGAGAGAGAGAGAGGCTCAGGGTAGTTAACCACCAATTTATGAGATTCATCTCCAGCAACCATAGGGCAAGCAGATGGTGCTGAAAAGAAGATTCAGGTTTTCATTTAACAGGTAGCAGAGCTGCAAAAATGACTGAACATGCAGTCTGACTTCTAAGTCAAAGCCAGAGCTCTACTGAAGAAAGGATGGGACTCTGAGACACAAAAGGGGATTTTTACCTGGACCAGCCTAAGAATGGTAAGCGCCCTACATCTCCCCAGGCATTCTGAGCACCCAGAAGCGGCTCCACTCCTCTGTGGCCAGAATAGACCCGCACCTCCTTGTTTGGAGACCTCAAAATGGCTGCACCTAAAGTGGCTGTCTTATCAGATGATACCATTCTTCTTTATATTGTCGGGTCACCAAAACCTCTGCAAAGTCCTCCAAGGGTCCCTCCACCTGGGCCCCCACGCAGTCATCTGTGTGTTGGGGAGAGGCTGGGCAGCATGAGTCAGGGCTCCTCCTCAAAGTCACCAAGGTGGAGGGTCACCAAGAAGGAGAGTCACCAAGGTCACTCTACTTCTATCCATACCTCTTCTCCCCTTCTTGAAGCCCTAGCCAATATTGTCTAGTATTTTAGGATAGCTGTCTCTCCTCAACTTCCAAATATTCCCAGATTTTCCCTCTAGAATGAGTCCCCTATTCTCCCTAGCATCTTAGGCTCCTAGAAACCAAAGCCAACAGGAAACCCTCCTGTTATTTTCTGCTTTCTGCACTGAGGCCACGAGTTCACGAGAACCTCACTGCTCAAGCATGGGAAAGGACAGATAAGGGAACAATCAGGAAGGAATAAATGGAACTTCAAAAATATTAACACATCACGGTAAAAATAAATAGAAAAATGGTGCAGGCATAAATGAGTCCAAGAGAGGGACATAACTCCCTGTCAAAGCAAGATTCTATATGAAAACATCTAATCCTCCACATTGGCCAGGTTGCAAATCACTATTTGCAATCTATCTTAAAATAGGATGTAGTAAAAGCAAAATTGAAAGAGACAGAAAAACCTCCTCGCACAACTTAACACAACTTTGATTCCTTCCCGGCAACTTTTGAAAGGCTCTTTCAAATAACACAGACCCCAATTCCTCTGATTATTACCTGGCTCCATGGGAAAACCTGGGTGCAAACATCTGTTAGGTGAATTTTTTATCAACCTGTTGTAAAAGCTTGCCAAAACTCATCACTGAAAGGGTTTTCTAATACCATAGCTGGACACATATCTCTGGCCATAAACAAACACGCTTATTGGGAAATTATTTTCATCGGCTGCATATAAACACACATCTTTATCCTGTAAATCAGAATCCTTGTCACGCAACCATTTTGCATTTAAATTCTCATCCCAGAGCAACAGTATCCCAGGGAGGTATACACAATAGCTTTAAATTTAAGTGTCAGCCTGAACATAGACCTCACATCAGGCCTATTTTCTTAATGCCCCAAAATACAAAATACAAATCACATTTTAGATGCATTAATCTGCTCATAGCCAAAAAAGCAACCATCCAATAGCTATTAATTTAAAAATATTTTAGGACAATCCAGATGCCTTCAATCAAGTATTGTAGCTGCTTAGAGTTGCATTAAATTAGTTTATCTTCAGTCCAAAGTCTCACTTCATCCATGAAATAATGTAAGTTGGTCCCTTAAAAAATAAATAAACAGAAGTTGGAGGCTTCCCAATTGTTTTTGTGAACGTGCTTACCATCTGGAGAATTATCCTTCTATGTTCGCCACCACTTTAATCACCTTGCCTAATAAACAGGCGTGATTGATCAGAGCTGAAAGACCACTTCCCGTTCAAGGACCCAAAGGCGCCATTCAGTGATGATGTGCCTGAGAGTGGCTGGAAGGCACACATTCCCAGAGAACCAAACAACTGTGAGCTTCACAGCCCTAATAAAATAGAAAATTAGCTACACAATTTCAATGTAGGTATCAGTGGAGATTCAAGCTATTTTTTAAAAATAGGGAATAAATCGTATTTATCAGTCACACTTGACAACTGTCTGAAAATGGTCCAGAATGCAGTAAACCTCAGCAAAAGCTACCTCATAGTCACCAAACATATATGACCAGCAGCCAACAACAATAAACACTGTACTTAGGGCTGACAACAGCTGAAACCCAGCCATCCTGCCTGCCAAGCTATTTTATGTGCTTCATTCTGAAAGTTGGGTTATCTGTTATCTTCCTATGTCATTTCTATGAAATAAACTAAAGAATGTGTTAAGTATATTATATGCAATGAATATAAAAGAAAATTAAATCTGTATGTCTTCAAAAGAAATATATATGATCCAGGTGGATATCTTACATATCCTAATATCTTACATATGCTATACATATATATGATATATATTATATAATATCATATATATATGGATGCAATGCTTCTAAATTTTATTTTCAACATTCCAAAACCTGAATTATCATTTTGCTTAATTTAAAATGGCTTATACACGCATCACTATTTGTTCGGATACTGTGTAAATCTAGGTACTAGGCACCAAAAAAATATTGAAGGAACCAAAATGTTCCTTCAGTACAAACACAAGCCGGGCCTCAAAAATAATTTTCAATGCAAGGGACAACGAGCTTTCCCACATCTGACCTTATGAGCAGAATTCTCATATGTGAACCCTTTCCTATATGAAACTCAAGGTTCTCCTACCTTCTCACGCACTTCTGTGCACATGGGTAAGGCGGCTTCAGTGATCAAAATCAAGAGACTCATCTCCACTATGGACAGAGGTGGCTTAGGAAAAGAAAACCCATCATGCTGGTGAAGGCGTAGTCAGAGGCTTGACGAGCAGTAAGCACCTGTAGGTAGACTACATAGTGGAACGCTAAACTGAATGGCCATATGATGTCAATAGGGTTTGGTGAAGATTTCCTGCTGATACCCACGGGTTGACAGTGGGTCCCTGTTTCTCCTAGCTATCCTTCCAAGAGCATTGCTTTCTTTTACTCTGTGTTACCCAACCAGGCTGATTTTTTTTCCCCTTCCTATCTCCTTCTTACATGCCAAAGATTTGGGTCTTCAGATGCTATTTCCTTGCCAACATCCTGTTTGGGTTATTGATAAAGAAGCTGGATATTGGAAAGCTCTCACCTTTGAAATAGTTCTAAGGCTATAGTTTTGCAAACTGCGGAGCGCACACCTTTCAATATTTATGCTCCTTCTATCGACACTGAGTAAATTAGAATGTGGAATACCTGCAACATCCAAACCATCTGCTTCACTGCATTTTCAAAAAGAGTAGGTGAAGAAAATTTATGAGAATTTCCTCTTATGTCTTGTTGCTAGGGAAACAACCTTTTTTTTTTTTCTTAAGCACAGATGATTCCAGCATCTCAAAAGAACCAGGGCACAATCTTTCTTCCCCTCTTTCTTCAAATGAAATAAATGTCTTCCCTGGGCAGTTTTCTCCTCTGTCACACTGGTCACTCATTTTCCAAGGATGTTATATGATTCCAAGCAAGTCACAAATACTGACTGAATAGGGCTGAATTTTTGCTGTGTTTTCACAGTTGGCCTGTGCCAAACAGAGTAATCCACAAAGTTTGCCTCACGAAACAAAATGCCCGTTTTCACTAGGTGTGTTTTATAAGGTGCTATTTTGTCGTTCGTGTACAGAAGACTCTGGAGAAACACAAAGATCTGTCCTGCCCATCAAACTGGAAGTCGTTTTCCTGAAAGAACCCCTTGTGTGATGAAGACAAAATAAAAAATAATGATGTTCAGTTCCATGGAGCTTTCTGCCTGAAAACATAAAAGGGAATCCACTAGCAGAGTGGGAAACTGCCCACAGTTTTCATATCTTCAGGGGTCCTGGAACACATCACTCCTTCATGTAGGCAGCCTGCATTTTATCATAGGAGAGAACACCCTAACAAGGCTTCTGAAATATGGCGTTTGTGTACAGTAGATTTGCTTGTTTCTCTGCAGCATCAATTGCCAGTGGCACATTTTGTACTAGAAAGGCCATTGTGCCCAGAACGGAAAATGACTGTGGACCACCTAGTGATTTGCATTCTGCTTTTGGGGATAATCGGAACCCCCCTACCCAAAAAAAAATCCACATCACATTTGCATAATTCACTTTTGAAACGCTGTTTTTCATTCTCTTGAGCCCACAGCTGCTGTGTGGGGAACTGGCATGGTCCACATCCAGCTTCAGATTCTCTCCTACATGATCTCCAAAGCAGAGAAGTTTTGCACACAGTGAAGCAAGAGGACGCTGATGTTAAACAGGGACAGACTTTCTGTCTTACGCTTAGGTGTGACCTACCAGAAAGCAACCAAAGAAAGAAAGAGTCAATGATCCTAGCTGGGGATGGCAAAAAGAAGTAAAAATGAATTTGGATTACAAATGGTCGAGGAAAAAGGCCTCTGCCTCAACCCCTCTACTTAGCGAAGCAGGAGATTAGTGTAAAAGGGGCCTTAAAGTTCAAATGTAATTTTTTTTTCCTTTCAGTTAGAGACAGGGTCTCTCTCTGTGGCCCAGGCTGGAGTGCAGTGGTGCAATCATAGCTGCAGCCTCCAATTTCTGGGCTCTAGCAATTCTCCCACCTCAGCCTCCCAAGAAGCTGGGACCACAGGTGTGTGTGTGCCACCACACCTGGCTAATTTTTTTTTTAAGAGACGGGGTCTCACTATATTGCCCAGGCTTGTCTCGAATTCCTGGCCTCAAGCAATCCTCCTGCTTTGGCTTCCCAAAACACTGGGATTACAGGCAGGAGCCACCATGCCTGGCTTCAAATACCATTTTTACTGTTAGAAAAACTTCATATTAGCATGATCCCTTCCACAACAGATGCCAACTATAACCAACACAGTCCAAGACTCATGCTTTGAGTTTACTAGCTTGTTTGCCTTCCTTTAGGTACTATCAGCAAAATTAGATAAGTGTGTAGACATTATCATCATGAACCAGAAGACCCAATGATATGCGTCAGAACAACTCAATGTGTGGTCCTTGGGCCGGTAGCAGCAGCATGAACTGGGAGCTTGTTAGAAATGCATATTCTCAGGTCCCACCTTAGACCAAGAGGACCAGAATAATGGGGTGGTGTCCAGGTATCAGTATTTAGCAAGTTCCCCAGGTGAGGCTGGTACACATTCAAGTCTGAGAACCACTGGCTTGAGTTGTTAGGGCCCTACACACTACGAAACCTCCAATGTTCTCACTTGTAGCACTAATTACCTATTTGTGAGTTATTGTTTAGACAAATTAGTTATACACACATATATCTCTTTCTATTGCACTTCACAGATATTGCATTTTTTTTTTACAAATTGAAGGTTTCTGGCAACCCTGCATCAAGCAAATCTTGATTTACACCATTCAAAATTGGCACCATTTTTCCAACAGCACATGCTCACTTTGTGTCTCTGTATCACGTTTTGGAAATTCTCACAGTATTTCAATTCAAACTGTTTCATTACTGTTGTATCTGTTATACTGATCTGTGATCAGTGATCTCTGATGTTATTATTGTAATTATGTTGGGGTACCATGAACTCCACCAATAGGAGATGGCAAACTTAATTGATAATGTTGTGTGTGTGTGTGTTCTGATTGCTCAACAGATCAGCCATCCTTCCCCTCTCCTCAGCCCTCCCCATTTCCTGAGACACAGCAATATGTTGAAATTAGGACAATTACTAGTCCTACAATGGCGTCTAAGTGTTCATGTGAAGGGAAGAATCACACGTCTCTTACTTTAAACCAAAAGTTAGCAATGATTAAGCTTAAGCTTAGTGAGGAAGGCACGTTGAAAGCTGAGACAGGCCAAAAGCTGGGCCTCTTGGACCAGTACACCAAGTTGTGAATGCAAAGGAAAAGTTCTTGAAGGAAATTAAAAGTACTACTCCAGGGAACACAGGAATAATAAGAAAGTGAAACACCTTTGTTGCTGATATGGAGAAAGTTTGAGTGGTCTGGATAGAAGATCAAACCAGTCACAACATTCCCTTAAACCAAAGCTAATCCAGAGCGAGGGCCTAACTCTTCAATTCTATGAAGGCTGAGAGGTGAGGAAGCTGCAGAAGAAAAGTTGGAAGCTAGCAGGGGTTCATGAGATTTGAGGAAAAAAGCTGTCATCTTAACATAAAAGTGCAATGTGCTGCAGCAAGTGTTGATGGAGAGGCTGCAGTAAGTTCTCCAGAAGACCTAGGGTAACATCACTAATGAAGGTGGCTACACTAAACAACAGATTTTCAATGTAAATGAAACAGCTTTCTATTGGGAGGAGATGTCATCTAGACTTGCATAGCTACGGAGAAGTCAATGCCAGGCCTCAAAACTTCAAAGGACAGACTGACTCTCTTGTTAGAGGCTAATGCAGCTGGTGACTTTAAATTGAAGCCAGCACTCAGTTGTCATCTCCAAAATCCCAGGGCTCTTAAGAATGATGCTAGATCTACTCTGCCTGTGCTCTAGAAATTGAACAACAAAGCCTGGATGACAGCACATCTGTTTACAGCATGGTTTACTGAATATTTTAAGCCCATTGTTGAAATCTGTTGTTTAAAAAAAAAAGATTCTTTTCAAAATATTATTGCTAATTGACAATGCACCTGGTTATGCAAGAGTTCTGATGGAGATGTACAAGGAGATTAGTGTTGTTTTCATGCCTGCTAACACAGCATCCATTCTGCAGCCCATGGATCAAGGAGTCATTTTGACTTTCAAGTCTTATCATTTAAGAAGTACATTTCATAAGGATATAGCTGCCATAGATAGTGATTCCTCTGATGGATCTAGGCAAAGTAAATTGAAAATCTTCTGGAAAAGATTAGCCATTCTAGATATCATTAAGAACTTTCGTGATTCATGGGAGGAAGTCAAAATACCAACATTAACAGTAGTTTGGAAGACTTTGATTCCAACCCTCATGGATGAATTCAAGGAGTTCAAGACTTCAGTGAAGGAAGTAACTGCAGATGTGGTGGAAATAGCAAGAGAACTAGAATTGGAAGTGGGGCCTAAAGGTGGGACGAAATTGCTGCAGCCTCATGATCAAACCTGGATGGATGAGAAGCTGCTTCTTATGGATGAGTAGAGAAAGTGGTTTCATGAGATGCACTCTACTCCTGGTAAAGATGCTGTGAACATTGTAGAAATGACAACAAAGGATTTAGACTAGTACGTGAACTTAGATGATAAAGCAGAGGCAAGATATGAGACGATTAACTCCAATTTTAAAAGAAGTTCTTCTGGGGGTAAAACGCTGTCAAATAGCATCATATGTCACAGAAAAATCTTTCATGAAAGTAGAGTCAACTGATGTAGTGAACTGCACTGTTGTCTTATTTTAAGAAATTGCCACAGCCACCCCAGCCTCCTGCAACCACTACTCTGATAAGTCAGCAGTCATCAACGTAAAAGCAAGACCCTCCACCAGTAAAAAAAAAAAAAAAAAAAAAAAAAAATGATGACTTGCTGAAGGCTCAGATGACCATTAGCATTTTAGCAATAAATTATTTTTAATTAATGTAGTTACATTGCATTTTCATACATAATGCAACTGTACTCTTAATAGACTATAGCATAATGTAAACATAACTTTTATATGCACTGAGAAACCAAAAAGTTCGTGTGACTCACTTTGCTGTGCTATTCACTTTATTGCAGTGGTCTGGAACTGAATATGCAATATCTCCGAGGTACTGTATTTTATTTCTGGTACCATTAAGATGCAGCTAGATTACAAAAATACAGACCACATTGGCCAAAATCCTATTTAATATGTATTAACTTTATAAGTCATAATTTACTGAATCCTTGAAGCAGACACAGAACAGAAGGAAATATTAAGGGGAAAGGTAGAAGAAAATATTTAAGAAATTATGCTGCCATTAAATATACTGTTTGAAATGAATATGTAAAAATATGAAGAAAGACATTATAATATTAAACTTAAAATTCAGAATACAGAATTATATATTCAGTGTAATCACAACCTTAGAATGCAGATTTTTAAAAATTCAAAGATTGGAAAGAGATTCACTAAAATGTTAACAGTCAGTATCTTTAGGTGATGGAGATAATAAATTATTCTGTTCATCTAAAACTTGCTGATGCAAAGATAAAGGTCATCAGTGTTCATGGCCAAGTTTTTGCTCCAGTTGACATACTCCAGAAATGAAGCAAAGCTGAGTCACTCCTGGGTTTGCTATTAACAAATAAACACAGTGCTATCATTTTACTAGACTATCCTGTGAAGCATATTACACATATTAGGAAATTATCTTAACACGTGAGAAATGCTCTGAAAATATATACATAGAGTGCAAGGAATCATGTACGTGCCCAGATGGGTTTCACTAAAAGGGAAGACTCGTTCAGAATGGAGACACCCATACAATACATTCAGCCCTTCCTGTTCTCCGTTCTAGGTCTCCTCCACCATCTAAGAGGGACAGACCGTTCAGGAGATCTTAGGGACCCAACTCTTAAACCAAGTGATTTCCTGACCAGTTCCCTAGCTATAGATGTGCCTCTGCCTAAAACTGTCCCAGTTGCTTCAAATTTTGAGATCCCAGAAAAGCAGATGTCAAACAGATATTCAGAAGGATAGAAAATGTTGTTCCCCCAAATGCTGACTTAACCTTGCAATGTCCTTTGGCTGCCCTCAAGAAGACCCCTAAAGAATTCTTCATAAATACAATGACGCTGCTTTCGTATGACACTGGAGGCTTCAGGTTGTGAATAACAGGAAGCACCAAGGGGTCACTGATCAGAAGAGCCTCTGCTTTACACTCAGGCAGGACAAGGCTGAGGTCCAGGGTGTGTTACTCTGGTTCCAGTCCTGACCATGTTTCATCCATCAGAGAGTAATTAAGGGAGAAAAAAAAAGGGGTGGGGGGATAAAGAAATAACAAAAGTAATAGCAGCTACAGCAAAATGAAGAGTTGTGAATAATTTCTGTCTTAGTCCATTCAGGCTGCTCTAACAAAACACCATAGACTGGCGGCTTATGAACAAGGGACACTTATCGCTCACAGTCCTGGAGGCTGGAACCCTAAGATCAAGGCACCAGCAGATATTGTGTCTGGTGAGGACTCACTTCCTGGTTCATAGATGCGTGGTGGAGCCATAGTGCATCCTTGCTGTGTCCTCACAGGGTGGAAGGGCAAGGGAACTCTCTGGATACTCATTCCGTTCACAACGCTCCACCCTCATGACCTCGGCAGTTCCCAAAGGCCCCACCTCCTGACACCATCACCTTGGGGGTTAGATTTCAACATGAATTTGAAGAGGCACACATTCAGCCACTAG
This sequence comes from Trachypithecus francoisi, assembly GCF_009764315.1. NCBI lineage: Eukaryota > Metazoa > Chordata > Mammalia > Primates > Cercopithecidae > Trachypithecus > Trachypithecus francoisi. The sequence goes on along the minus strand of NW_022681471.1, from coordinate 126,383,047 downwards.
CAATGTCCAATCCATAGAGAAAGAGCAATACAGAGAAGGGATGATCCATGGGAGTTTGAGAAGTAAAGAAATAACCAGCACCAAGTTCATGATATGAGAAGCACCAGGCGGAACACCAAGCAGGGAACCCTGTGCTCTGGGCAGGGGACAGAGCTCCATATGAACTTATTCTGTTGTTTGAAGATTTCACACTTAGGTGTGAATGTCACTTTTAAAGACATTCATCTCCACATTTTCACCTTCTTCCTTTGGAAGAGAAAGAAGGAAAAAAGAAAAAGATCTTTGCATTCTGAAAGATACTTTGTCACCGCCTGAAAAAATAAAAAATAAAGGGCTGCTCCAAAGTAGTAATACATATTTTTTCATTTACTGAGCAGCTGCTATATGCCCCAAACCCTGCGGAGTGCTTTTGTTTATGAGTTCATTTAAGTCTTGAGGCAGGGGCTCTCTGCTTCTCTATAGATGAGATGGAGAAGCCAGCATATAGACAAGTGAGGTCTTTTCTAAGATGTCAGTCACATCTGGCTGAATTATCTGATGCCTGAGCCATTTCTGTATCTGCCCCACACCATGGGTCCCCACTCCAGCCGACTTCATCAATATTCTGGACGATGCGAACAGCTTCCTAGGACTACTCTTGATGCGTGACTTCTTCTCTCCTTTAATCAAAGGTGCCAGGGGCCCAAACCGGAAATTGCAAGGGAAGGAAACAGTAAAAGCAGTAACTACCTCATCTCTTAGCTCTGGTAAATCATCTATTTCTCTCAGCTATAGTGTCACAAATGCACGCTCCACGGTTTTAGCAAATCTTGAACTCTCAGTAGAAAACAAATGCCCAAACAGTACATGTTCATTAACACAGGTGCTGATTGCTTTGTCATTCAAGAAAGGGGAGTCACTTCTTTTAATCAGTGTGATGAGAATCACGAAGACTAAATGCAGTTTGCTGAGACTCTGAGATGTCTTGAAGGATTACATAATTCCCCTACAAAGTGAGAACGCTAGCATGTCAGAATCACCCTGAGGGTTTTAAAACATCTCGGTGCCCAGGGCACACCCCAAACCATAAGATCACAATGTCTAGTCAGGCAAGGAGGGGGAGCCAGGTTCCTCTAGATGATTCTGGGCTGTCAACACCAAGAAACTGGGGGAGTAATGAAATAATATGAGGTCATAAGTGGAAAAGGGCTGATGAATTTTCGGGTGATTTTCATTTACACTGAGGCAATGTGGTGAAGTTGGGAGGAAAAAAGTCAATGATCTCTACGTCCTAATGATACCGAAAATTTTACATTTTCAATATAATATTATACACACGTAGTACTCAGGGAAAAGGAACAGCCTTCGTCCAATTATGATGTTCTTCTCCCCCTTTCTGTTTCAGTTCTGGCCCTAGAGCAAAAATGTCTGCGAGGGCGTTCTGCCCTTTGTGATTTGTAAAAGGCACCAAGGCGCAGCCCGGAGGAGACAGCGCACACTGGCCCTCCCCGCCGCCTCCGCCACCTCCCCGGGGATGTTGGTATCTTTGGAACTAGCTGATTTTGAACTTTATCTTCCCTTTGAATGACTGTGCTATCTCTATTATTTTTCCAAAGAGAACAGAGCCCTTCCAAAAATGGTTTAGCTTCCTGGAAAAGAAAAATAACCATTTTCTCCAACATTTACATTACAAATTACATTTCAAACCTAATGGGAAAGTCTGTTTATTTTTTATTCAAATTACATCAACTCCTTTCCAGAAACAAATTAAACTCCAGTTCACTACTCAGTTTAAAAAAAAACTTCAAAACAAACCAGGGAGATGCTACGCATAAATATCTAAATGTAGCCTCATTATATATCTGCTCTACTACCCCTATATCTAATAAAGATATCATTTGATACATACTTATACATTATATATAGTGATATACTAAAATATGGATGTTTATGCACAATACTTATAATATGCAACATAGCTATTTTATAGGTATGAAATATATAAAGCATGTTTCTATTATAGATATAAATATACATACATGTAATATACAATTATATATAATATGTGTTATATGGTTGTAAACAGATATATAGAAAATATGTTATGTGGTTATCTGGATGTAACTGATAATAGATACATGTAACTGTATGTTTATCATATATAAATATACACATAATACATTAAATATTTTTATAGCTTATGCATCTTTCATATATTATTTCATTTATATAGATATGTTAGCCTGGCCAATATGGTGAAACCCCATCTCTACTAAAAATACAAAAAATTAGCCGGGCATGGTGGCATGTGCATGTAGTCCCAGCTACTCAGGAGGCTGAGTCATGAGAATCGCTTGAATCTGGGAGGCAGAGGTTGCAGTGAGCTGAGATCGCACCACTGCCCTCCAGCCTGCGTGACAGAGAGAGACCCTGTTTCCAAAAAAAAAAAAAAAAGATATGTTAATGTGTGCGTATTGATACTAAACATATCACACATCCAAAATGATTCCAAACAATGAAATTTAGCATATAACTCAGAAAGTTACTTTCTGGGCAGAGAGAAAGCTAATTCAATCTTAATTTGTTCTATTACTTTAAGATGATGATTGAGTGTACTAACCAATACAAAAGAAGTTAACAAAAAGTACCTGAGGAAGATCAGTTTTACAGGATTTCAGAGTACTATTCACCAAATCTGCTAAGGGTATGTTATTTAAATCCATCACAGTCCCATTTCTGGGGTTCTAAGTAAATGTAAGGTGTGGCTTCAGCCAGCTCCATCCAAGGCTAGAGTACTAAAAGCCCCCTCCAGGAAGACACACCATCAGACAACAGTAGAGAAGGCAGAAATGCCTCCCACAGCCAGGCTGTGTCCATTCCACTGGTGGTTGACTATTGTCTGGATTCATTCGATCATGTTAATTCACTGGACAAGTTATGTTTCCGGTAAGCTTCAAGAATTATCTTGAATTCGAAACCAGTGGGATAGAAATTTAAAAGCTTTCCCAATGCTTTCTGGACATTTCTGCCGCGTTGTATTTTCCCCTGTGGTTAGAGCTAATGCTGGCTTACCTAGGGACACCCAGGTACACACTGATGTTTGCTGATGCTAGTATTGATCCTCCAGACCAGCCAATAAGACCTCTCTTAGGAGCTTCTATCACCACCAGTCACTTTGTCTAAAACTGCGACATCTCCCAGCCTGAACAATCTGGACTTTTCCTCTTGCCTCTCTTGCCTCTAACATGCTGTGTCTTTCACATATTTAGCTTGCAGATTTTTCAACACTCCTATTAGACTATAATTTTGAGGTGATTGTTCAAAATTTTGAGCTGATTGTTATAAGCAAATGCTTATAACAGTGCCTAGCAAACACTGGATGATCAATAAATATTTGTCAATGACATGAATCAATCAGAATGCAGGCAGATTGATCAAGATAAAAAGGCAAGAGAGTAAGAGGAAAAGGGGGAAAAATAGATCTTGACAACTTTCAAGTGGTTCAGAAGCCAAGTCATTTTGCTTTCAGGGTGAAACTGAGTCTCAACGTTTCTTTCAAACATGTGGACTATTCCTTAGTCATCTCAACAAGAATTTTCTGGAAGACTCGGGCTTAGATGTAACAGGTTCAATGGACCCAACTGCCCTCAGCTCTTGCCAAAATGAGAAACACTTTGGTTTTGTTCAATTCATTTATTTCCTGTATTTGAATTGCCATCAAGAGATGTAAATGTTGAAACTGATTTGATTTTAATATACCCACACTTCTCGGCCTCTTGCCAACCCTTTTATAACCAGCTCCTAACCAGCCTTTGCAACCCACACTCACAGTTGTGTATGTTTTTGTTCAACTTACTTTACAGATTGGTAGAATGTCATGTTCTACTTATTTTCCAAGTGGTGTATGGTTTTGTTCCACTTATTTCACCCCATTACCCAAAGCAGGTCCTTGCGTAAAGCCCAGACAGTAAATATTTTAGGTTGTGCAGGCCACACAGTCTCTGTAGCAGCTACTGACTCTGCTGCTGTAGCCCAAATACAAGCCATATGTAAACATGTGGCTGTGGCTGGGCTCGATTAAATCTTCATTTTTGGACACTGAAATGTGACTTTTATATAATTTTCACATTTCAGGAAATATTATCTTCTGATTTTTTCCAAGCATTTTAAAATGCCAAAGCGATTCTTAGCCTGTGGGCCATACAGAAACAGTAAGCAGGGCTGTTGCTTATGAACCTAAGTTTGCCTAAAGTGTTAAAAAGATCACTTGAAGTGGTTCTTAACCTTCAAATCTGGTGCTTTTCGGATCCTTCTTTCAATCTCTACTCCATAAATGCAAGTTGCCACAGGAAAGGTCTCTTCAAACACAAAGACTAAAGCTGCAGAATGAACCATATTCTTACCAGGGGACTTAAGTTTCATGTGTTCATTGCTTTCAGCTCTTTGGGGCTGTTAAGTCAACACCTATTTATAATCCTGACTTTAAAATATTAGCAGGTGACCAGAGAGATGGTAGCAACATCATTCCTCATCTCCCCTAGAAATGTTCAATGTTCCTTCCCCTGGGCTCTGAGAGCTTTTGTTCATCTCTGTCCCAAGGAATCCTGAAATACATGTAGCCCCTTGAGGGTAGAGTCGATCTAAGCCTTATTCAAAGTGTAGCCCAACGCTCACATCCCGCTCAGTACCAAAGACGCTCAGTGCATGCTTGTTGAATGCTGTTTCCTCACCTTAATCAGAACTGGGAGAGTATCCCTGAGTGTGGAGCTGAGTGAAGAGCAAAGGCAGCTTTCTGAGACATATTTCATTGGGAACACATACAAAATGATTTGTCTATTTGGGAGGGTCTCTGAGATTTATGTCTATTGGATTGGAGAAAGAAAACTTTTTCTACATCCTCACCTACTTGGAGAACACATTCACTGACCTAAGAGGCTGGATGGAATGGGCAGCTCTTGGCAAAGGTAAAATGCACAGCCATCTTATGAAATAACTGGCCAGGCACAGTGGCTCACGCCTGTAATCCCAGCACTTTGGGAGGCCGATGCAGGCAGATCATTTGAGGTCAGGAGTTTGAGACCAGCCCAGCCAACATGGTGAAACCCCGTCTCTACAAAAAATACAAAAAATTAGCTGGGCATGGTGGCACACGCCTGTAGTCCTAGCTACTTGGGGGGCTGAGGCAGAAGAATTGCTTGAACCTGGGAGACAGAGGTTGCAGTGAGCCAAGATTGCAACACTGCACTCCAGCCTGGGAGACGGAGCACAACCCCGTCTCCCCACCAAAAAAGGAAATAACCGTGGCTTCATTTCCTCTCTTCTCTCCTCCCTATGGCCTGCCATTACCATTTTCCAAGGGCCCCAAGCCCCAGCTGCTAGCGATGTATGGAAGTATCAGACATGTTTTAGCTGCTACTGCTCACTCTATCATCTGCAGGTAGACCCTGAGATGATCTCTAGGGAAGTGAACCCCAATACTAGCCTCTTCAAAGCAGCATTTGCCCCAACAGGGAGACTCTTTGGCCAATCAAACGCAGGTGTTGTTGGAATGGATTTGTTCCTGCAATGCCCTCTCTTCACCCCTTCCTCTTGCTAAAACTGTCCTTTCCTTCTTCTTTACTCAAGGTGGGTCACTGCATTGAGCATACACAAAAAAAGGGCTTGGAGTTTTCTCCAAACACATTTTGAACTGGAAAATTATGCTATATTTATTTTGCCTTTTAAATGGGTTAGAAGAAAAATCACTGAGTAGATCCCAGCATTGGCCAATTGCTTAGTGCTGCATGCAGATTGGTGGAGATATTGGTGGACTCCATAGGTTGTGACCTTCCCGTCGCTTATGAATTGCATATAGCATCAGAGCAGAACTCTCAGGGACTTCCATGTCAAGAAGTACCAGGAAGTGCTGCCAGGGATGAGTTGTTTTGCCTCACAATCGTGATGAACAGTCTAAGATGGCCCCAGATTCCAACCACCTATCCTGCAATGATACATGATCCTCTCCCCTTGACATACCCAAGATGGGATGCACCCCATAAATGCATACAAACATTATGTGTCTGTTTTAAAAAGTTAACCTGGGCCAAAAGAAAGAAAAACAGCAATTGCAAAGCTTCTAAAAGTTGTTTTTGGTGCTAAAAATGGACACAGCATGATGATGTTTTTTAATGAGAGCACCAGTCCATGGGTGTTTTTGGTTATTCAAGTGTAGGTCCGCCCCTAGGTTGAGGAGCATGATGAGTCATAGGCATTTGGACTGTGGGGTAGCAAAGTAAGAGTGCTCCATACTGTGCTAGTTTTCTATTGCTGTGTAACAAATCACCACATAGTGACATCACACAGCACAGATTTATTATCTTACAATTTCCGTGGGTCAGGTTATCTTAGTCCTCTGCTCAGGGTCTCACCAGGCCACGAGCAGAGTGTCAGCTGGGCTATGGTGTCATCTAAGGTTCATAGTCCTCTTTCAAGCTTACATGGCTGTTGGCAGAATTCAGATTTTTGTGGTTGCAGTATTGAGGCCCCATCTCTTGTTGGCTGTCAACTGGGAGCTTCTCACAGATCCTAGAAGCTGCCCACAGTTCCTTGCCATGTGGCCCGCTCCACAATCCTCCTCATCCTTCCCACCACTCTGACCTCAGGGAGTAGCCAGTTCCTTTTAAGCCATCACCTGATTAGGTCAGATCCACCTAGGTCATCATCCTTTTGATTGACTCAGTGTGAATTGAATTAGTCACCTAATCACAGGAGTGACATCGATCCCAGGTTCTGTTCACACTCAAGGGGAGGGGGTTATATGGGGTGTGCACAGCAAGGGGCATAATATTGAGGACCATCTTAGAATTCTGCCACAAGTACAGAGCCTGGGGAAGGGGAAACACAAGGGAAAGAAACAGTTTCATGCATGGGTCCATTTTTGTTCAGAAGACAGTGAAATGCCTGGCCTGAGTTAATAGGAAACTTTTTTCAGGTAATGAGGGTGGAGGCTGTGTGAAAGAGGTGAGACCAACTTTTGCATACACTGGAAGCCAAGCAGGATATTGGAGCTAACACAGTAAGCCTCAGGAAACTGACCACTTGCTTGGGTCTATTCAAAGTATGTACGGCCCATTAAAAGGTCCATCAGCATCGCCCAGGAGCATGTAAGAGACATACATCTTCAGGACTCCCACCTCAGACCTGCCCAACTAGAATCTCTGGGGTGGTGCTCAATTATCTGTTTTAACAAGTTTTCTGGGTGATTCAAATGCAGCCAGTTTGAAAAGCATGGAGTTAGCCAACCCTATGAGTTTGGTTTTTTTCCAACAAATATTAAGCATCTACACAGTGCTCACAAGGATCTTAACTTTGAGACAAGAATTCAGTTGCACTTAAAAGAGATAAATAACTTGCCAAACACACAAAAGTCTGAAAATCAAGGTTATAGATGAATGGACCCTTAAGAAGCATGGTGTGACCCCAGGGCAGGCTATCCTTTACCCTTCTGAACAGCTCAATGTTCTCACACATACCAACAGGCATCTGCCACTATCAACTCTCAAAGAAGCCACATACAAACTCTGCTTTGATACTAGCACAGCCAACGGGGAATGGAAACTTTTGGTCAATTTGATGATTTGGATATTTTAAGAACAGAAGTTCAGCTATTCAGCCCATCCAATGAATCTGGTAAAAGTAGATCCTGAAGATAATCCCTAAGCACTACTCAATGGAAAAAAAAGTGTGCTGCTGGGACTGCATTGGCACACAACAGTCCTGTGAACATCTCACAGCAGCAGAAGCCCAAGATAGAAGCAGTGTAGCCTGGTGGTTAGGAGTTCAGGCACTGGCATGTTGCAAACTTGGGGTGGAATTCCAGCTCTCCTACCTGCCAGCCTCTCTAAGTTTCAGCTCTTCTCATCTACACAAATGGGACAATACCAATGCCATCCTCATTTAGTGAGGATCCAATAATTCAGGCACCATTCAACAATTAAAAGACAAATAGTCCAATTAAAAGTGGGCAAAGGATTTGAAAAGACATTTTCTGCAAATTGCCACTGATGTACAAATTGCATCGAGTGCATGAAAAGATGCTCATCATCGTTAGTAATCAGGGAAAGACAAATCCAAACCACAATGAGACAGCATTTCATACCAACCAAGGTGGCTATAATGAAACAACAGACAATAACAAGGGTTGGTGAGGATGTGGAGAAACCAAGACCATCATATACTACTGATGGGAATGTAAAATGATGCAGCCACTTTGGAAAATGGTTTGGTGGTTCCACAAAATGTTAAACATAGTGGTTGAGTCAGCTCAGGCTGCTCTAACACAATACCACAGACTGGGTGGCTTAAACATACATTTATTTCTCACACTTCTGGAGGTTGGGAAGTCCAAGATCAAGGTGCCACCATGCTCAAGTTCTAGTGAGGGCCCTCTTACTGGTTTGCAGACAGCCACCACATGGCAGAGAGAGAGCATCTTTCTAGTGTCTTTTCAAAGGCATTAATGGCACTCATGAGGGCTTCACCCTGATGGCCTAACTACCTCCCAAAGCCTCCACCTCCAATTACCATCTCACTGGGGGTTAGAGCTTCAAAATATTAATTTTAGCAAGACACAAACATTCAGTCCACAGCAACACAGAATTACCATATGATTCATATATATCTAAGAGAATTGGAAACACGTGTCTATACAAAACCCATATATGGATATTCATTCACAGAATCATTATTTATCATAGCCAAAACATGAAGCAACCCAAATATCCACCAGCTGATGAATGGATAGACAAAATGAGTTCCATTCATACAATGGAATATAATTCACCCACAAAAAGGAATAAAGTACTGATACTTGCTACAACATAAATAAACCTCATGAACATTACTCTACATGAAGAAAGTCAGTCACAAGAAAACATACATTGTATGATTCAATTTGTATGAAATGTCCAGAATAGGCAAATCTATAGAGACAAAAAGATTAGGGTTTCTAGGGGCTGGGAGAAGAGGGGAATGTGAGACACTGCTAAGGGAAATATTCTGGAATTAGACTGATATAGCAAGACTTTGTAAATATACTAAAAACCATTGTTTTAGACATTGAATTTATGGTGTGTAACTTTTATGTCAATTTTTTAAAGTAGAAAAATCCACATAGATTGACCTTGTCAGTGTCCCTGACACCTAGAAAATGCATACAAGTTATCATAACAAAATGAGATGTGGAGAAATGTAAAATGGTGCAGCCGCTATGAGAAACTATATGGTGGTCCTTCAAAAAGTTAAACATAGAATTACCATATGATCCAGAAATTCTACTTCTGGTTACATACCCAAAAGAATGGAAAGCAGGAACTTGAACAGACATTTGTATTCTCATGTTGATAACAGCTTTATTCACAAAACAGCTAAAAAATGGAAGCAACCCAAGTGTCCATGTAGGGATGAATGGATAAACAAAATGTGATATAGACATACAATGGATATATATATACAATAATATATAATTATTCAGCTTTTCAAATGAAGGAAATGCTGGCACCTGCTACAACATGGATGCAACTTAAAGACATTATGCTAAGTGAAATTAACCAGACACAAAATGACGCATATTGTATGATTCTACTCATGTGAGGTACTTAAGGTAGACAAATTCATAGAGGTAAAGAGTAGAATGGTGGTTGTCAGGGGCTCAGGGGACAGAGGAATGAGAATTTATTGTTTAATGGGACAGAGTTTCAGTTTGGAGGCTGGAAAAACTCTGAGATGGATGGTGATGATGGCTGCACAACAATGTGAATGTAATTCATGCCACAGAACTGCACACTTAAAAACTGTTAATATGGTAAATTTTATATTATAAGTATTTAATCACAATTAAAGTGTTTTTAAATAGAGCATTGTAGATAGAGGCTATAAAACAATGCCTTTGTAAATTAATAATCAAGCAATAATAAAACGATTATTATATGTTCCTGTCTTTAAAAAAAAGAAATGGGAATTATGTATTCCTTCATTGTAGTGGACTGAGGACAGCAATGCATTCACATGAATCTCCAGGTTCAGAGAGAGGAAAATGACCAAGGAAGCCTTTTCAGGACTCACTGGTGGTCTCTACTTTCTGGGGAGCAATTCATATGCCATCTTAGCTCTGAAATATTTGCACACCATCTCTTCAGAGGCAGCATCTGAGCTGTGTTCCCTGAAGAGATGCCTTGGGTATCTCTGGAGCTAAATCAGGCTAAATCCAGAAGCAATCATCACTGAGGTGTTGTTTTTCAGAGAACAAATGGCCACCTGTATACTAGAGACATTTTGAAAGGCTAGGGAGAACTGTCCAATTTGAGGTTAATGAAGTCTTTGAAAAGATAACCATACCTTGTCAAGAAGATGCTAAATCTTTGCATGATAATTACTTTCCTGACATATCCAACTTTAGTCTCATTCTACTTCTACTTTTTCATCCTAAAGGTGCTTTTCCTAATGGAATTTGTCGTGATTTTTCTTCATAGAATTTTTTATGTGGCCAGCCTGGTAATCATTTTTATTCCTCATCAAATAATTTCAGAAAAATACTGTGCATGCAGAACAATATAATGATAATGATCATTTAAAGTATTCAGGGAAATCTTAAAATCCCCAAGAGGAAAATATAATTACATAAGAGTTCTGCTGTAGTGTTGTTAGTTTTATTTCACCAGACGCGTAATACCTCTTTGGTCTGATTTCATACCTCATCTCATACCTCTAGAGAAATTTGTGTGCGTGGGGCGGGGGGAAGTCTCTTATGATGCACACTTACTATTTGTTATTTCAATTTCTCATAAAAGTTGTAGTGTTTACTCTATTAGCATCACAAAAGCAGTGTAAAGACCAATAAATAGTGAATATCTCTAGCGGATAATACATATACAATGAAAAACCATATCTTAAATTGTTTTCTCTACTTCACACCAAGAATATAATATGTTTCAACAAATTTTTTCACTGATTAAATAAAGTATCTGCATTATATGGATGTGATATGAGGAGATTTTTAAAATAGGATTTAACTTCTAGCTAAACATGGCCAATTTAACCCATGGATTTCTCTCTAAGGAGTTACATAAATCCCTTACAGGGATTCCATAGCTTGCTCTGAGGGTAGCCAGGCACCATGTCACGAGGACACTCAGGCATCCATGTGGAGAGCCCACATAGAGAGGAACCAAGTTGCCAACACCAAGCTGTGAGGGTGCCATCTTGGAAATGTATTCCTTGGCCCCAGTCAAGCCTTTACATGATTGTAGCCCCAGATGACACCTGACTGACAACTTAGGAGCAACCACAAGCCAGAAGTGTCACATTGAACTACTACTGAATTCCTGACCAATAGAAACCTTGAAAAATGATAATAGATTATTGTAGCTTTAAGCCACTAGGTTTGGGGTGATTTGTTCCACAGTAGTAGATAACTATTAGAAGTGTTTTCTTCATTCTCATTAGGAACTTCCTGAAACGTGTCTCTCATCTGCTGCATTAAAACTCATTAACAAATTTCCATTTTCAACATATTAAGTCCAAACTTCCTTCATTTTCTATAATTTGGAGCCTACTTTAATTCTCACCACTCCACCCATGCTGCAATGTAGCATAGATATGGTTTCAAGAATTAATCATTATTCTTCAATTAGCCTCTATGAAACTAGCATGCACTTGGGAGTCAGAGAGTCCTGAGTCCTGATTCAAAATCCACTTCTTGTTTGCATATTTATATTTACCACATTCCCAGAAGAGGCCACTGCATGAAGAGTGGAACACAATCCATGACAAGAAGGAAAAAAGGCACCATTAGGATCAAAAAGTAAAAGTAGGAATAAGACTAAAGTTGGATATGTCGGTTAGCTATTGCTGTGTAACAAATCACCCCAAAAGTTAGCAACTTAAAACAACACACACTTATTATCTCACTAAGTGTCAGCCCAGTGAGATCTCATATGAAGACTTGACTGAAGAATGACCTGCTTCTGAGTTTGTGTGATCATTAGCAGGACTCAGTTCCTTGCAGGCAATAAGACTGAGTCTCTAAGTCATCAATAGTGGCAAAGTCTGCTAGCAAGATAAGCATTACAATCCTTTGCATCCTAATCAACAAGATGACATCTCACCACTTTTATCATATTCTAATGGTAAAAAGCAAGTTACTAAGTCAATCCACACTCAAGGTTTGGTGGGGAGGTGGGGCAGGGTACACAAGGGCATAAATATCAGGAAGTGGGAATCACTGAGGGCCATCTTTGAAGTCTGCCCACCATGGTTTGGGTACATAAAATAACCTACGTATTCACTTTCATGGCTTGATGTTTAAGAATATAGACGCTGGAGCTAGACTGCCTGAGTTCAAATCCAGCTCTGCCACTTTTAAGCCTATGTAACCTTACAGAGGTTACTCAACAGTACCTACCTCACAACAAAGTTCACAATGTACACAGGCTAAAAATAAAACTAATTCAATTGTATTTTTAGTGCAATAGTAGGAAACAGTAGGAAAAGTACTATTCTTCGTACTAAGACCTTACAAAAAGTTCTCCCCAGTACCCCATGGGTAATGGAAGCAACAGCATTTTCCAGAACAGCTTCACAGTAAACACTACAATGAATTTCTGTAGACCACTTGAAAAAACTAACCTTAATCTAAACCGATGGCACCCACCAAAGTTCAACGTGACATGAGCAATTCTTGGAAGAGCCAGAAAAATCAGATCTACAGCTTAGCTCACCCTTGATCTGATTTGACCTCACTGATTTCAGAATATTTGAAAGAACAGACAGTTGGCATGTCCTTCATGTAATTCTCCCTAAAAACCATTTATTTCAACAGCTATTTTGATGAAGACTAAGTAGCCATAAGTTTGAAATTGTATTTCCTGGTATAAGGATTCAGGTAATTTACATACATAAGATATATATTTTTTAATTTTCTGTACAAATCTAATAAGATATTTTGATGAAGACTAAGTAGTCATAAGTTCAAAACTGTATTCCCTGGTATAAGGATTCAGGTAATTTACAGGCAAAAAGTAATCTAATAAATATTAAATATAAATATTAAAGGTTTTGCTGTTTTCTGTTGCTGGTTGAAAACAAGCCCAAGTCTTGATCTGAATTAGGGTCCCACCACTTACTGGCTTACTCTATGATCTTGGTCAAGACTTGTCTGAGCTTCAGGGTTTTCAACTTGGAAAATGAAATAATAATAATGTCATCACATTGGGTGGCTAGGAGAATTCAATGAGATTGTGTTTGCAAATTGCATAACATGATACTTGGCTCAAAATAAGCTTTCAAAAAAATGGTAGCAATCCTTAAATATTATTTTTAACTGAAAAGTCTCCTTATACCACAAGTTTATGAATCTTAGGGCTGGTTGATTTGATCACTGTTCAGCAAATATTCATTCTTTTCCCTGCCTCACCAGAGCCCACCACCCAAACCTCCATGGTGGAGTGTACTTCCTCAGACCATAGCTATGTGACTTTCTTTAAATCGTGCAAGTGGACAGAGGTGACAGTGTACAAATGATTCTGAACCTTGGACTTAAGGGGTATCATGCATTCCCTTTGGAAGCTGTGAACTTCTGCCAGGAGAAACATATAGCCCTCTAGTTTGGGCCCCAAATAAGACACATGCAACACAGCTTAACCCAATTTGCAGCCTGGAAGCTGGAACCCAGAGCACAGAGTCCAATTTTGTTCAGGAGAACTATAGCTGGTCTTGAAACTGGTAAGTATTCAGATAATTTTATCTTAAGCCCCTAAGTTTCAGGGAATTTGTTACATAGTATTACTGTGGCACTAACTGACTGATATGCTGGATAAAGTCACTTTAACAACTACTCTCTGAGACACTGGCCTCCTACTTGCCAAATGCTAAACCCTTTGCTCTTCTCTGTGTTGCATCTCTCTGCTAGTCCCCAATGCAGGGGGTGTCATTATGTATAATTTGTGTCTCATTTTACCTATGTGCTTTCCCTCTGTTGCCACCATGGCTCTCAATACCATTCTAGATCAATCTCAGGTATTAGTTGGTGAATGCTTTGTTTTTTTTTTTTTCTTTTAAGTTTTTATTTTGACATAATTGTATAATCACAGGTAGTTGTGAAATAGTTCATAGAGTCTTGTGTACATCTCAGCCACCTGTTGTCCATTATGACATTTTATATAACTAAGGTACAATATCAAAACCAGGACACGAATAAAGCAAAAGTGAAATACATATCTTTTTACCTGAGCTTTACTTAGTAGCTATGCAATCCTTGGTGAGTTACCTATTATTACTGAAGCTCAGTTTTCTCATTCATAACATGGAGATAATAACTCCTACTCCAAAGGTTTGTGGGAGAATTGAGATAATGTTCCTAGAACACCTAGAATGGTACTGAGTTAGGCACAGAAGAGGCAATAAATGGCAGCTCTTGTGATTTTTCTGTAGGTTTCACAGTGAAAAGCAAATAGTAGGTTGCCAAGTCATATATACTGATGCACCTTCTCTATGGGATCAATAGAATAACACTGGATTTTTCTTTAAGAGTTCCACAAGATTTGTCATCAATACTTCAAGGATAAAGAAAACATAATTCGGACATTCAAGAAGAAAAGACAAGTAACCTACAAAATAGGGTTACACATCTCTGCAGTGACACTGAAAACCAGACAGCAATGGAGCAATGAGTACAATATTCTAAAGGAAAGAATGTGAGACTCACACGAAATCCAGTCAAGACGTCACGCCAGCAAAGAGGTGGCAGAGAAAGCATGAAATGGTTCAGAAAAACCAGCACCCATGAGCCCTCTTGATAAAAACCACTTGAAATGAAATCCAGACAAATAGGTCCCTACAGAACTAAAACCTCAAGAATGGAGACTCTTCGGTCAAACAATGGAGAAGGAGCAGAGAATCCTATTACATAGAACTGATATTAAGCAATTGTCAGAATTTTGGTTACCAAGCATAACATAACCATTATGTAAACTTTCACAGCGTGAAAATAATATAAGAATGAGGAAAATCACAAGGGAAGTGGAGAGAAGTATGAAATTACTAACATCCTCAAATTTCATAGCAGGAAGTCAATCAATATTATCTAAAATTGAAACTGTAATTCAAAGATATGTAACGTCTCCAACTTCTTAATGTTACTAATCATCTCTTCCTTTAACCTTAGAAGCAATCTTTTAGGAGCTAATTAACATCTCTTGCAGAAAAAAATCTACATGAAGTTTAGTGATTCTCTCAGTTCCATATCAGTTTCATTTCTTTCTGAAGTAAAGTAAAATTAATGAAGTAAAGATAATGATAATACTTTCAAAAAGCTGGATGAAGAACAAACTACTAAAATAAAAACATGGTTTTGTAGAACTATCTGTCCCTCTTTACTTCCATCCTTCATCCTGGACACATACTTTGGAAGGTGCTCAGGACAAGGGTCGTCCAGCACTGATGATATTTATTCCTTGTGGGTGGGAATTCCAGCTGGTTTTTATTTTATTTATTATTTGTATGTCTCTGTATTGCTTGATCTTTATCACAAGGATGAATTGTTTTAAAACAAGGAATAAAGCCGTCGTGACTTGGCCTCTCATGGGCCGCCTCTTGCAGCCGTTTGTCTTTCTGTTCCAAGTATTGCTTAAATAATGTAAACTGGAAAGAGAACCCAGCTTTGATCTGATTTATTCATGCTGTCCATTTATAAAAACCGAAGGCAGTGGATAAAGGCCCAGCCAACCTGCTTCTTGATGCATATCAGTCATAGAGAGCCACAGGAAGCGCGGAGGGGAAGGTGCTCAGCCATCGGTGTGGGTGTGGGTCCTGTTTGTGAGTCATCCTCTCCCTCCCACCCCAACACACTCTTGAAAGCCCATCTCAGGGTCTTTGTCAGGACACACACTCAGAGCGACACTTGAGTCATATCCCAGAAAAGGTCAATTCTGTGATCCTGCCTCAATCTATTTTTCTGCCTCTTTGGCTTCTCTTCCCTCTGAAACTTGGAGCAAATAAGTATTTCTTTCTGATAGGTTTTTTTGTTAATTTTCACATGAACAATAACAAAAATCCGTACATTCAGGAATTTTTGCAAGGTGCCTCGTGCTTTTGTCAATAAAATTCAATTCCAATTTGTAGTCATTATCTACAAAAATGGAACTTCCTTGGCTGTGGCAAGAAGGGACTGTTTTCCACCAGCTGCTGAGTCACTGGCTGTAGTTCTGTCAGGTAAGTGCTCCTGGAGCGAGCTGCAGATGCTGACTGCGACAGAAATCAGAAGGCCTCGCTCCATGCCCCTGATAGATTCAAATAAACACCTGGGCGATTAGCCAGGGGCGGTCTGAAAGGACACTGCCCTGAACAAAACCTAAAACCGGAGTTGGTCATGGAAGGCTATGTGCTTCAGGCGATTCAGAATTTCGTCTCCAGCGAAAACCCTCAGGGACCTGCTGAGAAGAAAGATCCACTAGAGGACATGGGCCCTCCCCACTTTTAGAGGGTGAGCAGAAAAAGTGGGTCCCTCTCCACTTTTAGTGGCCAAGCAGGAACCTGCACAGAAGGGAAACTGAGGCGGTGGACGCCTGTGCTTCCTGACGGCACTGCCTCAGCCAGGGGGCTCCCATCATCAGTCACTCTCTCCCATCACCCTCTAAATGTGCAGGGTGACAGTGCTGCGGATCCTGGCCCAAGGTGCATGCCGGTCAGCCTTGCCCAGCTAACCACCTCTCTGTATGGTAGCGAGAGCTGCTCTTGGCCCATCTCAACCCGTAGTTCTCTATCTAGTACAGCTTGGCGAGTGTTCATGGCACCACACGGCGCTCACTGTGTGTGTGTGTGTGTGTATGTGTGTGTGTGTGTGTGTGTGTGTGTGTCCTGACATCCCTTAAACAGCACTGATGTTGCTAACAGGGTGTGTGTTTGTGTGTGCTGTACCTAGGTCCCCTTTTCTATTAACACTTGTTACAATACTGTTGAGTTCAAGGCAGAGGAAGTATTTCTGAATTCAGGTTATTTGTGAACACTCCACACACTCCATAAGAAGGCTTCAATTACATAAGTTAAATTTTTTTTTTTTTAAATGACTTCATTAGGCCAGGCGCGGTGGCTCACGCCTATAATCCCAGCACTTTGGGAGGCCGAGGCGGGTGGATCACAAGGTCAGGAGATCAAGACCATCCTGGCTAACACAGTGAAACCCCGTCCCTACTAAAAATACAAAAAATTAGCTGAGCATGGTAGTGGGCACCTGTAGTCCCAGATACTTGAGAGGCTGAGGCAGGAGAATAGCATGAACCCAGGAGGTGGAGCTTTCAGTGAGCTGAGATCGCACCACTGTACTCCAGCCTAGGTGACAGAGTGAAACTCCATCTCAAAAAAAAAAAAAAAAAAAAAAAGACTTCATTATAGGCAATTCATGCCCCACCTCACCCTCTGCATGACCCCACAATGACCCTATGAAGTCACAATTTAGTGTATGTAATAGAGGAAGAAAAAAGGGATTTTGTTTAACGTGGACTCAAAACACCATCGCTCATGTTCAATAGGTGAACAATTAGTTCTACATATAAACGTGTGCACATCTGAGATGTAAGAAGAATTTCTTTTTCTGCTTCTTTTTCATTACCTTTCACTCTTTCCTGGGACCTGCCTCTCAATTGCCCTCCAGACTCCAAGCCTTCAGGCTTGCCTCTTTCCCGGATGGAAATCTCATCCCAGAGAAAAATTGGAAAAATCCATTCATACGAAGCTCTAAAAGTTCATGAATGTAAATATTTCTAGGAGCTTGTTGCATAGGCATCCATCTTCTATATTAAAGCAATGAGTGCCCAGTTGATTTTTGTGCACTGAGAAAACTCCTCAGAGAACATTCGTGGAATTAGGACAAAATTCCCTCTCCCAGGAATATTCATATTTTAGCAGAGATGAAAGCCTCAAAGCCAAGACAATGAAACTCTAATGGAGAGACATTGACCAGTAGGCAGAGGAAGCATTTCTGAATCCATGAGGCCTTTTGTAGTCCTCCAAAAGATGTTACCCAGGTGGCCACCTTCGTTAGTAGTTCATTAGCCCAAGTTTCAAGCAATCTGGTTTATTCTTTGATCTGCGGCAGTAAATCTCAGGACCCGTGTGTTCATTAGGATGAAAACGGGTGTTGCACAGAATTAAGGAAACTGTGGCCACATAATTTTGGCACACACAGACAAAACTCAGCAGGTGCTTCTACTGGAGACTTTCTCGAGTATTAAATACACTGAAGTGTACCTAGGATCTTCAAGAGGAAAACGCATTCCCTGATGCTTCTCCAAGTCGATCTCTCTTAGCACCAACCTCCGAGACACAGCTCTTCAGCAGTGGTTCCAGCATTTAGATTCCTGGTGGACATAGTAATTGTCTTGAGGGCTGTGGCAGCCACAGAGTTGCATGGCTCAGGTCTTTCCCACCTGCTGTGGGGTGTGCGGTGGGATGGCATTGTTCAGCTATTGCACCTTGATTCCACAACAATGTTCTTGCCAAGCCCAAGGTTCCCCTGGGCTACTCCAACCAATGGCAGACTTCAGTAGCAGCACTAGAACTGGCCATTCCTCTAATGCAGGGTTTCCCAGCCTCAGTTCTACTGACATTGGGAGCTAGACAACTCTTTGTTTTGGGGGCTGTCCTGTGCATTGCAGGATGTCTAGCAGCATCCCTGGGCTCTACCTACTCGATGACAAGAGTACCCTTTCCTCCAAGGTATAACAACCAAAAGTGTCTCCAGACTGCAAAGTGTCCTGGAGACCAGAATTGCCCTCAGCTGAGACCATGTGTTCTAATTGGCCATCTCGACTTGAGGACTCCCCAGCAGCCTAGCTAAAATGTTGTCCAATCTACACTGTAGCCTGAAGTTCTTCCTACAAAATCTTCCTTACTTTCTGCTCTCTTTTGACATGTGCTAACCCTGCATCACTGCCAGCTCTCCCACCTTCTGCTGCCCCCCATGCCTTTTTCCTTCACGGACATGAAGGAAGAGACATGGACATGATGTTAGAGACATCATGTCCTCTAAAAGATATGTGTATCCAGATTCTATAAAAGGGAACTTAGTTGAAACGTATATGAAAAACCAGAGTGTTCTCATATAAACATCACACACACAACACACATAAATACACAGACAGACGTTGTAAAATTTTTCGTTTTCCAGTTTTTAAGTTTCTTAATTGGAATACTAGCTTCAGGGTGGAGACCTTCAAGGAACAAGACCAGGAAACATGTGGCACATCTGGAAAGCAAAACAGATCCCCAAAAACTAAGGGTCTCATTTTTATACCAGTTCCTGGATCTCAAAAAGAGGGAATCAGCCCATCTCCCATGGAAATCTCATTTCTCAGTGCGGGGTGGGGACATTTCCATGCCTTCTAGGTGGTCAAAAGCATGCTTCTCTGATCAAAAAATGCAAAGAGTTAAGCATCCCTCCATAATTGCTGTTAACCATCCCCAAAAGTATATTTCTTACCTAGCTCTTTCATAATGCAAAGTAATTTCTGATACCCCCAAAAGTCAAAAACATCAAGCAATGCAATGCAAAACAGAGCAGAGCCTTAGATTTTGAGAGGGACCTGTCTGCTTACAGCTCTTGGGGTTCCAATAGGAAAACAGAGGTTTTTTTCCAAAACTGGGTCTGTGGCACCTTTTCTGTTTTTCCCAAAGAGTCCCAGGCTGCTAGAAATTACTTTAGGTCCTCTCATGTGGGCATTGAGAGTGGCAAGAAGACAGACTGGGGAAATAATTCAGTCAACTGAATAGAAAAACAAACAAAAACTTTCTCTCAGGGAAAAATATCAAGATTTTATTTATTTATTTATTTGTTTGTTTATTTTTGAGACAGGGTCTCACTGTTGTCACCCAGGCTGGAATCCAGTGGTGTGATCATGGCTCTCTGCAGCCTCAACCTCCTGGCTCAAGCAATCCTCCCATCTCAGCCTCCCAAGTAGCTAAGACCACAGGCACGTACCATCACATCCAGATAATTTTTTTGTATTTTTAGTAGAAACGAGGTCTCACCATGTTGACCAGGCTGGTGGAGGGCCATTTAAAACACAGGTGGCTAGGCCCTGTCCCTAAGCTTCTGAGTCAATAGATGTGGAGCAGAGCCTGAGGGTTTGCACTTCCAAAACATCCCCAGGTGGTGTTCACACTGCTGTTTCACGGAACACACTTTGAGAACCACTGAACTACAGGAAACCCTTGACAACACATTCCTCTAAAGAATTCCTGGATTCTTCCCAGCCTTCCAGAATACCAAAATGCTCTCTCTGAAAAAGGTCCCTGAGATCATCTTTTCTTACTCATTCTCATTGTACTGAAGAAGGAACTGAGTCACAGGGAGGTGAGAGTATGCCTTGTAAAATCAAGCAGATCTCAGATCTGGGTTTTGAGTCAGAGTTTGTTGATTCACGCCAACACATTTGCCCACAAGGCCTGTCCAGCTTTTTCTATTTCTTCTAAACTCAGCCCTTCAAAACGTGGCTGGTATCAATTGCCAATGCAAAAGCAGCAGAGCATCCCACGTCACAAAGCTAGAGTCCAGTCTCCAGTGGGAGAGGATGCCAGGGGCCCATAACTAGGATCATGGGAGTGAAACGGGAACTGCTATGGAGATTAAAATTGAACATACCCGATAACTCGGTTCTGCCACCCTGATATGTCAGCTAACAAAATTCAGCAAAGAGCTCCATTTTCCTATATAGTTTATAAGATTATAGCCTATAGATTCTTTGGACTTCGAAGTGCAAAGAAATTATCCAGTGTCTCATCTGAAGATGTCCCTAAACCTTAAATGCTGCTGCCTCTTTTTCAGTAAAAATATCAGCGCTGAGCTTTCTGCTCTCAGGAAGGCTGCAGCTTGTTGTGTCTAACACGGACCAGAATTGACCTTTTTTTTTTTTTTTCTTTTTTGCCTTTTAAGTGTTATTGAGTCTACAAAATATAGAAAGAAAATTTGCCAGACTTTGTTATTGAATTGGCCAGCTGCTTAGCACTATCTACATTGTTCCATTTGAACAGAATAGGAAGAAGGCCGATTTTGGACAAACATGGCCTAAAACACACTGACTCAACTTCTCTGTGCAGAAGGGATTTCTGGGCAACACATGGTCCTCACAGTGCAGTCAAGTCTGGAAGCTTGGGAGGTTATGGGAGGTTCTTTTTTTATTTTTAATTTTGCTGCCAATTACATGATGGATTGAAGAAAGTAAATAGCTCTTTTATCATGTCACATAAATCTTTATGACTAATTTACTAGCACAGTCATCTCCAAAGAGCAAATGTGGATACTGGGTGAAATCTGTTACCATCAAAACCACCACAAATCAGGCAGTGATCAATGTTTTTGTAACTATGGAGAAAACAGCAATGGGAACCCATTTTTGCAGTTCCTGCGAATGTAGAGCAAGTGGCTAAACAGTCAATTGGTGGCTTCACTCAAAGATGTTTTTCACTGTTTTTTTCTGGGCAGGGTGAACAGTGACAATGCATATTCTGAGAATTTATTTCAAATGGTCTAGGCAATTTCTCTGGAAAAGTGGGCAGAATATTCCTGGGGACTAGGAAGAAGCCAACAAGCACTCACAAAAGTCAATTTTCTCATCTGCAAAAGTAAAGGAACGTATCTCCTGTGAGAAGGGCAGCAGCATGGAATCCAACACACCTAGGTGGCAGAAAGGTATTGGGCAAGGATAAGGATTATGTCAGTGGCCATTGATTTATCCAGCCAGACACCATGCTCAGTACATTGCATAAATCGTCTCATTCATCCCTCGTACCACCCTGTAACTTACACACATCACTATTTCCATGTTTCAGTTGAGAAAATTCATACACAAAGAAATTAAACAATGTTCCCTAAGCCACATGGATTGCTGATAAATTGTAGAAGCCAAGTGAATACTCACTTTAATCACATTCCACAATCCACAGCCTCGATATAAGAGTAAACTACCAACTTTCCTACCCCACTCTTGTTCTTATTCCCAAAAGGACTTAAGGCAACCCTGTAAAGAACCATTATGGTCAGTTTCAAAATAAATGAACAAACACACATAAGCAAGGAAAGTGGAGTATAGAGAAAAATACCATCAAATGTGTGTTTGTATCCATTGCAGGGCAGCTACACTCTTGCAAAGGTCTCCGAGATTTTATTCTCGAGGTGAAGCATGTGTTTAAATAATATCTAGATTTCCAATAATTGGTTAAATGGAAGTATGGAAGTACATATGTGTTGTGAAATGAAATACATGCAATTATTCCTACTGGTAAAATATTAAAACATATAGTTTCATCTAATGGTCATTAATATTTGAAATTAAGGCAGACTCTTTAAAAAAAAAAAAAGCAATTCGTTTTGGGAATCAATGCAGAAATACTGTATTTCTTAATCATCCATCCTTGCTTAACACACTGTAGTGATCTTTAGCCTTGAGGGACTGCAAAGTCTTTCCTGGGCACCATAAGTTGGCCTCTGTTTTTACACACTACACAGTCCTGAAAATGTATGCCAAAGGTCAGTATGACAAAAGTAAGCACCTGAACAAACAGAACAATAGTCCTACCCCGTGTATATAAGAGGACCTCTTTTCTTTTGAGGCAAATAGATAAAATACTGAGTTACATATTGTCCTTCAGACACAATCTTCAGCAATATACTTTCTAAGTCACATATATACATCTCTAAGTCACAGCTAGAAACGTTCACTCCTCAGTGAACAGATGTTCCTCAGTATGCAGATGTTCTTTCCATGCCCTATGTATGAGCAAGTCTTCTTAAAGCTCTGGATCTAGAATGACTGAGGTGGTAAGTTTTAGTCCCTAGAAAGGAAGGGTAAATGAAAACCAGCTCCCTGCAGAAGTACACAAGTTGGTTTTATGCATCTGCCAAAAGGACAGTTGCATACGGGTATCAGACAGTAAGACAGACTGACAACCTTTCTCAAATGAAATTAGAGGCATTCAATTCTGTCCTAATTAGCTCGCCCTGAAAGATCAGCATTTCTCAACCTCAGTACTACTATTGACATTTGGAGCCAGATACGTCTTTGTGGCAGGAGTATCCTGTGCATGGAAGAGTCTTTAGTAGCATCCCTGGCCTCTCCCCACGAGATGCCAGTAGCCATTCCCCACATTTGACAATCAAAAGTGTCTCCAGAAATTGCCAAATGTCCTCAGGGAAGGAATGAGCCAAAATCATCATGTCTCCAACCTGTCCAGTAGGAGTCACAGCCTTAGATGATCAAACCCTTTAAGCCCACAATGGACTTGGGTATGGATGGGTCTGTTTGAAGGATTCAAGTACAAAGAATTTCTTCCCAATCTGTTCCCTTGGCTGCGCCATACACAAATAAGCCAATATTCATGGATACTATAAACCCACTCAACCCATCTCTCCAGCCAGATATTTGCTGAAGTTAGAATTTCATCACCCAGCCCACACACCCATGTGAATGATATGGATTGGATTGTTAGTCTGAGTGATTTCTGAAACTGGAAATCTGTCAAAAGTTAGTAAAAGAACTACAATCCCCAAGTTTTGCTTAAATAGTCATTTAGCAAATTCAATGTTCTTTTAAAGTTCTTAAGATGCATTAGCTAAAATTAGAAATTACCTAAATGGCAGGCAACAGAGTGGTAGTTAATTAAAACATAGTATATCCTTAAAATGGAATCACATGTCATCCTTAAATATATTTTTGAAGATACATAATGACACAGGAAAGTGCCGAGGACATGGTGATAAATAAACTAACCAGTATTTAGAATTATATAAATACATGTGCACATATTGTGCTGTTCAAAAAACTATGAGCATAATGTTGTCAGCGGCTATCTCAGAGTAACAAGATGTTGATGCTTTTCATTTCCCTCTTTTTGCCTTTATTTTCCACATGTTCTTCATTGAACGGCTAACTGTTATATAATTTGAAAGACCCAAACATTCTGTAAAACGTGCTACCTATTAATTTATCCAAAACAAAAATCAAAAGTTAATTTTACATGCTCTCTTTTCCTATAAAATCCATCTTGGAGGTTCAGTTTCTTACCAAATTATTGTTTTGCTCAATAATTGGCAATATTGATTGCCAACTGGTGGCAAACACCATCATGACTGTGTTTGTGAATCAGAACTAACACTTTCTTCCCACCCATGGTACCAATGGAAAAACACAAACAAGACAGCACCCTTCTTTGCTGGAAGCATAGCATCCCTTGCAACTGTCTTGATTCTGTTTGGTCACGAGGTAGCAAACACTGGTACCAATGCATAGATCTCCAACATTCATTTCTAAATCAAAAGCCACAAAGAACAAACATCGCCACTTTAAAGAAAACTTATGAGTCAGAAAGAGTCTAAGACATCACAAACATTTTTTTTAAAACACTGAAGAACATAACTAAGATTAGGAGGCATCAAGGATGATTGGAAAAGTGGGCAGCTTGGTGAGGATGTGAAGAGCAGCAGGGGAGAGGAGTTCATTGAAAAGCAACTCTAAAGGCAGAAGTGTGTCCCAGGTGCACAGCTAGAGCTCCAGCAGATGGCAGTGGAAGGTAAACCAGGCATGCAAATTAGCTCGGGACCACCAGGACCAGGGCAGAAAGGGGGTGAACAATTTCTTCATCATTCTTCAGAAGAGTTATATTCTTACCTGCAGACCAGAAAAATAGGAAACGACCTGTAATGGTTGGAACAGAAGCCAGGATTGAGCTTCGTCTCCAATCTCTGCTATTACTCCTTGTAAAAAATGTTTAGGGGACTACAATGAGTCCATGGTAACCGTTGCTTTGATCATTTCACTGTTACTTGTGGGGGCAAGTAAAGGACAGCATTTGACATTTTGTGCTTCTACATCTTCAACTCTAACCCACAAGTAAGTGAGCTTTGGGTACCCCATGAAGAATTCCAGAACAAGAATTTCCTGAAATGAAGGCAACTAAAGTCAGAAATGTCTTTTGCAGGCCGGGTATGGTGGCCTATTCCTGTAATCCCAATACTTTGGGGGACAAGGCCAGAGGATTGCTGGAAGCCAGGTGTTCAAGACTAGCCTTGGCAACAAAGTGAGACTCCATCTCTACAAAAAAAATTTTAAAATTAGCCAAATGTGATGGTGCATGCCTAAAGTCTCAGCTACTTGGGAGACCAAGGCAGGAGGCTCACCTTAGTTCAGGAGGTTGACACTGCAGTCATGATCGTACCCCTGCACTCCAGCCTGAGTGACAGAGACAGACCCTGTCTCTAAAAATATATGTATAAATAAAAAATAAAAATAAATAAATGCCTTCTGCAGAAGGCCAGAACATCTCTGTCCTTTGTGTCTAGTACATTTGCTGACATTGCCAAACACACAATTTCTCTTGGGCTCATTTTCTTATCAGCAAAACAAAGGACTCAGGAAAGATAAATTTTATGGTCCTCTCCAATTCTGAGATTCCAAGGTCCTAGAATTCTTTACCACATATTCTACATTTCCATCTGCATGGAACAGAGTAGGTAAGATTGTATCCAAAATGTAACTCAATTCACTTCTAGTCACTCAACACTCAAAAATTCACCCCACAAAAGTTGAACACAAAATTCAACTCAATTCACTCAACACTGTGTTGAATTCATCTCCCTTGGAATAAAGAAGTAGCTTCAGATTTCTCAGGTGGCTTCCCAGCACCAGAATTCTGACACTTTCCATTCATCAGTGCCTCCCAGTGTAATAGGGTGACTCCTTGACTGGTCCTTGGATATTCACCTTGTGTGCAGGCAAGTATTCTGCATCACTTCTTTTGACTTCCTTGGAAACAGCCTTGTTTGGTGAGATGCACACATTCTGCAGAGACTCTTATACAAGTAAATAGCAGCAAATGACCGATGTTCCCACTTTGTTTCACATCAGAGCCAAAAGTAGAGGAAACAAGCATGGCGCTCAACAACACTTGGCTTGGGTATCATGGCCTCTAGCAAATGCATTCCCAGGGTCAGCCAAAGTTCAGCTTCATTTCCATCTGAGAGACTTTGCTTTGGGTTTCAGAGCCCTGTTTGGCTGGATAACTCCACTTTGATCATTTTTTATTCTCCCTGCAACATGATTTCTTAAAAGCAATGCTCTTTACATCTCATTTGGGGGCTGCACTTAACACTGATCAAAGATAATGACATTTTCAGCAAATGAAAGATACCATTTCCCTGCTCTGTCTTTTTCTAGGGCAATTTGTTGAAGCTGATTTTAGGGAAGGCTAAAGAGTAGGGGAAGTGCTCCAACTTGTGTTGCTGTGGCAACTTCTACAGAAGCTCAGGATACACTTGCTCTGCTTCATGAATGCCGCTTTACTTCTTAAAATATCGATTTCCATGGTGCAGAGATGCAATTAGTCAGGTCTGTAAAGGAGGAAGATATTTTTCTCTCTCTTAGATGCTGGAAGGTCAGGTTGAAATGAAACCTTTTCATCGATATAATAACAGTGGAACTTAAAAAGCTGTTCCAAGTGTGCTTGGATGGAGCGATGGGTGGTGTGTATGAAGGTATCCCACCCCAAAGACCAAAACTGTCAGAGACCACCTGAAGGCAACCATTTGACGAGGGCAGTGGTGGGTGTCATTACAATGTGGTACTTAGCACGCAAGCCAAGAAAGCCGCCTACTAAATCCATTCTGTGGCACTTTGGGTGGTTCATAGAACCCTTTTAGGTTGCCTGTACAACTTATGAGGCTTTGTGGTCCTAGTCCCTGACAACTGTTAGGCCCGCAACAAGTACCGAATATTTGTTCTCTACAGGACAAGATGAAATGTCCTCTGGATGGCGGCAGTGGGTGCTGCCGGCAGAAGAAGAGGGAAGCACAATGCCTGACCTCAGGAACTGCATCATAAAATGGAAGAAAAGCACAAATAAATGACGTGAAAGCATGCACTGCAAAAAGACATCCTACTTCCTCCTCATCCTCTTCATCCATATATCACTGCCAAAGAGGCCTTTTAAAATGCACCACAGAATCCTTTCCAGGAACCAGCAATAGACTCTCATTACCTACAGAATAAAATTGCATTCATTTGGGTAAAATTCTAAGCTCTCTTTCATGTGGCCCCAACTATATTACCATCATTTTTCTTCTGCGTGCCTTCTCCAACTGCCTACTGCCATATTGTTTCTGCATTGGCTTTCCCACATTTCCTTTGACCTTCTCCAACTTGGCAAATATACTCAGCCTTCAAGGATGACGTCAGACCCCACCTCTTCCAAGAAGCCAACCCTGACTCTCTTTCTCTTTGCCCTTTGCTTTTACCTTTATTTTAATATTTGTAAGCTACTTGCTTTCATGAGAGATTTCCTCCCTGATACTAGCAGCTCCTTGAAGGTGAAGACTATGCCATATTCAACTCTGCATTCTCCACAGACCTGAACAGTGTGCTTTGTACAAAGTAACCGCAAAAAGTACTCACTGCACATACAGACTTGCAGACGTGGGCATATGTCTGTGTGTGGTCAGTGCCCAGCTCTGTAGACCCAATGAAGCTTTGGCAGATGTGGGAGATACTGGGCTGGGTTTTGGGTCAGGTGGGGCTTGTCTAAGAAGATTAGATTACAGAGGAGTATTGAGCAGTGTTTTGCAGAAGGAAAAGAGCTATCCTGGCGAATAAATAACAGACCACAGGGGAACCAGTATGTGAAAAGGCTGGAGGGCAGGAACAGAGGAGCCCTTTGGAACTTGGTCTGCCTGGAATGCCAAGTATTAACTGAGATGTTAAATGCATTTAAAGGGAATAAAGGATTATTTTTAAAGCCTCTCGTTCCATTTACCCTTCTTCCTTCCATGCAGGCTGCATAGTAGAATGGAAGGAATTGAGGCTTTGGAGCTGAGTGGCCTCGTCAGAGAGCCCACTTGTGTTGCTCACCAGCTGTGTGACAGAAATTACTTAACTTTTAGGAGCCTCAGTTTTCTCATCTGCAAAATGGGAGCAATACCTTACAGTATAGATTAAGCCATAATCACAGGGAGCTGCCTCACATGCTGCACATAGACAGACAACAAAAATGTACATATTCACATTTTTCCCTGTTGGGTAATAACGTATAGAACACACATAGGAATTTAATTTCAGCTCAAAGCAATGCTCATTGTTATCTGTAACTGTTAAAGAAAACTCTGTTTTACTATCTTAAATGCCTCTTTGCTTTTATGAACTCTGTTTCATAGTTAAAGTGGTAGCTATGAAATCCAAGGACATTGAAACAGGATTATAATTTATAGGTGCAAACTCAGGACTGCCCTTGGAGGCAAAAAAGGTACTTAAAATTGATGGTCACACTGGATTTAGTGACTCAAGTCCAAAGAATGGTGTATGGAAAGAGAAAACACCAAGTAACATCACAGTGGAGAACCTGGCAAATACCACCCTAACCGGGCAATCAAGGTCAACACCAGCAGTGATAAGTCATATGGATGGCACGCGCCCTTGAAATCATGTGAGAAGAAGCGCAGCTCCTGTCTGTAGTCTTCTTCCCCAAACCCTTAAATTCAGGCTAATCATGAGAAATACATCAGAAAAATACAAATCCAGGGAAATTCTATAATATACCTCATCAGTCCTCCTCAAAACTGTCAAGGTCATCAAAACCTGGAAAACTGTCCCAGCCAAGAGGAGACTGAGGAAGCATGACCACTAAATGCAACCTGGGGTCCTAGATGGGATCCTGGGACAGAAAGGGAACATTTGTGAGAAAACTAATGAAATTCAAATAAAGTCTGGAGTTTAGTTAGTAGTAGTGGACCTATGTTGGTTTCTTAGCTGTGACAAATGTGTCTCTACACATTTATTGTAAATCCGAAATTAGTTTCACAATACAAAGTTTATTAATAATGTAAATAGCTAGACAAACAGATAACATCTGATGCCTGCATTTACCACCATGCAAAACAGGGACCATGAACATTTGAGCTGGATGTTGGCAGAATCAAGGCTGCAGCCACCCAATCCTCAGGCCACCACACAAGCCTCAGATAGACAGTCCCAGCCTGACTGCCGTGTGGTCATCTCCTTGGAAACATGAATCCTGACTTCCTTTCAAGATCACTCCCTTCCCTACAAAGCACACTACTGCAAAACTAGAATCTCAAGCAATCATGTGTGAGATCATGTGTGCAGAGAAGAAACAGCTACATTTGTTTATAATTGTTTTAAGATCCCACAATGCCAATCATCAGGATTTTTTTCCAATTATTTTCAGCATTGTAAAATCCACATCCATAAATGGTCTTTGTTTGTTTGTTTGTTTGTTTGTTTGTTTGTTTTTGAGACGGTCTCACTCTGTCGCCCAGGTTGGAGTGCACTGTACCCTCCGCCTCCCAGGTTCAAGCGATTCTCATGCCTCAGTCTCCCAATTAGCTGGAATTACAGGCGTGAGCCACCATGTCTGGTGAATTTTTGTATTTTTAGTAGAGACAGGGTTTCGCCATTTTGGCCAGGCTGGTCTTGAACTCCTGGCCTCTAGTGATCTGCCCACCTCGGCCTCCCAATGTGCTGAGCACCTCCCAATGGGCATGAGCCACCACGTCCAGCCACATAAATGATCTTTGAATAAACATTTTCCTGAAGGCAGCTATTTCAATACTGCCTTCACAAGTAGAATACAATGCTATCATAATAAAGGCTTTCATTTACTTCTCATTAGTCCCATCAGCAATACGGGGCACTGGGAAGAAGCCAGCCTGCTGAACTGACTGCTGAATCCTGGGTGTTTAAATCAGTCTCCCACTCTCTGGTTGTGTGCACCACCTAGCCAAGGGGTTTGGTCTCAGTTTTCCAAATTGTCTAATAAGAGTAATATTCCTTATACCCTACATTTGTTTGGAGGGATAAATATATATAAAACACTGGGCTTCAAAGGGTTAATAAATGCGCAAATACGAGTCTGACCATTTGGTCAGCGGTGAAGCCAACGTTTCCCTTTTGTCCAGAGACAGTGCAGAAAAAGAGTATAAACAAGACGGGATGTGAGCTTTGTGGAAAGCATTTGCAAAATCTCTCTTCAATGCTTTTGAAAGACCTGCTCCCACTGGATTACTGTGGGTAGTTCTTAGCCTCAGTTCAGCTTCAAAATGCCATCCTTCAATTAAAATAGGGTCCCCTGTGTAGCAGAAAGTGCCCTAGTTGCATGTTAGTTATAGAAAAATATTAGCAATGATTCTCCTCCAATATCCTTTTAAAAAACAAAAAATATAATTCTTATTGAAAGCAGCTTAACTGTCTTGAATATACAACCATTGCAAAGATAGTTTCAGAGTGTGTGTGTGTGTGTGTGTGTGTGTGTGCTCATGCATGTGCTATTCCAGAGTAAGCCAAGATTCTGACTACAAACTTTATCCACTAGCTGATGAGTAGAGTGGATATGTGTTGCCATTCTAGAAGTCAAGCATCCAGCATTCAGCCTTTAACCAATGATCAAATTTAGCATCATCAACATAAACAATGGGAAAACTTATACCAGAGGCCTCCTGATGTATGATTTATTAAGAAAATCATTTCACCTAGGAGGTATTCTTACCAAGAAATGTTAATTTTAAATCCAATTATGAGCAAACAGAAAGATCCAGAATGGAAGACGTTGTGTAAGACAGTATTTCTCAACCTTGGTGCTTTTGGGTAGAGGAGGAAGATGGGGATAGCATGTTAGTATGTTGTTTAAAGGAAGTAGGCCCCTATCATTAATCTCAAGATAAATTATACTCATTTGTATGAGAATTTAAAGGTAAAATATTGAGAAGTATAATGAAGTTACTGAAATAATTTCTATAACATGCCAAATTTTTCAATGTTTTTATGTTAAAATACAGCTTATTTGTGAGAGAAAATCTGGGGGGAAACACAGAAAATCAGAAGAAAATGAAACTACAGCTTAATCATTTCAATTTAATTGCTACCGACCTTTGTAAGTATTTTACTCTGGACCTTTTCCCTACACATAGATTTATGTTGTTTGTCATAACAATTTTGTCTCTTTCCCATCTGTCTTACATTCAGGAGCACTTATCTGTATTATTATGAATTTTTCCTGAACATCACATTTGTGAGTCAATAATATTCCAAATCACATTTAATACGCCATCCTCTGAAGTGAGAAAGCATTCACGTGAAGCTTTCCTTTTTGTTAAACTGGTTTACATACCGTAAATGAATTTTACATATTTCTAGGAGGAGGATATTCAATGTTCCGAACACAAAAAAGTGACAAAGGTTTGCGATGATGGATATACTAATTACCCTCATCTTATCACTATATATCACATATATTATAACATCACTATATACCCTATAAATACATATAATTATTATGTGTCAATTAAATTTTTTAAATATTTAAAAATGTTTAAATGTATTTATGTATTTATTTTTGGAGGAAAGGTCTCACTCTGTCACTCAGGCTGGAGTGAGTGGTGCCATCATAGCTCACTGCAGCCTCAAATTCTTGGGCTCAAGCCATCTTCTCACCTCAGCCTCCTGAGCCACTGCACCTGGCAAAAATGTTTTATTCAAAGAAATAAATAAAAGCAAAAACTAGGGATAAATGACCAGAGGGAGCTTTCTTCGAAAACTACTCAGGCAAATTTGATGTCCATCCTGCTACCTCCTTGGTGTGTTGATCACAGCTTGATGAAAGAATAAAAGGACTAAAATGCTTTCTTCTTTTTCACTCTAAATTATGGGGAATTGGATCACCCCAGGTGGTTCTAGCTGTAAAATCATTGGGCAACTTGGTGTAAAAATCCCTTGAAATACTCACAATGCCCTCAGCATGAACAAGGACGAGCAAGGTGGGTGCTGATTAACCTAGTTGAGTTAATCCACTTCTCTCTGGTTGGTTGGGTAGTTAATTGGCTGCTCCTCCTACACTCAGAGTTGAGGGGCTGTAGGCCCCCTTAGAAGTTCACCTGTACAGCATGGCTTTGAAACTTTCTAAAGTCTAGAGCCTGAAAGACTACCGTTTCATGACTGAGCATTATGCATTTTTAGAAACAGCAGTTAAGCTGAAAATGGAGCCAAGCTCTTACATGCAGAGCACACTGCGGACCCTGGAGCAGGGCTCGGGGAGGACAGAAAGGAGGAAGAGCCAAACTTTAGCTGTCGACACATGTCCAAGACTAAGGCCCGTGCCCTGAAAGCAAACTCTAGATCATACACGAGCAAGAGCTGTGGGACAGGACAGAGACTTGTGGATGCTGCTTCTTCGTTGACTTTACTTATTTGGGGGAAACTGCAGAAGTCATCAGAGTAGACATCGGCAAAGCAGATGCCAATCATTGGTTTTTTAAAAAATATGGATTTGATAGCCCAGGTGAAAATGGGGAACATTCAAAAGAAAGCAAACTGGGACACTTTCTCACCTTTAATTCCTTGCCCTCCATGAGTTATCTGAAATTGAACCACCCCACATGGCTCTAGCTACATGGTATAAAATACTTGGCAGTCAAATACAAATGAACACATGCAGTTTTATATTGTCAAGCTACTGCTTCCATTTGTTTGATGAATCAATTGTCTTCATTTAAAAAGAAAAAGATGATGGGAAGGAATTGCATTCTTTCCCCCACCGCCTGCAGGCTGGGATGCAGTGGCGTGATCACGGATCACGGTTCACTACAGACTCGACCTCCCAGGCTCAAACAATCCTCCCAGCTCAGCCTCCCAAGTAGCTGGGACTACAGGTGTGTGCCACCATGCCGGGCTGATTTTTTGTATTTTTAGGACAAAGTGCTGGGATTACAGGTGTGAGCCACTGTGCCTGCCCTGCATTCTTTATTTAAGTTATTTAGATGGAAATCTAAAGAAGGCGATCCCAGTAGCCTGGACAAAGTGGCCCAAAGCATCAACAATCAGGACTGTTGGGGTCTGTGTGTGAAAGGTTGGGTGAGGAGGGGCCACCTGCCTCAGAATCACTTGGGGAGTTTGTCATGCGTGTGGATTCCTGGACACCATCCCAGACCTGCTGAGTCAGAGTCTTGCATGTTTAACAAGCTCCCGGAGGGGATCTTCCACATGCTAAAGGGTGAGAAGCATGGACTGCAGTTTTTGGAGATGAGATCAACAAGATATAGGGTCCAGGTGTCACAAAACCCACATTAAAGTTCCTGAGCAAGCGGATATTGCCAGTGAGCCTTTAGAGAAAGCTTTGGGTTATACAAGCATTTGAAGGGGCCACACGAGAGTCTACAAATAGTGAATCTTCTCTGTGAGGTACTAAACCAACCCCTTTAGACTTGCTGACAACTGCGTAAGAAGAGGATGCAAGGGAGGGAGAGAGGCGTAAAGGGAGAAGGGAAGAAAGGCCTCAATCCAGCCATCTGCAGAGAACACAATGGAGAAGTCTTCCTGCTGCCACTTAACCAAAGCCCTACCAGGCAAAGTCCTCTGCTGAAGGCTCCAAGTCTCCTCGGGCTTGTGACAGGTGCATCCTGGCAGGCTGGTTTGCTCATCAGCAGACTCTCTTGTGAGAGGAACGCTAGTGGGGCATTTATGAGCACTGTCTTTTGGCGACTCCACGACGCAGGCCTGTGAACGCGCAGCCAAGAATCCCAGCACACCTCTGGCATCTGTGCTAACAGAGAGCAGTGACGCCAAAGTCCACTTCTTGAAAATGGAAGGCTTTGTAGCTTTCTTCCAAAAAGAAGCTTCTCATTTGAATGACTTTAGGAAAGCACATTGGGGCGGGTGGGGGCGGGGGGAGGAACTTCCGATGGTAGGGTTACTTTCTTTTGTGGGCCATTCTGTGGAAGATTGGTGTATAAGTCTTGTATGGAAAATTAAAGCAGGAGCTTCTATTCACGCTGTTCAAATTGTCAGACTGTGAAGGGGCAGTGGCTGCAGCAATTGAGTGGGATGCAGCAGGAAGGGTTCAGCAACTGAGCGGGACGCAGCAGGAAACCGGTGATTAGAAGGGGGACCAGTCCATACTTGTTCCATGCATTTCCTACCAATCTTTTCGGGTCCATGGTTGATTTGGTCATGGAACATTGATTATGGTGAGGAGACACAGTGTTAGGCTCCCTATCCACACCAACTATTAGGTATTTGCTAAGTGTAAGCTAAACCTGGGATGCCACACTGGAAGAGGAATACCGTGAGATAATCCCACCCTTCCTCATTTCTTCTAGTCACAGTTACCACCATGGGGCCAGGACGGCTCAAACTGGATGGAAAGGTAGACCCATGTGTATACAAATTTTCCTTCCAGTAGAAGGCACCTGCTATAGTGAGTCATGATCATCTGGCCTCCGGGAATCTCGACTCCATCCGACTGCCCAGCCCTGCCCATGTTCACAGATGCCCAGACTCACATCAGCCCAGCTTTCCCTAAATGAATGAAAACTGCAACAAATCCAAATTTTGCAGAATAAAGCTAGAAGTCCTCTTCCCTCACTGACTATCTCTAGGTGGAAACATCATGTTTCACATCCAAGAGACTGATGCTAGCAAACATACCACACCGTTCACATCTGATCCTGCTAACCACAGCACACAGCTGGTTGCCATAGCACCCAAGCACCCCACATACAATCACAGCACCCCCACAGCAGCTGGATTCAGGAGTCAGGTAGCCTGGAGTTGAGGCAGGCTTCACCTGCTGTAGACCATCTGTGCGTTCTCATAGCTCTCTCTGCCTCAGTTTCCTCACTGGTAAGTAGAGACAATAATAATGCCAACTTCATAGACTGGCTACAAGGCCAGTCAATATTTGTAAAGGGCTTAGAACAGTGGCAGGCACATAGGTGAGCATATTCACACAAATTGGTTGGTATAAAACAGAGATTTATGATCTCACAGTTCGGGAAGGCAGAAGTCTATAATCAAAGTGTTGGCAGGCTTGGTCCCTCCCGGAGGCTCTGAGGAAGAAACCATCCCATGCCTCTCTCCAGCTTCTGGTGTCGGCAGCAATCCTTGGTGTTCCCTGGCTTGGAGAATCTCTTGGGGAATCTCCAATCTCTGTATCCATCTTTACGGGCCTCCTCTTTCTGTCTCTTATAATGTAAACCCAGCCCCATCCAGTATGATCTCATCTCCATTCTTATCCTAATTATATCGGCAAAGACCCTCTTTCCAAATAAGATTATATTCTAAGGTTCCAGGCGGACATCAATTTTGGGGGAACACTATTTAAACACTACAAAAAGGATATATGTGTTTCTGAAATAATTCTGCACATGAAAGGCAGACTTCTCCGGTTTCAGTGTGACTGTCATTTTTTCTTCCTGTAATGTTTAGAAGAACTTACCAGTGTAGCTATCTGGGCCTGGAGTTTTCTTTGAGGAAATGTTTTTGACTATGGATTTAATTCCTTGAAAATGCATAGAATATTACAAATTTCCTATTTCTTTTTGTGTTTAATTAGAAATTCACTCTTTTCATCTAAATATTTGAATATATTGGCCAAACTTTTTTTTGTTGGTTTTTGTTTGTTTGTTTTTTACAATTTCCACTTATTTTCTTTTTAATGCCTGGCAGATGTGTAGTTATATCCCCTTTTACATTCCTGATACTGACATCTTGTGCCTTCTTTTCTTTCTTTTCTTTTTTTTGTGATTAGTCCTTCCAGGGATTTATAAGTTTTATTAGTACTTTTAAAGAGCAATATTTGGTTTTGAATTTTGGTTTTCTTGATTTTTCCTTGTTTTATATTTGTTTTCCACTTTATTAATTTCTGTTCTTTAATATTTCTTCTACTTTATTTGAGATCAGTATGCTTTTTCCCCTAACTTCTGGAGACGCATGTTGAGATTCTTGACTTTTGGCATTTCATCTTTTCTCATGCCTGTATTTAATAGTAAATATTTTCTTCTCTTCAGGGTTTTAACTGAATCCCATAAATTTTGATATGCCATGATTTCACTTCCATTCAGCTGCAAATATTTTCTAATTTCCATTGTAACTTTTTCTTTCACTTTTCTACTATTTAGAAGAATACTGCTTAATTTCTAAACATGGGAATTTTCTAGTTATTTTTTTATCACTAATTTCTAGCTTACTTCCATTGCAGTCAAGGAATATATTCTGTGGAATTTTAATTTTCTAAGATTTGTTAAAACTTGCTTTATGAGTCAGTATATGGCAAATTTTGGTCAATTTTCTATGTGCACTTAAAAATAACAGTATGCTTTGCAGTCTAAGCTTTAGCATTTTATTACAACAATTAGGAAAAGTATGCCAAACATGTTTAAATAGTCTCTGCTTCTGAATTTTTGTATACTATCCTTTCAGTCGTAGAGAGAGATGTATTAAAATTTCATGCTTTAAAAAAAGGTAAACTTCTCTGATGAACTGTTCTCTCTCCTGTGACAACACCCAGCGTGAACACAATCCTGTCTCAAAGGGGAAAGGCAGAGCTTCCATAACTTTCCACATCCATGAGCAAGTGAGGAAGAAGAACTTAGAAAGATGCTGACTCAGCCCCTCACCCCCACCCCAGCTGGATTTGCCTGTGAATTCAGTCGTAACAAAGAAATCCTAGTGTGCCTGGCAGCCCTGGGCCCCCTCCCTAGCTGGGAACCAAGGGTCACAGGGGCCACCGCACTGCATCCATGGAGGTGCCCTGAGCAGGCTGGGGCCCGGGCCGGCACAAGCATCAGCCCGGCCCAGCAGACAGACGTTCCCACTCACACCTAGGCCTTCCCCAGGCCCCAGGCGACTCATCTCCCTCTCACATCCCAGAGGGAGCCTGATTTGGAGCTTCGCTGTGACTACGCAAACACATATAAATAT
This sequence comes from Trachypithecus francoisi, assembly GCF_009764315.1. Lineage (NCBI taxonomy): Eukaryota > Metazoa > Chordata > Mammalia > Primates > Cercopithecidae > Trachypithecus > Trachypithecus francoisi. Next base: position 126,346,289 of record NW_022681471.1, on the reverse strand, counting down.
GCGCACATATATATTTCTTGATATGTAAGATGTTTTTATACAAACAAATGTATAAATTATTATAAATATGTAACATTTGTTTATATAGTTATATAATCATTGTTTTAATTACTATTTGTAATATTAAATAATTTCATAAAACATTCATTATGTAACATTTTATTATTAAAATATAACATTAAATAACTATATAATCATTTATATAATTACTTGTATAAAAATAACAAAGTTATATATTATAATTATATCGCTATAAAATCATATTATATACATATGTAAATACCACCTATATTATATAATATATGATTTCAATATAGATCATGTATTTATGTTTAGGTATAAGTAATTATATGTAAATGTATACACAAATATTTATATTAATTTACATATCTATATAAGTTTATGTATGAAATATATCTAAATATATTTTTGAATATATTTAATATTTCTAAATACATATGTTATGTATTTCTATGAATTTCAACACATTAATGTATCTATTTTGACGACCCTTTGTAGAAAGCCGACTATAATCCATGCTGGGGTAAAGTCATTCTTTCTCCTGCTTTTTGAAGGAAGTGAAAACATTTTCACGGGTCCTGGGCGCTGTGCCTCGTGAACCTGGTGGAGACGTCTGTGTGACCTCGAGGAGGCACTCACAGAGGTCTGACATTCTCTGCCACCGTGAGACAAGTGGATAGTCTGCCCTTGAGACGACATCGTGAGCTCAGCAGGACACTGTGTGCAGCCCCGCAGTGACTCAGGAAATGTTTAGTGATGATCCTGGATGGTATAGACCTCTATGCACTTGGATGTGACTTCCTCTGCGAGGTAGTGTAGTCCCAAATCCAGAGAACTGGACTGAATTCCTGGGAGAGTTGAGGTACACATATCACCAACAAACGAAGAGTCAGGGAGCTCTGGGGGATTTCGTCCTTCTCTGAAATGGAAAAGTGAGTTTCACAGAACTCGTGTTTCTCTTATTAGAAATAAACCTGCTAGGTAATACCCGTTGATGCCGCAGGCATAGGACTTTGTGTTTATTTGCACAGTTTTGGGTTAGGACCAAATTTGGACGATTTTATCTTTGTATTTCTATAGTGATACATAGAATCTAATAAAAAAAAAAAAAGTGAACTGGTGTAAGGAAAAAAAGCACCAAAGACTTATTATGTTCATTGCCAATGATTTATCACTTGCTGAAAAGTGAGGGATGTTCCTTGGATGGGAACAGAATGTCTGCCAGAGCATCCTCTTGCCAACAGAGGAAAGGAGATGCAGGAGCAAGGGCTGTTCCTGTCATAAACGTGAATCCTTGCTGGGTGCAGTGGCTCATGCCTATAACCCCAACACTTTGGGTCGCCAAGGTGGGTGGATCACTTGAGACCAGGAGTTTGAGACCAACCTGGCCAACATGGCAAAACCCCGTCTCTACTAAAAACACAAAAATTAGCCAGGCATGGTGGTACATGCCTGTAATCCCAGCTACTCAGGAGGCGGAGGCAGGAGTGAGCCAGGATTATGCCACTGCACTCCAGCCTGGGTGACAAAGCAAGACTCTGCCTCAAAAAAATTAATTAAAAAAATTTTTTTCCAGTAAAAACATGAATCCTACCATGAATCACTTCCACTTAATCTAGATTTGAAGATACAATTCCATACGATTTTTAATGCCACATTTTATTTTTTAATTTTAATTTTTAATTTTTTAAAGACAGAATCTAACTCTGTCCCCCAGGTTGGAGTGCAATGGCACTATCTCGGCTCACTGCAACCTCCACCTCCCAGGTTCAAGCAATTCTCATGCCTCAGCCTCCTGAGTAGCTGGAACTACAGGTGTGCACCATCATGCCCAACTAATTTTTGTATTTTTAGCAGAGACGGGGTTCCCTAGGTTGGCCAGGCTGGTCTCCAACTCCTGACCTCAAGTGATCTGCCTGCCTCAGCCTCCCAAAGTGCTGGGATTACAGGTGTGAACCATCATGCCCGGCCTCTTAAGAAATTTTGAGAGAGTACTTAGCTCCCCTTTGCTCGTGGCATTGTCGAATTATGGTCCCTAATTCCAGCGGGACAAGCCCTACTGTACTCTAGGCTCAAGTGGTTCAAATCAAAGAGAAATCAAAAGGAGTGTATAGAGAGCAGAGCATGACGGCAGAGGTGTCAGACCAACACGGCACTCACTCTGGATTTTTCCAAATACAAATTCAAACTTTGCAAATGGATGGTGCCAGGACACTTGGATATTTGTATGGGGAAAACAATGAATCTTGACCCTTGCTTCACACCACACTCCCAGGTTGACTCAAAGCGCATCATATACGGGAGAACTAAAGCTCTGAGATTTCTAGTGATGAACCTAAGAGAAAAATCTGTGGAAAATCAGATCAAGTGAGGATTTCTACATCAGGACACAAAAGGCACAACTATTTTTTAAAGCTGATAAAATAGACATTATCAAGATTAAAAACCTTTGCTGTCTGACAGATACAGTTAGGAAAGAATGAAGAGGAAATCCACAGGGTGGGGAAATTTTGCAAAACATATCTGACAGAAGGCATGTATCCAGAATATAGGTAACTCTCACACTCAATAAGAAGAAGAAAAACAACCCAATTTTATTTGAAATTTTGTTTTCTTTTAAAGACCAGGTCTCACTCTGTCACACAAGTGGAGCATGGTGGCACAATCATAGCTCCCTGCAACCTTGAACTTCTAAGTTCAAGTTATTCTCCTGCTTCAGCCTCCCGAGTAGCTAGGACTATGAGCATACACCACCACAGCCAGCTAATTTTTTTTATTTTTTATCAAGATAGGGTCTTGTTACGCTGCCCTGGCCGGTCTCAAACTCCTGGCCCCAAGTGTTGCATCTCAACTTTTCAAATGAGCAAAAGATAAGAACAATCACCTCAAAAGAGAAGATATAAATATCAATACACTTACAAAAAGATGTTCAAAACCGTTAGTCATCAGGAAAATCCAATTAAAATGCCTATATGTTTAATAGAATCGATAAAGTTAAAAAGATTGACAATAACAAGTATTAATGAAAATGCAAGCTGGGTGTGATGGCTCATGCCTGTAATCCCAGCATTTTGGGAGGCTGAAGTGGGAGGATCACTTTGAGCTCAGGAGTTCAGGACCAGACTGGGCAACATGACGAAACCCTGTCTCTACAAAAAATACAAAAATTAGCTAGGCATTGGTGGCTTACGCCTGTAATCCCAGCTCCTTGGGAGGCTGAGGTGGGAGGATCACTTGGGCCCAGGAGGTGGAGGCTGCAGTGAGCTGTGATCGCACCACTGCACTCCAGGCTGGGCAACAGTGAGACCCTGTCTCAAAAGAAAAAAAAAAAAAAAAGGAAAATGCAGAGCAAGTGAAACTCACATACATCGCTCGTAGGAATGCAAAATTGTTCTTATAAAGTTAAACACACGTGAACCATATGACCCAACAATTGCATTCCTAGGTATTTACGTAAGGAAAGTAAAAACATATATCCACACCAGCATCTGAATGGGAATGCTTATATAATTATATGTTACAATGGCTTTATTCACAATCACCAAAAACTGGAAACAACCCAGCATCATTCAATAGGTAAACAGAGAAACAAACAAATATCCATCCAGCTGAATACTCTCAAGGGATAGAAAGAAAAGAACGACTAAATCGTGCAACTCAAATGCATGATGCTAAGTGAAAGAAGCCAGACACGAAAGCCTCATACTGTATCCTTCCACTTAGTAACATATTAGAAAATGCCAAAAACAAATTCCATACTCAATTTAATGCTCTGCTGTTGCCATCTTTAAATTCTTAATTTTTGAAAAGGGGGCTTCATCCTTTCATTTTGCTCTGGACCCTGCAAGTGATGTAGCTGGTCCATGCAGTGTTTTTGAAAATATGCAAGAATTGGGAATGTCATTTGTTCCTATGCTTACCTGTTCCCAATAGGCCCCACACTCTGAATTTTTCTTTTATACCCAGAGCTTCCTCAAACATCAGCATTACTGCCTGACTCCAGAAAACATTCAAGTTTTCAAAATTTGCAAAAGCATGCTGGTCACCTGATCTCAGAAACTGCAGGGAAAAAAAAAAAAAAGGCAATTGCATACATAAGAAAAACCCTGCTAACCAAGTTTACACTCATTCTCCTCAGCCTACACTTCAGTGTATGGGTTGAATCACAGCCACACACTCTCAAGGCCCCTCTGAGATGTGCAAGGCTCAACCTGTCATCTCACTAGATTATTCCATGTGTTCCAAGGACTGATGGAATTTTTTGGTTTCTGTCTTGATGTTCTCTTGGCACCCACCCAGGAAGGTCTTGGGTAGTGCACTGAACAGGAAAATGACATCCCCAATCTCCATCCAGGAGAATCTTAACAAATGTCCAAATGTCTCTGCTTTCAAAAAATCTGCCTCATGGCCAGGATGGATTCTTCCTACCCTGTGAAGTTGCCAGCTCCCTTTTCTAAAAGTAGCCTTATAGAGCCCCGTATCTATAGAATTCCTGCAATCGATATCTCTATAGTTCCTGCAATCGGCATGGCAATCAGCATGGACTTGCAGAATAAAAAGTGTCATCATCTCCAAAAAGCAATCCACACCAGAGAAAAACAAATCATCTTCAATACTGTGAAAATGCCTGGTGGTCTTTGACAAAGAAATGGAAGGTTTTATATTAAAACTGACAGAGCAAACTTCCTGCTGAAAGCCACAGGCCAATCCCCAGAGGAACATACGTCTTGTCAGCGAGAAGAGCCACTGACACCACATCATGAGTTTCCATGAGCACCAACGATGAAAGCCATGGAGAAGAAAAACTGCACTGCCTACTGCGTCAACACCATTCCAAAGACAATTTTTAGTACTGGAGGAGAGAAGACTGCTTTTCATTAGGCAGACTTTCCTGAATTGATGCTGAGAGGGATGCAGCAATTTTGGTGGTCAATTCTGGTGGCACTTCCAAATGATGTGATGTCGCAATGGTACATTCAACTCAGCCTGGCCCCTCTATGTTGCTGGGAAGCACTCCGGAAGCACACACTCTCGTTACTCCATTCCACACAACTGTGAAGGAGGTGAGTGGAAAATTGTTGTTTGTCTTGTGTTACAGATTTTCTTTAAAAATGTGAGGATGCAATGGGTTAATGTGCGCTTTATTTTTGAAATCACAAGGTTGCTCATGCCATCTCCAGCTATGGGGGAAAGGAGCTACCACTGAACAGGGAGTCTCACTCTGTCACCCAGGCTGGAGTACAGAGGTGCGATCTCAGCTCACTGCAACCTCCACCTTCTGGGTTCAAGCGATTCTCCTGCCTCAGTCCCCTGAGTAGCTAGGATTACAGGCACCCGCCACCACGCCTGGCTAATGTTTGTATTTTTAGTAGAGATGGGGTTTCACCGTGTTGGCCAGGCTGGTCTCAAAGTCCTGACCTCAACTGATCCACCTGCCTTGGCCTCCCAAAGTAATGGGATTACAGGCGTGAGTCACCACACCCAGCCAACACATTTCCATTTGAGGCTCATCTCCTCATTATTTGGATTTATGAGAACTCAAGTCACAGAGGTAGCATTTTATATGCCCCAGAGGAAGGGCAAGTGGGCCATCAGCCTCTGCAAACCAGCATCGGCAGACCTTGGAACCAAGGCAAGGGGGAAAGCTATAAATATTCTTTAGGACTTTGAAGGAAAATGTGTGTGAGAAATAAGAGAGAAGTAAAGATTTCCCTGTGCTCCAGTTGGTCTAGAGCAAAGCTATGAATATTCTAAGAAGACAAAACAGCACTGTATTACAGCAGGAGAGAGATGGTAAAGTTGACATATAGAAGGATGTATGTGTATTCATATGTGTGCATACACGTGTGCGTGTGTGTGTGTGTTGGCAGCCGTCTAAACTCATTCAAGTAAAGTAAAAAGACCAGCCTCAATTATCCAGTTATGGACTATCTAACTGATCCTGATTTCACAAAGCATTTTCTTTGACAAACATTAACTGAAAGCCTGCTCTACAACCCACCACAAATGAATTTTCCTCAAAAAGTATTCTTTTCGGTGTGTCAGTCTTGTGTTCCAATTACTAGGGTATGTAACAAATTATCCCAAATTTGTTTGCAAATCTGCAACCTGGACAGGGCTTGTCAGAGATAAGTTGCTTCTGTTCCTCTCCATCTTAGCTGAGAGAATTTGAAGGCCAAGGCTGGAATCCTCTGAAGACTCACATGTCTGGATGTTGATATTGGCTGGCTGTTGGCTGAGATCTTTGCTAGGGCTGTTGGTTGAACAACTTATACATGGCCTCTTTGTGTAGTGTGGGCTTCCTCACAACATGGTGGCTGTGTCCCAAGAGCCAATGTTCAGGGAAGAGGTAGAAGCCATGTTGAATTTTATGACCTAGCCTAGAAAGTCACATAGCATCACATTTGCCACACTCTATTTGTTAGGATGGTCATGAAGCCTCACTCAGGTTTAAGGAGCTAAGAAATAGACGCCACCTTCTGATGAGAAATAGCAAGATGCTAGAAGAGACATGTGGGACTAGAAAGCTTACAATAATTCATGGTCTCCACTCTGGCAACTCACAGCGTGATGATCTATGATACATTCTATTGCATCTTCTAAGACACAAGTGCTTGTGACAATTGTGGAGCCATAAAAAGAGATGTAACCACCACCCAAAGTTCCCTTGGCACCCACAGATCATGAGATTAAAATAGCCTCATGAGAAAAAAATGAGTTATTATTTCTTTATCCACTCATAGCATTAGTACAAGGCAGCTCATTCTGAAACTCATTAGAAATCGTAACATAACAACAGATATTATTATCTGAGAAGATATATCCACTATCCTTGACCAAAAGAATTTAAATGGAAATTGCAGCATTTCTACAAACCAGTATTTCCTTTCTAGCATGCTGGCTTCGACAGCAGAGCAGTGATTTTCAATTTGTTATGTGCTAAATATTTTAATTACATTTTGAAGTAAGTAGCATTCCAGAAAAGACAAATAGTCCAAAATGAGGTAATTAATTCTTGAAGGTAACCATACTAATATATGCATCTTTCATAGCAGAAATTAATTATTCTCAAGACAACTGTCTTTTCCCCTTGTAAATTAGGACATTTCTCCTCTAATTAGTTGAAAATGCCTGTAGGACATTATCACCACTGAGCTATGGAATTTCCTTCAGCAGGTGATTCCAGTTAGAATTGAGAGGTGTTTTAAATTGAAAGCAGAGTTTTAGGCTTCAGCTTGTTTCTGCTCAGTGGGGTGCAGAATCACAAATATAAAACCATTTACGATTATGAAGGGCCATTCGTCCTGTATGCATGGGTAAGTAAGTGTTTAGCAGGGCGACCTAGACAAGGTACCAGTGGAAGTATCTCTTTCTCATTTATACTGTCATCTTTTACCTTGCAAAAACAGCTCAGGGTAAGAATGCAGGAATGTTTTCCCTGTGGGTCAAGCTGCATGTCATGCTGAGATCCCAACCAAGAAAGAAAGGGCAATGTGTTCACTACTGCATTGTGCCACTTAGGGTGTTACTCAGATAAAGTTCAATCTAGAACTATCTACCAGTGCTTCTTTCTGCTCCTCGAGGAACAACAGCACTTCTCCTCCTTGCCCCCCAACCCAGTGAGAGCAGTAGAATGAACAAGGCAGCTTCAACCCATCGGAAAAAAAGAAAAAAAAACAAGCTTTGCTTGTGTGTTCTCAGCCTCAATCATCATTTAGCATGAACTCTGCAGCCCCCTGAGTTGTTGGTGAACTCAGAATTGGTCAATTCAAGGGAAGGAGAACCAGGCCAATTCACTGGCATAAGGCAACATCCTTGAGAGCTGGACACACACATTCCCAGCTAGACCCAGCCCAATTCCCAGTGCATAACATCATCATAATAATAATTAGTAAGTGTTTAGTGAATTTGTAATTAATGAATAAATTATGGCAACTGTCCGGTTTTTTATTCTTTAACAATTGTTTTAGAATTATTCACCAACCATGTACTAGGTCATTATATGGTAGTCAATAAAGGAAGCATCATCTCTGCCTCATGGGACATATATTTCAGTAGAATTATGTTTATTCCACTCAAAGTTATTTGTATAAAGAGATCAAGTGCACAACCATTTATTCAAGCCAACTGGCAGAATTGTCTTCTCAGTTGGTTTTAATGCAAACACCCAGAGACCACTGGAGTTAGTGTCAGTTTTTTAAAAACCTTATAAAATATCTATTTTTAACAAGATATAATCTCCTGCAAAGCAAGGTGCGGAAAGCTATAACACCTGCAAGCTGTCCTCCTACATCAATCTTGTTCCAAGATAACAGAAGAAGATGAAGCTTTCGGATCCAAGATTTACCCACTGGGGCTGTACCAGGTTAATGAATATAGATAAGACATAATGTGGAACAAACAGAGCCACAAGAACAGTATGTACTGTAGGAGTCTGATCATGTGAGGTTCAAAAACAGACAATGCTAATTCATGGTGATAAAAATCAGAATAATAGTTACCCTGGTTGTAGGGGAGGATGGTGACTGAGAAAAAGCATGAGAGAATGTTCCAGGACACCAGCAATGTTTCTCATTATCAACTGAATGGTGTTTACAGATGTAAGTATATGAAAAAAAATCATCAAGCTGTATAGTTAAGATGTGTGTGCTCAGCTGAGTGTGGTGGCTCATGCCTGTAATCTCGGCACTTTGTGGGGCCAAGGCAGGAGGATTGCTTGACCCCAAGGAGTTCAAGACCACCCTAGTCAACATGGTGAGACCTCGTCTCTACATTAAAAAATTTAGCTGGGCATGGTGGCATGCATCTGTGGTCCCAGCTACTCACGGAAGCTGAGGAGAGAGCATGGGATGGCTTGAGCCCAGGAGGTCAAGGGTGCAGTGAATGGTGATTGCACCACTGCACGCCAGCCTGGGAGACAGAGCTTTTTTAAAAATTAAAAAAAGATATGTGTGCTTTACTATATGAAAGTTACACCTCAGTAGGAAAAAATAAAAGTGTAGAATGGAAAAGATCTTTTTGAACTGAAATTTCCAGGACATATTGTTCAGTGGAAAAAAAAAAACAAGCTTTGCTTGTGTGTTCTCAGCCTCAATCATCATTTAGCATGAACTCTGCAGCCCCCTGAGTTGTTGGTGAACTCAGAATTGGTCAATTCAAGGGAAGGAGAACCAGGCCAATTCACTGGCATAAGGCAACATCCTTGAGAGCTGGACACACACATTCCCAGCTAGACCCAGCCCAATTCCCAGTGCATAACATCATCATAATAATAATTAGTAAGTGTTTAGTGAATTTGTAATTAATGAATAAATTATGGCAACTGTCCGGTTTTTTATTCTTTAACAATTGTTTTAGAATTATTCACCAACCATGTACTAGGTCATTATATGGTAGTCAATAAAGGAAGCATCATCTCTGCCTCATGGGACATATATTTCAGTAGAATTATGTTTATTCCACTCAAAGTTATTTGTATAAAGAGATCAAGTGCACAACCATTTATTCAAGCCAACTGGCAGAATTGTCTTCTCAGTTGGTTTTAATGCAAACACCCAGAGACCACTGGAGTTAGTGTCAGTTTTTTAAAAACCTTATAAAATATCTATTTTTAACAAGATATAATCTCCTGCAAAGCAAGGTGCGGAAAGCTATAACACCTGCAAGCTGTCCTCCTACATCAATCTTGTTCCAAGATAACAGAAGAAGATGAAGCTTTCGGATCCAAGATTTACCCACTGGGGCTGTACCAGGTTAAATGAATATAGATAAGACATAATGTGGAACAAACAGAGCCACAAGAACAGTATGTACTGTAGGAGTCTGATCATGTGAGGTTCAAAAACAGACAATGCTAATTCATGGTGATAAAAATCAGAATAATAGTTACCCTGGTTGTAGGGGAGGATGGTGACTGAGAAAAAGCATGAGAGAATGTTCCAGGACACCAGCAATGTTTCTCATTATCAACTGAATGGTGTTTACAGATGTAAGTATATGAAAAAAAATCATCAAGCTGTATAGTTAAGATGTGTGTGCTCAGCTGAGTGTGGTGGCTCATGCCTGTAATCTCGGCACTTTGTGGGGCCAAGGCAGGAGGATTGCTTGACCCCAAGGAGTTCAAGACCACCCTAGTCAACATGGTGAGACCTCGTCTCTACATTAAAAAATTTAGCTGGGCATGGTGGCATGCATCTGTGGTCCCAGCTACTCACGGAAGCTGAGGAGAGAGCATGGGATGGCTTGAGCCCAGGAGGTCAAGGGTGCAGTGAATGGTGATTGCACCACTGCACGCCAGCCTGGGAGACAGAGCTTTTTTAAAAATTAAAAAAAGATATGTGTGCTTACTATATGAAAGTTACACCTCAGTAGGAAAAAATAAAAGTGTAGAATGGAAAAGATCTTTTTGAACTGAAATTTCCAGGACATATTGTTCAGTGGAAAAAAAAAAACAAAGCGCAAAGTAATATCTTTATAATATGCTATCCTTCATGTAAGAATGAAGGAGATATAAGAAAATAGTCATGTATTTGTTCTTTTGTGCAAAATAAACAGGAGAGCTGAATCAGAAGTGAATGCAGCTGGTTACTTAGAGGGGTGGGTGAGAATGAAGAAGGAATGAGAAAATGGGAGTGGGGGATCACAGATGGAGGGGTGGAGAGCAGGACCTCTCTGTGTATGTGTTTTGTATGATGTTGACTTTTAGAACTATATTATGTTTCCCTTACTCAAAAAGTAATAACTAATTAAAATCAGCCAGGACAGTGGTGGTGGCAGTAGAGCAGGGACCCAAAAAGGAATTTAGAGAGTAACAAATGAGCCCAACTCTACTACAAATGAATAACACAGACATGCTAAAAGAAGAAAATAACTGATCTAATAACTTTGAAAAACAACATTTTGACTACATACTAGAAGACTTAGAAGACAAAAAGAAATGTGCACATATACTATGTTCTAGTTAATACATGTTCTTTTCAAGTGGTATGTGAGTTAGCAATTTGGGGACTGTAAATATGCATACACATATATGTTAGAGCTGAGTGAATCCATAAATATGTTGAGGGTAATGAGGGACAGATACTTTACTGTTGAAGAATTACAAATACAGGGGAAGGCTAGAATGAGCACTGTGATGTTAGACTGGTCCTTAATATAAACATAAAGGTATATACACATAGGTGTAGATGGTTATATGTGTATGTCTGTGTATTCTTAGATATACTGGGAAATAGCCCTGTTCTTTAAAGGAGTTAAGAAGAATTGACACCACAGTAGCAATGAGCATGCCAAGCTCCCAGATCTTGTTTTCTAAATTCCTTCCTCAATACAAGGAATGGGGGCTCCTAGGAAACTGTTTATTCCCAGACTGAGGCAAGGGAAATATAAAATGTTCCAGCAATATCATATGGTGCCTAAAATTAAGGAAGTATTTAGAAAATGATGGGGCCATGTCAAAAGGAATTGACAGTTAAAGGATCTCCCAATGGGCAAATCTGGGGACAGTTGCAGCAATAGCAGAAATAGCAAAAAATACTAATACTAGTGAATTATAACCCACAGAATACAATGATTATCCATGAATTCATTACTACGAAATCAAAGGAGAAGGTGTAACTCTTTCTTATCATAGAACTCCCATTATTCAATGTAAAAGAAATGAAAGAAATAGAATACCACCCTTTGCATGTATCACAGCAATAACTATTCTTGAAGAAGCCATTACTGACTGTTAACATTAGCTGGTGAAAAAAAAAGTGATAAAAAACAGGACATTTGTATACTGTCAAAGTATCTCCTCACAATACTTTTTTTATTTCAAAGGAAAAATAGTAACTTTACAGTGGAGAATCCTGGCAGAAACAGCTTTAGCCAAATGATCAAGGTTAATATCGCCAGTAATAAAACACAGTGACATCATGTGTCCTCCTGATAAGATGCAGAGAAGGACACAATATCAATTCCTTGGCATTCTTGCAAAAAAAAACCATAAACCTAAATTTAATAATGAGGAAACACAGGAAAACCCAACTGAGGGGCATTCTACTAAAAAACTTGATAGTGCTCTTTGTAAATGTCAAGAATACAAAGAACAAAGAAAGACTCAAATTGGAGGGATTAGGGAGACGACACCTAAATGCAATGTGAAGTCTTGCATGCACTCCTGGACCAGAAAAAAACAAAAACCTGAAGAAAATCTGCAGGCTAACTAATAGTATTATACTCATGTTACTGTCTTAGTTTTCATCATCATACAATGGCTACACAAGATACATTTTTTAAAGTTGGGTGAAGGGTATATGTACTATATAAAGGTAATTACTTTGCACTAAAATGTTTGGCAACAATTTTATAAGTCTCAAATTCTCTCAAACTGAGAGGTAAGAAAATTTATTTTTGCTTTATGCACATATTTAACAGTTTTTGGAGAGGTAAGTAGTGTATCTGAATGGCACCTCTCAAAGTCAAATCCTGTGACTTCAAGGTAATTGATACCACGTGACTTCAAGGTAATTGTTTACATCCTCTGTCCCTGATTTAATTCTCCATCTGTGCAGTATTTATCATAATCCCCATTTTACAGATGAGAAAGGTGAAGCAGTGTACACAAAGTGGCCACCATTGGGTACATGATGTTATTATTATTAGAATAATGGATCAGGGAATGTCATAATGCAAGTGAAATAATCCATTTCAATTATTTTTTACTAAGAACTTCCTCGCCCTATGAAGAATGAAAGGAACAAGCCAGGGACACAGTGAGTGGGAAAGTAAAGGAAGAAAGAAGATGGAAGGAGAAGGGAGGGAGGCTCAAGAGAGGGAAGGAGGAGTCAAAGAATAAAGACTGCCTCCTAACTGTGATAAATGTGATCTTCAGTATCATCAACATTAAGCCTTCGAACAAAAAACATTATGTAAGGACTACATCCCTTTATTCATTCCTTTCTATACCAGGGTTCTCAAAAAGTATATCTTCACACTCATACAGTTAACAGAATAATTGCTAATTAAAGTTTTAATTCACCATGTTACTTAAACACTGTTTCCTCATTACATCAATCACAGTAATTGATCATGATGATAACAAATCCATTTCCTTCAGGAAGCAACCCCAATCTTAACCTCTTTTCTAATACTGTTTATAGATCACCTTGCCCAAATTGTGTTTTCTATCTGAAACCTAATTTAGATAGATAGATAAAATGCATAGATGGATGATGGATAAACAGATATGGATGAATGGATGGATGGATGCATAGATAGATGAAACGGATAGATGGATGGATGGAGGATGGATGGATGGATGGATGGATGGATGGATGGATAGAGATGGATTACCGTCAGATGTATACATGCATACTATCATTGGAAGAGTCAAAGAAAATTCTTGGGTGGAGTGACACCCCGCTAATATAAGTATGACATGCCACCAAAATCAAAACTACTGTACTCAGGAATATATCTATGCATTCATTTATCTATATTATATATATTATTATATATTTTATATATATATATTTTTTTTCTTTTGAGACAGGATCTTGCTGTGTCACCCAGGCTGGAGTGCAGTGCTGATCATAGCTCACCGAATCCTGGAATTCCTGGGCTCAAGCAATCTCCCTGCCTCAGCCTCCTAAGTAACTGGGAATATAGGCATGCACCACTGCGCCCAGCTAACTTTTTGTAGTTTTTGTAGATAGGGGGTTTTGCCGTGTTTCCCATATTGGTCTCTAACTCCTGGCCTGAAGTGATCCTGGCCAAAAGTAACCAGGCATGGTGTCACACACCTGTAATCCCAGCTAACCTGCGAGGCAGAGGTTGCAGGCAACAGAGTGAGACCCTGTCTCAAAAAGAAAAAAAAAAAAAAAGTGTGATAAGAGGAGAGGGATTTCAGAGAGGAGCCACATGGGAGTGAGTGAGGTTAGGAAAGGTCTCTCGAGAGAATAAAGACCTGTATGATTATCTTGGGGAAAATGGTGATAAGTCAAGAAACTGCAAGTGCAAGACTTGGAGATTGGACTGACTGTGGCAGCCTGAGGAGCAGAGAGAAAGGCAGACTGCTTGCTCAAAGGGAGAGAAGGAGTGGGCAGCATATGAAAGGGAGACAGCAGCCACATCATTTGGGATCTTGTAACCCATGAGACCCCATATATATCACCATTGGATGTACACATGCACACCATCATTGCAAGACTCCAATACAATTCTTGGCTAGGATTACACAGGAACTTGCAAAAACCCATGGGAAACCAGTGTCCTGTTTTATCTCTGGAGTCCACTGGTTCCTAAAACCCACGGCAGCCTGGAAACAGGAGTTACACACAGAGCTGGAAACCTTGGCAGAGAGAAAAGCCTTCAGTTGAGCGAGACTCCGGGGCGAGGCAGACTTTTTTTTTTTCCTCCTTGTTTTTGTTGCTTTTCACATTTGACTTTCTTGTGTTGCTTTCAGACCATCCGTCTATGTTTGCATAAAAGGGTCAGGGCTACATAGCATGGAAAAATGTAGCTTTCTCTGCTTATTTATAGGCCCAGGCCTTTTAAGGTACGGATGCCCAAAGATCTTCATCCTTACCTGGAAGTGGCAAAAGGCAATGATAGTGGAGCCAAGCCAGCCTCCCAGAGTGTCCAAACCTTATTTAAAGCTATTTTGGAGCCAAGGACATTTCCCTGAATCTGTTCCAAACTAGAATGAAGATGCTGGTGAATGATATTTTTGCAAAATCTGCCGGCTCAGGAATTGACAGTCTTGACATTTACGTCAAATATGAAGAACCATTTACGAATCCTTGTTGCAGAAGGCTGCTGTCAGCAAGCCAAAAATATAGCATAAAGAATAATAATAAAACAAAGCTGGCACAAAACCTTGTTTCCTCTTGAAAAGGCCAATTTTTAGTTTGATGGCAGTGACTCCTAGAACCCAAAAGGAAAACAAATTTCTACCCACACGGTCTGTGCTGCTCTTCTCTTCATGTTAATTTTATCTCACATCTCAAATACATAGTGTTTTTTTCCTATTGAAACTGAAAGGTGTTCTTCCTATTGAAACTGAACGGTGTTCATTCTAAAAATAAGTTGTCTGTATTTAATTCCATAAATGGTTTCTTCCTGGTGAGTGCTATTTTTCAAGAATGTTGCTTGACTGAAGTTATAATAATGACTTAGATACAGTCTCTTGAAAAATTCTTTTGAGATACAGAGTCTTCATGATGTGGAAACTAATTGCCCATTAGCTTTGTTCACATACATAATAAAATATTTCCATGAAGTTAACAATCATCAAACTTCTTTGCTTCATGCTGTTCGAGAGCTAGAAATTCCTTTTCTACCCCCAGTCAAGGGCTATGCACAATGAAAACTCATCAAATGCAAGAGCCACTCAAATCAGCTAGTATTTTTAAAAACTAGCCTGCAAATATAAATTCACCTGATATTTAACTGAAAAACATGTACCTAACATTTTCTAAACACTTCATTAATTTTAGGCACCTTACAATATTGCTGGAACATCTTGGATTTCCCTTGCCTCAGTCCCAGAATAAGCAGTCTCCAAGGAGCCCTGGTTCCTTCTATTAGAGAAGGGATTTAGAAACCAAGATCTGTGAGCTTAGTATGCTCACTGCTACTGTGATGTCAATTCTTATTTCAACTGATAACATTCATCTTCACCCCCACAGTGGGCAGAACATTCTAACAAGTGCTTCTCACTCTTTTAAGTAGGCAACATCCTGCTAGATGTTTTTTTCTCCCTGTCTTCTTGCCCAAAAAAGATGGAGAAGGGGGCACCAACAGGGTGTGCCAGAGGCAGGTGGCAGCTTCCCTGGACCAATTAGCCATTCATTGGTCAGATACTACTCTGCCCATAAAACCACCTCTCACCCAACCTTTCTTTAGCTGCTTTAAAAGTTCTTCCTCTAGATTTCTAAACAAAGACATTGTTCATATCTTCCAAGAATTTTATAGTTTTAGCTCTTACATTTAGGTCTTAGATTCATTCTGGGTTAATTATTGTATATGGTGTGAAGTAGGGATCCAGCTTCAATCTTTTGCATGTTGAGTATCCAGTCGTCCCAGTACTATTCTTTTAAAAGTCTATTCTCTCCCAACATAATTATATTGACTCCCTTGTTTAAAATTAATTGACTACAAATGTGAGGGTTTATTGCTAAGACTCTTAATTCTATTCAGTTGATCTACATATTTACCCTCTTACCACTGCCACATTGCCTTTATTACTATAATAAGTTTTGACTGTAAGTTTTATAGAGGTTTAGAAATCAGGAAGTGTGACTCCTCCATTTTGATCTTCCTTTTCAATATCGTTTTGGTTATTCTGGGTTTGTTGTATTTCCAGATGAATGATAGATTCTGCTTGTCTACTTCTGCAAAAAAGCCAACTGGGATTCTGATAGACCTTGCACTGAGTCTATAGATCTATTGGGAAGTACTGCCATCTTAACATTATTAAGTCTTCCAATCCATGAACATAGACATGGGATGCATTTTCATTTATTTAGGTCTTCTTTAATCTCTTTCAACAATGTTTTATAGTTTTCAGAGCATACTTTTACACTTCTTCCATAAGATTCAAAATGCTACAAAGAGGAAATCAGCAAGAAATCAAGTGGTTACTGGATGGCCGTGGGGTGGTGGAGAGTTAATGGGACAGAGTTCAAATGTGACTAACTCACAGCTTTCCGACTTGAGAGAATGCAAGGATGGTGGTCCCATTAGCTACACCAGGTGTTTTGTGAATGAAGAAGGGTGAAGTGGGTGTCAGAAATACTGAGTTTCAGGAAGTGCCTACTGTGGGTTGTAGTGTCCCCTAGAGTGGCTTTGGTATAGAATTTGAGTATACATGTTCAAGGCGAAGCCTTGGATGTGGCTGAGATCACCTGGAAAAATGAGAAAACCACAGCAGGACAAACATGCACAGAGAGACATGAGTCAGTGGAGAGGCTACACAGGATTAATGAGCAAGACAGGAGCAAAATCCAGTGGGCTTTTTGTCAGTGTAGTTAAAATAAGAGAACATGTCAAGATGGGGTGTCAAGAGGACCCTCAGGAAGGCCAGCAGGAACCAGGCTGCATATGGGGGCCCAAGTAAGCAGGCTGCTATCTGGTCTGCTTGCCAGTCTGTGAACACCAAGAAGACAACTACAAAAGTAGCCCATCTTTACAGCAAGTCTTCACACAGCATGGAGGGAAAGGAGCTGAGTCAGTGGACACATTGCAAGGACATTCAGTGAGTCCTGGCCCAACAAGAAGCAGATGTCCATGTGGGATTAAGAAAATCAAGATGGTTTCAGAGAGAACACCTCTCTAAAAGAAGGGGCAATGCAAGTCTGCCCCACTTGAAGTATAAAGGGAGGAAGGTTGGAACATTCTTGACTGATACACAGACTAAGACAGGTTCCAGGCAACCCCAGGGGAGTTCTCAAGCCAATGTCAGTCATATTGGTCGCTGGTTGGGATTAGTCAGTGAGAAACATGGCCTCTGCACTCCTGCACCAACATTGCAAGGGACAGCAGAGCACAGTAGCTGGGGCCCTTGATCAGTTATGTGCCCTGCACTTGGAGTCTGCCAGATTCCGATTCAAGGCTACCACATACATCAATATCTGGTGTGGGTTTTCCTGTGTTGCTGGAGAACTCACTAGTAGACGAGAGGTCCCTGTGTACCCTGGAACAATTGAGAGAAGCTGAGGAAAGACCCAAGAGATGACAACAAACAAAAGCCAAGAATAAAGAAAGAAAATTATGTTTGGAAAGTAATGGAGCCTTCATACATGCCTTTCTTTCCTCAGAATTTTTTATTATTTTTTTTTTTTTTCTGAGACAGAATTTGCTCTTGTTGCCCAGTTGGAGTGCAATGGCACGATCTCAGCTCACTGCAACCTCCGCCTCCCTGGTTCAAGTGATTCTCCTGCCTCAGCCTCCCGAGTAGCTGGGATTACAGGCGCACACCACCATGCCAGGCTAGTTTTTTGTATTTTTAGTAGAGTTGAGGTTTGGCCATGTTGGCCAGGCTGGTCTCAAACTCCTGATGTCAGGTGATCCACCCACCTCAGCCTCCTAAAGTAGAAAATTACATTTTATACTCCTAGACCAAACACCATGAAACTAATATAATTGATTTTTTTTCTCCTGGTAGACTTGAACAATGAGCTTGGGCTTAAATTATCTCTCCAACAAAATGCACACAATAAAATGAGAAGAGGGGGAAAATTGCACCTGATTCTTTCTAGTGCATATCCTATCAGCCGCAGCTAATTAACTAAAGGCCCAATTACCTACTGCTCAAAAACTGTAAAGGAGCAGAGAAGCCTATTCTATGCAGAAAATCTTCATCATAATGAAATCATTAGCTTCAAGAGGAAAAAGAGTTGTACTTCAAACTTGGGAAGCGAGAAGTGTCTGATGGCTTGTCGAATTACAAGTTTCTATTCTACTTGCGGAAAAAAATATTCTGTTAATGTGTTTTATGTGTCAGATGAAAATTGTATCACCTAGCACAGCCTGTCTTACATTCTGGAAATTAATGTTTTAGAGCAGGGGGATTTTTTTTCAACCCAGAGCATAATGTATGCTTTGACAAATGAGCTCTCGCTTTTGTCAATAATATTCAAAAAGTAAGTAGCAATAGGACAGAGGCAGTTCTATCCATGAGAGAAGAGCCAGGTATGTTTTATTGCAGAGAAAGAAAGGGAAAACAGAATAATATTCTGTACAACAAAATTAAGTTTCAAAAGATTCAAATGTAATGTGTCAAGAAACTCTTATTTGCAAGTGGAATTTAAAAGGAAACCAAACAAAAGGATCAATACATGTTTCAGCCTCGTAAGAGGACATTCCCTTCTCCTCTTTCCTTATAAACAGTATTGATCCGGGCCCACTGCTACAACCATCAGACTTCCATCACAGTCAGCATTTGTGTTTGAAAGTTCTGTTTTATCTTCCCCACACCCTGACCCTCCAAAAAGTTCAGTAGGAAATCATCCTGGGATCAGGAGAGCATCAATAGTCGCTGCTCCTGGTGGTTCCAGCCATTCCCCACCTCCTGTGCAAACAGGCTCCAGAGCTTTGAGTTTGTCACTCCCCGGGGCCCTCTCTCTCCATCAAAACCTCACAGCTTTACATCCTGTCCCATAAAGACCAAATTCCAGCTCTGATATAATTAGCTCCGGCCACAGAATAGTATGCCATAAGTTACACAAAGATCATAGCTGTATACAAACCACATGGAAATGTCTTCCATACATTTTAAAGATCTTTTCCACATAGCACAGCCTTCTTGCAGATAGTATAATTTACTTATTTGTTATTATCACATATTGTCTCTTCCTCTGCTAGCATGCAGATCCATGGTCCTGGGGGAGCTCTGTATGCTTTATTTGATGATCTATCTATCCCACGCCTTCAAGCAGTGCCTGGGAATTTCTGGCAACAGGTGCTCCATAAATACATGTTCAATCAACATGCTGAGTGAGTGTGCTTAAGGCTTTCCATTTTTACTGTACAGATTTTTTAGTAGTTTTGTTTATAACCAACATATATTTGTGCACCCATAGGGAATTCTGGCAGTTAAGATTTTAAAAAGGAAATAAGAGAAATAAAAGGTCTGCTAATGAAAGTGAGATAATCTATTATCCTCTATCAATATGACAATAAGTGACAAAGTGAAAATAGTCAATCCAGATCTCAAGGACAGAATGTAGGATTTCCAGGTCTTGTCTATGTTCATGCAGAAGATGTTTGGGGTCAAGTGGAGCCTTTGCTCAACTCCGTAGATGTGGCTTTGCCTGGCGTGATCCTCTGGAGAAGTCTCGATTTCAGCCCCTCCCCATTCTTTGGGTTTCAAGACAATAACTTTCTTCACTTAATAGGACGCGGCTCATATTGGGAGCACTGCCAACAACATAGAAGCAAAATAGATTAAACAATGGTGTACTGCCTCAGGCTTCTGAAACTCAGATCTAACGAGGACATTTTGTCTTCACACCCTAATGACCTCCTGTCGCCCACGAGACAAACGCCAGTTTTCAGGGTGGTAAACTTCCATGGCTCTCCAGAACATTCTCCAGCCATTCATCTCTATATCGGAGTTTTCAGATAACAAATCCTTCCTACCTCGCTTCCTTGGGTCACTATTCCTCATGCTCTTCCCCTTCCTCGTGAAAAAGAGTCACACATATGTCATTCAGTTTGTCATAACCCCTAAGGTCACTCTTTGACCAAAAGTCATTCATTGAAAATAAAAAAATGGCAACAGCTATGTACTAGGCACCAGGTAGAAAACAAACAAACAAACAAACAAACTTTCACCTGAATTATTTCATTGCAATCCTCCAAAAAATTCTGTCCACATGACTGTCAGAGTACATTTAGAAGGAAACTGATGTTCAAAATGTAGTAAGTGTGCTTCACTCAAAGACAGATGAAGATGGCAAATAAACGCAGGAAAAGATGTTCACCATCTTTAGCCATTAGGGAATTGCAAATTAAAAATCACAGTGAAATACCACTATCTGCCTATTAAATTGGTAAATTTAGAAAAAAAAAATAAAAGAACAATAACAATGATGTGGAGAAACCAGACTTCCATATATTGCTGGTAGGAATGTAAAATAGCACCGCTGCTTCGCAAAACAGTTGAGCAGTTTTTTTATAAAGGTGAACACACACTTGCCATATGCAGCAATCACACTCCTAGAGATGCATTTATACAAGAGAAATGAGAACGTATGTCCACATAAAGACTCAACTGCAAATGTCTACAATGACTTTATTTGTAATCACCAAAACCTGGAAACAACCCTGTGTCCTTCCACTGAGAAGTGGACAAACATTCAACAGGAAGTACATCCATACAAGGGAATCTAGCCAGCAATAAAAAAGAAAGGCTGGCAGGGTACAGTGGCTCAAGTCTATAATCCCAGCACTTTGGGAGGCCAGGGCAGGAGGACTGCTTGAGGTCAGGAGTTTGAGACCAGCCTGGGCAACATAGCAAGACCTTGTTTCTACAAATCAATTGAAAATTAGCCAGGGATGGTGGCACGTGTCTGTAGTCTCAGCTACTCAGGAGGCTAAGGTGGGAAGATCACTTGAGCCTAGGAAGTCAAGCTGCAGTACGCTATGATCACACCACTGCACTCCAGCCTGGACAACAGAGCAAGACCCTGTCTCTTTTCAACAAAAGGAGAGAGAAAGGCCTACTGACGCATGCAACAACATGGATAAACCTCAACGACACTGTGCCTAAGTGAAAGAAGCCAGACATGAAAGCCTCATACTGTCTGACTGGTTTTATATGAGATTTTGGGAAAAGTAAAACTATGAACAGAAATCAGATCAGTGGTTGCCAGAGGCCAGGATGGGGGTAAGGACAGACTACAAAGGAATATGAGAGAATTCGGGGAGGTGGGGGGATGACGGAACTGTTCCAGATCATGATTGTGATGATGATTGCACGATTATACTGGCTTGTCAAAGCTCACCAAACTATACCCCTCAAACAGATGCATTTTACTGGATATAAGTTATGCATCAATAAAACTTAGTGTAAAAAATAATCAATCAATCAATCGGAAGAAATACAAGCACTTCATCATAGGCTATAAGGCTTCTGAATGGTCAAGCTGGAGCTTGCTCTTGCAATGTGTCTATTTATCTATTTACAAATTACCTGCAAATGCTAATATCAGTAATATCTCAAAGCACATGTATGAGGCTAGGAAAATAGCTATCATTAATGACTTGGCCATAAAACTGCATTTCAAATAGTCTCTTGATCATTTTGATTTTTTTTCTGGCCAGCTTCTTGCCAGACCTGATGAAGACAATGTTTGGACCTCTAAATACAGTAAAGAACTCACATCAGGAATACAAATTGACCCCTTTCTTGTGGTCACTTGTGCTTGGAGTATTACTCTTGCCTTCAGCAGGTTGCACATCTTCAAAAGTCTTTTTAAGCTGTTCACCTACGCTGTGAAGGTAGGTTTTACATAAACTCAATGTCATCTCTGGGTTCACATGACCATACCTGGGTAAGGCACGATACATGCCAATATGTGGGATAATGTGGGATACTGTGGGGTTCCCCACTCTGCCCTTGGATTACTTCTCATTTCATTTCTGACTCGGGACATTTGGCACATGCCTGGGTGTGAGCATCAGTATTGCTCTATATAAACATTAATAATGCCAAAGATAAAGACTTAACATTTATTCTTTTTTTTTTTCTTGAGACAGTCTAACTCTGTCACCCAGGCTGGAGTACAGTAACATAATCACAGGTCACTGCAGCCTCCACCTCCTGGGCTCAAGCAGTCCTCCCACCTAAGCCTCCCAAGTAGATGGGACTATTTGGGAGGCACACCCCACCATGCATGGCTAATTTTTTATTTTTATTTTTAGAGATGGGGGTCTCACTATGTTGCCCAGGCTGGTCTTGAACTCCTGACCTCAGGCAATACTCCTGCCTTGGCCTCAATTCTTTTTTTTTCTTTTTCAGATGGAGTCTCGCTCTGACGCCCTGGCTGAAATGCAATGGCGTGATCTCAGCTCACTGCAACCTCCACCTCCCAGGTTCAAGCGATTCTCCTGCCTCAGCCTCTCGAGTAGCTGGGATTACAGGCTTGTGCCACCACACCCATTTAGTTTTAATATTTTTAGAAGAGATGAGGTTTTACCATGTTGGCCAGGCTGGTCACAAACTCCTGACCTCAAGTGATCCACCCGCCTCAGCCTCCCAAAGTGCTGGGATTACAGGCCTGAGCCAACACGTCTGGCCTCAATTCTTTATTCTTAAAAATGTTCTAATATTTTCTTCCCACATGCAACAAATTGCTACCAACACCCCCCAAATTATATTCACTCACTATGGAGGCCTCTACTCCTATTAGCCTCCTCTCCCTGATGCAGTTATAAGACCTTTCACAGACTTGAGTCCTGTGGCAAGTCTTATATACCATACTGGATCCATCAGATCTGACATTTGTTGGTCACTACCTTTTCTCAATTATCCTTCCATTATTGAAAGTAATCTTTTTTTTTCCTGCTATTGTCATTTTAGGACATTTCTTCAAGAATGACATTTCTAGAACATTTCCTTAAGAATAACGTTCAGAAGAAAAATCTATAGTATAGGTTTTTTTTGTGGACTTCTAGAAGCAAGTGCAAATAGTAGGCAAATCTCTTCAAGCTTACTGATGTCCTCAATCCTACCTTTCAAGGCTGGCAGTCCTGCAGTTTCCTTTCCTAAAACTAAATGGAGTGTGGAGGTTGTCTCTCTACCTGTAGTTTCATGCCCTTCAATGTGTCTTGCTCATTAAAATCCAGGGACCTGTGGTTCATACATGTAACCTCAAAACTGTGGGAGGTCAAGGAAGGAGGATCGCTTGCACCCAGGGGTTTGAGACCAACATGGGCAACATAGGGAGACTCCATCTCTACAAAAATCTAAAAACTTAGCTGGGCATGGTGGCACTCTCCTGTAGTCCTAGCTACTCTGGAGGCTGAGGTGAGAGGATCACTTGAGCCCAGGAGGTTGAAGCTGCAGTGAAGCATGATCACGCCACTGGACTCCAACTTGGGCAAGAGAGTGAGACGACTTTGTCTGAAAAAAAAAAACACCTCAGGGATCCACCCACAGTCACCTCCTAGGTCAGGCCTATTTGCGGTTTCCCACTGCTGTGTTTAGACCTTGACATTTTCTGTTTACTTTTTAAGATGCTGGGTGTATGCCTAAGCCTACAATGATAAAATAGGATTGCTCAACTTAGCACTATTGACATTTGGGCAGGTGATTCTCTGTGGAGGGATACCTCCTCTCCACTGCAGGATGATGAGCAGCACCTCAGCCTCTACCCACCCCATACCAGGAGCACCCTCTACCCAGTTGTGACAACTGAAAATGTCTCCAGATATTACTAAATGTCCCATGCCATAAAGTTACCTGCTTTACTTACAAGAAGAACCAAGGTCCTAACAACTTGGGCTGCTATAACCAGAGAATAACTACCCTATTGAATTTGTCAACAAATTGCAAGTAACCCCCTGAGGACAAAAATTTCTTAGTGTAAGGGAAGTACTCATTTTCCTAGAGAAGATGAGAAATTCTTCCTTCCTCATAAGAAAAGGAAAAAAGACCACTGCAGGCATATGTTCTGCTTCTCTCAAGAAGCGCCTCTGAGGCAGAGGTTGCAGTGAGTCGAGACCACACCACTGCACTCCAGCCTGGGTGACAGTGAGACCCTGTCTCAAAAAGAAAAAAAAAAAAGAAGAAGAAGAAAAAGAAAAAGCACCTCCTAAAGCCCTCTGTTCCTTCTTTGCCAACATTCCTCCCAGAGATGACAGCTCCTTCTTGCCTCCATGTACAGGGAACAGGTGGGCCACACCCAAAAAATCCTTCCATCTTCACCCCATCTGAACAGTGGAGATAACAGTGCTAAATGCCAGCCAGGCACAGGAGCTCATGCCTGCAATCCCAGCACTTTGGAAGCCTGAGGTGGGTGGATCACTTCAGGCCAGGAGTTCAAGACCAGCCTGGGCAACATAGTGAGACCCCCATCTCTACAAAAATAAATGAATAAATAAATAAAAATAATATTTTTCAAAAATGCTAGTGCCTACCCAGGCATGTAACAAGGATTACACGAGTCATTATATTACAGCATTTGTAAAAGCACTATTACATATAAATATAATAGGATAACACCTTTATGGCCAGAAACTACCAGGACTCAATGACTCTATCACACTCTGGCTTTACATCCACCAGAATTTACTAAGCACCTGCACCATGCAGACACTGTGCTAAACCAGTGTCATTGCATTCAAGAAGGTTCTAGTCTGTAAGGAGACAGGGATTATGAAAGTGTAGACAAGGTGCAAAGACATCGGTGGGAGGTGGCGCCCAAACTTTTCTGGAAGCGTCAGGGAGGGCTTCCCATAGGAGGCAGTGGTTAAACTGAGACCTGAATGACAAGAGGGAATTTTCCAGGAGCCAAGGAGGATGAAGAGCATTTCATTCAGAGGTAAAAACAATGGTGAAAGTCCAAGGGCAGAAGGTAACATGATATTTTTAGGAAATTAAATTTCCAAATCACCATCAACCAAAAATATAATCAGGGGAGTTACAGAAGAGAAGGCCGAAGAACAAGTTGGGGCCAGCTGACATGCAGGAGAGGCAAGATCAACCAAAACCATGGGAAATGCTAGGTCAAACCTAAAGGAGTTTAAAGCGTCAAAAGTAGTGGTGAGTTTTCAAAAGGAAAGATCATAAGCAGCAGTTCTCAAATGTAGGTGATGATCTCGGAAGTCCAATGTTCAGGGTTCTGAAAGGGATCCGGGTTGGGAAACACTGCTGAGAGAATGACAGGTCATTAAAGACTGATTAGATAAAGGAATTCATCACCAGGTGTGCACGTGAGAAATGACACTCTGACCTGACCAGCATGGACAGACTGGACGGGATAGGCCCTGAGGCATGGAAAACACTTTCCCAGGAAGGGAAAGGCTAAACCCAGGCACGGCCATGGGTGGTGGGCATGGAGGGGCTGGAATGCCTCAGAGAGACAGAGATGGAGAGGAACAGAGACACCACATTTCCACCTTAAGCAGCAGGTGAGATGGTGGAACCATCCAGAGGGAGAAATCATAGGAAGAAACTGGTTTGAGGAGGAAGACAAGGATTTCTAGTTAAGTGCATAGAGTTTAAGGTGCAAGTGAACTATCATGAGTATGTGGGGGTGGAGGCTCCAGAGACTTGGACTTTAGATATAAATTTAGGAGTCAGTGATCAAGAACTGGGCAGAAACTATTGGCATCAAGTGGTTCTCAGGATCACCTGGAGGGCTGCTTACGACCCGAGCTTCTGATTCATGGGGTCCCAGGTGATGCTGATGCTGCTCATCTGGGGACCCTACTTTGAGAACCACAGCTCTAGATAAAGGAATCCTGCCCTTTCTCCTCTACTTTGGATAGAAATGGTAGGTAAGGAAAGCATAAATGTTTCATCTTTTTCTCTCTCTGGCCCTTGAACTCCAGAAGATCAGAGTACTTAGTTTGACTGCATTCTTATTCCAACTTCAGGAGTCCAAATCTACCACAATTTGCCAAATGTGAGAGGAGTATGGACTGTAAGACACACCTGTAATTTAAGTCATGCTAAGAAGGAGAAACGGATACCAATAATTATGAGATGTGGCTGATTGAAAGAAGCATTCTGATTTTCGAAATAGGAAAGGCTGAAAAATGTGCATTTTAGAATTGACCAAAAGTGGTCATTCCTGTCCTCTGGGGCCACCCTGGAAAAGTCCAAGCAGAAGCCTGTGCACCAGCAGGAGTCAGGATCCTGAATCATCCTGCTCTTTGCCTGTGGTATATACCCCACATCCACAGGAACCTGCCACACACAAGGGCTTTGCTCCCCATAAGATCTCCCAGCAGCAGGGTCCTTCACCCAAACCTTCCAAAAGTGCCTCATCCCACATTCCCAGAGAGCTGCAGAAGCTCTCAAAACTCAAATGCAAACATGCAAGGACATTTAATAACAATCCTGTATTTCCCACTTTCACCCATGACTACAAGTAGTCATACCCAGGATGATCTTGCTCAGAGAGCCTACTACAGAAAAGACTCAACTAGGAAACACCATTGGCCAGACGCAGTGCCTCACGACTGTAATCCCAGCACTTCAGGAGGCAGAAGCAGGCAGATCACTTGAGGCCAGGAGTTGGAGACCAGCCTGGCCAACATGGTGAAACCCCGTCTCTACCAAAAATACAAAAATTAGCTAGGTGTGGTGGCGCACGCCTGTAATCCCAGCTACTCGGGAGGCTAAGGCACAAGAATCACTTGAGCTTGGGAGGTAGAGGTTGCAGTGAGCTGAGATCATGCGACTGCACTCCAGCCTGCGTGACACACTGAGATTCTGTCTCAACAAAAAAAAAAAAAAGAAGGAAGGAAGGAAAGAAAGAAAAAGGAAAGGAAAAGAAAAAAGAAACACCACTGCCAAAACCAGCAAAAGATTAGAGGAAGCAAATATCCTCATTTTATTTTCTCTCTTATGCAGGAGAAGTCCCCTGAGTTGCACATATTAACCCACAGTGTCTTTTTTTTCTTTCCAAATTTTTAGGTTCAGGGGTACATGTGCAGGTATGTTATATAGGTAAATTGTGTGTCATGGGGGTTTGCTGTACAGATGATTTCATCATCCAGGTAGTCAGCATAGTACCCAGTAGATAGTTTTTCAATCCTCACCTCCTCCTGCCCTCCACCTCATGTAGGCCCTAGTATCCATTGTCCCCCTCTTTGTGCCCATGTGTGCTCAATGTTTAGCTCCCACTTATAAGTGAGAACATGCAGTATTTAGTTTTCTGCTCCCTAGCCTGACACTGCCAATGTCCACAGCCAAAATCCTTAGGCAAAGCAAAAAGCACAAGTGGCCTTTGCACCTAAAAGACAGTGTCTTCCACTCCAGTCTGAAAGAAACTCCCTGGAAAAATTGGAGCAAAATAGCTCTGTCCTTCCCAGGGTCTCAGAGGCCTCCTCTGTCTTTGGAGAGTATTCTGCTTGTCTCCCTGGGCTCCCCTTTGGTCTCAGAAGTATAAGTTGAAGGCAATCTCTCAAACTTCAAGGAGTATCCCAAAGTCAGCATCTCTGTTGTTGTCAGGCTGCAATAAATAATCATGCTTTCATCTCCAACATACCTTGTAAGAAGAACACTTTACATATGTTTTACAAAACGTAAAAATGGCTATGTGGAGGTCTAGCAGATCAGAAACAGCAGAGGCCAAGAGCCTACGTGTCAAGATCCTTTCTGACTCTAACCCCAAGGCCACGCTTCCTCCCAGAGGACCCACACCGATATGTAGCTACTGCTAAAATGCTCTCAACCCGGCAGCTCCTGACAGAGAGGCCCAATTCATGACATGCCATTAACACAGCAGAAGAAATTTCAACCAAAACAAATCTGTTATGCAAACAGTTACCAACTAACTTAGGAGGATATTCTGAAATGACAGGCGGGGAAACCTGATCCCTACCTGAATATCCCAGGAGGATGTCCAGTAGTAGCAAATCTTCCAAGAGGGTCAAAATTGCCTGCTATTTTTAAAACCTGAAACTTTAAATAATTCCAGACCCCCTCCGCCACATGTTGAGCAATCTGCCAGATAAGTTATACACATGGAGTTGATTCCAACAATCTGCCAAAGAAGGGGATCTCCCAAATCTGGCCACTTCTCATTTCCATATGGGAAGAATTACCATGACTGGGCAGAGATGGAGGGAGAGGGGAAGAGGAGGCGGGAGAGGTGGTGATGATTCCAAGGAGCTGATGCCTGTTATACCATGACATGTGCAGCATCGAACATCGTCACTGAATCATCATTTCACATATTTAAAGGAAGACTTCAGGAAAAGTTTGTTTTATTCTTTTAAAGATAGTTAATACATTCATTGGAGTTTTTGTGGTTGGTCTTAGTCTTGTTCTCATTCTGTACATAAGAGTTTTGGGGGGGGTTTGTGTTTGTTTGTTTGCAAATCTGAGAGTAATTAGTCCTTGCATTCAAGCTCTGGTATTTGGAAAATTCAGCATTCTTAATAGGTTGACTTTGAGCTACCTTTGGAAAATTCAGCTCCCCAACATGCAGGAAAATTCTGACATAACATCTGTTTTCCAGTAAGACCCTGTTTTGACACAATCTGATACTCATTTGCATTGCCCCACATGTTAGAAGGTCAAGCAATAGATTCAAGGTCACACTGAAAATGAGGTCCCTTTTAATTTCCTGGATTCCTCCTGAATGGTTTCAAGAGTAAATGGGTTCCAGGAAACCTGAGGAGAAAGAATGAATCACTGCAAGAATATCCAAGCTTCCCCATGTTTGGTTTGGTTAGAAGACATTTTTAAATAAAGCATCATTCACACGGTCTTCTTCTGAATTTAGATACCACTTATCAGGTTCTCTCTGGAATTCCGTAAAATTTTGCAGCTCATCAGAATCATGAACCAGTCTCCCCTTGTTCGGTGCAATTGCCAAATCTATTTATAAAAAGCACATGCTATCTAAACACTTGCTACTCGAAGTACGGTCTATGAACAAGCACCATCAGCACTTGCTGGGCACTTACTCAAAAAGCAGAATCCCCCTTCCCCAACCCCTGACGTATGATGTCATAAAACTGTTCCCGAAGTAATTGGGATGCACTGATTAAGCCAGGGGACAACACGCTGCGAGCCTACAGGCCAAATCTGGCCACTGCTTGTTCTTGTAAATAAAGATTATTGAAACATAGCCAGAGGCATTAATTTGTCTATGCTTACTTTTGCTGTAATGGCAGAGATTGAGATGTTTCTTTTTTTTTTTTTTTTTTTTTTTTTTGAATTGAGATGTTTCAACAGAGAAAGGGTGGCCCACAAACCTAAAACTATGAATTATCTGGTTCTTAACCAAAAATCTTCACTGACACTGATCTAAACCTTTATTCTACAGGGAGGAAGAGGAAGGATGAAGAAAAGGAAGAAGGAGGAAGAAGGGAGGAAGAGGAAGCAGGAAGGAGGAAGAAGGAGGCAGGAAGGAGGAGGAAGAAAGAAGGAAGCAGGAAGGAGGAAGGAGGAAGGAGGAGAAGGAAAAAGGAAGTAGGAAAAAGGAAGAAGGAGGTAGAAGAAGGAAAGAGGAAGGAGAAAAGAAAGAGGAAGGAAGAAGCAGGAAAGAGGAAGAAGGAAGGAAGAAAAAGGAAGCAGGAATGAGGAAGGAGGAAGGAGGAAGGAAGATGAAGAAAAAGAAAAGAGGAAAGAGGAAGAAGGAAGCAGGAAGGAGGGAGAAGGAAGTGAGAAGGAGGAAGAAGGAAGGAGGAACAGAGGATGAGGGAGGAGAAAGGAGGAAGGAAGAAGAAGAAAGGAAGGAGAAGGAAGAAGGAAAGAGGGAGGAGGAAGAAAGAAGTAGGAAGAAGGAAGACAGAAGGAAGAAAAAGGAAGAAGGAAGGAGGAAATAGGAAGGAGGGAGGAGGAAGAAAGAAGTAAGAAGGAGGAAAAAGGAAGAAGAGGAAGAAGGCAGTAGAAAGGAGGAAGGAGGGAGGAGGAAGAAGGAAGTAGGAAAGAGAACAGAGGAAGAAGGAAGTAAGAAGAATGAAGGAGGAAGGAGGGAAAAGGAAGAAGAAAAAAGGAAGACAGAAGGAGGAAGTAGGAGGAAGAAGGAAGCAGGAAGGAGGAAGAAGGAAGGAGGAAGAAGGGGGGAAGAAGAGGAAGAGGAAGGAGGAGGATACACTTTTTACACAGAGTTCTGCTAATTTAACCCTTATGTGAAACAGTTAAATAAAAACCCCTAGTGAGACAGCAGGTGGAAAGATTTGAAGGGAAGCTGTTACTGCCACAAGGGAGGTTTGATGGCAGGACTTGGAGTGTGTATGCATGATGTACTAATTAAAGTATTAGTACAGCTTTTTTGGGGGGAGTCAGATAAGTGTAGAGGAACTCCTACTCTCCACCTTTGTCTAGGGCAATGTCTGCATCAGAGACTGGTGCCAGCGTACTAATCAGTCTCATAGAAAGTTGGATTCAGAGTCAGGAAAGATGGAAGATAAAATCTTTACAGCCTATGGATAGACCCTCCTTTCCAGACCTTAGCATTTGGAATATTAGTACAGTTTCTATATCAAAGGTGCTTGCCAAATGAAACTCCAGATTTACCACAAATTGTGTTTTGAAAAATATTGTATTTGCCAGGCATGGCGGCTCATGCCTGTAATCCCAGCACTTTGGGAGGCCAAGGTGGGTGGATTACGAGGTCAAGAGTTCAAAACCAGCTGACCAGGATGGAGAAACCCCTTCTCTACTAAAAATACAAAAACTAGCCGGGTGTGGTGGCAGGCACCTGTAATCCCAGCTACTTGGGAGGCTGAGGCAGGAGAATCGCTTGAACTCGCAGGGTAGAGGTTGCAGTGAGCAGAGATCGTGCCACTGCACTCCAGCCTGGGCGACAGAGTGAGACTCTGTCAAAAAGAGAAACAAAGAATAAAGAAAAGAAAGAAAGAAGAAAGAAAGAAAAAGAAAGGAAGGAAGGAAGAGGAGAGGAAGGAAGGAAAGAAGGAAGGAAGGAAGGAAGGAAGGAAGGAGGAAGGAAGGAAGGAAAGAAAGAAACAAAGAAAGACAGAAAGAAAGAGGAAGGAAGAAGGGAGGAGGGAGGGAGCGAGGGAGGGAAGGAAGGAAGGAAGGAAGGAAGGAAGGAAGGAGGAAGGAAGGAAGGAATTTAAGTTGCTCGTTCAAATAAGCCGGTAATAAGCCAAACCACCTGTCTCATAGAGAGCTGGAGAGAGAGAAGGGTCAGAAAGGGAAATGATAAAATAAACAAATCACTGCTATGAAAATTTATATGGCTCACCCCGCCTCTGAAATGAGAGTTCAAAATAGAAATGCTTGCTCCTTAACGCTGGTTATCATAACAAGATGCATTTAATACATGAGTTTGCTGGATACATGATTCAGTCGTGCTGTATTTTTTTTCCATGATAGATTTGAAACATCCATCGCTTCATTTGCTGCCTCTTTCCACAAAGCAGATACTGGAGAGCAAATCTCATGCAGATGATGTTTTGTCTAGAGGCAGCAAACTGTTTTATAATAAGGCAGATGTAGGGATGCAATTTCAAACACACACCGAAAGCACAGGGCTCACTACCTGTAACTGAGAAAACGAGGCAGAGATGGATGCCCTGTTTGCATTCATGCAGGACACATGCAGAAAGTTCTGTCTACCAGCTACAGGAGGAATATACAAAGCACCTCCCACAAAGCACAGGTGGAATGGCAGAGGAGGGGGCGGTGGCAGCAGTCCTACCTCTATGCACAGAGTTCCATCTTTACAAGTAGGAACTCAAGCAGTTGAAGACCAGCAGCAAGCTGGCCATGCAGCCGCAGTGTAAACATGGACGGCCTCTCCGCACACTATAGACAAGTCCCGCCTTGAGCAAAAAACCAATGTACACGATCCTTTCTAACCTGCAGAACCTGCCATTCCAAGGGGGCCAAAAATAATCAACCAACAAAAATAAACAGCAAAAACAAGTCAACAAAAACTTCAGTGCCTTAGAACATCTTCATTTGCCTTTGTTTTTCCTCTGCTTTTCATTTAACAGTGCTCTTTGTTTTTTTTAGAAAAATAATTAGTGACAAAAACTTGGTATACTTTAAAATTGTATTTTAAAGGAAAAGGACACCCCAAATGGATTCTGGCCTTCTTTAATTCTGACTTTTCTTAAAATGAACTCATTGCAATTTAGGGAAAAAATGTAGATTTTTCCATCTTTCACTACAGAGCATGAGGCTGTGCTGATGACGGTGGTGTTATATATATATATATATATTTGTAAATCTAGAAAAGTTTGATGCATTCCTAAAGAATACCAAGAATATAATTTTTAAAAAAATAGAATTAAGGGCCTAGCCAATGACTCACGCCTGTAACCCCAACATTTTGGCAGGACAAAGTAGGAAGATCGCTTGAGCCTGGGTGCTCAAGAACAGCCTAGGCAATACAGCAACACCCCGTCTCTACAAAAATAAAACTAGCCATACGTGGTGGCATGTCTATAGGTCTATAGTCCCAGCTATTCAAGAGGCTGAGACAGGAGGATCACTTGAGCCTAGGAATGCAAGGCTACAGTGAGCTATGATCACGCCACTGCACTCCAGCCTGACACAGCAAGACCCCATCTCAAAAAAAAAAAAAGGAGAATTAAGGGATCTTCCTGCTGGTTAATTTTTTCCAGATGTCTCCTGCCTTTGCCTCTCCTTGGCTGGCTATAAACTTTAAAGCAAAGAAAAACTAATTCTAGAAGAAAATTCCAGGAGAAATTTCAAACAAAATAACATGTAGAAATATTATATTCAAGAGCTAATGCGGAGCTGTACACAAATAGATAACGATTTGAAAATCATTACAAATCAAGAAGAATCCTGAATTCTCTTACAAAAGAATCACATTCTTGAAACTTACCAACAATGCCATCACACTATTCCTATTAAAATATGTACACAACTCCCTTTGTCATTATATTCGTTTTTGGGGTTGCTGTAACAAAGTGTCACAAACTGGGTGGCTTTAAAAGCCAGAATTGTTATTCTCCCACCATTCTGGCGGCCAAAAGTCTGAAATCTAGGTGTCCAACAGGATTGGTTCCTTTTTGTCCTTTTTATGATACAATAGGATGGATTTTTGTTTGTCGTTTTTTGTTTTTGTTTTGTTTGTTTGTTTATTTGTTTGTTTGTTGGAGACAGGGTCTCACTCTGCCAATCAGGCTGGAGTGCAGGGGTGCCATCGTAGCTCACTGCAGACTCCAACTCCTGAGTTTAAGCAATCCCCCCACCTTAGCTTCGGGAGCAGCTGGGACTCCGGGGTGGCGCCACCACGCCTGGCTAGGGTTGGTTTCTATTGAGGGCTGGGTCAGAGAATCTGTCCCGGGCCTCTCTTCTTGCTTCTGGTAGCCTCAGGCTACCTTTGGCTTGTAGACATCTTCCCCCTGTGTGTCACCTCGTTCCCTCTGTGTCTGTCTGTCTCTGTGTCCAAATTTCCCCTTCGTAGAGGGACACCAGTCATATTGGACTAGAGCCCACCCTAATGACCTCATTTTAACTTGATTACCTCTGGAAAGACACTATTTCCAAATAAAGTCACATTCTAAGGTCCTGGGGGTTACGATTTCAACCTATCTTTTTCAGGGTAACGCACTTGCACACATATAATCACTATATGCCTCTATTCTGTGTATTCTAAGACTAAAAAATAGATTATGCTCTAAGCTGCAGTAAGTTCATGTTGGAAGAAGTCAAAGGATGACTCTCCTCAAGGAATAGATCCATTGATGATGACCAAAATGCACATACATCATCATTCGCCATTGAATGCATTTGCAAAGTACCCCAGGATCTCTCCACTGGCAGCCTCTCCTTCTTGTAGTGTTTAGAAACCCACTTTGAAAAAAAAAAAAAATGCTTTTTCCTCCCCCATGAGCCAGTCTATAAAAGCTCTCAACTAATTTACATCTTCAAAAGTAGATCACGTCAGACACTACCAGGCTTTCCGTGCCTCCCCACTGGGATCTGGCCCTAGCCTCGCACAGCTGTCTTCCAGGTGGCGCTTGCTGGACCCTGCCACCCCACATCCCCTCCACCCATACTATGCTCTTTGCTGGCTTTACCTCAAATGTCCCTTGCCTTTCCATGGCCCTGAGCCTGTGTTCAAGCTGCTCCCTGGCCTTGACATTTTCGACTTTTTTTCTTTACCTGTTAGAATCCTTCAAAGTCCCGCCAGGCCCCGTGGCTCACTCCTGTAATCCCGGCACTTTGGGAGGTCGAGGTGGGCAGATCACTTGAGGTCAGGAGTTTGTGACCAGCTTGGGCAACACGGTGAGACCCTGTCTCTATTAAAAATACAAAACTTAGCTGGGTGTGGTGGTGCATACCTGTAGTCCTAGCTACCCAGGAGGCTGAGGCAGGAGAATCGCTTCAACCTGGGAGGCGGAGGCTGCAGTGAGCTAAGATCGCACCACTGCACTCCAGCCTGGGCGACAGAGTGAGACTCTGTTTCAAACAAAATAAATAAAAAATAAATGAATACAATAAAAATAAAATCCTTCAAAGTAATTTCCAAGGCTCTGTCCTCTGCAGAGACCTTTCTCAGCCACCTGGTTATGATTCTTCTCTCCTTTTTCTGTTTTCTGCTTTCCTTTCCGCCAAGGAAGCATTTCGATTCCTCTGCCCATGTTATGTCAGCCTCCTACCATCTGCCATCCTGACCACAACATCGTAGCCTCCCTCCTGCCATGTCTCCATAACCCCATACAACCCAGCACACAGCAAGACCTCAAGCAAGCACTACTGGCTGATGGAATGAGTCAAGAGATAGGGGTTGTGGGGCAGAGCCCAGTAGAGTTATCCAGCTGGCTGAAAATCCCAGGTTTCCAAGGAAAAGGTTTGGGATTTATTTTCCTTAGTTCATGGTCTGTGCTTTGAGGATTCAGCAGAACACATCAGCAGATTAGTAAGTGGGCACCTGATATCCAGATGGGAAGAAATCACACTGCTCACAATGACTATGGACTCGAAACTGCATTTTCAGGATAACTGTGTTCTGGACTGTGTACTCTCATGAAAACACAAGCTCACTTAGCAACAACCAGAGTAGTTGGAGGAAGAATGTGAAAAGATGGCAGAATTCATCTACAATTCCTCTGATACAAAAGAGTAACTAGCCAGTTTTCAGAATTTGTAAATATCACCCCTCTGAAATGCTGAATGAGGAAGGCAATGATCCCAAGCTTTTTCTGTTTCTCTCTGCCAGCACTGGCTTCCCTATTCTTCCTTATCTGGTAAAAGCCAAGATGTCTCAAATTGCAGCTCTCTTCCTGAACCATCCAGCCTGGAGTATCCCCTTCCCTGGGCCAAACTATTTTTGAGTGCCTAAGGGCTACTCCCCTAATTCACTGTCTGCAATTCTTAGTTATATTTTTCCTATAATTCTGTTTAAATGGCTTAGCTTGACTAAGAGTTCCTTGAAGACAGGGACAACATAATTGTCTTTGCATCTTCGTGTATCTAAAATGTCTCCAACTTCAGCTGAAATTGAAAGTAGAACCCAAAGCTTTCAACAGTGTTGAAACATCTTCTCCTGCCCCATATGCTTCAAGAACTGCTGAGTAAATTAAACTGCACATCTGAGAAGGCAGCTCCATTTCTCCATGTCCAGCACAGCTAGCTAGTCAAGGTCGATAGCAGGAAAGAAAAAACATGTAATAAAACACTATTAAATATCCAGGCTGAAATGTGCCACTAAAGCAAAGAAAAGCTTTCCAATTACAAACTTACTTTGAACTCCTATTTTCTTTCCAACATGTAATTATTACTAAATAAACCAGGCTGAATGAATTAACACTTTTTTGGAATGTAGTCAAGAAAAACTGTAAGTACTATATTTTCAGTAAATTATTTACAAGAATGGGAAAGGGGCACACAAGCATTTTGCTCTAGTTAATGTATTGGAAAATTAGTTACAGTGTCTATTAGATTCAAATGTGGAGAAGATTACATGTATACATATAGGTATAGATATATGCATATATACATGTGTATATACACACACGTGTGTATGTGCTTGTTCATTTTGGATCAAGTTTTCGTTGGGGTATAATTACTGGAGTTTGGGCAGTGGTCTCTTGTCTCACCTTCAGCTGTAAATACTGAACATGGAGTCCTGTGAGGAACTCCAGTTGGGCTTTCTATATTTGAACCTCCCCCCCGTAGTTTTACAAAGTGTCAGGTAACTTTAATATTTGGAGCCGTCTCTGCCTTCACACTCTTAGATCACATCCCTCCCTTACAGACAGCAAGGGGTCAATCCCACCCTCCAGTTAGTTTCATCTCTCCGTGTCCCGTGGCCTCAAAGTCACAGCCAGGGGAAGGGCAGTGGGCAGTGGGCCCAGCCTGCATTTGACCTCCATGTCTTCATGTCCCCCTGCCCAGCCCAGGGTGGTACCCTCTCTCTGGCATTTTCAGGCAATGGCTAAGAGCTGCAAGTCCCTGAAGGGCTCGTGTGTTTGCTTCTCCTCCCCATCCCAGCCTTGGGCTTCAGTATTAATGCTCTTGGTGGAATTCACTTCAAGAAACTTAGGGGAGCAACACTACAGCTCACAAATGGCCTTCTAGAAAAAAATGTCCACATATTTGTTTGACCTACCAGACAAATGCAAAAATGCTAGTAGTGACACTTTCACAACTATATCAAAGAGCCAATAGTGTCTGGTGGTGTGACAAGGTAAAGCAACGCCCTAAAACAATGCAAAAGATAGCTATGAACACTCAGAGTGCAAGAGCTGGAGATGTCTTCTGAAGGGCAAGGACCATACCTGACCAAGGAAGAGGTTATCTTTAGGCAGACAACCTTGAATTACAAGAGGCAGCTATGTACCCTTCCTTCCCGTACACAAAACAAACCCTAGCTGGCATCAACAAGAACTCAAACTACCGTTCATTTTTTTTTATTGTACCTGTAAATCCTGACTTGAATGCTTTCCAGTAGACAAGCATGGTGAACTCAGGTTGTAAAGTCAGGAATACTTCCTCCCAAATGCATTTAACTTCAAATGGCTTCCTATTTCTCTAGAATAGAGACATGCAAATCTTCCATTTGGATGCACAAGTATCCAGACGAGACTTGTACTCCAGATGCACAGGCCTCATCTTATGGCTTCTGTGCTGTGAGGAGAGTTGGCATCTCCGGTGCCCCAGATGGCTCACCATCCTAAGGGCCTGAAACCTAGGAAAATGCACAGGCGATGTATACACACTGACTTCCAGTGTGGGAGCTCAGTGTCCAAGCTCAGCCCCTGTATGCTTAAGCTAAAGTTCCCTGGCTCTCTGGCTTGACTGGGCTTCTACATTGCATTTCCTCAAGGTCGGTTCCTGCACCAATTGCTTGGCAAGCCATTTTGAGCCACTCTCAGCTCATCCTGGACAGGATTTTGGTATCCACTCGCCAGCATCATCCAGCATAACCACAGCTGAGGAACATTCAGTCCTCTGCCAGTCCAGTCCCGAAAGGCCTGTCCATGTGGGACCAATTTTTGGGCAGATGGAAACATACATTCTGCAGCTGCACAAGGGTAAATCTTAATTACAGCCCTCAGTCTGGAGTGATCGGCAACCAGCGTGGTCACCTTTTCAGACTTCCGCCTATATAAGCTCTGCTAAAATCTTAGAGCACATAAGCCTTGCTGTTCAGCATGAACCCAGGAGGCGGAGCTTGCAGTGAGCCGAGATCACACCACTGCACTCCAGCCTGGGCGACAGAGCGAGACTCCATCTCAAAAAAAAAAAGAAAAAAGAAAGACAACATGAGGGCAACATATACATGAGTGTGTGTGTGTGCGCGTGTGTGTGCATGTGCATACTAGGTTTCCCTTTCTACCTAACTCCCAGAAATGCATGGAAGCCCCTCTGCATCCAGACATGAAAGATGTGGATTCATATTCTATTTCAGTATGCTGGACCTTCCGTGTGATTCTGAGTTGCAGCAGCTTAATAGGTTACAGGAGGAGTTTTCGAATTGTGCCCTTAGTAGGCAAGTAGACAGCTCCACTGTGGGGCACAGAAGCAAGTGTCTCTGAAGTCCTGGACATGCTGAAAAGAATTCTGTGAAGAAATCACAATTCATCTCTTGTGACACTACACACAGCTGTACGCACAGCCCCTTTTGTGTCAGGAAGCCCCAGGACTTCTGAGTAAACAGTTGAAGAGTGCAGGTAACAAGAGACCATTCGTCGCTTGTAACAATTTAAAATACCTTGAAGTATGCTTTAGAAAGTAATTTTTTTTCATTTTTGAATTTAAATATGAGAGTGGCAATCTTCTCAAATCACTAACTTCAAAATCAATTTGTATCTTTCAGAATCACTCCCTAAACGAAACAACAAAAATACATAATTTACATGAATGTTCATAGCAACATTGTTCATAATAGCCAAAAGGTGTAAAAAACTCGTGTCCATCAGAGGATGAATGAATTCACAAATTGTGGTTCATCCCTATAATGGGGTACTATTCAGCCATAAAAACGAATGCAGTGCTGATGTACGCTGCATCATGGATGAGCCTGGAAGTAATATGTTAAGTGAAAGAAGCCAGACACAAAGGGATGAATATTATATGATTCCATTTACATGAAGTATTCAAAATAGCGAAATCCACAGATGCAGAAAGCAGGTTTCTGGTTGCCAGGGGTTGAGGGAAGGAGAGAATGGAGAGGGACTGCTTAACGGGCATGGGGTTTTCTTTGGGGGTGATGAAAGTGTTGAGGAACTAGACAGAGGCAGTGGTTTCACAACACTGAACATACGAAGTGCCACTTCATTGTTCACTTGAAAATGGTTAATTTTATTTTATGTAAAATTCACCTCTGTTTTTCAAAATGCATGATTGAAAATGTATGAAATAGATTTTGCTAAGTAATCTGTGAATCTTTATTCCAAAGGGTTTAGGTTTTTTTTTTTTTTTTTGGAAGAATCCGTTTAAGATACCTCTAAAGTCTTATATTAATGTCACTTTTTTAAATGCCTCTTAGTGGATTCTCAGAATAAGTGGTTCTAAAAAACAACAAACCAAAAAAAAAAAAAAAAAAAAAAACAACTCTACCCTATGGAGCTGGCAACTGAAAGGCAAAAACGGTGCAGTTATCTACCCAAAATCAAATAAAGTAAGCAGAGATTAAGACACATAGCTGGGCCATTATATGTGGATTAATGCAAGGACTCTGACATTTTTCCAGGTAAAGAAATTGAGACATCGACATCAGTATAGCCCCACGCTTCTTAAAGCATGGTCCATGGACCACCAGCCTTGGCATCACCCCAGAGCTTCTTAAAATGGAGGGTCTCCATCCACGCTAGAACTGCTGAATCACAGTCTGCATTTTGACAGGGTCCCCAGGGCATCCTCATTATAGCTACAGAAACAGTCCACCGGCCCCTCTCCCTGAAGGTGTATGATTTTGCCTTCAACAAAATGCCTACAGGGTCTCTAAAATGCATGTTCCACAAACATGGCTGCCCAAAGCTTCCCACCTCCCCTCCAAGGCCCCTCAGGACTGTTCTATCCTCCACCTACTCCTGCCCCACCAGACACCTACAATGATCAGACTGTCAAGCCCTGCTGCATTACTTAGAAACCCATCAGAACCTTCTAACCCAGTTTTTACCAACCAAGACTTTGCCTTTGTCCTGGAAAGTAAGTCCTTCCTCTTCCTCCATCCTTCCCCAGCTGGTAAAAAAAAATCCAGTTGGTTCTATGTCAGGACATCTGTTTTTCACAATGCTCAGACATTACCAATCTCTTTATCTCTTTCCAATTTTTTTTATTTCTTTTTTGAGACGGAGTCTCGCCCTGTCTCCCAGGCTGGAGTACAATGGCGTGATCTCGGCTCACTGCAACCTCTGCCTCTCAGGTTCAAGCAATTCTCCCTCCTCAGTCTCTTAAGTAGCTGGAATCATAGGCACCCGCCATCATGCCTGCTAATTTTTGTATTTTTGTAGAGGTGGGATTTCACCACGTTGACCACGCTGGTCTTGAATTCCTGGCCTCAGGTGATCCACCTACCCTGGCCTCCTAAAGTGCTGGGATTATAGGCGTGAGCCACCGTGCCCAGACTCTTTCCAACTTTTATTGCCCACAAAGAATCACCTCTAATGACTGGCAATAGGCAAAAAGCAGGGTTCCGGGTAGCTGAAGAGGAAAGATAAGGTGGCTCAGATGTGTGTACTAGAGGTATTGCCAATCCTCATAGACTGGAGTGGGCTGGAGAGAAAAAACAGACTGAAGAAGGACTCCAAGATGGGCCTGAGCTACAAGAAGGAGGGAGATTCCCATCCCTAAGATGAGAAAGGAAGTAGGAAGGGCAAGTTTGGTGAGAAATTCAAAGCATGCTAAAAAAATGCTAGAAACAGGCCAGGTACAGTGGCTCAAACCTATAATCCTGGTGCTTTGGGAGGCCCAGGCAGGAGGACTGCTTGAGACCAGGAACTCAAGATCAGCCTGGGGCACAGGCCCCCTGCGGTGCCAGGCTGGAGGAAGTTCTAGAAGGGGAGCAGCTAGGACCAGCCAGAGGTCTTGAGCAAGGTGAGTGATTTGGGATGCCAGACACACTACGTGTGAGCATGAGGAATGGGAGTCAGCTCCCCCCCAGAACCATTTTGTGAAGTATATCTTATCTTCACAAGCCAAACCTGTATTTGCCAAAGCAGGATAACTGCTGGAACAAACAGCCTTAGTGGTTCAGCACAGTGAATGCTTACAGACAGTCCTGACTTAAACGATGGCTTGACTTACAAATGTTCAACTTTATTATGGTGTGAAAACAATATATATTCAGTAGAAATCATGCTTCTCTCTCAATGCTGGGCAGCAGCAATGAGCCACAGCTCCCACTCAGCTACACATTTTTGGCATAATGATATTTTCAACTTATGATGGGTTGATCAAGATGTGACTACATGGAAAGTCAGGGAGTGTCTATATTTCTTGTTCACATAACATTCCAATGGGCAAGTTCCTGCTCTGACGGTGCTCCTGGGCACCTTTCCTGCTTCTGACTTTTGGACCTGCCACATTCTAGGATTATAAAGGATTCGCCTTCCAGGCATACCAAGAGGGAAAGAGCCAGCATGGAGCATTGCTCAGAAGACTGTTTGGGGCTGCGCCTGCAGCCAGCATAGGTCAATTCAGCCATATCCCACTGGACAGAGCCCAGGCATATGGCTACATAGAAGTGTCAGAGAAACCGGGAAGTGTGGTGTAGCCATGAGCCCAGGAGGAGAAGGACACAAATGTGGTGAGTAACGAGGCAGCTTCTGTCACAAGCCACCAAGTAGTGACCACAAAGACAAGGAAATCGGGCAGATAACTGTCATAGTGGAAAGAGCTTTTTAGAAATGGTTTACCCGATACAAGGAAAGTCTTTAGAACTACCACCACTCTCTTCACCCGAACTTAAATCATAAAGAATAATAACAACATGATAATAACAATAATAATAAGGTTGGGGGAATGCACTTAAAAGAAATGGCTAAATCCACACTAGAGAGGATACGCAATGAATTAGAAATTATGTTATAGTTGCAGTGTTGGCCATCAAACCCATCAATAACAAACATATAAGAGCAAACGTTAGTTCAAGTCTCCCTGCCTTGGTGGAAATTCGACCCGCATTGTCTTACCATGTCCTGGTTCTTCTAGCTCTGCTATAATTCCAAGCCAGTGGACAGCAAACCACAGCCTGAGGTCACATCCCACCTACCTGCTGTTCTTGCGTGGCCTGCAAGACAAGAATGGTTCTGGCATGTTCAAATAATTGCACAAGGTCGGGTGCAGTGGCTCACATCTATAATACCAACACTTTGGAAGGCTGGGGTGGAAGGATTGCTTGAGGCCAGAGTTCAAGACCAGCCTGGCAACATAGCAAGACCCTGTCTTTACAAAATTTTAAAAATCAGCCAGGCTTGGTAGTGTTCGTCTGTAGTCCCAGCTACTCCAGAGGCTTAGGTGGGAGGATCGCTTGAGCCTAGGAGTTCAAGGTTGCAGTGAGCTGTGTCTGCGCCACTGCACTCCAGGTTGGGTGACAGAGTGAGACCCTGACTCAAAAAAAATTTTTTTAATTTAATTTAAAAAATAAAAAATAAGAGTTTGTCAACCCCAGGTCTAAGCCTGATTGCTTTCTACTATTAAAAACTGGTCAAATCCACTGTTTGGACTTCTCAAGGTACAGTCTATTTGATGTTCAAGCTTTTCATTGTCTCTACTTAAACAGAACAACAGGTGAGCAACTCTTCCTGGACCTCCCTTGCTCTTGCTGTTCCTACTGTATCAATTCATACAGCATGGAAACCTCCATAAATACAGCATCTACTGACGTGGGATGCCCCTTTTGTTTTTGATAGCTGAACCAGGAAGATTTTACAAAACTTCAAAAGTCTTAAGCAGAAGAAGAATATTTAGGTTTGTGCATGATGTGGAAGGTTTCCCACCATTCTTTAAAGGGCTTCCCTATAGGTTTTAATAGGCTTCCCTCTATTTTCTATGTCCCATTTATAAATACCGCCACTCCCGGCTATAGCAGTTGGAATTCAAAACTACTTCCTCCGCTGGTGATTTATCATTTCACCAGTTTATACTCACCCTGCATCCGTTCCCTAGGGCGGCCATAACAAAGTCAAAGCCAAGATTTACTCAAGTCTGAATTCAAAGCCCAAAATAATTCCATCCCATTAGCTCATTTTCCCAGCACTTTCTCTACCCTAGGATAAAATGCCATGAATCTATTTACTATCCCCACAGCCCTTATACAGATCCACTGATTTCATGTGACATTTTCTGACCTATGGGTCCTTTTTCTCTGCCTGAAACAAAATATCTACTT
This sequence comes from Trachypithecus francoisi, assembly GCF_009764315.1. Lineage (NCBI taxonomy): Eukaryota > Metazoa > Chordata > Mammalia > Primates > Cercopithecidae > Trachypithecus > Trachypithecus francoisi. Next base: position 126,303,306 of record NW_022681471.1, on the reverse strand, counting down.
AATCTTTCTTCTTCAGTCTTCATCAAGTACTTCATCAAGTACTTTAATTCCTAAATTCAACAATGTGACTCCTTTACTCTCCTCTGTAGCTAACAGAATTACACAGACCAATCCTGCAATTAATAATAGCCATGAACACCTTTTTACACCTGTGTAGAGTTTTGTCATTTATTTTATATAAATATATACGTCCCACTGGTTTTAACCGACAGTGAACTTGCCTTGAAATACAGCCTCCCAAAGACCCCTCCAGGTTGGCTACACTACCTGGGCTCACTTCCACGGGCCCACCTTGCTGTGCTCAGGCCAACACACCTTCCGGAGCCTACTGGCAACTCAGCTTCCCACATCACACTGGTTACATAATTCTGCCTCTGGCAACTTTTATTGTCATTTGTAAGTGGCTACTACTGGAGGAAGCCACACATTTTTCCTGAATTTTAGGTCCTTTTTGCCCTCCCAGACACAATTTCCATTTGGACTACCAACAAGTAATTGTTTACCTCCACAAGTTTCCATCATGCCATACACTAACGGCCACTAGTTATGTAATCATTAAACAAAATCCTCAAAGCTTCAGGTATTTCAAAAAAAATTTTATTATAAAGCGATGGATAACCCTTAGCTAAGTTATGAGCCAATTCCTATTTTGTAAAGTTGTGAATTCTATTACACAATGGTTACTTTTCATGCGAGAAAAGACAGAGTAATATTCGCGTCCAAATGCAGAACCTGGAAGCAATGCAAACTACCAAATTGTCTTCAGCTAAAACAAAAGCCAAACATTTCATAATTGAGCCAAGACCCTAATCCAACTCATAACAGTAAATCAGTGGCACAGATGGTAGCCATGGCGACCTTTTTTTGGCTCTATATAATCTACATGTCAGATGTCGCACCCGTGAGATGGGATGTTAGAGTATTACTAAAACAGTGAACAATTAACTCACTTCAGATTTCCAGATTCCTTGACCTTAAATTTAAACTACCCTTTTAAATCGATCTGAAAATATTCAAGACAGCACTCAGGCTTCCTGATTTATGCTAACAATTTGATCGTCCTTCCCTTCTTTTAGCAAAGCTTACCACATTTGAATACACTGAATATTTAACCACCTCAACACATTTCTGATCAAAGCAAGTGTGAAATAATTCCTCCTGCTTTGTACAGCAAAACTCTTTCTGCAAGTAAGTAAGAGGAGATAATGCAATTCCAAAGGCGTGAAGACTGGGCTTATATTATGGAAGATGTATTTGCTAATATAATCATATGAAATTGTTTCTTTTGTTTTCTTAAGCCTCAGTCGGGAGACGGTGGCAACTGAAACGGTGTTCTCACATTGTAGCCTGATCTTCAAGATGCTTTACAAATGAAATTACTTTCTGATAATGAAATCCACTAGACTGTGGGAGAGCCTATTAGGAGAAGCCCATGATTCCCCTCGCTGCTTTGGGCCATTTCAAAGCCGATGCTCAGGGGCCCTTCCCTGACTCTGGAAGGAAAGCCAGCGAGCAGATCCTGCATGGAGAGAGGGAACGCGGGAGCCCTGTCTCCTGGCCTTGTGCTTTAACATCCAATTCTCATTATTGGGCCTCCAGGGGCAAGGAGCTCGCAGTATCAGGGAGGTGAAACACCATCTGAAATGCAGGAAAATTCTGGGGTTTGTCGTAAAGTTTTAAAATCTGCATCCTTTCTATAGAATTGTCCAAGCTTCAACTTTTTCAGAAGAAAGGTTCTTATCAGGAATAATCTTAGTGTAACTGCACAAGTCTTTACCAAAGCGGGCGGGCAGTCTGAACACTCTCTTGCCTGTGCCCTACTCTCCCACGAGTCCTTGGAGTTTAACTTGCATTTTCTGTCCCGTTCAATTCCCTTGGTCCTGGGTTGAGTGGATCTTGTGAGAGAAAAGGACACGGTCCCAGAATCTGCAGAGGGTGTAGAGTGTTCCTTGGAGCAATGGGTCCCATACTTTAGCAGCAAGTATAGCAGGATCCCTTGGAGGGATTTTTTCTTTTTTTCTTTCTTTTTTTTTTTTTTTTTTTAGACAGGGTCTCACTCTGACACCAGCTGGAGTGCAATGGCACAGTCTCGGCTCACTGCAACCTCAATCTCCTGGGCTTGAGCAATCCACCTGCCTCAGCTTCCTGAGTAGCTGGAACTACAGGAGCACACCACCAAGCCCAGCTAATTTTTGTATTTTTTGTAGAGACAGGGTCTCACTACGTTGCCTGGTCTGGTCTTGAACCCCTGGACTCAAGTGATCCGCCTGCTTCAGCCTCCCAAAGTGCTGCAATTACAGGCATAAGCCACCATGCTCGGCCTGGAAGTGTTGTTGGAAAGGGCCGCCCACCCAGGAGTTCCTGATTCAGTAGGTCTAGGTCGGGCCCAAGAATGTGCATTTCTAATAAGCTCCCCAGTGAGGCAGATGTGGCCATGGCGAGCACCACCCTTCCAGAACCGCTAACTTGGAGTTTAATTAAATACGCCGTGGGGAGGATGTGAAAAGCTCACTGCAAGCTCATTCGCAGAAGCTGCCACTTGATTGGCACATACTGTTTTGTCGCGACATGTTTTCTTTAATACCTGTCTGATTGCACACATGTTCTATTTGGAGAGAAGCCACACTGCCCGTGTTAGAATCACAGCTTCCTGCAAGTGTGTGGTCTGAAGGAAGTCTCTGAATGTCCTGGGGGTCTTAGTAAGGACGTCAGAAGGGGGCAAAGAATGAACTGGGGCAAGTGGCGCAAAGCAGTCAGACTGCCCGGTGTGAGACAGCCCAGAAATGCAGTGATTTTTATTCTTATTTTTACCAGCCTCGGATATGAAAGCTATAACATGACCGACTCTGATAAATCAACACCAGTGGGTCGTAATTCCATATAGCATTCATGTGCAGCCCCTACAAGTGTCAAGTGGTTTAGTGTCTCCTTGGCCTAGATGGTACTAAGTGGAAGTAAGAATATGCTGTGCTATTATGTTTAAGAAGATGACTTGGGCCAGTCACGGTGGCTCGCGTTTGTAATCCCAGTACTTTAGGAGGCTGAGGTGGGAGATAGATTGAGGCCAGGAGTTTGAGATCAACCTGGGCAAGATAGTGCGAGCCCCATCTCTACAAATAAGAAATTTAAAAAGTAGCTGGTGTGATGGCATGCACTTGTGGTCCTAGCTACTTGGGAGACTGACATGGGAGGATCCCTTGAGCCTAGGAGGTCAAGGTTGCACTGAGCCATGATGGCACCACTGCACTCCAGACTGGGCAACAAGGTGAGACCCTGTCTCCAAAAAAACAAGACGCCTTATTAAAAAATTGGGGGAGATATGGCAATAAATATAAGAAAGCTTAAGGAGGAAATATTATGTCCATAGGAAAAGCATGGTTATATATGAAGGTAAATACTGCGCCCGGTTCTCATCTGATTATTGTGAGGGTTGTCAAAGAAGGAAAGTGATTTTATAATCACTAGAATTTTTTCAAAGAAGGGAGGGAGGAGGGAAAGAGGAGAGAGAGAAGAACCTGAAAGGAAAAGGGAAATGAAAAGAAAAGGAAGTAAAGGGAAAAGAAATCTCTCAAAACATCAGGTGTGTCTTTGTTTAGTTGAGTATAGACTGTCTATGGTGGCTTGCTGTCATGGCGTTTTAACTGCACAATGCACCAATATGATGCTGCACATGCAGTCTAAACAGCTAACTGAAACCAGAGTACCAAATGAATACACACAAGTCTCCTCAGAAGCCGCCTCAACCTGGGCAGCTGCTGCCCTTCAAGGAGCCCTGGAACATCTTTTGTTACCTGAGCCCTTAACACTTGTCTCCAGGCAACCGACGCTCCCTCCCCCCTCATCTAGAGTGGGAGGCGCCGGCCCCCAGCAGGGCTGTGGCTCTCCAGTTTCATCCCACAGGTCCACATTGCTGAGGAGTTATGTTTAAATAACGTCTCTATTCCATAATCAGTATGCTCCTCCTGACCCATTAATACAACAAAACTGCAGCCTCATATTTGGGGCCTCAAAATCATTTCTGATTGCAGGGTGGGAAAACAAACCACCACCAAAGTTACAGGTTATACACAATACCCAGACAGAGGCCCACAAAGAGATGTGTATACCTATATGTGCACACAAACATGCACACAGTACACATGCACGCACATACATGTGTGCATGCAAACACACATGTGCGTATATACACATAAACACACAAATGCACACCCAAACATGTAAACGCCATGTATGCAATTGCATACACACATGCACATGTAGGCAGTATCATGTCTGTACACACATGCACACCTATTGTGCATATGGGTATGTGTGCATACACGTATGTATACACAGACACACATAGCCATATACACACATGCACATGCATATACACCCACACATATGAATATGGTGAGTTGTGTTTTTTTCAATGGAGAGACTGAATAAAGTAGGGACGTTTTAAGGCCTTTCCTCAAAGAGGTTCATTGCTTAAAATTGTAGGCCAGGGCAACAACATTCTAAAGACTCGAGGCTTGGAACTCGCATCTCCAGTATTCCAGTCTCTGCTGTGTGCTGCGTCAGGCCCTTCCTTCTCAGAGCACAGGAACCATTAGCCTTGGAGTTCTGGGTGGACCCCTATGGGTTCTCTCTCTTATCGCAATGATGGCTTGCCCCGGGGCCTACCTAGCCACCTCCAACTCCTACGAAGCACAACGAAGCTTTCCATAACAGGAGACCAGGTCAAAGAAAGGCAATGGCCACTGCCTTTCCCATATTGATCTTCTGCTAACAGACAGATCATAATGGAGCACATCAACCCAAACCTAATGTATTCCGGGGCTTACTCCTTGGCAAAGTGGACCAGCCCTGTTCTCCCTGAGCCAAGGCAAGAAAACTATGTAGAAAGCAGAACATGATAAATCAATCTGATAAAATGAGACCAGCTCAGAGAACAGTCAACAGTGACCTCTCTCCCTCAGTCACCTGTCTGCTCTCCAGATTAGGAACTAGGTCTTCCTAGCAGGTAGGCAGGTGCCAGGTGGGGCCCAGGTGTGGATGGCAGTGGGAAGGGGAGAGGAGACCCACCCTATACACCGCATTCCCTCCTGCAGACCAAACAGTCAGCGGCACTTTGGTCGCTGGATGCGGGGAGCCAAGAACAATTCATTAAAGGCTTCAGGATGAAAATCCTCACAACAAATTGCCTTTCTCCTCTCCCTCTGAGTCTTCACTCTTATGTAAATGTATTCAAAAAACCACCACCGTGCTTTCAGTGAAATGACACTGCAAAGCTACCAAAGGTCTCCGGGCTGTCTGGGTGCTTGGCAAAAGTCTCTAACATCCCTATTAAAACACAGCCCGGATCTGCAGCATTCAAACAGAGGGAGATTAGCCGCGAGGCAGGGCGCCTTCGGACCGAGCTAAGCTGAGCCTTCCGAAGCGTCTCTCCTCTGATCTCTATCAGGCAATTGTACGTCATCAGAAAAAATCAGCTTGCAAATGAAACCTAAACCTCAGAGTCAAAAGTTGAAAATGGAAAGTTTGTTTGTTTGTTAATGGGTATGGTTTTAATCCAACAGAACAATGTAGTTATATCCATCAAGTCCTGATTTTGTGAAGAGTTTCCAGTCAATTTTAATGCCAGCTTTTGTTCCAATCTTCAAAAGTCGATAAGATGAACAGTAGAGATGTTCATTAGAGGGTCAAGTTAAATTGCCAGGCTGCCATCAGTAGAAAGAAAAAAGGAGGCCAGCGAGCGTGTGCAAGCACTGCAGTTTCCAAATCGTTTCTATACCTTATCATTTCAGGGATGACAGGAAACATTGTATTTCACTTAAGCCCTATCTTCCCCCCAAACAATTTCTTATATAACCATATAGTATAACCATAATCAGTTAAATACAACAATGAAATACTTTGTGGTGATTGTCCAAGGTAGAAATTCAGAGTAATATTAGGTATTAACCCATTTTTGTTTTATTCATGTCTAGTTCACACACAAGCTTACTTGTTGTGGCTGGATTCCTCAAGTATCACTCGAATATCATCAGACTCAGAAGGGACAGTCCTTACTTGCTGGGCAGGGTGTGCTGTTTGATCTGTCCATTATAAGCACCTTTATGATTGAAACCTAATGCCATTTAACTGTGTATCATAATCATGACAAAAAGAGAATGGAAAGGAGGAAGCACCAGTCAATTATCTCATCGAACTCCCACAAGAACTATCTACCCCCTACTTCACAAAGGTGCAAACAGATTCATAGATGATGAGTAACCTGCCCCAGGTCCCCCTACGCCGGGGACACAGGCTCCAGACCCTGATGCGTCATCACTCATCCGCCTCACCCACACAGACGCACCTGCAGAGCCTTCACTGCCTGCAGATGAAAACACACCATCTCTCACCTAATCCATGTGCAGCTCCATTTTGGCTCCTGAGCAGGGATCTAATATCTTCGCAAGCATAAGAGAAAGAAATCTCACCCTCATAAGTATTAATACACAACAGGATGAAGGAGTCTCGATACTCAATTCCAGCAGCCTCCACAGCTGCCCAAAAAACAGCAGCATATCACACCCACACAGGGTCTCAGATGAATTCAGCAAGGAAATGTCTGCTTCCCTGATTTTTCTAGAGCTGGATTCTCAATGTGTTAAAGTCAATTCCATTTTTATATCAATTAGATTTTTAAATAGTATTATACTTTATTTTAAATTCTCACAGGGCCGGGCACAGTGGCTCACACCTGCAATTCCAGTGCTTTGGGAGGCCAAGGTGGAAGGATGACTTGAAACCCGGAGTGCAAGATCACCCTGGGCAACATAGTGATACCTCATCTCTACAAAACATTAAAAAAAGTTTTAACACTTACCCAGATGTTGTGGTGCATTCCTGTAGTCCCAGCTACAGGGGAGTCTGAGCAGGGAGGATTGTTTGAGCCCAGGAGTTTGAGACCACCTGGGCACATGGAAAATCCCATCTCTACAAAAAATTAGCTGGGCATGGTGGCGTGAGCCTGTGGTCCCGGCTACTCAGGGAGCTGAGATGGAGGGATCACCTGAGCCCAGGAGGTGGAGGCTGCAGTGAGCTGAGATCACCCCACTGGACTCCAGCCTGGATGACAGAGCAAGATCCTGTCTCAAAAAAAAAAAAAAAAGAAAAGAAAGAAAAGAAAAAGAAAAAGAAAGAAAGAAAAGAAAAAAGAAAAATGAGGAATTGACGGAAACAAATGATACCATGTCCCCCCATTAGACATACACAAAGTAAAATCTTAAATAAATGTTGCTAAGAAACCTTTCACTTTATGTGGCAGATACTCAGCACCCCAGATTCCATGCTCCCTTACGGTCTTATAAAGAGAAGGAAAATTCTGTTTCCCATCATACAATCCTCTATTAAAATATGATCTTCCCAGAATCCATGAAAGCTGCAGATAGCTATACAATATAGTTCGAGCAGATAAGACATAAGTAGAGGTCTTCCAGACATTTCTGGGAAAGATTTGCTTTCCTGATAGAGACCTCTTGCTTCCCTTCTTTCCTCTTTCTTTCCTTCCTCCCTTCCTTTCTTCCTTCCTCCTTTCTTCCTTCTTATCTTCCCTCCTCCCTCCCTTCCTTCCTTCTTTCATTTCTTCCTTCCTACCTCCTTTCTTCTTTAGAACACACACTTTGGGTAAGCTATCTTGCAGAAACGAAGCACTAAGCATGATGATTAAGGATACAAGCTGAGGACAAGAGTGGGAAGGAGACAGAGCGTGGGATGCTGGTGAGAACACTGGGTCACAGCACCAGCCCTGCCTGGACTGTGTTTATCTGGATCATTTTCATTATGAGAAGAAGAAATTACAGCAATCTTTGAACAACACAGCTCTGAAATGCACTAGTCCACTTATACGTGATTTTTCTTCGGCCTCTGTCACCCCTGAAACAGCAAGACCAGCCCCTCCTCTTCCTCCTCCTCTTCAGCCTACTCAACATGAAGATAACGAGGGTGAAGACCTTCGGGATGATCCACGTCCACTTCGTGAATACTAAGTATATTTTCTCTTCCTTAGGATTTTCTTAATGACAATTTCTTTTCTCTGGTTTACTGTATTGGAAGAATACAGTGTATATAATTTGTAAAACATACAAAATATGCATTAGCTTACTTTTCTGTCTGTTTTTGAGACAGGGTCTGGCTCTGTTGCCCAGTCTGGAGTGCAGGGCACAACCTCAGCTCACTGCAACATCTGCCTCCCAGGCTCAAGTGATCCTCCCATTTCAGCCTCCTGAGTAGCTGAGGCTACAGGCACCCACCACCAGGCCTGGTTAATTTTTGTATTTTTTGTAGAGATGGGGGTTTCACCATGTTGCCCAAGCTGGTCTCAAACTCCTAAGCTCAAGTAATCTACCCACCTTGGCCTCCCAAAAGTGCTGAGATTACAGGCGTGAGCCACTAGGCCCAGCCCTCATTAGTCAACTGTTTCTGTTATTGGTAAGGTTTCTGGTCAACAGTAGACTATTAGTAGTTAAGTTTGTGGGGAGTAAAAAGTTATCCGTGGATTTTCAGTTGTAAGGAGTCCAGGCCCCCTGAGTTGTTCAAGGGTCAACTGTATTCTTGCTTGGTCAAGACTATGAGCCTAACCCTAGCGTGACTGATATTAGCCCAGTATTGCCCAGACTTATTTGGACGCACAAGCTCTTTTTCCTAGTAGGCTCTATTAACAACATCTCACAAAACTAGTTCAGCTGATCATATTTTTTGAAAAATTGACCATATTTATTTAAATAAAGGGAGGGGAGAGTTCTTCTACTTTGACATTTTAATAGCCCATGTGTTGCTCTTTGGGGGTTGGCGGGGTGAGTTTTAATGAAATGTTACCATAGTGGAAAATAACTCAAAGAATAAAACTCAGAAATCCTGGAAGCATTATGTCAAAAGTGTATTAGTCACCTTTATCTCCAGAGCACAAATATTTTAAATATTATGTTCTACTGCAAAATTTATAACCTAGTTTTTATTACTGATTTGCATTACTTGGATGGGAGTTATCATTTAAACCATCTTCCATGAACAAAATATACACCACAGCTGCTTGCTACTCTGCCTTCTTCTACCTACAGTAATTCAAAATAAGCACCAGTTCTTTCTTGTTCCTATTTTACACATTCCAACACGCAGGTCTGGAAGGCAGTGTGGAGTTGCTGAGATGGGAACTGGAGTAGGACTGAAGGGCTGTCCTGGAGCCGGGCCTTCTGAGAGGGCAGTCACCGGGCGCAGCTAGCTGTTCCACACCGGAAATGTGGCTAGACTGCATGGAGATGCACCATAAGTGTAAAATATACACAAGATTTCCAAGATCCCGTATGAAAAAAGAACATAAAATAGCCATTAATAATTGATATATTAATTACGGCTTGAAATCATAATATTTTTGACGTATTAGGTTGGCCACATATATTATTAAAATTAATTTCATCTGCTTATTTTTCATAATGGGGCTGCTAGAAAATTTAGAATTACAAATACGGCTTGGATCTGTGACTGGCATTATATTTCTACTAGACAGTGAGTTCTAGACACTTTTTGTTGTTGTTGTTGTTGTTGTTGTTGTTGTTGTTGAGACAGGGTCTCGCTCTGTCACCCAGGCTGGAGTGCAGTGGCACAATGTCGGCTCACTGCAACCTCCGCCTCCCAGGTTCAAGTGATCCTCTTATCTCAGCCTCTTGAGTAGCTGAGACTACAGGCATGTGCCATCATGCTAGACTAATTTTTGCAACTTTTGTAGAGATGGCGTTTTGCCATGTTGCTCAGGCTGGTCTCAAACTCCTGGACTTAAGCGATCCACCTACCTCAGCCTACCAAAGTACTGGGATTACAGGCGTGAGCCACTTTTTTCTCATTATTATGTTGCGACTTGTTAGGAAAATCTTTGGGCCTCAGTTTCCCCTAACCATAGAATGCGGTGCTTGGAACATGTTTTTCCCAGCTTCAGACTTGTGGATTGTAAAACCTGTGCATTTCCTCTTTCCTTTCCCTGTCTCCTAAGAAAAACAGTCCTTTAACATCTTCCTGGGAAGAACACTGAGCTTACAGTCAGAAAGTCTGGTGTGAATCCTGTTTCTGCCACTCCATGGCCAAGTAAGTGACTTTAGAAAGGTCACTGATTTTTTAGTATCAGTTTTGCTGAGAGAAACCCATGTTTAAAATGTTTTTTTTTTTTTTTTTTTTTTTTTGAGACGGAGTCTCGCTCTGTCCCCCAGGCTGGAGTGCAGTGGCCGGATCTCAGCTCACTGCAAGCTCCGCCTCCCGGGTTTACGCCATTCTCCTGCCTCAGCCTCCCAAGTAGCTGGGATTACAGGCGCCGCCACCCTGCCCGGCTAGATTTTTGTATTTTTTAGTAGAGATGGGGTTTCACCGTGTTAGCCAGGATGGTCTCGATCTCCTGACCTCGTGATCCGCCCGTCTCGGCCTCCCAAAGTGCTGGGATTACAGGCTTGAGCCACCGCGCCCGGCTAAAATGTTTTAAATAAAGTCTTCCCCAAATGTTAGGCTGGCTCTGAGTAGACATGTGGTTGTCTTCAAAGAGTGTGTTTATTCACAGAGACAGAAAACAATATGTAGGAAAAGTCCTTTGAATAATGGAGGAACGTCTTCCCAGGAGCTTGCAGCCTAAAGCCTAAAATGCAGAATCACAAAAAATGCCTCCCACAACTGCCTTTATGAGTTACTTTCAATCATCCTTCTGAAGACTGCACCAATTAGCACTTGGGTTCCCAAGGGGAAGTGAATCTAGTAAGACAACAAATATGTAGCAGATACTCTTCCAAGTACTCAGAATACAGCAAGAAAACAAAAATTCTGGCATGGCTTCTCCTGCTTTTGGAGATTATGTTCCTGAGATTCCAGAAGTTACAGCATTGCAGAGACCTGTACAGGAGGAATTAGGAACAAAAGTAGCTAGCACAAAAGACATGCAGGTGGAAAAGGTTCTATAAACATGACAGAAAGTGCCCCTCTATTAAAGTTGGAACTTTAGAGAAATTACACACAAATTGTCTCAGAATTTTGCAGTGAATTGATCTCCTGTGACATAAGTAGGTGACAAATCAGAGATAGGTAACTATAGAATGACCAAGAAGATGAAGTAGAACAGATACCCCTAGTGATGCTAGAAGCCAAATGAGAGGAGACACTGAGGATCCAAAGCAGAAGGGCACAGGCAGGGCTTGGGGCAATTTCCTGAAGTTCAACTTTAGAGTGGGTTTCTCAGACCATGGGCAGCAATTTGCCCAACGTTCAATTTGCAGGTTTAGGAACCAACGAATCACTTCAGAAGCCACTCTATATGTATAATTGGATATTTTTCCTAAAACTTCTATATTTTGATGCCTTAACTGTTATTAAATCATATGCAATGTATTCACTGTCGTAATCCATGTCACTCAAGGACTCACTGTCTTGGATTTACCCAGAATCAAGTTAAAATACTATATTAAGATATTTTACAGGCCAGGCGTAGTGGCTCATGCCTGTAATCCCAACCCTTTGGGAGGCTGAGGTAGGAGAATAGCTTGAGCCCAGCAGTTCAAGACCAGCCTGGGTAGCACAGGGAGACCTCATCCTACGAATCTAAAAAAATTACCCAGTGTGGTGGCCTACACCCATGGTCTCAGCTACTCAGGAGGCTGAGGTGGGAGGATCACATGAGCCCAGGAGGTGGAGGTTGCAGCGAGCTATGATCATGCCACTCCACTCCAGCCTGGGCAACAGAGCAAGACCCAGTCTCAAAAGAAAAGAAAAAAAAAAGATATTTTACAGAATACTAGCTCATGGTGGCCTCAGACCTTCAGGATCAGAATTTGCTCTGCAACAAGATACCTAGTGATCCATCAACACATGTAACCACCACTGATTTAAGCTCTTTCTCCTCTTTTGATAAAGTCCTTATTCCAATGACTTCAAATATCATCTATGTTGATGACTCCCATTATAAGACTGTGTTCATGCCATTATTATACCAAACTGCTGCAACTTCCTACTTTTTTTTTTTTTTTTAAGACAAAGTCTCACTCTGTCACCCAGGCTGTAGTGCAGTGGTGTGATCATGGCTCACTGCAACCTCGACCTCCAGGGTTTAGGCAATCTTCTTGCCTCAGCTCTCGAGTAGCTGAGACTACAGGCATGTGCCACCATGCTCAGTTAATTTTTTTTTCTTTTTTTTTTGTAGAGATGAGGCCTTACTATGTTGCCCAGGCTGCTCTCAAACTGCTGAGCTCAAGGAGTCCTCCCACCTAGAGTCCCAAAGTTCTGGGATTACATGCATAAGCCACCATGCCTGGAGTCCTCCTTACTCTGATTTTGGTAGCTGTGTTTTTTTTTTTTGAGATGGAGTCTCGCTCTGTCGCCCAGGCTGGAGTGCTGGAGTGCAGTGGTGCAATCTCAGCTCACTGCAACCTCTGCCTCCTTGGTTCAAGCTATTCTCATGCCTCAGCCTCCTGAGTAGCTGGGGTTACAGGTACCCACTACCACACCCAGCTAATTTTTTTGAATTTTTACTAGAGACAGGGGTTTTGCCATGTTGGCCAGGTTGGTCTCAACTCCTGGCCTCAAGTGATCCACTTGCCTCAGCCTCCAAAAATGCTGGGATTACATGTGTGAGCCACTGCGCCTGGCCTGTTAGTTGTGCTTTTAATGTAGAGTTTACAAGTGGTCTCTGTTTCCTGGAGTCACTGACAGTGTGGCTCGGAGGCTGCCATTCTCCTTGGAGCTCTGTATGGTTCCTGGGAGAAGGCAATGCAGAATTAAGCTGCCACCATGTTTCTATCAGAACCAGAAATTGTATTCTTGGACACTTTTGAAATGATTTATTCTTTATTCTCTCTGTTTTTCAGGGTTTTTTTGTTTGTTTGTTTCCTCTCCTGGAACTGCTATGTTCAGCTACTGGACCTGCTGGCGTGGTCCTGTAGTTTTCTCTTTTGTTATCCATTGCTTCTTGGTCTTTTTGTTCTACTTCCTAGGAGATCTCCTCAACTTCATCTCAGGAAGTGAGCCCTGTCTGTACATACCCAGATCCAGCTGGCATGTACATGTATGTCTGTCAGCCTGTCTTCCAACTGCCGACACCAACAACTCTTGGCTTGGGGACTTTCTGTGGTAACCAGATTCCACTCCACTCTTGAGGGTGGCAAGCTGTGAAGAGGGGGGAATTATTCTACTGTGAAGCAGTTCTCAACTAATGACTGACTGGCTTCACTCACTCAGCACGGCTCCCTGGAGATCTGTCGAGTTACTGCCTGCATCAGTGATTTGTTCCTTTCATGGCTGAGTAGTGCTCCACAGCACAGACGTACCACAGTTTCTTTACCACCCATCTGTTAAGGAACATTGGGAGCTGTTTATAGTTTGGGACCGTTATGAATAAAGCTGCTATGAATATTCAGATGCAGGTCTTTATGAGAACATAAATTTAATTTCTCTGCAACAAATGCCCAAGGGGGCAATTGCTGGATGGTACAGTATTTGCATATTTTACAGTGGCAGGATTTTGAAGAATCATCAATGCCAAGCTAGAGGAGTTTGGATTTCAAATAATAGCATGAAAAATGTTCACAAACCTTTGGGTAGACGGGAAGTGATCAGAGTAGTCACACATGAAAAGTAAGAATCCCTTGCAATACGGAGACTAAATTGGGCAGGAAGAGTCTGGGCCACAGTAATCAAAGGTAGGACAAGGTACATGAACTCAGATGGGCTCACTGAGGGAGGACAAGGGAAAAGGACCCAGGGGCAAGGTTCTTTGAGATCTTAGGGAGTTAATTCCACAGTTGGAAAAAGATATCCTTGTAAATATGCCTCTCTGGACTTCTTCAGCCCTCAGGAAGATGTTCGAGGAGAAATATAAACAAAGGAAAGCAAAATAGAAACTAGTTGTGGTTAAATGTATTTTAATTAATGTGTCCATCTAACATTAAAAATGATTCCTATAAACAAAAACTATGGCTTCAATAATAGCTGAGAGAAGATTTTCCCCCTCATTTTTTCCAGTCTGCAGCCTCCGAGTACTGCTTTTAATAAAATAAAACACAATGTGCTTCTGTGGGTAATTATGATTTTCCCCTAATATATTCTAATTCAAACTATTTTCAGAGCCTGATCTGAAAATTGCTCCCATATCTATAAAAAGCACATGTATTTTGAGAAATAAAAGATGAGAAACAAGACGAAAAAGATACTAAAAATAAAAAAAAAAAAGTTGCAGCCTGTCTGGTTACAACTTGAGCCAAGAATCTGAGAAAGAAAATGTCCTGAGAAAATCGTTCTCTCCAACAGTTTCAAAAAAGAAAGAGCCCAGACAAAAATAAGCCTCTGGCAAATGGAGCCTGTACAAGAATCCATCCAAAAATCTAATTTAAAAAATATAGTATCTTACTTGCACATCATATTTTGGATACCTGAAAGATAAATTATTACTAAATTTTTTAAAGAATGATCCCAACTTTATCACAGCCCCCTATCTCTTTGTAGTTTCTTATAATAGGGTTAAAGTTGGCTGGTTTGTTTATTGGTTTTTTATTTTATTTTGTTTTGTTTTGTTTGTAAAGTTGTTTTTCACAAAACCTTAGAAGTAGAAAGCAAACCTACCATACAATGTTTCAAAGCTGGCTGGTCAGGAAAGCCAGTTTCAGCAAAGAAGAAAAGCCATGCAAAACAAACAAGAAATAGAAGGCTTGCAAAGATGGATTTGGACTTGGTTTTCTTCAGCCAAAGGGATAGCACAGTTGTTGCAATTTCATTAGATAAAACAACTATGAACAACTCCAGTCAAAGAGACTACGGGATCCTGAATCCAAACACTGCTTTCCCTAGACTCACATGTTTCTCTAATAGTCTCTTTCTCCAGCCTATTCCTGCATTCTGCTATACAAGGAACACACAGTTCTTGCTCCAAGAGTGTATTTAAGAGACATCAGGCAATGTTTCAGTTGTAGAGCCACCCCCAGAACTCTGAAGCTGATTCTCATAAGGATGTATGAGGTGCATCTCCTAACACTCTGAAGTGGGCAGGTGAGTTTTCTCTGCCATATTTACAAATATCTGCACTCGTCTTCAGAGGCTGCCAAGGGTAGAGAGATTTTATAAAATCTGACACACCAGAATTTTGTAACTAGCTTGCAAATCGGAAATACCAGATTTTCTCCCATGTGAATGTGTTCCCTATCAAACCATAGCACATACAAATGTGCTCTGTATCCAATACATTTAGATAAACGTGACCTGTTTACTTGAATTACTATTACAGTTAGTTGTTAGGTGTGCGAGTATACATGACTTGTAGCCAAGCGAAGGGGAAGAGCGTAATTCAACTTAAGTACGATTCCATCTACAAAGCTTTTAAATCTTTTATCCATTACACAAGGACGTGGCTTTAAAACCACTCTTTTGTTCAAAAGCTGATCACATTCATGATTCCTGAATGGGTGGTTTCTGAACTCACTTTTTTAAAACCTTAATTCTTTTGTGCCATATGCTTATGTATGTCCTGCCCACTAGATTGTGGGGAAATCAGTATATTTACTAAGCACGTTCTCAAATGTAGGTAACAGCATGTGACTGACGCCTACACATGAGGGTAGCCAGCCTCCATGTGGACCCTCAATGATCTTTACCAACTGAATTCATGCCCTTGAGTTGTCCACTCCCACATCAACCAGGACTGGTCTCACACATCCAGTATAGAAACAACAGATTTGATTTCCAAGGCTAAGCCTAAAAGGCATCAACAGTCTCACCTTGGCTTTGGATCACCCACTCTGAATGCTGGCTGCCATGTTGTGAGAACACTCAAGCAGCAGGGGGAGATGTCCACATAAAAAGAAAAGCTCGCCAGTCACAGAGGGATCCACTGTGGAGGCACTTGGAAGCAGATCCTCCAGTCCCAGTCAAGCCTTCAGATGAACACAGCCTGGGATGATGACTGACGGCAATCTCCTGAGACACTCAGAACCAGAACCACTCCACTAAGTCACTTCCAAATACCTGACCCTCACAATCCTGAGAGATAAGAATGACTGCCTTTGTTTTCTCTTAAGCCACTATATTTTGGGATGATTTGTTATACAGCCATTGTAACTGGAATGCACACATACATGTATACCACCAAACAGATTACCCAAAAAAAACTCAACTCTACTATGAACAAATTTTGCTGAGGTCTCAGCCTTCCAGCAGATTATTCAGTGGATCAAATAAAATAATGTTTTATTCAAGGTCTTTAAAGGATTCAAACATTGTGAATATTTTGCATGTTAACTATATTTTTCACCTTAGAGCCAATGAATCTCCTCCTATAACGTTCCTTTTTCTACTTATATTCTGATGAAGGGTATGGAGATAGTCTGAATGCCTCTCCAAATTTTCCTTAACTGTCTACATATGACTGTCCACAACTCATGCGGGGTATGAAATTACGTGATATATCATCTAACTGACGAAAAGTAGAATCAAATGACAAGGTATAGAACATGATTCAGTTTTTTTTGTTGTTGTTGTTGTTGTTTTTACAAAAGCCAGCTTGGCCGGTGCAGTGGTGCGTGGCTCATGCCTTTAATCCCAGAACTCTGGGAGGCCAAGGCGGGAGAATACTTGAGGCCAGGAGTTTGAGACCAACCTGGCCAACATGGCAAAACACCTGTCTCTACAAAAATACAAAAAATAGCTGGGCATGGTGGTGCACACTGTAATCCCAGCTATCAGGAAGCTGTGGCAGAAGAATTGGTGAACCAGGAGGTGGAGGTTGCAGTGAGCTGAGATTGTGCCACTGCACTCCAGGCTGGGTGAAAGAGCAAGACTCTGTCTCTAAAAAGAATGAAAGAAGGAAGGAAGGAAGGAAGGAAGGAAGGAAGGAAAAGGGAGGGAAGGGAGGGAGGGAGGGAGGGAGGGAGGGAGGAGAAAGCAAGCTTAATAACTTAATAGAGTTTGGGGGAAAATGAGATAAATTTAAGTATTCTATCAAATACTTACATTGAAATAAAATTACCTCAAGGTTTTTGTTGTTTGTTTTACTGTATGCATGCAATGGACGAACATTAGCTGTAAGATGCTACAGTGTGGACAAGACTATACTGGATGTGCAAAAGCCCTTTTTAAATTTTTTTCTTTTTTTTTTTTTTTTTTTGAGACTGGGTCTCACCTGTGCCCAGGTGGAGTGCAGTGGCGCAATCACAGCTCACTGCAGCCTCGACTTCTCCAAAGCCCTTTGTTTTTTAAGAAACAATTTCTCTGGATACAATGAGATTCCTATAAACCAGGTTTGCTGCATTTGCTATGTGTTTTCTATCTTGCTACACCTATACCAGATGAAACTCTATCATGTTAGCCAAAGTCTCTTTCAGTCAAATACATCCCAAATTATATTCATAAAATCAAATGTATGAGATTTGCTCACAGATAAGTGGAATAGCTCAGTTCATGTGAAATTATATGAGCAAACCCAATATCCAGAAGACCCCTAAAGAGAATCCAGCCTGTCATGCACAATAAAATCTAAAACAAAAATTAAGAAGGTTCTCTCACCGTAGCAGGGAGTTTCTCAAGCACAGAAAGCTGTCTTCTATATTCTGAGTAATTACCAAATAAAATGTCTACTCGTCCCTCCTTCAGCCAGAGTTCTCCCAACCGCAGTGCCACCTCAGGTCTCTTTGAAAAGTCTACCCTCTAACCCACAAGGAACATCTTGTAAAAATAAGGAAAAAATTTTAGTAAGTGACTATCCTGCTTTCTGTGTATCTGGATTTAATTTTTCATTGTTTACATCAAGGGAAAAGAAACATGGCACAAAGTTTCTTTTGTGTACCTTAAAAAAATTTTTTGTTGTTGACCATTTCCTATGGCCAGACAATGGTTCTAAGCATTCAATTATCCAACTAGGATTGCTCATGCAATGCTATGTTGGGATTACTGTTATCCACTTTTCACAATAAGGAAACTGAGGCTCAGAGACAGGAAATTTCAGCCAGTTCATACAGCTAGTATGAAGCAGGATAAGAGTTTGAAAACTGGGAAGTCTGATCCCAAAGCCTACACCCTTAACCATATTCTATGCCCCTGGTCATCTGAACTCATAAAATCAGCCTCCAAGGGCATCTGTACTTAGTGGCTTTAAAACAAGCTTTTTATCATCTATCCCACGGTGCAGAACAGAATGGAATTCCTAAGAAATCTGGAGTCCCTGTACAGGTGTTGCATACTTTCTACAAGTCCCTCACACCTTCCAGAAGCCTCTCAAAGATGCCGGTGATGCTGTTTCATATTACTAATGTACAAAGCAATGCACTGAAAGGGGTTTTCCTGACTTATAAGACTATCATTGAAAAACCAAGTGCTTCTAATTCAACTACTACAAGAAATTCCAAAAACAGAGTGCGTTTTAAGGAAATGTTTATAGTCAAGGATTAGGGTTGGTGGCTTGGTGTCAAGTCAAGCAGCATCAAGAAAGATTTAATTGTTGTTCTAGTCCTGTGTTCTAGCATTATGTAGTATTCTGTACGTGTTTTGTGTTTTTTTGTTTGTTTATTTGTTTTGTTTTTTTGGAGACAGGGTCTCACCCTGTTGCCCAGGCTGGAGTAAAGCTCCAGCTCACTGTAGCCTCAACCTCCTGAGCTCAAGCAATCCTCCCACCTCAGCCTTCAAGTAGCTGAGACTGCATACATGCAATGGACAGATGCATGGCACCACACCCAACTAATTGGTGATTTTGTAGAGACGGGGTTTCACCATATTACCCAGGCTTGTCTCTAGTTCCTGAGCTCAAGCCATCTGCCCACCTCAGCCTCCCAACGTGC
This sequence comes from Trachypithecus francoisi, assembly GCF_009764315.1. Lineage (NCBI taxonomy): Eukaryota > Metazoa > Chordata > Mammalia > Primates > Cercopithecidae > Trachypithecus > Trachypithecus francoisi. Next base: position 126,284,497 of record NW_022681471.1, on the reverse strand, counting down.
TAGGATTATAGGCATGAGCCACCACGCCAGGCCTGTACATGTTCTTGGCCAGTTTTAAGATGAGAAACACAACAGTGGCCAACACAAAATCAAAATAAACTTATAAAACATAGTTAATCTAGGGAAATTGATAATTAATATGTAATTAAGGAGAACATAGCAACTGGTATATCGGAAAGTAACTTGACTTTGCTAATGGCAAGCTGTTTGCTAGAAACACAGACACACAGACACACAAGGTTGTGAAAGGGTAAACAATAAGTGTGGTTCCTTTTGTTACAGGGACTCAATAATTCACTACTAGGAAGTTTTCTAAAAACTCACCCTACAGAGAAAATAATTTGAATTAATGTAAAGTGTTAAGGCAGTTGATGGATGAGGAATTGTCATATTATCAAAATGCCACGTGATGATGGTATCTGAGTGAGACTGACACCGCTAACCATAAAATAGGTGAGCCCTGCAACAGCTTGACAAGGTTAAGCACTTAGGAAAGCAATGATAGTAAAGATGAAATAAGTAATTAACATATCATCTTGAGTTTACGCACTCTCCTTGGAAAAAAATACCAGAAATCATCACTGGATACTATCTAACTATAATATAGCACTATGAGAGATTACCGACTTGTGTTTTTTTCTTTGAGGTGTTCAGTTCAACGAACAATAATTTAATTAGAATCACTCAAAGTGTTAGAGCTGAAAGAATCTTTAAAGAGCATGAATGCATTACTTTGTTTTAAATGGTGACTCTAAAGCTTGGACAAGCCGACTGAATTACCCCAGATCTGTCTTTATTTCATTTGTGTTTCCGTTCCCTCATTCAGCACACAAAGCGCGTAAACCAGCAACCACGCCAAGCCAGGGTGATGTTGAGCCTGCACAACCTGTGCCACCACCAGGCAGTACAAAGCTAATGTCAGATCCAGACTTCCTGACTTCTGGCCAAAGATGCACAGAGAAAGCACAAAGGCACCTATGTCTACTGTCGGAGTGAAAAGTCTAGCAATAAAGACAATTATTTATTTATTTATTTATTTATTTATTTATTTATTGAGACAGAGTCTCTTTTTGTCACGCAGGCTGGAGTGCAGTGGCACGATCTAGGCTCACTGCAAGCTCCGCCTCCTGGGTTCATACCATTCTCCTGCCTCAGCCTCCCGAGCAGCTGGGACCACAGGCACCTGCCACCACACCCAGTTAATGTTTTGTGTTTTTTTAGTAGAGACGGGGTTTCACCGTGTTAGCCAGGATGGTCTCGATCTCCTGACCTCGTGATTCGCCCACCTCGGCCTCCCAAAGTGCTGGGATTACAGGCGTGAGCCACTGCGCCTGGCCAGGAGACACTATTAATACTGAATGGTGATGTATATGGCAAAAGCACCAACACCGTAGCCATCTCCACAGCGGTCTAAATGATTCGGACAGCATGGGCCAGTCCTTAATTCCAGAAACACTTAAGAGTGAGTCTGGAAAAGTAAAAGCAATGCCCCATTTTCTTCGAATGTACAGCATGCGGCAAAGCAGTCCACTGTAGAGACCAGAGTGCGTGATCACCAAAGATCGCGTGACTGAGCCTAGCAAGTCGCGTTAGAGGCTTCTGCTGCCATTGTATGTCGCTTCTGGGCACTTTTCTCATCTTTTTTGATACTGACCTTTAGGAAGAAAGAGGGGAATTAGGCTAATTGTGGGGAAAAGAAAAGGTAAAATGGCCAATGGTCAGAGAGACTTGCAATGCCCGAAAACAGACAAGTAAGCACTCTTGTTAAAACAGAGCCACGATGGTGGAGTTAGGGATATCAGCCGTATAAAAGCCAAAAGCTAACAGTAAAGGAGAACACACCTGAATGCCTTCATCACAGAAGCTGATGATCTCTACACACCAGGAGCTTACAAACTGAAAGGGTTAGACCAGCATAGACACAGAAAGTGGATGCCAAAGGAAACAACTGGCACACTCATCCCGGCTGGGATTCAGGGCCTCACTACTCATCACTGGCATCCGCGTTAAAGACACAAAGGAAGAAACTAGAAGAAATGAAGCTACAAGATAGCCTTCACCACAATCACTAACACGTGGAATATGCATAGTGTTCATGTGTAGTGTTAAAGCATTATTTGCTCTTCATTAGCACAAGGCATGCCTTCATTCCTTCATTTGTCACCAGCTGTTTTTTTTTTTTCTTTTTTTTTTTTTTTGCATCCCTTTTCTATGTATCTGTGTTGGTTTAACTCTTTTCATTGGTAAGCCCCTAATGAGTAGAGATCAGCAACATCTATGAATTGAAACTAATGCTGAAAAGTACAAAAAAAAAGTGGATGGAAAAAAATTAACATCTTGGGGAGGAAAAGAGCCACTGAAATTTTAAACATGATAGACAGAATCTACTCTAAGCTGGCTGAGCAAAGCCAAGAAAAGAAATCATGATTAGCAGGCTGAATCACAAAATCTGGCCAGAACAGACAAACAGTTACAAATTGGTTTAATCAAAGAAATATTGAGGAACTCCAATCCATATCAACCTAAAGTTCCAATCGAAGAGAATGAAAATAGTCCGGCATAGTGGCTCACTCCTGTAATACCAGCACTTTGGGAGGCCGGGACGGATGGATCACTTGAGGTCAGGAGTTGAAGACCAGCCTGGCCAACATGAAGAAATCCCATCTATACAAAAAAAAAATTAGCTGAACCTTGTGGTGTGCGCCTCTAATCCCAGCTACGCCGGAGGCTGAGGTAGGAGAATCACTTGAACGGAGGAGGCAGAGGTTGCAGTGAGCCAAGATCATGCCATTGCACTCCAGCCTGGGCAATAGAGCGAGAGTCCGCCAAAAAAAAAAAGAAGAAGAAGAAGAAGAGAATGAAAATGAAAAGATGGAGAAAGTCTTCAACAGCCCACAACATCAGGCCTGAATCACCCTGGAAACTCTTCAATGCTTAACAAATGTCTTGCACTGCATAAACAGGGAGTTTATAAGTGTGGGGATCCATGTTTCTTGCCTTTTTTTTTTTTTTTTTTTTGAGACGGGATCTCACTCTGTCAACCAGGCAACAGTGCAGTGGTGCAATATAGCCTACTGCAGCCTCACGTTCCAGGCTCAAGGGATCCTCCCACCTCAACCTCCCAAATAGCTAGGACTACAGATGCACACCACAATGCCCAGATAACTTTTGTATTTTTTTGTACAGACAGGGTTTCGCCATGTAGCCCATTCTGGTCTCAAACTCCTGGGCTCAAAAGATCCATCCACCTCAGCCTACCAAAGTGCTGGGATTACAGGCATGAGCCACCACATCCGGCCACACTTTTCCAAATGACCAACTCTATATAACTCCTTAGAATTTACAAATCTTTCTTCACTTAGTCCTCTCTTAGCAGCTTTGTGACATGGGTATCATTGCTTATAAAATTTATTTTTACTTTTAATTTTTTATAGAGACAGGGTCTCACTCTGTTACCCAGGCTGGAGTGCAGTGGTGCGATCATAGCTCACTGCAGCCTCAAACTCCCGCCTCAGCTTCCCAAAGTGCTGGCATTACAAGTGTGAGCCACCATGCCCAGCCATGGGTATTATTAAACTTATTTCTCACATGAGAAAACTAAACCTCACAAGGAAATGTAGATACTTGCTCATCATCCCACAGCTAGAGGAAAATGAGCCATATTTAAATGGTTTTTAAATATGTCCAATATCTTTGACAGTTCTCCTTTCAAAACATGGAGCCCAATTGTTCTTCTTTGAGTGTGGGCTGTATTTAGTGACTTGCTTCCAACAAATAGAATAAGGGTGAAATAAAGGTATAAGACTTCCAAGACTAAGTCATAGAAGGCACTGTGTCTTCCATCTGGCTCTCTCTTGAATCACTCACTCTGAGGGAAGCTAGCCGCCATGTTGTGAGGACACTCAAGTAGCCCATTGGACAGGTCTACTTGCTGCGAATGAGAATGACAATCAAAAGCCAAAGAAGAATTGATGCCTCCTACCAAAAGCCATGTGGGTGAGCCATCTTGGAAGCAGATCCTCCAGCCCCAATTAAGGCTTTAGCTGACTTCAGTCAGGGCTGAAGTCTTAACTGCAATCTCATGAGAGATCCTGAGCAACCCAACTAAGTTGCTCCCAAATTCCTACCCCTAGAAACTATGTGATAATAAACATTTGTTGTAAACTGCAAAGGAGTGACTTGTTACATGGCAATAGGTAATATGCCAGGAATTAAATCCAAGGTCTCAACCCCAAAGGCTGTGCTTTTTCATTTAACAACACTACCTTTTCCATGACGTCTTGTGTAAAATCAAATATTTTGACCATCTCAACTTACATTTCCCTGTCAGTTCAATTTTTGCCAATTATGTCACCTTATTCTGTGTCTAATTATAGGACTTCTTGCATTTCTGAAACACTAATCTCTTCTTCTGAATAATAACGGCCATGAGAACAGGGGATAGAGTAGTTTTGGTCAACATAGCCTCCCCAGGATCAAATTTACTGCTCAGTAAGTAATAAGCACTGGGTGTATATTTTTGGACGAATGAATGAATGATGGCTAAAATACATATGACACAACTAGTCTACCACAGGGCTTTGTTCTCGTTTTATGCTGACACAAAAGGGAATAAATCCTATCTAAGAAGAAACTAGGAAATATGTTGGAGTTGTGATTTGATTGATCTGAGCTTCCCAGAAGAAGTTTGTTTTTTTATTCAGAAAATACTTTTAAGGGCAAGAAGTATGACTTTTTTCAATAACAGCAAAAATCCCCAGGGCATGCAAAAATAAGAATAATTCCTAACCTAAAGTGTCTTGTTCAGTCCTCCAAGTGTCTTCCGCTCCCTGTTCTAGGCCCACTAGAGATTTTGGGCAGCAGGCCCTCAGGCAGGAGTGGTCTGGCCTGCTGATGACCTCATCTCACCCCAGCCCACTTCCAGCTGCAGAGAGGAGTTGTGAGCACTGGGTTAAGGCAGAGTTTTCTGGGCAAGTTATTTATGCTCACATGAGCCATAATCAACATTCAGTCCTAAGTTGCAATGGCTTTTCACTTGTGGGAAATGCCTAAACATCCAGATTTTTATTCCACAGGCAGGAAAAAAACAACGTGTGAGAGAACAAAATGCAGAAGCACCTATCAGACATGACTGAAATAAAAATCCCGAGGAACGAGAAATGTTACTATAGTGATGCAGCTTTCATCACGGACCAAACATTTTTCTAATAACCACTAAAACAGTACATGTCACATGTACATTTTTCATACAGTCCACCCTCCTTCGGCGTTTTACCATCTCGTCCTCTGCCGCCCACTAAATTTCTGTGATGATGGAAATGTTCTGTGCAGCCTAACAGAGTAGCCACTAGCCACTTGTGGTCATTGAGCACTTAAAATGTGGCTAGCATAACTGAGAATTGAATCTTATTAGTAATTTAATTATTAATCAATTATTAATTACTAAATTGATTTTAGTTCAATTAAATTTAAATAGCCGCATGTGGCTAGAAGATATATTGTATTGGACTGAACCAGTTCCCACAGAGTTCTGGGCACATTCAAAGGGTTGGAGTAATTTAGATCGAAGATAGGCTGGGAATTACAAGCTTTTGCCAAAGATGGATAGAAAGGTACTCAAAACTCCAAAATCTCAAGCTATTTTTCAAAACAATGAGGGAACCCTATGGGTTCTACTATTTTCTGGAGTTTCTCAAATCAACACCTAATCTGAGAGGAGAGATAAGAAAGAGAGGAGACAGTACAGCTAAGGTCTTCAACTCAAGTCCATCAAGGAAAGAAGGTTCTGTGTGATCTACTATACAAGAACCAAACATGCACCTTTGGGGGTTGAAATGGGCTGCAACGGGAAGCAGGGCTGCTTAGAATACAAATCGGGCCGGGCGCGGTGGCTGAAGCCTGGAATCCAGCACTTTGGGAGGCCGAGACGGGCGGATCACGAGGTTCAGGAGATCGAGACATCCTGGCTAACACGGTGAAACCCGTCTCTACTAAAAAAAAAAAAAATACAAAAACTAGCCGGGCGAGGTGGCGGGCACCTGTAGTCCAGCTACTCGGGAGGCTGAGCAGGAGAATGGCGTAAACTCGGAGGCGGAGCTTGCAGTGAGCTGAGATCCGGCCACTGCACTCCAGCTGGGCGACAGAGCGAGACTCCGTCTCAAAAAAAAAAAATACAAATCGGATTCCATGGCTGGGTTGCAGTGACTCACAGCTGTAATATTAACACTTTGGGAGGCTTAAGCAGGGGGATCGCTTGGGCCCAGGAGTTTGAGACCACCTAAGCAACACAGGAAGATCCCATCTCTACAAACAAATTAAAAATGAGCTGGGTGTAGTGAAGCATACCCATGGTCCCAACACTTTGGGAGGCTGAAGCAGGAGGATCACTTGAGCTCAAGAGGTCGAGGCTGCAGTGAGCTATGATCATGCCACTGCACTCCAGCCTGGGTGATGGATGGGAAGGAAGAAGGGAAGGAGGGAGAGAAGAAAGGAAGGGAAGGAAGGGAGGAAGGGAAGGAAGGGAGGGAGGAAGGGAGGAAATGAAGGAAGGAGGGAAGGAGGGAAGGAGGGAAGGAGGGAAGGAAGGAAGGAAGGGAGGGAGGAAGGGAGGGAAGGAGGGAAGAGAGGGAAGAGAGGGAAAGGAGAGAAAGGAGGGAAGGAAGGAGGAAAATAATCAGGTTCCGAAGCCTTGGAGTATCCAAGTAAATTATAAGCTGTAAACTGCTTAGGGGTGAGTTCGAACTCTGCAAGCTGCAAGGAAGCACCCACCTGGCCCTGCCCACCCTCCTGAGACCCAGCCACCTTATTTCTCTTGGCTCCCCAAGGTGGCCCTGACATGGGCTCCGGGGAGCTGGGTCTCTAAACCCAGGCTGGCACTTTCTTTCTGCTCTCTGTATGGCTTCCTGACTCTATGCCCATCAAGCTCTCTGTGGAGCAACTGGAACCTCGCCCCCTCTGGGTTGGGAGTGTGAACTGCTGCCACTACTTAGGGACTGTCTACTACTCTGGGGCATACAACCCACAGAAATTGCATATATGGTCACCCTAAGACATGCATTTGCATACTCATAGCAACAGACTCTTCAAAGTGTCTATCACGAAACATCCCAAATTCCAACAACAATAGAATGGATTAATGTGATATATGTTTACAGGGAAATACTACCAGCAATGAAACAAATGACCTGCACCCCCACGTAACAGTGATATATCCCACAAGCGTGATGATGAGGTAAACGAGCTAAATAGAGCATGGTTCGGGGTAGAGAAAGCACACAAATGGGGTACATGCATTCACACTGCTCAGAGAGGGTGGTGAGTGGTAATGGGAAGTGAATGGGGGCAGAAGGTTCCAGGTGCTGGCAGTGTTATTTTGTTGATATGGCTGCTGGTTAGGTGTGTGTGCTCTGTTGTCAAAAGTTAGCAATGGGCAGGGTCCAGTGACTCATGCCTGTAATCCCAGCACTTTAGGAGGCTGATGTGGGAGGATCACTTGAGGCCAGGAGTTCAAGACCAGCTGGGCAACACAGTAAAACCCCATCTTTACAAAAAATTGAAAAAAAAATAATAATAATTGGCCAGGTCTGGTGATGCACACCTGTAGTCCCAGCTACTTGGAAAGCTGAGGTGAAAGGATTGCTTGAGCCCAGGAGGTCAACACTGCAGTGAGCCATGAGCACATCACTGCACTCTAGCCTGGGTGACACAGCAAGACTCTATCAAAAAAAAAAAAAGAAAGAAAGAAAAAAGTTAGTAATGCATACCCTTAACAATAAACACACACTTTACTTCAGTAGTTTTCTTTTAAGAATGTTTTATCCATCCTCAGAGTACAGCTGAAAACTCACCACTTCCTTGAACCATGAAAGTGTCCTATAGCCATCTTTCATTTTCTCTCTATTAAAAAGAACATAAATTATTTCATGCACATTTGTTCTATTGTATCTATCAGATCTTTTTTTTCTTTTTTTTTTTAGGACAGTCTCACTGTGTTGCCCAGACTGGAGTGCAGTGGCATGATCTCGGCTCACTGCAACCTCCACTTCCCAAGTTCAAAAGATTCTCATGCCTCAGACTCCCAATTAGCTGGGACTTCAGGCATGAGCTACCACGTTCCGCTAATTTTTTTTTTTTTTTTTTTTTTTAAGTACAGATGGGGTTTTACCATGTTTTCCAGGCTGGTCTCGAACTCCTGACCTCAGGTAATCCACCCACCTCGGCCTGCCAAGTGCCAGGATTACAGGTGTATCTATCAGAATTTAAACACTGTAATTTTTTTTTTTTTTTTTTTTTTTTGAGACGGAGTCTTGCTCTGTCACCCAGGCTGGAGTGCAGTGGCGTGATCTCGGCTCACTGCAAGCAAACTCCGCCTCCCGGGTTCACGCCATTCTCCTGACTCAGCCTCCCGAGTAGCTGGGACTACAGGCACCCACCACCACGCCTGGCTACATTTTTTTGTATTCTTAGTAGAGACAGGGTTTCACCGTGTTAGCCAGGATGGTCTCGATCTCCTGACCTTGTGATCTGCCCGCCTCGGCCTCCCAAAGTGCTGGGATTACAGGTGTGAGCCACTGTGCCTGGCCAACACTGTGATTTTTAAACCTCTTGGTGTTGAGCCAAGTATTGTTCACAAAACGCATACTTCATAAACTCTTTTAAACCAACCACAGCTTTTCTATTACTAAAACTTGCTTAAATGACAAAAGACAGGTATTATCTCACAGTCTCTGTGAATTTTCAAACAGCTGAGTTCAGTTAAGCACACAGTTCCCTGCACATATAAAAAATGGAAAATACTGCAACAAAAAAAGATCTGGAATTTTCCATCCACACAGCTGTTGCTGCGTGGCATCTGTGGTGTAACCTTCACTTGATGGAACTAACTCCCACAATCCCACGCAAGAGAAATGATCCCATTCCATTACAGTCCTGTCACTATACAGGGCAATAGCATCAGAAATGATTAAGAAAAGAAGAAAAGACACCGCTCTCAAAAAAAAATGTGATGAAAACTGTTACAGTGCACTAGATCAAGAATTTGAAAACTCATAGTAATTTCTATATTTGTGGGTATCCAAATGACAGGTGATTACTTAGTATGCCCATTCTATTTATGTATGTATGTATGTATGTATGTATGTATGTATGTATGTATTTTTCGAAACGGAGTTTCACTCTTGTTGCCCAGGCTGGAGTGCAATGGCACGATCTTGGCTCACTGCAACCTCCGCCTCCCTGTTTCAGACCATTCTCCTGCCTCAGCCTCCCGAGTAGCTGGGATTACAAGTATGCACCATCATGCCCGGCTAATTTTGTATTTTTAGTAGAGATGGGGTTTCTCCATGTTGGTCAGGCTGGTCTTGAACTCCTGACTTCAGGTGATCCACCAGTCTCAGCCTCCCAAAGTGCTGGGATTACAGGCTTAAGCCACCACGCCCGGCCGCCCATTCTTTTGCTCATAAATTACGAGAACAGAGAACAAGAGATATATGACTTCATCAGCTAGTCCTAAATTATGTTAGTCACTTATAGGAGACCTCACCGAGACCCCCACACATACATAATAGGGAGGATTTTCCTCGACAAACGTGGCCAATTCAGATTCATCAGTAGACAACTCTTTCTTTCACACCATATTCCTCACTTCTTTCCTGCTAGTCAAACGCTGCGCACAAAGAGGCTGCTTCTTGAAATGTTCTTATATTTTGCTTGGTTTCAACAGCCCTGCAGAAGTGGTGGGGAAGTAATCTCCAATCTGCAGAAATGACAGAAGCCAGGAGGCTGTGGGTCTCCTTAAAACTTTCACCTCCGCTCTAAATACCCAGGCTGCCAATCTCCCCATCCCTAGAGTTTAATGGGGGAAGTTCAATGTCATTGCACGTAGCGTCATCTGACATGTTTATAAACACACAGAGGGAAAGCAGAACAGAACATCCGCAGTGTGTTCCTTAAAAAGACTCTTCTCAAACTTCCACAAAGTCACACAAGCCGCATATGAATGTAAAAGAATCCACGAAATCCTGGAACCAGCCTGCCCAGCTAAAGCTGTTTGGAGCGCCATGTGTTAGGCTGACCCAAGACTTTTCACTCGGTAGGAGCTACATAATTGCTTGGTTAATATACACTTGGATTAAATAAATTTTCAGAATAGTCAAATTTGTCACCTCAGTTCTAAGGAGTGAACTAAAAGCAAAAACTTAAAACACAGATACTTCCTCCCTTTTTCTACCTCGATCCCTCCACCTCTCTCTCTCCTCTCTCTCTCTCTCTCTCTGTCTCTCTCTCTCTCTCTCTCTTCTTTCTTTCTCTCCCTTTCTCTCTGTCACTCACTCAATCTCAGACATTCACTACCCTGAAGCCCCCTCAGTCCTGCCTCAGGGAAAAGGACTCATGAGGCCAGGGGGATGTAGGGGATGCGCCAAGCTGAAGCCTTCCGCTTCCAGAGCGTGCCTGTAGGCCTAGCACCTCTTCCCTACATGGGGACAAGTGTGAGGGCCCCCTAGGGTATACTGATGGAGGATCTATACCAGGGTGTGAAGACCTCCCACCACAAAGGTCAGAGCCTGAGGGAGTAGCAGAAAACCCGGGCGTGGCCCAGGGCTGTGCGCTGTGCATCACTTTGTATCTGCATTGCCAGGGAGGCCAAGGAAGCTGCAACCAACCCTGGCTGTCTGAAGTATGGCCTGGAAGGTAGCAGGTTAGAAGAGATTATCTTCATCAGGTGGTTAGCTTGATTTACGGCTCATGGTGTACACCCAAGGCAAGTGGGGGTCTGTTTGTGCCCCAGCCCTGGACCCTCAGCAACGTTGGAAAGGGCCTGCAGGCCACACCCCAGGTAGCAGGAGAGACAGAAGACAACAGAAAATGCAAAACCAACCAGGCAGAGAACAGCTCAAAGAGGCGCGCATGGGAAAGCCCGAGACACAGCTGCACAGACAGAAGCTTGACCTGGGCGCGTGGAGAGTGAGGGCCCAGCAGTGCCAAAGAAACTGGCCCCACCCAGCCAAGGATTTCACAAGGAACATTCCAAATGCCCCGCTTGTCACCCAATGCCCAGTTGCACACGCTAAATTATTGCACATCTCTGAGCTTCCTATTATAATATTATAACCACTGCCTGCTGTTATCACACTCTTTTGAGCCAGATTGCACCCAACAGAGCATTTCATTGCTCTTGTCCTGTCTCAGGCTGTTCTTCAGGTGACAGAATTAAAATAAAGAGGTGAGTGTGTGTGTGCATGCATGCAGTATACACCACATGCACACAAACATAAAGATGGACCACCAGGCCAGGCGTGGTGCCTCACACCTGTAATGCCAGCACTTTGGGAGGCTGAGGCGGGCGGATCACTTGAGCTCAGGAGTTTGAGACCAGCCTGGGCAACATGGCGAAACCTCACCTCTACCAAAAAAAAAACACAAAAATTAACCAGGCATGGTGGTGGGCACCTGTAGACTCTCTCGGTGCTCTCTGAGGGCGCCTCACTGCCCTGGACTTCCCCCTCTGTCACCGGTCCTTTCTTCTAGGTCCCCTGGGGTCCTCTCCCGCCTGGGATGGTGGTGTTTCCCCAGGAGCTCCCCTGCTCCCCTTCTTGTGACCCATTCCTCAGTTTCCTTGGGCCCCTTGACGTTCACGGATGACTTCCAGTCTGCAGCTCTATACTGGGGCTTCCTCCAAGCTCTGGACTTTGAATGAACCAGAAATATCTCAAAGTCGATATGTTGGGCATTGGAGTCACTATGGCTCCTTCCTGGCACTCTATTCCATTCCAGTATTATTTTATTATATTTCCCCTAGGAGGCAGAAGGGCAGAATTGGTGACTTCCAGGGAGGATGGAGGGACACAGATGATTCGTAAGTTTCAAGCATGCATGACAACTCAAACTTGATGACAAATCGTTCAGCAAGACTTGACTAGTACAGATTACTGATTTTGTTGGCTATACACCCACAGGAAGATGCACTTCCCCAGAGTTTGGGTCACAATGGGGTTTCCTATCACATTGCAGATACCCAATGAGCATTCAGTGAAAAAACAGATGAGTGAGAATTGATTAATAGACTTAGAAATGACGAGGCAGGTTCCGTTTGCAAAGGACTGAGTCATATTATAAAATCCTCAATTGCAGCATAACTGGATAAGGTGTTTCTGTAATTCCCTGAGTGTTATATAATGGGTAGCGATTAGGGCTCATTTAGTTGCAAATAACAGAAACCAGCACTCTAACCAACTTCTGCACTCAAGGTAAGGTAGTAGGCCCTGTAACAGAGAGGCCCAGCAGGAAGGCTAAAGAGAGGCAAGACTTGAACTGGTGTCAGAAAATCATCAGGACCAAGATCAGGTTCTTTGCAGTTCTCAGCTCTGCCCTGTCGGCCTGAGTTTTCCTTCCAGGTGGGGTCTCCCTTGCAGGCCCCCGATGAGTGCAAGCCATTCCGGCTGCTTCCTGCCTCTGGTCCAACAGACAAGAGTCTTTTCTGGCAGCACCCAGGAACGAATAAGGCCTTCCTTTCCCGTTGTCTTTGAGGCAGGTGTCGGTCTCTGGATGCATGAACAGGACCAGCAGGGATGGAAGAGGCTTTGGCTGGGATCCAGCTAATTCACATGTCAGATACAAAAATGGGAGAGAATGAATTCCCCAGCAGGGAATCGGGGTTCTGTCGAGCAGAGTGGTGGGAAATCTCTGCAGAAAATGCGAACTCTAAACGTAAAATCTGCCGTGTATACGTAATGACTGCAAATGTCAAAAACCTAAAGTCAGTGTTAAACACTGAGCAAAATTTTACTTTTCTAAAATCATTTCTTATCTCAAATTGTAACTCTGTCCATTTTTAAGGACAATGGAAATTTTTGATGTCTTGATTGTGGTAGTAACTGCATGACTGTTTGAATTGGTCAACATTCATAGAACTTCAGCAAAGTCTAGAGACTTTACGTAAAGGTCTAGGTAATAAATATTTTGAGATTGAGGGCCAATACTGTTGCAATGACTCCAGCTTGCAGTTGCAGCAGCAAGCAAAGCAGCCATACACAATATGTAAATGAATAGAAATGGCTACATTACCAGAAAACTTATTTTTTTAAAAAAAAAGGTCAATAGGCTGAATGGGATCCCTGAGTTGTATGCAGCCTGAGGAGCCCTGAACTTAAAAAAAATATGGGCCGGGTGCGGTGGCTCAAGCCTGTAATCCCAGCACTTTGGGAGGCCGAGACGGGTGGATCACGAGGTCAGGAGATCGAGACCATCCTGGCTAACACAGTGAAACCCCGTCTCTACTAAAAATACAAAAACTAGCCGGGCGAGGTGGCGGGCGCCTGTAGTTCCAGCTACTCGGGAGGCTGAGGCAGGAGAATGGCGTAAACCCGGGAGGCGGAGCTTGCAGTGAGCTGAGATCCGCCACTGCACTCCAGTCCGGGCGACAGAGCGAGACTCCGCCACAAAAAAAAAAAAAAAAAAAAAATATGAATGTTATTGCAGTTAATTAAACCTCAAGAAATAAACAGAATAAAAGAAGACAAAGGAAAAATAAATGCTCTAGGGGAGAAACTGTAATTCCTTCAACTTAACCTGAAGTGAAATGTCATCAAAAAAAAGAGAGGGGCTGAGTGAAATAAGTTCATGCCTGTAATCCCATAACGTTGGGAGGTTAAGGCAGGAAGATCACTTGAGGTCAGGAATTCCAGGATCCAGTGATCCATGATCACACCATTGCACTCTAGCCTGGGCAACAGAGCAAGACCGTGTCTCTAAAAAATAAATACATAAATAAATAATAAAAGACAACAGAGGTACAGTACTCCCCCTTTATCTGCTGTTTTGCCTTCTGAGTTTTCAGTTACCTGAAATCAACCATAGCCCAAAAATATTTCATGTAAAGTTCCAGAAATAAACAATCCCTAAGTTGTAAATTGCCTGCCATTCAGAGTAAGGTGATGAAATCTCTCATCATCCTGCTCCATCTTGCCTTGGATGTGAATCCCCTCTTTGTCCAGTTGGTGATCCGACCAGCTGTCTCAGTGTCACGGTGCTTATTTTACCTAATAATGACCCCAAAGCACAAGAGGAGTGATGTTGTCCATTTGGATATGGACAGCATAAGAGAAGCCATAACGTGCCCCCTTTAAGTGAAAAGGTAAAAGTTCTCGACTTCATAAGAAAAGAAAAAAAAATCTTATGCCAGACTTGCTAAGATCTACAGTAAGAGCAAACCTTCCATTGGTAAAATTGTGAAGAAGGAAAAAAAATTCATGCCAGTTTTGCTGCCACATCTCAAACTGCAAAGGTTGTGGCCACAGTGTGTGATAAGTGCTTAGTTAAGATGCAAAAGGCATTAAATTTGTGGGTGGAAGACCCGAACAAAAATGTGTTACAGGCCGGGTGTGGTGGATCATGCCTGTAATCCCAGCACTTTGGGAGGCCAAGGCAGGAGGACAGCCCGAGCCCAGGATTTTGAGACCAGCCTGAGTAACATACTGAGACTCCTATCTGAAATATACACATATTGAAAAAAAAATTTTTTTTTGAGATGGAGTCTCACTCCGTCACCCAGGCTTGAGTGTAATGGTGCGATCTTGGCTGACTGAAACCTCCGCCTCCCAGTTCAAGCGATTCTCCTGCCTCAGCCTTCTGAGTAAACGGGATTGCAGGCATGTGCCACCATGCCTGGCTAATTTTTTGTATTTTTAGTAGAGACAGGGTTTCACCATGTTGTCCAGGCTGGTCTTGAACTCCTGATCTCAGATGCTGTGCCCACCTCGGCCTCCCAAAGTGCTGGGATTACAGGCGTGAGTCACTGTGCCTGGCCCATATTGTTTTTAATTTAAAAAATAGTAAGAAGGACGTGTTCTGATTGACAGCAATCTGGTCCAGTGCTATCAGCGGTTTCAGGCATCCAGTGGGGGTTTCAGAATGTACCCCCTGCAGATAAAGGGGCACTACTAAAGTTTTGTTTGTGAGAGGGATTTCCTGATGGTCGTTGTGCAAAGGCTGAGCCAGAAGATTTACAAAAGTTAAACAAAGAATGTTTAACTTGGCTTTTGAAGACATTTTATTGACTCACTTGGTAAACTTACTAAGAAGTCGAGTACCCACCTCTGTTCTTGACAAAGGCATCTATCTGCAGTAGGCTGTGTTCACATCACCACTCCAAAACTGAGTTTCGTTAGGTTTTTTGTTCGATTGTTTTTTTCCAGCGGGATGACTTTGACAGTCATTATCTTGTGCTTCTGGTTCTTTATTGTTTGCTCCTTTACAGCATGGCAATCTTCACTGGACACAGATTGTGAAGGAGAACCAGTCATTTATTCCCTTACTACAAATAATGGCATGAACAACGCAGCTCCAAGGCCATGAGTCCATCCAAACTGAATGGAAAGTCAAACTTTGGGGACCCAGAAAGTGAATGCTCTCAAGAAGGAAAGTAGGGCCAGGCACGGTGGCTCACGCCTGTAATCCCAGCACTCTGGGAGGCCAAGGCAGGCGGATCACTTGAAGTCAGGAGTTCCAGACCAGCCTGGCCAACATGGTTAAACCTGGTCTCTACAAAAATTAGCCGAGCATGATGGCAGGTGCCTGTAATCCCACCTACTCAGGAGGCTGAGGTGGGAGAATCGCTTGAACCTGGGAGGCAGAGGTTTCAATGAGCCAAGATGGCACCACTGCACTCCAGCCTGGGCAACAGAGCGAGACTCCATCTCCAAAAAAAAAAAGAAGAAGAAGAAGAAGGAGAAGGAGAAGGAGAAGAAGAAGAGGAAGAAGAAGAAGAAGAGGAAGAAGGAAAGGGGTGGTGTGGGGCGGGGGAGGAACGGGAGAAGGAAAAGCAGGAGAGTTCAAAATCAGAGCTCATCAGGCGGCAAACACCCAAATTGACGTACACAAAGTGATACAGGGGTGTTACTGTGCGTGCGGAAATGCAGGTTTTATACAAGATTCACAATCAACCTCTATCATCTGGATTTTTTAAGCTGAAGAACAGATAAAGAATCAAGGTGTTCACCTCATCTTTAAGTAGAAGAAATAGACTTTTAAATCAATCAAAGGTAGCTGATGTGCAGCTCGATCAGCTGGAATTTTTCATGATGTTCCTTCCCCCACACAAATATCAAGCCCTTGGAGCACGTATATTAAGGAGCAACAGTCATGTTAGGCATGGCTCCAGGAAGACAAATAAGACATGATCTACCCTTAAATAACTGAGAGTCCGGTTGGGAAGACAGATGCATACACAAATATTTAAGAAAATCTGTGTTCTAACAGAGTCTCTCTAAATACTTTAGCAACTCTAAGCCAATTTAATTTATAAGAGGTAGGCAGGGCACAGTGGCTCATGCCTGTAATCCCAACACTGTGGGAGGCCGAGACAGGTGGATCACCTGAACTCAGGAGTTTAAGATCTGCCTGGCCAACATGGTGAAACCCCATCTCTACTAAAAATACAAAAACTTAGCCAGGCATGGTGGTGGTGCCTGTAATCCCAGCTACTCAGGAGGCTGAGGCAGGAGAATTGCTTGAACCCGGCAGGCGGAGGTTGCAGTGAGCCGAGATCGTGCCACTGCACTCCAGCCTGGGCAACAGAGTGAGACTCCATCTCAAAAACAACAATAATAATAATATATAAGAGACGATGTTAAACATGAAAGTAATAGTTCCTTTGAATCAATACCACTAACAAATGTAAGAAGTGTGCAAGAACAAAACTGATATATCATTCATTCCCCCCTCATAAACCTCATGCTTCTAAGGATAGGGGTGCAGAATTTTCTTTCTTTAAAAAATGCTAATAAAGCAGAAGGGTATTTTAGTTGTTTTGTTTTGTTTTGAGACAGGATCTCACTCTCACTTTGTTGCTCCGGATGGCACTAACATGGCTCACTGCAGCCTCGACCTCCCAGGCTCAAGTGATCCTCCTGCCTCAGCCCCATCAAGTAGTTGACACTACAGGCATGCACCACCATGCCCAGCTAATTTTTAATTTTTTTGTAGAGACGAGGTTTTGCCATGTTGCCCAGGCTGATCGCCAACTCCTGACCTCAAATGATCCTCCCGCCTAGGCCTCCCAAATTGCTGGGATTACAGGCGTTAGCCACCGCACCTGGCCCAGAAGGTTTATTTTAGCCTGATTGCTTTTTGTGTGTTTCTTTGGATTTTACTAAGGAACTTGAAGCTTATATTATTAAGAGGGATTAGAAATAAAGTTAAGCTAAAACAGATCATCAGAGTTAACTTTAGTCACAATCCTGGTCTTAGCAACTACAGAAAGTTTTAAAGACAAAATTGTGATATGGTTGAGATGACCAAACCATGAAGCTAAACTTAGGTTGAAAGCAGAAGGTCACTTTTTCCATTGAGTCATTCCCTAGAATCAGACATAAATATCCCCGACACTCTTTGCACTGGACACAAAATGGTAAGTCAAGAATAGCTCCTACAATTGATTACACTCCCTGCAAGTTTATTTTGGAATGTGCCACCTCATATAAGGAGTTTTCAAATTGTAAAGACACCTCGGAATGATCACCAGGGGTGTTTGTTTCCTAGGTACCACCTCGTAGAGAGCTTGGTTCAGGAGACTAGCATGGGCCCAGGAATTCACTCATCCCACAAAGTGTATCACATTCCTACTGTCACCAGGAGGGAACCATGAGCTACAGAGGCAGTAACCAGCACGTGTAACCAATATGCCAGATGAAGTTAAATTTCATCAATACTATGGCTGCTTTTCCATTAATTTTGTCACTGACTAAGATTTTATTTCCTTAAAGTGACAGCCATTTCTATTTATCTGAAGTTAATGGTTTTCCCTCGTCAGCGAAGGAACTATAGCAGCATTTCTTTTTCTTTGCAACTGGTACAAAATAGAATCCCGTACCCCCAGCATGAGGCATTTCTAAGGTCCCTCTCACTACAGCCATCCACGTGTCTTTTGACAAAAGAAGGAATCTCAAACCCAACTACCTAGAAGGGAACAGACTTTATATGCAATCACACAACCACTTTTATTTTATTTATTTTTTATTTATTTATTTTTTTTGAGACGGAATCTCGCTCCGTCGCCCAGGCTGGAGTACAGTGGAGCCATCTCGGCTCACTGCAAGCTCCGCCTCCTGGGTTCACGCCAGCCATTATCCTGCCTCAGCCTCCTGAGTAGCTGGGATTACAAGCGTGCACCACCACACCCAGCTAATTGTTTTATTTTTTATTTTATTTTTTATTTTTAGTAGAGACGGGGTTTCACCATGTTAGCCAGGATGGTCTCGATCTCCTGACCTCATGATCCACCCACCTCAGCCTTCCAAAGTGCTGGGATTACAGGCGTGAGCCACTGCGCCCAGTCAAGAGATGGAGCCTCACTCTGTCACCCAGGCTGGAGTGCAGTGGCGTGATCTTGACTCACTGCAACCTCCTACTCCTGGGTTCAAGTGATCCTCCTGTCTCAGCCTCTACAGATGTGCGCCACCACGCCCAGCTAAATTTTGTAGTTTTAGTAGAGACAGGGTTTCGCCATGCTGGCTAGGATGGTCTCAAACTCCTGACCTCAGGTGATCTGCCTGCCTTGGCCTCCCAAAGTGCTGGGATTATAGGCGTGAGCCACCACATCCAGCCACACAATCACATTATTTGTTGAGTCCAAGTATGCCAAAATCTATTTACGGCTAGCCAGTAACTGATTGGGGCCCATTTGATTTTGCAATGGCAATTACACTGTTTGTTGCTTATCCCTAGGTAAATGACACAGCTGTGCCTAAGTAAACTGGCTGAACGGGAGATTTGGTGATTGTCTAATCCGGGATTGGACAATTACAGACTGATTTATGGTTTTGTGAAAATAAAGTTTTATTAGAACTCAGACACATCCATTCATTTGCATATTGTCAAATGCAACATAGAAGCAGGTTTCTGTCACTTACACTTAAAAGAGCCCTACACAGAAAAGAACAGAAAAACATAGGAGAATAAATATGAGGGATTCTAATATCCAGGGAGGGAAATGTTCAACCTTTCTAGTAACTAAAGGAATACACATTCTCTTTTTAAAATGGGACTTCAAAAAAATTCGGTGGCATCTCTACCATGTATTTGTGTATGTGTCCTCTGAACTAAAATTTTCTACCTCAAAGTAGTGGTACCATAAGCATTTTTACTTCTCTTAATTATACTTTTCTGTATTTTCTAAATTCTTACTAATGAGAATCTGTGACTTCTATATATTTAAAATTTTAATTTTCCTTTTCCCTTTTTTATTTTTATTTATTTATTTTATTTTATTTTAGACAGAGACTCGCTCTGTCACCCAGGCCGGTGTGTGGTGGCATGATCTCGGCTCACTGCAACCTCTGCCTCCCGGGTTCAAACGATTCTCGTGCCTCAGCCTCCAGAGTAGCTGGGGTTACAGGTGCCCGCCACCACACCCAGCAAATTTTTGTATTTTTAGTAGAGACGGTGTTTTACCATGTTGTCCAGGTTGGTCTCGAAATCCTGACCTCACATGGTCCACCCGCTTTGGCCTCCCAAAGTGCTGGGATTACAGGCATGAGCCACCACGCCTGGCCATTCTTTTTTGTTTGCTTGTTTGTTTGTTTTGTTTGTTTTTTTATTAGATAAACTCATAATACATCGGGTGTGAAACATGTAGGACCTGGAGAGTAAGATATTTTCAAAGAATTCCAAGTATTTGATAAGACGAGTGAAGCCTCAATGGTGACTTCATGGTTCAGAGCATATTTAGTTCAGCTTCTCAGCACACCCTGACTGTAACATATTTATTATTGCTGCAGATTTAATAGCAGTACCAGTATCGTGATTGCATCACATATTTAAGATACTTTATTAGATCCTGATTTGAGTGTGGTAGCAGTAGTATGCTCACCAATATCCAAGGACCTTCCCTGAAGAAGGACTAAACATCTGCATGGTTGAACTCAGCTGTGGCCGCGTGACTTGTTTTCCCCAATGGAAGATGAGAATTAAGACATTTTAGTGGGATACTTCATGAGCCACATTGTGGCTGTCATTTTCCCCCATCTCCATCAGCCTCAGTCCCTACATGACTACAATAAGCAGAGTCCCCCGCCAAGTTAGCAACACATAGTTGTAAGACATTGAGCTTATTCGTTCCTGCGCCGTAACAAAGCCTATCCTCACTAACACAAGGGAATCCAGGAAGAGACACCATTGGGGAATCTCTGGAAAGGTAAGCAGGATTGCGTGAACTGTGTTGCAAAACGTATCTCAACAATGTGACCTAATGTTCTTTTTTCTTGTTATTTTTACATACTGTAATTATTATTCTTGATATTTTACTAACTCAGCAAAAGGTTCTAGTGCTTTTTGAGCCTTAAACAAGCAATCTGAGGGGAAACCTTGGCTGTATCAGAAGCTTTAACATTCACAGCACAACTCACAGGATGCACTGAATTCCACTGCCATCATCGGAGTAAACCACACGCAAGCCCACATTCTGTAATGTATTACCAACCCGCGACTCCCTCAGCCCCCAGGCTCAGGAAGGAAAGAGGCTGTAACAAGAACCACACAAGCAGCTATTAGTAATTCTTCCCAGATCTGTTTTATTCCCATTCTAAGCATGAGTTTTGACCCAAGATTGTTGTCTTGTGGAAGCTAATTTAAATCATTTCATTAAATTCAGGCTCAGCTTGTGAAATGTGCATATCAGGGGGGAGAGTGTCTTTGTGTTGCATGAGGGATGTGCAAATAGAAAGAAACCATCCTTCACAGCACAGTCAAGGAAGAACGCGTTTCAATATAAATTTAAATATTAATTGCTGGCAATTACCTCCAGCGACCTTGCCTATGAAGGATATATAAGGAAGAGTGAAATTACTTTTTTTTTGAGATGGAGTCGCGCTCTGTCGCCCAGGCTGGAGAGCCGTGGCCGGATCTCAGCTCACTGCTAGCTTCGCCTCCCAGGTTTATGCCATTCTCCTGCCTCAGCCTCCCGAGTAGCCGGGACTACAGGCACCCGCCACCACGCCCAGCTAGTTTTTTTTTGGTTTTTTTTTGTTTTTTTTTTTTTAGTAGAGACGGGGTTTCACCGTGTTAGCCAGGACGGTCTCGATCTCCTGACCTCGGATCCGCCCGTCTCGGCCTCCCAAAGTGCTGGGATTACAGGCTTGAGCCACTGCGCCCGGCCGAAATTACTTTTTAAAAATAGATTATCATCATCCAGAAGTCAAATAGTCCCATGGTCCAAACGTTTGTGTCCCCCCAAAATTTCTAACCCCCAAGGTGAGAGTATTAGGAGGCTGGGCCTTTAGGAGGTGATGAGGTCATGAGGGTGGAGCCTCAGGACTGGGATCAGTGCCCTTATCAAAGGGACCCCAGAGAGCTCCCTCACCCCTTCCACCATGTGAGGACACAGCGAGAAGTCAGGAAGCCCTTACAAGACACCAACTCTACCAGTGCCTTGATCTTGGAATTCCAGCCTCCAGAACTGTGAGCAATAAATGCCTGTTGTTAATAAGCCACCCAATTAATGGTATTTTGTTACATCAACACAAATGGACTAAACAAATAGCTTCTCACAAGTTAAACTGCCTCATAACAAAGGAATGCACACACACACAGGCACAAACACCACCTACAATGGAGTAATCCATTTATACACACACACACACACACACACACACATCACATGCCATCTTCCATGAGGCAATGCACATGTGCTTATACACAGGCACACATGCCATCCACAGTGGATCAAAAAGCACACACACAGAGGCCAATGTGCCATCCAAAACGGAACACATGCACATGCGCAGCCACACACACGGGGACGTGCAGGGACACATACAGAGAAACAGACACACGCACAAAGGCACACACACCATCTGCAATGGACAACAGCACATGCATGCATACACAAATGCACACATACAAGAGATACCATAAGAAGTATTTGCATCACATTTAAAATGAAATTTCTACATTATCAGGGCTTTTCAAAAAAATGCCTGTCTTCCCAAACCACATCACTAAGAGTTTGGGCTGTATCTTGCACGCTGATGTAAAAACTTTCTTGGTTGGTTGTCAGGGAATTTCTACTGTCACAACATTTTCACCATGCTTGACTGTTGACTCAACGAGGTAAACCACAATGTTTTATGAAAATACAATTTCCCTTTGGCCTGGGGCAGGCAAGGTCACCTAGCATAGCAATGCCGTTCAATGCCAAGATTGCCTGAGATGTTACTCTTTGGCAAATTAAACGGCATACATTCTGGCTGAGGCAAGAGATTAGGTAAAACAGAGTGATATCAAAAATATCAGAGCCACGTTTGTGTGTGTGTGTGTGTGTGTGTGTGTTTTGCCATGTCATGTGTAGAAGGTTCAAAAGAAACTCTGCCTTTTAAGAGTGATAGCAGCCACAGGGACTCTCATGGGTGAATGTGGGGATAATTTCAGCATTAAAAAAGTAATAAAACAATAGTGATGGTAATTCTTATGCCACGTATAACAAAAAAGAAGCCAGGAATCAAGAGTGATACTCAAAAGCTGAGAGTACAGAAATAAAGCTCTTCTTCACGGAAAGATTTCAACCAAGAACTTTAGAAGAAATGACAGCATTAGCAATGCACCAACTTGTAACCACCAATGGACTACCTCAATAAGGAAGGGATTATGAACAGAACACGGTCTCAAATATCATGCCCAATTGTCTAATTCCTTACACAGGAAAGAAGGTATCTGCACAAGGGCGAGATCTGGTGGACACAACCCTCACCAACAGATCCAACTCAGCAAGAGCAATGCAAGAACAACTTGACCGTCTCACCCGATGAAACTCAATGAAAAGGACATATACCAAGTCTTCTTGCCAAAGATGTCCAACCCAAATCAAAACATGAGGACGCAATCCGACGAATATGGATCATGGGACGTTAAAGACAGCTGGCATTCGGGCATGGTGGCTCACGCCTATAATCCCGGCACTTTGGGAGGCCGAGGCAGGAGGATCACTTGAGCTCAGGAGTTTGAGACCAGCCTGGGTAACATGGTGAAACCCCGTCTCCACAAAAAATACAAAAATTAGAGGGCATGGTGGTGTGCACCTGTGGTCCCAGCTACTTGGGAGGGTGAGGTGGGAAGATCGCTTGAGCCTGGAAGGCTGCGGTTGCAGTGAGCCACGATGGCACCACTACACTCCAGCCTAGGTGACAGAGAGAGACCCTGTCTCAAGTTAATTAATTAATTAATTAATTAAAAGACAGCTGGGATGGACTTTTCCCAAAAAGGTCACTTCCACACAATAAAAACTAAAGGCAGCAGACTGTTTTAGATTTTTCTTTTAAATACAGTCATAGCTACATGCAGTGCATGACGCTTAACTGGATTTCAGATGTTTCTAAGGCTGTGAAAGGACATCTTGTGCTGACACAGAAAGCCCTGGCAGCCACCCAGTGGACACAGGTGTCCAGATAGGTGTGGCAGTCACTTTTTGCTCCGGAGAGTGCTCAAGTTGGAGGTGCGTGGTGCAGGTTTGTGAGCCCCTGCCTTGGTGACAGCATTTGGGCAAGGCTGAGACCAAGCTGTCAGGTTAAGGCCAGGTAGGGGTGCCGGGCACTCCAGGCGTGCCCCTGGTGACAGGTACAGGCAGCTCGCCCAGATGCCCTGGGGCTGAGACATCAAGCACCAGGGTCCTCACAACTATCATTTCATTTTATGTTATTATTTGTATACATTGATGGAGTACAACTGTAATTTTATTACACAGCTTTTAGTGCAGCCATCACCTGAATAATGTACATTGTACCCCTTAAGTAATGTTTTATTGTCCACTTCTCTGCCATTCCCCAACCTTCCAAGTTTCCATCGTCTGTCATTCCACACTCTATGCTCACTGACTACAGTTTTGATGCAGAAGTCCCTGGAAGAACTTAACACAGTTTCCTCTATTGAACCCTGGCATCCTTTTGCTAGTGACACCATTTTTAAAAAGGAAAGAAAAGATCCCAGCAACAATTTCGAAAAGGGAAAAGACAGTTTAGAAAGTCTTAGGCTAATATTTGGACACTATCAGACTGATCATTTGTGCCTCAATTTATATCACTTGGAAAGACATCTTAATGATATATAGTTTAGAGAATTAAATTGAATCCATTTAAACTTTGTATTTATATATTAGCTCACATTACTAAGGATTTTGTACTTTTCACATTACTAAGGATTTTGAATTTTAGCACTATTCAAAGGGTAATTTTCAGGATGAAATCATATATGTAATGTGCTGAACTAAGTGCCTACCACACTGCAAGTATACACTGCATTTGCTTACTTTTCTTCCAGTAGAGTATCTAGACTTGTGACAATTTAATGAAGAGTGAGATTGGGGGAAGAGATGTCCCTGAATCTGCACTCGTGTGAGCAAAGCTACTCATGGCAATCCTCCAAGGTTGTAAACTTTTACATTTGAAACGTGCACCCCGACACCAGCCCTAATCTAATCCCACAGGACTTCCCAGCTACTTAAGCAATTACATCAGTTGCAGTGAAATTAAGTTTACACACTGACACTGAAAGGAAAGATAACAACAAAAATTGAAACTCAACTTCAACAATGACAACTGGGCATGATTCATAGACTGCAAAGCCGAAGGGACACGAATTATCTCCAGCTCTTCTCAGCACTGAAGAGAAGAGCATGAAAAGGGCTATAAATCAAACTTTAATTTAGAAATTTCCTGGGATTTCACTTTCATTTATGATCATCTTATTCCTAAAGGACTTCTAAGTCACTCTCATCAGTAAAAGAAACAGATAAGCACCTCACTTAAGTACAAATCATGGCTGATGTGTCTCAATTCCCTAGCACACCTCGCAAAAATATGTCTGTGCCTGTCATTTATTTTTTTTTTTAATGTGATCCCGAATAAATTTTACATTTCAGGATATGTTCCAATCTGATGAAAATCAATTCTAAATCACATCATGGGCTAGGCACGGTGGCTCACGCCTATAATCTTAACACTTTGTAAGGCCGAGGCGGGAGGATTGTTTGAGACCAGGAGTTTGAGACCAGCCTGGGCAACATAGTAAGACCCCATCTCTACAAATTTTTTTAATTAAAAAATAAAATAAGATAAGTTACATCATGCCATACTCTCAGTAGATAAAACGTTTTAATTTGGTAAGGAAAGGGTTTTAGCACAGCAGTTCTTTGTAAAAATTATTTTCCCTTTACCCAAGACCCAAGCCTCCCCATTGCTGTAATTTCATCTTTTTTTGTTTGCTCATTTGAGACAGGGTCTCACTCTGTGGCCCAGGCTGGAGTGCAGTGGCACAATCATGGCTCACTGCAGCCTCAAACTCCTGGGCTCAAGCAATCCTCCCATCTCAGCTTCCCAAAGCACTGGGATGACAGGCACGAGCTCCTGCGCGGCCTCATCTCTTGAACCTGTTAGATGGTACCACTATGTTTTCAATGCAGTGTGTATTCAGTGTGCCCTCCACCTCTATAGGACTCAGGACAAAACATTACCTCCTGGATTCTCTTTGCCTCTTCATGATGGACGGCAATCCACCCCATCCAGGAGGCTCTGATACAGTAAGGACCCACACGCTAGCAGCCATATGCATGCTTTTTCTTCTCTCTTATTTAAAAAAAAAAAAAAAAAATCAAGATCTTACCAACACTTTTCTATGTAGTACCTGAACCATGTTGCAAAGGGTAAATTATCCATTTAACAATTATTTCTCACTCTGTCCAAATCAATAAGGCTTGGAGACACAAAGATATGCCATTTAAAAATTACACATAAAAAAGCCTACAGAATCTCTAACGCAGGGGTCAAGAAATACACCTGCAAGCAAAATAAGGCTTTATAAATAAAGACTAATTAGCATTCAGCCACGCTCATGTGTTTTATATTGTCTATGGCTGGAGACAACTGAGTTAAACAGTTAAGACAGTGACCCTATCTGCCACAAAACCTACGAGATTTGCTACTGGTCCTTTACAGAAAGTCCACTAATCCCAGCTCTAACAGAAATGAAGTGCAGGTAGCATGTGCAACTTTAAAGCTCTCAGTAGCCATATTAAATCAGGAAAAAGAAGCAGGGGAAGTTAATTTTAATGACACATGTTAGCCCAATATATGCAAAATAGGATCATTTTAACACATAAGGAATATTAAGTTATTAATGAGAAATGTTCTATTTTTTCCATAAAAAGACTTGGAAGTCTGGTGTGTTTTACACTGATCAGATGTCATTTCGATTCAGACTAGCCTCAGTTCAAGTGCTCCCTAGCCACTGGTGACTAGCGGCCACCACACTGGTCCTTATACATCTGAAGAGCATGCCAAGTGAGAAGAGAAAAAGATGAAAAAGAACGCAGTTTCCACTCAAGGCTGCAGCTTCAGACAAGTCCAATTACACAGTGATTGTGAGAATGTACACTTTCTGCTCATCTAAGTAGATCCCAAGTAATATTTGGGACATACTTACACTAAAGCATCATTCGTTGCATTGAATGAGATTCACACACAACCCAGTGTCCTGTATTTTATCTGGCTCCTAAGCCTCTGTCCCTGAACCCTCCTGCTTGTCAGTAAAAACTCAAGTGAGGGGTAGCAAGCAGAGGCCAGGCCTGCTGAGATGCCTCCCCTACCGTAAGCTCTGCCAAAGATGCCGCCAGAAGTCTTTGCTTGGCTCGTGCAGGCATTTAATTCTTTCTGAAAATTGTTCACAGGAGCATACCCACTGGCCTTGTAAGTCAATTAAAAATACATTCACCCGGGTACAGTGGCTCACGCCTGTAATCCTAGCACTTTGGGAGGGCGAGGCAGGCAGATCACTCGAGTCCAGGAGTTTAAGGCCAGCCTAGACAACATGGCAAAACCCTGTCTCTACTGAAAATACAAAAATTAGCCAGGCATGGTGGCGCACACCTGTAATCCCAGCTACTCAGGAAGCTGAGGCAGGAGAATCGCTTGAACTGGGAGGTGGAGGTTGCAGTGAGCCGAGATCACACCACTGCACTCCAGCCTGGGGATAGAGCGAGGTTCTGTCAGGAAGGAAGGAAGGAAGGACGGAAGGAAGGAAGGAAGGAGGAGGGAGGGAGGGAGGGAGGGAGGGAGGAGGGAGGGAGGGAGGGAGGGAGGGAGGGAGGGAGGGAGGGAGGGAGGGAGGGAAGGAAGGAAGGAAGGAGGAAGGAAGGAAGGAAGGAGGGAGGAGGGAGGGAGGGAGGGAGGGAGGGAGGGAGGGAGGGAGGGAGGGAGGAGGGAGGGAGGGAGGGAGGGAGGAGGGAAGGAAGGAAGGAGGAAGGAAGGAAAAAAGAAAGAAGAAAAGAAGGAAGGAAGGAAGGAAGGAAAGAAAGCAGAAAAGAAGGAAGGAAGGAAAGAAAGAGAAAGAGAGGAAAGAAAGAAAAAAGAAAAAAGAAAGAAAGAAAGGAAGGAAGAAAAGAAAAGAAAAGAAAGAACAGACAAAAGAAAAGAAAAAATCGGATACATTAAGGATACATTCATCCAGCCCAAGGGCTGCTGGGTGTCATGCAGAAGCCCCTGCCTGCACCCTCTGAAGATGGGTCATAAATGTCATCACCAACAAATGAGTCTGCTAGTCGAAACACAGAAGCCATCTCCCTCTTAAGCAGAATTGCTTAGAGGAAAAAAAAAAAAAAAAAAAGAGTTTTGTCTCACCCAGACTCTAGGAACACTTTACAAAGAATATAAAGGACTGACAGAATCAAGAGTCTACAATAGAGTTGACTATATGGCCAGGTGCGGTGGCTCACACCTATAATCCCAGCACTTTGGTAGGCCAAGGTGTGCGGATCACCCGAGGTCAGGAGTTCAAGAGCAGCCTGGCCAACATGATGAAACCCCATCACTACTAAAAATACATAAGTTAGCTGGGTGTGGTGGCACACACCTGTAATCTCAGCTACTCGGGAGGCTGAAGCTGGAGGATTGCTTGAGCCAGGGAGTTGGAGGCTGCAGTGAGCTATCATCACACCACTGCACTCCAGCCTAAGCAACAGAGTGAGACTCTGTCCCAAAAAAAAAATTTTTTTGTAAAAGAGTGACTACAAATAACTTTTCTTATTGCTGTGGAAAAAAATGATAATCACCAATGTCTCCTTTTTGCCTCGAGGGACTATAGGCCAGCCCTTTTAGAATCAGTCAAAATGAAGAGCTTGGGAATAGACAATGAGATGTCCAAAGAGTAATTTTAGAACGTGAGAGCTGTCTGAGAACCCACATAAAAATCCAAGTTGTAAAAAGCAGAGCTTGTGTGTTCTGTTTCCCATATCCGAGAAATCAGTGACATAGCTCAATATTTCTCCAACACAGAGCCTTCCAAATGTGGTTTCTTCCTAAGGCCACTGTAACAGAATTGAAAGCACAGGGTGAAAATTGGATTGTGTGGAACAGAGGACTGTCAGGTGAGAGAGCAGTTGGGGTCTGTGGTCGGGGGACACTTTGCAGATGAGTGAATCAGTGGGCAATTGTGGCATAATCAAAGTTGTCTACATGCTTCGAATAAGTAAGAACAGACTCCCAAAATGAAGGAAAAGATCTAGTGACAGCCACAATTATGCACTTTTCCTTTTACTCATCTTGAAAAACTATTTGGGAGAAAATTTCTCATAGAAAGAACAGAGAAGATTTATGTCATGCTTTTGCAAGTTAATTTCCATGCGGAGTCAAATTTCTCATCATCAACCCATTAGTTAATGATTGTTCAGAAGACATTTCCATGCAGAATGAGGGTTATCTTTCAGTTGGAACAAATTTTTTTAAAACTCTGTGCACATTAGTGAGGTCAAATGAACATTACAACCTAGAAGACTAAAATAATCCCACTCCAAACCAGAATGTCTTCTTTTCAGTGTTCCCTTATCATTTCACCGTATAGTCTCAGCTACAAGTGAGGCATTGGGAGGGCTTGTCAAGTGTCCAGAATTCTGGGGCTATGCATTCAGTTCTCACGAGCTCTGCATTTGTGGCGGTACCATCTTTTCCTCTTATTTTGCTGACAGCCTGCCCACCTCGTCTTGAGATACGTTTATCC
The DNA here is from genome assembly GCF_009764315.1 of Trachypithecus francoisi. Classification (NCBI taxonomy): domain Eukaryota; kingdom Metazoa; phylum Chordata; class Mammalia; order Primates; family Cercopithecidae; genus Trachypithecus; species Trachypithecus francoisi. Next base: position 126,255,469 of record NW_022681471.1, on the reverse strand, counting down.
TACAAACCAGAATGCTCACTCCAAAACAGAAAGCATAAAATGCTCTGCAAAAACAACAGCCCGCATGGTATCAGTAGGCTTCTAAAAGAGTTGTTTCCTTCTCCCTATACCAGGAGAACATAGCCCATTAAATTCTCAAATTTCTTATTGGGCAGAAAGATTTCGTTTCGACCGGGCGTAGTGGCTCATGCCTGTAATCTCAGCACTTTGGGAGGTCAAGGTGGGAGGATCACTTGAGCCCAGGAGGTTGACGGTGCAGTGAGCGGTGATCATGCCACTACACTCCAGCCTGGGCAACAGAGCAAGATGCTGTCTCAAAAGAAAAAAACAAAAAAGCAAACGCTTGGCAGTCTATTTTTTTAAAATCTATGACAGAAAGAAATATTTTGTTTGTTTGTTTGAGACAGAGTCTCACTCTGTTGCCTGGGCTGGAGTGTAGTGGCGCCATCACAGCTCACTGCAACCTCCGCCTCCCAGGTTCAAGTAATTCTGCTGCGTCAGCCTCCCGAGTAGCTGGGATTACAGGTGCACGCCACCATGCCTGGTTAATTTTTTATGCTTAGTAGAGACGGGGTTTTGCCAAGTTAGCCAGGCTGGCCTCAAACTCAAGTGATTCGCCTTCTTCAGCCTCCCAAAGTGCTGGGATTACAAGGGTGAGCTACTGAGTCAAGCCAATAGTCTGCATTTTTTACTTCACTAGAAGTTATCTTGTTCTATGTCCAATCTAGAATTCATTAATAAGAGAAAATAAAATGATGAATGCACTTAATGCCACTGACTTGTGCACTCAAAAAATGGTTACAATAGCAAACTTTATGTTATGTATATTTTACCACAATAAAAAAAACTAAAAGTGAAATAAACCAAATAACCATAAAAGGCCACCCTCAACACCAGGTTTATGGAGAGTCTTATTCTTGTGTTCCCAGCACCCAACGGATGCCAAACTCTGCTTTTCTCTCATGAGCTGGAGTTCTGGAAATTCATCTCCCCACTAGGCAGCACATTGTTTGGTCATCCTGGCCATTCAGTCCTGTCTGGGAATGTGGCCATAACTTAAATATGCTGTTAAAATGCAGAGCTATCTATTCACAGCATGGTCTACTTATTTAGCCATAGGGTGTAGACAAACAGAATTCTGTTTAAATATTTCCGCAATATCCAGTTACATCTCCAAATTCGATGACCACAGCTCATGTTTCCCCTTCCTTATTGACAATCATAAGCAATTTCTGGGCAAAGGGAAATGGTGGCTATTTTCATAAGCAATCACATTCTTTAATGAGGTTTTTTTTTTCTTTTTTGTCTACTTGCAGGTAATTTATGAGTAGGTGTATTTTGACTTTTTTTTTTTGAGATTAAGCTTTCCTAATATAATCCCACTCTCCAATCTGCTGTGCTGGTTGACTTTGGGGATGGTTGTCAGTGACTTGGTTTTGTGGCCTCTTGACTGTCTACATAGGGCACTCCACGGACTTGGAGGAAGATGGAAGAGTCCAGAGGTAAGGAGGATATTGCAGGGCTGGGACTAAATAACAAAGAAAAGGCCAGAGAGACTCCGGGAGAGCAAGATCAGTTCACACAGAAGAACGAAGTATATGGCAGGTGCGTGGGGCCAGGAGGCCATGCAGCTGTGGCTGCAAAAGGTCAGTTCAGGAAGGCCTATATTCCTGGCTAAGGAGTTTAGATTATACCCTACAGGAAAACGGGAGACCAGGGAAGGGTTTTCAGCAAGAGGGTATATGGTGAGCTGAATAGCAACTCCCAAAACATACATCTAAGTTTGAACTCCCAGAACCTCAGAATGTGACCTTATTTAGAATTAGGGTTCTGCAGGTGTAATTACAAGAATCTCAAGGTGCGAACACACTGGATTAGGATGGTCCCCAAGTCAAACGACTGGTGTCCTTATAAGAGAAAGGAGAGGGAGATTAGAGACAGGGACAAAAGCACCATGTGAAGACAGAGGCAGAGACCGGAGTGACAGTGAGTCTGCAAACCAAGGAGCACCAAGGATTGCTGGCTCCCCCCACCCCTGGAAGCTAAGACAGCTGAATGGGATGGAGTCTCCCCCAGAAACTTCCAGAAGGGACCAGCCCTGCCGACACCTTGATCTCAGGCCTGTGGCCTCCAGAACTGTGACAAAAGCATTTCTGCTGTTGTAAGCCACCCCCAGTTCGTGGTGATTTGCTACAGCCGCCCCAGGAAATGAACACAGATTCACATTGTCAGATGTGCATTTCAGAAACATTACTGTGGCTTCTGTAGAGGAATATAGCTTGAACCAAAAGAGGCAAGCGTTAAAGGGAGACCAATCGGGACAACTAACGCAATAATTCAGATGAGAACTGAAAACATCCGGTTCCACACAGGGACAATGAAGATGAGGTTTAAGGCAAAGGACTTGCACAGACATCGTCAGATTGTCCCACGTAGGGAAGGGAGAGCAAAAGGACAAGGATAGGAGGTACTAGAGGGGTGCAGGGCACAAGTGCGGGTGACCTGGAAAAAACAGGACAACTGGGCCCTGGAACGGCAGGCATGAAGGGCATGGATGTAGGTAAGGTTCCTTGCTGCTAAGTTAAGAAATGAAAGAACTTCCTGCCCAATGACCTCTATAAAGAGGCAAAGCCATCTTCTGAGAATGTGCAGGGAAGGAGTTGGGGGAAGCACTGATCATTTAACAAAGGATGGAAGACAGGGCTAAAGAGGAATGCATAGAATCGCTTGCTCTCAGGAGGGCCCAGCTGGGGTTGAAGATCACAATGCTGTAGTAACACATATTTGCTCAGTTATGCAATTTTTCCTTAGCAGCCATCAACTGCTTGGATGTGGACCAAGGAAGGCAGATGGCTGGGCTGATTCAAGACTGGGCTTCTGCACAGAGTGATGCACATTTTAGTTTGTTTCCAATATGAGCTCTGTTGCACTGATCGACTTCAATAAATTCTCTACAGAAACATCCAGTACACAAGGTACTCTCTAATGGATACATCATGTACTGTCATACGTGGGATGCTATGATAGCATTGAGAATGAATGAGCTATAGTGACAGCCGATAGGAACATTGCACATACAATGTTGGTGACAGATGCAAGACCCCAGAAGATACATGCTGTATGATTCCATTAATACAAAATTAATTCTTTTTGAGGATGTGTACATAGACAAACTGATTTTAAAAAAAAAAGCAAGGAGATGATTTCCCCAAAAGCCCAAATAATGGTAGCTTCCAATGGTGACAGACTTCTAGTAAGATGGTAATCATAGGAGGCCCCTGAGCAAATGGCAGTGTTCTGTCTCTTCACTTGGGAAATCACTGATTCAATAACATGTATATGTCTCTGGAATGCTCTTTAACACTTATAGGTCATAAGTCACAATAAAAAATGAAAGGGAAGGAGGAAAATTCTCTGTGGCTCCAACAGCATCATTCATATATATATATACACACACATACACATTTTATTACCTTTTTTGGAGACAGAGTTTTGCTCTTGTTGCCCAGGCTGGAGTGCAATGGTGCGATCTCGGCTCACCGCAACCTCCTTCCCGGATTCAAGCCATTCTCCTGCCTCAGCCTCCTGAGTAGCTGGGATTACAGGCATGTGCCACCATGCCCGGCTAATTTTGTATTTTTAATAGAGACGGGGTTTCTCCATGTTGGTCAGGCTGGTCTCAAACTCCCGACCTCAAGTGATCCACCCGCCTCGGCCTCCCAAAGTGCTGGGATTACAGGCGTGAGCCTTCGTGCCCAGCCTATAATTTTAATACTCAACAAAATAGAGGTTAGTATTTCAATAAGCCAAGAACCTTTTCCAGTGACAAGCATTTGAAACTAAAGTCAAATGGGGCTACAGGAAAGGGAAGGAAAGGAAAGGAAAGGAGAGGGGAGGGGAGGGGAGGGAAAAGAGAAGAAAAGAAAAAAGAAAAGAAACACATTGGTTCACATAACTGCAAACGTCATGTGTGGCCTTCAGGCTTGGCTAGATTCAGGTATTCCCAAGCTATCCAGGGAGGTCTCACCCCTTAGCTCCATATTCCTCAGTACCATTTTCGGTCTCAAGGAGTGATAAGAATGATGTTTTTTTTTTTTTCATCACTGGGTTTACTGGTACCTCTTTAGCAACCCTAGCAAAAAGAACAAACAAACAAACAAAAACAAAATAAACCAAAAAAAAACCTTTGTCAAGAATTCTAATAGAAGCCCAGATCTGGCTGTCTCTGGGTCACGATGGGTCAAAGAAGTCGCCGTGGCCAAGGACTATGAGATGCCGTTTGGCCAGACCTGGGCCCCCAGCACTGGAGCTCTGTATCTCAGGGACTGAGAATAACAGCCTGTGTTCCCCAGAGAAAATGTGAGTTGTTTTAACCGAAAGATAGAGGCCAAACACGGAGTCAGACCAAAACTACCAATGTCCACTACACATATTTTCACCTTCCTTTGTGTTTGGATGAACGGAGGCAAGATGGTGCACTTCCGGGTTCTTCATCTCTCTCTCTCTCCCCCCCTCCCAACTTTTCCCGCGCGCGCGAAAATGCAGCCGGCGACCCAGGAAGGTGCAGACCAACTAGGCATGCGCCAGGTGACGTCAATCCGAAGAGACCAACATTTACCTGGTCGCACCTGTGGAACGCCCCCTGACACGCCCGTGCCCCGCCTAGTGCCCTCCCACTCCTAGAAAAGCCACTCCGGAGGGACCCCACGCGCGGCCTTCTCACAGCCCCACTCCTGTCGGGATGTTGGGACTGTGGGAACTCCGTCCGAGAGCCCCACGGGGGGACTCTGTTGGCCTTCTTTGCCGGAGGCCGACAGACCTCTTCCCCACCTTAGGTGACCAAAATAAACTTGCAGTTTTGCTCCTACACTTGCCTAGTCGCTGGTTCTTTTGTGCCCGCTCTGGTGGTCTTAGAAAACAAATCAGTTGGTGCCAAAGACCCGGGAGGAGACCCCTCCTCAGGCCTCTAAGGGTTGAGGAACCTCCTCCTGCTCCCACAGGGCAGACGGACCAGGACCTGAGACCCGCTTCCCTCACTCTCACGGCCTCTCTGGGGTAAGTGCCCTTGTCTCCTCTTTACCTCTCTCGGCCAAAATCCTGCGCAGGTCCGAGGTCCATTTGGAGCCACCATGTGGCTCGGAGACCCGTTCAGGACGGAGACGTCCGCCTGAAGGTAATCTCCACTTTGGCTCCATGAGCCTCCAGTCTGTCTCTGCTGGTTCCAAAGGACGCTTTGAAGCCAGGCAGAGATCCACTTCCATTTCCATTGTGTCAATAAAGAGGAAACAAACGGGAAACCCCCCAGTCCAAATTTCCAAAGAGCACCCCCTTAGGGTTCCTCCTAGCCAATTTAAAAACCTTACAGCTCGAACAAGACCTTAGAAGGAAGCGGTTAATTTTCCTTTCCACTGTGGCGTGATTAGCAATTTCTGCCAGCGGCTAGGCAAGTGGTCTGAAATGAATTACGTACAAGGCTTTTGGGCCTTACGCTCTCGTCCCGACCTGCCCTATACTCCTCCTTCTCCCCCCGCTCTCTCCAACCCCTCCCCTCCTGCCCAGACTCCTCCTTCCTCCTCCTTATCTACTAGTAATCCACTCGGTCCCGTGCCTCCTTCCGGGCCCCCAACTGGCTGTCTTGAGTCCCCTATCTCTGCCCACACCCTCCTACAGTGTTAGCGCCTTTGCGAGAGGTGGCTGGGGCGGAGGGGGTAGTCAGAGTACATGTCCCTTTTTCATTGGCCGATCTTTCCAAAATTGAGAAGCGTTTAGGTGATTTCTCAGCTAATCCTACCATATACATAAAGGAATTTAGATACCTTTGTCAGGCCTATGACTTGGCATAACCTCCAGGTTATCCTAACCTCTACCCTAAACTGACAGGTTCTAACCCAGTATACCCAGTTAGATCCGGCCTCCCCCACAGGGGCCACCATTTTGGCGTCTTATTTCATTTCTCAATCAGCTCCTGACATGCGTAAAAAACTTCAAAGGTAGAGGATGGTCCTCAGACACCAATACAAGACCTGGTTAAATTAGCCTTTAAGGTCTATAACTCCAGAGAGGAGACGGCAGGCTCGCCTCAAACAGAAGGCCCAGCTCCTAGCAGCGGCTTTACAGCCCAGTTGTAACCCCAGACCACAGAGCACACACCCCACAGCCTCCAAGGCCACGAAAGGAGCCTGCTATAAGTGCGGCAAGGCAGGACACTATGCCAACAGGTGTCCGCAAGGTCCCCGAGCCCCAACGCAGCCTTGCTATAAGTGCAAGGCGTCAGGACATTGGGCCAGTGAATGTCCTAACCCTCGTCCACCAGCAGCCCCCTGCCCTGCTTGCCAGCAGGGAGGACACTGGAAGTCTGATTGCCCCACCCTGAGAACAGGTGCTGCGTCTCCACGTGACCCCCTTTCCCAGGATCCTGGGAGCTCCTTCCAGCTCCTACATCTGGACAACAACTACAACTGAACGTGCCGACACTCGGGGACCCCCCATCACCCTCGCCGAGCCGCGGGTAACTCTCCTGGTAGCGGGTAAGACAATCAATTTTTTAATCAACAGCGAGGCTACCTATTCTGTTCTGCCGTCCTTCTCTGGACCTAGCCTTCCATCCAATATCTCTGTAGTAGGAGTAAGCGGAAAGCCATCCACTCCACAAAAACTCCACTCCTTAATTGCTGCCTGGCCAACAACTACTCTGCACACTCGTTCCTCATTCTCAGCTAAAAAGGGCCCTACCGAAAGCAATCAGTGGAAATGAGTTTGGCTTTCCCCCACTCGCCTCAAACTTACTAAATTTTCTTAACTATCTCATACTCCTCAACCTTGCTGGGACCTTCCTTCTGGGTTTTGCCCCTATTCCACAAATGCTGCCATTCCTCATTCCTATACTAATACTGTGCCTTATTTTATTCTTCATCCGTACGTCCAAATACCAACCATAGGCCCCGACCTTAACGACGCCCCTTAACAGCAGGAAGTAGCCAGACAGACCACGGCGCCCCTTTATCACTATTACCAATAAAAGGTTGGACTGTTTGGATGAACGGAGGCAAGATGGTGCACTTCCGGGTTCTTCATCCCCCCCCCAACTTTTCCCGCGCACGCGAAAATGCAGCCGGCGACCCGGGAAGGTGCAGACCAACTAGGCATGCGCCAGGTGACGTCAATCCGAAGAGACCAACATTTACCTGGTCGCCCCTGCGGAACGCCCCCTGACACGCCCGTGCCCCGCCTAGTGCCCTCCCACTCCTAGAAAAGCCACTCCGGAGGGACCCCACGCGCGGCCTTCTCACAGCCCCACTCCTGTCGGGATGTTGGGACTGTGGGAACTCCGTCGGAGAGCCCCACCGGGGGACTCTGTTGGCCTTCTTTGCCGGAGGCCGACAGACCTCTTCCCCACACCTTAGGTGACCAAAATAAACTTGCAGTTTTGCTCCTACACTTGCCTAGTCGCTGGTTCTTTTGTGCCCGCTCTGGTGGTCTTAGAAAAACAAATCACTTTGGTGCTATCACCAAGCAGCAAATTTCCGTTCATTTCTCACTCGTATATTTCAAACACCTTCCTTCCCTTCCAACCCTCCCTGACTTAAGAAGCTAAGGCAAACAAAATAAAATACACACAAAAGAAGCAAGAGTTTAGAAGAAGGAAACAAAAGGCATGAAAAAAATGAGTGAATGATTATATTTCCCCTGTCTTTGGTCTCTAGTGAATCACCTACTAGAAATTTGTGCAAAAGGTCTGCATTCACTCAGGTACAGAATTCTTAGGAACCCTGATAGAGATTCCTGCTGGCACAGTTCAGTAGAAGAGAAGACTTGGAGCCTCCAGGGACGCTCAGCTATTCCTTAAAGAGAGAGGTGAGCTTGAATAAAGGGGGAAAGATCGTGAATGGCCCGAAGGACTCCGGAGTGAATGACCGGAAGGACTCCAGAGTGTCCGGACAAACTGGATTTCCCCCAGAGGGAAAGGACGAACTCTGCCTACAGCTGACCAAGCCAGACGGCTCCCCAGGGCTTTGCAGGAAAATCACCACCAAAAATGTCTCCACCATCATGTCTGTGGTTCCTTGAATCCTTTATGCTTCTGCTGAAACTGCCAAGGCAGGACTTGAAGGCTTCGCTGTGCAAATTCAAAAGCATTCTGAGATCATCAACTCTCTGGAGTCACCACCATTGGAACCAAACCTTAAAAAAGCCACCGAGACGAAGCTCCAATACACTTTCGCCTCTGGTCATCTCCTTTCCGAGAAAATTCATGATATCAGATCATCCACAACTTTGATATTTCTCCCCACATTTCTGAGTCTTTCGGCAGCCAAGAAGACTCCCTCTGTTTCTTAATAATTACTGATAATCGTTTCACCACAAAAGATACTACTTTGGATGAACAAGCTTTGTGGTTTCTGTCAAGTACAATAAGGAAGATTAAATTAACATTTTGAAAACCCACAGGGTGAGCTTGCTCCTCCCCTCCTTTAGTCTGCAAAATTACCTGGAGCTCCTTCCCAGGTGCCAAGCACACAGATGTGAGAAAGACACTGAGACACCACTGCTGCCCTGCGCTATCACTCGGGAATCCTGTGTCCCTAGCAGCTTATCCAGCTGGCTCTCAGGCTACAGTGAAACTGCAATACAGAAGGAATATTCCAAAAGAGAATTGAAAATGCAGCTGTCATATGGGCGACAGGCCCAAGTCTAGCAGTTAACAGCTACCCTGCCCCCACCCCTCCCACTTCCCTGGGAGCAGCCCTGCTCTCCAGTCTGCAAACCCAGGGGCTGAGGGGCCAGGGGCATCCCAAGGCCTGGGTGCCCAAGGGGTGCAAGCTCCTTCCCCACCCTCTCTGCTTCCCTTATGAAGTCTCTGAAGTGTTCTCCCCATCCCATAATGGGGAATAATCCCTAAAATTCAAAGGCTGAAGCTCTAATCCCCACTACCTTTTGGAATGTGACCGTATTTGGAAACAGGATCTCTAAGGAGGTAATTAAATTAAAATGAGGTCATTAGGGTGGGCCCTGATCCAGTAGGACTGGAGTCCTTACAAGAGGAGGCAATGAGGACACAGGCACACACAGAGGGACAACCACGGGAGGGCACAGGCCGTCTACAAGCCACCTCGAGGGGCTGTGGGAGAAAGCAGCCCTGTGACACCCGGGTTTCAAACATGTGGCCTCCAGAATGTGAGGCAGCCCTCTGGCATGGCAGCCCTAGCCGGCTCATACGGGCCCATCCCCCACTCACCATCTCAATGTGGAGACCCTACAGGAACTTATGGCCCAGGGATACCTTTTGGTCCCTTCACCCCCATTTTCAAAGCCCACACAGTTAGAATGCAGGGGGGGCTTCTTGCTCTTAAAACTGAAATGGTGCAGCTCCCGAGACCAGTCTGTGTCCACGGCCATCCCCCGTACAGCAAGCTTACATGCGACACCCAGATCCCCTCTCAGATCCCCCTTCCCCCTTCTACAGACACATCCCCAAACCCTTTTAAGATGTTGCATAACCTGGCTCCGGAAGCCAATAGACTTTTTACTGAATCTGGCTTCACATAATGGCAACAGATTGTGAACTAGACATTTGCCAACTTTTCCCCCGTGCCAGACCATTTTTAGTTGTGTGTGCACAGAATGGCATTTAAAGGCCTTAAATAACTCTCCAGGGGAAGAAAAGAGCAGAAAATAGCCCACAAGGCTCCCATAACAGGGGCAGGAACAGCAGAAGCAGAGTTTGGGGCGAGTGTTCTGCTTGTTTTTAGTTGGGGTGGGAGGGGCTTTCCTAATAGGTTGTGTTTTTGTTGTTTTTGCTTTGGGGGTGAAAAAGGGGGACAGAGAACAGAAAGGAACCTAGTTTATAGTGACAGTTACTTAGGAAAGTCATTTCTAGATTAGAGGGGAGAGCCCCTAGTCTAGATTCCACTCCTTGGGGTTGGAGGGGCCGGGTGAGCAGGCTTTGGGGAGTGCCTGCGTGACTACCCCAACCCTGCCTCAACCGCACCCCCTCCCTGTGCACCGACAAATAAATGGTGGCTGTTAAAAAAAAAAAAATTTTTTTTTAAGCAGTGCTTCCTGTTATGTTCAAGGGAGACTAGGGCCGTTTTATTATTAAGCAATTTTCTCTTTTTAAGTAAACACACACAGGACCACTTGCTACAAGGCTAAAATCTCTTGCCTTACTCAAGCATCGACATTTTCAATCTTCTATTTTCTTAGCCCTCAATGAAGCCTTCCAAGAGCTTGCCTATGTTTCATTTGCATTCTGAAACAGAAAATCTAATGTGTTTTAACATTGTCTGCTTCAGCTGAAAAGGAAACTGTAAATTTATACAGTCTGTTTAAAAAAAAAATTGGCCATTGCATCTAAATGAGTCTCCTCCGGAAAAAGGCTGGGTGGCGCCCCTCCCCCTCCTCCCTCTTTCACTTCCCCTCCCCCTCCTCCCTCTTTCACTTCCCTTCCCCCGTCCCTTTTTCACTTCCCCTCGTCCTCCCTCTCTTCACCTCCCATCCCCCTTCCTCCTCCCCTCCCCCTCCCCTCCCCCTCCCCCTGCCCCTCTGTTTTCACCCCCTCCCTTCTCCTCCCCTCCCCTCTGCTTTTTACCCTCCCCCTCTGCTTTTTACCCTCCTCCCCTCCCCCCGGCTGCTTTCACCCCCTCCCTCCTCCCCTTCCCCCTGCTTTCACCCCCTCCCTCCTCCCCTTACCCCTGGCTTTCACCCCCTCCCTCCTCCCCTTCCCCCTGGCTTCACCCTCTCCCTCTTCCCTCCCCCTCTGCTTTTTACCCTCCCCCTCCTTCTTCTCCCTTCCACCTCTTCCCTCCCCATCCTCCCTGCTTTTCACCCCCTCCGTCCTCCCGCCTCCTCCTCCTCCTGTTCGCCTCCCTGCCTTCTCCTTTTCCTCCCTTCCCCCTCCTCCTCTGCTTTTCATCCCCTCTCTGTCCCTCCCTTCCCCCTCTACCTCCTCTCCCTGCATTGGGGTTTAGGCCACAACCTACCTCCTCCCACTTCGTCTTCCAGCCTCCTCCCCTCCCCTCACCTCTCTTCTCCTCCCCTCCCCCAGGATCAGACTCTTAGGGCAGGTCTGTGCCAGCGCCCTACATGGACCGGGAAAGAATTACCGACGACCTTAGAAGAGCTGCGCACTCTCAGCGCCCCGCCCCCACGCCGCCGGCCGCCTGCGCGGGTGTCTCCCTGTGCTCCCAAAACAGGGCTCAGTCTCGCCGGTTCCTCCCCGGGGATCTCAGGGCTGTTGAGGGGGCTGTGGTTTCCAGAACCCCGCGACACTCCGAAACAGGAAAGGGGACGGCAGAGGGGTCCTGCAGCGGGGGAGCCCTTGAGAAGGCCTGGGGAGAGAGGGACTCGGGGACAGAGGTAAAGAAGAGAGTCTCTGAGGGTGGGGAAGTGCCTGGGAAGAGCACGAGGAGGAGTTGGGGAAGGAAAAATCAGGCCCAAAGTTTTAGGGCTCTGTCTCTACTGAAGGTCAAAAAGGGTTCCTGCAGGACAGTGGGAGACCTGCTCCTAACGACCCCGCCCTATAATTAAATCTCTGAGTGAGAACACTCCAGAGTTGGGGCCCAGTAGCTGCCGTGTGCTCCTGCGCATCAGATGCCCCCTAAGCGTACCCCCGGGAGCCTCTGATTCTGTGTCATCACGGCAGTAGGGGATTCTAGGAGTTATGGAAGACGCCAGGATGGCATTCCTAAGCCATCTGATGGGTGAAGGGGCTTCTTCACTTCGCTGTGACTTCACTACTTACATGTTAAAGCGTCTTCTCTTCCTAATAAAAAGCAAAGTGTAGCCACTTTCTGTCCAAGAAAATAAAAATTCCCAGAGAAAACCAACGTTGACGTTTGCATTCATGACGTGCCTGTCGTTTTCCTCTGTGTGGAAGAATTTTCCCATCCAAAAATGGGAGTTGAGGGTGGAGGGGAGGTAAATAATAAAATCGGGCTCACTCTGTATAAATAGTTTAGCATTCCGATTTGGTTACCTAGTCTTAAGAAATACATATTTTTCTAGGTCACTAAATATTTTTCAAAATTATACTTTAAATGAGGGCTTAAATTCCACCGCGTGGAATTGTATATGCCAGAATGTAGGAACCATTTCCCTCTTGCACAGCATTCCTCTTGTTTAACGTTTAAGGACGGTATCCTAAGTTATTCCCCATTGTGTAATCACATAAGTCACCTTGTTCTTCACTAGCTTCAGTGCAGGAAATGAATACAGTTTCTTCTGCACCATGGGTCTGTCTGTTGCCATTGCCTGCACTGGGGTTGTTTGGAATTCCTGCTTGAAACTTTCTAGAGTTAAAGGCAGAAAAACACTGGCCAAGTTTCCAAGCCCAAAGCTCATTCTTGACCTTAATTAGACCTTATATCAGAAAAGAGGGTGACAGCTACTTGGGAAGCTGAGGTGGGAGAACTGGTTGAGGCTGCAGTAAGCCATGATCGTGCCACCGTGCTCCCGCCTGGGTGACAAAGCAAGACCCTATCTCAACAAAAAAAAAAAAAAAAAAAGAAAAGAGGGTAAGCAAAACAGGTGAGTGGGGGGTGCTCCAGGTGTCTGGGGGGCATCGCCAATATCCCAATATCCCAGAGCCTCGGGAGGAGCCCTCTCTGCCAAAGCACTGCCCTCTGCGTTCTAGGGATGTCCTGCAAAACCTAAATATTGACGGTGGTGAGTGGAAATGTTCCCTTCTGTTATATTCTCTATTAGAATGTTTTGTATATTGATATATATACATATGTGCATTTTAGCAGGATAGTGGATTTTATTTTTTCTTATTTTTGAGATGGAGTCTCGCTCTATTCCCCAGGCTAGAGTGCAGTGGCACAATCTCAGCTCACTGCAACCTCCACCTTCCGGGTTCAGGTGATTCTACTGCCTCAGCCTCCTGAGTGGCTGGGATTACAGGCGCACACCACCACGCCTGGCTAATTTTTGTATTTTTAGTAGAGATGGTGTTTCACCATGTTAGTCAGGCTGGTCTTGAACTCCTGACATCAAGTGATCCGCCTGCCTCAGCCTCCCAAAGTGCTGGGATTACAGGCGTGAGCCACCACACCCGAACCTGAGTGACATTTTGTTTTTTTTCTTTATGATGGAGTCTTGCTCTGTCACCAGGCTGGAGTGCAGTGGCACCATCTCAGTTTACTGCAACCTCCAACTCCCTGTTTCAAGGGATTCTCCTGCCTCAGTCTCCTGAGTAGCTGGGATTACAGGCAGCACCACCACGCCCACCTAATTTTTGTATTTTTAGTAGAAACGGAGTTTCACTATGAAGGCCAGGATGGTCTCGTGATCCATCCACCTCGGGCAGTGAGCCGAGATGGCACCACTGCACTCCAGCCTGGGAGACCCAGCAAGACTCTGTCTTTAAAATAATAATAATAATAATACCACCAATCCATCAATTTATGTCACTGGCGATGGATGAGGTTAAGCCCTGCCTCCTTAGGCTTTCCTTGAACTAACCTCATCTGACTCGCATGAGCTCTTTGGTGGTTCCTTCTCCCCCAGGAAACTCCCATCCACAGTAAGAAGTACATTTCACACAGAAACACAAGACCCACATACACATACATGTGACCAAAATGTGACACGATGCTTGTGAACTTATCCTTTCCCTTGCCATGGACCCATTCTATAATTTTCTGGGCTATCCACTTCCATTTCATGCTTTCAGTGCTAGTCACCACCCACTCAACTGAATGTACAACCAACTAATTTTTGAGATAAGCACCTCAGCTATTTAAAAAGCATTGGTCTAGACCAGTGGCCCTCAGCCAGCAGGCACTTTGCCCCACAAGGGATATTAGGCAATGTCTGCAGACTTTTTGAGTTGTCTCAAACAGATGCAGGGGGTGCTCTTGGTATCCCATGGGTGGAGGCCAGGGATGCTGATCAACCCCCTACCATGCACAGGACGGCCCCACCAGAGCACGCTCCAGTCCCAAATGTTCACAGTGCTGATGTGGAGAAACTGTGGTCTCAACTACAGAAAAGGCTCCAGTCTCGGCCCGGTGCAGTGGCTCACCCCTACAATCCCAGCACTATGGGAGGCCAAGGCAGGCAGATTGTTTGAGCTCAAGAGTTCGAGACCAGCCTGGGCAACATAGTGAGACCCTATCTTTACAAAAAATACAAAAATTAGCCAGGGGTGGCCAACCGTGGTGACTCATGCCTGTAATCCCAACACTTTGGGAGGTCGAGGAAGGCGGATCACTTGAGTTCAGGAGTTCAAGACCAGCCTGGCCAACATGGTGAAACGCCATCTCTACTAAAAATACAAAAATCAGCCAGGTGTCATGGCGGGCCTGACGCCTATAATCCCAGCTACTCAGGAGGCTGAGGCAGGAGAATCACTTGAACACAGAAGGCAGAGGTTGCAGTGAGCCAAGATGGCACCACTCCACTCAACCTGGGCAATAGAGCGAGCCTCTGCCAAAAAAAAAAAAAAACATTAACCAGGCATGTATGGTATCAGGTGCCTGTAGTCCCAGCTACTCGGGAGGCTGAGGCAGGAGGAACGCTTGAGCCCAGGAGGCAGAGGTTGCAGTGAGCTGAGACCACACCATTGCACTCCAGCCTAGGGGATAGAGTGAGACCCTGTCTCAAAAAAACAAAAACAAAAAACAAAAAAAAAGAAAAGGCTCCAGTCACTTCATTGACTAAACAGATCTTGTAGTTAACTCTAAAATAAGTTGAAAGGAGAATTCTCAGTAATGAATAAAAGAGAGCTTGTTCCTGCCTCTCCTTCCCCCTTCTCGCCAATATCTCCGTGCTTGATGTTATTAATCCCATGTGTACCATGTAGACCCCAGTCAACATTGGATCCCAGCCACAGTCTCTGACTGTACAGTCGTTATTTAAATGAGGGCTGATTCGCAGTGGATTTGCACAGGCTTCCGTTGCCTTAGCTTATGTGGAGGGGTATTGTTCCTATCCCTTGGTCACTGCCTCCTGCAGCGCTAACCCCGCTCACCCCACATCTAACCATGCGTCCTGTGATGCTCCAGTCTGGCCCCACAATGGGGACACTCTGGGAGCTTCAAACACTCCCACGACCCAGGTCCCACTGACAGAGACTGGGGTTTCATTCGTCTGGGGTGTGGCCTGCACAACCAAAGTCTTGAAAGCTGCCTAGCGGCTTTCCATTTTTTGCCTTTTTGTACTGGCAAGGTTGGAGCTTGGTGATACCCCCCTTCCAGCACTCCCAAGGTAGGCTGCATGCCTCCATTTGCTCCCATTGTGAGCATTCTCAGACTGCACGTTCCTCTCCATTTTATGATAGAGACAAACCCATAATCGCCTTTTGGAAGGCATTCTCCTATAAGTTAATATTCTGAATTCTGGTTCATGGAAGCTTCTCTTGGGGAAGAAATAATGCTAGATTATTGCTGGGGAATGGAAATGAATAACACTTCTAAAAATAGAATTGTTTATGTAAGTCAGCCCCGGCACCATTGGCATTTGGGACTGGATAATTCTGTTGTAGGGGGCTGCTCTGTGCATCGTAAGATGTTTGCCAACATCCCTGGTCTCCACCACTAGATGCCAGGAGCACCCCCCGTTGTGACAACCAAAATTGTCTCCAGACGTTGCCAAATGTCCCCTGGGATGGGAGGAGCAAAATTGCCCCCAGTTGAGAATCACTGACTTAAGAGTATACAGAAATATATTTCTAATTTGCTGATTTTTAACTACATGAAAACATATATATTTTTTCTCAAAATATTTTCCAACCAATTATGTAATACCAGATGTGCTGTGTTTTGTTGAGGTGGGAGAAAGAACCATGCCTATTTGCTGAGGTTACATGGATAACTGCTTTAGAAGATCCATTGGTAGACTGAGTTCTGCAAGTAAATAAAACATTTCTAAATTTTAAAAAAAGAAGAAGAAGACCCACTGTAAGAATAACTGGAAAAAAGACACAATTCCATTCGCAGCACAGCATAGTAATGAGCTCTATGAAATTAGCAAAGACCAGGGATCTGGCCAGTCCTGTTCCTGCTGCTGGCTGTCGACCAGTCCCTGGGGCACCTCCTGAGTGCCATTCTGCCTTCTCACTAGGCAAATGCACATTCCTGTCTTTGGGGGAATCATGGGATCTCTTCCCTTGCTGAAGTCATCCCTTCAAACACCTGGAGAGTAGCCCGCCTATGAGGAACAAGACCTGGCAGGTTGGGGACAGTGTGTCACTTCTACATTACAGGGAGCTATTGGGCATGATTCCATCCAACTGCTTGTCCCTGCACAGAGCTGCACTGGGGAAAAAAGTAATGCATAACTATTTTAAAAAATAAACAGAGCATCCATGGATTTTTAAAATTTGATCTGCAACACTTATAGAACTATGTTAGGAATTATCAACTATGTCAGGTGAGCAATTGGCCATCTGAATTCTTTCCTGTGAATTGTTTGTGTGGGAATGAGTCATCCTTTTCCCCTTTCTTGGACCTGCATCCATTATCCTCCAGTGTAGCAATGTGTTCATATATGACTTACACATGGGACCAGCTGCATGATTTGTGGGGCACAGTGCAAAATGTAGATTTGGGGTCCTTTTTTCAAAAGCAGAAAAGATTTTTCCTTCCCCCCTCCCCAGTCGTTCTGGACCTGTCATGGTGTTTTTTCACTTATTATTATTATTATTAGAGACTGGTTCTTGCTCTGTGGCCCAGGCTAGAATACAATGCCGCAATCATAGGTCACTGCAGCTTTGACATCCTGGACTCAAGCAATCCTCCCGCCTCAGCCTCCCAAGTAGCTGGAACTAGAGGCACACACTACTGCGCCTGGCTTTTGCTTTTTACTTTTAATGCAGCACTTCTTTGGGCATAGGGATACTCAGAGGGCCAATGTGGACTCTCACAGGCTCTGGGGTTCCACCCACGACTTGGCAAGTGGGGCACATGCCTGCTGACCTGAACCTCTCCACGCTGCCAGAGGGCGGAGGGTAGCCACATCGTTGGATGGAGGCAGGGAAGCAGAGCACAGAGAGTCCATCCTAGGAGGCAGGGAGGTAGCACCTCCAAGCCCTGGGCTCGTGCTCCACTGTCCCGTCAGACCGTTGCTTTCAAAATACAAACTCGAAGACAACATGATGAGGCATTGCAATATGGAGGTTGCAGAACATTAAACCAGTCCATGTGGGACTGTCACAAGACAGCGAAGTTGGCCCTGCTTACATGTAAAATACTAGCTAATCTCTATATAATCGGGAAAGGATACATTTGAATGTTTTCCAAATCACAAGGATGATACTATAACCAGCTACCCAAAACATTCATACTTTTAGGTTAAAATTTACATTTTAGTCTCCTTGACGTCTGGATATTTGGAAAAAAAGAAAAAAAAAATTAACGTTTTAGGCACTTCCATTTTCCTCGAGAGCCAAAACTTTCCTTTTGTTTTCATTATTAACGTCTACACAATGCAAACATGCATTGTACATTTTTACAATCGACTTCCCTTTTGCTGTTTTTGCCATACATTTCCTGATTGGTTTGTAAAACAGCCAAAAAGAAGTGAGGAGTGGTAGCTTATGCTATGACCAAAAAATATACATTTCACAAAATTAAGTTGTCCCACGCTTGAAAATAAAATAAAACCACTTGCCAGTGACTTTGAATGTGGCTAAGCAGTATGGGCTGCCAATGGTGAAGTGTGATGGTAAAGGATTGTCACGCTAAACTTGTCTTCTTTCATTTGATATCAGTTTCTCAAAGTAGGGACCTTGAACCACCTGTACTGAACTTGGAACCACCTCAACCTGCCCAGCTCTGTGGATCCCAGCTCCAGCGTGAGATCTTAGGCGACTGCCTTTGTAACACACACCACAGGTGGCTGAAACACACTCGCAGTTTGAGACTCACTGTCTGGTCTAACATCACTCTGTCCCCGGAATGTTTTTTTTTTTTTTTTTTTTGAGACGGAGTTTCACTCTGTCACCCAGGCTGGAATGCAGTGGCACGATCTCGGCTCACCGCAACCTCCACCTCCCAGGTTCAAGCGATTCTCCCGCCTCAGCCTCCCAAGTAGCTGGGATTACAGGCATGTGCCACCATGCCTGGCTAATTTTGTATTTTTAGTAGAGATGGGGTTTCTCCATGTTGGTCAGGCTGGTCTTGAACCCCTGACCTCAGGTGATCCGCCCGCCTCAGTCTCCCAAACTGTTGGGATTACAGGAGTGAGCCACTGCACCCAGCCTTGTACCCGGAAATTGAGAACAACATAAGCCCCTCCCGGAAACACTACACATCCTCTCTTGTTGTGGCTGCTGAGCTTATTCTGACACATACCTTGGCTGAAATACCAGCAAGCCACAGACACACCTTGCTTAAAGGCGTCCATACCACCACTGATGTGAGCAGTCACACAGCAAAATTTTGCGGCCACGGGATCCACCTGCTGGCCCACAACTCATGTCTGTGGCCGCTTGGGTTCCAGGTGCACTCAGGAGTGAATCACACACCCTTCTTCTTGGCTTCTCTCCTCTCCTGAGCCAGGTATTACAAACACAAACACCCATTCCTTCTCTGTGTTTATGCTTTCTTGGCACAATTCCTACTTGCAAGGTAGGAACAAAAATTCAAAATGCAAATACCCTCAGCTCAGGAATCACATTCCTATCTTTTCTTAGGAGCTGACTTTTTTTAACTTTAAAAAATCTCAACATAAAAAATGCTTTTGTTACATTCTTGAGACAGAATCTGCTAACTTGGCAATTTTTTAAAAGTGTATTTCTTTCATTGTGGTCGCACACACCTTCCTTTTCTAGGGGCAGTAATACTTTGCATTAGATACGATGCACATTTGCTTTCATTCTCAGTGTCTAAAATACCATCTTCTTGTCACTTCTCTTTATCAAGCCATGCACCTAACAATGACTTACTCGCCCCAGGAGACTCAGGAAAAGGAGCTGCTGGTCCTTGTTTTATCTGCACATTTCCTGAAGGATCCCATCCAGCAAAATCTCACCTGCCTTCCCTGGAATTTTAATTTTGCCCCAGGTTGTGTGTTGGTTTTATTATTTAAACACATTTTAAATTACAAGAGCACAAGGAGCCCTAGACTCAAAAGAAATTATACAGATGACTGCTTAGAAGCTTTTGTGAATTCTGCAAGGTGATGATAACTGTTGATGACTCGGCAGGTTTTTCAGAGAAATGTACAGGAAGCGAAACCCACTGCGTGTCTAACGGGTCCAGTATGTCATTGTGCAATGTCCCACAGGCCTTTGATGTCCTCAGAGTTATTTTGTGACCTACACACTGCATGGAGATGCCCCACCTGCTTTGATCGCACCCTCTAGCAAAAGAGATTTCCCTGCAGCTTGAATGGGGCAAAGTAAGTTCTTTGAAACAACAACCAAAAAAGATGCGGGTTGGAGAGAGAAGCTTGACTCTTTCCCCAGACTCTCCGGGTAGCGCGGCTTTCCTTTTTTCTATCCTCCTGGCTTTTTGTTCTCCATCCTTACTCTGAGTCAGCAAGGAAGAAATGGCAAGGGACTCCGGAGAAGCATGAGTGATAGGGTGCCTGAGCAAAAGGCAACATCTCATCAGTTCTTTTTATGAATCAGTCTTTGATTTGGGGATGCACTGTCCAAAGTGAAAGACTCCTTGGAGACTTGCCTGGTAGGAGAGAGACATGTAGTAAACCAATTCAAGGTCAGGCAGATCGGGCTTGGGTTGCATAGGTTTTTGCAGCCCAGCTCCCAGGCTCTCCACTCACCCTGCAGCACGTATTAGCTGCATGTCTCTTTGCATAGAGTCACTTTTCACAAGGATCCTAAGGTGCAGGGGAGCAGCAGCCAAGGACAGCTGCCCAAAGTAGCCTACCTCCAGGACTGCAGAGAAGTGGAAAGACCAGCATGAAAGGATCCAGTCATAGCCTGGCACAGTGGCTCACACCTTTAATCCCAGCACTTTGAGAGGCCAAGGCAGCCGGACCACTTGAGGTCAGGAGTTTGAGACCAGCCTGGTGAACATGGTGAAACCCTGTCTCTACTAAAAAATACAAAAATTAGCCAGGCGTAGTGGCACGCACCTGTAATCCCAGCTACTCGGGAAGCTGAGGCAGGAGAATCGCTTGACCCCGGGAGCAGAGGTTGCAGTGAGCCAAGATGGCGCCACTGCACTCCAGCCTGGGCCACAGAGTGAGATTCTATTTAAAAAAAAAAAAAAAAAAAAAAAAAGAAGGAAAGAAAAGAAAAGAAAAGAGAAAAGAAAAGAGTACCCAGTCACACAACTAACCCATCGATGTCCAACAGGGGGCTACGCTTGGTTACAAAACACATACCTGCATGTTGAGAACCATGAAAATAGAAGCATCTGAGCCAGGCACGATGGCTCATGCCTGTAATCCCAGCACTTTAGGAGGCCAAGGCGGGCGGATCACCTAAGGTCAGGAGTTCGAGACCAACCTAGCCAACATGGCAAAATCCCATCTCTACTAAAAAATACAAAAATTAGCCAAGCATGGTGGCAGGTGCCTCTAATCCCAGCTCCTCAGGAGGCTAAGGCAGGAGAATAGCTTCAACCTGGGAGGCGGAGGTTGCAGTGAGCTGAGATCGCGCCACTGCACTCCAGCCTGAGTGACAGAGCGAGTCTCGGTCTCAAAACAAACAAACAAAAAACAATTAGAAGTGTCTGTGCAATACTAGCTAATATTCCGCCTGCATTTCCAGCCCTGCTGACTCTTGTACAGGACCCAAGGTCAACAGTTCTTGGGCTCTGAGGAACTTTGCTTCTCTTACTGGCCTCAGCCCCACAGGCTCCACGATCCCAGGTCTAGGGATCTAGTTCACTCAAAGGGACTACAAAATCAAGCTAAGCCACTCAGTATTCTTATCTTATCCTCCTCCAAAGCAACAAGATGTATGCTCAAGAAATAAGAAGACTCTAGCAAGCAGACCAGAGTGTGTCTGGCATAACTCTTTTTTGGAATAAAGTAAGTGCCTTCTAATTAATGGTATTGCTCATGTAGGTTTTCAAGTTTTATTTAATTGAATAACCGCTTACGTGGCAAAGCTCTATGCTAGCATTAAGAGAAGAGAGACAGGGATCCTACCATCGAGTGGGTGGCTTTGTAAAAGGATTTGCAATCAGTGAGAGGAATTTACAAACAGCCAGAGCATTCACAAAGCAAAGGAAGAAATTTACAAATATCGGTATCTAAGTAGGTGAGACCACAGGGGCTCAAGATCCCTTTGCATCGGGGATTGGTCAGGGCTTCAGGGGAATCCTTTGGAATCCCATATCATTAAGGGGTGCTCAGAGCTCTGCCCCAGACATCCTAAGATCCAGTTCTTGAGGAAGTCATCCATCAGTGCCCAGGCAAGACAGGTAAGGGTGGGAGGTCATGCGTGCGGAGTGCCATGACTAGGCCGTGAAGTGCAGCAGCTGTGTAAGGGGGTGAGCCACAGCGAGGTGAGCTTCACAGTCATCCTTGGATGTGCACAGAGTGGTGAAAGGCTTTGAAGTTGCTCAACATGCATGTTCCCAGCTGAGGTCAAACGAGGAGACCCTCTGCCTTCCTGTTTCAGCTCTCATTGCTGTAAACCAGTGTCTTTTTCACAGCCTACCTCATGCCATGTTTTTTGCATGTTTGTACTTCTAACTGATGATTTCACTTATTAATATGGTCCCCAAGTGTAGAGCTGAAGTCTTGTCTTCTGTTCCTAAAACAAGTAGGCTGTGATGTGCCTTATAGAGAAAATACACATTCGACACCTGTTATTCAGGTATGAGTTACAGTGCCGTTGGCTGTGAGTTCAACCTTAATGGATCAATAACATATATTAAATGAGGTGTCTTCAGCAGAACACACACAAAACACGATTATGTATTGATCAGTTGACAAAAATGTTTGACAAGAGGCTCCAAGACCCCGACTTGTGTGTTTCTTCTAGGAGCAGAAGTTTAGTATTTGCTAATTTGGTGTGCATGGAGTCTTTAGAGAACATCGCTACTTTGAATAATGAGAATTGATGGTATTTGTTAAATGAATTAAAGGAAATGTGTCAGAAGAGGGATGAGGAAAATGTTCTGGGTGTTCAGAGATCACTACCAATGGAGGGAACCATGGAGAGCCCACTGGAGGGGACACATGTAAGCTGCGTCTTGCAGAGTGGGTCAGACGTGGATAAAGATAGGTCATGTACGCCCTAAACGGTGGAACGGCATGAGCACAATCCCGGTGCGGGAAACCTTGGCACTTGTACATAGAGCTTGCCCCAAGCTCAGACCCTTTGAGTCTTGATGGCAGTTCTATGACTCACAGGATGTGTGACCTTGAGGAAGTCACTCAGCTTCCGGCGAAGTGGGGTTAGCAATATCACCTATCTCCTGAGATTGCTATGAGGAACAAAATAGATTACATCTTAACCAAGAGCATGGTTGGTGCATTGCTAAACGTTCAAAACCATTCAGTTATTTTTATTGTCATTATTATTCATATTACCGGGCCGCTACATATTTCCATTTGGCTCAATCATAAGGAGTTCGAGGAAAAATTGTGGGAAATAGGGCTGTAAATACGGGATGAAGTCAAGTCCCAGCAGACCTTGGAGTCTAGGTTAAGAAACTGAGGGCTTTTTTTTACACCATAGTTTTGGGCAGCAAGAGAGGGTTTTTGAACAAGAGACAGACATGATAGAGTTGTGTTCTAGTCTGAAACTGACAGTGAGAACAGATGGGGAGAAGCGTTGACGGGACTGAGGGACAAAGGAGAAGAGGGCCCAGGAAGCATGAGGGCTCCAGGATAAAGGGGAAAGGAGGACATCAACTCAAAAGAGGCAGAAGGGCGTGCAGGGCGCTGGCAGTGTTCCGCATCTTCACCTGGTGCTGCTTCCAGGGAAGCATTCTGTTTATGAGATTTGGGGAGCTGTTGACCTATCATAGGTCTGCTTCTCTGTATGGAGATGGACTTTGGTTAATTTGTTAAAAGGTGATGGAAAGGTTTCAGGCAGGATGAGTTAGAGGAGGGAGCGATTTAAGGAAACAAGATGGAAGAGGGACAGAGCTGCGTGGGGAAGACACTGAGTTCAGTTTGCAGCAAGTTGAGGCGGTTTGGATGGAAAGCCGATGGCACCATGCTGGGAAAAGGCAGCATGTCAAATCCACCATCTCAGAATCAAGAATCTGGAAGTAGGGTTATAATTCTCATGGTTCTTAAGTGAAGCACAAAAAGGAAGGGAAGGAAGAAGGAAGGAAGGAAAAACTGGACTTATTAGGTAGCAAAACTCAGGATATTCATTAATAGTCGGGCCAACATTCCTGTCTTCTCACATATGAAGAAATACAGGTTTCTGGGTCCTGTAAAAATCTGGTTCCCAGTTTTTCCTATGAAACAGGGATGGGGCCGGGCGCGGTGGCTCAAGCCTGTAATCCCAGCACTTTGGGAGGCCGAGACGGGCGGATCACGAGGTCAGGAGATCGAGACCATCCTGGCTAATACGGTGAAACCCTGTCTCTACTTAAAAAATACCAAAAACTAGCCGGGCGACGAGGCGGGCGCCTGTAGTCCCAGCTACTCGGAGGCTGAGGCAGGAGAATGGCGTAACCCGGGAGGCGGAGCTTGCAGTGAGCTGAGATCCGGCCACTGCACTCCAGCCTGGGTGGCAGAGCAAGACTCCGTCTCAAAAAAAAAAAAAAAAAAAAAAAAAAAAGAAACAGGGATGTACGGCAGCCTGACTAAAATTCTAACGGAATGCCAAGAAGTTTTGCCAGTGTCTTACTTAGCTTTACTGATAACCACCACCTGTCCAGGAAGGGAGAAATAGATGTCCACAAAGAAGCTTTTAAATGTCTTCATTCTTCCTGTTAATCAGACTCATCTCACTTTGGGAATTAGGCTAAAGTGGAAGTGGAAGGTGAAAGTAAAAAAGCAAATTCTGGCCGGGAGCAGTGGCTCACGCCTGTAATCCCAGCACTGAGGCCAAAGCAGGCAGATCACTTGAGGCCAGGAGTTCAAAACCAGCCTGGGCAACATGGTGAAACCCCATCTCTACTAAAAATACAAAAATTAGCTGGGTGTGGTGGTGCATGCCTGTGATCCCAGCTACTCAGGAGGCTGAGGTGGGAGGATTGTTTGCGCCCAGGAGGTCGAGGTTGCAGTGAGCTGAGATTGCACCACTGCACTCCAGCCTGGGTGACAGAGCAAGATCCTATCTCAAAAAAAAAGTGAAATCCTATTTGTCATCCAAAACCAAGCCTGTTTTCTGTTTTCATATGCTTAAGCAAGTCATCAGAGATGGCAACTATGTCTGGTGTCCTGGTCTTAGTTAACCTGTGTGTACTCGCAAATAGCAGGGGGTACATGGGGCACTTATTTCAATGAAAACAATTAAACATGCACATTTTGTCTGTTCAGCATTAATGATTCCCTGTTGACAGAGCTGCACACTGGATGCTTCTTGAGTTTCAAAGCAAGCTTATTAAATAGAAACGACTGTGAAGTCTTGTAATTTGGGTAACTGCCAAACAGACCAAGGATGAAGGCAGAAAAAGAAGAAAATAAAGACTGATTACCTGCAGCACTTCTTGTTTTCACTATCAGAAAAATTACGCTGGAGACCCCAATGCTTATCTGCTTTCCCCATACAGCTTCCACGAGGGAAGGCCTCCTGCATACCCAAGTGGGACCATCTGAGCTTCTCTCTAAGCCTGAACATTGTTTCTAAGCTACCTCCAGGGTACCAAGGCCAGGAGGAAGGGTTAATTAGGGCAAATAAATTCAGAGGAAGCACTCTATTTGCATTATCGCCCTTATTCTAGAGCTGAAGGAGTTTGTGAATCCACCGAACTTCCCACCATACCATTTGGGGATCTGTATTTGATTTTCATAGTCTCACTAAAAAGATAGCATTCACCATAAACTCAAAAATATTTACAAATACAGGTTGAAGCTAGGCACGGTGGTGCACACCTGTAATCCCAGTGATTTGGGAGGCTGAGGCAGGAGGATCCCTTGAACCCAGGAGTTCAAGGCTGTGGTTAGCTAAGATCGTGCCACTGCACCCCAGCCTGGTGACACAGTGAGACTCTGTCTCTAACAATATAAAATAAGGTAAAATATAGGTTGAGCAACCCTAACCCAAAAATCTGAAATCTGAAATGCTCCAAAATCCAAAGCTTTTGGGGTGCAAATACGATGCCACAAGTGGGAAATTTCACTCCTAACCTCATGGGAGGGGTCACAGTTAAAATGTGGTTAAGACTTTGTTTTATGCACGAAATTATTAAAAATATTATATAGGCTGGGTGTGGTGGCTCACTCCTGTAATCCCAACAGTTTGGGAGGCCTAGGCAGGAGGATCACTTGAGCCCAAAAGTGCAAGGTCAGCCCGGGCAACAACAGTGAGATCCTGTTTCTACAAAAAATTGTTTAAAAACTAGCTGGGTGTGGTGGCACATGCCCATAGTCGCAGCTACTTGGGAGGTTGAGGCGGGAGATTGCTTCAGCCCAGGAGGTTGAGGCTGCAGTAAGCTATGATCGTGCCACTGCACTCCTGAGTGGGACACAGAGTGAGACCCTGTCTCAAAAATATATCTATATATTTTTATGCCATATGCAAAACATACATATGGTATAAAACTCCCTTCAAGCTCTGTGTATGAGGTGTATATGAAACAGAAATGAGTTTCATGTTGAGACTTGGGTGCCATCCCCAAGATATCTCATAAGTACATGAAAATATTCCAAAGTCCAGAAAAGAAATCTGAAATCTGAAACACTTGTGGGCCAAAGCATTTAGGATTAGGGATACTCAACCTGCACTCTATATGCTCAATGAGTCGAACACGTCTCAATCAAAATTGTTTTCCAAAGTCTGATTCCAAGAAAGGACTCACTGTTGATGAAGATGGGTGAGACTTAATTGAAAATGTAACTTCCAGAGTGCATATTGGGGCCATTACATAGAAATCACCCTTAAATTAAAGTGGAGGGCTTGTTAGCCCAGCTGAACGCTGGTCCCAGGGCAATGTAGGATCCCTGTCCAAGGAGATTAAATGAAGTCCAGCATGCCTAACTTGCTGCAGGAGGGACGAGGACTGAACTTTTTTTTTTTTTTAGAGTGTTGCAACAAGGCAGTATCTAAGAGTCTTTTGATGAAACTCGGAAGCCAGAAAATTAACTTCAATTCCACAATCCACCCCCAAGGCTTAACTGTGCTTTAAAACCTAAAACTGTGTCTTTATCATGTGAAAGATGGATCTGACTAAAAACTAAACAATAAGAAAAAATATAAATAAAATATTCCAAATTGTATTTAACAAGAATTATCATTTGATGAACAGGAAGTCAACAGTCTCCTGCAATTTCCGTTTACCCGCCTGTGAATGGGCCACCCTCAACCTGGCAAACTAGGATCTGGTTTTTGTCTGTGGGTATGAAACCAGTTGGTTTGGGGGCTCTGAATGGGCATCAGTTACCAACATGCCTAACAGAGATAATAGCCTTTGAGCCACGGACTGTTTACTTGGCCGTTGACACCAACACGTGGATCTGTTTACTGCAGGGGTGCTCACAGAGCACAACTGGCATTTGGTTCCAGATAAAATAGCTGAGCATGGCGGTGTGCACCTGTGGTCCAAGCTACTCATAGAAAGCTGAGGTGGGAGGAGTGCTTGAGTCCGGGAGGTTGAGGCTGCAGTGAATGGTGATCGCGCCACTGCACTCCAGCCTGAGTGACAAAGCAAGACATTGTCTCAAAGAAAAAAAAAAGCCAGTCATAACGTTGCACCACACAATCATGCATCCATTTGCCATTCCCCACTACCAGGTTCACAGATCCCTGCCTCTAACTCTGATCCTCGGGGTTTGGACTTCCTCACAAGACTGGTTGGAGCACACACTCAGTTTTCTTCCAGTTCCTCTTCTGTGGGATCTCCAAAGGGAGGAAATACTCCAGCAAATAGCCCAGGAACTCAGAACCTTGCCAACAAGCCCCTTCTCCACCCACAATCAAGGCAAAGGAATTCAATGACCACCATGGAGTCTTTCTTCCCTTACCCTAAGGATGACATAGCAAAGGAATCTGCAAGTTGGCCAACGGACCCACCATATTTCGTTTCTCATTCTGTCATCAGTTGCCTTGAGCAACTCTCTTTATTTCAGCTAAGAAATAAACAATAAAGGCCTGGCGTGGTGGCTCATGCCTGTAATCCCAGCACTTTGGGAGGCCAAGGTGGGTGAATCACTTGAGGTCAGGAGTTTGAGACCAATCTGGCCAATATCATGAAACCCCATCTCTACTAAAAGTACAAAAATTAGCCAGGCATGATGGCAGGCACCCGTAACCCCAGTTACTCTGGAGGCTGAGGCAGGAGAATCGCTTGAACCCAGGAGGCAGAGTTTGCAGTGAGCCGAGATCATGGCACTGCACTCCAGCCTGGGTGACAAAGCAAGACTCTGTCTCAAAAAATAACAATTATAAAAACAAAAAAGAAATAAACAATAAAGGGTTCATGCTTATCATCAGAACCCAGTAACAAATAAGTGTTTGATATGGTTTGGCTATTTGTCCCTGCCCAAATCTCATGTTAAAGTGTAATCCCCAATGCTGGAGGTGGGTCCTGGTGGGAGGTGTTTGGGTCATAGGGGAGGATCCCTCATGGCTTGGTGCTGTCCTTTCAATGGTTCTGGCGAGATCTCGTTGTGAAGTGTGGCCCTTCCCCCGACTCTTTCTCTTGCTGCTGCTCCTGCTCCTGCCCTGTGAGACTCCTGCTCCCCCTTTACCTTCTGCCATGATTAGAAGATCCCTGAGGCCTCCCTAAAAGTAGATGTCGACACTGTGCTTCTTGTACATCCTGCAGAACCGTGAGCCAATTAAACTTATTTTCTTATAAATTACCCAGTCTCAGGTGTTTCGTTATAGCACTGCAACAGTGGCCTAATACAGTATTTATTCAAAGAGAAGCAGGAGGCTGGGTGTGGTGGCTTGTGCCCGTAATACCAGCACTTTGGGAGGCTGAGGCAGGAGGATCTCTTGAGGCCAGGAGTTCAACCCCAGCCTGGGCAACATAGCAAGACCCCATTTCTTTAAAACATTAAATAAATTTAAAAATCAAAAAATTAGCTGGGTATGGTGGCATGTACCTATAGTACTACCTCCTTGGGAAGCTGAGGCGGGAGGATTGTTTGAGCCCAGGAGGTTGAGGCTGCAGTGAGCTATGATGGTGCCACTGTACTCCAGCCTGGGTGACAGTGAGACCCTGTGTCTAAAACAAATTAAAAATTAAGAATTAAAAATATAAAAACAAAACGAAGCAGGGCCAGTGAGGACCTGTAGTCAGAGAAGTTTCCAGAGAAGAGAGGAGACCTGAGAGTGACTTTGAAGTATAGGCAGCACACAAGTCCTCAGATGTTTCAGAGAATATGAAAGCAGTAAAATTTCTGGCTCTAGGGGTTTCTAATCTCATATCAAGCTGGCTGTTGGCTGATGCCAGTCAGAGAAATTAAAACTCCTCCAGTTACCAATCCATCCTCCTCCTTGCCAGCTGGATTCCCCAGACACGCCTGATTTCTGCCTTCTTCCCACTATCATTTATTCAGCAAGCACTTACCGAGCTGCTGCTTTCTGCCAGAGCCTGAGCTTGGCACAGGGAGTATATGCCTGAACCAAAATGATGGGCTCCTCGAAGCCCTGCAGCTTGCGGCCTGGAGGGAGGACAGGCCCACAGAAGTCACGCGGCTACTCGCCAAGTGCATCCCGCAGTGTGTACGCTGATGGAACAGGACGGGATCCAGGGAGAGTGAAGAACAGCAGAAAGGCGGCCTATGCACATTGTGTGGTTTGGGAAGTTGCCTCTCTCAGAAGAAGGAATATTAAAACTGGAACGTGAAGGATGAAAGGAAACCTGCCAAGCATAGCAAGAGGGGAAGGACATGCTCAAGACATGGAAATCACATGCAAAGGCCCTGAGGCAGGGAGGAGCTGAGGCCATGGGAAGACCTCAAAGAAACTCAGGGTGACTGAGATTTAGAGAATGAAGAGAAAGCCTAGCATGAATTTGAAGAGCTGGGAAGGGCTGAGATGGTGCAAGGACTTCTCAGCCCTGGCGAGGGAGTTGGGTTTGCACTAAATGCACTGAGAAGTCATAAATTTTGTTTGTTTGTTTGTTTGTTTGAGACAGGGTCTCGCTCTGTTGCCCAGGCTGAAGTGCAGTGGTGCAATCATAGCTAACTGCAGCCTCAAACACCTGGGCTCAAGCGATCCTCCTGCCTCAGCCTCCCAAGTAGCTGGGACTACAGGTGCACGCCACCATGCCCAGCTAATTTTTTAATTTTTTGTGGAGATGGAGCCTTAGTATGTTGCCCAGGCTGGTCTTGACCTCCTGGCTTCAAGCAATCCTCCTGTCTCGGCCTCCTAAAGTGCTAGAATTACAGCTATTAGCCACCAGGCTGGGCCTAAGACTTTTACCTTCAAGAAAGTAAAATGCAGGTTCCAGGGATTTGGATGTGAACATATCTTTTGAGGGGCCTCCATTTAACCCAGTACACTGACACATAGTGGGGTCATTATTGTGTGTTCTTGTCCTGGCTCCTGCCTAGACTGTGGGTTCATGGTGAACAGGCACCCTCAGTGGTCTGACGGGGTAATCAATGGGCCCAGGATAACCACTGTCTAATTGGGGTACAGGGGCCAGTTGGACTCTCTTTTCCATCCAGAAGCTCTGACCTTACAAAATTAATATGAAAATAGTTCCCACACATCCAGGTTGCTCAGGACATTGGGGTCAGGTGAATATGTCAAGTAGGAGTCACCCAGATGTCAAACGCCTTGCTAAGCACCTACCCTGTTACTACTGCTTTCTCCTGGGTATCCCTTAATTTAAAAACACTGTTTTCACCGGGCGTAATGGCTCACACCTGTAATCTCAGCACTTGAGGAGGCCAAAGTGGGCGGATCACTTGAGGTCAGGCATTTGAGATCAGCCTGATCAACATGGCGAAACCCAGTCTCTACTAAAAACACAAAAATTAGCCGGGCGTGCTGGCGTGCACCTGTAATCCCGGCTACTTGGGAGACTGAGGCAGGAGAATCGCTTGAACCTGGGAGGCAGAGGTTGCAGTGAGCCAAGATCGCAACACTGCACTCCAGCATGGGCGACAGAGCGAGACTCCATCTCAAAAAATAAAATAAAACTAACTAAATAAATAAAAAAAATAAAAAGACACTGTTCTTAATGACTCTTTTCAAAGAATGATTCCACTGCATTTCAATGATGAGTTTTTGAATTCTGAAACAATTGTAAACTCACTGACATGTTGCTAGGAGGGCACAAATGACTTATTTCTGAACCTTTTGAGATGAAGCTGCTGACTCAGTCAGCTACAAATACTGAGTGTGTATTTCCCTCAACTAAAGTATCCTCCTGCATAAACTCACCGCAACCACCAGAAGGGAGGCCCTCACTCTGAAAGATGACTACAACCTAACCCTCAGGCTCCACTCCAGGTTCATCAAGTGTCCCTAGAGCATCATTTACAGCTACAGGGCCCAGTTCGGCACCACAAACTGTCATTGTTATCATGTCTTTTTTTTGTTACTTTAGAGACAATCTCACTCTGTTGCCCGGGCTGGAATGCAGTGGTGTGATCTCGAGTCACTGCAGCCTTTGCCTCCCAGGTTGAAGCGATTCTCGTGCCTCAGCCTCCCTCAGCTGGGACTGCAGGTGCCCACCACCACGCCCAGCTAATTTTTGTATTTTTAGTAGAGATGGGGTTCCACCGTGTTGGCCAGGCTGGTCTGGCCAGGCTGGTCTCAAACTCCTGACCTCAGGTGATCTGCCCACCTCGGTCTCCCAAAGTACTGGGATTACAGGCATGAGCCACCATGCTCAGCCTGTTATCATGTCTTCTCAGTATCTTCCCATCTTGAACATTCCCTCAGTCTTTCCCTGACTTTCTTAACCTTGGCACTTAGAAAAATAAACTGTGGCCAGGCGTGGAGTTTCACACCTATAATCCCAGCACTGTAGGAGGCCAGGCAGGAGGATTACTTGAGGCCAGGAGTTCAAGACCAGCCTGGGCAACATAACAAGACCCCCATCTCTACAAAATTAAAAATTAAAAATAATTAGCTGGGCCTGGTGCCATACACCTGTAGTCCCAGCTACTTGGGAGGCTGAGACAGGAGGATCGCTTGAGCTCAGAAACTGAAGTTACAGTGAACTAGGATGCACTGCTGCACTCCAGCCTGGGCCACAGAGAAAGAGCTTGTGTCTGAAAAAACAGAAAAGAAAAGAAAAAACCTGTGGTAAAGCATATATCCCATAACATTTGCCATTTTAAAACTTTTAAGTGTACCATTCAGTGACATCAAATACATTCATATTATCATGCAACCATCACCACCATCTACCTCCAGAACATTTTCATCTTCCTAAACTTAAAATTCAGACCCACAAAACACTCTTCATTCTCACGCAACCACCATTCGGCTTTCTGTCTTTATGGATTTGACTTCTCTGGGTACCTCTTAGAAGTGAAACCATACAGTATTTGTCTTTTCATGACTGGTTTCTTTCACTTAGCATAATATCTTCAAGGTTCACCCATGTTGCAGCCTGTGTCAGAATTTCCTTCCTTTCTAAGGTCGAATCATATTACATTATATGGATGGACCACATTCGGTTCATACATCTGTCTGTCCACAGGCATTTGGGCTGGCTCACCTTTCATCTATTGTAAATAATGCCCTAGGAACACGGGTGTATTAGCCCTGATACTTTTGAAGAAGACAGGCCAGACATTTCCCTCATCCGGGGTTTGTCTGATGTTTCCTCGTAATTACATTCACATTATGCATCTTCCCAAGGACATCACTGAAGTGATGCTGTATTCTTCTCATTGCATCCTATCAGGTGACACACAATTCAATTTGCCCCAGGCCTGAAAAGTGTTCACTTTGATCCCTGCTTCAGATGGAGCCTGCCAGGATTCTCCACAGCAAAGTTACTCTATTTTCCTTTGAAACCATTATGAATTTCCTGCAGAGGTCATTTGAAACTGTATAAAGATCTCCTGCCTCATCATACCACTGTTTTGTAAAGCACCCCCAGTCAGTAGTAGTGCGATCCTTTGAGGGTTGCTCAATACAGTGTGCTGGCTGACTCCTCAGAGCTCCAACAGGTCTGGAAAGGTCTGGAAAGGATCCACAGCCTCCTTTTCTTTTCCTGAACTCGGCTCCAGATCAGAGCAGAGATGCCCTTGAAGGGAATGCTGTCATTCCGGAGTCACTGGCCCAAGGGCTTTTGAAGACAAAATCTGAGTAACTAGAGTTCCCTGAAAAACAGGAAGGGAAGTACAACCACACACCAAGTTTCTTTTAGGGCATTCATACAAACTTGGCCAGGATGGCACAACTCTGTTACATCCACCCCCTTGTTTGGAGAAATGGGTGGCGATAAGCAGAGTCCTCTAGGATGCTATCCACCATCCATGCCAACAGCTTCAGGGAGGAACGTAGCATCTTCATGAGCCTCCCACTGCAGCCATATTTGCTTATGAAGGAAATCAAAATATTTCACCCCAAAATATGACTCCCTGGTACAATGAGTATTTTGAATTAAAAACCCTTAGAGATCAACACTGGAAGAGACTTTTCCCCTATCTACATAAGGATAAGACTGACCCACCAAGGAGAACAATTGTTCTTGTTCCCTTCCCTGTTCCCTTGTTAGCCAGTACAGGAAAGAAGACCTAGACATAACTACACCTGAACAGACCCTTTTTCCAGATGATGACTGTCTCCAAGGATCACTTACATTGTGCATGACGTTTATATCATGTATAACTCCCCAATGCAATCCCTCCCTCCTCCCCCCTCCCCATGATAGGCCCCAGTGTGTGATGTTCCCCTTCCCGAGTCCAAGTGATCTCATTGTTCAGTTCCCACCTATGAGTGAGAACATGCGGTGTTTGGTTTTCTCTTCTTGTGATAGTTTGCTAAGAATGATGGTTTCCAGCTGCATCCATGTCCCTACAAAGGACGCAAACTCATCCTTTTTGATGGCTGCATAGTATTCCATGGTGTATATGTGCCACATTTTCTTAATCCAGTCTGTCACAGATCATCATTCTGAAGGCATCAGTGTATACACATTAAATACATTTGTATGCCTGTTCTCCTATGAATCCGTCTGCCTCAGGTCTATGATTTTCAGCAAATCTTTCTAGGACCGAGAGCTCCTGCAAGACTCATCTATGGTGTATGGAGGTCTTACTCCGAAGCATAGCGTTTGTCCTCATGCCTTCAAAGAGCTTATGCCAAGATTCTAAGCTAGTATAATGCTACACAAGAAGTGAATGTGGTAGATAGGTAGACAGATATTCCCCTACAAGCACAAGATGATTCATTTTGTTGAAAATCGTAAGAAAAAATTATTTTTCTACAAAATAATCAGTTGCTTATAGTATGCATTCAAAAAAGTCTATGGCTGGGTATCTGAGATTACAGACTCAATCTTGTTTCAAACCTGAGGCAGGTGGATCACTTGAGCCCAGGAGCTCAAGACCAGCCAGGGCAATATAGCAAGACCCCATCTTTACAAAAACATAAAAACAAAAATAGACAAGTGTGGTAGCACATGCCTATAGTCCAGCTACTTGGAAGGCTGAGGTAGGAGAATCTCTTGATCCCAGGAGGTCGAGGCTGCAGTGAGGCATGATCATGCCACTGTACTCCAGGCCAGGCAACAGAGCAAGAACGTGTCTAAAGAAAAAAAAAATCCTTGTGTACTTATTCATTGCATCACCCCTTGGAACAGAAGACCCATTCAGTCAGAGATCTTGTCTGACAGTTAATAATTGTGTTTTCTGCACCTAGAAGAGTGTCTGAAATATCACTGATAATAAATATTTATTGAATGAAATAATTTACTTCTCAAAACATTACATCAATCAGAATTAATTAAGCATGTCTTGCCAGTTCAGTGGTGGTTTAAGCAGAATGAACTAATGGCTCAATCAAGGATTCCTTGATAAAGGGATAGCTCTCCAGTGACAAGGAGGCAATCAAGTTCATATTTAAGGCTGTGGTCAGCAGCACTCTAAGATGGTCCCCAACATTCCTGATCCTTGGGTTTCAAACCCCTTCTCCAAGTTATTCCATCAAACACCCATCGAGGGGCTCCAGTGAAGGGGATTTTGCAGATGTAATTAAGCCTCAGATTAACTGCCTTTAGGAAAGGGGTATCGACCTCAGTGGGTCTGAGCTAATCACCAGAACCGTGAAAGAGAGGAGAGTTTTCCTGGAATGAGACTGGAAACATGAGAGGGCTATTCTCCGCCACTGATTTTGAAGATGAAGGGAGTCCTGTGGCCTCTAGGAGCTGAAAAACCCCAGCTGACAGTCAGGAAACAGGGCCCTCAGCCCTATGACTGCAAGGAACTGAATTCTACCCCAGTCACCTGAGCTAGGAGAAGAACCTGACCTCCAGATGAGAACACAAGCAGCCACCACAGCCCTGGTCAACAGCTTGACTGTAGCCTGGTGAGACCCTGAGCAGGGAGCTTGGCCACACTGTACCTGGACTTCTGGCCCGTAGAACTGTGAGCTAATACGTGGGTGTTGTTTTAAGCCAATACGTTTGTGATAATTTGTGTTGTGGCAATAGAAAAACTAATACAGAGTTCAAAACAACACAGTAATTCAATAAGTGGACCACAGAGTTCACTTTCACATTAACGGAAAAAGGTTTTGGATCACGTCTAACCAAGTGCCTTAGAAATGCATTCAGCCTCACACTTAGTGTGGTATTATTTTCCAACTCTCCCACCAAGCAGAAAGAGCCTTTATCCCTCAGCTATCAGTCCGAAAGTTTTGTTATGTTAATGACGGTAAGAGCAACACCACCAGGAAAGTGACAGATGTATGTAAGACAAAAACCAAAAGTGGGAGAAAGTGGGCAGATAGAAATGACCAGGACAGGGTAGAGAAAGGAGACTAGGGTGCAGTGCTGGGCAAACTGGAGAGAGGCTAGGGGGTGAGAAAGGAGAGACTTTGGGGGCATTTACCATTTGTATGTGATAATAAGAAAGAGATCTGGGAGGCCGGGGCAAGAGGATCACTTGAGGCCAGGAGTTCGAGACCAGCTTAGGCCACATAAAGAGACACTATCTCTACAAAATTAAAAACATCAGCCGGGGATGGTGGCATGCACTTGTAGTCCCAGCTACTCAGGAGACTGAGGTAAGAGAATCGCTTGAGCCCAGGAGGTCGAGGCTGCAGTGAGCTATGATGGCATTGCTGCACTCCAGCCTGGGTGACAGAGCAATACCTTGTCTCCATAAAAAGACAGAGAGAGAAGGAAGAAAGAGATTTTAACAAGTCCCACCACAGTGAACTATGAATGAACCCCTGGTTTGGGCATTTTCTCCGTGCAGTACAGATTCAAGTCACCTTAAGTTATTTTTTGGATGCCAGGCTGATGTTTTCTTTTAAAGTGATCTCACAGGGAAAAGGCACTGCCAGTGGTCACAAAAGGTGCACCTTTACACAGGCCCCACCAGTATTCCCAGACTCCACTGGGGGAAGCTGAAAACTGGTTCAGTTTTCCCATCCTTCTCTTTTTTCTCGGTTCTTCCTTACTCCCAACTTGAGGACCCAGATCTGGGAAAATTTCCTGCAGATCCATATACACAGGACAACATAAAAAATGCCTGACTCCTTCTAGCAGCTTGCTGTTTGGGGGATCACACCTTCCCTGGGAGCATAGAGGAGAATAGAGAACTGAGGACTCTAAGAGAGGCAGATATGTTCATGCTTTTGTGTAAAGCTTTGTGGCTGAAATGACTACTTGCCCCAATTCTTCCAGCCTCTTTCTTTCATAGCAGTGATGGTGAATGGGGATGACTATACCCCCCAGGGAACATTCAGCAATATCTGGAGATGTTTTTAGTTGTCATCCCTGGAGGAAGAGGGTTGCTACCAGCATCTGGTGACTTGAGGCCTAGTATGCTGCTAAACCCACACCGCCCAGGACAGCCCCATAGCAAAGAATGATGGAACCCCAAATGTCAATAGTGTTGCGATGGAGAAATCCTGGTGTGCCGCCCTCTGTGGGCAAGGACTGCAGACCAAAGGCTCCGAAAGAAAGTGAGAGAAGCCAAACGCATCAGCTCCCATGGGCAGGTTCTTATGTTTTGTACATTGATGCTTTTTCTGGGAAAAGGAAAAAAAAAGAAAAAATAATTATTTCTCGGGGTAGAGAATATTACGGAAATGCAAACCACATAATGACAGAGTTATCTTGTTTAGCCGGCCAACGAGAAGCCATACAGCAACAGAAAGCTGCCAGCTGGTCTGGAAAGCCTTAGTAAGGCTGCCAGGCGGTGAGATGATTCTCAATGACTCTGCCGGGAGTCTGCACATCTCACTGGCCTGGTTTGTGCTTGCAGGAGGCCCAGATGGCTATGTCCCTCTGAGAGGTGGGGTGTGTGGGCTTGGGCCCCAGAATTGGGCACCAAAAAGAAAGCTGTGAGCTCTCCTTCTAGGAGGTTCTACGAGAAGGAGAGATGTCATCAGTGGGGACATGGGGAAGAAGGGCTGCCAGAAGACAGAGGACACATAGGCCCACCATGAATGAGGTTCCAGCCAAAACCTGTCTACCTAAGTGGCTTCAAAGCCCCTGAGATGCCGGCGAGAGGAGCCGAGGGATTCATTTTTGGAGGTGCTCTTGAGCCGACGGGTGAGCCTCTCACTGTCTCAACACCCACAGCAGGGACGAGTTTCAGAACAAGGGAAAGCTGAGGGTTCTCTCCAACTCTAAGCCAGGAAATCATGCCCTGCGGAGTCTCAAGAGGGGAGTGGGCAACTGCTCCTAAAACACACAGAGACACCTTGAGAGATGCAGGAGATGCACAGCCACATGGAGTCAGAGAGACTCAGTGGCAGAGGATGGCCGGGGTCTCTTTCCAGGTGAGAAACAGGAAATGAAAGCGACTACCATAATCAGAGAAAAGAACCTTCATGGCACAAAAAAGAAATTCCCTCTGTGTGCTTTCCTTGTTCCCTGCTTTCTTTATGAATGCATACATCTGAAATTTCTATATGACAGGACTGATATGAGCATATAAAGAGGCAGATAAAGAGTCATTAATTTCATCTTGTCTATTCCTTCTGTTGTGACAGAAGCAACCAGCCTTTCGACAGATCCCCAGAAACTGAAGGCTCCCAAGGCACTCATTCCTTCCGCGTTTGCATGCCCCAGTGCTTGCAGCCACAGTTCCTTTCTTGGCAGGCATTTGCATAGCTTACTAATGCTCTGAATGCAACCGCACTTCTTAAAGGCCAAAATAAGTCTTTTCTTTTTCTTAATGTTTGTTCAATACCCATAATTTTATACTAATCCTACAATAGAAGCAAATTTATTTCCAGAAATGTATTATAACCATTCACAGATGATTTTGAGCTTTCATATGCCTCTCTATTTTTTATTTTAAGACGGAGTCTCTCTCTGTCACCCAGGCTGGAGTGTAGTGGTGTAATCTCAGCTCACTGCAACCTCCGCCTCTCAGGTTCAAGCAATTCCCATGCCTCAGCCTCCCGAGAGCTGGGATTACAGGCAAGTGCCACCATGCCCGGCAATTTTTTTGTATTTTAGTGGAGACAGGGTTTCCCTATGTTGCCTAGGCTGGTCTCGAACTCCTGAGCTCAGGCGATCCACCACCTCAGCTTCCCAAAGTGCTAGGATTACAGGTATGAGCCACTGCACTCAGCCTCTTTTAATAAAACTCAATGAAACTTAACACTTACTGTGTTCTTGCTGTACCAAGCTCGGTGCTGGGTTATGGGAGTTGGGGTCAGGCATAAAGATGAACCAAATAAACACCTGCCCTGGAAGAAATTTTTAAATTCGTTTTTCTCTCTGCTGAATTCATTCATTAAAAGAAATCAATGAATTTTTTTCATTAAGCAAATAAGGCTGGGCATGGTGGCTCACACCTATAATCCCAGTGCTTTGGGAGGCCAAGGTGGGAGGACCACTTGAAGCCAGGAGTTTGAGACCAGCCTGGGCAACATAATAAGGCCCCTGTCTGTACAAAAATAAAAATAAAATAAGAAAATTAGGCCAGGCATGGTGGCTCACTCCTGTAATCCCAGCACTTTGGGAGGCTGAGGTGGGCAGATCACTTGAGGTCAGGAGTTCAAGACCAGCCTGGTCTACATGGCAAAACCATCTCTATTAAAAATACAAACCTCAGGCCGGGGCGGTGGCTCACACCTGTAACCCCAGCACTTTGGGAGGCTGAGGCAGGCAGATCACCTGAGGTCAGGAGTTGAAGACCAGCCCGGCCAACACGTTGAAACCCCGTCTTTACTAAAAATACGAAAATTAGCTGGGCGTGGTGGCAGGCACCTGTATGGAAGACTGACACAGGAGAATCACTTGAACCTGAGAGGCAGAGGTTGCAGCGAGCCAAGATCGCACCACTGCACTCCAGCCTGGGAGACAGAGCAAGACTCTGTCAAAAAGAAAAGAAAAGAAAAGAAAAGAAAAGAAAAGAAAAAAAAGAAGGAAGGAAGGAAGGAAGGAAGGAAGGAAGGAAGGAAGAAGGAAAGGAAAGAAAAGGAAAGAAGCTGGGCATGGTGACACATGCCTGTGGTCCTAGCTACTCAGGAGGCTGATGTGGGAGGATTGCTGGAGCCCAGGAGTTTGAGGCTGCAGTAAACGGTGATCCAGCCACCGCACTCCAGCCTGGATGACAGAGTGACACCTGTCTCAAAATAAATAAATAAATAAAATATACTGAGTGCCTACTATGATCTGAAACGGTAGTGAAGCCCATGCAGAAGACAAAAACAATTGAGAAAATAGGAGAGGAAACAACAAAACCATCAGTACCCAGAATTCATCCTATCGGCTCCATCTGCTTGTTAGGGAAAGGCCCTATATTTGGCCTCAAGTTTCCCAACAGCCTATGTAAACAGTGAATCATGATCACCCATGTGTCCCAATATAAAAAAACAAAAACAAAAACAAAAAACAGAGCAAGCACTTGAGAACAAATTCTGCTCTTCTTCCTGAGAGAGTGTTCTCTCCCTTTTTCTCTAACATGGACGTCTCCGTGGTGTGGAGCTGTGTAGCCAGAACGCAAACAAGAAACAAAGTTCAGTACCCGCGAATAGAAACCCGCGGGTGCAAGGGTAACATGCGTACAAACAGATAGGAGAGCAGTGGAAAGAGGCCTCGGGAGACCTTGCGGAAAAGGCCCTGAGGGTTGGGAGAGATTTCCAAGGAGAGAAAAAGAACGATGCTCCAAGCAGAGGGCACAGCCTGGAAAAGACATGCAGTTAGAAGGCAACAAAACATCTTTTGATACAGGCACCTTGCAGAGGTGGCTGGAGTGTAGGTCTCATGGGAGCAAGTAAAGGAAGATAGGTTGGAAAAGGCAGATTGGAAAATTTCCTGAAGTCAGGCTGAGGAGGTGAGGCATTATTTTATGAGCTATGTTCTGGATCAAGCAGGGAGGCATGGGAGGTTTATGATGAAAGCAGGGAACCCTGGGGTTGAGGTATGGGGAGAGGAGGAGGTGGAAGACCAGACCCACGGCTGGGGAGTAGTAGTCTACAGATGCCAAGATGAAGTGGGGCGGCAGGCGGAGGAAACGAGGAGTATGCATGAAAGAGCTCTGGAGAAGGGGCATTGACAAGCTTTGGAAAATGACTCAATCCCTGGCATGGAGCCTCAGCTTTGAATACAGGCGCTGGAGAAGTTTGCGGGATGAGGAATTACGTATTGAAGATGGGGGAGAGGTCACACACACACACACACACACACACACACACACAAAGGCTTTGTACTTTAGAACCTGAGCAGCCAGGAGGAGCCCAGTGCATTAACCAGAATAGGAAGACAGATGCAGAATCTATCAGGCACATTGAGTACGAAATGTTTTTACCACATGCTGTTGGGGTCCAGATTGGTGGCTGCCTGAAGGGCGTTGACTGCGAAGGGAGAGAAGAGGTGATGGAAATGTCTCATATCTTGACTGGGATGGTGGGCAGACAAATATGGACCTTTGTCCAAATCCACCCAAGGGCACACCTAAGAGCTATGCATTTTATTACACATAAATTACATACTTCCTTAAGTTGGGATTTTTTTTAAAGGAAGATTCTAGCAGACAAACAAGGTAAAGAGATGTTGGCCTGCCCTAAAGGAGTTTACACAAGCAAATAAATACAAAGGAACCCAACAAGAAGGGGGAATATAAGGTGCAGAATAAACAAGGCGGAGCTGAGTCCTGGTTGGAGTTTGGAGAAAGCTTCTCACAGGCAGTGATACTTGAAATGGACCTTGAAGAATCAATATATTGGAAATAAAACTGTCAAAAAAAAAAGCAGGAACTCTAATTTTCAGATGACTCATTGCATTAAAAGTTCAAACACATCATTGCAATGCATTTTAAGGCATTATACAAATATACACAAGTATATTCCTATGAAAGAGACAGCATCCAGCTGTATGGAAGAATTTGGGCTTTGGAATGGGACAGTTCTTGGAGATTTAAAAAAATTTTAACAGCAAATTCTTTTGTTGTTATTATTATTATTTTGAGACAAGGTCTGCCTCTGTTGTCCAGGCTGGAGTGCAGTGGCACAATCTCAGCTCACTGCAACCTCCACCTCTTCAGCTCAAGCCATCCTCCCACCTCAGCCTCCTGAGTAGCTGGGACTACAGGCATGTGCCACTATGCCTAGGTCATTTTTATAGAGACGGGGTTTCTCCATGTTGCTCAGGCTGGTCTCAAACTCCTGGGCTCAAGTGATCAACCCGCCTCAGCCTGTCAACGTGCTGGGATTATAGGCATGTGCCATGGCACGCAGCCAGTTCTTGGGGATTGTTATTGGTTATGTTGCAATGGGCAAGTTCTGTGATCTTTCTGTGAGTACATACACTAATATCTGTATTATCTGGTAATATCCATACTACGTGGTATTTGTGAGAGTTAGATGAGTCAATGAACGTGAAGCTGTTAGTTCACAGTAAGTGTCCCTAAGTATAAACTCATGATTTTACTACATAACAAGGGTGTATGTTTAGTATGAAAATGACTGCTAAAATAACACACTAAATGATACCCACACAGATATATGCTTTTTTCAAAGATTTCAGGTGTAAATGTTTTAAGGTTGGTTTTCTCAGCTGTGAACCCCTGGGAAACTCCTGAATTTAATTTAGGACCCTCCATAGTGTCTTACATTAAATCTAAGCGTATTAAACATTTATCACGGCAATGTGTATCTAAGACAGAAAACATTCTAACCATGTGTGTGGAGTGCGTGTGTACATCATGTGTGCTGTGGGGTTTTTTCCCCTCTTCTGTTAAAAGAACACACATGGAGATCATATGTCCTTGCTGATTGTGTGGGAGGAACATTGCATATTCCAGAGAAATCCTGTTCCCCTCCCTGGGTCTGGAAGGCAAGAAAAATCACAGACATAAGAATCTGTTGGTTTAAACCATTTCTTCCAAAAATGATTAAGCCCCTGATAGGTCTCACCAATAGCATGGCCAAGACTGATTTTTCCTCAACCTGATTTCTTGAATCAAGGAAGCCCTCTTCCACTCTGTCCCTGGACCACTTAGCAACTGCAGCATCCAAATGATACTTCCAGGGGAACTTTCATCCTGCATCTATTGTATGTCTAGTGAGCTGTGCCTGACCCAGCTTGTCAGAACAATTACTGGGAAATAGAAGTAAATGGTGAGAGAGTGATTCAAGTGATGAATGCTTCTTAAAATGATGATATATTTAGAATACCCAGGCCCGCCCGGTGACTCACACCTGTAATCCCAGCACTTTGGGAGGTCGATGTGGGAGGATCGCTTGAGGCCAGGAGTTCAAGACCAGCCTAGGCAACATAGTGAGACCCTGTCTCTACAAAAAATTTAAAATACATATAGAATAGTCCGCCTCCCCAGCTTCCAGAATCCTTGGGAAGACTGTGAGATTCCCACATTCATTGTGGGCAGGTATTGGTTTACTCTATTAATTTTAAAAGCTGATGGGTTGTTCTTATCTTTCTCTTGTTATATGGGTGTGGGGGCAGAGAAGGTGGTATCTTCTTGTATCTATATTGTCTATTAATGATTGTAATGGCAAGAACCGCCTGGTAAGTGGAAATTGCAAATGTGTCCAAGAGCTAGTGAGGGGACAGGTCTACCTCAGTAAAGGTCAAATTCAAGTGGAAGATGAAACCTGAAAATCTTATTTGAGGCAACATAAATAAATGGAATCAGAACTATTTCTGAGTCTGGGAAGTACGCTCTGCAGAGAGGAGAAGTATATGTCAGACATGAACTATTTATCCCTACGTACTGGGAGGCCGTCTGTAGAAGGAAGTATTCTAATAGGAAGTCATGATGTCTTCTACCAGAGACATCCTCAAAGTGTTGCTGCAATTCTCTAACTGTATTAGTCCATTCGCACATTGCTGTGAAGAAATACCCCCAAGCCTGGCTAATTTATAAGAAAAGATGTTTCATTGGCTTCACAGTTCTACAGCTGTGTAAGACACATAGTGGCATCTGCTTCTAGGGAGGCCTCAGGAAGCTTCCAATCATAGTGGAAGGCAAAGGAGGAGCAGTCACGTCACATGGCAGAAGCAGGAGCAAGAGAGAGGGAGAGAGACGGGAGGTGCTACACACTTTTAAATGACCAGATCTCACGAAAACTCACTCCTGTGGCGAGGACAGTACCAAGAGGGATGGTGCTAAGCCATTCATGAGAAATCTGCCCCCATGATCCAATCACCTCCCACCAGGCCCCACCTACAACATTGAGGATTACATTCCAATGTGAGATTGGGGTGGGGACACACATCCAAACTATATCACTAAACTTGGGTTTGAAACTTTCAGCATCTTAAGCTGGAGATAACCTTTCAATATTCCTTATCTATTTCAGATCTACCATGCACGGACTACCCAGCATCATTCAACTCCTCTTACCAGCTCCTCAGTCTTCGTCGTCACTCATGCAGCAG
Source organism: Trachypithecus francoisi (assembly GCF_009764315.1). Classification (NCBI taxonomy): domain Eukaryota; kingdom Metazoa; phylum Chordata; class Mammalia; order Primates; family Cercopithecidae; genus Trachypithecus; species Trachypithecus francoisi. Next base: position 126,212,471 of record NW_022681471.1, on the reverse strand, counting down.
TGTCGTACAGGACTCCACTGGGTTAGAGGGCAGCCCATCGCAGTGCAAGCTCAAGCGCTACTATTTAGTACTGCATGCCATCTCTAGTACTAAAGAGAGGCTGTGTATTCATTATTAGCTGCTGCATGATAACTCATTATGAAATTTAGTGGCTTTTTTAAACTATTATTTTAGGTTTAGGGGTACATGTGCAGGTTTGTTATATAGGTAAACTGATGTCACAGGAGTTTGTTGTACAGATTATTCCATCACCCAAGTACTAAGCCTAGTACCCAATAGTTACTTTTTCTGCTCCTCTCCCTCCTCCCACCCCTCACCCTCAGGTAGATCCCAGTGTCTCTTGTTCCCTTCTTTATGTTTGTGAGTTCTCATCATTTAGTTCCCTCTTATAAGTGAGAACACGCAGTATTTGGTTTTATGTTCCTGCATTAGTCTGCTAAGGATAATGGCCTCCAGCTCCATCCATGTTCCTGCAAAAGAGATGATCTCATTCTTTTTTATGGCTGCATAGTATTCCATGGTGTACATGTACCACATTGTCTTTGTCCAACCTGTTATTGATGGACATTTAGATTGATTCCACGTCTTTGCTATTGTGAATAATGCTGCAGTGAACATTTGCATGCATGTGTCTTTATAATAGAATGATTCATATTCCTCTGAGTATATACCCAGTAATAGGATTGCTGGGTGGAATGGTTGTTCTGTTTTTAGTTCTTTGAGGAATCGCCATACTGCTTTCCACAATGGTTGAACTAATTTGCATTCTCACCAACAGTGTGTAAGTGTTCCTTTTCTCCGCAACCTTGCCAGCATCTGTTATTTTTTGACTTTTTAGTAATAGCCATTTTGACTGATATGAGATGGTATCTCATTGTGCTTTTCATTTGCATTTCTCTAATGATCAGTGATACTGAACTTTTTTATGTAAGCTTTTTGGTCACGTGTATGTCTTCTTTTGAAAAGTGTCTATGTCCTTTGCATACTTTTTAATGGGCTTGTTTGTTTTTCTCTCGTAAATTTGTTTAAGTTTCTTAATAGATGCTGGATATTAGACCTTTGTCAGATGCATGGTTTGCAAATATTTTCTTTTTTTTTTTTTTTTTTTTTTTTTTTTTTTGAGGCGGAGTCTCGCTTTGTCGCCCGGACTGGAGTGCAGTGGCCGGATCTCAGCTCACTGCAAGCTCCGCCTCCCGGGTTCACGCCATTCTCCTGCCTCAGCCTCCCCAGTAGCTGGGACTACAGGCGCCCGCCACCTCGTCCGGCTAGTTTTTTTTTGTATTTTTAGTAGAGACGGGGTTTCACCGTGTTAGCCAGGATGGTCTCGATCTCCTGACCTCGTGATCCGCCCGTCTCGGCCTCCCAAAGTGCTGGGATTACAGGCTTGAGCCACCGCGCCCGGCCATATTTTCTCCCATTCTGTAGGTTGTCTGTTTATTCTGTTGATAGTTTCTTTTGTTGTGCAGAAGCTCTTATAATTGTATCCCATTTGTCAATGTTTACTTTTGTTGCAACGTTTTTGGCATCTTTGTCATGAAAATTTTGCCCGAATTTACCAAATTAAGAGGCTGGAAGCATCTGAAGACTTGATATGCTAGAGGATCCAGGGCTGGTAAGCTGGTATTGGCTGTTGGAGGGAGACCTTTGTTCCTGTGGGCCCCTCTGTAGGACTGCTTGGGCATCCTCACAACATAGTAGCTGGTTCTCCCAGATGAGTGATACAAGACACCAAAGAGGAACCTGAAATGCCTGTGATGGCCTCGGAAGTCACTCACCATCATGTTCTTAATATTCTATTGGTCACAAAGGTCAACTATATTCAACATGGGAGGAGACTATGAAAGAGTGTTGTCTTAGTCTGCTCAGGCTGCCAAAACAAAATACCATAAACTGGATGGCTTATAGCTCACAGTGCTGGGGGCTGGGAATTCCAAGATCAAGATGTCAGCCAATTCATTTCCTGGTGAGGGCTCTCTTCCTGGTTTGCAGAGGGCTACCTTCTTACAGAATTCTCACATGACACAGAGATAAAGGAGAGAGTGCTGCTCTCTCTTCTTCTCATAAGCACAATAAACCTGTCAGAGGGCTCTACCCTCATGAACGCATCTATCCTTTATTATTTCCCAAAGTCCCACCTTCAAATACCATCACATTATGGATTAGGGGTTCAACATATGAATGTAAGGGGCCTACAAACTTTTAGTTCATAACAGATGTGAATACAGGAGGTGAGGATCATTGGAGACTATCTTGAACACTTGCTACCATAGGCAACAAAACATAGCAAAGAGTCTTTTGGCATAGTGGTATGGCATGGCAGGTGTAGTATAGTACAGGGTAGTACTGTGTAACATACGTTGTGAAACCACATCATTTGGGTTCACATCCAAGCCACTCATTTACTCTGCAGCCTAAAGCAAATTGCTCAATCCCTTTGTGTGCTCCAGTTTCAACATATTTAAAATATAGTAGATTAGATCATTGTTAGGCAAGTACTCATTCCTGACACCACTTCCTCCCAACCTTCATAGAAAGAGTATACTTCCCCACTCCATCTGTGTTGGTTTGACACTATAACTTGCTTTGAACTCATGTTGGGCAGAGTGTACATCCCCATCTCTTTATTTGAGACTCAGCAATGTGCCTCACTTTGGCCAATGTGAGAAAATGAGACACAAGTGGAAGCTTGAAATGAATTGTGCAGTTTTGCTTGCCCTCTTGAACATCTCCCATGACTATGGGAAAGAACAGCTGCAGTTGGCCTGCTAGTTTAAGGAGAAAGAGAGATGCCTGGAGCAAACCAAATCCAATATGCAGCTCGGAACTATGTGCAGATAAGCTCAGACTAAATCTTGCTGGCTCTCAGCCAAGCTGTGGCCACTCTGGGGAGATTAAATGATTGCTGTGTTCAGCCACAGAAATTGTTTGGAGATGCTTGTTATATGGCATTATTAAGACACTAGCTGACTGACATAGATATCAATGATAGAACCTATCCCATAGAGTTGTAAGAATTGCGTGAGATAATGTATGTAGCACATTTAAAGCACTGTCTGGTGCTGGAGCTTGTTCACAGAGCCTTTGAACTACCTCTCAGAATATACAGTTGCCCCTCCAGCCTCCTCTGCAGGGCCCCTTTCCCTGGCCCATGCACTCCACAATGTTCCAGACTTCCTTGTCCTTCACTGTACTCAGCTTCATCCTCTCATGCCTTTCCACACCTTTCCAGGTGTTAAGTAGCTGATCTAATTCATCCATGTTAGCACAATAGTGGGAAAATGCTACTTCCACCTTACTGCCTCCCACCCTTCCTGAAAACAAGTGATTTGTTACTTTTGTTTGTTTTAAACATTTATTGGAGTCAAAGGCTCCTTTTGTCTCACCCTGGGGAATGAGTCATGATGAACAATTCAGACAAGGGATGAGGGGATGGGCAGGTTGTTACAAGTTGGGTAGCAGAGGAAGGCTGCTGTGAAAGGGAGAACAGTTTCTCTGAAAAACCTGGTAGAGCTTTGAGGCAACCCAGACCCTCAGAGCATGCAGGGGTCATTCAAATCACCCACAGCCCAGCTCTCCACCTGTGCTCAGAGCCAACCCCATCACTCCCTGTGCACGCAGGTGGTCATCGTTGAGAACACTAACTGATAACCCAAACATCCGAGGAGCCACAGGAAAACTCTTATTAAAGGGCCAAGGGAATGGAAGATGCTGCACTGGCCTGAGCTACAGAAGCCTCCAACCTCGTGATCAGAGGAGGCAGCAGGGGCGGGACACCTCAGGTGTGGCTCACATGGAGACCAGCCAGGACAGGATTTATCACCCTTGGCACTGCAGACACTGGGGGCCAGCTTACTATTTGCTGTGAGGGCTGTCCTGTGCATGTAGGATGTTGAGCAGCATCCTTGACTCCATCCTCTACATGCCAGTAGTACCTCCCCTACTCCCCACAGTTGTGACAATCAGTGATGTCTACAGATATTGTTGGGTATCCTCTGAGGGACGAGGGTCAAAATCCCCCCCAGTTGAGAACCACTGAGCTAGAGGCATGGAGCCAGAACTGAGATCACAAGTATTCTGTCAACAAACACTTCCTAAGCACCTATCATTTGCTAAGCCCTGTGCTAGAATCTGAGAGTACAGGGATGACTAAGGGAAAAAGACCTGTAAATAATGAATAGTAATATCATGTGGTTACTCTCCCATAATCAAGTGGGAGGCGGGCAAGGATTCAGTCTGCTTGGGACAGAAAGAGTCAGGAACCACAGTCAGAGTGGGCACAGACATCCTAACATGCTTCCCTTCATACCTTCCTCTGGCAGCACTGCACACTGGGAAATACCTGCTCCCTCCTCCTCCTCTACAGCAATGTATGCATAATCAGAGCCCCTCACTTCAGAAGATCCCAGATATACAGTCAAGTAATCCTGTGTGGGGTATGAGATCTGTGCCCCAGTTTTTGAATCATTGCTGGAAGTGTTCCTCCCACGCTAGGATTTCATGTCTACTGGCCCTTTTTGCCCCTACATCTCTCTGATGCCTTTAAAAACATGACTTTGGGGCCAGGCACGGTGGCTCACACCTGTAATCCCAGCACTTTGGGAGGCCTACGTGGGCAGATCACCTGAGGTCAGGAGTTCAAGACCAGCCTGGCCAACATGGTGAAATCCCATCTCTAGTACAAATATTTAAAAGAAAAGAAAAGAAAACACAAAGAAAATTAGCCACGTGTGGTGGTGCGTGCCTGCAGTTCCAGCTACTCGGGAGGCTGAGGCAGGAAGATCCCTTGAACCCGGGAGTGGGAGGTTGCTGTGAGCCGAGATCATGCTACCGCACTCCAGCCTGGGCTACAGAGTGAGCTCTGTCTCAAAAAATAAATAAATAAAAATAAAAACATGACTTTGTCTAATTTGTCCATTTTGTTCCAGTTGTAGAAGCTGTGGCCTGCCCCTAACCCAAAGCAGAAATCAATGTTTTTCCATCTCCCTGGCTGATTCTCATAGGCAACCAGTGTTGTGAAGCTCTGTTTAAGGAAATGCATGGGTCAGGGACTCTCCAAATGTGGCTCCCATCCAGCAAGTCAGCCTTACCTACAAACTTATTAGAAATGCAAATTCCTAGGCCCCACCCCAGATCTACTGCAATGAGAAGCACTAAGAGTGGAGCCCAGTGATCTCTGTTTGAAAAAGGCTTTCAGGTGATTGTGATACATGTTCAAGTTTTTCATTGGCAGCCAGGCGCAGTGGGTCATGTCTGTAATCCCAACACTTTGGGAGGCTGAGGTGGGTGGGTCATGAGGTCAAGAGATCAAGACCATCCTGGCCAACGTGGTGAAACCCCGTATCTACAAAAAATACAAAATTAGCTGGGCATGGTGGCTTGCGCCTGTAGTCCTAGCTACTCGGGAGGCTGAGGCAGGAGAATCGCTTGAATCCGGGAGGCGGAGGTTGCAGTGAGCTGGAGATCTCGCCACTGCACTCCAGCCTGGTGACAGAGCAAGACTCTCAAAAAAAAAAAAAAACCATTTTGATTGGCTGCTAGAGGGGCTGTTCTCTGGCTCTATTCAGTTATCACAGGCTCTGCTTACCTCTGCTCTAAGCCCAAGCCTGCCTGTGTTCAACCCACTCACCCATGGCTCTTGAACCGTCTTGCTAAGCGGGAATGCATGCATCCTTGGAAAGCTCTGGCCTCCCAGGTGCGACCGCCTCACTGTGATCTTGGCCCACTTCCCTCTCATAGCCCAGGTTCGATGTCTAGGCTCCCACTTGGTTTTCTATTTTGTACTCAAGTTCTGGATGTGGGAGTTGCCCAACACAGACACTCTGGTGATATCTTCTGGCGTTGTCTCCCTGAGTCTGGATGGGTCCAAACCAAAGTCCAGGGCCACCAACACCCAGAGAAGCTCAAACACCTTGGATGCTACTGGAACTGGAGACATCTACACCCTTCCACACCTACATCGTGCTACTTGCCTCACCCTCTGAGGGACCAGCCCCGGAGTCTGTCTAAATCCAATCCCCTGACGTAGTGCTGGGCCCAGCACCCCCTCCCCCAGGCAGCCAGATGCCTGGGCAGGACCGAATCATTACTCAGACCAACCTGCCTCCCTCTTCAGCCCTCCTGCTCTTCTGCTTACTGTAGAATTCATGAAGCAGCTTCCTGTGCATTCTTTAGAGAGCACTCTCCTGCCACCCAGAAAAAAAAAAAAAAAAAAAAAATTCAGGGTTGAAGGAATTTAAGCCAGTGGCAAGGATGGAAAAGAAGGATACAGCAAGAGGAAAAGCAGATAAAATTAAGTGGGGAAGAGGTCAGGCCAAAAGAAAAAGAAGGCAGAGAGACAAGGGGAAAAAACTGAATCACCACAGTAGAAAGGAAAGGAAGAGACATGTGGAGGGAATTACGCATGGATTTTATTTGAAAGTGAGAGGCTAGGAAAGCATAAATAAATATATAGAGATTCAGGTGGAATTTTGATTTCTACAAACCTTCCCACTAGTCCTACAAGGAAAAAAAGAAAAAGAGAATCAAGACAGAATTTAAACCGATAAACTTGTGTGGAAATTAGCATGTTCCCATGGGTTCCAAGCATGGGAATTTGCCTTTTTGAGTTACTCCTACAATATTTGCCTGGCTTCTTAACCCAAGGAACAAAAGACCAAGGTTTTCAAAGGGGATCCTGGATGAATCTTAATGAGGCCAATTGTATTAGTCTGGTGTCCTGGTCGTAAACAATAGTACTTAACTCTAGCTAATCTAAACAGAAAATGAATTTATTAATGAATAATTAGTAGTTCACAGAATCTCCAAGAGGATACATCAGACATAAAGGCAGCGAGGTTAGGAATGATGTGGCAACATCACAAAACAGCTCCAGCAAAGACCAGACTGAGGTCAAACCTGAAAATGACACCATAGCTTGACCTTGAACAAGAGAGTAGGGTTTGCCTAGTAGACACAAGAAAAAGAATGTGTTTTCCAGGCAAGAGATGGTGTTAAGACGTATCTCTGAATATCCATCCTCCCCTCTTGCCTTAGCAGTGGTTCTCAGCTTGGTTTGATTTTACCCCCAGGGGACATAGGGCAATGTCCGAAGACATTTTTTTTTTGTCATAACTGGGGGTGGGGGGATGCTTCTGGCATCTAGTGTGTGAAGGTCAAGGATGTGGCTACCCACCCTGCAAGGTGCAAGATAGTGTCCCACAGCAAAGAAGTAACTGAACCAGAATGTCAGTAGTGCTATGGTGGAGAAACACCACTCCGCAGTAATAAAACCTGCAATTTTTAGCTGAGTCCCTGGCCACCTACAGTCTGCATCACATTTCCCAGTCTCATTTGCAGCTACATGCATCCCTATGAGTAAGCTCTCAGCACTGGGATATGGACAGAAATGATGTGTGCCACTCAGAGGAAAGAAGCATGCCCTCCTGTCTTCATCGGTTCAGCTGCTCAGACTACCATGGACTGCGGGGCTTAGACAGCTGACATTTATTTCTCCCCATTCTGGAGGCTGGGAGGTCCCAAATCAAGGTGTGAGCAGGTCCAATGTCTGCCGAGGGCTGGCTTCGCTGGCTTCTCATTGTTTCCTTACTTGGTGGAGGTGAGAGACAGAAGCAGAAGCTCTCTGGTTCTCCTCTTATAAGGGCACTAATCCCATTGAGAGGTCCACAACCTCATAACCTTATCACGTCCCAAAGGCTTCATCTCCTGACACCATCCCATTGGAAGTTAGAGTTTCAACACATGAATTTGGGCATGACTCAAGCATGTAGTCCATAATAGCTCCTCTTTCTCCTTTTCTCCTCTGGATTACGATGTTATGATTGGACACGGAATAGCGGTCTTAGACCACAATTTGGACACTGCCGAACCAAGAAAGAGCCACCCAGTAGAGACAGCCTGGCTCACCGCTGGGTGCGGTGGCTCAAGCCTGTAATCCCAGCACTTTGGGAGGCCGAAGCGGGCAGATCACCAGGTCAGGAGATCTAGACCATCCTGGCTAACGCGATGAAACCCCGTCTCTACTAAAACACAAAAAATTAGCCGGGCGAGGTGGCAGGCGCCTGTAGTCCCAGCTACTCGGGAGGCTGAGGCAGGAGAATGGCGTGATCCCGGGAGGCAGAGCTTGCGGTGAGCCGAGATCGCGCCACTGCACTCCAGCCTGGGCAACAGAGCCAGACTCAGTCTCAAAAAAAAAAAAAAAAGAAAAGAAAAGAAAAGATAAAGAAAGAGCTTGACTCTCTGCTGCTTGCCAGAACGTTGCAGCAGCTCTGAACCCCGCCCCAACTTTAACCTGAGAGAGAAATGAACTTCTGCCTGGCTTGTGCAAATTTGGACCCCTGTGTCTTGCAGCCAAAATGAATCAATTTCACTGTATTTACGGAAACCCAAGTTCACTTGCCTGACCTGAGAAGAGGGCACTTGGCACAGGTGAGGAAAAAAGGATGAGGCTGCCTGCGGAACGGGCTGAAGCAGGGCTGTCTTCCTGACTGCGGTGGCAGAACCTTGAACTCTGAAAGGAATTGGCCCCAAACCCTCAGATGTCTCCAGGTTTACAAATGTCTCCAAAGCATAATGTCTTTCCCCTTGCAATGCAAGACAGTATGACTTCTCAAGACTTGACTGCATTTGTGACAAGAGAAGGAGCGCAAGGTCAAGTTGCAATAGTGATGCCCATGCATGGCTGGGCTCAGTCATCTGCTGAGTGGCTCACTGCAGCACACTGTCCCATTGTACCCGCAATATAACTGACTGCAGCAAAAACAACACTTCAGCTGCTTGGAACCCAGGACCACTCCCAGATTACTGATTCTTCAATCACTACATCCATAAATGCTGTGGATCTCCGATTCCAGGGGTCAGTAAACTGCAGCCTGGGGCCCAAATTCTAGTCCACTGTCTGTTTTTGTACAGTTAAGAGCTCTGAGTTATTTTCACGTTTTTTAAATTAAATTAAATTATTATTATTTTTTCAGGCAGTGTCTCACTCTGTTGCCCCGGTTGCAGTGCAGTGGTTTGATCATGGCTCACTGCAGCCTCGACCTCCTAGGCTCAAGTAATCCTCCTGCTTCAGCCTCCTGAGTAGCTGGAACTACAGGCATGAGCCACCACGCCCAGCTAATTTATTATTATTTTTTTTTTTGTAGAGATGAGGTCTCCCTATGTTGCCCAGGCTGGTCTCAAACTCCTGGGCTCAAGAGATCTTCCTGCCTTGGCCTCCCAAAGTGCTGGGATTCCAAGTGTGAGCCACTGCACCTGGCCTTTTTTAAAAGGGTTAAAAGTCAGAAGAAGAATACTATTTCATGGCACAGGAAATTTTTCTGAAATTCAATTTTCAGCATCTATAAATAAAGTTCTATGGGAATGCAACCATGCTGGCTTGTTTTGGTCTTATCTCTGGACAGAGGCCATCTGGTTCTCAAAACCTAACATGTTTACTACCTGGTGCTTGACAGAACAGGTCTGCTGACCCCTGTCCTATACCATCAAAACATTCACAAGTCAGAGTATCTCAATTCCCAGGTTGAGCACAGTTAGCATCTTCCAACTCGATTAACTGTCTCACTAAACCATAGCACAAATCTTGATAATGTATCCAATGAATAGGGCCAGCTCTGCGGGCCACTACAGTTGCACAGGCCATGGGTACACTCAATGGACAACTTGGTGGGTGTGGCAAGGGTGAGCATTTCCCCTACCCTGATCCAGATACCTCACACTTTTTCTTGCTTTTGGAACAAGAAACCTTTCTTTAGTGTTTTGCACTGGACTCTGCAGTTACACAGCCAGCCTTGCCAATAAATACTCATTTTTTCATTTGCTATTAGTGAAAGGCACTCCAGTTTTATACCTCTGTGTCATTCTTCAATTGGTCATCTTTGTCCTGAAGGAACCACAAGGAAGTTATTTCGTTCCTAGGGCATCTATGCAGAACAGTCTGGTAGTGCTGTGTAGTAACTGATGCTATTGAGACCTGTCCGTGTTATGTTGCCCCCAACCTTGACACACAAAGGAACATGCCTATCTGTGTGCAAGGCAAGCCACAAGGGCTGAAAAGTTGGGCTCCTGGAAACAGCACTCAATAAATGGCCCTTGGCAGTGAGGGTATAAAAACCTAGGTCCCTTGCCTCTCAGGTGGGATGACCCTGAGGCGTGTTCTACATTGCCCCCAGAGGTCTCCAGCAGATTGGGCTTCTGTTGCCAGCAGTGGTCACAGGCTTGGGAATCCCTCTTCATTGGCGGTATTCCCTTCCCTGTCTCACTTCCTGACTCCCTTATGGGTGTCTCCTGGGATTAGCTGAAACATATACTACTTGCACGCAAATCCTGTCTCTGGTATGCTTTTGGGAAAGCCTAAATCTAGACAGTATCAACTAAGAGCCCAGCTGAGGCATAAAGAAAACTTGCATAGATTAGTATTTTAAAATAATGATAATTCAGCAAGACAAAGTGTGGGCATTTTTGCTCATTACTGCAGAATGTAACAGACTTTTTTCTCTTATGGTCTAAAAAGACGGTGCAGCTTTGACAAGCACAGAGAAACTCTAGATGGTAAAATACAGGCACCGAAGTAGATATAATTAAGGTGTATTTTTTTCCTATTTGGTTCATAAATGTAACATGTGAAAGCTAAATCAATTGCTCTACAAAACAGCAATCTGATCCTTCTGAAAATAATATCTTTGTGGAAAAAAACTGAGAGACGAGAAGGGAATGGGCATAGGACAGCATATCACAGTCTTGATTACCTAGCTAACTGGATCAGAGTTCTCAAGCAGAAAAGATTAAATATCGATCCTCAGTCTGGGCAGGGAGAGAACCCTGTGCTTTTCTGCTTCCCTTTTCCCTGAATCTGCATTTTTATCCTCTATATAGGGGGAATTTTCAACTCCCCTGCCATGTCCATGACAACTTTCCATCTCTTACAGAATAAATGATTTTTAGAAAAACCATCCTACTGAGATCATTTGCCTTAATTGACACTGAAAAAAAATACCATGACCCCCTGCAGAGAAAATATATCTTTACATAAGTGCAAATGAAATGTGAATGTCAGGATTATCAGCTGTTAGCATTAAAACTTAATGCACATGTTCAGAGTTGAAATGACTTTTATAATCTCTTGTCATCTCAGGTGGATTTTTTTTTAAACATGATTTGTGTCTATGTAACAGATGGGGAAGTCACTATTATATATATTAGATAAATGATAAAAACAAAATCAGCTAGATTTTAAAAGGTACTTCAAAAATGTGCTTCTCATTATGCTTTTCTTCTGAGTGTTCAGGCAGATATTTTCATTTTTAACAAGGAAGCATATCCATTTCTTGTTATGACTTCTTAAAATATAAAATAGGCAATGGTGGTTCATTTCAGCCATTTTAATCTTTCTATTCACTTTTGTTAAGTAATTGTCAACCCTGATCCATATTCATACTAAAAAATATAGATTTTTGTACTGAAGTTGAGGGTGATGTTTTCAGCATCATCAGATGCTTCCTGCAATAATGTTAGCTCCTGGCATGAATTTCCACAGGGATTTTTTTTTTTTTTATATTTGCAGAAGTATATCAAGCTTTCTTTACTGTAATCATAAATTCAAAGGAGGACAAAGCAGCTAACTTTTATTATCAGGAGACTTTCCAATCCTACTTTATAGAAGAAGCCAAGTTGAAAAGAGATTCCTTTTTAGACAGACAGTATGGCATTGGAGAGGAGAATAAAGTTAACATCTTGATTTCTGCCTTTTAGTCATGCCTATTTGAGATTATAATGAAGTCTGCATCCCTCTTGAAAATGAAAAATAATCCAGAACCTTGACCATTTACTGGGTGCCATAGCTGCTGCTAATGGCATGGTTTGTAACTCAGTCAGCACAAGGAAGAAAGTAACTGCTAATGCAGAACTGAGCTCAGCCAAGGTCAGAAGAGCCACCTGGCTGAGCCCAGCCCAAACTGCTGACCCACAGAATTACAAGCTAAATAAAGGTGACTGTTTTGCATCATAAAATTTTGGAACCATTTGTTTAAAAAGCAAGAGCTGACTGATGCAAATACTTTTTAAAATTTTAATTTTACTATGTATTCAAGAATCGTGCTCCGAAAATTATTTCTCAACTACTCAAAACCAGTAGCATTTTTAATTTAAAAAATGTAATCAGCTGGGCGTGGTGGCTCATGCCTATAATCCCAGTACTTTGGGAGGCTGAGGCGGGTGGATCACCTGAGGTCAGGTGTTCAAGACCAGCCTGGCCAACATGGCAAAACCCCATCTCTACTAAAAATACAAAACTTAGTTTGGCATGGTGGCATGTGCCTACAATCCCAGCTACTCTGGAGGCTGAGGCAGGAGAATCACTCAAACCCAGGAGGCAGGGGTTGCAGTAAGCCAAGATTGCACCACTGAACTCCAGCCTGGATGACAGAACAAGACTCTGTCTCAAAAAAAAAAAAAAAAAAAAAAACCTTAAAAACAATTTTTTAAAGATTAAATGATCATAGAGGAGAAAAAGAAAGGAATACTATCAAATAGCACCATCTAAAAAGTAATCAGAGGCCCTGAAGGGTTAAATTGTTACATGGATCTAACCTTAAGATACCAGGTATTTATATAAATCACTTTCTCATTTAGAAGTGGCATGATTGCTTTATTTTTTTTCCTTTTTTGGGGGGTTGGGGGGAGGGGACAGGGTCTGGCTCTATTGCTCAGGCTGGAGTGCAGTAGCATCATCTCAGCTCACTGCAACTTCCACTTCCCAGGCTCAAGCCATCTTCCCACCTCAGCCTCCCAAGTAGCTAGGACTACAGGTGCATGCCACCTTGCCTGGCTAATTATCATATGTTTTGTGGAAATGGGGTTTTGCCATGTTGCCCAGGCTGGTCTCAAACTCGTGAGTTCAAGTAATCTGCCCACCTTGGCCTCCCAAAGGATTTTTATTTATTTATTTTTTTTTTTTTGCATTTTAAAAATTGATGTTTAGGCCGGGTGCGGTGGCTCACATCTCTAATCCCAGCACTTTGGGAGGCCGAGGTGGGTGGTCACCTGAGGTCAGGAGTTCAAGACCAGCCTGGCCAACATGGCAAAACCCCGTCTCTACCAAAAATACAAAAATTAGCCAGGCGTGGTGGCACATGCCTGTGGTCCCAGCTACTCAGGAGGCTGAGGCAAGAGAATCGCTTGAACGCGGGAGGCGGAGGCTGCAGTGAGCTGAGATCGCGCCACTGCACTCCAGCCTTGGTGACAGAGCAAGACTCTGTCTCAAAAAATAAAAATAAAAATAAATAAAAAATCAAATTAAAAGGTTGAGGTTTAGTTTACCTATGGTAAAATGTATATGTGCAAATGGACATTTGGGCTGGGCACAGTGGCTCATGCCTATAATCTTAGCACTTTGGGAGGCAAAGGCAGGAGAATTGCTTGAACCTGAGAGTTCAAGACCAGCCTGAGCAATACAGTAAAATTTCATCTCTACAATAAATAAATAAATGGACACTTGGATCAGTTTTGACAATGTGTACACCCACATAACCCACACTTCCACCAAAACAGAACATTTCCATCACCCAGACAGTTCTCCTGTACCCTTTTCTAGTCAATCCTCTCTCTACCCAGAAGCAACCACTGATCTGCCTACTGTCACGAAACATTTTTTCCCAGAATTTCATATAATCACATTGTGTATACTATTTTGTGATTGGCTTCTTTCACTCAGCAAGAAGCTTTGGAAATCTATCTTTGTGTGTCATTGCATGTATAGATAGATTATTCCTTTTTATTGCTGAGTGATATTCCACTCTATGGCTGATGTCACCATTCTCCTATTGGTAGACCACCTGGACTGCTTCCAGCTTCTGGTGACTATGAATAAAACTGCTATTAACATGCTTTCCTCAGCTGTTCTAGCCATATACTTTAATTTCTCTTAGGTAATTACCCAGGGGTAAATTTTGGGGCATAGGATTGATGTACGTAAAACTTTTAACATACTTCCAGTTTTCCAGTGTGATTGCACTCTATAAATTCCTTCTGCAGTGTATGTGAATTCTGGTTCTTCCACCTCTTAGCCTTCCTTGGGCATGGTCAATAACATCAGCCAGGCCATGCATGTGTAGTGGTATTTCACTACGGTCTGAAAAAGTCATTTTAAAGGTGTTTCTTGCACATAAGGGCTAAGTAACACTCATTTCACCAAACAATAATGATTTTGGATAAATAATTGTCAGGATAAATAATTGTTTGGATTGTAATTGTCAGGCTGGTCTTGAACTCCTGGCCTCAAGCTATCCTCCCACCTCAGCCTCCAAAGTGCTGGGATTACAGGCATGAACCACCACATCCAGCTGAGAATCTAGTTCTTAACACAAGTGTGCATCTAACCACATCACATTTTTAAATAGTTATGTGGCAAACCTGTACATCTTGTCTCAGTGCAACATGGCTTCTAAGTATTCCAGCACAAGACTAAGCACCACTGGGACATGTATAAATAAAAAATAGACAGAAATGGGGATGTTGGGGAGGGGGAGGAGGAGTAAAGACCAGAAACTAGGTCACTGATTAGTCAGTGTACATTAATCCAGGATTAAATGTGTGTTAAGCCTCTTCATCTTCTACTGTTTTGCTTTAGTCATGGGGTGATGGTTGCACCTGGTAATTTAGTTCATTCAAACATTTATTAAGCCCTTACCTTGTGCTGTCAATTGGGAATATGGTGACCAACAAGGCAGATACTGTTCCTGCCTTCATAGAGGTTACAGTTTAGTGGGAGAAACAGGACAAAGAGTAAGGAATTCCAGGACAGTGCAGTGGAGGCTGTGATCAGGGCAGTGCAAAGGGGGACCTATGTGGGACATTAGGGGTCAGAAGTGGCTTCCTAGAGAGAATCCAAGAGGGCGAGTGGCTTAGGTGAAAAAATATAGTGTTCCTTAGGGAGAAGACAGCATATAAGCCAAGTGAGAGGGTGTGGTGTAACAATGCATAAGCATAACAACATTTCCATCACATAGGCCAGTGTTTCCATGAGACTCTAATAGCATATTTTACTACATCTTTTCTATGTTTAGCTACATTTAGATTCACAAATACTCACCATTGTGTTGCAGTTGCCTACGGTGTTCAGTACAGTCACATGCTGTCCAGGTTACTAGCCTAGGAGCAACAGGCTAGACCAGAGAGCCTAGGTGTGCAGTAGGCCCTACCAACTAGGTTTGTCTAAGTCCACTCTGATGTTCACACAATGACGAGATCGCCCAGTGACTCATTTCTCAGAACATATCCTCATCATTAAGTGACACATGGCTGTATTACATTAGGAGCAAGGAGGACCATATCTGTGGTGGGCAGGGCTGATCTTGAAGATCTTGTCAGACGTGTTAAAAACCCGGACATTACCCAGAGAACAATGGGAAGCCATTGTTTGGATTTACGAAAGAATGTGAGTGGTACATAAAATGGTACAGCTGCTCTGGAAAACAGTTTGGCAGTTTCTTGATTTGTTAAACATAGAATTACCATATGACCCAGGAATTCCACTCCTGGGTATGTACCCAAAAGAGCACGAGTATTCAAACAAATATGGATACACAAATGTTTGTAGCAGCACTATCTACAATAGCCCCAAATGGGAAACAACCCAAATGTCCATCAGTAGGTGAACAGATAAACACGATGTGGTATTACAATGGAATATTATCCTGGTATAAAAGGAATAAAGTACTGATATATGCTATAATGTGGACAAACCTCAAAAATATTATGCTAAGTAAAAGAAGCCACACTAGAAAACACATTGCAAAATTCCATTTATGTAAACTATTCAGAGTCAGCAAATCTATGGAGACAGAAAAGTGGATTCGTGGTCGCCAGGGGCTGCGGGTGGAGGGCAATAGGGAGTGACTGCTTAATGGGGATGACATTCCCTTTGGAGGTGATGAAAATATTCTGGAAACAGACAATTGATGCTAGCACAACATTGGGAATGTACTAAATGTCACTGACAGTTTTCTGTTGTGTTGTTGCACCACAATTTTTAAATGAGATTTGTGTTTTTACATCACAGGGAATTAGGGGCTATAAGACTAGAGTCAGAAAGCACAGTTAAGACCATTTAATTCTGGGGAAAACAATAGTAAAATAGTAGTTAGTGGTGGGAGGAAGTTCACAATTGGAAGTAACATTTAGAAGTTATGACAGGGCTTAGTTACTGGGTATGGTGGTGTGTCCCTGTAGTCCCAGCTACTTGGGAGGCTGAAGTGGGAGGATCACTTGAGCCCAGGAAGTCGAGGCTGCAGCGAGCTGTGGTAACGCCACTGAACTCCAGCCTGGGCAACAGAGTGAGATCCTGTCTCTAAAAAAAGAAAAAGAAATGATTTGCTTTTCTCACATCTCTTTTCCCTCTTTAAACTGGCAAGTGTGCATCTACTCTTGGGCAGTGTAGATTTCCACTTATACTTCACTGTGTATCCCAAGCACTCTGGCTTTCTGCTGATGGAGGCAGGGGCTGAGTCCATATGGAAAAACTCGTATCAACCAGTCCAAAAAGCTGGGCTACCCTTTGGGTAACCCTCACCCCATGCTGACACAAACTGAACTTTTCCAGGACTACACATGTTTAGGATTGTAATTTTCAGTGAAAGTTACAATTTTTCCATATGTTTAAAATTCATCTTGCGGGACACAGTCATATCATAATATTGACCAAAGTGCCCCATGATTCACTCTGTGTCAGATCCCACGGTAAGCGCTTTACAGCAGTTAGCCCACAGGACACGCCAACAATCTAGTGGAGAAGGAGAAGTCTTAACGTTTGATCAGCTGAGGAAACTCAAGGTTCAGATACACCCACAGCGAATAAGAGCCAGGGTGGGAGTTGGAGCGTACTTCTGACTCCAAAGCTCGTATTCATCACCTCCTTGTTCCGCTGGGTAGAAGACAGGTTAGACCCACCTGAATTGCAGGAGCAGATTTCTGCTTGATCAGATCCTAATCTCAAATTTTCAGGGGCCCAGAGCTGACCAGGTGTGGTGGCTCATGCCTGTAATCCCAACACTTTGGGAGGCTGAGGTGGAAAGATCACTCGAGCCCAGGAGTTGGAGACCAACCTAGACAACATAGTGAGACCCCGTCTCTACAAATAATAAAAATTTAAAAATTTGGTTGGGTGCGGTGACTCAAGCCTGTAATCCCAACACTTTGGGAGGCTGAGGCAGGTGGATCACCTGAGGTCAGGAGTTCCAGACCAGCCTGGCCAACATGGTGAAACCCCGTGTCTACTAAAAATACAAAAATTAGTCGGATGTGGTGGCGCACATCTGTAGTCCCAGCTACTCGGGAGGCTGAAGCAGGAGAATCACTTGAACCCGGGAGGCAGAGGTTGCAGTGAGCCAAGATTGTGCCACTGCACTCCAGCCTGGGTGACAGAGCAAGACTCCATCTCAAAATAAATGAATAAATAAACACAAATAAATAAATAAGCCAGGAGTGGTGGTGTGCCTGTAGTCTCAGGAGGCTACTCAGGAGACTGAGGTGGGAGGATCGCTGAGCCCAGGAGTTCAAGGCTGCAGTGAGCCATGATCACACCAGTGCACTCCAGCCTGGGCAACATAGCGAGGCCCTATCTCTTAAAAAATTAATAAAAATTTTTAAAAAGGGCCAGAACCCTGTAAGGAATTATCATCTTTTGTTTATTTATTTCTCTTCCCTCACTCCTCTCCCTAAGGTAAACAAGAGCGGAGAGAAAGCCCCATTCAACCTGAAGGCTCTCCAGAGGTTAATAACGTCCCAAGTCAGGGAGCTGCAAACCTGTTCTGTAAAGGACCAGAGAATAAACATTTTAGGCTTTGCTGTCCATGCAGTCTCTGTTGCAACTACCCAATTTTGTCATTGTAGCCGAAAGCAACCACAGACAATGTTACAAGAATGGGTGTGGGTATGTGTCAATAACATTTTATTTACAAAAATAGGCAGCGAGCTGGATTTGACCCATGGGCAGTGGCTAGCCAACCTCTTCTAAACCAAGGGTTTGGGATCATGTTTTGATTTTTTTAAATTTAATTTTCTTTTCTTTTTCTTTTTTTTTTTGTTCTTTTGAGACAGAGTCTCGCTCTGTCCACCAGGCTGGAGTCCAGTGGCGCGATCTTGGCTCACTGCAAGCTCTGCCTCCCGGGTTCACACCATTCTCCTGCCTTAGCCTCCCGAGTAGCTGGGACTACAGGTGCCCACCACCATGCCTGGCTCATTTTTTTGCATTTTTAGTAGAGACGGGGTTTCACTGTGTTAGCCAGGATGGTCTCAATCTCCTGACCTCATGATCCGCCCACCTCAGCCTCCCAAAGTGCTGGATTACAAGCGTGAGCCACCACACCCGGCTTAAAATTTTATTTTTTATTTTCTTAGAGGCAACTTCTCACTCTGTCACCCAGGCTAGAGTGCAGTGGCATGATCACAGCTCACTGCTGCCTTAACTTCTCGGCTCAAGCAATTTTTCCACCTCAGCCTCCTGAGTAGCTGGGACTACAGACACATGCCACCACGCCCAGCTAATTTTAAAACTTTTGTAGAGTTGAGATCTCACTATGTTGTCCAGGCTGGTCTTGAACTCCTGGACTCAAGTGATCCACCTGCCTTGGCCTTCCAAAGTGTTGGGATTACAGGCGTGAGCCACCGTGCATGGAGGGATTTTATTCATCAGTGGTCTGCCTGGTCCTCACTACCAACATTATCCAGAAGCACTGAGTGGTTGCTGAGGAAGTAGCTGTGGGTCGGGGCCGACATCGCAATCCCTGCTTTGCTCCACAGCAGCGTCATGATCATGACTGTCCTGTCATTAGTGATCAGATATCACTGAGGAACCAGCCTGGTTAGAGGCTGCTCACATTATGTTCCAGACAACAGTGTGCAGCCCCTGCCTCCAGGCAAAGGAGAAGAAAGGAAAACCATTCAACAAATTAATTCTTTGGTCCTCAGCAATATACCAGCCAGGACTGTGAATTATTTAAAACTAGAAATTAATTATTCAATGAGAGTTCGCCAGAAGCATTTTGGCCATACAGAGGAAAGCAGGCCAAGCTATTGCCGTGGAATTCAGAGCAACAAAGCAAGTATCCGAGCTTCCTAATGCTGGTCGGGCCTGGGAATGAGCCTGGAGAGTGGGGCACACTCAACCACTGCGTGTTTCCAGAGAGAAAGGGGGTGAATAGAAAAGATAGAAAATTCATCAACTATGTGAGTGTAAATGCCCCTTGCTGTTTGCAGACCAGACTCTGAGTGATCAAGCCTTCATTGTACATTTGGCTTTCCTCTGTATAATGGAGGCTTTGAGAAAATGCAATTTTTATTTTATTTGTTTATTTTTTGGGACAGGTCTCATCCTGTCACCCAGACTGGAATGCAGTGGTTTGAACACGGCTTACTGCAGCCTCAACCTCTGGGCTCAAGCAATATCCTGCCTCAGCCTCCGGAGGTAGTTGGGACTACAGGTGTGCACCACCATGCCTGGCTAATTTTTTCATTTTTGTAGAGACAGGTGTCTTACTTTGTTGCCCAGGCTGGTCTTCAGCTCCTAGCTTCAAGCAATCCTCCCGCCCCAGCCACCCAGAGTGCTGAGATTACAGGCATGAGCCACCATGCCCAGTCAGAAAACGCAATTTTTAGACAAAGCTACATTAAGCACTGGCTTATCTTAATATGGCCTGCTGAACCTTTTCTGATAAGCTGGAAGGAGCAGAAAATGATACCACTGCCCGGTAAACTTTTTTTTTCTTTTTTTTTTTTTTGAGATAGAGACTTGCTCTTGTCTCTCAGGCTGGAGTGCAATGGCATGGCCTCGGCTCACTGCAGCCTCCGCCTTCTGGGTTCAAGCGATTCTCCTGACTCAACCTCCCGAGTAGCTGGGATTACAGGTGCCCGCCACCACATGTGGCTAATTTTTTGTATTTTTTAGTAGAGACGGGGTTTCACTATGTTGACCAGGCTGGTCTCGAACTCCTGATCGCAGGTGATCTGCCCGCCTCGGCCTCCAAAAGTGCTGGGATTACAGACTGAGCCACTGCACCCAGCCCCGGGAAAGTTTTTGCAGAGCACATCTATGAACTTATTCAATGAATCTCTTTGATGATTTCCTTAGGAGTCAATGTTTTCTAACAAATTTTTAAAAACTTTTCATTTGAAATAATTATAGACTCATAGAAGTTGCAAAAAATCGTACAGAGAAGCCTCCTGTCCTGTGCCCATCACCCAACTTCCTGCAATGGTGGTATCATAACCATAGGGCATTTCGAACCCAGGAAATCAACAAAGGCTTAATACAATTAGTCTACAGACATCATATGGATTTCACGTCTTTTCATACACTCATGATATGCATATGTCTTTGTGTACAATTTTATGAAATGACACTGCAGATACAGATTCATATAATCCCCCACCACTATCAAGACACAGAACCAATCCCAGCACTTTGGGAGGCTGAAGCAGGTGGATCACTTGAGGTCAGGAGTTTGAGACCAGCCTGGCCAACATGGTGAAAACCCGTCTCTACTAAAAATACAAAAATTAGTTGGGCGTGGTGGCATGCAACTGTAGTCCCAGCCACTCGGGAGACTGAGGCAGGAGAATCACTTGAACCCAGGAGGCGGAGGTTGCAGTGACCTGAGATCCCACCACTGAACTCCAGCCTGGGCAACAGAGCAAGACTCCGTCTCAAAAAAAAGGACATAGAACCATCTTATAACCACAAGGGAACCTCCCATGTCACCTCTTATGGTCCCACACTCCTTGTCTTTTCCCAACCCAGACAATCAACGATCTGTTTTCCATCTCTATAATTTTGTTATTTCAGGATGTTTATAAATTGACTCATAAAATATATGACCTTTGAGGAGACTGGCTTTTTATACTCAGTGTAATTCCCTGGCGATTCATCAAGTTGTACGTAAAAATAAATAGTATGTTTCTTTTTCACGCTGCAATGTACCATCATTTGCCCATGGAAGGACATCAGCGCTGGTGGCATTTTTTGCTATTAAAACTTTGGCTGCTATGGACATTCATGGGCAGGAGTTCATGTTAACCTAAGTGTTCATTTCTGTACTATAAATGCCCAAGTGTGACTTCCGGGTCACAGTGCTGTTTTCCAGGTTTCCAAAGAAGTTGTAACTAACTTTTAACAGTTTTTTTATCCCTCTATTTCAGTTCCAGAGAAAACTATATTTGCACACCTACTATTTGGGATTCTGATGAGATGTATCAGCAGCCTCAAAAATCTTGGAACACCTTGACTTAAGTGATAGAACATTAAGCAATTCATTTATTCTACACAGAAATCCTGGATTAGAAATAATAGGTGATTGGTGCAAGAAAGAGAGAGAAAGAGCGAGTGAGCAAGAGAGAGAGAACTTCTAAGAGATATTTGTCAAGAGTCAAAGAAGTCCAGAAAACAATGTGAGCTTTCATTTGGCAGAGCTCTGGTGAGCAAGAATTTCCCAAGCAGGCATGGATAAGGTGTGACTGGATGCCTTTATTTATGGGATTTCTTTGCAGTGCCTGCTGGAACTCAGAATCACTAATGAGAACCAACATTTGTATAGACAGCAGTGTTTCCTGTCCAATCTCTTTATGTTGGCCTCAGATCTGAGACTTGTGGCTTGGGCTGTGGCATCTGTTAAGACTGGCCAAAGTGCGTGGCTCACTCCCTCCCAGCTCCTCTCTCTCATGACCTTAGTCACATTTGCTTGGGTTGTTTCGCTTTTTGTTTTTCTTAGAGACAGGGTCTCTCCTGTTGCCCAGGCTGGAGTGCAGTGGTGTGGTCATAGCTCGCTGCAGCCTCCAAACTCCTGGGCTCAAGGGATCCTCCCTGCCTCAGACTTCTGAGTAGCTGGAACTACAGGTATGCACCACCACACCAGTAATGCACACCACACACGTAATTTTGTATGTGTATTTTTTGCAGAGACGGGGTCTCGCTATGTTGCCCAGGCTGGTCTCAAACTCCTGGACTCAAGTGATCCTCCCACCTTGGCCTTCCAAAGTGCTGGATTACAGGCGAGTCACTGCACCAGCCTTGCTTGGGTTCTTTTGACATCAACTCTTCCTTCATGATGAGTAGGGGGAAAAAGTGCGGGTACTGCCTTCAAGGTTAATTTGGCACTATGTTTTGATTCATTGTGTTTTCATTGCCTGCAGTAGAAATTTAGCAACGATTTTTACACACCAGGGGGAAAACAATGCTGAGTAAGAAAGTGTGCTTTAATGACTTGCTTCTTGCTAGCAAGAAATATTGTGTCCCATGCTCCTGGAGGCAGGAGGAAGATTATCCTGGTCTGTGTAATTGCTGTGTGCAGCTCCCCAGCAAGAAGTCTGGTGAGGAGCAGGACAGGGCGCAGCAGAAACAACACTCACCACATTCTCCATTTCCCCACCGAATGGGCAGAAACGTATCGAGGGCCCTGTTTTCAGTGCCCACAGGCACCATTTCATTTTTTCTCTCAAATGCAGAGAACAGAACTCTGTTTTGATTATGCTGTAGCCCATGTACAAGAAAGTCACTGTTAGGCCAGGCACGGTGGTTCACACCTGTAATCCCAGCACTTTGGGAGGCCGAGGAGGGTGGATCACAAGGTCAGGAGTTCAAGACCAGCCTGGCCAAGATGGTGAAACCCCATCTCTACTAAAGATATAAAAGTTAGCCGGGCATGGTGGCGGGCGCCTGTAATCCCAGCTACTCAGGAGGCTGAGGCAGAGAATTGCTTGAACCCAGGAGGCAAAGGTTGCAGTGAGCCAAGATCGCATCACTGCATTCCAGCCTGGGTGACAGAGCAAGACAGACAGAAAGAAAGAAAGAAAGAAGAGAGAAAGAGAGAAAGGAGGAGAAGAGAGAGGGAGGGAGGTAGGCGGGAGGGGAGGGAGCGGAGGAAGGGAGGGAGGGAGGGAGGGAGAGAGAGAGAGAGAAAGAAACAAGAAAGAAAGAAAGGAAAGAAAGAGAAAGAGAGAAGAGAGAAGAGAGAGGGAGGGAGGGAGGAGGAAGGGAGGGAGGGAGGGAGGGAGGGAGGAAAGGAAGGAAGGAAGGAAGGAAGGAAGGAAGGAAGGAAAGAAAGAGGAAGGAAAGAAGGAAGGAAGGGTCTGGGTGCAGTGGTTCACGCCTATAATCCTAGCACTTTGGGAGGCCAAGGTGGACGGATCACAAGGTCAGGAGATAGAGACCATCTGGCTAACACGGTGAAACCCTGTCTCTACTAAAATACAAAAAAAATTAGCTGGGTGTGGTGGTGGGAGCCTGTAATCCCAGCTGCTCGGAAGACTGAGGCAGGAGAATGGCGTGAACCCAGGAGATGGAGCTTGCAGTGAGCCGAGACGTGCCACTGCACTCCAGCCTGGGCAACAGAGTGAGACTCTGCCTCAAAAAAAAAAAAAAAAGAAAGTCACTGTTACACAGTAGGTGTTCAATAAATATTTGTGGAATGCATTCTGCAGTCATTTGACAACAACAAAAAATATAATGATCTCACAGATCTTTGTCACTCTGCCATTCACCTTATCAGTGCGGTGAAATGGTTATGAGCACAGAACGGAGGGATGAAACTAGCTGGGTCCAAAGACATCTCTATCACATACTAGCTGCTTAGGCTCTTGCACTATAACTTCCTAACAGCAAATCAGGGATATGAACAGGACCTTCCCTACTGGGTTAAATGGATCCCTTCCAAAAATATGTTACATCCAAGTCCCAACCCCCAGTACCTATGAATGTACCTTTATTTGCCAAAAAGGGTCTTGCCAATAGAATGAAATGCAGGTGATGTTGTACTGGATTAGAGTGGGCCCTCATCATATGGCTGGTATCCTTATAAGAAGAAGGAAATTTGGACACAGAAAAGAGGAGCCAGACATACACACAGGGAGTGAAGACAGAGACAGAGATGTAAGCTATGCTGTCACAGGCCAAGGAATGCCCAGAAGCGTCAGAACATAGGAAGAGGCAAGGAAGGGTTCTGCACAGAGTGTGGCCCTGGATTTTGGACTTCTATCCTCCAGAATTGAGAGAAAATAAGTTTTTGGTTTGTGATAATGTTACAGCAGTCACAAGAAATGAACACGCAGTCCTCGTGGGATTATTGCGAGGATGGAATTCACTGCTATTATGTCCAGCTGAGCAGACCCTGTTGCCACCCCCAACTCCCATCTCCCCCCTCAACGC
The DNA here is from genome assembly GCF_009764315.1 of Trachypithecus francoisi. NCBI lineage: Eukaryota > Metazoa > Chordata > Mammalia > Primates > Cercopithecidae > Trachypithecus > Trachypithecus francoisi. The sequence continues at coordinate 126,188,287 of NW_022681471.1, read as the reverse complement.
TGCTCCCCAGGCCGGCAGGACCCTGACTGTACTCAGGGGCCCACTCCGTCTCATCATGGGTCAAAGGATGCCAAGTCAACCCGCAGCTCAACGTGGTCCCAGTCACTCATAACAATCCCATTTCCTTTGCTTATGATGACTTAAACGTGAGCCCATGACTCAGTTCTGATATTGAAGCTGGGAAGGGATGTTGGCTGGGGGGCTTCTGGAAAAAGCCTCCTGTCTATTAAGAAGAAAACAGAAAAAAACATAGTCCCTCTTCTGTCCTGGGACTTAACAATGTCTGGATGCAACAACCAGAACAGCTTTGGAAATCTGGCACCATGCAGGGAGCCCGCCCAGAAAGCAGAGCCAAGCCACAAAGAAGGGCAGATAGGAGAGATGGAAAGGGTCTGGATCCTTGATTGGCACCATTGGTGGTGCCTACACCCACCTTCCTCTAGGCTTACAAGAGTAGAGCTGCCATATGTATCTAAACCACAGCATAGTGCTCTAGTTATAGAAAAGTACCATTGTTCAAGCCAGTATGGATTGGGTTTCTGTCATTAACACTCAAAAGCATCCTACGTGATACAAAAATCATTCACACAAAAATGGAACAATGATACAAAATGACACAATACATGGTCCAGAGTAAAAGTCAGTGCTTTAAAAAAAATGACAAGCCAAACAGGGCACAGTGGCTCATGCCTGTAATCCCAGCACTCTGAGGGGCCGAGGAGGGAGGATCACCTGAGTTCAGGAGTTCAAGACAAGCCTGGCCAACATGGCAAAACCCCGTCTCTACTAAAAATACAAAAATTAGCCAGGCGTGGTGATGTGCGCCTGTAATCCCAGCTACTCGGGAAGCTGAGGCAGGAGAATCACTTGAACCCGGGAGGCGGAGGTTGCAGTGAGCAGAGATCAAGCCATTGCACTCCAGCCTGGGAGACAAGAGCAAAACTCCGTCTCAATAATAGTAATAATAATAATAGCGGCCGGGCGCGGTGGCTCAAGCCTGTAATCCCAGCACTTTGGGAGGCCGAGACGGGCGGATCACGAGGTCAGGAGATCGAGACCATCCTGGCTAACACGGTGAAACCCCGTCTCTACTAAAAAATACAAAAAAAAACTAGCCGGGCGACGAGGCGGGCGCCTGTAGTCCCAGCTACTCGGGAGGCTGAGACAGGAGAATGGCGTGAACCCGGGAGGCGGAGCTTGCAGTGAGCTGAGAGCCGGCCACTGCACTCCAGCCTGGGCGGCAGAGCAAGACTCCGTCTCAAAAAAAAAAAAAAATTATAATAGCAAGCCAGTCATGATGGCTCACACCTGTAATCCCAGAGCTTTGGGAGGCCAAGGTGGAGGATCACTTGAGTCCAAGAGTTCCAGACCAACCTGCACAACCTAGTGAGACCCTGTCTCTATAAAAAAAATTTAAAATAGCCAGATGTGGTGGTGTGCACTTGTAGGCCCAGCTGCAGGGAAGGCTGAGGCAGGAGGATTGCTTGAGCCTGGCAGGTCAAGGCTGCAGTGAGCTATGTTCACCCCATCACACTCTAGCCTGGGCAACAGAGTGAGACCCTGTCTCTAAAAAAAGTAAAATAAATAAAAACAATAACAGGCAAAGATCCCAGATGGTAGACATTAAGATAGTGCCCACCACATGGAGGCAAGCCAAGTACTGGGCAGATGGGGAGAGAGCCGTGGAGTAGAATCAAGATGTTCTTGTTGCACACAGTTTCTCTCTGTTTCCCTTTAATAACATTTGGTTTCAAATGCCACTCCATCTCAGCCATGTTATGGGTGCTGTGGGGTATTAGCGAAAGGTCCATGCTTCTATTGTTGGCCAGAGTGTCACTTAGGCCTTGTGGATGGGGCAACAGTATCCAGTGAAAAATCCCCAAGGGGAAGGTAAAGCCAATGATACAAACCCAGGAACATATTGGCAATATCTGAGAACAGTTTAAAGCTTATACTCCTCTGCTCCAACTATCCTTCTTTGAGAATCCTCCTGCAGTAATTCCTATGTGCAAAATAACACATATGTAGAGACATTCATTATGCCATTGTTTGAGTAACAAAAGGCAAGAAATAAAGGAAATGTCCACCAATAAGGGACCGGGTGAGCTGAGCAGTGCAATGCAGCAGCTATAGAGTGAAAACCCCTTATATGCACTGATACCAAACCCTCGCCAAACTTATTCTAATAGGCAGAAAACAGTTATGCAATAAAAACAAAACAGTGCTGCTGGGCATGGTGGAGTACGCCTGTGGTCCCAGCTATCAGGAGGCTGAGGTGGGAGAATCGCTTGAACCCAGGGGTTCTGGGCTGTTGCATGCTATGCCAATCAAGTGTCTGCACTAAGTTTGGTACCAACATGGTGATTTTGGCCTGATGCAGTGGCTCACGCCTGTAATCCCAGCACTTTAGGAGGCAAAGGCACACAGATCACCTGAGGTCAGGAGTTCGTGACCAGTCAGTCAACATGGCAAAACCCCATCTCTACAAAAAATAGAAAAATTAGCCTGATGTGGTGGCAGGTGCCTGTAATCACAGCTACTTAGGAGGCTGAGGCAGGAGAATCACTTGAACTCAGGAGGTGGAGGTTGCAGTGAGCTGACATGGTGCCACTGAACTCCAGCCTGGGAGACAAGAGTGAAACTCCAACTCAAAAAATAAATAAATAAAAGATAGATAGAGAAAGAGCGACTGCCGGGAGCAGGGAATCATCAGGTTTCCTAAGGAGGGGTGAACTGCCCCAGGATGGAAATGAAACAGATCAAAACTCCTGTGTTGATCAATAGTGGGAGAGTACCTATGAATAAACACTGCACTCCAGCCTGGGCAACATAGTGAGACCCTAGCTCTAAAAATGTTAATTAATAATAATAATGAAAGGATTATGCATAACAATAAAATTCAGAAAGATTTTTGAAAGCGGTGATATGATTATCAGCAAAAGCATTTACATTGGGAAAAGGGTAGGACTGCAAACTTAAGATTTTAGTCATTGTTCTCCTGAGATGGAAAAGGCTGTGATTCTTCATCTGAAGAGTCTTATCTTGGGTACTACTTGCCATAAATGACGACTATTGAAATTTGAGGAGGAGCGAACTGAATTACATTGGTCTACATGAACTGAGGCAGGTTAGATTGAAAGGATTGTTGACAAAACGAAAAATTAAAAAGGGCAGAGAGAGTAGTGGTTCAGTGAAAAGGCTACAACAGCAAGGACGACACTTGGGAACCAGAGCAGCACCTGATGAACTGTAAGGAATACATCCACGACTTCAACAGACACCACACGGAAAGGCAGAAAGAGCACACTGACCAGAACAAACAGTTCCACGCCCAACAATGCTAGGAAACAAATCTCCAGATCCACAAACAGCAGCTTTTCTAAGACCTCTCCTAAGGCACCAGTGATTGGGAGAGGCCACGAATCCAAAAGCAGCCAGCTGTTTGCTGCCAGCCAGCAGTTCAGGAAGAACACAGCTCCGTCTCTCTGCAGCCAGACAAAAATGGACCTAGTGAAATCAGGTATCAAGATCCTCATGTCTAAGAGCCCCATTAAGCAGGATGCACTGGATGGCTTTCAGAGCGAGAGCCCCAAAAAAACTGGACTACGAAGACAAGGGTCAGGAGGAATCGTAGTGCTCAAAGTGGCAGTGGAAAAGCCAGACAAAGCTTTATTGGGCCCTGGTGCTGAGCAGGCCAGGATGGGGAGCAAGCTTGGATACACCTGCTAGTGCCTCAGGTGCATGGCCCCGTGACTGCAGCCATGGCCACAGGCCTAGTTGCTAACAGGAAAGGTACATCTACATTCATGGATGCATTAACAGCCAGTGGGACAACCAACATACAGACATCTGATACAAGAGTGAGTGTCAGCAAAAGGAAATTTATTGACAACAGAAGAGAACAGCCTTTTAACAAACGATTGCATTTCAGTGTGAAACAAACAGAAAGTGCCTACATATACAGAGTAATTGTGCTCGGGACACAAGACGGCCTCACCACATCTTCTTATTCACTAGATAAACAGGGAATAACTCAGTACATACAGCTGTAATGAAAAAAGTCTACCAGCTCTGAGAACGGCCACTGCCGATTACAGCAAACTTGTACTGTTCAGCACCTTTAACAGCGTCTTCTGTTGTGGACTTGACTTTGTTAATTTTATACGGTGTTAGACAGATGACAGAAAAAGAGAAAGGAGTGAAATGGTAGAAGCTAACAGAAACTTCGTGAATAATCTATGGCCATACCACTCTGAAAGAGAGAAAAAAAGAAAGGGTTAAATAGGAAGAAGCTAACAGAAACTTCGTGAAAAATCCATGGCCATATCACCCAGAACTCGCTGAGTCTCTTCAGATATCAGAAGCTAAGCAGGATCGGCCCTGTTTAGGGCTTCGACATAAGAAACTTTGTGAATACTATTATGGAGATGAAACAGCCTGTTACTGAAGTGAAAAAACTTACCAAAAACATCGTGAATAATCTACGACCATGCGACCTTGAACGTGACGGAAAAAGAGAAGGCATTAAAATGGCAGACACTACTAGAACATAGTGAATAATCGGCAGCAACACCACTGCGAACGCTCCCAATCTCGTCTGCTCTGTGAACTACAGAGTAGAGAAGATAAGGCCAGGTCGGGCCTGCTCCGTACGTGGATTGCGGGAACGTTGTAAATGCAATCACGCGACTTAAGCCGCCTATAAAGAAGGGGTCAATGGTTCAGACATTCGACAAAGACCATCTGTATTACCTGCTTGTGATATGGTTTGCCTTAATGAAAACACGTGGTTTCCAACACCCTCTAATACCTCCACACAGATTCCAGATAGCTGATCCAGCATTACATTTCCCCAGATAATGGGACGACCAGCTGCAAGCGAGAGGCTGCTCAGTGGGTTTCAGCTCATCACACAGGAGGCATTTGGCAACGGCCTTTTCTACCAGGTGTTTGGGTCTGGACCTTCACTCAGGAGACTGGTGACTCAGATTAAGAAGCTAACTTCATATAACGCAGTAGTGCTGAAAGAATGTAAATCCTTGGTGTGCAGCAATATGAAGAATGTTCTGAAACAGGCCAGTGAGAGACGTGTGAAGTACTGAAGAAAATCTGGGCGCTGCCCAAGAGTTGGCCTCCATGTGAAAGCATTTACACAGGAACATGAATGAGTGTCCAGTGTCAGGCTGCCCACCGTCCACACCGGGGTCTGGCTGAGAAGAACATCGCTAGTTGCAGTTGGCCTTATCCATTCTCACACCCTGAAACAAGCTCACTGGTAGCTTATGCTTGGAAGCAGGACTGGGAACATTCATGCTATTATTCGGGGTACTGACTCCAGAAACTACAGCAAACTTGCACTGCACAGGGCCATTGGTAGGGTCTTCTGTTGCGGACTTGACCTGATTTAGATTTTACGACAGCTGACAGAGGACAGAAAGAGACCAAGCAATAAAACGGCAGAACCTACCACAAATGTCGTGTATAATCTACAGCCGTACCTCCGTGAATGCTCCCAATCTCGTCTGGTCTCTGAAGTACAGAGTAGATGAGATGAGGCCCAGGGTCGGGCCTGCTCTGTACTTGGACGGGAGGAACATGGTGAATGGACTCAGTCAGCTTAAGCTGCCTATTCAGAAGCAGTCAATGGTCCAGACAATCGACGAGGAGCATCCATAATTCCCCTTTGTGATATGGGTCTGGCAAATGAAGAGGCTTGGTTTCCAACACCTTCTTCCACCCCAGACAGATTCCAGATAGCTGATCCAGCATTAGATTTCCCAAGACGATGGGACGACCAGCCGCAAGTGAGAGGCTGCTCAGTGGGTTTCAGCTCATCACACAGGAGGCATTTGGCAACGGCCTTTTCTACCAGGTATTTGGGTCCCGGACCTTCACTCAGGAGGCTGGTGGCTCAGATAAGAAGCTTATCTCACATAACGCAGTAGTGCCGAAAGAATGTAAATCCTTGGTGTGCAGGAATATGAAGAATGATCTGAAACAGGCCAGTGAGAGAAAGTGTGAAGTACTGAGGAAAATCTGGGCTCTGCCCAAGAGATGGACTCCATGTGAAAGCATTTACACAGGAACATGAATGAGTGTCCAGTGTCAAGCTGCCCACCGTCCACACCGGGGTCTGGCTGAGAAGAACACCGCTAGTTGCAGTTCGCCTTATCCACTCTCACACCCTGAAACAAGCTCACTGGTAGCTTATGCTTGGAAGCAGGACTGAGAACATTCATGCTATTTATTCAGGGTACTGACTCCAGAAAGTACAGCAAGCTTGTACAGCTCAGCGCCACTGGTAGGGTCTTCTGTTGCAGACGTGACCTGATTTATTTTTTACGACAGCTGACAGAGGACAGAAAGAGAGCAAGCAATAAAATGGCAGAAGTTACCACAAACGTCGTGTATCGTCTACAGCCGTACCACCGCAATGCTCCCAATCTCGTCTGGTCTCTGAAGTTAAGAGCAGACGAGCTGAGGCCCAGGGTCCGGCCTGCTCCGTACTTGGACGGGAGGAACGTCGTTAATGCAATCAGTCAGCTTAAGCTGCCTATTAAGAAGCAGTCAATGGTCCAGACGATCGACTAGGAGCATCCATACTTCCACTTTGTGATATGGGTTGGGCAATGAAAGGCTTGGTTTCAAACACCCTTACTACCTCCAGACAGATTCTGATAGCTGATCCAGCATTACATTTTGAAGATGATGGCACGACCAGCTGCAAGTGAGTGGCTTGCTCAGTGGGTTTCAGCTCATCACACAGGAGGTATTTGAGAACGGCCTTGTCTCCCAGGGTTTGGGTTCTGGACCTTCCACTCAGGAAACTGGTGGCTCAGATGAGAGCAACATGTCTTTCAATAAGCCAGTAGTGCTGAAAGCATTGCAAAGCCTTGCTGTGCTACAATCCGAAGCTGATCTGAAACGGGCCAGTGAGAGAACCTGTGAAGTACGTGCAGGAAAATCTGGGGCTCTGCCGGTGAGTTGGACCTCTGTGTGAAAGCATTAAACACAGGACACATGAATGACTGTCCAGTGTCAGGCTGCCCACTCGTCCACACCAGGGTCTGGCTGAGAAGAACACCACTAGTCCCACTTGTCCTTATCCATTCTCACACCCGGAAACAAGCAAAGTGATAGCTTATGCTTGGAAGCAGGCCTGGGAAATTCACGTTATGCGGGCGTACTGACTCCAAAAAGTACAGCAACTTGTATAGCTCAGCACCACTGGTAGGGTCTTCTGTTGCAGACGTGACCTGATTTATTTTTTACGACAGCTGACAGAAGACAGAAAGAGAGCAAGCAATAAAATGGCAGAAGTTACCAGAAACGTCATGTATCATCTACAGCCGTACCACCGGGAATGCTTCCAATCTCGTCTGGTCTCTGAAGTTAAGAGCAGACGAGCTGAGGCCCAGGGTCCTGCCTGCTCCGTACATGGACGGGAGAAACGTCGTGAATGCAATCAGTCAGCTTAAGCTGCCTATTACGAAGCAGTCAATGGTCCAGACGATCGACTAGGAGCATCCATACTTCCACTTTGTGATATGGGTTGGGCAAATGAAAAGGCTTGGTTTCAAACACCCTCTACTACCTCCAGACAGATTCCTGATAGCTGATCCAGCATTACATTTCTGAAGATGATGGCACGACCAGCTGCAAGTGAGTGCTTGCTCAGTGGGTTTCAGCTCATCACACAGGAGGCATTTGAGAACGGCCTTGTCTCCCAGGTGTTTGGGTTCTGGACCTTCACTCAGGAAACTGGTGGCTCAGATGAAGCAACGTCTCATATAAGCCAGTAGTGCTGAAAGCATGCAAAGCCTTGCTATGCTGCAATACGAAGAATGATCTGAAACAGGCCAGTGAGAGAACGTGTGAAGTACTGAGGAAAATCTGGGGCTCTGCCCGAGAGTTGGACTCTTTCTGAAAGCATTTAAACAGGAACATGAATGACTGTCCAGTGTCAGGCTGCCCACCGTCCACACCAGGGTCTGGCTGAGAAGAACACCACTAGTCCCAGTTGTCCTTATCCATTCTCACACCCTGAAACAAGCAAAGTGGTAGCTTATGCTTGGAAGCAGGACTGGGAATATTCACGTTATTCGGGGTACTGACTCCAAAAAGTACAGCAAGCTTGTACAGCTCAGCGCCACTGGTAGGGTCTTCTGTTGCAGACGTGACCTGATTTATTTTTTACGACAGCTGACAGAGGACACAAAGAGAGCAAGCAATAAAATGGCAGAAGTTACCACAAACGTCGTGTATCGTCTACAGCCGTACCACCGGGAATGCTCCCAATCTCGTCTGGTCTCTGAAGTTAAGAGCAGACGAGCTGAGGCCCAGGGTCCGGCCTGCTCCGTACTTGGACGGGAGGAACGCTTGATGCAATCAGTCAGCTTAAGCTGCCTATTAAGAAGCAGTCAATGGTCCAGACGATCGACTAGGAGCATCCATACTTCCACTTTGTGATATGGGTTGGGCAAATGAAAAGGCTTGGTTTCAAACACCCTCTACTACCTCCAGACAGATTCCTGATAGCTGATCCAGCATTACATTTCTGAAGATGATGGCACGACCAGCTGCAAGTGAGTGCTTGCTCAGTGGGTTTCAGCTCATCACACAGGAGGCATTTGAGAACGGCCTTGTCTCCCAGGTGTTTGGGTTCTGGACCTTCACTCAGGAAACTGGTGGCTCAGATGAAGCAACATGTCTCATATAAGCCAGTAGTGCTGAAAGCATGCAAAGCCTTGCTGTGCTGCAATACGAAGAATGATCTGAAACAGGCCAGTGAGAGAACCTGTGAAGTACGGAGGAAAATCTGGGGCTCTGCCCGTGAGTTGGACTCTGTGTGAAAGCATTTAAACAGGAACATGAATGACTGTCCAGTGTCAGCTGCCCACCCCACACCAGGGTCTGCTGAGAAGAACACCACTAGTCCCAGTTGTCCTTATCCATTCTCACACCCCACAACAAGCAAATGGTAGCTTATGCTTGGAAGCAGGACTGGGAATATTCACGTTATTCGGGGTACTGACTCCAAAAAGTACAGCCAGCTTGTACAGCTCAGCGCCACTGGTAGGGTCTTCTGTTGCAGACGTGACCTGATTTATTTTTAACGACACAGCTGACGAGGACAGAAAGAGAGCTCGCAATAAAATGGCAGAAGTTACCACAAACGTCGTGTATCATCTACAGCCGTACCACCGGGAATGCTCCCAATCTCGTCTGGTCTCTGAAGTTAAGAGCAGACGAGCTGAGGCCCAGGGTCCGGCCTGCTCCGTACTTGGACGGGAGGAACGTCGTGAATGCAATCAGTCAGCTTAAGCTGCCTATTAGAAGCAGTCAATGGTCCAGACGATCGACTAGGAGCATCCATACTTCCACTTTGTGATATGGGTTGGGCAAATGAAAAGGCTTGGTTTCAAACACCCTCTACTACCTCCAGACAGATTCCTGATAGCTGATCCAGCATTACATTTCTGAAGATGATGGCACGACCAGCTGCAAGTGAGTGCTTGCTCAGTGGGTTTCAGCTCATCACACAGGAGGCATTGAGAACGGCCTTGTCTCCCAGGTGTTGGGTTCTGGACCTTCACTCAGGAAACTGGTGGCTCAGATGAAGCAACATGTCTCATATAAGCCAGTAGTGCTGAAAGCATGCAAAGCCTTGCTGTGCTGCAATACGCAAAGAATGATCTGAAACAGGCGAGAGAGATGTGAAGTGAAGTACGGAGGAAAATCTGGGGCTCTGCCGGTGAGTTGGACTCTGTGTGAAAGCATTTAAACAGGAACATGAATGACTGTCCAGTGTCAGGCTGCCCACCGTCCACACCAGGGTCTGGCTGAGAAGAACACCACTAGTCCCAGTTGTCCTTATCCATTCTCACACCCTGAAACAAGCAAAGTGGTAGCTTATGCTTGGAAGCAGGACTGGGAATATTCACGTTATTCGGGGTACTGACTCCAAAAAGTACAGCAAGCTTGTACAGCTCAGCGCCACTGGTAGGGTCTTCTGTTGCAGACGTGACCTGAATTATTTTTTACGACAGCTGACAGAGGACACAAAGAGAGCAAGCAATAAAATGGCAGAAGTTACCACAAACGTCGTGTATCATCTACAGCCGTACCACCGGGAATGCTCCCAATCTCGTCTGGTCTCTGAAGTTAAGAGCAGACGAGCTGAGGCCCAGGGTCCGGCCTGCTCCGTACTTGGACGGGAGGAACGTCGTGAATGCAATCAGTCAGCTTAAGCTGCCTATTAAGAAGCAGTCAATGGTCCAGACGATCGACTAGGAGCATCCATACTTCCACTTTGTGATATGGGTTGGGCAAATGAAAAGGCTTGGTTTCAAACACCCTCTACTACCTCCAGACAGATTCCTGATAGCTGATCCAGCATTACATTTCTGAAGATGATGGCACGACCAGCTGCAAGTGAGTGCTTGCTCAGTGGGTTTCAGCTCATCACACAGGAGGCATTTGAGAACGGCCTTGTCTCCCAGGTGTTTGGGTTCTGGACCTTCACTCAGGAAACTGGTGGCTCAGATGAAGCAACATGTCTCATATAAGCCAGTAGTGCTGAAAGCATGCAAAGCCTTGCTGTGCTGCAATACGAAGAATGATCTGAAACAGGCCAGTGAGAGAACGTGTGAAGTACTGAGGAAAATCTGGGGCTCTGCCCGAGAGTTGGACTCTTTCTGAAAGCATTTAAACAGGAACATGAATGACTGTCCAGTGTCAGGCTGCCCACCGTCCACACCAGGGTCTGGCTGAGAAGAACACCACTAGTCCCAGTTGTCCTTATCCATTCTCACACCCTGAAACAAGCAAAGTGGTAGCTTATGCTTGGAAGCAGGACTGGGAATATTCACGTTATTCGGGGTACTGACTCCAAAAAGTACAGCAAGCTTGTACAGCTCAGCGCCACTGGTAGGGTCTTCTGTTGCAGACGTGACCTGATTTATTTTTTACGACAGCTGACAGAGGACACAAAGAGAGCAAGCAATAAAATGGCAGAAGTTACCACAAACGTCGTGTATCATCTACAGCCGTACCACCGGGAATGCTCCCAATCTCGTCTGGTCTCTGAAGTTAAGAGCAGACGAGCTGAGGCCCAGGGTCCAGCCTGCTCCGTACTTGCACGGGAGGAACGTCGTGAATGCAATCAGTCAGCTTAAGCTGCCTATTAAGAAGCAGTCAATGGTCCAGACGATCGACTAGGAGCATCCATACTTCCACTTTGTGATATGGGTTGGGCAAATGAAAAGGCTTGGTTTCAAACACCCTCTACTACCTCCAGACAGATTCCTGATAGCTGATCCAGCATTACGTTTCTGAAGATGATGGCACGACCAGCTGCAAGTGAGTGCTTGCTCAGTGGGTTTCAGCTCATCACACAGGAGGCATTTGAGAACGGCCTTGTCTCCCAGGTGTTTGGGTTCGGGACCTTCACTCAGGAAACTGGTGGCTCAGATGAAGCAACATGTCTCATATAAGCCAGTAGTGCTGAAAGCATGCAAAGCCTTGCTATGCTGCAATACGAAGAATGATCTGAAACAGGCCAGTGAGAGAACGTGTGAAGTACTGAGGAAAATCTGGGGCTCTGCCCGAGAGTTGGACTCTGTGTGAAAGCATTTAAACAGGAACATGAATGACTGTCCAGTGTCAGGCTGCCCACCGTCCACACCAGGGTCTGGCTGAGAAGAACACCACTAGTCCCAGTTGTCCTTATCCATTCTCACACCCTGAAACAAGCAAAGTGGTAGCTTATGCTTGGAAGCAGGACTGGGAATATTCACGTTATTCGGGGTACTGACTCCAAAAAGTACAGCAAGCTTGTACAGCTCAGCGCCACTGGTAGGGTCTTCTGTTGCAGACGTGACCTGATTTATTTTTTACGACAGCTGACAGAGGACACAAAGAGAGCAAGCAATAAAATGGCAGAAGTTACCACAAACGTCGTGTATCGTCTACAGCCGTACCACCGCAATGCTCCCAATCTCGTCTGGTCTCTGAAGTTAAGAGCAGACGAGCTGAGGCCCAGGGTCCGGCCTACTCCGTACTTGGACGGGAGGAACGTCGTGAATGCAATCAGTCAGCTTAAGCTGCCTATTAAGAAGCAGTCAATGGTCCAGACGATCGACTAGGAGCATCCATACTTCCACTTTGTGATATGGGTTGGGCAAATGAAAAGGCTTGGTTTCAAACACCTCTACTACCTCCAGACAGATTCCTGATAGCTGATCCAGCATTACATTTCTGAAGATGATGGCACGACCAGCTGCAAGTGAGTGCTTGCTCAGTGGGTTTCAGCTCATCACACAGGAGGCATTTGAGAACGGCTTGTCTCCCAGGTGTTTGGGTTCTGGACCTTCACTCAGGAAACTGGTGGCTCAGATGAAGCAACATGTCTCATATAAGCCAGTAGTGCTGAAAGCATGCAAAGCCTTGCTATGCTGCAATACGAAGAATGATCTGAAACAGGCCAGTGAGAGAACGTGTGAAGTACTGAGGAAAATCTGGGGCTCTGCCCGAGAGTTGGACTCTTTCTGAAAGAATTTAAACAGGAACATGAATGACTGTCCAGTGTCAGGCTGCCCACCGTCCACACCAGGGTCTGGCTGAGAAGAACACCACTAGTCCCAGTTGTCCTTATCCATTCTCACACCCTGAAACAAGCAAAGTGGTAGCTTATGCTTGGAAGCAGGACTGGGAATATTCACGTTATTCGGGGTACTGACTCCAAAAAGTACAGCAAGCTTGTACAGCTCAGCGCCACTGGTAGGGTCTTCTGTTGCAGACGTGACCTGATTTATTTTTTACGACAGCTGACAGAGGACACAAAGAGAGCACGCAATAAAATGGCAGAAGTTACCACAAACGTCGTGTATCGTCTACAGCCGTACCACCGCAATGCTCCCAATCTCGTCTGGTCTCTGAAGTTAAGAGCAGATGAGCTGAGGCCCAGGGTCCGGCCTGCTCCGTACTTGGACGGGAGGAACGTCGTGAATGCAATCAGTCAGCTTAAGCTGCCTATTAAGAAGCAGGCAATGGTCCAGACGATCGACTAGGAGCATCCATACTTCCACTTTGTGATATGGGTTGGGCAAATGAAAAGGCTTGGTTTCAAACACCCTCTACTACCTCCAGACAGATTCCTGATAGCTGATCCAGCATTACATTTCTGAAGATGATGGCACGACCAGCTGCAAGTGAGTGCTTGCTCAGTGGGTTTCAGCTCATCACACAGGAGGCATTTGAGAACGGCCTTGTCTCCCAGGTGTTTGGGTTCTGGACCTTCACTCAGGAAACTGGTGGCTCAGATGAAGCAACATGTCTCATATAAGCCAGTAGTGCTGAAAGCATGCAAAACCTTGCTGTGCTGCAATAGGAAAAATGATCTGAAACAGGCCAGTGAGAGAACGTGTGAAGTACTGAGGAAAATCTGGGGCTCTGCCCGAGAGTTGGACTCTGTGTGAAAGCATTTAAACAGGAACATGAATGACTGTCCAGTGTCAGGCTGCCCACCGTCCACACCAGGGTCTGGCTGAGAAAAACTCCACTAGTCCCAGTTGTCCTTATCCATTCTCACACCCTGAAACAAGCAAAGTGGTAGTTTATGCTTGGAAGCAGGACTGGGAATATTCACGTTATTCGGGGTACTGACTCCAAAAAGTACAGCAAGCTTGTACAGCTCAGCGCCACTGGTAGGGTCTTCTGTTGCAGACGTGACCTGATTTATTTTTTACGACAGCTGACAGAGGACACAAAGAGAGCAAGCAATAAAATGGCAGAAGTTACCAGAAACGTCGTGTATCATCTACAGCCGTACCACCGGGAATGCTCCCAATCTCGTCTGGTCTCTGAAGTACAGAGTAGATGAGATGAGGCCCAAGGTCGGGCCTGCTCCGTACTTGGATGGGAGGAATACCATGAATGCAATCAGTCAGCTTAAGCTGCCTATTAAGAAGCAGTCAATGGTCCAGACAATCGACTAGAAGCATCCATATTTCCACTTTACGATATGGGTTGGGCAATTGAAAAGGCTTGGTTTCAAACACCCTCTACTACCTCCAGAGAGATTCCAGATAGCTGAAATAGCATTACATTTCCGAAGATGATGGGATGACCAGCTGCAAGTTAGAGGCTGCTCAGTGGGTTTCAGCTTATCACACAGGAGGCATTTGGCAACGGCCTTTTTTCCCAGGTGTTTGTGTCCTGGACCTTCACTCAGGAGACGTGTGGCCCAGATTAAGATGTTTGTCTCATATAAGCCAGTGGTGCTGAACAACGCAAAGCCTTGCTGTGCTGCAATATGAAGAATGGTCTGAAACAGGCCAGTGAGACAACGTGAGAAGTACTGAAGAAAATCTAGGGCTCTGCCCAAGAGTTGGACTCCACATGAAAGCATTGACACAGCTAGATGAACGAGTGTCCAGTGTCAGGCTGCCCATCGTCCACAGTGCGTATGGACTGAGAAGAACACCATTGGTTCCAGTTGCCCTTCTCCATTGTCACACCCTGAAAGAAGCTCACGGTAGCTTATGTTTGGAAGCAGGACTGGGAACATTCACGCTATTTATTCAGGGTACTGACTCCAGAAAGTACAGCAAGCTTGTACTGCTCAGCGCCATTGGAAGGGTTTTCTGTTGTGGACTTGACCTAATTTATTTTTTACGACAGCTGACAGGACAGAATGAGAGCAAGCAATAAAATGGCAGAAGCTACCACAAACGTCGTGTATACTCTACAGCCGTAGCACCGGGAATGCTCCCAATCTCGTCTGGTCTCTGATGTACAGAGTAGATGAGATGAGGCCCAAAGTCGGGCCTGCTCCCTACTTGGATGGGAGGAATACCAGGAATACCATGAATGCAATCAGTCAGCTAAAGCTGCCTATTAAGAAGCAGTCAATGGTCCAGACAATCGACTAGGAGCACCCATATTTCTACTTTGCGATATGGGTTGGGCAAATGAAAAGGCTTGGTTTCCAACAACCTCTACTACCTCCAGACAGATTCCAGAAAGCTGAAATAGCATTACATTTCCGAAGATCATGGGACGACCAGCTGCAAGTGAGAGGCTGCTCAGTGGGTTTAAGCTCATCGCACAGGAGGCATTTGGCACCGGCCTTTTCTCCCAGGTGTTTGTACCCTGGACCTTCACTCAGGACACGGGTGGCTCAGATTAAGAAGCTTGTCCCATATTACCCAGTAGTGCTGAAAGAATGCAAATCCTTGCTGTGCTGCAATATGAAGAATGATCTGAAACAGGCCAGTGAGAGAATGTGTGAGGTACTGAAGAAAATCTGGGGCTCTGCCCAAGAGTTGGACTCCACGTCAAAGCCTTTACACAGGAACACGAACGAGTGTCCAATGTCAGGCTGCTCACCGTCCACCGCGCATTCAGACTGAGAAGAACACCATTGGTTCCAGTTGTCCTTCTCCATTGTCACACCCTGAAAGAAGCTCACCGGTAGCTTATGTTTGGAAGCAGGACTGGGAACTTTCACGCTATTTATTCAGGGTACTGACTCCAGAAAGTACAGCAAGCTTGTACTGCTCAGCGCCATTGCAAGGGTCTTCTGTTGTGGACTTGACCTAATTTATTTTTTACGACAGCTGACAGGACAGAAAGAGAGCAAGCAATAAAATGGCAGAAGCTACCACAAACGTCGTGCATAATCTACAGCTGTACCACCGGGAATCCTCCCAATCTCGTCTGGTCTCTGAAGTACAGAGTAGACGAGATGAGGCCCAAGGTCGGGCCTGCTCCATACTTGGATGAGAAGAATACCATGAATGCAATCAGTCAGCTAAAGCTGCCTTTTAAGAAGTAGTCAATGGTCCAGGCAATCGACTAGGAGCATCCGTATTTCCACTTTGCGATATGGGTTGGGCAAATGAAAAGGCTTGTTTCCAACAGCCTCTACTACCTCCAGACAGATTCCAGATAGCTGAAATAGCATTACATTTCCGAAGATGATGGGATGACCAGCTGCAAGTGACAGGCTGCTCAGTGGGTTTCAGCTCATCACGCAGGAGGCATTTGAGAACGGCCTTGTCTCCCAGGTGTTTGGGTTCTGGACCTTCACTCAGGAAACTGGTGGCTTAGATTAAGAAACCTGTCTCATATAAGCCAGTAGTGCTGAAAGAATGCAAAGCCTTACTGTGCTGCACTATGAAGAATGATCTGAAACAGGCCAGTGAGAGAACGTGTGAAGTACTGAAGAAAATCTGGCGCTCTGCCCGCGAGTTGGACTCTATGTGAAAGCATTTACACAGCAAGATGAACGAGTGTTCAGTGTCAGGCTGCCCATCGTCCACAGTGCGTTCGGCCTGAGAAGTACACCATTGGTTCCAGTTGTCCTTATCCATTGTCACACCCTGAAACAAGCTGACTGGTAGCTTATGCTTGGAAGCAGGACTGAGAACATTCACGCTATTTATTCGGGGTACTGACTCCAGAAAGTACAGCAAGCTGTACTGCTCAACGCCATTGGAAGGGTCTTGTGTTGTGGACTTGATCTAATTTATTTTTTATGACAGCTGACAGGACAGAAAGAGAGCAAGCAATAAAATGGCAGAAGCTACCACAAACGTCGTATATAAACTATAGCCGTACCACCATGAATGCTCCCAATCTCGTGTGGTCTCTGAAGTACAGAGTAGATGAGATGAGTCCCAGGGTCGGGGCTGCTCCGTACTTGAATGGGAGGAACATCGTGAATGCAATCAGTCAGCTAAAGCTGCCTATTAAGAAGCAGTCAATGGTCCAGACAATCGACTAGGAGCATCCCTATTTCCCCTTTGTGATATGAGTTGGGCAAATGAAAAGGCTTGTTTTGCAACACCCTCTACTACCTCCAGACAGCTTCCAGATAGCTGATGTAGCATTACATTTGAGAAGATGATGGGACGACCAGCTTCAAGTGAGAGGCTGCTCAGGGGTTTCAGCTCATCGCACAGGAGGCATTTGGCAACGGCCTCTTCTCCCAGGTGTTTGGGTTCTGACCTTCACTCAGGATCTGTGGCTCAGATTAAGAAACTTGTCTCATATAAGCCCGTAGTGCTGAAAAAATCCAAAGCCTTGGTGTGCTGCAATATGAAGAATGATCTCAAGCAGGCCAGTGAGAGAACTTGTGAAGTACTCAAAAAAATCTGGGGCTTTCCCCAAGCGTTGGACTCCATGTGGAAGCATTTACACAGGAAGATGAATGAGTGTCCAGTGTCAAGGTGCCCACCGTCCACACTGCATTCGGACTGAGAAGAACACCATTGGTTCCAGTTGTCCTTATCCATTCTCACACCCTGAAACAATTTCCCTGGTAGCTTTCGTGCGGAAGCTGAACTGAGAAAATCCACTCTGTTTACTATCGAGTAGTTTGAAAGTACTCTAGCTTTCAAATAAAATAAAATGAAATGGAATGAAATAAAATAAAATAAAATTAAATAAAATAAAATAGTACTATGCTTATTTGTCTAAGCATCAGTACTTTATACTTATATAGACACAGTGTAAAAGTATAATGATGAGCTGCAGAATGCTCTTAGAACTCTAATTTCTGTTGTCTTTGGCTAGTTTCGTATAAAACCAGAGGTGTGTTTTATTGATTTTGGTGACAGAAAAATCTTGAAGAATGTTGTTTTCCTCATTTTTCTTTCTAGAACAGAGACTCTAAAGGGGTACTAGCCCACCTCCCCTTCCCTGGCCTACACAGAGATACAGAGTGATCTGAGGCATTGGCTTTTTCTCCAGGTAGGCACAGACACCTGAGATTCAGAAATTCCAAATCAAAGTAAGACTTAGCTTCTAGGAGAAATACTTCTGATGAAAATTCACTGAGGAGCGTACTCCTAACCAGACATATGTTTAAGAGTCATGCTGAGATATCTTTTGTTTCCCTTCTTTTTTTAATACATCCAGTTCTTACCCAGTTAATATAAGAAGCCAATATCTCTAGAAGAAAGCTTGCTTTGCAGTATTAGTGAATCACTGAATAGCTTAAGTTTGAATATCTAATTTACAAGTTATTCTTTAGCGGGTTTTAAACAGTTTTTTGACCCTTTTGAAAAGTAACTACATCATGCTTCTTGTTGCTGAGTGAGAAATGCTACTTTATATACGTTTTGGTTTTCTTTTTGCAGATATGATTGATGTATGACAGCAAAACAAAGTATTTTTTTGTTATATAGTGTAATTTTTGGTTCACTTAGAGTACATTTTATTTAATAAGTTAAAATTCTTTTGGTACCCTATTAATGCAAAATCTCCTTTGCAAACAAAAAAGAACTACCTTATATTCTTCATTGAATGTTCTTGGTCTGTGCTTTTATGTTTATATAATTAGTGTTCAGTATGGCGTCCAAGTTTCCCTGCATGGATCGACACGTGCATTCCTTCCAGGAGGCGGTACTGACTCAGATCCACACCTTCCTTCTAGTTAGGCTTCTGAGTTTGCAATCATATTGAATGTATGATGAGCAAAATAAAATCAAAACCTTCTTTTTGTACATTTTTGAAGTATATACTTAGAATGACCACCTCCCTGGCCACATGAAGAGCTGTACAGTGTGTAAATCCGCCTTTACCTTGGATTGAGTCATACAGTGTGTTTGCATCTGTGGGACCTACCTTTTCACTCATTAGTTTGAACTATATATCAACTGTACAATCTGTAAAGTTTTTATAGAATAAATATTCACCTGTGAAAACTAGTTAAATAAAACTAATATTTCTTACCCATGCACAACCAAAAAGCATTCCACAATGAGCATGACAAAAAGTCCCTCTTCAGAAAGATGCTTCTGCAGTAGAAGGTGGCTACATTAATGCAAGACATGGCCAGTCTGACCCTAACTTGTTTGGATGCTTCTGCTACATTTTCAAATGACTTCAGTCAGTGGTTCCCACAAATGCAATATTTGCCAGACAAGATGTGTTGCATTTCTGTGGCTTTTCATTTATTAAACAATTGTTTCCTCCTCCCAGGGTAATAGCCTCCAATCTCCCCACTTTTCAAAACATTATTGACAATTCTTCTACCATATGTGACACTGTGTTTCAATTCTTGTATCATTATTTCCTAGGCCACAATTGGTTCTGCTATGACAATCTCCAGGGTAAAGAATTCAATTGTACAAGGTTATGGAGCTTGCAAATGAAGGAGACAGAGAGAGGAGAGAGAGAAAAAAAAAAAAAGGGTGGAGGAGGGAAGGAGGGGACAAGACGGGGAGAAAGAGAAACTACAAATGGGACCTAATTCTAGCATTAAAAATGGTGGTTCTAAAAAATCCACCACACGGTCAGAACCCAGCTTTTTACCTTGGTTCACATCCATACAGAAAAGATGTTTGTTTTTTTTTCCTAGTGAATTCGTGGCAAATACTGTCAGTTGTGAAATACAAGATGGGGAACTCTTTCTCTGAAAATGTAGCTGGGGGAAAAATGATGCAATTAGGTGGAGAAATAGCTGCCTTGAAGAACAAGTTTCCTTGAGTTGATGAAACACTAAAGGAGAGAAGAGGTCCCCTTGCATGTCTTCCCCAACTCTGTGTTTATTTGCTGATTCAAACTGATTCCCGTTAAAATATGCATGCCAGCATTTCATTTTCAACAAATGCTACTCCAAGTATTCATTAGCGTCTTATCCACTGTCTCTAAAATAATCTACGGTGACCTGAATAGTTGTGGAATGACAGGAGAAAGATTGCAGGAGGAGACGTGCATGGGGGGCCCCGAGGGAAGGCACAGCTTGCTGGCTCTGTGGTAAGGGGTGAGTATCTGGCATCAGCCCCTCAGCAGAGAGGGCAGGACTGAGTGTAGCAAGCAGCTCACAGAAAATGCATCAACTCATTGAAATGTCACCAGAATTGAATTGAAATGTCACCGAAGAAGCTCATGGGGGGAGAAATTGCCATGTACTTTAAAAAATAATTATTATTAATCCAACTAAAGTATGTACATAATGAATCAAAGGTACTAGCAATCCTTGCTCCATCTTTCCTCACCCCCATTCCACCCCAGGAACAACAACTTTCATTCCATTCTGTTCCTTCTAGAATTTTCCTCTATATTTCCAAATAATTTGCGTATACTGGTTACTTCTCAATTTATAATTTTAGTCATTTTATCAACTTTGTATGATACGGGAGGGTTTTTCTGGCCTAACTACCCCAGTTGCCTTCACCATCCCTCAATTTAGATACTATCAGTTAAAAAAAAGTTAATAGTCTTTTTTTTTTTTTTTTTTAAAGACAGGGTCTCGCTCATTTCCCAGGCTGAAGTACAGTGCACAATCACGGCTCACTGCAGCTTCAACCTCCTGGGCTCAAGGATCCTCCCACTCAGCCTCCCAAGTAGCTAGACTAAGACACACTCCACTACACTCAGCTAATTTTTAAAACTTTGTAGAGAAGGGGTCTCACTTTGTGCCAATTTGGTCTGGAACTCCTGGCCTCAAGCAATCCTCACCCTAGGCCTCCCAAAGCACTAGGATTACAGGCATGAACCACCACGCCTGGCTCCTAATAAGAGTCTTTCGATTATTATAGCTTCATATGCTCTCTGTTGATCCATGTGGCAAACTATGACTGCATTTCCTTTCGTGTACAACTCTGAGTATTTTCTGGGATTAATAACTGTCTCATGTAATTGCTTAGTTTTCTAGAGATGTTCTCTGATTTTTTTCCAAATGCTTTCCAATGCCTCGTGATGCTTTCCCAAATGCTCACACACATTAAATAACCTCACTCGCCCATGTCTCCACCCAAACACTGCCACTGAGAGCCATGTGCCTCCTGCTCTGCGATATACTAGTTTAGCTTTAAACTCAGCCACGGCTAGTGTCCTAAAATACCCAACCTCTTTCCAGCATGGGATCTTGTGTCTGGTTTCCTTGTTCTGCCTCCCTTCTTGGTTTACTATTTTGTGTTGCTAAAATACTATTCTCTAGTAGCCTCCTGCAGAGACATGCACATGAGAGATATATTTTCATCCTTGCAAGTTTAACAACCTGTTAACTTTGCCCTCGTCACTCTGCCTGAGTGAGTGCTCTCTGCACTGCACCTTCCTCAGAAATTTACTATTGCTCCACTTCCCCCGCAGTATTAGCCCTAAGGAACCTGCCGCCTTTGAACTGTCAGGTGTGGCCTGTTTTCCTCTGTAGAAACTTTTAGCCTAGTGCTGACCAAAGCCAATTGCAATTTTCTTTCTTTCTTTTTTTAACTTAAAATTTGTCTTTAATTTCCACGTTTCCCAACTTATTTTTTCTTTGGGTGTGTGTGTGATGTAGGATCCACTCTGTTACCCAGGCTGGAGTGCAGTGATGCAATCACGGCTCACTGCAGCCTCCACCTCCCGGGTTCAAGTGATCCTCCCACCTCAGTCTCCTGGGTAGTGGGGACTACAGGTGCATGCCATCACATCTAGCTAATTAAAAAAGAATTTTTGTTGTTGTTGTTGCCCAGGCTGGTCTGAAATTCCTGGGCTCAAGTGATCCTTTCCGATCAGTCTCTCAAAGTGCGGGGATTACAGGCGTGAGCCACCGCACCCGTCCTCAATTTTTCTTTTTTTTTTTTTTAGACGGAGTCTCACTCTGTCACCCAGGCTGGAGTGCAATGGTGCAATCTCAGCTCACTGCAAACTCCGCCTCCCGGGTTCATGCCATTCTCTGCTCAGCCTCCCAAGTAGCTGGGACTATAGGCGCCTGCCACCACGCCCAGCTAATTCTTTGTATTTTTTAGTAGAGAAGGTGTTTCACCGTGTTAGCCAGGATGGTCTCGATCTCCTGACCTCGTGATCCGCCTGCCTCAGCCTCCCAAAGTGCTGGGATTACAGGCGTGAGCCACTGCGCCAGGCTCCGTCCTCAATTTTCTAATAGACATAATTTAAATGGTAAAAAGAAGTGAATTAGTTTTAATAATGCATTTTATTTAATCCAGTATATCAAAAATGCTATCATTTCAAGCTGTAATCAATATCAAAATTTTCAGCGAGACATTTTACTACGCCTTGCTATCGTGAGTGTATTTTACAGCTGCTGCATGCCTGTGCAGTTCTAGAGCCTTCTGTCCATCCCTGGTGCTCTGAGGTCCCCACAGTGGTCCTCATTGGCATTTAATCTCTGTGCTTGTGCTTGTGCTGTGTCCCTCCAGAATCTTTCCAGAATCATGCCTCCTATGCCGTCATTGCTAAAGTCCCCCTCTGGGACCAGAGCTCCTCCTGGTGAGGCCACGGCTTCTGAACGCCATGGGCATTTGGGGTTCCCGCACACCTTGTTGCACCTAAAGCTGCAAGAGTCCTGGTGCTCAAGTGCTCAAGCGCAGAGGAGGGACTTAAAGACTGCAGCCAGCCAACCTTCCCAGCAGGTGTCGGTCACTCCGGGTCATGTCACTGCTGAGGATTTCTGTTCCCCAGGGCATGGCCTGAGATTCTTGGAATCCTGCAGGATTTCTTAGGGTTTCAACATTTCCTGCTAAAGAACCAACAATTCCTGGAAGGGGCGACACTTCAGCCTTTATTGAGCAATGTGCAGGAAGAAACTCGTGGGCCGGGCGCAGTGGCATGCCTGTAATCCCAGCACTTTGGGAGGCCTAGGCGGGAGGACTGCTTGAGCCCTTAGCGTATGAGACCAGCGTGGGCAACATAGTGAGACCCTGTCTCTACAAAATACAAATAAATAAGAAGACTGGCTTACAGCCAGCAGAGAGAAGACCTTGCCTCACTGGGCCTCAGGCGTGGGGAACTGGGCTCAGGCAGGGAGAGGGATTGGAGAGACAGAGGGTGAGGAGGGAGGAATACAGGGCACACCTTGTCTCTTTCCCATGTCGCTGAAGACATCAAGGACTCTCTCTCTCTCTCTTTCTGTCTCTCTCTCTCTCCTCACACCCCTCCTTCCCTTCATCCCCCTCTCCCACCAACGTCTCTCTCCTCCAGGTTCCCAGGAGCTTAAGGAGAATATAATCCCTTTACGTCCACTTAAGAGGCAAAAGATTCCTCCCTCATATTTGTCATCTTAAAACAACAGCCAAGAGCATGCCCTCTGTGCATCTGTCAAATAGCGTCTGCCATCAGCTGGACACTTCCACACCCTTCTACAAGAATGACCTCATTGATCCCCATAACAAGCCTAAGAAGACATTGTTTCTGTCCCTATTTTACAGATGAGGAAACTGAGGCCCAGGGAAGGTCGGGGGTAGCCCGGGTGTGTCCCTGGGGGTGGCTCCAAACTTCATGCTCTCACCATGAGTGGCAGCTTCCTGTCTCTGTGGGGTGCCTACACAATTGGAGGCAGAGTCAGACATGTTTGGGTGTTTTGCCATGAAATGGTTTACTCTGAAAATAAAGAAAGCCTGTGGGTGTTGGAGTGAATTTTGCAGAGTGGATTTAAATCCAGACTTTTGCAGAGTGGATTTAAACCAGAGATTGAGAGCAAGTTCTTAGTTCTAAATGATCCTGCCAGCTTCCATCCTGACCAGAAATGAAAGGCTGGTGCTGAGACCGGCCCCTAGCCCCCTGCTGCAATCACCCTGAGTCTGGTTCCCTTCACTCACCCCGACCCTGCCAGGAACCCCAGGGAAAGTCAGCCAAAGGCAGGAGAACATATCTAACCTCTGTCTGGTAAACACCTTCGAATGTGAAACTCCCACTTAACTATGTTGCCATTACATTTAGTCCATCCTGTTTTTCAACTGTGAACACATTTTATGTTTTCCTTCCTGCCTTATTCAACTTTCCTGCTTTCAGGGTTTGAATTTCAAACCCGTGCAAGTTTTTTGCTAGGTGTCAGTAAGCTCATAATTAATGAGATCTAAGGAATTTGGACTCCACTAATTTGCATTAGGGGATGGTTTTGACAGAAGCTGGCAATATCGAACCTTTGCTGCACGAAGAAAAGGCTTGCTAATCATTTCAATGGCGTAAACATGGCAGGTCATGGAGCCATGCGATTGTTTACATACACGTAAACAGTTCGTGCTGTTTTCTACTTGCTCTTTTTACACGATATCTGCTCTTCAGTTTTCAGGACTCTCAGTGTAGCTACCTCATCCTTGGGTAACTTGAGTGTCCTTTTGCTTTTTGCTTTGCTGTTACATTTGCATTTGACCTGTCATTGTGTCCCAGAAAGCATCTTGTAGGCCACACCAACATGAGAATGGGTAAATATGTCCTGTTTTCGTCTCTTAAAACCCTACGCGTCTGGCATTTCAGAAGCTCTGCGATGTTAGATCCTTTATGCAACAACCAACCCTAGGTGGAGAGACTGCTAAAACAGGAAAAAGGTTTTCTGAATCAAGGAGCAAAACCTTGCTGTGAATTTCCTAAAGATGGCACAGACAAGATAAATACAGACTCCCAACTTGGAAACAGGGACATTTGAGGCAAAGCCTCCAGCGCTAGGAATACATATTCCAGTCAGAGGAAAAGAACTGGTAATTGCCAATCTGTACATGAGCTGTGAGGGGAGTCCCCATGCAATGACACTGCAATTACCTTTGAACTAACTGGCAGGAAATAAACAAATACAGGAATGTGGCTTTAGAGTTTTAGTATAATGTTTCAATAACCATCTATGAATAATTAGCTGATTCGGGACAGGTGTTTTCAAAAGTGTATTAAAATATAGCTCTGATCAATTAATTGGCACAAATTCTCCTTCAACAAAGCTAATGAATTGTTTTTCATGCATTAGTAAATATTACATAACTAGAAATGTGTTTTCCCTTATTGTGGTGCTGATGCGGTGCATGCATCCAAAAATGTGACCTTGAATATTCCAGATATATTCTTGGATTCTAGCATAGTAATTAGTATCTCATTTTATGGGTTTTTTTTTTCCTCCAAGCTTCCCCCAAAAAGTGCTATACTAATTAGGAATTATTCTCGTTTGTTCATTAAAGCAAGCCCTCAAAAGATATCCTTAAGATGATGATTTATTAACCTAAACCAGATTATTATATGTTCCCAGCTTAATAAAAGTACAATTGGGCCAGGCGCATTGGCTCACACCTATAATCCCAACACTCTGAGAGGCCGAGGAGGGTGGATTGCTCAAGCCCAGGAGTTGGGGACCAGCCTGGGGAACATAGCAAAACCCCACCTCTACTAAAAAAAAAAAAAATTAGCCAAGCATGGTAGAGCACCTGTAGTCCCAACTACTCAGGAGACTGAGGTGGGAGGATTGCCTGAGTCCAGGAGTTCGAGACCAGCATGGGCAACATAGCAAGACCCCCCATCTCTTCAAAAAAATTTAAAAATTAGGCCAGGCCCAGTGGCTCATTCCTGTAATCCCAGCACTTTGGGAGGCTGAGGTAGACAGATTACTTGAGGACAGGAGTTTGAGACTCCTCAAGGCTGTGGTGAGCTGTGATTGCACCACTGCACTCCAGCCTGGGTGACACAGCAAGACCCTGTCTCAAAACAAACAAACAAACAAACAAAACTACAATTGTTCTTTAAATATTTTATTTATTTATTTATTGAGACAGGGTCTTGCTCTGTCACCCAGGCTGGAGTGCAGTGGTGCAATCACAGCTCACTGCAGCCTCAACCTCCCAGGACCTAGAGATCCTCCACCTCAGCCTCCTGTATAGGTAAGACTACAGCTATGTGCCACCACACTCAGCTAATTATTTATTTATTTGTAGATACGGGGTCTTGCTATGTTGCCCATGCTGTTCTCGAACTCCTGGGCTCAAGCAACCCTCCTGCTTCAGCCTCCCAAAGCGTTGGTATTACAGGTATGAGCCATCACACCCAGTCATTCTCTATTTTTCTGAATTTTTGTATTGTGGTAAAATATATATAACATAAAAATTGCCCTTTTGGCCATTTCTAAATGTTCAGTTCATGATGTTATCACATTCATGATGTTGTACAATTATCACCACCATCTGTCTCCAGAACTTTCTCCTTTTCCCAAACTGAAACTCTGTCCCCGTGAAGCAATAACTCCTCATGCCTTCCTCCCCCCAGCCTCTGGTAACCTCTAATGCATTTTCTGTCTCTGATTCTGCCCATTCTAGATATTTCATAGAAGTGCAATCTTACACTATCTGTCCTTTTGGTCTGGCTTATTTCACCTAACCCAATACTTTCAAAGTTCATCCATGTTGCAATATGACTCAGAACTTCATTCTTTTTTAAGGTTGAATAATATTCCATTGTATGGATGTGCCACCTTTTGTTTATCCATTCACTTGGGCTGCCTCTACCTTTTGGCTATGGTAAACGACCCTGCAATGAACACTGGTGTGTAAGTATGTGCTTGGGTTCTTGCGTTCAATTCCTGCAGTGTATACCTCAAAGACAAATTGCTGGATCACTTGGTAATTCATGTTTAACGCCTTGAGGAACTGCCCAGCTCTTTCAGCAGCTGCTGCACTGTGTTACATAGCAATTGACCACGTGCGAGTGTTCCGATTTCTCCACATCCTCACCAATACTTGTTATTTTTGTTGGTTGTTTGGTTGGTTGTTTAATTTTAGCCATCCTAGTAGGAGTGGAGCAACACTCACTCTTGATGGAAACACCCTGAAGACCTAATTTGGGTGCTGCAGAACAGGGGGACTGAGTGATTAGGAAGCAAAAGAAGCCTCTGGGAAGGAGGAGTAGAGAAGTGAGGGGTGGGAAGAAAAATGACATGGGACAGGGATCATAAGCTGTGTACTGGGTTTATGTTATCATTAGCCTTTCCAGAATATGGCGGCCTGGCCTATATCCCTCAACCAGGGTCTATATACCAACAGGAAGAAATGCACATGTGGATCTCTTTCACCTTACAATGATCTGAGTAGAGCAAGATAACTCAAAGGGAAAAAGGCTATTTTCTGCTTAACTGACATTACTATCTGATGAGCCTAGTCTCTGAGCAACACAGGGGGCCATAAATTCACTGGAATACTGTTCCTACAATCTTGTTCAACCTGTAGCCAGAAACATCCAATGTAAAAAAAAAAAAAAAATGGGGTAGTATACTGCATAGCATGTTGTGTATCAGATGTAGTCACCATCGAGGATATTTACCTAGTGGTCTTTTTCCTTTGTTACTACAATAGACAATTAAATGATAAACAATTTTATATCTTTAAGACATATAAATAGAAAAAAATTTAAGGGGATTTGGGTGTTTTTCATTATCTTTGTGTGTCTATGATAAAAAACACATAACTGGGCCAGGCATAGTGGCTCATGCCTATATTTCCAGCACTTGAGAGGCCGATCTGGGAAGATGGCTTGAGCTCAGGAGTTAGAGACAAGCCTAGGCAACATAGGGAGATCCCATCTCTACAAAACAACTTAAAATTAGCTGAGCATGATGATGCTACTTGTAGTCCCAGCTACTTGGGAGCCTGAGGTGGGAGGACTGCTTGAGTCCAGGAGTTCAAGACCAGGGCAACATGGCAAAACTCCATCTTTACAAAAACTACAAAATTAGTCAGGTATGGTGGCAGAGGCCTGGAATCTAAGCTACTCAGGAGGCTGAGGTGAGAGGATCGCTTGAGCCCAGGAGGCTAAGGCTGCAGTGAGCTGTGATCGTGCCACTGCTCTCTAGCCTGGACAGAACAAAACACTGTCTTAAACAAACAAAAGTCACCCAGGGGGTAAATATCAGAGCCTGATCTTTAAAAAAATATATTGTGTGGTTGAAATGTTAAAAACCAACCACACCAAGTGTTGGTGAGGATGTGGGGAAACTGGAAATCTCATACACAGTTAGTACAAATGTAAAATGATACAACCATTTTATTGTTTTTTTTTTTATCACTTCACAAAGTTTGTTTCTGAAAGAGTTAAACATATATCTATAATAGGATTCAGCCTTTCCAGTTCTAGATACTTATCCAAGAGAAATAGCATAGTTCCATACAAAAACTGATAAGCAAATGCTCATAGCAGTTCTATTTGTAATAGCTAAAAACTGTAAAAACCATAAACAATCCAAATGTCCATCAGTAGATGAATAGAGAAAGAAACCATAATGCAACATACCATGGAACACTACTCAGCAATAAAAAGGAATCAATGACTGATACATGAAACAGCATGAATGAATCTCAAAATTATCACCCTTAGTGAAAGAAAAAATCCAGACAAAAAGAATACAGACTGTCTAATTCCATTCATATAAACTCAAGATAATGTGGCAGGAAGCAGACCAGTGGTTACTTGGGAAGAGAAGAATGGAGAAGGGCTGGAGGGAGGAGTTACAAAGGGTTTGAGGAATGTTTAGAAGTGATGAGAACAGTAATGGACAGAATCATGGTACCCCAAAGACTTCCATGTCCTAATCCCCAGAACCTGTGAATATGTTACTTTACATGGCAAAGGGGAGTTAAGGATGTAGATGGAATAAGGTTGCTAGCCAGCTGACTTTAAGATTATCTTAAATTATCTGGCTGGGCCAATGTAATGACAAAAGTCCTTAAAAATGGAAGAAGGAGACAGAAGCATTCAGAGTTAGAAGGAAGTATGACTACGGAAGAATGGTGTCTTGGTGAATATTGAGTTACTGTAACAGAATACCTGAGGCTAGGTAGTTTATAAAGAAAAGAGTTTTATTTGGCTCATGATTCTGTGGCTGGAAATTCCAAAATTGGGCAACTGCATCTGGTGAGGGCCTCAGTCTGCTTCCACTCATGGCGGAAAACAGAAAGAGAGTGGGTGTGTGCAAAGAGACCCCATAGTGAGAAAGGAAGCAGGAGAGAAACCGAGGAAGCCAGACTCTCTTTAACAATCTGCTCTCTCGGAGATCGAGACCATCCTGGCTAACATGGTGAAACCCTGTCTCTACTAAAAAATACAAAAAACTAGCCAGGTGAGGTGGCAGGCGCCTGTAGGCCCAGCTACTCGGGAGGCTGAGGCAGGAGAATGGCGTGAACCCGGGAGGCGGAGCTTGCAGTGAGCTGAGATCCGGCCACTGCACTCCAGCCTGGGCGACAGAGCGAGACTCCATCTCAAAAAAGTAAAACAAAACAAAAAAAACACCTGCTCTCTCAGGAACTAATCCATTCCATTCCAGTGAGAGCAAGAACTCACTCACCCCTGAGGGACAGCATAATCTAATCTATTATGAGGGATCTTCCCCCATGCCTAAACACCTCCCACTAGCCCCCACCTCCCACACAGCCACATTGAAGATCAACTCACAACATAATTTTGGGCTGGGACAAAGCATGTGCAAACCATAGCAAATGATCAGAGAGATGCAACCCTGCTGGTTTTGAAGATGGAGGAAGGAGCCATGAGCCAAGGAATACAAGAAACCTCTTGCAGCTGGAAAAGGCAAGGAAATAGATTCTCCCCTGAAGTCTCCAGAAAGGAGTACAGCCTGCTGATATCTGATTTTGGCCCTCCAAGACCCCTTGCAGACTTCTGACCTTCAGAACTGTAAGATGACAAAATTGTGTCATTTCAGCTGGGTGTGGTGGGACGCACATGTAATCCTAGCTACTTGGGAGGCTTGCTTAAGGCCAGGAGTTTAAGACCAACCTGGACAACATATCAAGACTATCTCTTCAAAAATAAATAGGCCGGGCGTGGTGGCTTACGCCTATAATCCCAGCACTTTGGGAGGCCAAGGTGGGCAGATCACTTGAGGTCAGGAGTTCGAGACCAGCCTAGCCAACATAGTGAAACCCCATCTCTACTAAAAAACAAAAATTAGCAGGGTGTGGTGGTGGGCACCTGTAATCCCAGCTACTTGGGAGGCTGAGGCAGGAGAATCAGTTGGACCTGGGAGGCAGAGGCTGCAGTGAGCCGAGATCGCACCACTACACTCCAGCCTGGGTGACAAAGTAAGATTCTGTCTAAATAAATAAACAAATATAAAAATAAAAATAAAAACAATTAGCCAAACATGGTGGTGCACACCTGAGCCCAGGAATTTGAGGCTGTAGTGATTTCAGGGCGAGTGACAGAGCAAGGCACTGTCTTAAAAAAATAATAATAAAATAAAATAAAATAAAATTATGTTGTTTTAAGCCACTAAGTTTGTGGTAGTTTGTTATAGCAGTCATAGGGAACTTATACTGCTCCACTCATATTTCTAATGTGGTGATGGTTTCACAGATATATACATATGGCAAAACTTATCAAATTATAATTGTCCATATGCATGGTTTATTTTATGTCAATGGATATCTCATTAAAGCTGTTTTATTTTTATTTTTTATTTTTATTTTTATTTTTGAGACAGAGTCTCATTCTGTCACCCAGGCTGAAGTACAGTGGCACGATCTTGGCTCACTCAGCTCACCTCCGCCTCCCGGGTTCGGCTCATTGCAACCTCAGCGTCCCGAGTAACTAGGATTACAGGCATGTGCAACCACTCCCAGCTGATTTTTGTATTTTTAGTAGTGACGGGATTTCACCCTGTTGGCCAGGGTGGTCTCAAACTCCTGGCCTCAAGAGATCCGCCTGCCTTGGCCTCACAAAGTGTTGGGATTACAGGTGTAAGCCATCAAGCCTGGTCTCAATAAAACTGTTTAAAAAACACTTTTCGTGGCCAGGTGCAGTGGTTCACGCCTGTAATCCCAGCACTTTGGGAGGCCAAGGCGGGTGGATCACCTGAGGTCAGGAATTCGAGACCAGCCTGGTGGTCTCCAACATGGTGAAACCCTGTCTCTATTTAAAATACAACAAACTTAGATAGGCGTGGTGGTGGCGCCTGTAATCCAGCTACTTGGGAGGCTGGCAGAAGAATTGCTTGAACCGGAGAGGCAGAAGTTGCAGTGAGCCAAGATTGCGCCACTGCACGCTAGTCTGGCCAACAGTCTCACTCTGTCACCCAGGCTGGAGTGTGGTGGCATGATCTCAGCTCACTGCAACCTCTGCCTCCCAGGTTCAAGCGATTCTCCTGCCTCAGCCTCCCAAGTAGCTGGGACTACAGGCACGTGCCACCATGCCTGGCTAATTTTGTCTCCATAAAAAAAAAAAAAAAAAAAACCACTTTTTGCAAAACAGATCTTTGTGATTTCTTTTTTCAATTATCACATGCAGAAATACATAAGAAAATCACCCATGTCAATTCAATGGACATTATGAACAGCATGCATTACATATCACTATATCTCTCATAAGTCTATAAGCTTTACTGTCACTTGTACCTGAGGGATATTATAGGCTGGCTCGATATGTTTGACATTGGATTACTTATAAGAAATTAATCCAGCTTAATACATAATATTCATCTGTAATTTTTCTCTCTTCTTTGTATTAAAATAACCAAGTTATCAAATTATATCACAAACTGAACTAAAAATTATCATAAAGATTATAACTAAAGCCAAAGATTATCAACCACACTAAAAATCTAAGTGCACTTACAGTATAAACAAGAGCTCTTCACAGTGAATAATTATTTCCGTGTGCACTCATTTCATTATAGATATCTTCATTAGAGTAAAGTGGAGGTCTACCTATAATAAATTGTTAGCTGAGTAAATACAGCCTTTGAATTAAGAGTCAAAAAAGTAGGCAGACCCCAATGTGTACTCAGGTGGGATTCAGTCCTGGTGTATCAGGTAGGGTCCCTGCAGGAAGCAGATGGCATGCCACAGATGGGTTAAGAAAAGACAGTTAAATGCAGAAGCTATTTACAGAGAAAGGTGGATGGAGTTAAGGGAACCCAACTAGAAGCTGGAGGGGAAGGGAGCTAGGTCTGGAAGACTGTACTGTTTGTTCTCAATTGACCTATTCCTCCCAGCCAGTGTCATGTGCTCCTGTAGGCAGAATATACTTCCTTGCCCCTTTGACCTTGAGCTTAGCCATATGACTTGCTTTGGTCAATGGAATGCGAGCAGATGTGACAAACACCACCTCTAAGCAGAACTTGAAATGCACTGGTGTGGTTGGCATGCACTTGAGTGTCTGCTTTTGGCCTTGAGAAGAGCAGGTGCCAGATAGGATCTGGCTCCAGGTATGGGAAGAGTGCATGGAACTGAGCCAAGTCCAGTCTGTTAGAACTCAGCAAAGGCAAAGCTGATGCACAGCCTCAATGCCTTATGAACAAGAACTAAATGTTTTCTGCAGGAGCAAAAGCTCACCAGATAAACCGGATGGTGCAGCCTGCAGGGACCAGCCTCCATGACACACAGCAGGGCAAAGAAGAGCCGAGAAGGATGTGGGAGCAAACTGAGAAGAGCCATGCAGGAGAACATGGAGGGAGAAATGCAGGGAGATTCATTTCCACGAAGGGCTGAGGACAACAGACTTCAAGCTGTGTGGCTAAGAGGCAAACACCACAAGCTGAATGAGGGGAGAGGAGTGAAGAGAGGGCTCCGAACAGAGAGAGCATCATGCTGACACTTGAATTTGTCTCCTAACCAGGTTTTTTTTCACTGGATCCATATTCTGGTGCCATAAGGAAAGGAGAAACGACAGGGGATCACATGAAGGACTCAGAAATATTCTGGGATACATTGCCAAGCCGGGGCAACGTGGTCCCCTTCTAGCAGGCCACGCATACAAGACCACCCTCAGCTTTGACTTGTGAGGGCTTGTGGTATAGCTGGGGTAGTGCCCAAGGAGGCGGACAGAACAGTGGTGCCCTGCATGTTACAGTGGTGCCCCCAGGAGGTCTGTCCTTACAAGCCTGAGGACATTCCTCAACCCCTCTGTGAATTTCTCAAAGTCAGGAACCCACCCTCCTGCTCTGCATATATGCGTAGCGCACACTTTAAGAAATATGCACCAGTAAATACTTACAGCTGTGTATGTGTGTGCAAGTGGCTCCTCCCCCAAGAGATTCAATAAATACATGAAATACAGGGGATGGGAATGCAGGATGACTGGGACCTTTTCCAGGCAAAGCCATTTACCTATCACCTTGTTGGAGTCTCTGCAGTTTATGTCGGACAGTGGCAAGAAAATGGATTTTCTCATTTGTCTTGGTGGCAGTCTGACCTCACCTTTGTTTTTTCTTTGAGATAAAATCTTACCGAGAAATTTGATTTTCTAACATTTTAAATTAGGATCCTATATGGGAGAAATACAGAGTCTTAAACAGGAGGAGCTAGACTAACACACAGAGTAAGGGAAGGCTTTGCTGGCGAAGAAATATACACATAGATAGGTAGATAGATGATCGATAGATAATAGACAGAGAGAGACAGAGACAGACACACACAGAGAGATAGAGAGAGAGAGAGAGAGAAAGAGAGGCGGTCTTGTTCGATCGCCCAGGCTGCAGTGAAGTGGTGCAATCATAAGTCACGGCAGCTTTGAACTCCTAGGTTCAAGCAGTCCTCTCACCTTGGTCTCCCAAGTAGCTGGGACTATAGGTGCATGTCACACACCTGGCTAATTTTCTTTTTTTAGAGATAGGATCTTGCTATGTTGCCCAGACTGGTCTCAAACTCCTGGGCTCAAGTGATCCTGCTGCCTGGGCCTCTCAAATTGCTGGAATTACAGGCATGAACCACCACGCCCAGCCAGGGGAAGCAATAGCAAAGGTGAGATTTAACAGGTTGACACAAGCAAACAGAGCACGGGAAAAGCATTGTAGGCAGGAGAAAAGTATATACGTAATTCCTGAGAGAAGATGGAGAAAGGTTCCCAGCCTCAGAGGGTAAAGGGATTCAGGAAAAATGTCCTGTGAGGCCATTTTGTCATGTCACACGTGGACTGCACCCACCAAGAAGTGAGGGAAAAAGTAGGCACTGCCCTCAAAATCAGAGAATCCTGCAGAACCTGATGACACACTCTGAGCTTTAAAAGCAAGTGCATCCTGGGTCCCCCCCAGCAACATAAATTTGATTCATTGTCCTGGGATGGGACCTGGGCTTTGGGGATTTTTTTTTTTTTTTTTTGCTCTTGTTGCCCAGGCTGGAGTGCAATGGCGCGATCTCGGCTCACTGCAACCTCTGCCTCCCGGGTTCAAGCAATTCTCCTGCCTTAGCCTCCTGAGTAGCTGGGATTACAGGCATGCGCCACCACACCCGGCTAATTTTGTATTTTTAGTAGAGACAGGGTTCACCATGTTGCTCAGACTGGTCTCGAACTCCTGACCTTAGGTGATCTGCCTGCCTCGGCCTCCCAAAGTGCTGGGATTACAGGCATGAGCCACTGCACCCAGCTGAGCTTTTGGGATTTTTAATCCCAACACTTTGGGAGGCAGAGGTGGATGGATCGGTTGAGGCCAACAGTTCAAGATCAGCCTGGCCAACATGGTAACACTCCATCTCTACAAAAAATACAAAAATTAGCCTGGTGCAATGGCACAGGCCTGTAGCCCCAGCTACCCAGGAGGTGAGGTGCAGTGAGTCGAGATCGTGCCACTGCCTGGACAACAGAGGGAGACTCTGTCTCAAAAAAAATAAAAATAAAGCCGTGGTTCTCAAACTTCAGCATGCATCAGTAGCACCTGGAGGGCTTGTTACAATATGAATGGTGGGGACCCACTCCCAGAATTCCTGATTCAGGAGGTCTGAGGTGGGGCTCAATAATGTACAGTTCTAACAGTTTCTCAGGTGCTGCTAGGGCTGCTGATCCCAGGACCACACTGTGAGAGCCATTCAAAGAATCGAGGCAGGAGATGTTTGAGAAAGATCCAGCTGTAGGAGTCATGGGGCAGGGCCTACAGGTAGATAAAAGGTGGTAATTCTGGGAAACTTGCAGGATTAGGGGTAAGGAGGGCAGGGGCAGGGAAGAATTCAATATGGCACTAGAGGGTAGGCATCCCTGGAGTGTGTATACCTTAGCAACTGGAAGCCATTCTTGGTAGGGCGAGGTGGCTCATGTCTGTCATCCCAGTGCTTTGGGGGGGCTGAGGCGGGAGGATTGCTCGAGCCCAGGAGTTTGAGGTTGCAGTGAGTTATGACTGCACCCTGCCCTCCAGTTTCAGTGACAGGAAGGAAGGAAGGGAGGGAGGAAGAGGAAGGGAAGACAGGAGGGGTGGGTCATTTTTGCCAGAAGTCCAAGCAAGTAGCCAGGAACAGAGACACCCTTCTGAAAGAAGATCTATCCCTGGGCTGTGTCCCCATCCCTGGAGGCCAGAGACAAGCCTCTCCCTGAGAGACAAGGACAAAGAGAACCCTGCATGGACCTAGTCATTGGGCAGGGGCAGAAGAAGGGGACGAGGCATCAGGAAGAAGGAGAGGTAGAGTTGGTAGAACCCCGCTGGCAGGCAGATGTTGGGGCCAGCAGGAAAGGAGCTGTAAAGTTTGGAGTCCCCAAAACTCATTGAGGGGAAGTCCAATCACCATCCATTGAGACTTTGATTAGGGGCTCAGGAGTCGGTATAATTAATCCATGTGCCTCTCCTCTTCCAGTCTAGGTGGTCTAGATTTGATAACACTGCTGGGGAGGGGATGCAAAGCGGCAATGTGGAGGTGAAAGCGATGTGGTGGGAGAATCTGGAAAGAGTGTGTGGGAAGAATGCCTAATACAGCCCAAGGTGCTCACCCCCGGTGTACATGCCCATATAATCCCGTCCACTTGAGTGGGGGCAGGACCCGTGAACATTATGAGATGCCATTCCCATCATTAGAGGACTGATTGGTTGTGTTTGAGTCAACCAAACGGGAGATTATCCTGGGTGAGTCTGACCTAATCAGGTGAGCCCTTAAAAAACACAGAGACTCTTCTGCTGGCTTCAGAGATGAAGTAAACAGCCATAGTGTGAACTGCCTGTGGAAAGGAACAGCCTCTAGGAGTGGAGGGGTCGCAGCCCTTCAACAACAAAAAACTGAATTCTGCCAAAATTTGATGAGCTGGAAAAAGAACTCCAAGCCTGGGATGAGATCTCAGACCCAACTGACACCTTGATTTCATCCTGGTGAACCCTGAGCAGAGGATCTGGTTGTGCTGTGCCCAGAATTCTGACCAAGGTAAAGTATAAGATAGTAAATGTGTGAAGCTTCTAAGTTCATATATAATATATATTATATATCATAGTCATATGTATATGATTTATTATTCGTTATAAGGAATTGGCTTATGTGATTATAGAGGCTGAGAAATCCCAAGAACTGCAGTTGGCAAGACGGACACCCAGGAGAGCCAACAGTGTAAGTTCCAGGTGAGTCCAAAGTCCTGAGAACCAGGAGAACCATTGGCGTTAAGTTCCAGTTGGAAAGTCAGCAGGGTGCTGATGTTTCAGCTCAATTCCTAAGGCAGGAAGACTGATGTCAGCTCAAGCAGTCAGGCAGCAGGAGCTCCCCCTTACTCAGCCTTTGTGTTCTATTTAAGGCTTCAACTGATTGGACAAGGCCCACCTGTACTGGGAGGGTAATCTGCTTCACTCAGTGTACAATGCAAATGTGATCTCATCCAAAATCACCCTCCCACACACACACCCAGAACGTCTGACAAAATGTCTGGGCACTCTGTGGCTCAGTCAAATGGACAAATAACATTAACTGTCACACCAGTCCACCAAGGTAAATTTCCTCAGTCTGTCACCATTTTAATATATTTTCACAAACTTTTATTTATGTATGTATGTATGTATTTATGTATGTATGTATTTATTATTTATTTTGAAATGGAGTTTCACTCTTGTTGCCCAGGCTGGAGTGTAATCAGACTATAACGAGTGCTGTAACAGGTGGGCAGAGGGGCCTGGGGGCTCTCAGAGCAGGGACCCTGCCCTTCCTGGGAATAAGGAGCTGCTGTGCTTCCCCGATCTCAGGGAGCGCAGGGGGCCCCAGAAATCTGGGGTTGGAATTCAGGTCCCTGAAAACCTTGCAGTGAACTTCATAACTCTTAAAATAAAACAGCCACCTCATTATGCTAGAAAGTAATATTAAAGGCCTTCCTCCAGGACATTGAGTTCTCTTTAGCCAATCCCCGCTTCATTGAAGTCACACAAATAACTACAAAGTGTCTGGGTGTGGTAGCTCATGCCTGTAATCCCAGCACTTTGTGGGGTGGAGGCAGGCAGATGGTTTGCGGCCAGGAGTATCTGGCCTTCAGTAACCTTCAACTGATTGCACGAGGCCTACTCACAATAGAGAGGGCAATCTGCTTCACTCACTCTACAGTGCAAATGTGAATCTAATCCAAGATCACCCTCCAGGCTGGGCACAGTGGCTCATGCCTATAATCCCAGCACTTTGGGAGGCTGAGATGGGAGGATCCCTTGAGACTAGGAGTTCAAGACTAGCCTGGGCAACATGGTCTACAAAAATTAGCCAGGAGTGGTGGTGCATGCCTGTGGTTCCAGCTACTCAGGAGACTGAGATGGGAGAATCACTTGAGCCCAGGAGGCCGAAGCTGCAGTAAGCTGTGACCACACCACTGCACTCCAGCCTCTGAGTGACAGAGTGAGATCCTGTCTCAAAAAAACCAAAAAAGCCCCCCAAAAACTACAAAAGGTGTGTGACCCAACTGTTCTTTTCATGCGAGCAATTTTTTTCAGGGATGGGGGTATGCCAAAACTTTATTGAAAAAAAAGTGCAATGAGATTTGACAACAGCTTAAAAGAAAGAGGAAACTTAGATACTCCCCTCAAGCACAGGACCAAAGGCAGACTGGACTCTTTCTGTAGTCAGACAGGGTGTGTCCA
Source organism: Trachypithecus francoisi (assembly GCF_009764315.1). Classification (NCBI taxonomy): domain Eukaryota; kingdom Metazoa; phylum Chordata; class Mammalia; order Primates; family Cercopithecidae; genus Trachypithecus; species Trachypithecus francoisi. Next base: position 126,150,780 of record NW_022681471.1, on the reverse strand, counting down.
TCTTCCACATGCTAGCAATTTTTAAAAGTTTGTAAAAGGCTGGGCGTGGTGGCTCACGCCTGTAATCCCAGCACTTTGGGAGGCTGAGGCGGGCAGACCACTTGAGCCCAGGAATTCCAGGCCAGCCTGGCCAACATAGTGAAACCCCATCTCTACAAAAAAAATACAAAAATTCGCCGGGTGTGGTGGCATGTGCCTGTCATCCCAGCTACTCGGGAGGCTGAGGCAGGAGAATCACTTGAACCTGGGAGGCGGAGGTTGCAGGGGGCTGAATCATGCCACTGCACTCCAGCCTGGCAACAGAGTGAGACTCTGTCTCAAAAAAAAAAAAAACGAAATGCGGATACTTGGGTCTCCCTCACACCTGCTGAATCAGAAGCTCAATGATTGGGGCCCAGCCACCTGGGTTCCATAACCCCTCTGGAAGGTTCTGATGTGTGTGCAAGTCAGAGAGTTACTGCTCTAGCCTAATGGTTTGTATTTTGGGGCAATCAGCCCCTTCATAATTCCCAGGTCTCTTCCCCCCAATTTTTTGGTAGTTGTTTTATTCCGTATTTTGCACTGAATTCTGCAAAGTCATATAAGTAATGTTGTGCCTGCTCACATTTGTACTAATTGAGATCCATGTTTCAGTGAATCATCATAGCTTCAATGTGTTGAGCAAACACTGTATACCAAGCCTAGTATTGAATACAGAAATTATCTTGCCCTCAGATCCATCCCGTGAGAGAGGTAATGCTAGCCCCAGTTCTCAGAGGCAGAATCCGAACACAGCTGTTTAAGTGACGTGTGTATGTTCCCACAGCAGGTCATGCTACACTTGCAACTCAAAATCACCCTCACACAAACCCAGAACGTCTGACCAAATGTCTAGGCACCCCGTGGCCTAGTCAAGTGGATAAATAACATTAACCATCACACCAGTCCACCAAGGGAAAGCATCCTCAGTCTGTCACCATTTTAATATATTTTTACAAACTTTTAAAAATTGCTAGGAGGTGGAAGATGGACACACCCTGTCTGATTACAATATCCAGAAAGAGTCCAGTCTGCCTTTGGTCCTATGCTTGAGGGGAGGTATCTAAGTTTCCTCTTTCTTTTAAACTGTTGACAAATCTCATTGAACTTTGTTTTCAATAAAGTTGTGGCATTCCCCCCGCCCCCCAACAAAAAATTGCTAGCATGAAAGAACAGTCAGGACACATTCCCTTTGTATTTTTGGAGGGGTCGTTTGTTTGTTTAAGACAGGATCTCGCTCTCTCACCCAGGCTGGAGTGTCTTGCTTCAAAATTGGTGTTTGTGACCCCAGACTAAATAGTCTTGGAACCTTAGACTCTGTCTTACAACAGGCACCAATCTCTTAGGGCATCCAAGTATTTTGCAACAAAAAGCAGCTTGATGGAGCTAGCATCAAGTGCCACCAGTCAAGGTTGGAAGAGCAACAAATGGGTTCTTCTTGCTGAATTGTTTAACCATGAAATGTGTTTGTCCTGCAAGCTTATTTGCAAAGCGTACTCTTTTGTTCTGGGGGAAGACCCACGCCTCTTTAAGGAACAGAGCAGACCATGCCAAAAGCACTTCAAGGCCTTCCTTATCTGTGTCAATCTGGCACCCTGTGAAAGCTGCAGGGCCTTTCTACTTAGCTGCAAGTTCCCTGCTCCATCCAGCTGGTCCTGGAATCGGCTTTCTCCGTCTGCCTTCGTGTCACCCTCTCCCACCTGAACTCCCTCCCCAGAGCCTTCCAAGCCCAGCCTTCTCTTCCACTCTAGCCTCCATAGCATTTCAGGCACCCATTGACCATCTCTCTGACATTGGGTGTGGCACCATGATCATGTTTGGGAGTCCCTAAGCAAACCCTGACACATACATGGGCCATTCTGCCTCCTGCCTCCTAGTCCTCACTGATAGACAATGTCACCCAATGCTTGAGCACCATGAAAACTGAGGGAAAGGGGAAGAACTGCATCCTCCTCCCCCTCAGAGGTCTCCGCTGGGGACTGGCTGATTCCTTTAGGGCCTTAAAACATTTCCATTTGCAGAATGACCCTAATAAAATGGAGAAGTAAAGCTATAAATCCTTACCGTATTATTTTCAGAGCAAGAAAGATGGTTACAGATGGGCGGGAGATGGGTAGCGATGGACGAAATCAGTCGATGGATAGTAAGAATAGGTCCTGTAGAAATAAAACACAAACATTTGTATATTAATTACTGTATTAAGTCTGTTTAGACTGCTATGACAAAGTAGCATAGACGGGGTGGCTTAAACAACATCAATTTATTATCCGACAGTCCTGGAGGCTGGAAGTCCAAGATCAAGGTGTGGGCAGTGCTGGTTCCTACTGGGACCTCTCCTTGGCCTGTAGATGTTGTCTTCTCCCTGCGTCCTCACATGGTCGTCCCTCTATGTGTGTCTATGTCCTCATCTACTCTTCTTATAAGAATTCTAGTCGTATTGGTTTAGGGCCCACCCTAGTGATTTCATTTTATCTTAATTGCCTCTTTGGAAATCCTATTTCCAAATACATTCACATTCTGAAGTACCAGGGCTTAGGGCTTCAATATATGCATTTGTGGGGGGAGCAAAATTCAGTCCTTAACACTTGCCCATTGCTGAGTAACAAACTGCCGCAAACGCAGTGGCTTAAAACAACACACATTTGTTATCTCAGAGTCTCCATGGGTTGGGAATTTGAGCTCAGCTTAACTGTGCCTTCTGCTCAGGGTTTCACAAGGCTGTAGTCAATGGGTCAACAGAACTGCATTCTCATCTAGAGGCTTGGATGGAAAAGAATCCACTGTCAAGATCCCTCAGGCTGGGTGTGGTGACTCATGCCTGTAATTCCAACACTTTGGGAGGCTGAGGCAGGAGGATCCCTTGAGCCCATGAGTTTGAGACCAGCCTGGGCAACATAGTGAGACCCCCATCCCTAGAAAAAATTTAAAACTTTGAAAAATTAGCCAGGTATGGTGATGTGCACCTGTAATCCAAGCTACTCTGGAGGCTAAGGTGGGAGGATCACTTGGGCCCTGGAGGTTGAGGCTGCAGTAAGCTGTGATTGCACACTGTACTCCTGCTTGGATAACAGAGTGAGACTCTGTCCAAAAAAAAAAAAAAAATGGTTTCATGACTCAGGGCACTGGCTTCTTGCAGGCTGCTGGCTGCAGGGCTGTCCTGCGGGGGCTGCCCTGGTTCCTTGCCACATGGCTGCTTGCTTCTTCAAGAGCGTGCATCAGGGAACCTCGTCATTGGAGTGGCATCCCATCTCCTCTGCCATATTCTCCTGGTTAGAAGCAAAACAGGCCAGGCATGGTGGCTCACACCTGTAATCCCAGCACTTTGGGAGGCCAAGGTAGGTGGATCACTTGAGGTCAGGAGTTCGAGACCAGCCTGGCCAACATGGTGAAACCCTGTCTCTACTAAAAATGCAAAAAAATTAGGCGAGCGTGGTGGCACACGCCTTTAGTCCCAGCTACTTGGGAGCCTGAGGCAGGAGAATCTCTTGAACCCAGGAGGCAGAGGCTGCAGTGAGCAGAGATCACTCCACTGCATCCAGCCTGGGTGAGACAGAATGAGACTCTGTCAAAAAAAAAAAAAAAAGCAGCAGCAGCAGCAAAACATAGGTCTCACCCACACTTAAGAGGCCAGAAGGCCAGAATCCCACAAAAGAACAAGGATCATGAAGACCCCCCCGCCCCCCGCCCTGCCGAAAGCAAAGTTTGTTCCACACACCTTGCGGGTAGGAGAAATGAGAGAAAAAATAGTAATAGAAAGCCAGCAGCACAGGGTAAATTTTGCCCCTTCACAAGTTTGCCTGAGGTTGGGCCACATTCACTCACCCATCCCAAGGTTATCTGTTTAGACCATCCACCCCAACAACCTGGAGCAGTCACTGTTTTGCAAGAGCTTTAGATGAAGACCGAAACGAAACAAGATCAAGGGAAAGATTGGTTTTTTTTTTTTTTTTTTTTTTTTTTTTTTTTTTGAGGCAGAGTCCCACTCTGTCGCCCAGACTGCAGTGCAGTGGCGCAATCTCGGCTCACTGCAAGCTCCGCCTCCCGGGTTCACGCCATTCTCCTGCCTCAGCCTCCCGAGTAGCTGGGACTACAGGCGCCCGCCACCTCGCCCGGCTAGTTTTTTGTATTTTTAGTAGAGACGGGGTTTCACCATGTTAGCCAGGATGGTCTCGATCTCCTGACCTCGTGATCCGCCGTCTCGGCCTCCAAAGTGCTGGGATTACAGGCTTGAGCCACCGCGCCCGGCCGGAAAGATTGGTTTTAAGTATCACTTACTCATCTTCCTCCACCTGCAATTTTCAGCCCCAAAATAACTTGGAGGAAAAAAACCCAAGATTTTTTTTTTTTCCTGGTTATTTACATTTGCTCTCTATTTTTAAGCACTCTTCTGTTTAAAAAATTTAATATCTTCTGAAGCCCCATTAGAGGCTATTTAACCTGTAGCAAGATATCATATTATTTTTGCAGCTATTTTCATCTGCTTAGGGAACTTTTTGTTTTCATCTGAGCTTTCAGAAGGAAGTTAAGCAAGGTCAACAGGCCTGGCTGACTTGTCAACTGGTTGTGCTGGGTTCTTAATCATAAAATGGAGCTAAATTCAGAGCAACTTATCATGCATCTCTTTTTATGTGGCTCAGTTTTTCCATTACTTGAAGTTCCCAAACATTAATAAACCTAAATGCACTATTTTTGGTGGGAATGAATGCATTATGCTTTTCAGAGTTGATGTTTTTTACATAACTAAATCATGTTGCAAGAGTGAGGCGAAACCACCCTTTGTAGGGCATATATCAGTTGGATTTTTCCTACTGATCTGGAGCTGTTGAAGCAGGGAATGGAGGAGGGGGAAGAAAGGGGAATTCGGCACAGGGAAAATACACCCACAGATTCTGTTCACCATTTTCACTTGATATTTTTTGTGCTACAGGTTGCTTTTGCAACCACTAAGCAAACATTTTCAAGAGGCTTTAATGAAAAAGATATGTTTAGAAGAAAGCAAAATGACTCTACAAGACTCTAACAGAAAATACACTTGTAATTCTTTGAGCTGTAGTTAGGATAAACATTTGATCCTAGAGACAATCTAGTCACGTGAAACCAAAAGCCTGTAATCCCAACTACTAGGGAGGCTGAGGCAGGAGTATCACCTGAACCCGGGAGGCAGAGGTTGCAGTGAGCCAAGATTGTGCCACTGCACTCCAGCTTGGGCGACAGAGAAAGACTCCGTCTCAAAAATAAGTAAGTAAATAAATAAATAAATAAAAATAAGACAAAAATCCAATCTAGCCCAAGGCCGGTGTAGTAGACACTGCAACGGAATATAAAATGAGTGATTAAAACACAACAAGAACCATTCAGGAGACCCATGAGCTGGAATATTCTGTTTTACCCTCTTCCTTCTCTTCCCCACCCCACCACACCTTTGCCCTCCAAGGGTTATTTTTGCTGCACGTTACTTTATTCCTTTTCAACCAGCTTTGGCACAAAAATGTAGTGTTTAAGTGTTTAATATTATTCATATTTAACATTATTCATATTTCCCTCTTGATGTGTTCTAATTCCACCCTTCAATGTTGGACAAAGACATACAAATTGTATTTCTACACTTTGATCTTGCTTGACAGGTTCTTGTAGCTAACAGCCACTGACCAGAATTTCTGTAGATGGTAGAATCTATAGATCAATACAGCTTTCGATATGTTTCAAATCTGGTATTGCGTATCCTTTTTCTATGAGCTAAGCTGTTATCATTGACTGCCTCTATGAAGGAAGAAAACAGTTATTTGCCCAATGAAGCCCCAGCAATCAACATCCTGGTTTCAATATAGATGGCTGAGGAATCAATGCTGGGAAATATGTGAGGGGACTGAACCTACACTAATATGTATATTTGCAGTAGGTTCTGATTGCAGGTGTTTCTTTTTGCTACTTCTGAAATAAAAACTTGGCCAAACATCAAGTAGAAGGGTCTTTTGTGCTTCTGCAGTCCAGTGGGGAAATGGTTTCTGGTTACTTTTTCATGTATTAAATTAATCTTATTTTGAAAAAAGTTTTACAAAAGTTTTTCCTGTGTTTTTAGTTGAGATGAAATTCACATAACGAAATTAGCCACTTTAATGTGTTCAATTCAGTGGCATTTAGCACATTTACAGACTTGTGCAACTTTCACTCCTGTCTAGAGCCAAAACATTTTCACCAGCCTCCCCAAAGCCCCATACCCATTCAATAGTCACTCCCCATCCCATCACCTTCTTCCAGCACCTGGTAACCACTAATCTACTTTCTGTCTCTATGGATTTACCTATTCTGGATATTTCATATAAACGAAATCATGTGATATGTGATCTTTTGTGTCTGGCTTCTTTGACTCAGCATAATGTTTTTGAGGTACTTCCACACTGTAGCATGTGTCAGTAATTCATTGAATTTATTTTTAAATGAAAGTAATATTCAAGGGCACTTTCCTGTGTTCAACTAATTATTGATCACCTGTGTGCAAGGCACTGTACTATACATAGCATGATGTAAAGGTTGGCATTCTCTGTGAAATAATTGAAGGACACAAGCATATGAGTCTCCTGCCCACAGCACCCCACTCCCAGGCTTCAGTCTCTGACATAAAACTACTAGAGGTGGCTGGTTCCCAAAGTAGCCAATTTCTTGTGACTCACAGGCTTTTCCACCCTCCCTTCTCCCCTTCTTAGACAAGATCCGTTTCCCCCAAGACCACACAAGCCATTTTAGAATTGTCGTTTGAACTCATGATATGTCAATTAACAGAAAGCATAGCACTGTGACTGTCATAAACAACAGTCAGCCCTCAGGAGAGGCCCAGCTTGCAGGGTAGAAACGCAAAATGCAGACAGCAATGGGAACTGATGACACAGACTACATGGCTTCCTCCAGTACAGAGGGTAGCCCCCAAGGCTCAGGGCTGTGAAAGGCCCCGGAGGCCTCACAGAAGCAGTGAGACTTGGAGGAAGGGGGAACGGGGGGGCAGGCTTGGAGAGGCAGGGTGATGGCCTTCATGGACAAAGGGAATATTTGAACAAAGACTTGGCCGCGAGAATACACGTGGGATTTTAAAAAGACGAGACACAGGCCATTTTGTTTAGAAATATTTGTTTGGAAACGAACATGCGGTGATGTCAACATTGGCTCACTTGAAAGGGAAGGAAATCGGAAAATAACATCCCACTTTCCTTCAGCCCCCGCCCACAACCCCCGCCTTGTACCTGATCTTCTCCAGCCCAGGAGCAACCATAGTAGACCACTGAGACGTCTCCCCGCGTCTTTCCATCATATCTTTCTTCCCAGCCCGCCCTAACGGAACCCAGGTAGTTCCTTCAACGGGTCCCATGCGGCGGGGGACGGGGGAGGGGGACTAACTTTGGGCATTCTTTCTCTCCGTAGTATGGTTCCCATCATGCCCCTCTCCCAAGGTCCTGTCATGGCCCCTCTCTCAACGCAGTTTTCCATTATGCCCCTCTCCCAAGTGAGTTTCCCACCATGGCTGCGTCCCAAAACAGTTTCTAGTGGGCCAGGAGCGGTGGCTCAGGCCTGTAATCCCAGCACTTTGCGAGGCTGACGGGGGCGGATCATGAGGTCAGGAGATGGAGACCATCTGGCTAACACGGTGAAACCCCATCTCTACTAAAAATACAAAAAAAAAAAAAAAAAAATTTAGCTGGGCGTGGTCGTGCACGCTTGTAATCCGAGCTTCTCTGGAGGCTGAGGCAGGAGAATGGCGAACCCGGAGGGCGGAGCTTGCAGTGAGCCGAGATCGCGTCACTGCACTCCAGCCTGGGCGACAGAGCCAGACTCCATCTCAAAAAATAAAAATGAAAAAAAAAAAAAAACCAACAAAACACAGTTTCCAGTCGTGCCCCCTTTCCAAGGAAGTTTACCGTCATGTCTCTCTTCCTTGCCCCTCCCCACTTTTCCTTTATTTATTTATTTATTTAAGATAGAGTCTTGCTCTGTCGCCCAGGCTGGAGTGCATTGGGGAGAATATGGCTCACTGCAGTTTCAGTCTCCGAGTTCAAGCGATCCTCCCACCTCAGCCTCCCTAGTAGCTGGGACGACAGGGCATGCCACCACGCCCAGCTAATTTTTGTAGTTTTTGTAGAGACGGGATTTCACCGTGTCGGCCAGGTTGGTCTGGAACTCCTGGGCTCAAGTGATCTGCCCACCTCGGCCTCCCAAAGTGCTGGGATTTACAGGGTGAACCACGGCGCCGGACCCCTCCCCACTCTTCAAAACCCTCCGCTCGAGCTCTGAAGCAGAGCTCCTCCCGCCTTTGTATTCTCACTTACTGTATCATACTCTTGGAATAACTACTCAACCAATCAAAGAAAGGACATTTTTCCCCACCCAGGTATACCTTGGGCATCACAAATGATGCGGGGACATCATGGACCTTACAACTCAAGCAGAATGAGGTGTAAAGTGAAAGCTTCAGCTGGGATATAAGGCAGGATGTGCTAAGTTCCCTATGGTTGGTAGAGGCCCCAAGCGCTCCCCGATATTCAGAAAAGACAGGAATGGCTGAGCGCCACTGGAAAAGCAGGCGGGAAGTGAAGTAGGTGGGGAGGAGCAGGAGATTGTTACGGATGCATGAGCCACCCGCGAGAACAAAGACGCACCACGGTTAAAGCTGGCTAAAAGCAGAGGCGATTCAGAGACTGTCAGAAGAATCCAGTTATGGTGAAAGAGGTCCTTAGCAGGGGCAGTGGGGCTGGAAGGAAAGGACAGGTGATACGGGTGGCAAAGGCAGGAGGAGCTGGACGGGAAGCTTGTGGGGACTTCTTGGGGCTGGTGGGGAGAAGTAGTTACAGAAGGTTTCAAGGCTAAGGTTCGGGTAACTTGGAGAAGGTTGTCTACCTGACAAAAGTTGGAAATTCGGTAACAGGAACAGAGTTTCCTTGTTGGGTGAAGGGTGAGATCTGGGCCAGATCATCACTGGGAGTCCACAGATACGACCCCAAGCCCCAGGGGTGGAGTCGCACTCCTTCCATAGAGGCAAAGGAGACAGCAACAGGACGCACAGAAGAATCATAACCTGCTACTAGGCATGACGTGGGACCCCCGTCACATTTGTTTATGGAACACTTAGCTCTTTGGGGTTCCCAGGGACTAAAGTGTGTGCCTCAAAACACCCTAACGGCTGGGTGCGGTAGCTCATGCTTGTAATCCCAGCACTTTGGGAGGCCGAGGCGGGCAGATTACGAGATCAGAAGATGGACAACATCCTGGCTAACATGGTGAAACCCTGTGTCTACTAAAAATACAAAAAAATTAACCGGGCGTGGTGGCACGCGCCTGTAGTCCCAGCGTGGGAGGCTGAGGCAGGAGAATCACTTGAACGGGGGAGGCAGAGCTTGCAGTGAGCCTAGATGGCGCCAATGCACTCCAGCCTGGGCGACAGAGCAAGACTGTCTCAAAAAAAAAAAAAGAAAAAAACAAAAAACACACCTTAAGATGCTGCCTGTTTCTCTAACAGGCTAAATGACGCATTAGCTTCAGCCGAATCATTCTCACCAGTGGAAATGGTGACCTACTTCTAGTGACCCACCCTGTGTGCAGAGCTGCTTGGCTTCTCAGCAAGGCCACAGCCTCTCGGCATCCTCAATGGCCGTGGCAGTGGGAACAAATATGTGAGCGCTGGTGTCCTTGGTCCTCCCTGCCTACTCTCTCCAACCCGATGGCCAGAAAGAGTCTCATACCTGCTTTGGTTTTTGGAGAAGGCCAGGGACTGAGTAAGTGCTGGTAGTTATGGTGAAAGAGGTCCTGAGCAGGGGCAGTGGGGTTGGAAGGAAAGGGCAGGTGATAATGAGTGGCAAAGGCAGGAGAAGCTGGACGGAAAACGTGTGGGGACTTGTTGGGGTTGGTGGGAAGAAGAAGTAGTTACAGAAGGTTTCAGGGCTAAGGTTTGGGTAACTTGGAGAAGGTTGCCGTGAGCACATGTCAGACATTCCCCACTATAATCTCCCAGAAATCTAGTCAGCAGATGAAAGCAGGTGAAAGGAAAGGAAGTGATAGAAAGAGTTCCTGCCAGAGAACAGGTGTGTGCTGTTTTGAGTTTTCCAGGCCCGCACTGCAATGGAGATTGTGGAATTTGCAGGCGTCAACATGTTGGTGAACACGGTTTCTTCAATTATCCTCAGTAATTTATGGTGGAATATCATGAAGTCACACTGGATGTGCCTTTCAAAATTAGATGGTTTTCTCCTTTCATTTTAATATTTCTGCATTTCATTGAATAAAATTATAAATAGGGCAATTTCAAAAAGAAAGGAATACAGAATAGCAAACTTTTAGAACACACACTAGGCAAAGTCCAAACTTAGAAAAATAGATATGTAAATCCTTGTCAGATGATTAACCTTCACCCCAAACACACACCCTCATTTCTACTATTTATCAGAGTTAAGAGTTTTATGAGAGTTAAGAGTTTCTCCTAAGACTCAGGGATCATTTCTATAGTTTACTACTAGAGAAGTTTCTCTGGATGTGTAGAGCACCATAAAATAGAAGGAAAAAGAAAAAAGAATAAAAACTTGAAAAAAAGGGCTTGTCTCCTAAGAGATTATAAGTTTCTAGAAGATAAGGCTGTGTCTTTTATTTTTTTCCCCCACAAATCCATAAAATGTACTCAGTGAGTGTTTGTTTGGTCAGAATTAAATTTATATTAATAAAAGGGTTTTTGTTTTCAGCTTGTTTATTTTTGCTAGAGGAGCCACTAAGTTGCTATTTTAAGAATAGCTTGAATCATTACTTAGGAAGTCAGAATTGTGTTAAATGAAGTAGTACCTAAAAACTTCCAGATCCATTAGAAATTATAACTAATGCAATTTGAAAAGAGTTGGATCATTCATTTTATACAAGTCTCTGTTTTCAATGACTTTAGTATAAATGAACCCTAACAAAAATTTTTACCTATTTTTTATTAACTTATCCAATGGTGTTTCCCCTCTAAAATATTTTACATGGCAAATAAATATACAATTTGGGCCAGGCACTGTGGCTCATGCCTGTAATCCCAGCACTTTGGGAGGCCGAGGCGGGCGGATCACCTGAGGTCAGGAGTTCGAGACCAGCCTGGCCAACATGGGGAAACCCCCGTCTCTACTAAAAATACAAAAAAATTAGCTGGGCATGATGGCGGGCACCTGTAATCCCAGCTACTCGGGAGGCTGAAGCAGAAGAATCGCTTAAACTCAGGAGGCAGAGGTTTCAGTGAGCCGAGATTGCGCCATTGCATTCTAGCCTGGGCAACAAGACCGAAATTCCATCTCAAAAAAACAAAAAACAAAAAGCAAAACAAAACAAAAAAAAACTTAATGCTTGTAACTACATTTCTGTCATATTTATATAACTTCTGAAATTTGTGCATAGGTTCTGGCAAAAATTTTTTTTATACCAAGTGAACTTAAAAGAATAGTATTTAAACCTGAATGATTTCTGAGGTTGTAGCAGAAGGATCTCCCAAAGAAGGAAAAAAAACCCTTACCTTCTCCTTATGTGCAGTCTCTTTCACAAATACATAATTTAATGAGGATATGTGTAAATTTACCTTGTATATTTTCTAGCTAAATTTGTTTTACATATAATATCTAATGCAATTTTCTCACGAAAGTGGGAAGGTACTATTATTAGTAGTATTCCTTCCTTATTTACAAACAGCTTGGAATTCAGAAGGATGAAGTTGCATAATTTGCTCCATCCACACAACTACTAAGTGGCAAAGCCAGGTGTCTGGATTCCAACGTTCACGGTCTGGTCCAGTGTAAAACATTTAAACTTGGATCCCTTACAAGTCTATAAGTGCTTTATTGAGTATGCTTAAGTAGAAAAATAATTCCTGAAAACTCAGTTCAAAATTAAATCCTTGGAGCTTACACAGTAAAATTCAACATTCACTTTTGTGGGCCAAGAACTCCTGCTTAGGTGCCCTGGAACAGGAACCCCAATGCCTTGCTGACAAATGGTTTTCACAGAACACAAATGGCCCTTAGTGATGCTAGAACCAATTGTATCACTTGTGTGTATCTTTGTGTGTATCTGAGAAACACAAGGCAGTTCTCCAATCCTGACAGACCAGTCGAGATTCAACCAGAGAACTGGAACCAGTAGAAGATACATGCTAGGAGATTTATTGCAAGGAATTGGCTTATGTCATTGGGTGGGGCTGGACAGGCAGGCCTGAAATTTGTAGGGAAGACAGTTAAGAAGGTAGACTGGAACGCTCTTGGGCACTGGCTGTCCACAGGGGGAATTTCTTCTTCTTTAGGGAAGCCTCAGTCCTGCTCTAGAGGCCTTTCACCTGATTATCCAAGATAATCTCTCCCTAGGCTTAAAGTCAACTGATTGTGGACCTTATTTACATCTCAAAACAGCCTGGAAGCAACACTTAGATTAGTGTTTGTAGTGGGTTGGGTTGTGTATCCTTAAAAGGATAAATTCCCTGGTACCTATGAATGGGGCTTTATTTGTAAATGAGGTCTTTGCTGATGTGATCAAGTTGAATCAAGGCTATATTGAATTAAGGGGGGTGGTAAATCTCTTAACTGGACAATGTATGTCTTTGTAAGAGAAAGAAGAGGGAGATTTGGACACACACACACACACACACACACACACACACACGGAGGGAGAAGGCCATGTGAAGATGGCGGCAGAGATTGGAGTGATGCAGCTACTAAGCAAGGAACACCAAGGACTGCCAGTTGCCATTCGGAGCTGGAGGAGATAGGGAAGGATCCTCCCCTAAAGCCTTCAGAGGGAACATGGCCCTGCCAACACCTTGACTTCAGACTTCTGGCCTTCAGAAATCTGACAGAATAAATTTGTGTTGTTTTAAGCCATCTAGTTTGTGGTTCCCTGTTTGAGCAGCCCTAGAGAATGAAAACGGTATTTGATGAAATAACGGAGGGCTGTGGCCTAGTCAATCGACACATCAAAAGACGATCACCCCTCCATTCCCTTCTCTTCTCCTTTCCCTTTCCCGTTCCCTTCCATCCCCTTCCCTTCCATCTCCTCCCCTTCCATCCCCTCCCCTTCCCTCCATCTCAACCCTCTTCACGTCCACTGAGCTCATATTCTGGTTGGGGGAACAGACAATTAAAACTAATGAGCAAGCCAGGCGCAATGGCTAATGGCTGTAATCCCAGCACTTTGGGAGGCTGAGGCAGGAAGATCGCTTGAGGCCTGGAGATCAAAACAAGCCTGGGCAACATGGCAAACCCCATCTTTACAAGAAAAATGCAAAAATTAGCCGGCCATGGTTGCGCTCGTTTGTAAACCCAGCTACTCAGGAGGCTGAGGTGGGAAGATGGCTTGAGCCTGGGAGGCCAAGCTTGCAGTGAGCCATGGTCACACCACTGCACTCCAGCCTAGGAGACAGAGCCAGACCCTGTCTCAAGAAACAAAAACAAAAAACTAATGAGCAAATGAACATGAACATGTTAGCCCATGAAAGAAAGACTGGTGAAGAGGGAGGGAGAGGGCACCCATCAGAGCAGAGACCGAAATGGTCCGAGAAGCCTAGGGTCCCTCCTGAAGGAGACGTCCCCACAGAAGAAGCACTGGGTGCAGGTGACAAGAAGAAGCTGCAAACATTCAGGGAACAGCATGAGCATGGTAAGGAGTGGGTGGGCAGGGAAGAAAGAAGACCAAGGAAAATGGGAGGAGATGGAGTCTTCTACCACTGTTCTTTTGTTGTTTTTATAAGACAGGGTCTTGCTCTGTCACCCGAGCTGGAGTGCAGTGATGCGATCATAGCTCACTGCAGCCTTGACCTCCTGGTCTCGAGTGATCCCACCTCAGCTTCCCAAGTAGCTGGGAACCACAGGTGCACCACCACGCCCTGATAATTTGTTAAAAATTGTTTTTGTAGAGATGGAGTCTCACTATGTTGCCCAGGATGGTCTTGAACTTCTGGACTCAATAGATCCTCCCACCTCTGCCTCCCAAAGTGCTTGGATTATAGGCATGAGCCACCACACCCAGCTCCTACCATCTGTTGGTTTTTAATTGCATAGTGACACCTTTTCTCAAAAAAAAAGCAATTGTACGTGTGTACGTATAGAAATTTTGTATGTTTCAAAATAATTATCTTTCTTTTTTTTTTTTGAGGCGGAGTCTTGCTCTGTCGCCCAGGCTGGAGTGCAGTGGCACGATCTCGGCTCACTGCAAGCTCCGCCTCCCGGGTTCACGCCATTCTCCTGCCTCAGCCTCCTGAGTAGCTGGGACTACAGGCACCCGCCACCACGCCCAGCTAATTTTTTGTATTTTTAGTAGAGACAGGGTTTCACCGTGTTAGCCAAGATGGTCTCGATCTCCTGACCTCGTGATCCGCCCGGCTCGGCCTCCCAAAGTTCTGGAATTACAGGCGTGAGCCACTGTGCCCGGCCTTCAAAATAATTATCTTTCAAATCAGCTGCAGTGGAGCATTCTAATTTTTTAAGCAAACTTGTAAAATATTACAATAGTTTTAGTTACAGAAAGATAAGATTGAGAGTTCCTGTGTATAATTCAGTTTCTCCATTGTTAAAGCCTTATGCCACCATAGTACTTTTGTTACAACTATGAAGCTGATCTTGGTACATAACTAATAACTCAATGCCCAGTTTTTCCATGTATGACCTTTTTCTGTCCCAGGGCCCCATCCAGGATTGTACACTGCATTAAGTCATCGTATCACCTTGGGCTTCTCTGGGCTGTGACTGGCTTACCATGCTTCCTTGTCTTTGATGCCCTCGACAGCTTGGAGCAGTGCTGATCGGGTATTTTGTAGAATCTCCTTCATTTTAGCTTTGTATGATGCCTTCTCATGATTGGACTGGGGTTATGGATGTTTGGACATTCTTAGGTTTTTATTTACAACATTTCATTGCATACCTAATGTTTCGACAAACATTAATTTATCTTAAAAATAGAATCATGGCCGGGCACGGTGGCTCAAGCCTGTAATCCCAGCACTTTGGGAGGCCGAGACGGGCGAATCACGAGGTCAGGAGATCGAAACCATCCTGGCTAACACGGTGAAACCCCGTCTCTACTAAAAATACAAAAAAATTAGCTGGGCGAGGTGGCGGGCGCCTGTAGTCCCAGCTACTCGGGAGGCTGAGGCAGGAGAATGGCCTGAACCCGGGAGGCGGAGCTTGCAGTGGGCTGAGAACCGGCCACTGCACTCCAGCCTGGGGGCAGAGCGAGACTCTGTCTCAAAAAAAAAAAAAAAAAAATAGAATCATGTATTTAATGCAGTTATTGTAATGTCTATCTTTGTCCCCTTTATACAAAAATACAGAAAACCGGGAGAGAGGCAGCCACCATTTCATATTCTTAGCTCATACGTGAAACCTTTCCATTTTAAACTTCTGGGAAGAACTTTAACATTAAAAATTCAAACCACTTTGAAATTATGTAGTCAACTGAAAAAGTTTATTTTAGTCATCTAAAGGGACCTGTGCAAAGGAAAAACTACCCTTTTAGAAGCATACTTTTTTTTTTTTGAAACGGCATTTCGCTCTTGTTGCCCAGGCTGGAGTGCAATGGCACAAACTCGGCTCACCGCAACCTCTGCCTCCCGGATTCAAGTGATTTTCTCTCCTGCCTCAGCCTCCCGAGTAGCTGGGATTACAGGCATGCACCACCACGCCTGGCTAATTTTGTATTTTTAGTAGAGATGGGGTTTCTCCATGTTGGTCAGGCTGGTCTCAAACTGCCAATCTCAAGAGATCTGCCCGTGTTGGCCTCCCAAAGTGTTGGGATTACAGGCATGAGCCACCGTGCCCAGCCAAAAGCATACTTATTTTTCTCCCATTCCAGAAAACATTCCTTGCCTGGTGCCCTGACCATTGCTGAAACCATTCCTCGAAACATCTCTACCTGCTGATGTCAACCTGCCCAATACCCATGCAGTTGGATAGCTGTGTGCTGCTGCAGCCTTTTGTGAGTGGGGGGAGTTTTATTTTAAATAGTTGTCTCTGGCTGGGCGTGGTGGCTCATGCTTGTTATCCCAGCACATTGGGAGGTCGAGGTGGGTGGATCACTTGAAGTCAGCAGTTCGAGACCAACCTGGCCAACACGGTGAAACTCCATCTCTACTGAAAATACAAAAATTAGCCAGGCATGGTGGTGCACGCCTGTAATCCCAGCTACTTGGGAAGCTGAAGCGCAAGAATCGCTTGAACCTGGAAGGTGGTGGTTGCAGTGAGCCGAGATTGCATCACTGTGCCCCAGCCTGGGCGACAGAGCAAGACTCCATCTCAAATAAATAAATAAATAAATAAACAAATAAATAGTTATCTCTAAAAACGTGATCAATTCTCACCATTATATCAGAAGTAAACTAAAATGTTCTTTCCCTTCCCTCCCTCCCCTCAGGGACATTTCAAGATCTCTACAAGACCTGTATCTGGACTTATCAAATGGCTGTGCTCTAGTGAAAATAACCACAAGCCATAAAGGCTTCCTACACAGGTACTGGGGAAAAGGTTGGGCTCTAATTCCATGTAGCTTTACTGTGCCTTTCTCAAATTTGCTAAAATTAATGCTTTTACAGTACAGTTGGCCCTCTGTATCCATGGCTTCCACATGTGTGAATTCAGCCAACTTCAAATCAGAATATTTAGAAAAAAAAATGGATGGTTGCATCTGCACTGAGAATGTACAGACTTTTATTCTTATCTTATTCCCTAAACAATACACTATAACAACTATTTGCACAACGCTTACACTGTAGTAGGTATTATAACTAATCTAGAGATTATCTAAATTATACAAGAGGCTGAATGAGGTGGCTCATGCTGTCATCCCAGCACTTTAGGGGAGGCCGAGGCAGGAGGATCACTTGAGGCCAAGAGTTTGAGACCAACCTGGAAAACATAGCAAGACCCTGTTTCTAAAAAAAATACAAAAATTAGCTTGGGTGTGGTGGCGCATACCTGTAGTCCCAGCTACTCAGGAGGCTGAGGTGGGAGGATGGCTTGAGCCAGGAGTTCAAGGCTACAGTGACCTATGATTGCAACACTGTACTTCAGCCTGGGCAATGGAGCAAGACCCTGTCTATCAATATAATATGTCAACATGGCCGGGCACAGTGGCTCATGCCTGTAATCCCAGCACTTTGGGAGGCCTAGGCGGGCAGATCACAAGGTCAGGAGATCGAGACCATCCTGGCTAACACGGTGAAACCCCCATCTCCACTAAAAATACAAAACTTAGCTGGGCGTGGTGGCAGGCGCCTGTAATCCCAGCTACCCAGGAGGTTGAGGAAGGAGAATCGCTGGAACCCAGGAGGCAGAAGCTGTAGTGAGCCAAGATTGCGTCACTGCACTCCAGCCTGGGTGAAAGAGCAAGACTCTGTCTCAAAAAAAAAAAAAAAAAAAAACATAATTACTAAATAAAATAAAAATAAATTATACAGGAAGATGTGCACAGGTTATATGCAAATACTGTGCCATTTTATATCAGGGATGAGCATCCATGGATTTTCGTATCTACAGAGGGTTCTGCAACCAATCCCCTGTGGATACTGAGAGACGACTATACAGTTCTGTGAGTTTTGACTAACATTGACAGTTGTGCAACCAGCACTACCATCAAGATACAGAACAGCTCAGTCCCTCAAAAATATTCCCCCATGACCCTTTGTAGTCAACCTTTTCCCCAACCTACTCTCAATCCCAACAATGGAGGATCTTTCTGTCCCAGTAGTTTTGCCTGTTCCAGAATGCCATATGAAACCATGGAATATGGCTGAGTGTGGTGGCGCACATCTGTAATCCCAGCACTTTGGGAGGCTGAGGCGGAAGGATTGCTTGATCCCAGGAGTTCAAGACCAGCTTTGGCAAGATAGCAAGACTCTGTCTCTACAAAACAGAAGCAAAACACAAAACCATGGAAGATGTCACCTTTGAATCTGAATTCCTTCACTCAGCCATTTACATTTGAGATTCATCCATGCTGTTGCACAGATCAATAGCTTCCTCCTTTTCAGTATTCATGAGTGAACACTGAAAAGTGTATATCCATATAAGGGGATATATCCATATCCATATCCATGTCCCCTTGTATGGATATACTGCAGTTTATTATCCCTTCACTGGTTGAAGGACACCTGGATTGTTTCCAGGTTTTGGCAACTGTGAATAAAGATTTCTGCATATGGTTTTTGCAGGAAGTCAAGCTTTCACTTCTCTTGGGTGTACATGTAGAAGAAGGATTGTCAGGGTATATTATACATGATGTGTGTCCCATCTTATCAAGTGGCTGCTGATTTTGTAAAAGTAATAACATCAAAGAGGCCTTGTGACGAAGGCGCTGGAGAAAATGCCACGTTCCACTCCCATTGAGTTTCACTAGTGCTTTTCTTAAATAAATTTATTTTATTTTTTTTTTGAGAGGGAGTCTCACTCTGTCACCCAGGCTGGAGTGTGGTGGTGTGATCTCAGCTCACTGCAACCTCTGCCTCCCGGGTTCAAGCGATTCTTCTGCCTCAGCCTCCCAAGTAGCTGGGACTACAGGCACGTGCCACCATGCCCGGCTGATTTTTGTATTTTTTGTAGAGACAGGGTTTCACCATGTTGGCCAGGCTGGTCTTGAATTCCTGACCTCAGGTGATCCACCTGCCTCGGGGATTTTCTTTGTCAATGTGGTGTGGAGCTTGACCGTGTGGGAGATAATTTTTGTGAAGAAACTGTCTATAAAATCCTCCTGTCTCCCATACTTGTTCTCTACAGCCAGTGTTAAAAGTTAAGCATGAAATGCAGAAGTGTGGTTGGGCGTGGTGGCTCCTGCCTGTAATCCCAACACTTTGGGAGGCCGAGGTAGGGGGATCACAAGGTCAGGAGTTCGAGACCAGCCTGACCAACATGATGAATCCCCGTCTCTACTAAAAATACAAAAATTAGCCAGGCGTGGTGGTGTGCGCCCATAACCCCAGCTATTCGAGAGGCTGAAACAGGAGAATTGCTTGAACCCGGGAGGCGGAGGTTGCAGTGAGCCGAGATTGTGCCACTACACTCCAGCCTGGGCAACAGAGTGAGACTCTGTCTCAAAAAAAAATAAAAAAATAAAAAAGAAAAAAGAAAGAAAAAATAATGCAGAAGTGGAAACAAATGGTGGGGGCGGGGGGAAGTACATAACTTCTTTCTTTTCTTTTTTTTTTTTGAGACCGAGTCCGTTCTGTCACCCAGGCTGGAGTGTAGTGGCACAATCTCTGCTCACTGCACTCACTGCAACCTCTGCCTCCCAGGTTCAAGCGATTCTCCTGTCTCGACCTCCCGAGTAGCTGGGATTACAGCTGCCTGTCGCCACACCTGGCTAATTTTTATATTTTTAGTAGAGACAGAGTTTCACCATGCTGGCCAGGCTGTTCTTGAACTCCTGACCTCAAGTGATCCGCCTGCCTTGGCCTCCCAAAGTGCTGGGATTACAGGCCCATAACTTCTTTGAAGAAAATATGGTTACCAAAAGAAAGGGGGGAAGGGGAGGAAACCCTTGAAAAGGATAATGTCTCTTATTTTGTAGCTATAACAGCTGAGTGTTATTGGGTGAAATTGCAACTCTTGCCTGCCATGTGCTCTTTGAGTAAACACAGGCAGCACTTTGTATTTATTTGATTTTTGGTTTGTTTTCCATTTTGGTCAAAGAGTGGGCTCTGAACATATTCACCCCTTGAGAGACACCAAGGTTGGTGTGGGGTGGGCTGTGGGTTTTGGAATCAGAGGAGCTGGATTTGTACGTGTTCTGCCCCCTTTTAGTGGGAGACATTCTACAAGGCCACTGTGGAAGGCAGAATGTGGTCCCTTGAAATTGTCCATGCTGGGATCCCTGGGAACCTGTGAAGACATCACCTTCCATCACAAAAGGGACTGCAGATGTGACTAACATGAAGAGCTTTACAATGGAGAGATTATTCTGGATTTTACAGGCTATAAATCCTGGGTTATACAGGATCTTTACAAATAGAGGAAGGTAGAAGGAGAGGAGGCCAGAATAATGCTGTGTAGAGGGACTTGACTTCTGTTGCTGGCTTGAAGTTGGAGGAAGGAGGTCCACTGTCAAGCAATGCCTGCAGTCTCTAGACACTGGGCACAGTCAGGAAATAAGATTTTCCCCTAGAGCCACAGAAATAATTTCTTTTCTTCCTTTTCTTTCCTTTTCTTTTGTTTTGTTTTCTTTTCTTTTTTCTTTTCCCTTCCCTTCCCTTCCCTTCTCCCTTCCCTTCTCCCTTCTTCTTCTTCTTCTTCCTCCTCTTCCTCCACCTCCTCTCCTTCTCCTTCTTCTCCTCCTTCTTCTCCTTCTTGTTTTCCCTTATTCATCCCCTTCTCCTCTTTCTTTCTTTCTTTCTTTCTTCTTTCTTTCTTTCTTTCTTTCTTTTTTCTTTCTTTCTTCTTTCTTTCTCTCCTCCTCCTCCTCCTTTCTCCTTCTCCTTCTTCTTCTTTTTTTTTTTTTTGTTTGATATAGAGTCTCATTCTGACCCCATGCTAGAGTGCAATGGCTCACTGCCCCCTCGACCTCCTGGACTCCAGCAGTCCTCCCACCTCAGCCTCCCAAGTACCTGGGAGTACAGGCACATGCCACCATGCCTGGCTAATTGTTTCATTTTTTTAAAGATGGAGTCTTCTTATGTTGACCAGGGTGGTCTCAAGCTCCTGGGCTCAAGCGACCCTCTTGCCTTAGCCTCCCAAAGTGCTGGCATTGTAGGCATGAACCACCATGCCCAGTCATGGAATACAGTTTTGCTGACACCTTGATATTACCCAATGTGTTAGGGTTCTCCAGAGAAACAGAACCAATATTATATATATATGTGTGTATATATATATATATATGTGTGTGTGTATATAAAGAGATTTATTATTAAGGTATTGGCTCATGAGATTATCGAGGCTGAGAAGCCTGTAATCTGCTAACTGCAAGCTGCAAGGATAGTGGCATAGTTTAAAAGCCTGAGAGCTAAAGGGCCAATGGTGTAGACTCCAATTTGGGTCTGAAGGCCTGAGCACCCGAAGTATAGAGGGCACATCAATGTCTCAGCTCAACAGTCAGGCAAAGGGAGGGCAAATCCAGCCATCCTCTGCCTTTGTGTTCTGTTCAGGCCCTCAGTAGGTCGGAGGGTGCCCACCCGCATTGGGGAGGGTGATCTGCTTTACCCAGTTCAGCGATTCAAATGCTAAATCTCATCTGGGAACATCCTGAAAGACACATCCAGAAAGAATGTTTAATAAGTTTTGTGGACATCCTGAGGCCTAGTCAAGTTGACATGTAGAATTAACCATTACCCCCAGTGACACCCATTTGGGATTTTTGACCTCCAGAACCATCAGATAATACATGTGTGCTGTTTTAAACCAGTAAGTGTGTGGCAATTTGTTAGAGCAGTGACAGGAAACTAACCCAGCCACTAACCTCTCTGAGAGTCAACTTTTCTCCCTTGTAAAATGAATATGATCATGACAATATTTCCCCAACCACTTCATACGTTACTATGACAATCAGTGACAGAATGTTTGAAAATGTTTCGAAACTATAAAAGCTTTGCCAGATCGAAAACAAAATCTGCTGCTCCCTTTGATCTAGTACTTTTCCTACCCACTCAGCTCTTCCTTTGCTAGCCGGCTTCTGCATCTCCTAGGGTACATTTGATTTGGCCAGTCTTTCCAATGACCTTTACCTTTTCTAAATGGGCGGCTGGGCCCGAGGCACTGACCATTTCTGCTTTTTAGAATCCATCATCGTCACCAAACAGAATGAGCTTTATATAACATTTTGGTATTTTGTTCACAATGGAGTTTTTGCATCATTTTTGAGTTTTAAAATATGGCATTGTAATATTACGTATTTTGATGACTGCATTTAGAGATGACAACCTCATCTCTATAAAAAATAAAAAATTAGGTCTGGTGCAGCGGCTCACGCCTATAATCTCAGCACTGTGGGAGGCTGAGGCGGGCAGATCACCTGGGGTCAGGAGTTCCAGACCAGCCTGGGCAACAGGGTGAAACCCTGTCTCTACTAAAAATACAAAAATTGGCCAGGCATGGTGGCACGTGCCTGTAATCCCAGCTACTTGGGAGGCGGAGGCAGGAGAATTGTTTGAACCCAGAAGGTGGAGGTTGCAGTGAGTCGAGATCACACCACTGCACTCCAGTCTGGGCAACAGAGCAAGACTCCATCTCAAAAATAAATAAATAAATAAAATAAATAAAAAATTAGCCGGGCATGGTAGCACATGCTTGTAGTCTCAGCTACTCGGGAGGCTGAGGCAAGAGGATGGCTTGAGCCTGGTGGGGGTTGGTGGCTGCAGTGAGCTGTGATTGTGCCACTGTACTCCAGTTTGGGTGACAGAGTGAGACCCTGTCTCAAAGAAAAGAAAGAAATCTGATGTATGTTCCAAGCAGGTTGCTATGGAAGTGGATTTTGTTTGGTCTCATCACTACTTTGAAATGATGGAACTTATTAGAATCACCTCTAGAATTTGAATTTAATGTATTGAAAAAGCAGCGCATATATTGCTATATTAGAATTTTTAACAATATTGGATGACTATGTTTTAACACAATTGGGTTTCTTTGTAATCCTATGTATTATCTGATGTATCAATGCATTATTTTACGCATTCAATATTCACTAAATTGCTGAAGGAGGTCTGAGGCACAGACACATTATGATTCTTTCCCTCAATTTTTTTTTTAATTTTCTACTTCCAATTTATTTATTTTATTTATTTATTTTGAGACAGGTTCTCACTTTGTCATCCAGGCTGGAGTGCAGTGGTATGATTTCAGCTCACTGCAACCTCCACTTCCCAGGCTCAAGTGATACTCCCACGTCAACCTCCTGAGTAGCTGGGGCTACAGGCATGCGCCACCACATCCAGCTATTTTTTGTATTTTTGTAGAGATGGGGTTTTGCCACGTTGCCCAGGCTGGTCTGGAACTCCTGGGCTCAAGCAATGCACCTGCCTCAGCCTCCCAAAGTGCTGGGATTACAGGTGTGAGCCACTGTGCTCGGCCTTTCCCTCAATTCTTTAACCTTTTTTTTTTTTTTTTTTTTGAGACGGAGTCTCGCTCTGTCGCCCAGGCTGGAGTGCTGTGGCCGGATCTCAGCTCACTGCAAGCTCCGCCTCCCGGGTTCATGCCATTCTCCTGCCTCAGCCTCCGAGTAGCTGGGACTACAGGCGCCCGCCACCTCGCCCGGCTAATTTTTTATATTTTTTAGTAGAGACGGGGTTTCACCGTGTTAGCCAGGATGGTCTCGATCTCCTGACCTCGTGATCCGCCCGTCTCGGCCTCCCAAAGTGCTGGGATTACAGGCTTGAGCCACCGCGCCCGGCATTCTTTAACCTTTTGAGTTCAATTTTATCATCTGAATATTGGGTCTCCAGGGAGGATCTGGAAGAATCAAATATGATTTGATTCTTGAACACCTCCATGCCAAATGCAAAGTGTTTTCAGGATTCAAATGATAACTACATACAAAATTTGAAATGAAGAAAGAAGAATAGCAACAACTCACATGCATTGCTTTGCTGGGTCTGCTGTGATAGAGTGGGTTGCTTAAACACCACCCATTTATTTTCTCACAGTCCTGGAGGATCAAATCCAAGGTCAAGGTGTCAGCAGGGTTGGGTTATTCTCAGGCCTCTCTCCTTGGCTTATAGATGACTGATTTCTCCCTGTGCGTGTCTGTGTCCTAATCTCCTTTTCTTAAAAGGACTCCAGTCAGATTGGATTAGAGCCTACCCAAATGACCTCGTTTTACCTTAATTACCTTCTTAAAGGCCCTATCTCCAAATACAGTCACATTCTAAGGTAGTGGGGATCAGGACTTCAACTAACACATTTTTGTGAGGAAACTATTCATCCTGGCCCATAACATCAGGGAAAACAAACAAAACAAAACAGAAAACAACAAAAAAGTATTGGGTGGCTACCTAGGTCAAGGGATACAAAAGGGGTTTCGTCCACCTTATCTCAGCTCCATGACAGGTGATAGGTTTTTTATCTTCACTCCTCTTTGTATACTTCTCTAAGTGCGACCTCACATAATGCCACCTGTACAAGTAGATTCCTTCATAGTTTTGGTTCTAGTCTCTCTAAGGAAAATTAGAAGCAAAATTCAAAAGCAAAGAAAGATCAGAGGTTTGTAAATGAAGTTGGAAAGTCCTTCCCCCTTCCTCATCTCATATGGGAAGCTCATGGTGGGCCCTTATTCAGAGAAAAGTCATCTTCTATAAACATCAAGGAAAGATCATCACTTCCAGCATGCCTTCAATTTCAATATCTTGGGAGAGCAAGAACGGACTTTTGTGCAGCCTACACATATATCTGGAGGTTGCCAAATAACACTTCCATGAGTTTCCCACACTAAATTAGTTCAGGAAACAGATATGAATAATTGCTTTATCATGAATGGTTCTTTATGCATAGCAGCTACTGAATACCATTGTCATTTAAAGCAAACTTGGACTTTGCTTTGACTTTTAATTTGTACCTAGGGACCTATTTGCACTGTCTGGTCTTTCTTTTGAGTCGTATAACATGAAAAGTTAGGGATATTATTCGGCCTCTCTCTCTCTAAACAGATGATGATAAGATCTACCTAAACTTTGGTTAAAAAAAATGGAGTAGAAGGCCGGGTGTGGTGGCTCACGCCTGTAAACCTAACACTTTGGGAGGTCGAGAAGGGTGGACCCCTGAGGTCAAGAGTTAGAGACCAGCCTGGCCAATATGGTGAAACCCTGTCTCTACTAAAAATACAAAAATTAGCTGGTCATGGTCGTGGGCGCCTGTAATCCCAGTTACTTGGGAGGCTGAGGCAGGAGAATCGCTTGAACCGGGAGGTGGAGATTGCAGTGAGCCGAGATTGTGCCATTGCACTCACTCCAGCCTGGGCCACAGAGCAAGACTCTGTCTCAAAAAAAAAAAAAAAAAAAAAAGAGTAGGAAAGGGACAGGCATGAAGACTGTAATTTAACAGCAAGGCAAGTGGATCCCAGGAATTTGGGTCAATCCTTGGAAGATCAGGGATTTCTGACTACGCCAGTCATGGAAGCAAGTATTGGTCCATGTGTCAAGAGTCTTTGAAAATTAGATGGGCCTGGGGGCAGTTAGACACTAGAGTCAGTGAAAACCA
The DNA here is from genome assembly GCF_009764315.1 of Trachypithecus francoisi. NCBI lineage: Eukaryota > Metazoa > Chordata > Mammalia > Primates > Cercopithecidae > Trachypithecus > Trachypithecus francoisi. Next base: position 126,125,614 of record NW_022681471.1, on the reverse strand, counting down.
GGCAGTAAGTCATGAGAAGTTTAATATCTCTCCCTCCTGTCTTTTTTTCTTTTGCCCTTTTCTTTTCTTTTTTCTTTCTTCTTTCTTTCTTTCCTTTTTTTTCCTTTTTTTATTTTTTATTTATTATTATTATTATTATTTTAAGAGACAGAGTCTTGCTCTGTCACCCAGGCTGGAGTGCAGTGGCACAGTTATAGCTCACTGCAGCCTTGAACTCCTGGGCTCAACTGATCCTCCTGCCTCAGCCTCCCAAGTAAGTAGCTGGGACTACAGGCTCAGATCACCACATCCAGCTAACTTTTTATTTTGTTTTTTTGTAGAGATGGGGTCTCACTATGTTGCCCAGGCTGGTCTTGAACTCCTGGGCTCAAGTGATTCTCCTGCCTCAGCCTTCTAAAATGCTAGGATTACAGGTGTGAGCCACAGCATTTGGCCTGTGTTTCTTTTTTCAAAAAAAATTATTAATAGACTTATTTTTTAGAAGAACTTTAGATTTGCAGAACAACTGAGCTGATAGTGCAGAGTTACAGTGCTTCTTCCCCAGCTTCCAGTGTTATTAACATCTTAAGTTAGTGTGGTACATTTGTAGTGACTAAGGAGCCAGTGTTGATAGATTATTATTAATTAAAGTCCATAGTTACATGAGGGTTTCCTCTTTGTGTTGTACATTCTGTGAATTTTGAGGAATGTATATATATATACACACACACTTATATGTATAATAACGTGTATCCACCATCACAGTATTACGCAGAATAGTTTCACCACTGTAAAAATCCACTGTGTTCCACCCATTCATCCGTTCCTCCTCCTTGAACCCCTGGCAACTTAGTTGGGTAAATACCCAGGGGCACAACTGCTGACCGTATGGTAAGACTATGTTTGGCTTTGTAGGAAATTGCTGAACTGTCTTCTGAAGTAGCTGTACAATTGTGCATTCCCAGTAGCAACAAATGAGAGTTCCTGTTGTTCTGTATCCTGTCAGCATCTGGGATTGTCAGTTTTCTGAATTTTAGCCATTCTAATGTATGTAGTAGTATCTCATTGTTATTTTAATTTGCAATTTCCTAATGATATATGATGTTCAGCATCTTTTCATATGCTTATTTGCCATCTGTATATCTCTGATGAGATTTTTTTCTGATCGTTTGCTCTTTGATTCAGTTGTTTATTTTCTCATCGTGGAGTTTTAAGAATTATATATATACACACACATATACACATATGTACATATATATGTACACACACATATACACACACACACACTTGAAAAAATTAGAGACAAGTTCTTCTCTGTTGCCCAGGCTGGAGTGCAGTGGTGAGATCATAGCTCACAACAGCCTCCAACTCTTGGCCTCAAGCAGAGTTTTACAGGTGTGAGCCACTAGGCTGGCCTGAATATTTTAAATACAATCCTTAATCAGATATGGAATTTGCAAATATTTTCTCCCATTCTGTGACTTGTCTTCTCATTCTCTTAACAGTGTCTTTTGTAGACTTTTCAAATTTTAGTGATGCCCAACTTATTTTTTTTTTTCTTTTATGCATCATGCTTTTGGTGTTCTAGCTCCACACTCATTGCCAAACCCAAGGTCATCTAGATTTTCTCCTATGTTATCTTCTAAGAGTTTTTATAGTTTTACCTTTTATGTTAGGGAGTATGTTCTATTTTAAGTTATTTTTGTGAAGATATAAAGCCTATGTCTAGAATTTTTTTTTTTTTTTTGGCATATGGGTGTCCAGTTGTTCCAGCACCACTTGTTAAAAAGGATGAATTGCCTTTGCTCCTTTGTGAAAGTAGTTGAGTATATTTGTGTGAATTCCTACTGCTTTTTAATTAAAATTTTGGGTACTGTATATGGGGAATGCTGGTGGCATTTGTTGCAAGCAGATTCTTGTTTTCCCCTCCCTCCAGTCAATAACTGAAAATAAGTGTTTGCAACACACACACACGCACACACGCACATGGCTAGTGCAGTGGGTATCTGTGTACATCATTGTGGACCCCTCGCCCTGTTATCCTTCAGCTTTCTCAGAATACACTAGCTCCTTCCGGCTCTACTTTATTTCCTTGTTTTCTCCCACTTTATAGGACTGCACATTTGAAAAATCGTTGAAACAGATTAAATAACACAGTCTAATTATCACCTACCTACAGCCCATCTAGTATTTCAAAAAGAGGAATTTTGGTGATTTCATGATCAATGCAGACGTTCTCTCTTCCTGTCTTAGGTCTTACAGTGTCCTTTGGGGCCCTGTGAATCTATGATAAAAGATATTGACTCTTTACGGGTAATAAGGCCGGTGGGATTATTGGGCTATTACCAAAGAGTCAAGATGAATTCTGAGCTCTTTTGCTTTGTCAATTACAGGAGATCAGCTATAAATCCTGGCCACACAGTGCTCCAGTTTGAGAGTGATGATTTCCACCACTTTCCCATACTTTAAAAGATTGGCATCTGCCAAGTGATCAAAACACACAAAGAGGCCTTTTAACCAAGTTTAGCTTGGAATTTCCAGTTGCTAACCACAAGCAGGTCTGGCAAGCTAGGAGGCCGGTTGGCTGCGCAGCTACTCCAGAGTGTGCGGTAGCCGAGGGCTGCGTCCGCGTAAAGCCCAGAGCTGTAATGATGTCAACTTGTTATTTACTTTCCAAATCTGAATGACTGAGCAAGGCGAAAGGAGAATCAATCAACCACAATGTGACCCTACAGGCGGAAAAAACGCAGCGCTCCCACCAGCAGGCGGTGGGGGAAGGGAAGCACGTGTAGCCAGGGCAGGGTTGCATCATGAGCTCGTTCGCTCGGGTTTTCTATTGCACCCTTCGTTTTTCGATTGCATGTAATACTCAGCATCAGTCTGCACAAGCCCAGGGAGCCCGGGAGCAACGAAGGGCAGGCTCAAGGGAAGGCCCCACCAAGTCCTTCTGGGGGGCCTTGAATGGCAGCTGATACGTAATAAGACACAATCTATTCTGCTGATTCACAATTATGGAGACTGTGTAAGTGTGTTTTTTTTATTGATGTCCTCTAATGATGGTGTAGCAACAGTCGTTTTGCATCATTGACGTTTTATGGCAATATTTTGCAGGGTAATTTTGAGGTCCGCCTTTTTGATGGATGACCGGCCTCTTAAAAACTCACCTCCGGCCGGGCGCGGTGGCTCACGCCTGTAATCCCAGCACTTTGGGAGGCCGAGGCCGGCGAATTGCTTGAGGTCAGGAGTTCGAGACCAGTCTGGCCAATATGGTGCAACTAAAACTACTAAAACTACAAAAAAATTAGCTGGGCGTGGTGGCGTGCGCCTGTAATCCCAGCTACTCGGGAGGCTGAGGCAGGGGAATTGCTTGAACCAGGGAGGTAGGTGGAGGTTGCAGTGAGTCGATATCGCGCCACAGCACTCCAGCTTGGGCAACTGAGCGAGACTCTGTCTCAGAAAAACAAAAACAAAAACCTCACCTCGGGTCCCCCTCCCCCCACAACCAGAACAACAAATGGTCTAGTGTTCGAGGAAGAGCAAGTGAGGTTATAGTTTAGATTGCTGAGTGCACCGGACTGTTAGCACGAAACTCATTATATAGTAAAGGAAGGGGCAAGAATATTTGAAAAATATTCAACAAGGCTGACCCCAGAGGTGCTGGGGAGGGGGAGTGGAGATCTGTTTAACTGAGTTAAGGCCGCCAGTGGTGGGGAGTAGCCTACGTGGAGGGGAGGAAGGAGCGCTGGGGACTTAAGTGCACCGGGGCCAGGCCGTGTAAGCCATTGCAACATTAAGCGCTTTGCAAGGGCCAGAGGGCTGAAGCCTGGGGTTTGGGGTGGGAGTGCTGAGGCCCGAGGGCCCAGGTCCCCCTAACCTCCTCAGCCCCCACACCCGAGCTCCTGGCGCCTATGCTTCTGTGTCTGAGTTTGTCCCTAAGCGTTTCTGGCTCTTCCTGGGAGGTGTTTTGCAAAGGTCGAGGCTCCGCCGGAGCCCCCACTTTTTGAGGTGGGGTAAAGACTACTGGGGTGTCTTCTAAGACGCCTATTTTGAGGGAGATTCACCATCGGGCAGGTGGCAGGGGGTTCTCTTGGGGCAGCTGGGTGGCTTCCTTATTGGGGTGGGGGAGGGTAACACTTTAGCAGGGACCGAGGTTCCCCTGCCCCCCAGAAACAGAGGGGGTGGCCGAGGTTCCCGTCCCCTCGAGGCAGTCGTGGAAAGGCTGGGTTTGGGATGTGATGGGGGTAGCCCTGGGGACCTCTCAGTCCCACGGAGGCCACGGGGAAGGGACCGGGACCGGAGCAACTGGGGAAAGGCTTGGGTTCCCCTCACCCACCCTAGGCGTGGAGGAGCGGGGCGGGCTTGGTAGGGACGCTGGTCCCCCGACCGTGGGGCAGGGGCTGGGTTGGGACGCAGGTCCCCTCTAGGAGCCGCGGGGGAGGGGCAGAGCCGGAGTCCCTACCCTCGTGGGGGAGGGGCTGGTTCAGGACGCGGCTCCCCCGGGGCTCAGGGGCGGAGCCGGGTGGGACGCCGGGTGCCCTCCCACGGCCGTGAGGGAGGGGCCGGCGGAGGGGGCGGACCCCTGGCGGTCCTCCCGGTTGGGGTCCGCGCGCTCGCGACCGCTCCCAGCGGAGGTCACTGCCCGTGCCAGTCCCTCCCGCTGTTCCGCCCTCTCCCGCCGCCACCGCCGCCGCCGCCGCCGCGCCCGGCTCAGCGCCCCCACTCCGCGCTCGGGAGCGAGGAGTCGCCAGCGCCCCCGCCGCGCCGCCGCCGCAGCGCCCTCCGGCCGCCATTCGCCACCGAAACTTTCCAGCGCCCGCGCCCTCTCCGGGACTCGGCGGCGGCGGGGTGGGGGCGGCCCGGGGGCGGCGCGCGGCTGCTCCGGGGCGCTGGGCCCTCTTCGGCCGCCGCACGGCCGGGGCTCGGAGGCTGCCCGCCGGAGGGAGGTTCGGAGCGCGGACGGGCGCGCGGCGCCGCCACAAGTTGCGCTGTTCGCCGCGAGGTGAGTGCGCGGGGCTCGGCGGGCCGGGCGCGGGGTCCGCAAACTTCTGCGGGGAGGCGGTTCCCGCACTGACCCTCCAGGGTCTAGCCGGCGACTCGGGGCGCCCGGACGCTCCACCCGCCCCTGGAACTACTGGAGGCGCAGGTCGCCAACTGTCCCCGCGGCGCTCGGACTGGGGTGCGGCGCGCTCCCAGGAGGCTGAACAATACCCCGAGGTGGCCGCTCCCCAAAGTGCCGGCGCGCCTTGAGGGGAGAGACGGAGGTCGGCGGGGGGCTCCTTTGTTTTGGGGAGGGGTAGGTGGCCGGTAAGTTTATGGAAGCGCTCGGCTTTTCCTCTGGTGCCCCTTTGTCTGCCGATCTTGGGGCTTGTTGGGCAAACCTGCGCGACCACGGGTCGGGGGACCGGGGTGGAGGGCGGTGGCGGGATTTCCCCGCTGTTGGGAAGAGGAGCCCCATTCATCCCCGGGACGCGGGCCGTCCCGCCCGGACCCGGGTGGAAGCGCAGCCTTACGAAGTGAGGCAAGCGGCGGGCGAGGTGGCGCGGGCCCCGCGTCTGCTCAGTTTCTGAGGCGCAGAAACTGTCAAGGAAGTCAGAAGCCCCAGTCCTCCGCCCATCTCCCCAGCCCGAGCGCCACAGCTGGGCTGGGGGCACCCCTCGCCGGTCGAGGGTCTGCAGAGCGCCGCCCGGAGAGAGCGCAGACCTGTTGCTGCTCCTGGGCTCTGGCGGGGCGGGTGGGGTGGGTCTCGCAGATCCTGGGCCCCGGCCTTGCTACCCAGGGGGACCTTCCCTAAGGATGGGATCGGTGCTCGGAGTGAGGTATGGGGAGTGCGCCTTCGGGAGCCAGCGCTGGCCGGATATGTGACAACTGTGGGTCGCTGGAGGCCCGCCTGCGCTGGGATAGGGCCTGGACTTCACGTGCGGTCGCCTGTGCTCAGTCAGACCGGGGCCAGGACTCGCTCCCTGCAAGGCCTCGTGTTCCCCCAGCCAGCTGCGTTGGACGTTCCACAAAGGTAGGGACTGACGTTTATTTTCCAGTCAGTGATGTTCTGGAGCAAAACCTGAAAAGAAACAAAAACCTATCCTCTATTGTATTTGCGACTGTTTCTGCTTTGCATTGTCATGTGTGACTTGACCTGCCTTCTGGATGTTTTCCTCTCCTGACACATTCGCTGAGTTCCTGGTTTAACCTGGAAGGCGAGGGGGAAGGAAGGCAACCTCCCTGCTAAGGTCCCAGGCAGTGGCTTTGGTGTCGGAAGTGGCACTTGAGGATTTTATGAAAAGTTTACAAGTCCTTCCTAGAAAAGATGTAATTAGGAAAAATAAAATACAGAAGAATGTTCAGTATGACGCGTTTGTTTTAAAGGGTAGTCATGTCTCAAATGTGCTGCAGATTTTTGTGGAAAGCCACCAAGCTGGGTAACTAATACAAACAACAAAAGTTTTTCACCACTGGATCACGGGTCCTTAAGGCGATTCCAGCCCTTAATAGAACACACACCTGTAGGGCAAAAATGGAGATTTGTGGTGTAGTGCTGCCACCCTCGCTCCCCCACCCAGGCATTTTGCCCCTTTACTGGGCTCCGAGAACTTCTCTCTGCCAGTGGTTTTAAAGAGGAAACAGTTTGCAAAAATAATTTTATTGTAGACATACTTAGAAGTGAATGTTTCAGTTTCTGGAGTTTTCCCATCAATTATATCAGTACCACTGGTTCTGTACAACATCATCTTAGTTAGAATATTTTTTTTCACCTTTTAAGGTGAGGAACAGAGGCGGGAAAATGGTCCCTGCACAGGGAGGCCATCTCCAGCAGGTCCCAAGTGTCAGGAATTCAGATTTTCCGATATACTCCTGCTGGATAGGAGAACACCTCCTCTAGAACCTGAGCCTGGCCCCCTCCCAGTTTTCTGCAGGGCGTCCAGATTCCGGTGCTCTGCCCTGCAGCAAGTGCCCTGTGGGCCTCCTGGCTTAGCTGATCATCACAGCTTCTCTGCCCAGCGAGGCAGGACCATCCTCGCACTGCTTTCCTGATGCCTAGGATTTGCCTTTTTTCCTCCCTTAGGAAAAACAAAAAAACCTGGTATGTTACATCTGAGACGTTGTTAATCTTTCACTGCCGCATGCATTGAAAAATCAGTTCCAACCAGGAAGCAACACTAAAGGCATATTGTAAACACTTTTTTTTTTTTGAGTTGGAAAGATAAACTTTTTTCCCCCTTAACTATTTTTAGTGAGCCGGAGACTGGACTCAAGTTTTTCCCTCTGGTCTTGCCCTCTCCACTCACTTTCTGTGGGGTTGGAACACATGTACCATGCTGGCCAGACTGGCAAACATGAAAGCCACCAGAACCAAAAGCAAAGCTGGATGTGGGAAGGGGCTGAAGAAGTCCACATGTTTCTGCAGGGCAAAGAGAGCCTAGGCTGAGGAGAGGCGTTTCAGATCTCCAGGGGAGAAAGACAGCCGTTAAGGAGTCCGCCGGGCTGCTGCCTGCCTGGCCAGCGGGAGCCTGACTTCAGATGGATGCGCCTCCCAAGCTGGCCCCCTCCCATACAGCCATCGCCATCCAATATTTACGGAGAATCCACGGCATGCCTGAAAGTTGCAGAAGTGAATTGGAAACCGTTGCAAATGGAATTTGAATACATTTAAAGTTAAGATGGGAAAGAGAATATGTTGAGTTTTCAGAGGAAGTCGGTTACTGTTCCCTTGTCTCGTGTAGGTTTGTTTTTGGCCAATGGGATCAGAGAGATTGAGATGGGGCATGATAGGCGGCAGGTTCAGGAGAAAGGGAAGCTTTAGAAATGAAGGTAGAAAAGATGCTTGCTTCTTGGAACAGTATTTTCAACGTTGAGCTCTGGAATGTTGCAGCCAACTAATGGTTCTCACTTGGGACAGTTTTGTCCCCCAATTTTGAAGGGGGCATTTGCTAATGTCTGGAGACATTTCCCTTCCTGCAGCTGTTAAATTAGCAAGCAGGCTGAGCCAGCTGGGTGTGGACCTGCATTTTCCTCGTGGAGGCCCTCTTCCAAGTGTCATGGGAAAAGGGCTCCCCAAGTGTTGAGATTACAGGTGTGAGCCACTTTACTCAGTCGAAGGAGATAGAATTATTATAATGCTTGGAGCCTAACATGCCTTTTTTGTTTGTTTGTTTGTTTGTTTGAGACGAAGTCTCTCTCACAGTCCAAGCTGGAGTGCAGTGGTGCGATCTTGGCTCACTCCACCCCCGGGGTTCAAGCGACTCTCCTGCCTCAGCCTCCTAAGTAGCTGGGATTGCAGGGACCCCCCACCATACCCGGCTGATTTTTGTATTTTTAGGAGGGGTGGGGTTTCACCATGTTGGCCAGGCTGGGCTCGAACTTCTGATCTCAGGTGATCCTCCCTCCTTGGCCTCCCAAAGTGCTGGGCTTACGGGCATGAGCCACCATGCCCAGCTAGCCTAACATGCTTATAGTTTCCTGTTTTCTGAAGTTGGGAATTGGGTCTGGAAAGGTATCACCATCAGTCACGATGGTGTCTGGTAGTTTGCTTGCTTTTCCCTTATCTTTTCCCTCTTACATTTTAGGGCTGTATCTATATAATTTTATTATTTAAATTACCATATACTAAATTTGGCTCTTTGGGTGTATTATGAGTCTTGACACATGCATAGATTGGTGTGACCACCATCATAAGAGAGAGAACAATTTCCTCAGCCCAGAGATGTTTGTGGCTCTATCTCCCACAGTTCCTCCACAGTCACCCCCCCCAGCCCCGAATCTGGGGCACCCGCCCATCTGCTGTGCTCTGGAAGTCTTGGGGATCCCATCTGAATATAACACATGGTGGAATGCCTTAGGTGAATCCACCCACTCTTCCAGCACCACCTTTGCCTCCTCTCTCTGATGACACACGAACTTCATGCCTTTGTATGCTTTGGCCAACCTGCTTTTCTTAGAACAGCACATTTTGCACTGTAGATGTTATCACAAGCAAGGAAAAGAACAGCTTTGCTCCTTAATGTAAGAAACCACAGTGGAAAAAAATCAGGTGTGTTGTTGAGGCTGCTAAAGCTTTGCTCCTTTTTAAATTTTAAAATTTTTCTGGATATGTAGGTGTATATATTTATGGGGTACATTAGATATTTTGATACAGTCGTGCAATGTGTAATCACATCATGGAGAATGGGGGTATCCATTCCCTCAAGCACTTATTCTTTGCGTTACAAACAATCCAGTTATACTCTTTTAGTTATATGCTCTTTTTTCTTTTCTTTTTTTTTTTTATTTTGAGACAAGAGTCTCACTATGTCATCCAGGGTGGAGTCCAGTGGCGCGATCTCGGTGCACAAGTTCAAGCAATTCTCCTCCTCAGCCTCCGGAGAAGCTGGGATTAGAGGCATGTGCCACCACGCCCAGCTAATTTTTTTGTATTTTTAGTAAAGACGGGGTTTCACCATGTTGGTCAGGCTGGTCTTGAACTCCTGACCTCAGGTGACCCACCTGCTCAACCTCCCAAAAGGCTGGGATTACAGGCGTAAGCCAACGCGCTCGGCCTATTTGCTCTTTGTTCTATGCCAGTTAGTTCTTACTGCCTCATTGGTTCAGATGGGACATTTTCTAATGTGTTTTTGTTTTTGTTATTTTGAGATGGAGTTTCGTTCTTGTTGCCCAGGCTGGAGTGCAGTGGCATGATCTCTGCTCACTGCAACTTCCGCTTCCCAGGATCAAGCAATTCTCCTGCCTCAGCCTCCCAAGTATCTGGGATTACAGGCATGCACCACCACTCCCGGCTAATTTTGTATTTTTAGTAGAGGTGGGGTTTCACCATGTTGGTCAGGCTAGTCTTGAACTCCTGACCTCAGATGATCCAGCTGCCTCAGCCTCCCAAAGTGCTGGAATTACAGGTGTGAGCAACCACGCCTGGACTCTGATGTCCTTTTAGAGGATGTTACCCTCACCTTTATTCCACATTCCTACCAAAAGGTACTTCATATGTAATATGTATCGGAAGGTTATAGTCATGGCTTTAGTTTAAAAACAGGATACATGTTCATTGAGAACCTTTGCCGTTTTCCCAGTGGGTTAATCACGTAAATATAAAATAGACTAAAAATATCAAGTTGTTTTTGCATTTGTTGTAGAAATAAAAAAATGAATTCCTACATCTGTGGTTCTATGGAGCTGCTAACCTGTGTTTTACTTTGGGCCATAATGTCGCTTTCTATGACCTCATGAAGTGGCATGTTTTCTAATATAATCCTTGTCCTGGCGTTTTGGTGACTTTTGTCCTGCCTGAGGTGGTCTGCCTGGTTGTGTGAAGTCACAGAACCTGTGCATGTTCTACCGTGTAGAGTTAAAGGGCGGGATGAGTGGCCTCAAGCGTTCTCCTCCCTCCCAGGTGTGAAGATTTGGTTTGGAAGATGGACCGTGCTTCAAGGTCTGGGAGGCCATGTTTTTTTCAGACTGGTTCAGGATGATGGTTTTATGTTAACTAAACATTGGGATAAAGTGACAGTTGTTTATGACCCGTGCCTAGAGTATCAGTTTTCCCATGATTAAAATAAGCAGTATTTTGGTAAACATTGATAAGTTAGTTGCGCATTTTAGTTTAGAAACCACAGCGAGTCAGAAGGCGCTTTGTGCTGCTGGGTGCCTCTGAGTGATTCCTGGGAGTGTGGCAGTTCTCCAGTCCCAGGAGATCCTGTGAAAGAAGCACAAACAACGCTCACGGCAAAACTCACAGTGTTTATTCTTGACCTGGGTGTCTGCCTTGAATTCTTGTCATTTTTCCTATCGTGGTGGATGTAGCCGGAATGCTTTAAAGAAAACATGAGAGTTTTCTCTGCTTGTTTCCCTTGAGCCTGGAACCGAGATTATGACCCCAGATAGCCTGCACAGGGCTCTTTCCTTTCTGGAACACCTGCCCAGGCTAGAATACGGGAGTAGGGAGGAGGTGAGGCTCTCTCCTGCCGGTAACCTTCCCAGCCAGCTCTCCAAGACGCCGAAACCTTCCTTCAGGTCTGTTGAAATTGTATCCCCAGCACCATCATGTTGGAGCAAGAAGAGAAGGGCATGTGTCCCCTTTAGGGAAGCTTGACTCATTCCAATTAGGGACCTGCCTGTTGTTAGGCTTTAGAGTCCATGTGAATGTGCAGTATTGTTCAGTGCTGCAAGCATTTCTGCTTGTCTGAATTTCCTGATAGATGGGAATTTGGACAAAAAGAAGCTCATTGTACACGATGCCATTTTATTTCTTGAATCAGTAATAACAAATACTTTATTTATTTATTTATTTATCTTTAGAGATGGGGTCTTGCTCTGTTGCCCTGATCATAGCTCACTGCAGCCTCGGCTTTCTGGGCTCAAGTGTTGCTTCTGCCTCAGCCTCCCAAGTAGCTGGGCCTACAGGCACAGGTCAGCATGCCCAGCTTTTTTTTTCTTTTTTTCTTTTTTTTTTAAATTTTCAATTGTTTTCTAGAGATAGAGTCTTGCTGTGTTGCCCAGGATGGTCTCGAGCACCTGGACTCAAGCAATCTTCCTGCATTGGCCTCCCAAAGTGCTGTGATTACAGTTGTGAGCTACTGTTCCTGGCCAACATATACTTTAATATGACAAGACCACATAAAATCATTTTAAGAGGCTGGGCATGGTGGCTCACGCCTGTAATCCCAGCACTTTGGGAGGCCGAGGAGGGCAGATCACGAGGTCAGGAGATTGAGACCATCCTGGCTAACATGGTGAAACCCCTGTCTCTACTGAAAATACAATAAATTATCCAGGCATGGTGGTGGGCGCCTATAGTCCCAGCTGCTCGGGAGGCTGAGGCAGGAGAATGGCCTGAACCCGGGAGGCGTAGCTTGCAGTGAGCCGAGATTGCGCCACTGCACTCCAACCTGGGCGACAGAGGGAGACTCCATCTCAAAAAAAAAAAAAAAATCATTTTCAGAGCTGGAGGAAAATTCAGCAGGACTGAGTCATGATTTCAGTTTCTAGTGCACTGTGGGTAATTCTGTCTCAACCTGGACGCTTGTGCTCCTTCAGTTGTCCCTGTTATCTTGTCATCTATGTAAAGATGAGAAATGAAGTTGAGTGGAGAACTGTCGCCAAAGTCTGCCATGTAAAAATCGGTAGTGCCAGTATGCAAAGGTAATTCCCAGCTGCTATGAAAGTCCAGGTGGCTTCACAGTTTCAGGTTGTATTTCCCAAAAGCATAGGGAGTTGGTGTCCCTGAAGAGGAAATTGACGTCCCTGCCATTTGGTTCATTTGGGGAACGGAATAATCTTGTGTCCTTGCCTTCAGTTCTTTTTTCAACAGAATCTTATCAAGCATTTGAATCCTACACAACTGTAATGCCAGCTCCATATTGATAAAAACTCAAGAATTCAAAATTATAAACTTGAAAACAGCAATTGCCAACCTCTGACAGTAGCAGGACAGTCTGGAGGACCCTGTTCAGAGCAAGTCGGATACTGTTTTCCTTTTCTTGTCTAGGTTTGTTCTTGTCCGATGGGATCAGAGAGATTGAGATGGGGCACGATAGGTGCTGGGTTCAGGAGAAAAGGAAGCTTTAGACATGAAGGTAGAAAAGATGCTTGCGGCCGAGCGCGGTGGCTCAAGCCTGTAATCCCACACTTTGGGAGGCCGAGACGGGTGGATCACGAGGTCAGGAGATCAAGACCATCCTGGCGAACATGGGGAAACTCCGTCTCTACTAAAAAATACAAAAAACTAGCCGGGCAAGGTGGCAGGTGCCTGTAGTCCCAGCTACTCAGGAGACTGAGGCAGGAGAATGGTGTAAACCCAGGAGGCAGAGCTTGCAGTGAGCTGAGATCCGGCCACTGCACTCCAACCTGGGCCACAGAGTGAGACTCCGTCTCAAAAAAAAAAAAAAAAAAAGAAAAGATGCTTGCTTATTGGAACAGTATTTTCAATGTTGAGCTCTGGACTGTTGCAGCCAACTAATGGTTCTCATTTGGGACAGTTTTGTCCCCACCTTTGAAGGGGGTTTGGTTTAATTCCCAATTTGATTATGAAGGAAATGTCAGATTCAGCTTGCATTTTCAAGACATGGTAGTTCTATGTCAGCTTCAGCCATTTCCAGGGATCTGTCTTAGGATACTTCAAAAAGCCTAACCTTTGAGATGCACTCAGTTCAGAAGTTCATGAAAATAAGAATGAATGATCTTCCCTGTCCAGTACATGACAGAAATTATTGTAGACCAGATGAGAACAAGGAGAGATGCTTGTGTATATTACATGTCACAGGATGCTCTGATTAATTTTATGGGACTGTGAGTGTAATTCCTTTAAGCCAGTAGTCTCTAAATTTGGGGGAGGGACAGGGGACAGAAATGACTTGTTTCAGATTTTAATTCCCAAAAGGGTCTTAGTGAGTTTCATGCCCTCTGGCAGGTGCACAGCAAGATTTATTGGGATGCAGGAAGAAATTATGAAAATGTCCATTAAAAAAATCTCTAATACTTGTAAAAAATATATTTCTTGTCCATGAAATGCATGTTACTTGAGTATTTTATATTTAATAAATAAATTACATGAGTTAGGAGCACCTTCTGAAAATTTTTAAATGAAAAGGATATATGATGAAAAAAGCCATTTATGATGTAGGTCCCCAAAGGCTGGAAGAGGGGGTGATACTAACGTCCCTGCATGCAGGCAGGACACAGTTGTACTCCCCTTTCCTCTGGCTTCAGCTACTAAGGTATGTGTGCGCTTGCACACACATGTATGTGCATTAAGTAACTTTGAGATCCACCAGCTTAAGGATTGGACATTGCTCTAGAGGTACAGATATTAGTGATTTGGCTTAGGGAAGAAAGAATGCAATAACGGGGAACCATGCACATACTGGATCTCTTATTGTATTTTGCGTGTTGTTTTTAAAGCTGAAAAAATACCCATGTTTTGGAACTAAATGACAGTACCTCGTTTGCAGGTGCATGAGGAAACCTTGGAACAATGCTATGCTTTTTAAGCATTTTATGACTGCAGTGTTTTAATAATCACTGAATTGTTTATAAATCAGCCGATTTCATCAGACGGATGCCCTCAGGGCTCTGGAGAATTAGGCGTTTTGCTGCAGAAATTGTTCAGAATTTCAAAGACATCAACATGAGATTGTACCGGAATTGAGTTGTGATAAAAGTCCTAGGGTGCTTTAAATCTTTAAATCTGGTTATTTGTTTGTTTGTTTGTTTTTTTGAGATGGAGTCTCACTCTGTCGTCCAGGCTAGAGTGCAGTGGCGTGATCTCAGCTCACTGCAATCTCTGCCTCCTGGGTTCAAGCGATTCTCCTGCCTCAGACTCCCAAGTTGCTGGGATTACAGGCATCTACCACTACACCTGGCTAAGTTTTGTATTTTTAGTAGAGACGGGGTTTTGCCATGTTGGCCAGGCTGGTCTCGAACTCCTGACCTCAGGTGATCCACCCACCTTGGCCTCCCAAAGTGCTGGGGATTACAGGCGTGAGCTACCACGCCCAGCTGTTTTTGTCTTTGTTTTTGAGACATATTTCATCTATCATGGTTATTAAGTGTTTTGGTTTTTGCATTTCTCATGATTTTTTGTTTTGTTTTGTTTTTTGAGATGGAGTCTGGCTCTGTTGCCCAGGCTGGAGTGCAGTGGTACGATCTTGGCTCACTGCAACGTCTGCCTCCCAGGTTCACGCAATTCTCCTGCCTCAGCATCCCAAGTAGCTGGGATTGCAGGTGCCCGCCACCACCACGCCTGGCTAATTTTTGTATTTTTAGTAGAGATGGGGTTTCACCATGTTGGCCACGCTGGTTTCGAACTCCTGACCTCAAGTGATCTGCCTGCCTTGGCCTCCCAAAGTGCTGGAGTTACAGGCGTGAGGCACCACGCCTGGCCTCAGTAGGTTTTTTTTTTTTTTTCTGAGTTGCTGCTACACTACTGGTGTTTACAGAGTGAATAAACATAAAAATTATATTCACAACTCAGACCACATTGTGGGCTGTGGAGGTGAGAAATAGGAATCATCTCTAAATGTAAGGTCTTCTGGCTGAGCTTGTTTGCTTAGAATGGCTGAAAATTTGGTTTGCATGAGATGAAATGCTAACCTCAAGTAGTTCTGGGTTTCCAGACCAGTTTTTAGTTTGTTTAACTCCAGATAATTGATATGTCAGCTTTAGTTTTTTTGTGTAATTTTTGGTGTTTGCATCTATTTTCTCCTTTGTGAATATTGAATTCACAACATAATTTTGTTATATGAAATGATGCTCATACACTTGTGCAGTGCATGAAAAAGCCTGCCGGGAGCAGTACTTGTAGATTTCTGTGTACCAACAGGATACCTAATGCCGACCATGATTAATGCTTATCAGAATCTATATAGACCTCCATTTGTCCTTTGATAAACTGAAATATTTATGTCCACTTTTTTAAAAACCTGTTGCTTCTCTTTATAGTAATACTCAGAAGGCGCTCACTGTGAAGAGAGGAGAAACAGGAAGTAGAATTTTTTATTGTCTAGATTGATGCACCTGTCTCCACTCTCCGGAGACCAATGCATTTAGACCCCAGTAAGAAATTTAGTTATAATGAACTATAAAGCAGATGCAGAGTATATTTGGGAATATACCTTATCTGACTCCACAGCCCAACCCCTGTAAGAGGAAAGAGATGGCAGAATGTATTTTGCTTTTAGCCAGATGCTTTGAGCCTTAGACTGGTCTTGACTTCATATTGGAAGCAGGTCGGTGAGAAACCACCGACTTGCTTCAGCTGTGAACTGGAATCCTCTCCTGTCTTCGTTGTTGAGTGACGGCACTCTTAATTATTCACTTGCTTATTTGCTGTCCAAATCACCCTATATAATATCTCAGAAATGTATCTCAGAGAATGACCCTAAGTGGGCTGACCTCTGCAGCCTGCACCAGAGTTGACTTTATTTCCTAAGTGCACACTTTCTGTGCTTTTGAGGGGCAGCTGTCTAGGTTTAGTTTCTGGGAGTTTGAGGCACAGAGGTATGTAGGGGAATGGGAAGGCCTAATGGTAAAAGCCTCTGGGACATGGGAGTAAACTAGACATGAGTAAACTAACCTTGAAAGAGACTATGAAAACAAACTTTAGAGCGTTGTTGAAGCACCATCTACATAATTTATATCAATGAAGGCAGTAACTTCTTAGGAAGATAGGATTATTAAAATTAGCAGTTTTCATCTTTCTACAAAAATAAAAGGCAAATCATTTTAGTTCAGATAATTGTATGAAGCTTTATAATTGAAAATTTGAAGTTAGCAATATTATATAACCTTAGTTAATTATATTAGTGTACTCAGACTAAATATAGAATAAGATTAGCTCATGGAAACATTTCGTTTTTATCTCAGTCAGTACTGTTCATATCACCCAGTAGTTAGTTTCTAGCTATGTTTTGTAATTTTTTGAATATCCTGGACATGTTTTTAGAAAAGTTAGTTGAAACAAGATATTGTATGTTTCCATTATTTCCCAGTTCATCTTTAAGCATAATAAAAACACAGAGTATGTTGTCCTTTTTGAATTTTCTTTCCTTTATAGTATGTGCCTGGCACAACAGAGGACCAAGCCCGGGGATCATTAATCCCATTTTTCTGCATGGCGTTTGCTGTGAGAGAAGTTTGGGCTGGATTCGTAGTTTGCTATCTAAAAGTAAATGTTCAACCTTCTCTAATTTCCTGTTTTGTTTGCTTTTCCATTCAATGTTCTGTATTTGGACAAATATATTTTTCTGTATGGTTTCTGGTGGCCCAGATGTTCATTGGAGTGGAAATTCTTTGGGTCCACACCACTGGGTTGGGCAGTTGCTGGTGTTTGGCTTTCTCTATCTCCTGGAGTTGACTTAGATACATTGTGTATTCAGGTTGGGCACTCATCCCCTTTGCAAGCTCTGTGTTACTTTGTTCCACTTGGCTTTGCCATAAATGTTTGCCCTTGGCCTGCCAAGATGTCAGCTTGCAGTGATATGTCATTTAACTTAGAACTCTTGAGTCTGCCTTAAAATTAAGTCAGTTTTCTTAAACATTGTTATTGAGGTATAAATGACATGCCATAAAAGTCACCTCTTTGAGGTGTATCATTCAGTGATTTTTAGTAAATTTACTGGGTTGTATAGACATCACCATGATCCACTTTTAGAACATTTTCAATTCCCAATAATATCACTGCTGCTTGATTGTCACCCATTTCTACCCCCACCTCCCAGCCAGGGGCCACCACAAATATCCTTCCTGTCTCTATAGATTCCCCTTTTGTGGATATTTTAGAGTTGTATTTCCAAGAATCTCTGTGCTTGGTCGAACTTCCCGGATGGTGAGACCTGATTTAGTGACTTTGCCTTCCCCTGCTTCCTCCCCAGGAGAGGAAGGTGGGGAAAGGGGAAAGACGGCAAGTATAGTAGTATAACAGTCATTGTGCCTCAGTTTCCTCATCTGTAAAATCAGGATAACCATGGACTTGTTGCAGGCTCTAAATGTGAAACCCTGTAGCAAGTAATTAGCTGGGAATCGCATACAGGAGGAGCTCATTGTTTGCGTGTTAACAGTGGGAAATAGTAAAGGAGGTGGGAAAAGAGCTACCTGTAGAAAGGTGGCCTAAGTCCCTGGAGAGCTGAGCACAGGATCCCAGGGCGCACACTCCCTTATGCTTCCCCTGTCTTTCATCTTGAAAGCACCTGCCTGTGAACCTCAGGCTTGGAGGGAAGCTGGATGTTTTCCCAGGATCTACCGCTGCTCTATGGTCCTCAATCCAAGGTAGTTTTGAAACCGCCTTTGCAAAAATTTTATCAGTGGGAAAATTATAGCAGTAAGTTAAGCTAACCCATTCCCCATCTTGCCTTTCCTGTAATATTCCTCTGCTATTGGGCCAGGTGAACTTGGAGGACTTTTAGGCTGCAGTTTAAATGATAACAGGCCTTGTCCCAAACTCAAAACTTGCCCCCAAACTGTAATGCTAATGGGAGGCCATCAGGATGGGCCATCAGGATAGGGGAGGAGAGGAGCCTGATTGCTGCTAAAGCAAAGACATGAACCATTGCCAGATTGTCAAATACGCAAATTCCCAGTTACTCCTGCAGATAACATCACTGTTGTAGAACCTAAGATTGGCCTTTTGAGATATCTTTTCAGGTTTTTACAATTTTCTTTTCGCCGAACTACCTTTGGGGAGATTCTAGATCTTTTAAAAATTGCTTACCAGCTCTTTAGAGAGATACCTCTTACGTTCATGGTTAATCCATCCCCTTAGTTAAGGCTTATTGATTTCACATAGGAAGTTCCCTTTAGTAAAAGGTTCAAAAGCCAGAAATATCCTGGCTGAAATCCAGTAAAAAGAGATCTTAAAATGATTTTTCTTTTTCAGAGCTCTGTAGTTAGAAATCGACTTAATTAAAGCTGATATGTGTACAGATACTGTTTTAAAGCCCCTGTTCTCCCTCAATGCTTCTATCAATGGACTTCTGTCTTGATTCTTCATTTCTGTCTGTGTATTCGTCTCTGTTACGTAGTGTTTATATAAAACAGCTCTAAATAATTGACTTAGGCCAGGTGCGGTGGTTCATGCCTATAATCCCAGGACTTTGGGAGGCCAAGGCGAGATCAGGAGTTCGAGACCAGCCTGGCCAACATGGTGAAACCCCGTCTCTACTAAAAATACAAAATTAGCTGGGTGTAGTGGCGCGCGCCTGTAATCTCAGCTACTCAGGAGGCTGAGGCAAGAGAATTGCTTGAACCTGAGAGGCGGAGGTTGCAGTGAGCTGAGATCACACCACTGCACTCCAGTCTGGGCAACTGAGTGAGACTCTGTCTCAAAAATGAAATAAAATTGGCTTAAAGAAAAATAAGCACTTAAACATTGTCAGAATATGGAAACTTTAATGGCTTTACATCACATGACTCTGATCTTTCAAAAATAAAGACAGTTTAACGATTATTTGTAGGCCGGGCGCGGTGGCTCAAGCCTGTAATCCCAGCACTTTGGGAGGCTGAGACGGGCAGATCACGAGGTCAGGAGATTGAGACCATCCTGGCTAACACGGTGAAACCCCATCTCTACTAAAAAATAAAAAATAAAAGGCAGGCGCCTGTAGTCCCAGCTACTCGGGAGGCTGAGGGAGGAGAATGGCGTAAACCTGGAAGGCAGAGCTTGCAGTGAGCTGAGATCCGGCCACTGCACTCCTGGCTGGGCGACAGAGCGAGACTCCGTCTCAAAAAACAAAACAAAACAAAACAAACAAAAAGATTATTTGTAAAGTAGAATAAAAATGTCTTCAAAGTTCACACATTTTATCTAAATTAGGCACGTCAGATACTCTTTGCTGGATGTTTTAAGGTCATAAACTGCTTCTGTGACTTTTAATAATTCTTTGACTTGTCTGTCTTACATCCATTAGATTCTAGGTAAGGCCTGGGGACACATGGAGTTAGCCGTCCCCTGGCTAGACTGGGAAGAATCATGGGTTCTGCAGTTTTATACATGGTTAAAATTGCTTATTTACCAGGTTTTTCACCAAAAATAAAAGTTGCTGAAAGTTAAGATTGTAACATGTATATTTGAGACTACTGGAGAAAGAGTTTTACATGCAAGGTGTAGAAGGAAAGTAGAATGTGTGCGTGCATATGTGTGTGTGTGTGTGTGTGTGTGTGTGTGTTTGAGATGGAGTTTCGCTCTTGTTGCCCAGGCTGGAGTGCAACAGTATGATCTCGGCTCACCACAACCTCTGCCTCCCGGGTTCAAGCGAGTCTCCTGCTTCAGCTTCCCGCCGCGTAGCTGGGATTACAGGCATGCGCCACCACCCCCAGCTCATTTTGTATTTTTAGGAGAGGTGAGGTTTCTCCATGTTGGTCAGGCTGGTCTCAAACTCCTGACCTCAGGTGATCCACCTGCCTCGGCCTCGCAAAGTGCTGGGATTATAGGCGTGAGCCACCGCACCTGGTGGGAAAGTAGAATGTGTTTTGTGGGAGGCTGTAAGAAGGCCTGGGAAAATGGTTTTTGTAAAAGGGAATATAATTTTGTCTGGTTCGGAGGATTTTAAGGATCATCTTAAAAGAGTGATGGGACAAAACGAAGTTTAAGCAAGTCGAAAAGGTTTGTAAAGGATTAATGTTGTAAAGGAAGTTCTGTGGGTATGAGCAAGTTGGCTAAGATTTGAAGGGGATTATTTAGTTTTTCTGTAGGTTGAATATTTTTTGTTTTGACTTTTGAATGAATGACAGAGAAACGAGGAGAGAGGAGCCTCATGCTGTCTTTATTTTGTCCTGTTTGCAAAGTTGAGTTTCCCCTCTATCAGTGAGTGAAGATTTTTGCCTTTTAAAAATTCTTGAGTTATTATGGCTAAATAAATGACTTCTAGTAACCTGGGATTTTATTTTGTAGTATCAAGTGTTTAAACCTTTGATATTTGACAAACCTTCCCAAAGTCAAAATCTAAATTAAGGCCGGGCGCGGTGGCTCAAGCCTGTAATCCCAGCACTTTGGGAGGCCGAGACGGGCGGATCACGAGGTCAGGAGATCGAGACCATCCTGGCTAACACGGTGAAACCCCGTCTCTACTAAAAATACAAAAACTAGCTGGGCGAGGTGGCGGGCGCCTGTAGTCCCAGCTACTCGGAGGCTGAGGCAGGAGAATGGCGTAAACCCGGGAGGCGGAGCTTGCAGTGAGCTGAGATCCGGCCACTGCACTCCAGTCCGGGAGACAGAGCGAGACTCCGCCTCAAAAAAAAAAAAAAAAAAAAAAAAAAAAAAAAAAAATCTAAATTAAGCCCCCCGGTTTTATCATCTGGTTTTTCCAGATATTAATATTAATATTAAAATTAATATTAAAATTAATATTAATATTAAAATTAATATTAAAATTAATATTAAATACTCTAAAGTCCAAAAGAGACATATTTGGCTTATTTGATGTACTAAAACTGTAACAGTAAGCATTGTCAGGTACGCAATAGTGTTTGGCTTTCTTTGGACTGTATTTGTAGGAATGTGTTGCTAGTATGTGTTTCAGAATTGTGTAACATTTCCTGTAATTCTGATATGTCTTAGTATATGTTATCAGTAATAATTATGATTTTATGTTAAATTATTGTATGCCACAGAGATGACCAGACCTTAACTGTGGCTGTTCTGAAACTTTTGTCATCCACAATTGTTTTACTTTGGTTGTTTTCAAGGTGATTTTATAATCAGCTATAGGACTGTGACAGTTTTCTGATAACTTTGGAGTTTGTGACTTTAAAATACAGGAAAAAGCTTCCAAGGCTCCCATTAAGAGCTAATGTGTTCATGGATATTGAGCAGAACAGGAGTTAATTACATGGACTGAACTAATGGAAGACCAAAATAATCTTTTTGTGGCTTTTCATTTGAAACATTGCTAATTCTTTTGTTTTTCAGACTCCAGAAAACCTTTTTTTCTTTTGAGCTATTTATCGCTTTTAACAATTGGATAAAGTATGCTCTTGTGAACAAAATCTGAAGCACATTTCTCTCTCTACCTGATTTCTCTAGAATTTGAAAACTGTTTGCAAGTATACTTAATTTATGATTTTATAGTTGTTTGTTAAATACAAATC
The DNA here is from genome assembly GCF_009764315.1 of Trachypithecus francoisi. Classification (NCBI taxonomy): domain Eukaryota; kingdom Metazoa; phylum Chordata; class Mammalia; order Primates; family Cercopithecidae; genus Trachypithecus; species Trachypithecus francoisi. The sequence continues at coordinate 126,104,074 of NW_022681471.1, read as the reverse complement.
TGTTGTCTTTTGTAGCAGGACACAATTGGAGACACTGGTTATTTTACCAAACCTTTGATTGGAATGGCAGACTTTCAGATTGCTTTAAGGAATCAAAGTTGACTTACAGAGCCAATAAAAGCCCCTTGGGTAAGCTGGCCTCATACCTTGTCTACACAGTCCCTGGACAGGTTCCTGAGTAAGAATGTCACTTTCTGACAGGTCAGGGAACCCCAAATTATCTTGAGCTCTTGAGGTGAGGCATTCACCCAATTAATAGAAGTAGTTGCAGGCACAGATAAATCTGTGGCTGGACTAAATGCTTTGAAGTCTAATCTGAGATTTCTTAGGGAATAAAGTTGCAGCAAAGCCAATTTTAAAAAGGAGCCTATATGGCAAATGATTGTTCCTGCTGACTTTATGCAAACACTTGGGCCGAGTATAGTAAGAATAGAACTTATTTTTGCACATAAATTAGTCCTAATGTGATTTGTCTTTAGTAAAAATAGGGACTGGAAAGATAAATTGTGTTTCAGAAAAAACTATAGAACACCTGTTGTTAGAATCTAGTCTTGTTCACTATTTTTGAATTTTTTTTTTTTTTTTTTTTTTTTTTTTTTTTTTTTTTTTTTTGAGACGGAGTCTCGCTCTGTCGCCCAGGCTGGAGTGCAGTGGCTGGATCTCAGCTCACTGCAAGCTCCGCCTCCCGGTTCCCGCCATTCTCCTGCCTCAGCCTCCGGAGTAGCTGGGACTACAGGCGCCCGCCACCGCGCCCGCTAGTTTTTTTTGTATTTTTTTAGTAAGACAGGGTTTCACCGTGTTAGCCAGGATGGTCTCGATCTCCTGACCTCGTGATCTGCCCGTCTCGGCCTCCAAAGTGCTGGGATTACAGGCTTGAGCCACCGCGCCCGGCCTTATTTTTGAATTTTTATTGTTTTCTGTCATTTGGACTGAATCCCAAATTCTTTCTGGACTACAAGTCCCCAAACTAATGCTTTCAAATTTTTCTTTCATTTCTAAGTTGGCCTTAATAATTGTACTACCTCTTTCCTGAGGTCCTACAAGCTGAAGCTTATTATAAGAGAAAAACATGTCAGATTGCCACCACCTTCCTCCTCTGTAACTAAAGATGTTTTGAGTCTAATGTCTGGATAAATTGTGCCCAATGTTAATCTTTGTTTTTCTTCCGTGTCTATGGAAATGCCTCTTACAGAGGCTTAGCCTATCTGTAGTGCCACCTCCTGATATGGATGGGAAACAGCTGTTTAACTGCTCTAGTCTTAAGACTTGGACACTGACTAAAAAGATATGGGACAGTATATTTAAATTTACTCTTTCCTGTTTATCCCAGTCTCTCTTTCTAACAACCTATAGTCTACTGTTGACTTAAGTGTTGTACTAGAACCGTGAGTAAGAACATTAACATCTTTGTCATACACCCGTGAGTACATGCAGGTAGCTGCAAAGTGGTGAGTTCACTCCTATTCCCCTGGGACCAGCCCCTGCAACTGTGCCCCCTGTCAGCAGGAAGAAGCCAGAGTGATCGTCACCCTTTTTCTATCTCTATAGCCAGCACCTTAAGATAAGATGTATGAAAGCCAGAGGGAGGATTGAAACCACCTTTGCAAAAGTTGTATCAGTGAGAGAATGATGACAGTGAAAGAGATCTGAGCTAACCCACCCCCCATCTTCCTTTCTTTTGATTATTCCTTTCCCTTAATTATTGCCTTTCCCTTAGTTATTCCATCTCCCATGTGGTGTGGCTGGCCTTGTGTCTGTTAAACTCTTTCTCTACTAAAATGCCATGTTCTTCATGCAGCCGGCAGGAAGAAGCCCTCAGGCGGTTACAGTTTTGCTCCCAGGGAACAGTTTTTGGTGGTTATAAATGAGGAAAGTGTACTCTTGGCATCCAGTGGGTAGAGGCCAGGGATGGCCTCCTGCAGTGCAGAGGAAGGTCCCTTCCTCTTTCAAGAGAGTCATCCAGCCCCAAAAGGTCAGCCTTGCAGAAATTAAGAAACCCTGCCTTAGAAGCTTTGCACCTGGTGGTAGCTGTAAATGAGGTATTTACATCCTCTATGAAGATGTAATGAAGTTGAAGGAATAAAAATCCCATGGGGCTTTGAAAGCAATACAAGCATCTTTTAGTTTTCATACATTCCATGGAAATAGGGATTTTTTTCTGAAGCAAAAAGACCAACAAGACTTTGGAGCTCAGTTTAGAAGAAAAAAGTGACTTTCAAACCCTTCAGAAGTATTCATTTACAAATGAACAATGAAATGACCGTGTAGATGGAGAAACCGCGAGTGCCCCTTGGCTTTGATCTGGTGGTCATGTTCATCCGTGTCTGTTCCCTGAAGAACCAGTGTCCACATTTGCCTGCCTTCTTTACCTCACTCCCCCCAACAAGAGCTGACCCTCCTCCCATCTTCTCGCCTGGTTGGGCTTTTTCCTCCCTCCCCCTGAAGCCTGCCGGGCTCTGCTTTCCACCCTCCAACAAGCCCTGATCTGTGCTCTTAACAAACTCCTATGCGGTCTCTTTGAAGTCTCTTTGCCTGCCCCTAAGTGCATCCCTCCCACCCCACCCAGGTGATACTGAATCTATGTGAACTTCAAAGAACCCAAGCAGTGTGGAGTTCTCCCTTCCTTCCCCTCTGGCAGGGGATTCAGTCTAGAGTGCAACATTATAGATGTGTTTCTAGCACTTTCAGCTGTCCATATGCTAATAGGTAGTCTTGGGTCTTTATCCGAATGGACTCCTATTATATTTGTTTCACATTATCTGCTTTCCTTATTTTTGTGTCTTTACTGAGGTATATCGAAGTACAGTAAGCTAGACTTGTATGAAGTGTGCAGTTTTAATCTGTTTTTTCTTTTTTATTTCTTTGTTTATTTACATACATTTTTTAGAGACAAGGTCTCACTATGTTACCCAGGCTGGTCTCAATCTCCTGGGCTCAAGCAATCTTCCTGCCTCAGCCTCCTGAGTAGTTGGGACTGTAGGCACATGCCACCACTCCTGGATGATTTTTTAATTTTTTGTAGAGATGAGGGTTCCCTATGTTGCCCAGGCTGGTCTCAGACTGCTGGGTTCAAGTGATCCTCCTGCCTTGGCCTTCCAAAGTGCTAGGATTACAAGTGTGAGCCACCGTGCCTGGCTCGTTTTTTCATACACACACACACACACACACATACACACACACATATCCATATTTGTGAAACCAGCACCACAATCAAAATAAAGAATATTTCCATCACTCTCTAAAGTTTACTCGTGCTTTTTTGTAATGTCTCTCCCCCTGCCTATACTCCTTTCTCCAGGCAGCCTTTGGTGGGCGGTCTGTGACTATTGCATTTTCTAGCAATTTGTATTACTGAAATCACATGGTATGTACTCACTATTTTTGCCTGGCGTCTTTCCCGCAGCATCATGGTTTTGGGGCTTCATGTTGCACGTGTCACTAACTCATTCCTCTCTATCGCTGGGTAGGACTCCATCCTGTATGAATGCACTGTGGTTTGTGTATCCGTTCACCAGTTGTTGAATATTTGGGTTGTTTCCTTGTTTTTTATTGTGACAATTATGAATAATGCTGCTGTAAATGTTTACATGGCTGTACAGTGGTTCTCAAACTTCATCATGTATTAGAACCACCTGCAGAGTTAAAACACAGAGAGCATCCAGGCACGGTGGCTCATGCCTGGAATTCCAGCGCTTTGGAAGGCTGAGGCAGGAGGATAGCTTGAACTGAGAAGTTCGAGACCAGCCTGGGCAACGTAGGGCGACCCTGGCACTACAAAAAAAAAAAAAAAAGCCAGGTGTTGTGTGCACTTGTAGTCCAGCTTCTCAAGAGGCTGCAGTGGAGAATCATTTGAGTCCAGGAGTTCGAGGCTGCAGTGAGCTGTGATTGCCCTCCAGCCTGGGTGATAGAGCACAAGACCCTGTTGCATAAATACTCCCCTCAAACCCCAGAAAATCCAACACACAGAGTGGCAGATCCCATCCCCAGAGTTTGTGATTCATTGAATGAGGGGCTAGGTTAAGACTGTCTTTCTAATGGGCTCCCAGCTGATGCTGGTGCCCATGGTTCAAGGACCATACAGACTTCGAGGGCTGCTGCCTTAAAGGAAGTCTTTGTCAATTATGATAGTTAATCGTTTGTTAGTTGTTCCAGGTATTTCTCTTCTAGACCATTCCTTGCCATGTAATGTTGCTTGTGGTTTGAAGCATCAAGCTCCCATGTTTGTGTAATCGAATGTGTCAGTCTTTTCTTTGGGCTTCTGGGCATGGCTTCGTTATGGCAAGGGGCGGATACCAAGAATAACTTGGAGTAGGTGAGGCAGGTTCTGATGTTAGCAAAACACAAACCATGACACTCCCCCAAATGGGAGTCTGCTCTCATTGGGCCTAATTGTGCCCTCTGCTGCAGATGCTGGGATGGCCTTCTGATGGGATGGCAGGGCTGTGTTGTCAGCACCCGCCCACATGGGGTGAGTTTGTAGCTGTGCCTGGTGCCAAGAGCTCTGAGGTGCTACTATGCCCCCTGCAACCTTTGGGCAAAGCATAGCTAGTCATCAAGCTTGCCTTTCACAAGCAAACAAAATCCATCCTCTCTTCATCCCCCTACCCTGCCAAAATCAACCAGTCTCAAATCAGTTCACAAAAGGGGGCCAATTTGCCTTTTGGGTGTCTGATCTAACAAGCCTTGGAGCAGCTAGAAAGTTACCAGAAGATGTGTATGATCGATGTATTTGTTACTTACTTTATTTTATTTTTTAAGTTTGGAGAAAGGTAATACTTCTGGTCAACCATCTGAATGGACTCCGTCCTCTAGCCAGGGCACTCCATAGTTAACCTGAAAAACTGGTTCAGGCCGTGACAGGAAGGGGGTTTGAACATGCTTCATTATGCCTTCCTCCCTTTTGGAATTCATGAACAGCCAACAGCATTTAACATCAACACAGACCTTGAGTCTGATAAGCAACAGTTACAATCTATTTTCTCTGAAGCCTACTACCTGGAGGTATCATCTGCATGATAAAACCTAGGTCTCTGCAACCCCTTATGGTACCCAGACGTTTTTTTTCCTATTGATAATAGCTTTTTTTTTTTTTTTTTTTTTTGTATTACTGAGACAAGGTCTGTTGCCCAGGTTGGAGTGTGATGGCGTTGTCACAGCTCACTGTAGCCTTGACCTCCTGGGCTCAAGCGATCCTCCCACCTCCGCCTCCCTAGCTGCTAGGACTACAGGTGTGTGCCACCACACCTGGTTAGTTTTTGTATTTTTTGTAGAGACGGAGTTTTGCCATGTTGCCTAGGCTGGTCTCGAGGTCCTGGACTGAAGCAATCTGCCTGCCTTGGCCTCTCAGAGTACTGCGATTATAGGCATGAGCTACCAGGCCTTGCCGATAATAACTCTTTCAACCAATTGCCAATCAGAAGAATTTTGTCCTAGAACCGCACCCCCCCCCCCCAACCAGCCTCAAGTCGTCCCACCTTTCTGGACCAAACCAATCTATATCTTAAATGTATTTGATATCTTATATCTCCCTAAAATGTATAAAACCAAGCTATGCCCCAACCGCCTTGGGTACATGTTCTCAGGATCCCCTGAGGGCCGTGTCACGGGCCATGGTCACTCATATTCAGCTCAGAATAAATCTCTTCAAATGTTTTACAGTTTGACTTTTTTCATTGACGGAGAGCAGCTTTAAATTACTGTGGACTCTTTGTTGCAAAAGCATCTTCTTGAATTTGATGATAATGCCCTGCTCTTCCACTTTGTCCCTGAGCGCATTCTGCAGGTACTTCTGGTTACCGCTTCTTATCTTTGCTGTTGACCTCAGTTCATTCCTTTCAGATTCTTCACTCAGGAGAAGTGGTGGAACAGATTCCTGGAGGATTCCAGGCTCTGTAAGGAGGCTTATCTCCTTAGGATGGTTAAATTTTGGATTTGCAGTGACTTGTAATCATTGGCTAATATCCTAGTTTCTTCTTCTCTTGTTTAATGACCACTTTACTGAGCATACACGCAACTCATTCCTCTAAAGTATATAATTCAGGAATTTCCTAGTGTATTTACAAAGTTGCACAACCATCACCACTGTCTAATTTTCGAACATTTTCATCACTCCCAAATGAGACCTTGTACCTGTTAAGACATCACTGCCCCTTCCCCTTCTCCCCAGCCCCCCGGCAACCCTGAATCTGGTTTCTGCCTCTATGGATTTATCTATTCTGGACATTTCATAGATACAGAATCGTGTGATGTGTTACCTTTTGCGCCCGGATTCTTACTTCATATTTCTGAGTTTCATCCATGTTGTAGTATGTGTTGTTCTAGTTTCTTGCAAATGTTCTGTCAAAACCCCAGGTGATTAAGGAAGGTGGAAGAATGTTCTGAGATAAGTCAGCCAGAGACACAGGCTGCTCCTCCCTCCAATTACATTTAAAATGGAAAATCGTTCACAAATGGAACATTGTTCATAAAATTGTTTATAGTTCAGCTTCTATTCTAGCATGAACTGTAATTTTCTCCCTTCCCATTTGCTGTAGTTTCTCCACATTTCTCCGGCTTTCCTGTACCTAAAGGTCAATGTAGAAAACAATTTTCGTGAGCTAGAGCTGGGCCTGCAGGTCTCTTTTGTGTTGCATCTTTTGGGTGGAGTCAGAAGGTCCTTTCTTGGCATAAGAGTTAGGAAGCTGGCCGGGCGCGGTGGCTCAAGCCTGTAATCCCAGCACTTTGGGAGGCCGAGACGGGCAGATCACGAGGTCAGGAGATCGAGACCATCCTGGCGAACACGGTGAAACCCCGTCTCTACTAAAAAAATACAAAAAACTAGCCGGGCGAGGTGGCGGTGCCTGTGGTCCCAGCTACTCGGGAGGCTGAGGCAGGAGAATGGCGTGAGCCCGGGAGGCGGAGCTTGCAGTGAGCTGAGATCCGGCCACTGCACTCCAGCCTGGGCGGCAGAGCGAGACTCCGTCTCAAAAAAAAAAAAAAAAAAAAAAAGAGTTAGGAAGCTTGCGTTTCCCAAAGGGGTTGTGTGATGTTCCTTCCAGAGCTGAGGTCGTGGGATTCCAAGCAGCAAGACTTAGGCTGTTTTCTACGGCGTCCCCAACGTCACAACCCTGACTGACCCAGGAACAGAATCATAAGGTTGTTTACTTTTCTGAATTTATCAAACCTTTTGTCTGTGTGTGACCAAAATTACTTTTCCCGGGTTGAGTTGGAGAATACGGAGGGTGATTTTCTAAAACCATTCATGGGACATGATTTTCTGGGGCATCTGTACCTGCAATGAAGGACTTACTGATAAGACTGAAGGCCATCGTACTTTGCTGGTTGGTGTTAGAATTGATCATATTCGTTTCTTGTCACTGCTGTAACAAGTGACTGCATTTACTGGCTTAAGCAAAAACTATTATCTTATGGTTCTGAAGGCCAGAAGTCTGAAATGGGTCTCACCGTGCTAAAATCAAGGTTTAGCAAGGCCACAACTTTCTTTACTGGAAGCTCTAGGGGAGAATTGGCTTCCTTGCCTTTTCCAGCTCCTGGAGACTGGCCGCACTCCGGAGCTTGTGGCCCCTTCCTTCATCTGCAGAGGAGCAGCGTAGCACCTCTCTGACTGTCCTTTCATAGGCATATCTCTCTCAGACCATGGCTGGGGAAGGCTGTCCACTTTTACGGGCTCCTGTGATTATATTGGGGCCCACCCGGAAGATCCGAATAATCCCCACATCTCAAGATATTTAATTTAATCGCATTTGTAAAGTCCCCTTTACCATATAAGGAAACATATTCTCAGGTCCCAGGGATTCGGGCATGAGCATCTTTGGGGGCCATTATTCTGCCTACTACATTGTCAGTCTTCAAGGAGAGCCTTACTTCCTTTGTTTCTGTCTCTTAATTTGCTCCTCTGAAGCCTGCAAGATTCATAGGCTTATTTAACATTTGTGTTTTGTCCCTTGAATAATTGAGAAATCTGGTACTGTTGAGCCATTTGGTTTGTATTGCTCACTCACTGAGTCTTGATTGATTGGTTGGTTGATTGTGAGTGATTAATAGAGACAGAGTCTCACTTTGTTGCCTAGGCTGGTCTCAAACTCCTGGTCTCAAGCGATCCTCCCTCCTTGGCCTCCCAAAGTGCTGGGATTACAGGTTTGAGCCACCGTGCTTGCCCTCAGTGTTGATTCCCTCTGAATGAGCCGGGATTTGCTTTCCATTTTGGAGAGCCCCGAGATTGCTGAACAGTTCAGAGACACACTTGTGTGTTGAGGTCCTCTTTCCTTCCCAAGAACCCCCTGCTCTGGGCCCTGCCACTCTCGGTTTGGGACTTTATCAGGGACTCTGCCAGAGCTACTTTTCTGGACTTGGAGTCTCAGAGTCTGTGTCAGCTGTGGATAAGGAATGAGATCACCATGAAGCAAGCAGAGGTGGCAGGTGGGGCCTGGCTCCCAGGACTTTGCAGATGCTGTGTGTGGATTTCTGGGGCCTGGATCAAGAGCCCCTGGGTTCGTGGCTTCACAAAATGGTGAAGGAGACTGGTGGAGTTAGGGACAGAAGACTCAACAATAATTAGCTTGTTAATCAGCATTTTGGCCCACAAATAGTTTGGGAGTGTACTGGTCAGCTTTCTGTCATGCTGATGTTGCATAACAAACAGCCCTCAAATTCAGAGGCTTAAATCATTTCTGCTCACTAGTCAGTGGTTAGCTGTGTCTCTCCTGGGCTTATATGGGAATAGGAAGGCCTGGTCAGGTTCTGGGCTAGTCTTAGGGTTGAAATGATGTGTCTCCTTATCAGGGGACCCTGGGACATGTTGTTTGTGCCTCTCCCATCAGGTATAGGAAACCAAGATAAATCATGCAGGCACTTTTAAAGTCTTTGTCACTACCCTAACATCCCATTGACCAAAACAAGTCCCATGGTGAGGTCCAGCCTCCATGGGTTGGCGAGGGCTGTTCTAGTCTGAAATCCCTGAAAAATCACATGGCAAAGGGAGCAGCCATAGACTTCCATTATGGGAGGATGGAAGAGTTAGCATTGCAGTGCCTCTGCTATGTTTGTGGGTGGAAGGGAAGATGATCCCTGTGGAAGAGACTGTGAATACATGCAGTCCTACCCTAGAAAATCAGCTCTGTTGGTGGATTTTTGAAGCACTGTGTGCTTGTTATCTTTTTATTATTGCTTTATTTTTGAGACAGGATCTCACTCTGTCACTCAAACTGGAGTGCAGTGGTGAGATCATGGCTCACTGGAGCCTCATCCTTCTGGGCTCAAGTGTCCTCCCCCTCAGCCTCCTGAGTAGCTGGGAATACAGGTGCACGCTCACCCCACTCAGCTAATATTTAAACTTTTTTTTTTTTTTTTTTTTAGTAGAGACAGAGTCTCATCATGTTGTCCAGGCTAGTCTTGAACTCCTGGGCTCAAGCAATCCCCCCACCTCGGCCTCCCAAAGTGCGGGGATTACAGGTGTGAGCCACTGCACCTAGCCAGGGTGCTTGTTAAACCTGCAGCTTTGTTGATTCCATCTTAGAGCCCTGTTCTTGTCTGGAAACATTTTTGCCTTTCACAGCTGGGTGGGGGTTGCTCCTGGCATCTAGTGGGCAGACGCCAGGGGTTCCACTAAACACTCTAACGTGCACAGGACAACCCCCCTCAAAGAATTATCTGGCCCAACAAATGTCAGTTGTGCTGTGGCCAAGAAACCCTGCATAAACAGGCAATTTTCAGGTGATTTTCATGCACTTTGTAGTTTGAGAACCATGTCCTGCAAGACTGTTTCAACTGGGAAGGGGAATTGGTGATTCTTTCCATGTAAGTAGGCACAGACACATCTAGGAAGGAAGGTTTAATATCTCGCAGATAGTTGTGTGGAGAGACGAATTCAAACCCAGGGTCTTAGCTAGATCTATTACTTCTGTAATTAAAAAATATCTTCTGCTTGTCTTGTATTAATTCTTTGTTGTATTAAGTATTTGCTCTTGCTGTTTATTAGTAGCTTAATAAATGGGCCATTTATTTGGTGTGGGAAAAATCTGTGTTTTATTAGATTTCTATTATGAGCTTTTTTTTTTTTCTAAGTGGCCTTTTGCCAGCTGTTTCTTCTGTCCTTTTATTCCTGCTCACCAGCAAGATTGTAAAATTCTTTAAAAAATTTGTTTTTAATTTTTTTTTTTTTTTTTGAGAAGGGATCTCACTCTATCACCCAGGCTGGAGTGCAGTGGCTCAATCATAGCTCACTGTAGCCTTGAACTTCTGGGCTAAAGCAATCCTCCTGCCTCAGCCTCTTGAATAACTTGGGGCTATAGGTGCATGCCACCATGCTCTGCTAGTTTTTAAATTGTTTTTGTAGAGATGGAGTCTCACTATTATTGCCCAGGCTGGTCTTGAACTCTTGGGCTCAAGCAGTCCGCCTGTCTAGGCCTCCCAAAGTACTGGGATACAGGTGTGTGCCACTGTACCACTGCATCACTGCACTTGGTCAGTATATGTGTGTGTGTGTGTGTGTGTGTGTGTATATATATATATATATATATTTTCCTTTGAGACAGACTCTCACTCTGTCACCCGGGCTGGAGTGTAGTGGCATGATCTCGGCTCACTGCAGCCTCGACCTCCCAGGCTCAAATGATTCTCCCGCCTCAGCCTCCCTAGTAGCTGAGACTACAGATGCATACCACCACACCCAGCTAGTGGCCAGTAAGTTCATAATCGCAATGATCATGCTTTATATTTTGTTTCTACTCTGCACAGTACTCAGCACACGATAATGATCAGTCAGTTGCTAATGGTATCAATTGCAATGTGAGTTGTGCTCTGTGCTCTGTGGTTAAAGACTCATTTATCAAGTATGCGTGGACCAGCTTTTTATACCTTGCTATAAATCCTGTGTTCTAGGCTTTTGGGGCTGAATGGTTGGCATATTGATGCTCGGTTTCTGTGTGGCGATTAGGAGAAGAAGGCCTTGTCATTGGCAAGCTGACAGCCTCCTTTCTTCTCCTACCCTCAAGCTGTTTTGGTGATTGAAATGTTTCAGATATTAAAAAAAAAAACCAGGAATTGCTTGCTGATAGGACAACAGAAGTACAGTTCAGGGAGTTAAAGCTTCTCCATTCCCCACCTCAATTGTACACAGCAAGCAAGGACAGATTTCCTTTTAGAACGTGTGCGGCAAGCATTTCTATGGAGGATGCTGTGTTACCTGAAATTTGCTATGCTCAGATCAGCCAAATATTGCCTCTGGGGGCTATACCAGCAAGTTATAGAAATGACTTTGTTATAAAATACTTTTTGAAGGGAGTGTTAGTATTGATTCACTGAAGTGGTTCTCCTTGTGTACATGGAGTAGTTGTGAGAGCAAGGCTTCTGTTCTTCCTTGATCCCCATGTGGGAAGGACAGTTAGTGGTTTGTGGGATGCAGGGAGAGGAACAGAGTCCATCTCTCAGTTGCTCTTTTTACTATTTTATTAACTTGCCTCTCATCCCTTGGCTGTTAAGACACTAAGCTGGTGTGTCTGACAAGCAGATGACCTAGAAATTCATGCATAGTAAAAGAGAAGATGAAAATAGAAGTATGTGAACTAAATGAAGAAGAGGACTTGGCTTCATTAAAACAATGAGAAAGCCATGTTGCGCTTTTTTTTAACTGCCACTTTTCCAAGTGCAGGACTAACAGTTTCAGATGTCATTATGCTGCCAGTCTTGGTCATTTCTAATCATGTTTTGTCTAAAGAAACTGTACATTAAAATGAGCCAGCCTCTTGAAAGTCAGATTTTAGTAGTGAGAAAACCAGCGTCTGTTTTTGGAAAGGGAGCCCTCACCTCAGCTGGTGTGAGCATTTTGTGGAGGCCTGCAGTGTTTGTGACTTGTGCCAGAGGCCTTGAGCTAGAGGCAACATATGAAGGAATCAGACTTCCTTTCTGTTCTGTATGCCTCTGTACCAAGACGTTTTGTTGATCGATTGATAGCACGGTGATACAAAGTGCATGGTATCAGATGCAGGGAGTGGAATATTGTTGAGATTGGGGCTAGAGGGTGTGTGTGTGTGTGTGTGTGTTGTGTGTGTGTGTGTGTGTGTGAAGGGGAGGAAGGAATGGAAGGATGAAATCATTTGGGAATGTGCTTGAAGACATATTTTTGAGGACAAGCAATGCGATTTTGGCATTGGCTGGGTTTCTGAGCCAGTGATGAATGGAGTGCATTACTATGTGACTGGGAGTGTGATAGAGAGAGATTCTGCCGGTCATTTCCCTCCACCTGCTTCTTATCAGTGCCATAGGGCAGAGTCTCAATTCCACTTGCCAGAATGCTTTCTAGGAACTCTTTATGCTCAATGGAGGTGATGTTTTCCCACTTGCTACGCTGTGCCTTAGGGAACAGGAACTGGCATTATCACATAAGCAATCTCTAAGTCCCTTGGAAGATTGTCTCATTCATCAAGAGGGAGAGGATTCTGATTTTCCTGCCTGGCTCCTCTAGGAAGTCTAACTTCTTGCAGGGAACCTGTTCTCACGGCCCCCTTGTACAGCATGTATAAAAGGAAATGAAGACTTCTGCGGATTAGTTGATTCATTTATTTGGAAATTGGGGTTATTTAAGCCCGATTTGAGTTCCAGGACTCATCTATGATTGCCTGGATTAAATCAAGGGAGATCCATGTAGTCTGGACATGATGGCTCATGCCTATAACCCAAGCACTTTGGGAAGCTGAGGCAGGCAGATTGCTTGGACCCATGTGTTGGAGACCAGCCTGGGCAAGATGGTGACATTCCATCTCTACTAAAAATACAGAAAATTAGCCAGGTGTGGTGGTATGTGCCTAGTCGCAGCTACTTGGGAGGCTGGGGTGGGAGGATCCCCTGAGCCTGGAAAGTTGAGGCTGTAGTGAGCTGAGATCCTGAGATCATGCCACTGCACTTCAGCCTGGGCAACTGGAGTAAGACCTTGTCTCAAAAAAAACCAAAAAACCCGTGTAATTGTAGATTTTTGTTGTTGTTTGATATACTGGCTATTTTCTTGGAAGGAACCTCTCATGGGAGCAGAAATGTTGAGTTTAGTCCTGATGCTGTCCCTAACCACCCCTGTGATACTGGTCCCAGGAAAATATAGGAATTGTCTCTTTTTTTCTGTCATATCAGGGCTTGGGACAAGCGTTCTCTGAGGTTGTTTTAGCACCGTACTGTAATTCATCTTCGAGACTGTTCACAGCCCTTGATCTGAATTGATGGAGCTATGGGGGATCATGCCCCCACTGCCAGCGCTGAGAGCTGCATGTGGTGTGGTCCAGTGGCTACAGCGTTGTCTTTGGGATCTTCACTTGGCATCACAGCGGATTTGTATAATTATTATGTTGACTGGAAGTTAGAGTGACTCAACTGCCTTGAACAGGAACCAAGAAAGAAAGGAACCAAATTCCAGAAGAGAATTTGCCAGAACACTCCAGCGTATTCCATACTCTAGGGTTATCTTACAGGGTCTGAGGGTACTTCTTGGTTATCTGCTCATGTGCGTCTGACATAATTAAAAGCCGACTTAGACCCTATCAGAGAAAATCAAGTTCAAACACTTAGTCTAAATGGAAGTAAGGAATACGATTACCTTTATCTCATTATCTTAGTTCTCTTTGGAAGATATACAAGCTCAAACCATGGTGACAGGTGTTGCCTTTAAGCATGGTGATAGGTGTTTTCCTTTAAAGTCCTTGGAGAATCAACTCATAGTCTTCTTCAACTTAAAAAAAAGTTCTAAAAAAATTTAAAAAATATTTAACTTGAGAATCTTCATTGAAAATTGGTCATCTTTTGTGAATTTGCTTAAGCAGTCTTTGATCTCTTTTTAAAGGATTCCTTCCTGCCTGATACATTTGGTCCTTTTAGAATTCGGGCTAGAACAGTTCTCCATGAAGGTGAATGTGTTAAAACCTATTTGGTTCATTGTTAGGATCACTCACATTACAAGAGAAATTTCGGTCTTGAGTCTTTGTTTTTGCTCATTTGCTTTCTTGGAAACGTTTCCACATCAGGTCTTAGAGGAGTTGTACAACAGGAAGGAGGAGTTGACATGATGTTTCATAACCAACGCTTGCTTCTCGCCCTGAGTACTACATTTTTTCCATCCATTTCCCGCGTAAAACATGGAGACAAACACCAGAGCTGCTCCTGAGAGATGCTGAGTCATGGGAATTGAAGGGGGCTGTTGGGGCCTCATGTGCGGGATAGCTCAAAAGCTATCAGTCTACAGAGGGAAAGGTTCATCTCTGCCCCTCATTGCCTGCAGTTTCTCCTTGGCCCTGGCAGCTGCCCTTGACTTGACATTCATTTTAATCAAATTTCACCTACATAAAAGGGCTATGGGCAGAGAGGCTTCTCTGATGGAGCGCGGCTATCCTATAAGTATGTAGCCCTGATTTAGTAGAGAAAGGCAGGAACCATCGAGGGTGGAGGAGCAGGAGAAACAGTGCATAAGGGAGAGGGGATAGTGACGGGTCATTCAGGGATGTCTACGGAATGTGAAAATGCGGCAAGATGGGTGTCGGTTTCTTTTTTTGAGGTCCGACAGATTACTGGGATAGCTACATCTTCATGTTGTACACGCGTACGCTTGATTCCCATTATTCACTGGAGCTGTGTTCTATAAAGTCGCTGAGACTTTATAGAAAGCATCCCCCCTAGGGAAAATGCTTCTGTGAGGCTTTATAGAAAGCATCCCCCCTAGGGAAAATGCACGGTGAGGCTTCTGTGAACCTCTGGTCACAATGTTGTCAAGCAATCAGTGCATAACTTTGTTGTATGTGTTTCCATTGTGTGTTTCTGCTGGTTCCTTTACATTGCACTCACGCCAGCAGCACTGTGACTCACGCCTGGACGAACCTCATCTAACGCACGTATTTTCCCCCTAAGACGCATCCCAGCCTTGTGCTTCAGAACATGAGACAGCACTGCAGCATCTGGGGGCCATTTTAAGCAGCAAAGTCACCCAGAAACTACAACATTTCAAAAAACTGGCACTGTGAATAGACTGCGAAAAGGACACTTGTTCACAGAGTGAGAGCCTCGTTCACCCTCAGCTGGGAACACATGCATTTGGTGACACAGCCGCTCTCTGCATGTTTGAGAATGACTATGAAAGTGCTGCAGGTACTGATTTTGGAGCTACAAATAAATGTTAGCTAATAGGCAAATTCACAGACACGGAATCCGTAAATAACAAGGCTTGGCTGTGTGTGTATACGTAGTGTAGTGTTGATAGTGTGTGTACACAATACACATTGATATTTTGGGAGAGATTTTGAAGGAGTCACCATGAAAGCCAGTGTGTCACTTTGGCCCTCTGGAAAGCATGCAGTGAGGAGGAGTTGGGGTACAAGTGTTTAAATTGAGGACATGGCCTGAGGAGATGAGAGAGGTGGGGACTGACTAGGGAAAGCCCCACACTGCAATGCATAACGGATAAGGTTTTGGCCAACAAGCCAGGGAACCCTAGAGCAAAGAGTGCCCCTTGCTTATAGCCAGAGGGCCTTGCTCAGTGATTACAGGGGGCTGGGAGTGGGGAGGCATCTCCAAAGGAGCACGGTGGATTTGCAACTCTAACTCTGTCTTTCTGGAAAGGATAGGAGAGTCTTGCCCTCTCCCCCAGGGCTGACACAGTTGGAAAACAAACTTTTAACTTCAGTTGTACATACCAATTATTTTGCACCCACGTTAGATTGAACCAAATGACACTGGCTCTTTTAAATTACAAGTGGTCAAATGCAAATGCTGGCAGCCTCTTTGGGTTCAATTCAATGGAATCTTTTAAAGGTGCAATAATGCTGTTTGAAATGAGAAGAACTCCTGTGTGTTGCTTGCTGAGAAAAATCCACTATCTCTTATTCAGAAGATGATTACACCCATAATGGAAGCCAGTCAGTGGCATGAGGAATCATGGAGATGATTCTCACCTGGTTGATGGGATCAGCCGTTCCTACCCCAAATGAGGGTGGAAAGGGAACCAAGAGATGAAGTGGATTGTTGGGTTTATGAGAGGACGGTGGTTGTCTGTAGTTAAGGTTGTTTAAACTCATGACCATGAGAGGACGCTGGTTGTCTGTCTGTGGTTAAGGTTGTTTAAACTCATGACCATGAGAATGACCTTTTTCTGGACAACTCTTTCCTTTTCCTTCTAATTTTGAGAGTGCTGAAAACTCAAGTCCCATATTTAAAAATTCCATCGTTGAAAACATGTTTCAAGGACAGATGACACACTTATGATTACAGCGTCTAAAGTGATGAGAATATTAAATAACCTTTGGTTGGACATGTAACCATCAGGGCTACAAAGTAAATAAGTCTCCACTTGGTCTGAAAACCAAACGCACACAGTTCTTGTCATTAAAGATATCCATGGCTTGGCACAGTGGCTCACGCCCGTAATCCTAACACTTTGGAAAGCCGAGGTGGGGGGATCACTTGAACCTGGGGTTTGAGACCAGCCTGGGCAACATGGCAACACCCTGTCTCTACAAAAAAATACAAAAATTAGCTGGGTGTGGTGGTGTGTGCCTGTACTCCCAGCTACTAGGGAGGCTGAGGCAGGAGAATCACTTGAACCCAGGAGGTGGAGGTTGCAGTCAGGCAACATCCTGCCATTGCACTCCGGCCTGGGAGACACAGCCAGACTCCGTCTCAAAAAAAAAAAAAAAAGACTTACACAGAGAAAGCCTGAAAGCCCACAAAAGCAGTTAGCAAAAGGAACCCTAACATAACAAATACGGTGATGTCCAAAGACATCAGCAGCCAGGTAGTTAAGCTCAGGGGGTGCTACGTTTCATAAACTTGAAAGCTACATTGGCTACGAGTAACACAAATGTAGGTGCTAATCACAGATAGTTGGTGGGTATTTCAAACGTTCTCTTCATATCTGTGGATACCCAAAACAGTGTGCTTCCATTGGGAGGCTGAGACAGGAGGATTGCTTGAGCCCAGGAGATCGAGATTAGCGTGTTCCTCCCTTCCTGCCTCCCTCCCTCCCTCCCTTTCTCCCTCTTTCTCTCTCTCTCCTTCTTTCCTCCCTCCTCCCCTCCCCTCCCCTCTCTCCCTCCCTCCCTCCCTTCCTTCCCTTCCCTCCTTTCTTTTCTTTTTCTTTTCTTTCTCTCTTTTTCTCTCTTTCTCTCCTTCCCTCCCCTCCCCTCCCCTTCCTTCCCTTCCCTCCTTTCTTTTCTTTCTCTCTTTTTCTCTCTTTCTCTCCGTCCCTCCCCTCCCCTCTCTCCCCCTCCCCTCCCCTTCCTTCCCTTCCCTTCTTTCTTTTCTTTTTTTCTTTTTTTCTTTTCTTTTTCTCTCTCTCTCTTTCTCTCCCTCCCTCCCTTCCTCCCCCTTTCTCCTTCCTTCCTTTCTTCCTTCCTTCTTTTTCTTTTTCTTTTTCTTTTTTCTTTTCTCTCTGTCTTTCTCTCCCTCCCTCCCTCTCTCCCTCCCTCTCTCCCTCCCTCTCCTCTCTCTCCCTCTCTCTCGCCCTCCCTCCCTCCCTCCCTCCCTTCCTTCCTCTCTTCCTCCCTCCTCCTCTCTTTCTTCTCTTTCTTTTGAGATGGGGTCTCCCTAAGTTTCCCGGGCTGGTCTGGAACTCCTGGGCTCAAGTGATCCTCTTGCTCCAGCCTCCCAAAGTGCTGGGATTACAAGCATGCATGAGCCACTGTGCCCGGCGCATTTTTCCTTTCCTGCTCTTTACTCCCAGCTAATGCGTTTCTCAAATTTGATACAAATTAATTTTTCTTTTTTTGTCTTTTGTTCAAATAATGATTTGATTTCTGTTCTCTGTCTGGGTCGTTTCAATAACATGGATACCTACACATAGTTTTATCAGTAAAGGTCATTGACATAATCAGTCTGTTACGAGAACAAAGATAGGCCCTCATTTAAGTTGCTCCGTCACTCATTTTATAAGGCAAAGAAGGAAGAGGACAGCGTCCTGTGTTTTCAGATGGCTGTTGAAGTGAGTCAGAGTGACGGTGAGCAGCATGCATTGAATTCTAGCTGGAAAGAGGGTTTTTACGCCTGCCTTTGAGCCTGCCCTGAACTAATAAGGTTGGAAACCTATAGGCCCTAGAGAACTGGAATGAGGAATCTGCTTTCCCTGACAGCTCCTTGATGAACAAACTAATGGATGTGCAGCATGCAGTCCTGAGCAAAGGCCTGGCAGTTCTGTGGCTGAGCCCTGGAGGGCTGAGCTGGGCCGGGGCTCCCAGCAGTTTGTTCAGGAGCACTGAGAGCCACAGCAGGTGCTGATCCAGCCCTTGCCTTCTTTGCGTGTATCTGACAAGTCTGCAGAGACCACAGGAGACTGGCTGCCCCTTGAGGTCACTGTCTTGGAGCAAGCCTGTGGGGGAATCACATTGCCCCCGCTCTACTGCCCTTTGGGGACATGGAGGCAGGAGTTTCCCGATTTGCAGTTAGGGTTTGCGTGCTGTCTGCGAGCTGGGTTTCCTCTTCGGGTTGCACAGTGCTGAGATCTGAGCCCAAGGCAGTTGGGACATTAATGATGAGATAGAGGAGGCTTTGCTGTGTTCCACATCTATCAGGCCGCTTTGCCCGGGAGACGCCCCCCTTGCTGAGGTCTTGGGCTTGGGTAGGGGTTCTGGAATGTCTCCCCTCCAGCAGGCGCTGCTTCCTTGGCTCCCCTGATGCAGAGAGCAGCGCGGTGGCTTTGTTGAGGAGCAGTCCCTGCGGAGGCGCTCATGGGTGACAGGCTGTCACTGAATGGTGGACAGCCCTGGTCGCCGACATTAACATGGTGCAATAGAGCCTTCTTATGTGTTCCTTGGTTCCCACTGCCCTTTCTCATGGTTGGGTGTCCTGATTGTCTGTGGCTAGACTATGCCAGCATGATCAGTGCCCTTCCCAGAACCCCTGAAAGAGGGTCATAGATTGAGATGTTTGTCACCACTCCTGTCCATTGCAGAGTCACATACATGCTAGAGACCAGCTTGCCCTTGATGTGACCTGAGGACCTCACCCACTAGTCATTACAGGGAGGGAAAGGACAATAAAAAGATGAAAGAGAGTGCTGTCCCTGGTAATGGAAGTTACTCAGCATTGTACCAGTGGGCAGCCATATAGGTCGGAGGAGAAAGGGGAAAGAGTGAATAAAAAACGCTGATGTTTGTGAGGCTGAGAGAGGAACAGAACTATTACTGCTGGTCAAGGGGGCCATCCAGTTAAAATGTTCGCATCCTGTTTCAGTCACAAGCTGGCCAAGATCATCACATAAAGGGACAAACGTCAGCCCCAGAAGAACGCATGATCATCTTGAGTCAGGGCTGTCTCATTTGATGTTAGAATTCTTAAGAGCTGCTCTGGCAAGGTGCAGTGGCTCATGCCTGTAATTCCAGCACTTTGGTAGGCCGAGGCGGGTGGATCACCTGAGGTCAGGAGTTCGAGACCAGCCTGGCCAACATGGTGAAACCCTGTCTCTACTAAAAATACAAAAATTAGCCAGGCGTGTTGGCAGGCGTGTATAACCCCAGCTACTTGGGAGACTGAGGCAGGCAGGAGAATCTCATTGGAACCTGGGAGGCAGAGGTTGCAGTGAGCTGAGATCAGGCCGTTGCACTCTAGCCTGGGCAACAAGAGCAAAACCCTGTCTCAAAAAATAAAAAAAGGAGCTGCTCTTGGCTGAGTGTGGTGGCTCACACCTGTGATCCCAGTGCTTTGGGAGGCTGAGACGGGAAGATAGCTTTGAGCCCAGGAGTTCAAGATTAGCATGGCAACATAACAAGACCCCATCTCTTTTTAGCCGGACATGGTGGTGTATGCCTGTGGTCCCAGCAACATGGGAGGCTGAAGAAGGAGGATCACTTGAGCTCAGGAGTTGGAGGCTGCAGCGAGTCATGATGGCACCACTGCACTACAGCCTGGACAGCAAAGGAAGACCCGGTCTCAAAAAAAAAAAAAAAAAAAAAAAAAAAATCCGGGTGCGGTGGCTCATGCCTGTAATGCCAGCACTTCGGGAGGCCGAGGCAGGCAGATCACTTGAAAGTGATCAGGAGTTCGAGACCAACCTGGCCAACATGATGAAACCCCGTCTCTACTAAAAACACAAAATATTAGCCGGGCGTGGTGGCGGGTGCCTGTAATCCCAGCTACTCGGGAGGCTGAGGCAGGAGAATCGCTCAAACCCAGGAGGTGGATGTTGCAGTGAGCCGAGACTGCGCCATTGCACTCCAGCCTGAGCAACAAGAGCAAGACTCTGTCTCAAAAAAAAAAAAAAAAAAAAAAAAAAAATCTACTCTCCCAAACAGAACCTGCACCTACCCAATTGTGGTGGGTGCCCCTCCTGGGGCTCCTGCAGTAGCGGTGGTGTGGGAATTGAGAATCTTGCAAGTGCTGTGAGGGAGCTGAGACAGTGTGGCAGGGCCCTGTGCCCAGAGCATGCACAACCCATCCTAATGTCTGCCGGGGAAGGTGGGGGATGTCTGTGCATTGCTTTTCAATCAGAAAGGTCATTTTTGTTCCCCAGGGGACACTCGGCAATGTCTAGAGATGGTTTTGGTTGTCACACTGGGTTAAGGAGTGCTACTGTCATCTAATGGATGGAGAGCAGGGGTACTGCTGAGCATCCCACAGTGCACAGGGCAGCCCCACAGCAGCCAAGACCATCTGGCCATCAGTGTCAGAGGGGCTGGCAGCCAGAAGCTCTGCGAGTCTGTGGGAAGCCCTAGATGCCCCAGTCCTCATTCATTTTCTTCTCACCACATAGGACAGTGTAGCTGGACAGTACACAGGACTCTTTCAGGGGATCATGAGTGGAGACCTCATAGCATAAGGGGGGTCAATCAAGTACAAGGACTTTGCAGTCAGACTGACCTGTATTTCAGTCCCCACCCATCCTAGTGGTGTGACCGAGAGCAAGTTGGGCATAGTAACATCTGTCTTGATTGACTTTGGAGTTTGACAGGCAATACATGCAAAGTTCTCTTTTCCCATGTCACTCAGAGTGAGTGTGCAAAAGATACCATTGTTGGCATCCATCGTCATAACAAGAGTTACTGTGAACATGGATGAGCCCAGCACCTTGTGGCCCTGGACTGTGGTGAGGGACTCAGACAGCTTGATGATTGAGTTTGGGCCTCAGTGAGATGGCAAAGCTATGCTTCTCTTGCTCCTTGGACCATGGTGATCTGTGATGACCCCTGGGGGCTGCGTTCTCTACTGTTGCAGTTCAGGGAGCTAATGCCAAAGGCTACTGTGATGGTGGACTCTGAGGTCTCCCTGGTGAAAAGGAAGGGACCTTGAGCTTTGGAATGCCCTGGGCCAAGTCTTGCCGCCTGCAAGTTTGTTAACCTCATCATGCCTTGTTTTTAGCACAACAAAATGGGATAATACTGACTTTATTATTGATGTACTATTAGGCTCTTGTCAGGTATGTGACACTGCTGCTATTTTACTGTTTCTTCCAGATTTCCGTGAGGGTGGAGGAAATCATATCAGATGCCTCGCAGAGCACCAGGCCCACCGTGAAAGGTACAGCAAATTATACTTCCCTCTTCTTGCCCTGTTGGAAATTCTTTCCTGTGAGATTTTCTCCTCTCCGCCCTCCGCCCCTTCTCCCATAGCCTACAGCCTCCTCTGGGAGTTCCTTGGATTATTTTGTTGCCATGTAGCTTTGCAATTTCCAGTATGGTAGCCATGGGCCACATGTGGCTGTGGAGTGCTTTAAATGTGGCCAGTCTAGATTGAGATGCCTTGTAGAAGTATAAAATACACACTGGATTTCAAAGACTTATTTCAAAAAGAAAAAGTGCAAGATATCTTATGGATAATGTAATACGGTTTACATGTTGATATGATCACTTGGATACATGGAGTAAAATAGAACGTATTATTAAATGTAACTTCACCTGTTTTCTTTTGACATTTTCTTGTGGACCTAGACCATTGATAGACAGGTGGGTCTCCTTCACAGTTACACACTTACCTTGCTCAAGACCAGCCCTGCTTCCTCACTGGCTGCTCAGTCAAATGCCTCCTCCAGTTTAAGCTGTCTATCACGGGGCCACCCATTATGTATCCATCTCATCTTCTCTGCTTAGTGCCTGTGCAGGCAGCTGGTGTTTCTGTCCTCCCGCCCAGCTTTGCTTATGATGCTAGTCTTGAGTGCAGGCTGCGGAGCTTCTCACCTTTCTTCCCATACACGTAGAACCTCCCCTCCAGAAACACGGGTTACTTACCAGCTGGCAGGGAGCAGAGCTGGGGTTCACATTCATTTCTGTCTTGCTCCAAACCCATGTCCCTAATAGACTACTCTCTCCAATGGCTTTGTGGATGTGAACACATAGTAAGTTCCTAGAAGGCAGGGACCATTTTTCTTTCTTTCATCTCTGCTGTTCAAGGCCTAAAGCTTTTTTGAAAGAAGGAAGATTTCTAGTCTCTTGCCCTTCCACTTTCTGCTATGTGAAGACACAGTGTTCCTCCCCTTTGCCCTCTGGATGATACAGCGACAAGGTGCCATGTTGGAAGGAAGCAGAGAACATCCCTCACCAAATAATCAATCCTGCTGGTGCCTTAATCGTGAACTTCTCAGCCTGCAGAACTCATGAAGGTCATCACCATATGTAGGCTGATTGATCTTGGACTTCCAAGCCTCCAGGACTCAAATCAGTGAATTTGAAAACATTTTATGGAGGACGGGGCCAAGATGGTCAACTAGAAGCCACGGTGTTCAGAGGCTCCCATCAGAAAAACCCTTAATAAGCGTGTGAATCCTTCACCAGCAACCAAGGTATCCAGGTTCTCTCATCAAAACTGACTAGAAGGCTGGCGTGACCCACAGAGAGAAGGAGTAACAGTGTGGTGTGGCGGCCCACCTGAGAGCCACACGGGGAAGGGGAACCTCCTCACCCCAGCCGAGGCAGGCAGTGAGTGAGCACACTACCAGCTCAGGGAACTGTGAGACCCATGGATTGGAAGATCCCACTCGTGAACCCATGCCACCGGGACCTAGCATCCCAACCCCGGAACATGCAGATTCTTACAGCCTCTCAGCTGGAATCTGCTTAAGTTTACGGAACTCCTTGGGGAGGGGTGACCAGTACCGGCTGCAGCTGCCTATTGTCTAAGCCCTTTGAGCTCCTGTGGGGAGTGGTAGCAGGCAGCACTGGCACTGGCAACTGCCTAATATGCTAAGCTCCCTGGACGGGGGGAGGAGTGGCACCCATTTCTATAGCCACAGGCTACGCTTTTTCCCTCCTAGAGCCAGGGAGGCTGGACAACTTGGCCCCAAGACTTGTCCCCACAGCCCAACACACCGACTGTGGCAGTCTGCGGCCAGAGTGCCTCTTCAGGCCCAATCACTACCCATCCTTCCTTAGTTGGGGTCGGGGGGGCTTCCCTGCAGGATCTCCAATAACTCCAGCCAAAGGCTGAGGGACAGAATTCGGATCTCCTGGGCCTCAGCCCGTAGGGGAGGGGTGGCCGCAGTCTCTGCTGACCAGCAGACTTAGCTTTTCCTCCTGGTAGTTCCAAGGAATCTGCCAGCCCAGACGAGTGGGTTTCCCCCAAGCAAAACACACCCTCTCCACCAAGGGGCAGAGTACTCCATGAAACTGGTCCTGCTCCCTTTGCCACCTAACTGGGTGAGACCCTTCAACAGGGCTTGTCAGGTACCCTGTGCAGGAGCGATCCTGCTGGCATCAGGTTGGTGCCCCTTGAGGTCAGAGGTCCCAGAAGAAGGAGTAGGCACCCACGCATCTTTGCTGCCCTCCAGCATCCTTGAATGACATCTCCAGGCACGGGAGCAAATCAGATGAATAAGGACTGAAGGTGAACCACCAGCAAACTGTAGCAGCCTTACAGAAGAGGGACTAGACTATTGAAAGAAAAGCAAGCAGAAAGTGACAACAGCATCAACAACAACAATAAAATAAAAGGTCCCCACAAAAATCTCATGCAAGGGTAGTAGCCTCAAAGACTGAAACTAGACAAACTCACGAAGATGAGAAAGAATCAATGAAAAAATGTTGAAAACCCAAAAGACCAGAGTGCCTCTTCTCCTCCAAATGATTGCAACATCTCTCCATCAAGGGCACGGAACTGGACGGAGGATCAGATGGACGAACTGACAGAAATAGGCTTCAGAAGAAGGGTTATAAAAAAACTACAGTGAGGTAAAGGAGCATGTTCTAACCCAATGCAAAGAAGCTAAGAACCTCGATGAAAGGTTAGAGGAATTGCTAACTAGAATAACCAGTTTAGAGAGGAACATAAGCAACCTGGTGGAGCTGAAAACCAGCACGAGAACTTCGTGAAGCATATACAAGCATCGTGAAGCACAAACAAGTATCAACAGCTGAATCGACCAAGCGGTAGGAAGGATATCAGAGTCTGAAGACCGCCTTACTGAAATAAGACATGCAGACAAGAATCGAGAAACAAGAAGGAACAAAGCCTCCAAGAAATACGGAACCTCATAAAAAGACCGAACCCACGATTGAGTGGAGTACCAGAAGGAGATGGGGAGAATGGAAACAAGCTGAAAAACACACTTAAGGATATTATCCAGGAGAACTTCCCCAAAGTACCAAGACAGGCCAACCTGCAAATTCAGGAAATACTGAGAACACCATTAAGATACTCTATGAGACGATCAACCCCAAGACACATAATCATCAGATTCTCCAGGGTCAAAATGAAGGAAAAACTAAGGGCAGCCAGAGCGAGAAAGGCTAGCTCATGACCTACAAAGGGAAGCCCATCAGACTAACAATGGACTTCTCAGCAGAAACTCTACAAGCCAGAAGAGATTGGGGGCCAATATTCAACATTCTTAAAGAAAAGAATTTTCATCCCAGAATTTTATATCCAGCCAAATTAAGCTTCGTAAGCGAAGGAGAAATAAAATCCTTTCCAGACAAGCAAATGCTGAGCGATTTCGTTACCACCAGGCCTGCCCTGCAATATCTCCTGAAAGTAGCACTAAATATAGTAAGGAAAAACCGGTACTAGCCACTGCAAAAACACACGAAAATATAAAGACCAATGACACTACAAAGAAACTGCATCAACTAGTGTACAGAATAACCAAATAACATCATTATGACAGGATCAAATTCACACATAACAATATTAACCTTAAATGTAAATGGACTAAATGCCCCATTAAAAGACAGACTGGCAAATTGGATAAGGAGTGAAGACCCATTGGTATCGTGTATTCAGGAGACCCATCTTACATGCAAAGACACACACAGGCTCAAAATAAAGGGATGGAGGGAAATTTACCAAGCAAATGGAAAGCAAAAAAAAAAAAAGAAAAAAGAAAAAAAAAAAAAAAGCAGGGGTTGCAATCCTAGTCTCTGACAAAACAGAGTTTAAAGCAATAAAAATAAAAACAGACAAAGAAGGGCATTTACATAATGGTAAAGGGAACAATTCAACAAGAAGAACTAACTATTCTAAATACATATATGTACCCAATACAGGAGCACGCAGATTCATAAAATAAGTTCTTAGAGACCTGCAAAGAGACTTAGACTCCCACACAATAATAGGGGGAGGCTTTAACACCCCACTGTCAGTATTAGATCAATGAGACAGAAAATTAACAAGGATATTCAGGACTTGAACTCAGCTCTGGATTAAGTGGACTTAGTAGAAGTCTACAGAATTCTGTACCCCAAATCAGCAGAATATACATTCTTCTTGGTGCCACATGGCACTTATTCTAAAATCAACCACACAGTTGGAAATAAAACACTCCTCAGCAAATGCAAAAGAACTGAAATCATGACAGGCAGTCTTTCAGACCACAGTGCAATCACAGTAGAACTCAGGATTAAGAAACTCATTCAAAACCACATAATTTCATGGAAATTGAACAACCTGTTCCTGAATGACTCCTGGGTAAATAATGAAATTAAGGCAGAAATCTAGTAGTTCTTTGAAACCAATGAGAACAAAGAGACAATGTACCAGAATTTCTGGGACACAGCTAAAGCAGTGTTAAGAGGGAAATTTATAGCACCAAATGCCCACATCAGAAAGCTAGAAAGATCTCAAATCAACACCCTAACATCACAATTAAAAGAGCTAGATAGGTAAGAGCAAACTAATCCAAAAGCTAGCGGAAGGTAAGAAATAACTAAGATCAGAGAAGAATTGAAGGAGATAGAGACATTAAAAAACCCTCCAAAAAACCAACAAATCCAGGAGCTGGTTTTTTGAAAAAATTAACAAAATAGATAGACCGCTAGCTAGACTAATAAGAGGAATCAAATAGACACAATAAAAAATGATAAAGGGGATATTACCACTGACCCCACAGAAATACAAACTACCATCAGAGAATACTATAAACACCTCTATGCAAATAAACTAGAAAATCTAGAAGAAATGAATAAATTTCTGCACGCATACACCCTACCAAGACTAAACCAGGAAGAAGTTGATTCCCTGAATAGACCAATAAGCTCTGAAATTGAGGCAGTGATTAATAGCCTACCAACCAAAAAAGGCCCAGGACCAAATGGATTCACAGCTGAATTCTACCAGAAATACAGAGGAGCTGGTACCATTCCTTCAGAAACTATTCCAAACATTTGAAAAGGAGGGACTCCTCCCTAACTCATTTTATGAAGCCAGCATCATCCCAATACCAAAACCTGGAAGAGACACAGCCAATGTCATACTGAATGGGCGAAAGCTGGAAGCATCCCTTTGAAAACTGGTACAAAACAAGGATGCCCTATGTCACCACTCCTATTCCACATAGTATTGGAAGTTCTGGCCAGGACAATCAGGCAACAGAAAGAAATAAAGGGTATTTAAATAGGAAGAGAGGAAGTCAAGTTATCTCTTGTTTGCATACGACATGATTTTGTGTTTAGAAAACCCTATCATCTCAGCCCCAAAACTTGTTGAACTGACAAGCAACTTCAGTGAAGTCTCAGCATACAAAATCAGTGTGCAAAAATCACAAGCATTCCTTTACACCAACAGTAGGCAAGCATAGAGCCAAATCATGAGTGAACTCCCATTCACAATTGCTACAAAGAGAATAAAATACCTAGGTATACAAGTAACAAGGGATGTGAAGGACCTCTTCAAGGAGAACTACAAATCACTGCTCAAGGAAATAAGAGAGGACTCAAACAAATGGAAAAACATTCCATCTCATGGATAGGAAGAATCAATATAATGAAAAGAGCCATATTGCCCAAAGTAATTTATAGATTCAGTGCTGTTCCCATCAAACTACCACTGACATTCTTCACAGAATTAGAAAAACTGTTTTAAATTTCATATGGAATCAAAGAAGACCCCTTGTAGCCAAGACAATCCTAAGCAAAAAGAACAAAGCTGGAGGCATCACGCTACCTGACTTCAAACTACTACAAGGTTACAGTAACCAAAACAGCATGGTACGGGTACCAAAACAGGCATATAGACCAGTGGACCAGAACAGAGACCTCAGAAATAACACCACACATCTGCAACCCATCTGATCTTCGACAAATCTGCCAAAAACAAGCAATAGGGAAAGGATCTCCTTATTCAGTAAATGTTGCTGGGAAAACTGGCTAGCCATATGCTGAAAACTGAAACTGGACCCCTTCCTTACAGCTTATACAAAAATTAACTCAAGATAGATTAAAGACTTAAATGTAAAGCCCAAAACCATAAAAACCCTGGAAGATAACCTAAGCAATACTATTTATGACATAGGCCTGGGCAAAGACTTCATGACTAAAACACCAAAAGCAATTGCAGCAAAAGCCAAAATTGACAAATGGGATCTAATTCAACTAAAGAGCTTCTGCACAGCAAAAGAAATCATCAGAGTGAACAAGCAACCTACAGAGTGAGAGAAAACCATCTCACGCCAGTCAGAATGGCGATGATTGAAAAGTCAGGAAACAATAGATGCTGGCGAGGCTGTGGGGAAGTAAGAACACTTTTACACTGTTGGTGGGAACGTAAATTAGTTCACCCGTTGTGGAAGACAGTATGGCGATTCCTCAAGGATCTAGAACCAGAAATACCATTTGACCCAGCAATCCCATTACTGGGTATATACCCAAAGGAATATAAATCATTCTACTATAAAGATGCATGCACGTGTATGTTTCTTATAGCACTATTTACAATAGCAAAGACGTGGAACCAACCCAAATGCCCATCACTGATAGATTGGATAAAGAAAATGTGGCACATGTACACCATGGAATACTATGCAGCCATAAAAAGGAATGAGACCATGTCCATTGCAGGGACGTGGATGAAGCAGGAAGCCATCATCCTCAGCAAACTAGCACAGGAATAGAAAACCAAACACCACACGTTCTCACTTATAAGTGGGAGTTGAACATTGAGAACACATGGACACAGAGAGGGGAGCAACACACACCAGGGCCTGTTGGGAGTGGGGTTGAGGGGAGGGAACTTAGAGGACGGGTCAATAGGTGCAGCAAACCACCATGACACACATACACTATGTAACTAACCTGCACGTTCTGCACATGTATCCTGTTTTTTTTTTTTTTCTTAAGAAAAAAAAAAAAAAAAACTCTAGTGGATTGCCTAAAAGAACCCTTGGATGAAGTCAGACACATGGGTAGTACAAGACCCCAGATGGCATTATTTGATATGTATAGGATCGCTTTTTTTTTTTTTGAGACGGGGTCTCACTCTGTCACCCAGGCTGGAGTGTAGTTACGTGATCATGGCTCACTGGAGCCTTGATCTCTTGGGCTCAAGTGATCCTCTTGCCTCAGCCTCCCGAGTAGCTGGGACTACAGGCACACGCCACTAGACCTGTCTAATTTTTGTATTTTTTGTAGAGATGGGGTTTTACCATGTTGCCCAGGCTGGTCTCGAACTCCTGGGCTCATGCAGTTGGCCCACCTCGGCCTTTCAAGGTGCTGGGTTTACAGGTATAAGCCACTGTGCCTGGCCTAGAATTGCTTTTAGTGGATGATTTTTTGCTGTCACCGTTATGGCGTGCATTTTCTGAGTTACCAGAGATGGCCCTGCATGCTGTGAGGCTGTGTTGACTATACTGTTGCTGTGTGTGTGGAGGGCGGGAAAGTGCTGTCCTTGCTGTAAGTTGTGTTATTAATGGTATGGACACTGTGAGTTGCTTCTAGAGAGCTACACCCTCACTTCTGTGTCAGCAAATGAAGGCCCAGGAACTGACAACGTTCCCTCTAGCTTTAATTGCGGTATAATCACCACACCCCAATATTCTCCTGTTTCACCTTTGGCAACATCTAGAGAGTTTGGTTATCACAGCTGACGGGGTGGGGGTGCTACTGACATTGGGTGGGTAGAGGCCAGGGGTGCTGCTGGGCATCCTACATGCCCAGGACAGGCCCCAAATTATCTAGCCCTACATGTCTACAGTGCCACAGGTAAGAAACCCTGGACTGTAGGGTAGACAGATTTGACTGGAGTGGAGAAATTGTATCCTGGGGTAAGTGGGATTTGGATTGCAGTTAGTGCAGAGCTTGTGTGTGTGGAACTCCTTGGACACTGGACTAATCCAAGAAGTTGGGTGGGGAGGAGGGAGCTTTTACCTTAGGTCCTGGAAATCATTAAAAACCTTTGAAAAGGTGCTTTAGAAAGACACAACTGGCATCTGTGTGAAGGATGGATTACAACAGGCACCAGCAGACTGTGGCCGACGGGGCCGTGTCCAGACTTGGCACACAACCACGCCCATTCATTCATGGGTTGTCTGACTGCTGTGATGGTTAACTTCATCTGTCAACTTGGCCAGGCCACAGTTTTCAGATATTTGGTCAGGTACTTGGGAATGTTGTTGTGAAGGTATTTTTTAGATGAAACACATCAGTAGACTTTGAGTAAGGCAGATGACCTCCATAATGTGGATGGACTTCATCCAATCAGTTGAAGGCATTAAGAAAAAGACTGAGGTCCGCCAAAGAGAGGGAATTCTACCAGTATCCTGCCTTTGGATTTGAGACTGTGACATCTGCGCTTCCCTGGGTCTCTGGCCTGCTCTGGAAAGTTTGGACTTGCCAGCCTCCACAATTGTGTGAGCCAGTTCCTTAGAATCTGTCCATCTGTCTGTCCGTCCATCCATCCATGCACACACACACGAACAAACCATATTGGTACTGTCTCTTTGGACAGCCGTGACTAACATCACTACTTTCTTGCCACAGCAGCCAAGTTGAGTATATATTTGTTGTAAGTACAGGGATCGTGTGGCCCACAAAGTAGAAAATATTTACTCTCTGGCCCTTTACAGAAAAAAGGCCAAGCATTGGATTTGATAAGTGAAGTCCTTCCATGGAACTGAGAAGTGCTGAGTCAGTACTCACTGGAGTTAAGACAGAGAAACTGTGAAAGCAAGAGGGCTCAGGATGGTGATATGATGGTCTTTCATTCTTTTCTCCTCTGCACATTTGACCCACTGGCATGCAGGAAATTTAATCTCTCTAATCCAGAATGTGTTTTAGGAAATGCTTGCCTGGCTTGTGGGTTGAAATGTTCTCTCCTCAGATGTGGCTCCTGCAGTATCATCTCACCTGATGACAAGAAGTGGAAGCCATGTGACCACCTGAGACGCAAGTTAATTAGGGTTTATTAGAAAGACAACCTTAACCCCTGTGGGATGTGCTGTGGGGGAAGATAAGACACCAGTATTCTATGATTCCAAATAGGTGATTTTAAAATTTCTACCCTGGGAGGATGGATTGGCATTTGTCTTCCAAACATACGTTAAATAACGTTTTATTTCTGACCGTTTTGTACACATTTTAATCATTTTCCAGCTCACAATTACAGTTGGTACTTCTCAATTCTCAGTGAGTTGTGTAGTGAAATTGTTTGCAACATTATACTTTGGAAATGACATTGGCAATTAAAGTTTTGGTCCAAGTTTAATAATGAAGACTATTTGAAAGGCCAAAACTTACGGATGCTTTTGAGATGAAATAGACATTTGGGAAGCAAATGAGGGCAGGTTGTCCACTTCTTAACATTTATCTGGTTGGTTTTTTTTTTTTTTGACAGGGTCTTGCTCTGTTGCCTGGGCTGGTGTGCAGTGGCACGATCTCAGGTCACTGCAGCCTCAACCTGTGGGGCTCAAGTGATTCTCCCACCTCAGCCTCCCAAGTAGTTGGGATTACAGATACATGCCACCTCGCCCAGCTAGTTTTTAAAATCTTTTTGTAGTGATGGGGTCTCCCTATGTTGACCAGGCTTCTCTTTAACTCCTGGTCTCAAGTGATCCTCCTGCCTCAGCCTCCCAAAGTGTTGGGACTACAGACATGAGCCACCTTGGATTACAGGCGTGAGCCACCACACCTGGCCTTAACATTTATCTTGATGCCAGTGAAATCATTGATGTGTGCCAGGGGGTTCCTTTTTCTAAATGGAAGCTCACTGTTTTGGGTATCCATGACTTCATCATAGATATGAAGAGAAAGTTTGAAATGCCCACCAGCTGTCTGTGTTAGCACCTGCATTTGTGTTACTCATGACCAATGTAGCTTTCGAGTTTGTGACACGTAGCGCACCCCCTGAGCTTAACTATCTGGTTGCTAATGTCTTTGGACTGATCACCGTATTTGTTATGTCAGGGTTCCTTTTACGAATTGCTCTTGTGGGCTTTCAGGCTTTCTCTGTGTAAGTGGTTTTTTTTTTTTGGAGATGGAGTCTGTTGCCCAGGCTGGAATACAGTGGTGCCATCTTGGCTCACTGCAACCTTCGCCTCCCGGGTTCAAGTGTTTCTCCTGCCTCAGTGTCCCTAGTAGCTGGGACTACAGGCATGCGCCACCACGCCTGGCAAAGTTTTTGTAGTTTTAGTAGAGATGGGGTTTCACCATGTTGGCCAAGCTGGTCTCCAGCTCCTGACCTCAGGTGATCCTCCTGCCTCAGCCTCCCAAAGTGCTGGGATTACAGGCATGAGCCACCGCACCCAGCCAGTGTCTTTTGAAACACAGACACCTAGTACCTCTCCCGTGAGTCTTTCAGGGAAAAGATTGAGTTCCGTGTCAGGTTGGAGTTTCTGTTCAAGCGACTAGACTGCTTCCTAGCCCCCTTTATTCGAAAAACCAGCGTGGTCTTCACTTTTCCCTTGAGCCTACAACTACAGGGTACCTGTTCATGTGTTTCCAGGACCTTGTGCGGCTCCTTTGCTTTGCTTATTCCGAGAACCAAGCCTTGGGACTGTGCATTTTGAATACAAATGAAGGCCCCTGGAGGAAGTCCCCAGAGTCTCAGCACAGTTGAGGAAACGAACAAAGCATGCTACATGTGCAGGAAGATGCCTCATTAATTCCTATGATGACCTCTCTGCTTTTTTATTTTTAAGTTAAAAGGAGTCAACGCTTTGGGTTTTGTTAGACTGGACAAGGTAGCAAGTCATATTAACTAACCCAGGTTGTTGCTTGAGTTTTCATTGAACTTAGAGTCTACTGACGAGTATAGTGAAGCAGAAATTCCCCTCACTAGGTGGCCTGATGGTGCACTCCAGTGAGGGGTGCAGAAGGTTTGAAGGGATCTGCTTCCTGACTGGGTCAAGTTAACCTCTTTCTGCCTTAGTTACCTCCTTGCACGTCCTAAAAGCACCTGCTTCTCAGATCCTTGGGAGGATTCACTGAATTCGTCCACTTGGAATCCACATGGAAGGCTGCCTGGCATGTAGGAGGTACCCAGTAAATTTGAGACTTCTGTTGTTTTTGCCAGTTCGATTCAACAGATGTTTGTTCCCTGGACTAGTGTTTCTCACCTGGGGGTGATCTGCACCTAGGGGACATTTGGCAAAGTCTGGAGACATTTTGGGTTGTCACAACTTGGGGAGGGAGTGTTACTGGCGTCCAGTGAATAGAAACCAGGTATATTAGTTTTCTGTTGCTGTAAAGGAATACCTGAGACTGGGTAATTTAGAGGTTTATTTGGCACACAGTTCTACAGGCTGTACAAGCACAGTGCCAGCATCTGCTTGGTTTCTTGGGAGGCCTCGGAGCTTTTGCTCATAGCAGAAGGCAAAGGAGAGCAGGTGTCTCACATGGCAAGAGAAGGGAGCAAGAGACAGAGGAAGGGCTAGGCTCTTTTAAACAACCAGCTCTTGCATGAACTGAGGGAACTCATTCAGTACCAGGGGGAGGGCACCAAGCCATGGTTCCTCCATGAACCAAATACCTCCCACCAAGGCCCCACCTCCAGCAGTGAGGATTACCCCACAACATTTCAGCGTGAGATTTGGAAATGACA
The DNA here is from genome assembly GCF_009764315.1 of Trachypithecus francoisi. Lineage (NCBI taxonomy): Eukaryota > Metazoa > Chordata > Mammalia > Primates > Cercopithecidae > Trachypithecus > Trachypithecus francoisi. The sequence continues at coordinate 126,070,885 of NW_022681471.1, read as the reverse complement.
GACATCCAAACTATGTCACCAAAGATGCTGCTAAGCATCCTACAGTGCACAGAGCAGCCCCCATAACAGGGTTACCTGGCCCCAGAGTGTCAGTAGTGTTCAAGTTAGGCTACACTGTAGTTCACTTGCTTGTTTGTGTGTAGGAGGACCAGAGGCCAGTTACCTGGTAACGACAACAACAGCAACAACAACAACAAAACCCCCTCAAACCCGAAACAAAAAAACCCCACATGACACTGTGACATTTTTTTTAATTTGCAGGAGATTTAGTCTCAATCCAATAGAAGGCCTTTGTTTCCTTGCTAGTTATAGAGAGGCTTTTCGGGTTCCTTGCCTGTGTTTGTTGCAATTAGTTTTTATTGACCTTTCTAGGGTTCATGTGTGCCCCTTGGGTTGCCATGTTTTGTTCTGCAAAGCCCCAGGAGGATTCCCCAGTAACAGAGACTGTGTTCGATTTTTAACATTTGTTTTAAATGATTTCTTTTGATTAATTACAGACTCACACTGCATTGCAAACACAGTGCTGTCAGATCCCAGTACTGTGTCCTTTACTGGCTTTCCCCAAGGGAAGTGGCATCTCACAGGATCATAGAGCAGGAAAACCCGGGAAATCCCCGTTGGTGCAACACAGTTACCTAGTCTTGGAGCCCTTACTTGAATTGCACCTTTTTTGCTTGTACTCATTTGTGAATTGCATGTTAAAGATGAGAGTCAGTAATATATTTCCAAATGTCAACAGAACATAGATTGAGCAGAAGAGTTTATAATGAAGTGGAGGACTGAGCAGAAGAGCTCATAGCGAGCCAGGGCTAACAACCTGGCGAGGAGCTCCTTGACTTCATCTTGGAGGCCGAGGTGGGAGCGTTGGTGACAGCCCCCAGGAAGGCAGATGTTATCGGGAGTTAAAATGAGATGTGTGTACTGCTCATGTGCGTATGGGGTGTGCCCCTTTTGTTTTTGATGCTGAAATGAAGCAAATCATTTCCCTTTCAAGCTCCAGGCAGACTGATAGAGGGGGGAAACAACACCCACTTTCCTGCAACCTGAAATCCTTTGCCTTGGCTCCTCTTACTTACTAAGTTCCTATAGTCCTTATTTTGTAAACTGGTTAAAACAACTTTCTCCCTCAAGTGATGATCATCTTGTGTTTATGTTAATTAACCCCATAAAGACCTCCCTTTGGAATTCCTTCTTCTAATCTGCTTGGCCTGTTTGCCAGTTAGTCGCCTTACTAGGAGAATCAAAATGTAAACTCATAATAGACACGAACCAAACATCATCAGCACAGGATGTGGCAGAATGATTTTTCTTTCCCACCTCTTGCTGAGAAGGTGATGAGATTGGAAATGGTGAACACCCCAGAGTTCTGTAACTCTGAGTATGGAGGAGGAGGTGGCAGCCCTTGACCTCAGTAGCGGAGCCACATCATCGAACATCCCTGTCCAGGAATCTGGACATGCACTGGTCAAGAATTCAGCACAGTTGCCTTTGGTCTGGGAATTGGGAAGCTCTTTTTGTAAGTGAGGCACGGAGTGAAATTGCAGAAGCCTGTGTGACTTGTAGAAACTGAAGCCAGGCTCGTTTACTGCCTTGCACAATGAAGATATGAGAAGACTGGGAACTTATTTGTGAGTGTCGTTGATGCCAAGGAACCTGTCCAACATTTATAGAGGCATTTGGGCTAAATGAAAAAGGTTTAATCTGTGTGTGGAGACAGAAAGTAGATGAGTGGTTGCCTATGACTGGGGCTTTAGGCGGATAAGAGGTTGTCACTGCTAAAGGGTACAGGGTTAATGGAAATTCTTGAAATTGATTGTGCTGATGGTGGCTGCACAACTCTGCAGGTACTAAAAGTTGTTGAGTTGTACTAGAAATGGGTGCATTGTATGGCATGTGGTTTATATCTCAATAAACCTGTCAGAAAAGGGTTTAGGACCACTGTTTTTGTACATGTCCTCAAAATACTTCCTGTAATCTAGTGTGGTCACAGCTGGTTCATGTGCACAGACATAGTGTCAGTGTCATTGTGGAGATAGCAGTTTCAGATTGACTGGTTCCAGAAAATGTGTCCCTGCCTGTTATCTCCACATTGCCACAATTAGGAACCAAGGGTCCATAACAAGCAGTGAAACCATGGTTGATATCAGAGGAAGTGGGGCGGTGTCATCTCTTTTGTATTTTTCTTTTCTCTTCCCCGCTGCCTTTGCCCACTTCCTTCTCCAAAATAAAACAAAAGAGAGAAAGCAAGAGATAAGTGGCTGAGCTGAATGTGTTCCAGCCCTTTAGAAGAGGGGAGTACACATACCAGAGGGAAGATAAGCGAAAATGCAGCCTTTCTCAAGGGCCAGCATGGATAGAGATAAAGAGAGAGCCACAGGCACACTGGCCAAGCGTCAGCTCCTAAAGCATCCATCTCACTATTCAGGGTGGGGAAATATTTGATACCTCAAGTCCTCTTTATCATTGCTGATGAAACTGACATAGGTGATTTCCTTTAGGAGCATTTAGGGAGAATGCAAGGGAAATTGACAACACACTTGGTGCAATTGGGTAACCAGTCTTTGTGTTGCCCTCCAATGACTCTTGCTTGGAAATGATTGGAAGCCCATCGTTTTAAATCTTTGGAATGACTGTCCCCTTCATAAAGCATGATGTAGCAAAATGAAAAACATGCTTCTGGTGAAAAGTGTTTTTCAAAAAAGCTTACGACATTGAGGAGGTCATTTCATCTTTCCTGATATTCAGCAATTTTGCTGTGAGCTTTGTAGAATTGGCCTGGTGCTTAGTTCAAATAAGAAAGGGATTACTGAAATTGCACATGAAGTTAAAAACCATCAGGGTTTTGGGTCCTGAGACATGTTATCTAAACATCTGTCTTGCTATTTTGTTACAGAACAAAGTAGGAATTGTAAAACATCTTTGTTATAAACTGAGTACTACACAGTCTCTGGGACAGCAGAAGAAACGTGGTAGGAAGGAACCACCCAGGGTGGGTAATGACAGAGTAGAGATAGGGCCAGAGACAAGGCCAGGAAAGGCGAGAGGAAGAGCCTGCAGGAACGAGTTTCTTGCAGGTTTGAGAGCTGGACCTGCCAAGAGGGTAAGGCCGATATCTGTGTGTGTTCTTTGAGGAAACCCGAGTAGCCTGCCCTGCCTTTGACCCTCTGCTCTTTGAACTATGGATTCCTTCCCATGCACCTGTGCGTTCTCAGTGCTGTGGTCAGATCCCCAAACAGACACCAAACCCTGACCTCTGAGGCCCAGACAGAGATGTAACCCAGCCCCAAGGGGAGATAAAGACAGAAAGAATCAGTATTATAGCAGGGACCTTTTTCAGGAATCTGCCTTCTGCAGGGCAGTGCCATATGTGCATTCGAGCTAGCATAGCAAATCCACATCACTAGAAAGACTCTTCCCATTTTACAACTTGGGAAACTAAGGCCAGGGCAGTGACAAGCGCCAGGTCCCCAAACTGAACTGCAGATCTGCATGCTGAATGGTGGCAGGTGGGCCAGTGTGATTTTAAAGCCATGTGCTTTTCAGGGCACCCTGGTGTTTCTCTAAATGCCAGAAGGGTTTCTCCAATAATTCATAGCACTCTTCAGTCAGGATTCTGCCGTAAAGTGCGTTGGGGAGTGCATGAGTGGATGGTTCTGTGGGTAGAAGCCACGAGCTGAAGATAGTTTTACATGTTTAAAGAGGAAAGAGACTGGGAATGGTGGCTCATGCCTGTAATCCCAACACTTTGGGAGGCCGAAGAGGGAGGATTACTTGAGCCCAAGGAGTTCAAGACCAGCCTAGGCAACATAGCAAGACCTTTCTCTAAGAAGAGAATAGAATAGAATAGACCAGACCAGACCAGACCAGGCATGGTGGCAGTGCTCCTGTAGCCCCAGCTATGCAGGAGGATTGCTTGAGCCCAGGAGTTCGAGGCTGCAGTGAGCCATGTTCGTGCCGCTGCACTCCAGCCTGGGCAACAGAGCCAGATCCTGTCTCAAAAAAACAAAACAAAACAAAACAAAACAGTACCTTGTTGATACATGGAAATGGTGTGACATTCAGATAAAGTTTTACTGGAGCTCTGCCATGCCCATTCATGGACATATTTTCTATGGTTGCTTTTTCACTACAAGCGGTGTTGCAACCATGGCAACAGACACTGTCTGTCTAGGGAAGCCTAAGATATTTGCTCTCTGGTCCTCTGCCAGAACTAGCATGTAGTTATGAGTGCTTGAAGGCACGTACCACCTCGGTGGTGTGACTTGGCCTTTCACCTGTCCTGATGCCTTCTTCATTTCCACCCTATTCTCATCTCGCCTTGCTTGCAGAAGCCTGGTATTTTACAATTCGAGAGTCATTTACTTGATGTGAAGTCTCTTCCCAGTTAAAGTGCCAGTAATCCTGGGAGAGGTAATACATTAAACCTCGTCAGTTATTTATGCCTCAGGATTAGAAGGGATTGTTGCTGGCTTTGTCCTGTACAGCTGTGACCAAAGACAGAGCCAAGGGACTGTTGCATGAAATGAGGGAGGTGTGGGTCACCTCTGTGCAGGGCATGAGAAGAGAGGAGCCTGGGTCATCTGAAAGATTACCTTTGTTCATGGCCTTTTTCTGCATCCTCCTCAGTCACCCAGAAATTGGGATTCTTGGTGACAATCTTTTGGGAATTGGTGTTAGCTTCTGAGAGCCACTTAGCCTGAAGACCCTCCTTACCCGTTACCATAGAACCAGAGTGGTGGCCACATGCGCAGACTGTCCGTGCTGACATGTAAGGCAGGGCCCATAGGTAGGAGGTGGTGGAGCTGGGATTTTACATGGACAGCCTTCTGCTCCCCTGGTGCTTAGCTACATTCTAGTGTCTTCTGTGCAATGCCAGCTTAGCATACATATGAAGGGTACTGACCCATTTCCTGCTTTTGCATTCACTGTTTTAGATGGTTGTGTCTCCTTGAGCCTGGGCTAGGGAGATAACACATGAAGGCGATGCCACGTGGTTTCTGTCTTGTCCATGGTACATGGAACACATTCCCCTCAGTAACATTATGGTTGAGACACGGAATGCCACAATGTACAGTTGCCACCATATGGTATACTACATATATATATACACACACATATATTTTTTAATTTCATTTTAATTTTTTTAGAGACAGAGTCTTGCTCTGGTGCCTAGGCTGGAGTACGGTGGTGCAATCATAGTTCACTGCAGCCTCGAACTCCTGGGCTCGGTGATCCTCCCACTGCATTGTCCCAAAGTGCTTGGATTACAGGTGTAAGCCACTGGGCCCGGCCTACTTGTATATTTTTCATGGCAAATGCACATTTCATTTATGTCGTGGGCTTTAAAAAGCCTTTCTAGGCTAGTTGGGAATTTGACCCTATTTTTTACAGCATAGTTTCTAGGAGAAAAACATTTCTGAGGAAGTAACCAAAGACTTGGGCTGTATCCCATTTGTAATTTAGAGACCACTCTCATTTCAAAATTTCTTCTCTCAACATGTTTGCTTTTTGAGACATGAAGTAGGCAGGCAGGATCTTTTTACAGTGGCTGTGTGTCTTTGGGAAGCGGCTTCCTTGGTTGCCTCTCCGCGTTTTCTTTCTTGACTTCTCCAGGCATTCAGCTGCAGGCATGTACTCTGCTGGGGGGAGTGGCAAGGAGAGGGGTGTTGGAGGAACGGGGATAAAAATAGCTAGAATTCAAAGCAGCCGTGACAGCCCAGATGATTTTCATGCTAACCTACTTTAAAAGCTGCCAGAATAATTGTGGAGTGGGAAATCTCTCATTTCTCCTGTCCTACTCTGACAAGATCTAAAAATAACTTTGAGGAGATGGGCATGTGGCCCTTTGATCTCCTTGGCCTGGAGTATTTCTTGGTAGGAGCAGAGCTTACAGGAAGGTGTTCTTCAATGAGTGTTCTGGCAGTCGGAGTTGTGGGTGGGGCTGATTACTGTAATCTTCCTTCACCATTGAACGATTTCATCTGCCCCTGGTTTCCATTACTTGCTGCTCTAAATATTCCTCTCCCCGCACCTTCCTTTTATGTAGCCACAAACTGGAATATGTGCATGGAAAACCCAAAGGAGGCAAATCACACTTACACTGTAGAACTTCGGTGCTGGATTTAGCGGCTGTTTACCAAGCACCCTCCTCTACCAGAATAAGTAGCACAGATCTTTGACCCCCCTGCCCCCAGGGACTGTGGTCTAGTTGGAGAACAAGGCAGAGGTGTAAAAAGGGAGCTCTGGAGATAGGAATTTGAAATGGGGCTGAGAGCTGATGAGATGGCCTGGGGCTAGAGGCCAGGGAGATGGGAGGAGGAGTTCTTGGAAGAGTGTGCCCCTGAGAGATCCTGAAGAGTGAGCAGAGATTGACAAGAGAGGTGAGAGGAGACCTAGAGTTATCAGGGCTGCAGAGGTGTCCTTGGCACATAGAGGCCATAGTATCCACGCTGGCTTCCAGGGTAGGGGCAGTGCATCTGCAGCTGGCTGAAGATGGAATAAATGGGATAGTGGCTAAAAAGATGGTGGTATTGGGGATACACCTCTCCTTGGAGTGGTCCTCCTTGCAGATAAGGGGAGACGTAGAACAGCACTTGACAGGGAAGCTGGTGTGGGGGAAGAATTTTTTTATACTAGGGGAGACTTGTGGTTGAGTTAAACAGGTTCTAGAGGGCCGGACATGGTGGCTCATGCCTGTAATCCCAGCGCTTTGGGAGGCCAAGTTAGGAGGATTGCTCGAGCCCAGGAGTCGGAGACCAGCCTGGGTAGCAGCAGCATAGAGAGGCCCTGTTTTTACAAAAAATACAAAAATTAGCTGGACATGGTAGCACGCACCTGTAATCCCAGCTACTCGGGAGGCTGAGGTGGGAGGATTACTTGACCCCAGGAGTTGGAGGATGCAGTGAGCTGCAGTTGTGCCACTGTGCACCAGCCTGGGTGAGCAGAGGGAGACCCTGTTTCTAAGGAACAAAAATGAAGTTCAAGAGATAAGATAAAGAATGAGGGGAGGGGACGTTTTTTGCAGGAGGGAAATTTTGAGAGTTTAGCTTGGGAAGGAGCAGAACAGATGGGAAGGTCGTAAACGTGGAACCTTTGGAAGCAGAAAGGAAGATGATTTCTCTTAAAAGTTTTTGCCTAGAGATGACTAATGTGAAGGTCTTGGTGTTCTAAGGGAGCAGGGAAAGCCGGAGGTGGTGGGTCCGGTGGATGCAGAACTGACCCAGGCTTTCAGATTGTACATTGGGGAGCAGAGAGTACGTGCTTGGGGGTGGGGAGACTGCTGGCCAGGGCCGACCTCCCTCCTCCCCTGACCCCTGCCTAGAATCAGAGTAGCCTCATTTAGTGTATTTGAGTCAAGGCTTTCTGTTTAAGAACTTATTGAACTCATTACAGTCATTGCTTGGTATCCTTGGCGATTTGGTTCCAGGACCTCCTGCGGATACCCAAATGTGTGCACACTCAAATCCTGCAGTCCACTCTACAAAACCTGCTGATAGGAAAAGTCAGCCCTCTGTGTCTGTGGGTTTTGCATCCCCAGATACTGTATTTTCCATCTGAATTTGGTTGTGAATGCAGAACCTGCCCATAAGGACGGCCGATTGTATTTATTGAAAAAAATCCATGTTGTTCAAGGGTCAGTTATAGTTTGAACTACCAAAAGCAAGCAGCCAAAAACCCTGAAAACCAAAGCTTTCATTGGTTAAGTCAGAGCAGACTGAAAAGGATGACATGCCCAGTGGAACTTTCTGTATAGTCTGGTAGCCATGTCTGGCTGTGAAGCACCTGAAATGTGGCTCATGCAACAGAGGAAATGAATTTTAAATTTTATTCCTTTTAAATATATATTTTTGTCTTTCTTCTTTTGTCGCGCTTTGTCGCCCAGGCTGAAGTGCAGGGTCGCAATCACGGCTCACTGCAGCCTTGACATCTTGGGCTCAAGTGATCCTCCTACTTCAGCCTCCCAAGTAGCTGGGGCCACAGGCGTGAGCTACCTTGCCCAGCTAATTGTTTAACTTTTGTAGAGATGGAGTCTCACCATGTTGCCCAGGCTGGTCTCAAACTCTTGGTCTCAAGCAATGCTTCCACCTTGGCCTCCCAAAGTGCTAGGATTACAGGTGTTGAGCCACAGCACCCAGCCTAAATATGTATTTCAGTAGCTGCATATGGGGAGATGTCTTGGATAGAGCAGGTTAGCCCATGAGACTGTCTGGTCCCTGAGTGAGAAGGAAGGGTGAGGGCTCGCAGATGATCCCAGTGGGCTGGTTCCAGAAGCAAAACCTGCAGGCCCCTTGGCTTGGGGAAGGCTGACCGTAGCAGGTGGGAGTTCTCTGAAGACCAGGGCTGAGCACTGGCGGAGGAGAACAGGGCCGGTGCTCACGTATCCCACACCCCAGAACTCGGTGTGCTGGATTCCAGCCCTGTGTGTTTCTCATTATAACTATGTAAACACCAGCAGGGTTGGGACTGTGTGATTTCTCTTCTTGTGTGGATGCTCTAGAGTTCTTCGTTAATTAGTGAAGGAAAGCCGGCTCTAAGGAGAAGCAGTTGTAGTGCAGTTCATTGTCCCCACTTCTCTGCAGCAGAAATGCCTTGTCCCTCCTGCCTCAGTCGAACTCACTTTCTCAGGCTCCCACCTTTGAATGGAGGCTGTTACCAGGCTCTCCATCCCCAGCGGCTCTGTTGACATGTCCCCATGGGAAAGGAAAAGACCATCTGAAAGTTTCCATCTGTGCACAAGGTTTTCTGAACGTGTTGACAACGTGGGTTTAATTTGTGAGGTCAGCAAGAGTTCTTGTGTTTGGGATTTAGTAAAAACTGTAGGCTGTTTATGGGAAGAAAGTCTCTCTCACCTCTGTCTTCTATTCTTCATTCTCTACACACTCTCCACTTGTCTTTAGCGCTAAAAACACAAACAAAGCATTAAGTTAAAAAAAAAAACCAAACCCCAAGTCTAGTAGCTGATTGCCCTGCTTTGACTTTTCTCCCTCGTCATCAGTCTTCAAAGAAAGACTCCACTCCTTTCAGCTGTCACCTTTCACCCTTCACTGCGTGCCGTCTGGCCTCTGCCCCCACTTGAAAGAAGCCCTCTTCCCAGGGCACCTGGGAACTCGGAACTGGGAACCCCCAGAGTCTGCCCAGCCCCTCTGTCCCTGCCTTTCGAGCAACAGCGACTGGTGCTGTGACCTGGGGTCCCCCTTTCCCTGGGCAGCATTACCCACACCGGGCCACAGTGGGCCAAGTCACCCACCCCAGGCCACACTGGGCCAGGTCACCCACACTGGACCGTACGAGGCCACGTCACTCACAGTGAGTCATGTCACCACCCCAGGCCACACTGGGCCATGTCACCCACACTTGGCAGGGTCCTGTCTTTCTCTACTCTGGTGCCTCCTTTATCTTGATGCTCAAGACTCTCTCAAAACACCACTGGCTCAGCACAGTGTGGGGACAGAGACTTTAGCGAGGCGCCGCCAGCCCCACCCTTGAGGGGAAGTAAGCACAAATCCTTGTACCTGAAACTAAAGGGCGTGTGCCTTTATGGGCCCCCTTGCCTTACACCGGTGTCCTTAACCTTTCTGTCTGTACGCGTGGCCCTCTGTAGTCATCAAGTGAAGCCGCAGAGGTCTCAGAATCACATTCTAAAATAAAAGTAGAATCACAAAGGAAGGGATTAAAAGTGCAATTGTCAAAAATATCAAAAACATGATTTGTTGAATAGTGCTTTTTTCTTTTCTTTCTATTGGTAAAATACATGTAATATAAATTTTGTCATTTTAAACTTTTTTTTTTTAGACAAAGTCTCACTCTTGCTCAGGCTGGAGTGCAGTGGCACGATCTTGACTCACTGCAACCTCCACCTCCCAGGTTCAAGCAATTCTCCTGCCTCAGCCTCCTGAGTAGCTGGGATTACAGGCACGTGCCACCACACCCAGCTAATTTTTGTATTCTTAGTAGAGACGGGGTTTCACCATGTTGGCCAGGCTGGTCTCAAACTCCTGACCTCAGGCGATCCGCCCGCCTTGGCCTCCCAAAGTGCTGGGATTACAGGGGTGAGCCACTGTGCGCAGCCTGTTTTAACCATTTTCAAGTGTACAGTTCAGTAACAGCAAGCACATTCACACTCTTGCGCAGCCAACCTCCAGAACTCCTTTTGTCTCGTAGTCCTGAAACTCCATACGTAACTGCCCGCTCATTTCCCCATTCCCAGCCCCTAGCACCCACCACCTTTCTGTTTCTGTGTGCTTCACAGCTCTGGGACCTCAGATAAGTGGAATCCTACACTGTGTGTCATTTTGTGACCGGCTTATTTCACTCAGCGTAGTGTCCTCCAGGTTCGTCCACATGGTGGTAGCATGTGTCAGAATGTCTTTCGTTTTTAAGGCTGAGTGCTGTTCTATCGTATGGATAGGTCACTTTATTCCTATAACTGTAGATGGATACCTGGGTTGCTTCCAGCTTTGTACTGCTGTGAATAATGCTGCTACAAACTTTCCTGTGCAAATATTTCCTTAAGATCCTGCTTTCAGTTCTTTGATGTGTGCTTTCTAAACCTTTTTTTTTTTCCTTTTGTTTTGAGACGAGGTTTCACTCTGTCCCCCAGGCTAGAGTGCAGTGGCACGATCATGACTCACTGTAGCCTTGATCTCCTGGGCTCAAGCGATCCTCCTGCCTCAGTCTATCAAGTAGCTTGGACTACAGGCACATACCACCATGCCCAGCTAATTTTGTATTTTTGGTGGAGATGAGGTCTTGGTATGTTACTCAGACTGGTCTTGAACTCCTGGGCTCCAACAATCACCTGGCCTTGGAGGGAGTTGGCAAGGGAAGTGGGTTGGCTATTGGAGCCCATTAGAATATTCCAGAGGGATGATGGCTCCTTGGACCAGGGTGTGGTCCAGGAGCTGGAGAGATGGGAGTCAATTACAGACAAGACAGTGGGATTTATTGGGATTCTTGATTTCCCTCAGTGAGAAATTTCCTCTTTCCACACACCTTCCATGGAAACCCGGAACACCATAGGTCCCCTGTAGGCAGTCTTAAGAGGACGGCTATTTTTGTTCTCCTTCCAAATTCCCATTAGACTTGAGGTCAGAGTCACACTTACTTGTTTTGAATATTTAAAGTAGTATACCTAATAGCTGAATAGACTGTATGCTTTTATTTTTATTTTTTGATCTCACATTCCTAGGTTTTTGGACAAATTTCTCCATAAGAGAAGTGAACACATAACTCTAACTTGTAATAGCAAATACCGCAGGAACACTGGGAGCCACATACTAAGATGTTATTAGACCTTCCCTGGAGTATCCAAATGGTCTATATTGCTTAATAAGGAGACATTTTTGCTGAGATTTACATGATAGAGATTTGCTTTTTAAAAGAAATTATCCAGGCCGGGCGCGGTGGCTCAAGCCTGTAATCCCAGCACTTTGGGAGGCCGAGACGGGCGGATCACAAGGTCAGGAGATCGAGACCATCCTGGCTAACACGGTGAAACCCTGTCTCTACTAAAAAATACAAAAATCTAGCCGGGCGAGGTGGCGGGCGCCTATAGTCCCAGCTACTCGGGAGGCTGAGGCAGGAGAATGGCGTAAACCTGGGAGGCGGAGCTTGCAGTGAGCTGAGATCCGGCCACTGCACTCCAGCCTGGGCGACAGAGCCAGACTCCGTCTCAAAAAAAAAAAAAAGAAAAGAAAAGAAATTATCCAAATTTGAATGGAAAAATTACGTAGTCTCCTGAGTGTTGTTTTGCCTTTGATTCTGTACTGTTTAAGAACTGATTATGAGCAGGAGGAAATAACTCACTTCAGCTGTCATATAAATGTGCCTTGGTATTTAAGCATCTGTGACACATAAAACAATACCAACTTGGCCAGCATTTAAATGTTTATGTGAATTACATTTTTGGACAGGCACTTTCCTCTCTTTATTATTGTGCAGAGAAAATAATTTTTTCCCAAAGAGATTTTGTGTTAAAAAAAATCCCTAATACTAGTATTAGGAGTGTTAGATACCTTCGATGTGGTTTTCCTCTTTTGGCCTGAAAGACTTGAGTGCTGAAGCATCTAGTGGTATTCTTGTGTCTGGGAACGTTCCTGCCTCATTTTTGTTTCTAGCCCTGTTTCTTCCTGTGTCAGAAATAAGACTCATGGGTGCAGCTGCGCCTATAGTTCAAGATGAAGGAGTGTGTGTGAGAATGTCTGTGCATGTGTGTATGTGTGTTGAGTATGTGTGTGAGAGAGAGATGGGCATGGGGGGAGAGAGAGAGAGAGACAGACAGACAGACAGACAGTGAGGGAGAGAGAGAACAAAAACAAGAACAAAAACACAGCCTCTTTGTGATACCTGGTTGACTCAGTGAAGTCTGGCTCTCTGAGCTTTACTGAATTCCTCCTTACTTGTTTTGGGGCTGGAGGTGGAGATGAGTTCAAAAGCAGATAAAATTTGCCTGTCACCTAAACGAGCAGAATAGATTGCACGTAATCTTTTCTAGATGAAGCCTGTGTTTTTGACATTCTGCTCTCAAGTCCTCTCTGAGCTGATCTGAGAGTGAGCTGGAGTGTTAAGTTGAGAGAGATGTTGATGACTCTGGCGTGGTCTTTTCCTTTCGGAGAAGTGGAGATGAAACGACTTGCTGGGGGTCCCTGGAGGCAGAGCTTGTGCCAAGATGTAATTTTCCGGTTCTAAGCCCTGTGGTCTTTCTTCTACAGCAAGGTGGGTACCCTTTTCTGTAAGGGACCAGAGAGTATGGATTTTAGGCTTTTGGGGCCAGTCTTGGCAACTGTTCACCTCTGCAACTCAGCCACATTGTGAGAAGGCAGCCCCTGCACATTGTATAAATAAACAAATGTGGCTATATTCCACTAAAACTCCATTTATGGCCACTGACTTTGGGATTTCATAGACTATTCTGTCAGCGTGTGTCGGCAGCTTCCTCTGTGCGGGCCCATGCTCGGAGGTAGTCGCGTTGGGGAAAGTTGCTCTCTGCCCTCCTGGAGTTGGATAGACTTGCAGGGAGGCAGATACTGGAAAGCAGCCACAGACACACCGAAGGGGGAGTCCCCAGTCATGGGAATCGTGATGGGGAGCAGCCCTTCCCTGTGCGTTTAGAAAGGCCCCGCCATACAGAACCATTGGGAAGCTGAGGCTTGGAGATTGTGTGGGATTTGAGATGAGCCAGGCGTGGGCAGGGAGATCACACAGGGGAAAGGAGGATCGCCGTGGATCACACAGGAGAAAGGAGGTCCTGACCTGTCCACCCCCCAAGCCCTTTGCTTCCCTTGCCTTGTTGGTGTGGGGTGGACCCAGAGAGGCCGCAGTGTGAGGAGTGACTGTAGCTGCACTCAGTGACTCAACATCGCCTCGGGGGAGAAACCAGCCGTCTCTACTTGCTACGGGAGTTTATTTCCAGTGTGGGAGAGGGACTATCGAGAGAGAAGGACAAGAGGCAGGTTTGCCCTACAGATTCCTTTGGGGAAAATGACTATAGGGGTCTCGTCTCTGTTGTACTTATTGTAGCATGACCTTTTTTTAAGTGATTCACCATAATCTCTCTAGGCCGTATTTAGGCACTGACCCTAAATGTGCATTAAAAAAAAGGTTTGGGATATTTTGGTTTATTTATTTGTGTGTATGTGTATAGTTGTTAAATTGGTGTCCTTGGGGTGGGGGTCGATCAGTGGAACCTTCTCTTCTGCTGTCTTGCTCCGCCCCATATTTTAGTTTGTTTTTGTTAGGGGTCAGTAAACCTTTTGTTATCGATGGCCAGATAATCAATACTTCGTGGTTTTAGAGCCCTGTAGTCTCTGGGTGTTGTATGGCGGAAACAGCCATTGACAACATGTGAGTGACTGAGCGTGTTTATTTATGGGTACTGAGGTGCTGGGATCTCCTATTCACACTGTTCCACTGCCATCACCGCCATTCGTAACTCCAAAACCTTTTCTTTTTCTTGGCGGGGGAGTGGAGCAGGGTCTCGCTCTGTTGCCCAGGCCGGAGGGCATCATGGCTCCCTACAGTCTTAACGATCCTCCTATGTCAGCCTCCCAAGTAGCTGGGACCACAGGTGCGCATCACCATGCCCGGCTAATCTTTTAACTTTCTGTAGCGACGTGGTCTCCTTAGGTTGCCCAGGCTGGCATCAAACTCCTGGCCTCAAGCGTTCCACCCACTCCCGCCTCCCAAAGTGTTGGGATTACAGGTGGGAGCCACCGTGCCCAGTCTCAGAACTTTTTCATTATCCCATCCTGAAACCCTGTCCCCATGAAACGGGAACTCCCCATTCTCCCTTCCCCCGCAGCCCCTGGCACCCACCGTTCTATTTTCTGTGTCTGTGGATTTGACTAGTCTGAGGTGCCTCATGTCAGTGGTCATGCTGTGTTTGTCCTTTTGTGTCTGGCTTTTTTCACTTAGCATAATGTCCCTGAGGTTCTCCCATGTTGTAGCCTATGTCAGGCCATTTGCAGCTCAGTTCATTTCCAAGGAATTGTCCTACGTGCAGGGGGTCTTAGGAACACAGGTGACTTCACTTCCCATTTGAAGAGCGAGGATTTCTCCTGAGGTCCTGAACAGAAAGAGATTGTGAGGCATTGGCGTTTGGAAGGAAGTGTCTCTGAATTAGAAATGACTGTCAGATGAAGAGGGACAGTTCAGTGTGGTACCCGGGCCTGCCTTTCCAGAGATCCCCAGCCTCTTTGCCTAGTTCCCACTCTGGGCCCCTGGACAGGTGACCCACAGCTGCACATGGGTTTCCTGGGAAGCCACAGTGCTGAGGATCTTGGGAGAGAGGCTCAGGATCAGAGCCTGGGGAGTGCAGGAGCTGGGGGGGTGGGGGGGATGCTGCTTTGGGGATTGGGAGGAGTGGGCTGGGGCAGGATCACAGAGTCTTTAGCTGAACCCAGGGGTGCTCTGGGTCTGGGCTTGTCCTGACCCAAGTCAAGGGGCGCAGGCCTTTGTAAAGGTCCACATTGCCCATTCACTGGGACCTGGCTTTGGGGTGAGGGTGGCAGTTGGAGATCGGGGGGAAGCCCTGAGGGAGGATCTTGGCCACACATTGCTGCATCTGCAACACCCAATTCTATCCCACCTGTTGGCTGTTCTGGAAACCAGCACTGAAAAATACGGGAGTGGAAAAGTTTTCCAATTTTTTTTCCTGCTTTGTGTGAGTTTTTTGGAAAACAATTTCAAAATCAGCATATGGCTTGTTACAATTAAATTACAAAGGAAGTGCCTATGGTAACGTTTTGATCAGGCTCTAGGTCTGTGTGAACCACAGCTCATCTTTGAAAATCCAGCTTTATTGGGACATAGCCGTGCCCATTGTTTTCTGTGTTCTCTGTGGCTGCTTTAGCATGCCACCAGGGCAGACTTGGGTGGGTTGCAGCCAAGATGGCACGGCCCTCAAGGTCCAAGATGTTTACTCTTTTGCGGGTCCTCTGTCATCTCTGGTCTTTGTGGTTGCCGCAGTTTTCTTGGATCCGCGAGTTAAAGGCAGTCCTGAGGGGTGATGGCTTCATCTCCGCAGTTGCCTGGAATACTGGATTTCAGACATGGTAAAGGAGGGGTCGCAGACATTGTGTGGAATGCATTCAAACCCCGGATGTGGGTGTAGGAAGGCAGTGTGGACACCTCCCATGTGCCTGCCACACTGGGCATGGCATAGCCAGCTAGAGACTGGTTTCCGGGCCCAAAAGGCCTTCAGCAGCTGTGTGCCTTGTTTCTGATGTCGTTTGGGAGTAAGAATAATGTAGACATGGGGGGTCATGAGGCTCAGGGTAAAAACTTCGGTGCAACCTCCATGGCATGGTCGGGTGCAGTGACTCACGCCTGTAATCCCAGCACTGTGGAATGCCAAGGTGGAAGGATCGCTTGAGGCCAAGAGTTGGAGACCAGCCTGGGCAGCATAAGGAGACCCTGTCTCTACAAAAAAGAGGGAAAAAAAAAAAAAAAAAAAAAAGACCGGGTTTGGTGGTGCACTCCTGTGGTCCCAGCTACTCAGGAGGCTGAGGCGGGAGCCCGGGAGGTTGAGGCTGCAGTGAGCCATGATCGCACCATGGCACTCCAGCCTGGGCCACAGAGCAAGACCCTATCTGAAAGAAGAGAGAGAGAAAGAGAGAAAAAGAGACCTCCATGGCAGATGCATGGGGGAGTGGGTTAATATCTAGAAATAACGCTGAGTTGTGGAGTAAAGAAAACCCACAAAAGAATAGAATACCTGATGAATGTGGGGAAAGCACTTGTGAGCTCCTCTAGTTTTAGAAGACCTAAAAAGGCGATTTAAAAAAATGAACAGGAGAGCCCTTTTATTGTTGATGTCTTCCAAAAAGAACGTGCATTTATAAGCCAGGTGGTATTTTAATGTCACGAGGGGGTCCATTCTCCATCTGTCTCCTTTGCTTTTGTTAGAGTCAGTAGCTCCTGGGTCTGCTTGACATTGGAGAGGATACTGAATGCAGAAAATTTTGTTTAATTATAATGATTTGATTTTTTCCTTCTGTATGCAAGTTTGCCTGCTTCTAATGAATTGGCAGAAATGAAGAGCTTTCTCAGATTTTGCCAGGACCATTTAAAAGCAATTAAAATCAATTTAGTTATTAAATTTGAAATTGTCTGGCTAAATGATAGTTTAAAATTCAATTTATACTGGCACTTACTTTTTAATGAACAGACCACGTCACACGTTTTTATGTTCTCAAATTATCTGTGGCTTTAAAGCTGTAAAAAAAAAAGGTGCTCTTTTTAAAAAGCCCTGCATGTTTCCTTTTTCCTCTCTACTTCCGCTAAAATATTTACATGTTTCTTTTAAAATAAGGTGAGAAAATCCCCTTGACTTCTCAATTTTAAGAAACTATACTTATCTTTTCATCACAAATGTTCATTTATCTGTGTTGAAGTCAACCCAAGAAATCTTAAAATATAACGGAAAGAAAATGTTTCTGGATTTTTTCCCTAGAATACATATACTTTTAAATGGCACGTTTTACCCATTGGCCTTCATTCCTCCCTCCCTCCATTACATTTTTAGATGTGTTCAATGAAACGTAGTCCTCCCCCTTTAAAAAAATGGACCGAGCATCACGTGTGAGGCTGCAAAGAGGCTCCCTGCCAAAGCATCTTATCTGCCGCTGGTAAAGCCCCGCCCCTCCGTCAGCAGCTAACCCTTGAGCGGGATGTGTGCTTGTGCCGGTGCATTGCATTAAGAGAATGCAACTGAATAGAGAAGGATCAGGACCATTTGTGCAGAGGTGGGGAGTGTTAAAAAGGGGGAGGCCTGGGTGGGAGGGTGGAGTTAGTGGGAGATGGGTATGCTTAGTGCTTAAATTCCCTGCATTCCCTAACACAAATTTAAGAAACTCACACAGTAAATGAGTCAGGGAGAGAGAGACAGGGAGAGAGGGAGGGGAGGGGGAGAGTTCCTTTCATTCATGACACGATGAACTTTGCATGCGTCAGAGCAATTTACATTTTTCCTTATTTCTAGGTACTTTTTTGAACTAAGAACCTGGAGGGTGTGTGTGTGTTGGTGTCTGTGTGTGTGTTGGTATGTGTTGATGTGTGTTGGTGGTGGGGATTTTTTGCCTTATATTTCATAAATACTTCTTGGTTGATTAAATGTCAATAATCTCATTTTTGGTTTGTAAAGCTGTTACCTGATCCTTGAATACCACGAATATTTTGTACATTCAAAATAATTGAGAGAAAATAAAGAACGACAACAACAAAAAAGACACAAAATAATAAGCATCTCCAGTTATTTAAGAAGAGTAGATCTCTGCTGGGTGCTGTGGCCCATGTATGTAATACCGGCACTTTGGGAGGCCGAGGTGGGAGGATCCCTTGAGTCCAGGAGTTCGAGATCAGCCTGGGCAAAATAATGAGAGCCTGTCTCTTATTTTTTTCTTTTTGAGACATGGTCTCACTCTGTCGCCCAGACTGGAGTGCAGTGGTGCTGTCTCAGCTCACCGCAACCTCCACCTCCCGGGTTCAAGTGATTCTCCTGCCTCAGTCCCCCGAGTAGCTGGGATTACAGGCGCGCACCACTACTGCCCAGCTAATTTTTGTATTTTTAGTAGAGACGGGGTTTCACCACGTTGGCCAGGCTGGTCTCGAACTCCTGACCTTAAATGATCCACACCCCCTTTGGCCTCCCAAAGTGTTGGGATTACAGGTGTGAGCCACTGCGCCGGGGTGTGAGAGCTTTCACACCCCGTCTTTTAAAATAAGTGCTGTCTGTGGAATGGGAGGAGAGGAGAAGTAGATCCCTGGCCATGCTGAAAGGTTCATGCGGCAGCCTCCTGAGCTGCGCACATGCTTCTGGAGCTTTGGGTGGACATTCAGTCTGTATGTGGATCTCTGTCCAAGCCTGCACTGGGAGGCCCTGTCCCAGGAAGCGAAGGCTGCATTTCTTTTATGTCAGTTAATGGATTTCTGTCCCACCCTGGACATCTGAGCGTTAATTGGTTTGTAAGGGAGGGTTGAGGGAGGGTAAAATTACAATTCTGTATCTTAACATTGGGGGTGAAGCATTTTTACCCTAGAGGAATTCCATCCAAACTCATTAAACACTTTTAATAAGGGACAAAGGGTTGGGACTCAGCGGTTAGGGGGCAAGCCCATGAGCCTCACTCCTTCTCCTCTCTCTCCAGGAATTGAAGAGGGAATCCTTTTGCTCAGCATTCCCACGCCGCCCACGGACCTGGCACTGAGCCCGCAGGCTTGCCTTAGTCTCCTGGGCTGCCCTAACGCAGCACCACGTGCCAGGCGGCTTAAACAGCAGCCAGTAATTCTCCCACAGTCCTGGAGATTCTAAGTCCCAGATCGAGGGGTCGACAGGGTTGGTTCCTCCCTAGGCCTCTCTCCTGGGCTTGTAGACACCATCTTCTCCCTGGGTCCTAACGAGGTCATCCCTCTGTGTGTCTGTGTCCTCATCTCTAGTCCTGTTGGATCAGGGCCCATCCTAATGACCTCGTTTTACCTTAATCACCTCTTGAATGGCCCTAACTCCAAATGAACAGTTACATTCTGAGGTCCTGGGGCTTAGGGCTTCAGCATATGAGTTGGGAGTGGGGATGTAACATGACTAATGTCCACAACAGGAAAACCCATAGAGGTGGAAAGTGGGCTTCTGCTTGCCAGGGCTGGGGACGGGCAGTGTGGGGTGACTGCCAGCCAGCACACGGTTTCTTCTGGAAGTGATGAAAATGTTCTGGAATTAGACAGCAGTTGCACAACTCCGAATATATTAAAAACCACTGAATTATACATTTTGAAAGAGTGAATTTCATGGTATGTGAATTGTGTCTCAGTAAAGTTGTTATAAACAAAAACTGTGAGGGTAAGAGGTAAAAGGAAGGGAGTTGAAAGCAGCATCAGGTGTGAACAGCCCATAATTCAGCCCATAGACAAGCGCGAACTCCTAGCACAACTGTATGTTGAAGATGTGTGTGAATGCTTGCTTTCCTCACCCTTCGGCCTGGTTTTCTCTACTTTCCAATTTCATCATACATTCTCTTCCTTCCTCCCCCTCCCCACTTTTTCAAAACGTTTCTTCTAGTCCTTACCTGTGTCTACACAAAATTCCATAAACATAATGCCACAGTTCAAAGAAGTGTTCTGATGTTAGGGAGATAACTTAGGAAAATATTTGACCTTTGGAAAGTTTTGGTTTACTTCTGAGTGAAAACCCTCCATGAAAGAGAAACTTAAATACAGTTTTCAAATGCTCCTGAGACATTCCCAGCTGCTGCTTTGGGGAGAAGTGAAGGCAAGACAATTTCCAAGGCAAAGAAGGACCTATTGCAGACAGCAGACCCCAAGTAAAGAAAGGCACAGTGATGGTGGGTATTTGTGCAGTGTTTTGAAAATGTGGAGGTCAGGGATGCTAGCTTACCAGGCCAGCATGATCGAGTTATGAGAACTGGAGACCAGGACACTGCCTCTGTTGGGTGTGCTGCTCCGGGCTCCTTCGAAAGGGGATTCAACTGGTGGACTTACTTGGGCTGTGGTTAAATTGGGCTCCCGTAGGTGCTATGAAGGCTCTGCAGAGCCAGGGATGCTTGTACCCTGGAGAGACCTTGCTCCAGGAGCTCAGGAGCTGGTAGGGGCAGTGACAGTGAAGCACTGGCTTGCCGTGCCCAGTGCTTGGGCAATGCTAAGCTCAGAGGGAGGAACCCAGAATCATGCGGGAGCAAGCGAGGGAGGCAGGTGAGGAGAAGGGTTGCCCAGGAGCCTGCAGGCTGGGTCGGTGTTTTATCAAATTGTCTCTTCCTGCTTTGCTGTCTGATCCCACTAAAGACTAGCCAGAGAGATGCAGAGGTGAAAAATGGTGGACAGCCATTTTTCTCCCTCTCACTGTGACTACAATGTCTGTTTCATATCAACAGCAACATCTGTGCAGGCATCCTAATGAGTGTAAATAAGGTTTTCAGAAAACTGGGTTTGTGAGGCTCCTGTCATCTGAATTTCTTTCATCATTTAAGTGTGATTTTTTACTTATTGACATTCAGTTGTCATTTAGTGGCCACATATTATTCATATAGGGTTCTTGATGTGCTTTCTGTGTACATTTGTTTTCGTGCTCCTCGTATGTCAGTGTGACTTACATATAATAAGATGCACCCATTCTTAGCTATTGTGGACTCTTTTTTAAAAAAGGTTTATAGAGATATGATTCACATACCAGATACCCAGTTAAGTGCCTAATTCAACAGTTCTTAATACCTTAATTAATAAAAAACAATACAGCATTGAGTATTTTCCTTTCCTCCTTTCTCACTAAAGTGGACTCAGGATTGGGGGTAACTGTCAGTCCCTTGGTGTGATTCTTGGCCGCCAGTGTTTACTGGGGACAGGTGTTGGTACCTCCCTTAATAGGATATTGTTAGAGTATTTTACAAATTCTGGTTAAAAAAAATCCCACATGAGATCTCCCCTCTTCCCCCTCTCTGAGTGTAGGCATTGTCAGCTGCAGTTGTCCAGCATCTCCAGGACTCTTTTCATTTGCAGGATGGAAACAATGTACCCTCTGAACAACTCCTCCCTGTTTCTCCTCCCTCCAGCTCCCGGCAACCACTATTCCACTCCCTGCTTCTTTGAATTTCACAACTTGAGGTAGCTTGTGTAAGTGGAAATATTTTAAAAGCTGGTTCATGTTAAAGTGCTTAGAACAGAGCTTGGTGAGCATCCGGTCAACAGTAAGTACTTTTATTATTCTTTTTATATTACTCTTAAAAAAAAAAAAAAAAAAAAAAGGCCAGACACGTGGGCTTCTGTCTTTGCACAGCTTGGTATCTATGCAGACCCAGGCTTCCAGAAGCCATCCCACTTGAATTCTTACTCCCTTTTCCCGTAAAAGAAGCTCTGAAATCCTAATTGTCAAGAAGGCTTTGCCTGCTGTGCATGCTGAGTAATGTTATTTTTGTCATTATTTGAGAGACAGGGAGGAAGCTTCCAGTCCCCTGTAAGGAAACGAAATCATTGTGCACAGATGTGGTTCTGTTTATAGAGGGAAGGAAATGGAGGTGAAGAGTGTGTGTGGCTTGCAGCCAGGCTTGCGAGTGTGCAGCGGAATAAACGTTTTTGCCTTCTGAGTTTTAACTGGAAACGTGTCCGAATTCTACCTTCTGGGCACACTGGCTTGAGGTCTCCCCTGCATACCTGATCGTAAAGGTCTTCGGGTGTGTTTGTGAACACGTAGCCCCCCTTATGTGAGAGTCAGCACAAACTTCTAAAGATGCGATGATGAATTCTATCAGAGAAGTCTTTCTGGTTTTGTGAAAATAACCTTGCACTCTTTAATTATATCCAAATGATCGAATCTAGCTCTGATGTCTTGTTAAAATTAATGTTAAAGGACAGTGCCCTTATATTTCACTTGTCTGGGTATAAACATCCTAGTCTTTAAAGTTGAGTATGTAGGACTGCCTCTCTACTTGATTACTCTGAAGAGAGTATGTAGCGTGAGTTTTTAAAATGGGATTAGTGGGCATACGAGGATCAGAGTGACATTTAACAAATCCTTCAATAGATAGTGCTGGTATGAGGATTGGTGAAACTAGAGGTGGGGAATGAGCATTTTTGGTCCTATATCATATTCCCAAGACATTTTCGAATGATTCACCCTTTGCCATCAGAATGGTTTGAAATCGATCAGCCTGAATCCACTAATGTGGGCTGCAGCACATGAATTTTAATACTAGAAGCACACAGTTGTGCTGTGTTTCAAATGAACTCTGGCCATTTGAAGTGAACAGGCATAGGCAGTCTTCTGTCCTGTGATAATCTCAGTACATATCCTTCCTGTTTTTTAAAGTACCTTACAAGCTGCTGCATTACAGTCGTTATTATTGGGCCATTACAAAAAGCTATCCAATTTTAAGTGTCTTGGATAATTCTTGTTTGCCCTAGCATCAGAATTGAGGATTTTTTTTTTTTTTAAGATGGAGTCTTGCTCCGTCACCAGGTTGGAGTGCAGTGGCACAATCTCGGCTCACTGCAACCTCCACTTCCCAGGTTCAAGCGATTCTCCTGCCTCAGCCTCCTGAGTAACTGGGACTACAGGTGCACGCCACCATGCCCAGCTAATTTTTGTATTTTTTAGTAGAGACGAGGTTTCACCGTGTGGGCCAGGATGGTCTCGATCTCTTGACCTCATGATCTACCTGCCTTGGCCTCCCAAAGTGCTGGGATTACAGGAGTGAGCCACTGTGCCTGGCCAAAATTGAGCACTTTTATCATGTAGTATTCATGTCTTATTGGCAATGCCCTGTAAAGTTAAATAAGTTACATTTGTTGTGCACAGGTAATAATTGTGAGGTAATTTCTATAGAATCCAAGTGCCTCATTGACTTAGCTATAAAATCAAAGCAGAGCTAATTCTGATAAGACTAGACACATGTTACTCTTAAAATGGGCTGTCTCCTGGCCACTTTTGTGCATTTAACCTCAGCAGAAGGGGAACTGGGCTGCAGAGTGAAATTACCCGGAGGTCAAATACTGCTAATTTGACTTTTATCATAGAGACATTTTCTCCTCTTGCACCAAGGCAATGGCTTTAATCCCTCTTCCAGTGGTGAGACAAGAAGTGCAAAGCATTTACAAAAGGCTTTCTCTTATTTTGAATGCGCCGAGAAAGATTTTGAGGCCGTTAAGTTATCAATCCTTCTTTTTAAGTCTTGAAGCAATTACTGTAAGGTCAATCCACTAATTTCCTTTCAGAGTTACCAAAGACCTCTCGTGTAATCATTTAGTACTTGTTGCCATGTAGCCAGTATCATTGAGTGCTTTTACTGTGAGCAAAGCACAATGCGTTGGGCAGGGAGGGATCCAAAGGGATCTTGATTTTCACCTTTGAGCCATCTGTGGTCTTGAGTGATCTACATGATCTACAAGAGCAATTAAAAGGTCCTGATACTCTTGTTTGGGCATATTGAAAAATTTACTCTTACAGGTAGGTTTCCTCTCTCTACCCCCTACCCCAAGTTTTTTTATTGTGGTAAAATACATATAACGGAATTTGCCATCATAACCATTTCCAAGTACACTGTTCAGTGGCATTAAATAGTCATAACATTGTGCAATCCTCACCACGATCCATCTGCAGAAGTTTTTCATCATACCAAACAGAAAACTGCCCCATTAAAAATACACAAACTCCCTGTTCTCCCCTCCCCACAGCCCCAGCAACCACTGTTCTACTTTCTGTCTCTACGATTTTGACACTCTAGGGATCTCTTATACGTGGGATCATACGGTATTTGTCCTTTTGTGTCTGGCTTGGCACAGCGTCCTCAATTTTCATCCATGTCATAGCATGCGTCAGAATTTCCTTCCTTTTTAAAGCTGTATAATATTCCAGTGTACGGATGGACTACACTCTGTTTATCCATTCATCTGTCAGAGGACACGTGGGTGGCTTTCACCTTTTGGCTGTTGTGGATAATGCTGCTATATGAGCATTGGCATATGTTTGCTTCTCATTGATTTAAGTTTACATAGCCATGTGTGGCTAGTGGCTGCTGTATTGGACAGGACAACCCTAGGCTTGATAGCCCTGAGGACCTAGTTTGGGTGGGAAGGCAGGGGTGGCCTGCAGTGAGTTGTGGGCTGGGGGCCTTGGTGAGAGCCAGATCTGGGTTGTGAGGCCACTCGAGGCAGGGGGAATGGTGTGGCGTGAAGTGAGGGCCAAAATGAGAATTTCAGAGTTGAAAGCTTTGGAAGTAACATGATGCTCTATGACTGTGACCAGACTCAGACTGCACCAGCGTGTATCTGAGATCAGGTCATTGGCGTTGAGGGCCTGGTGGGGGCGCCAACTCCAGTGAGCATTATGAAATGCTCACTGCTTGGGACGTTTGCACTGTGCTTGATGTCTGGAGGTTCCATTAATGTTAAAATAGCAATTATGGGACTGAACATTAGGTTTAATGTCTGGGTTTTTTCCACCGTCTTCAAAGGCCCAGGTCTTAATAGTAACCGTGCTGCTCTCCATTTTAATAATTTCAGCCTGTTTATGTTGCTCAATAGCAGAAAAGCCGTTCAAATTTCCCTTGGATATCATGGGCCATGTTTGCCCAGGTATCCTTTATTATTGGGAGCTATGACATAGTTAACACAGATTTCTCCAAGGGCATCGACTGGGAAATTAGTTTACCAAAGAGAAATTTGGTAAAAGGAAAGGTTTTATGTGTGCTATCCTTAAACTAAGACACATCTGCTGAAATACTAGAGCGTGTCCAGCCTCCCATCCTCTGCTGAAACTTTAGACTGTATGTCCTTCAGATATCTTCTCTTTGGTGCTTTGTTTGTGAACAGATTAGCCTCATACTTCCTCGCTTGTAAAACTGCTATCCTACCTCTTGCTCAATGCGTTTCTTGTACCGAAGGGTGAGGGGGAGGTTCCAGCTCTGTTTTCTGTATCAGTTTCCTGGGTGATGTTTGTTTGAGGGTGCCTTGTGTCCAGAGCCTCAGAGGGTGTTTCCGTTCTCTGATGAGCCTGAAGTCCGCATGCTTTGCCTTTGGTAGGGAAAGGCAGCTGGGGAAAGGTTGCATGACCCAGTGCCAGGGTGCCAGAGTGCATGTGCACCTGCTGGGGAGAAGCCTGCTGGGGCCCCTCCTCTCAGGACAAGATAAGGCCTCAGGCAGTGCAGCAGATGGAGGGCTTAGCTGTCCTTGCCAGCAAAAGCTGCTGGGAACGTGGCGCTCAGATAACAGTACGGTTGAGAAGCGGTGAGTTAGGGTTACTCTGATGGGAGATACTGAGAGGAGGGGATGACAATCTTGATTTCTGTTCCCTTTGTGAATCTTTTGGTGGCCAAAATGAGGAAAAGGATACATTGTGTTTGGGGATGACAAGGAACATCTAGGCACATTGCATACTTGATTAAATGCACAAAGAGCTTCTTGTGACCTTTATCACAAGAGTGTGGTTCCATGAAGGTCGTAGGTACAATAGAAATTGTGTTGGTCTGAGAGTTACTCAGATTAGGGTGCATTGTGTCACCACCATTTTGCATAGCTGTGTCACCTTGTCAAGTTAACCTTTTCCTGCTTGGTTTCCTAATCGGAAGAATGAAGTTGACCATATATCCTCCATAAGGTTGTTGTGTGAGGTCAATGAGATTACATAGGCAAAATCTTGGTGCAGGGGCACTTGGTAAAGTTTAGTTTCTGTTATAAATGTGGGGTATTCTGTGATAGTTCCTACTCCCCTTTTCTCCTCATGGCTAAGGTCTACTTATTCTTTGACGTGGCTCAGATATCACCTTCCTCAGGAAGCCCCATTTCCCACCCAGATGGCTTTGTACTACCCATCAGTGTTCTGTAAAATGCTGAGAATATTTTTTATAGCACTTCTGGGTTGTTTTGTGATAGTCTTTTGAGATATCTGTCTCCTCACCAAACTGTTGTTTGTGTCGTGGGCAGGCCCACGCCATCCTTGTCTTTGTAGTCCTGCACCTGGCACAGAGCCTGGCACATAGCTCAAACAGGTAAAGACTGGGTTATTACGTCTTCCCACTCCAACCCCTTCATTATCAAGTTGTGGGCAGGGCATGTCCCACCAAATGCAAACCCTACTAGACAGTACAGCTGAGACTTGGAACTAGACTAACCAAGTGACTCAGGAATGTGCCACAGGACATACTTGGCTCTAGATGGAGTCTTAAAAGACATTCATAGTTGCAGGCAGAACAGGATATCCAGAATAGGTGCAGAATAACCTGTATGTACACAGTAGGTGGTAGTTGCAATGCAGGAAGAATTTGGCGCAAGAAGTGTTACAGTTTAAAATGAAGTTGTGGGCCCTATCCACACTGGGGACAGAGATAATAGTAACTAACCATCATCCTCGTCATCACTTGCCCATTGTCAGAGGTAGCACTGAACACTTATGCACTAGCCAAGATTCAGGTTCTCGAGGGTCTAGTGTAATAGGTGGGTTACCAAGACAAAGATGCAGGCATGGGGTGCAAGTTAACAAAGGTTATACGCTAGGTGGCAGCTGACTCACAGCAGCAAGGCATGCAGAGCCTGGTTATTGCAGAGGATGTGGCCAGAGCCAGACAGGTGTTCTGATGCCCCTCAACTGTGTTGAAATTTGTTTGAGGCCAACCAAGGCAGCTGGCGAGGGGGAAGGCAAGCCAGAGAGAAATTGTGAACCAGAAAGGCTCACCTCTGACGGTGGCTCTTCCATTGGAGATGAAGTCTTCCTGCCCTGATTTTCTCTTTATAAAGTGAGCCATTTCACAAGGGAAGTTAAATTAAACTGCGCTTGTTAGCACGGAGCTGGGGCAGCCGAGGGGAGTGATGCCAAAGGCAATTTGTTGGTCTTTCCTTCAAATATGTGCTGACTTAGGAAGAGCAAAATGTTTTATATTAACGGTTAACAAAAGACTGAGTCTTCCATCACAAACAAGTCTAAATTCAGTGGTTAGGTCAGGATTATATTTTCCTATAGTTTTAAATAAGATGCTTATGTACTCACTAGTGCTTTGGATGTTCTTTGGAAAAATGTCCAATTTAGTGACAAGCCCCAGGAAATGTTACTGTTAGTTGGTCCAGCATCCTATATTGTTTGTGAAATCCTCTTCTATTGTCTTTTAAAGGTTGTAAAATGCTTTTTCTGTCAATAATCAGAGAAGGATGCCATATTCATATTACCCCAGTTTCTAACTCAAACCTCTCCTTTCTAATTGAAAACAAAAGTCAGAATTCACTTTTTGTTATGAGGCGTTAAGTAGTAAACAGAGAGAGATTTCACTCACCAGGGGAAAGAAGGAGCCTGCAAATCAGACAATATAAAAACATAACCAAACCATACAAAAACACAAAAATGTTGCTTGGCAGAATTAACTGTAATTAATCGTACTAATTTAATATTGTAGACACAAATGATCAGAAAGCCATATAGTATAATCTTTTGTTCATGAATTTCTTATTCATCAAATGTTAGGTACGTAATGTGGGAAAGCCAGTATGTTGGGCTTCATGCTACCAGGGCTAGAGTTGACCAGTTCAGCTCTGTTTCTCCAGTGACCAAAAAAAAAAAAAAAAAGATATATGCCTTGCACATGAAAACACTGGATGGTTAGATTGGATTTAGCCAACAACAAGCAGCAGAAATGGGTTCTGGCTAACTGAAGCTTGCAGGGTTTATTAGAGTTGTTGGAGCTCGTGGGAACTGATGGAGGGCAGGGAGGCTGTCATGCAGGAGCAGCAGGAACCAAGGAAGCTTTGCAGAGATGAGAAACAAAAAACAGGGAACGCAGCAACATTCGCTATGGCAGGAATGACTGCCACTGGTGGCCTGGACACCATCACAGCCGCAGAAGATAGTTAAGACACATTTCTGTTCTAGTGTTGGTAATTCAAGATTCAAAGTATGTGTGAAAGTGAGTGTGTGTGCCTAGGCATAGTAAGCTAATTGGTTGAGTTGGGGTCCATGTGCCCACCTCCAGGTTGGACCAGGGAACAAGCCATGCAGCCTTTTGGTCACCCCTCACTTGGCAATATTCCCACCAGGAATGACCCTCACTCGGATTCGAGGGGCCTGGAGTCACTGCTTACTAATTTTCTTAAAGTTGACAACCATCACAAACTTCATGGTCTGGGAAAATGTGAATTAATTGCCTGATCCCCTCCATATCTTTTTCTTTTTTCTTTCTTTCTTTCTTTTCTTTTTTTTTTTAAACAAAAATCTGTGTATTCATAGATTGTCTCTTCCTCTGCTAGTGGTTTTGCAGTAGCATTTTCAGGTGAGGAAGCAGCAAGAGAGTTTAGGGTCCAGTTTTGTCATTGCCATTGTTGTAGCAATTTACAAGTTGTTACTGGTAGTATGAACTTTTGCCTAGTTAAATTTTGGAAACTTGCCTGTAATTGCATTGATGGATGATAAAAATTGATAAATGACTTGATAAGTGATAAAAATTCTACGGAAGAATTTTCCACGGACTGGCTTCTGGCTTTGATCCTTTCCAACTGTGCTTCTCCTACCCTCAGGCTGCCCCTATCATGCTGTGCTTGTCTGGCCCCACTCACCCTGTCCTGACACTGGATGATTTATTTCCAAATGAATTGCTCCTGGAAGCCATTCCAACACCATTACCGCCGGCAGCAACACAGCTGTCTTGGATACTCCTGGACCATATAGATAGACGTAACCACAGCGTTTCGGTAGCTCCACTTCCCCAGCATTTTCTTTTAGAATGGGGGCGTCAGAGTTGAAGGAGGAGGGAGTTATCCATGATAACTGTGGATAGTGTGTCTTGTCTTTGGAAATTTTCGTCATGATCTGAGCTTGTGAACACGCTGCCTTGGCCCCGCCTCGCACTTTGGAAGAGACTGGAGCAGGAGCGGGCAGCATTGCATTCGCAGCATGGTAACTTCTCTCAGCGCTATTTGTAAGGCAGAATGGGAAAGGAAACTCCCCAGAGGGAGACTGGGACCCTCTTAGGTAGGGCTAGCAAGAGGTGGTTAAAACATAAGCATCCGCTGCACCAGACTGGATTCTCCACGACTGTATATTTTTTGTTGTTCACAAGAGCCCCGAATTGCAATGAGTGCGATTTCCCCGGACGCTGCAGTGTATGGAGAAGCTGTCACTTGTCACATGACAGCTCAGTCATTCGATCCCTGGGTGCTGCAGAGAGGGAAGAATTGCCTCACAGTGGGAGTGAGTGCCAGCCCGTGGCCTGTCCCCTGCCACGTGTCACCATACCGAACGTTTGTGTTTGGTCTGTGTGTTTTCAAAACACCTTCATGTCACCTGCCCTGGACTCATCCCTGTGAGCGAGGAAGGGTGGGCGTTAACCATCCCTCCAGACCAACAAGGAGAGAACAGCTTGAGACGCTCGGGGTGGCTTCCCCGTGGCAGCAGAGGCATAGGAAGTGGGGGCATGGGATGCGAATCCGTGTGCTCGGATTCTGGCCGCCTGTGCCTGCCGATCACCCTCAGTGCCTCCCTGGATTGATTCTGTGGCTCTTCTGGGTGTGCATGTGAATGTGTTGTGGGTAAGTCTGTTGTCGAGGGGAAGGAACGGGAATCAGCCGGCCAGGAATCTCTGTGGGGAGGTCGGCCTGAGTTGGCCATATCCAAGCTCTGCATGTGTCTCACTTTTCAGAGTAGCAGGAAGGCCGGGTGACTTTGAAATCAGATGGGTATTTTCCTGATTCCAAGAGACTTGGCTCCTTCCCCCGCCCCTCCTTCTCCCTCCTCCCCCCCCCCCCCCTTGCCGGCTCACAAACTGAGTGGGGCATCCCAGCCCACCCGTGAGAGGCCAGGAGAAAGTGGAGGCAGAGCTGTCAGAGTGTGGCCCTTTGTCTTGGGGGTATGCAGGTGACCGCTCCTGCCCCTTGATGGCTCTCCTGTGTTGGGTACAAGGGATGTTGTCCAAACCATGTATGGGACTCTCTGTTGACAATTGTTTTTAAATTGCCTATTTGATTGAGCTTCTCTAAAGTCTTCTTTGTGCCAAGTATCGGGACAGGTGATAGAAAATTCGACACAAATCAAAAATTCCAGTATCAAAAATGACACCAATGTACCCTTGCCCCTTAACACAGCCAAGAAACAGGGGTGAAGGATTACTCTCCACATATGGAGCAGGCCACCACCCTTGAGAGACAGTAGCCGAACACAGAAATTCTCTGCAGATGTCACTGAGGCTTAAACTCATTATGTTTTAAAAGGATAATCTGCTATTCTTAAGAAAACAAAAAACAATCACAAATCTCCCTGCCCTCCCCACCCCTGCCCCCACTTAGATCCTGGTAGGGTCTGGCAGGGGGAGTTTTGCAAAGAGTTGGGGCAAATTACTCCAACAGATACTTCCACCCAGCATCCCAAGAAATGTGTGTAAATGCTGTTGTGAATTATTTAAAAGTATTCCACTTTGGGAGGCCGAGACGGGCGGATCACGAGGTCAGGAGATCGAGACCATCCTGACTAACACGGTGAAACCCCGTCTCTACTAAAAAAATACAAAAAACTAGCTGGGCGAGGTGGTGGGCACCTGTAGTCCCAGCTACACAGGAGGCTGAGGCAGGAGAATGGCGTAAACCCGGGAGGCGGAGCTTGCAGTGAGCTGAGATCCGGCCACTGCACTCCAGCCCGGGTGACAGAGCAAGACTCCATCTCAAAAAAAAAAAAAAAAAAAAAAAAAAAAAGGATTCCGAACTCCTACTAATTATTATGTGTTTGCTCAAGTCAAGATCAGGAGAAATACAGGCATTACTATCCCATGGGGTCTGTGAAACTCTGGTGAGGTGTCCTAGTCGAAGAACTTGGGGCCCCATGGTGTCTGGAAAGCGGGCTCCACTGGAGATTCTGGCTGTTTTCAGCTTGATGCATGGAGAGTTCCCTGGAGAATGCCAGGCCCGCCCAAATGTGCAGAGATGAGGGATCCTCATGCCTGCCCAGCACGTGTGTGGCTGGGAGACTCCAGACAGACATGCAGAAGTGTGCTGTTAACTAGACAGCATGGCACAAATGCAAAGTGAGTGGCGTTTTTTTTTTCTTAAATGACATTAAACATTTATTTTAGTATTTATTTTGCTTATTTTAATATTTTACTCAATATTTATTTATTTTTATTTTTATTTTTTTGAGACGGAGTTTCGTTCTTATTGCCCAGGCTGGAGTGCAATGGTGCGATCTCTGCTCACTGCAACCTCTGTCTCCCGAGTTCAAGCGATTCTCCTGCCTCAGCCTCCCAAGTAGCTGGGATCACAGGCATGCACCACCACCCCCAGCTAATTTTTTTGTAATTTTTTGTAGAGGTACAGTTTCTCCATGTTTTTGTAGAGACAGGGTTTCTCCATGTTGGTCAGGCTGGTCTCGAACTCCTGACCTCAGGTGATCCGCCTGCCTTGACCTCCCAAAGTGCTGGGATTACAGGCATGAGCCACTGTAACTGGCCTCAATATTTATTTCAATACAGAAACTGACTTAATTGGTATTTTGTTGAAGGCAAGTAGTAGCAAAGTGGGACTGGTGTGAGGCAGTGGAATAACTTCGTTAAATCCAAGGTTTATGTAGTTATTTTCCCTTTAATTTATTTTTTATTTTTATTTTTTTGAGACGGAGTTTCGTTCTTATTGCCCAGGCTGGAGTGCAATGGTGCGATCTCTGCTCACTGCAACCTCTGTCTCCCGAGTTCAAGCGATTCTCCTGCCTCAGCCTCCCAAGTAGCTGGATCACAGGCATGCACCACCACCCCCAGCTAATTTTTTTGTAATTTTTTGTAGAGGTACAGTTTCTCCATGTTTTTGTAGAGACAGGGTTTCTCCATGTTGGTCAGGCTGGTCTCGAACTCCTGACCTCAGGTGATCCGCCTGCCTTGACCTCCCAAAGTGCTGGGATTACAGGCATGAGCCACTGTAACTGGCCTCAATATTTATTTCAATACAGAAACTGACTTAATTGGTATTTTGTTGAAGGCAAGTAGTAGCAAAGTGGGACTGGTGTGAGGCAGTGGAATAACTTCGTTAAATCCAAGGTTTATGTAGTTATTTTCCCTTTAATTTATTTTTATTTTTTATTTTTTTGAGATGGAGTCTCGCCCTCTTGGCTGAGGCTGCAGTGCGGTGGCACGATCTCGGCTCACTGCAACCTCTGCCTCCCTGATTCAGTCGATTCTCCTGCCTCAGCCTCCTTAGTAGCTGGGATTACAGGTGCCCGCCACCACGCCAGGCTAATTTTTGTATTTTTAGTAGAGATGGGGTTTTGCCATGTTGGCCAGGCTGATCACTCCATTTTTATAGTTTGAAAAATTTCGAACACTGGCTGGGTGTGGTGGCTCATGCCTATAATCCCAGCACTTTGGGGGACTGAGGCAGAAGGATCGTTTGAAGCCAGGAGTTCGAGACCAGCCTGGACAAATAGCAAAAAAAAAAAAAAAAGAAAAATTAGCCAGGTGTGGTGGTGCACATCTGTAGTCCTACTACTTGAGAGGCTGAGGTGGGAGGATCACTTGAGCCCAAGAGTTCAAGGCTTGTAAGCCTTGATTGTGCCACTGCACTCCATCCTGGGTGACAAGGTGAGACCCTGTCTCAAGAAGAAAAAAAAAAAAAAAAAAAAAAAAAAATTCAAACCCTCAGAAAAGCTGAAAGAATAGATTCATGGATCGTTAAACATTTTTCCCAAATGTACCTTTTCTCTTATTACTCTGAGGTTTCTCCCTTTCCCCCCTCACTTTCCTCTTCTCCTTCCTTTCACCCCATGGATGTGTAGGACATTCTCCTACAAAACCATAGTACTTACATTCTTGGGGTTGTCACACTTCATAATTAAACATACGATGTTTTTATTAAGTATGCGGTCACATGTAAATTTCTCCCGTTGTTTGCTCCAAGTTGTACTCATGGATAGTGTATTGTAGTTGATTTTACGTCTCTTTAGTCTCCTGTATTCTAGAGGAGTCCCCCAACCTTCTTCTATGACATAGGAGTTTGAGGATTTGTCTGTTTCCCAATGTGATTAGAGTGATGTTGAACAGTTTTGGCAGGAACGCTGCACAGCTGATGATTATACTTCGCATTGCATCCCCTCAGGAGCTCGGAATCTCATTCTCCATCCTTGATGAAGGTGTACCCACCAGATGGCTCCCTGTTGAAGCTGCCTTCTCTCTGTAACCAATGAGTAGTCTGTGTTATGATACAGTGAGATGGTATGATTATTCTGTTCCTCACGATGGTTTTCCTTTGGTGGTTTTAGTATCCATTGATTACCATAAATTAATTAGTCCAGCTTTGGCAAACTATGGCTTGCCACGGTGGCTCGCGCCTGTAATCCCAGCACTTTGGGAGGCCGAGGTGGGTGGATCAGAAGGTCAGGAGATTGAGACCATCTTGGCTAACACAGTGAAACCTCATCTCTACTAAAAGTACAAAAAATTAGCCGGGCGTGGTGGCAGGTGTCTGTGGTCCCGGCTACTCAGGAGGCTGAGGCAAGAGAGTAGCATGAACCTGGGAGGTGGAACTTGCAGTGATCGGAGATCGCACCCCTGCACTCCAGCCTGGGTGAGTAAGCAAGACCCCGTCTCAAAAACAGAAAAAAAAAAACCAACAACAACAAAAAGAAAACTCCACCAAGTCTGTTCACTTATGTGTTGTCTGTTAACGGTTGCTTTTGCACTACAACAGCAGAATTGAGTTGGGACAGAGACCAGATAGCCAAAAATATTTACTATTTACCTGAATCCTGATCTAGTACATTTTTGGTCAAAAAATGATGCATTTCTCATTCTTCTATTTTTCATTTATTAGTTGGCATTCTTAAAGAAGAGCTTTCTGTTTTGACCTTTAAAAATCACTATGAACTCATTTATTCTTAATGTTTAAAAATGTGTCATACATTGTTGTCATTACATTATTCTTTTAGATGCACAGTGTTGCCCTAAATGTGTTCAATGGGAACCCCTTCAGGATGGGCACTGTGTTCTTCTGTCATGCCCCCTTCAGGGTGGGGCCTGGGTTCTTTTGTTATGCTCCTATTATAAGGCCCTTTAATCTATGTATGTCCTTTCATTTTTTTTGTTTGTTTTTGTTTTTGTTTTGAGACAGGGTCTCACTCTGTCACCCAGGCTGGAGTGCAATGGCGCGATCTTGACTCACTGCAACCTCCACCTCCTGGGTTCAGGCGATTCTCCTGCCTCAGCCTCCCAAGTAGCTGGGACTACAGATGTATGCCAGCACACCCAGCTAATTTTTGTATTTTTTATAGAGACGCGATTTCACCACATTGGCCAGGCTGGTCTCAAACTCCTGACCTCAAGTGATCCACCCATCTCGGCCTCCCAAAGTGCTGGGATTACGAGCATGAGCTGCAGTGCCCAGCCTCATATCTGTGTCCTTTCTTTCTGGGACTGGAAGAGGTTTCAGGTTCCCAGTGGAAATTCCCTGCCCCTCACCTTGAATCAGCCTTTGGCCAAAGAGCCTTGGAGAATGATACTTAATATTTAAAAACCAGGAACTGAGAACTGAGTGTGCTCATTGCTATGGGGATATCATTGCTCCTGGGCTCCTTGGGTGCAGAGACCCAGGGAAATAGATGTTTCTATGTATGCTTTCACACTGTCCCTCCCTCTCAAGCCCAACTCCACAGGATGCTTCCTCACCTTCCTCTTGCCATCTAGTATCACGCTTCTGTAGTGAGAATCGGCTGCCTACAGCAACAACATATTGACACGTCCATTCTCTTCTATAAGACACAAAAAAAGGTTTCAGAAATGTTTACATTCATGCTGCCACCACCACTGCTACCAAAACAATGAAATAAAGTTCAAGATTCCTTGAAATTCTCTTGTCCTTAGGACGTTTCTCACTGTGGGTGTACAGACAATATGCAAAAGTTACTTAATTTTTCTCTGATGTTTGTATTACTGATTTGATACATAAGTTAAATTATTCATCTTTATTGAATTTTAAGATAGGCATATGTTATCCTCTTTATTTTTCAAATATGGAAAACATTTACGTGGTCCAAAGTCAAAACTCCATGAATAGGTTTGCTCAGAGTTCTCAGCTCCCATCCTTATCCCACTACCCCGTTGTCACTCACCTCTTCAGTTCATTGCCCTTACTTTCTGCTTTATCTTTTTTTGTTTCTTTTTGCATCTACTTAGTGCTTTTAAGCCGCCCATTTAAAGGTCTAATGCTGCGTCTTACATGTATACCAGCAAAAATGTCACCTTTTTAAGTAGACTTTTGTGACCAAAACCTTATCATCAAAACATGAAAGTTGAGACCGTCTAGGGAGTTTTCATCATGGTGGTTAGACAGTGTGTGGAATTGAAATGTGTACAGCATTTGTACATGCAGGTCAGTTACTGAGAGAACTGATCCGAAACCATGACGACTGCCAATAAAATATACTTTACCAAATATCTGCTCAAAATGCCCATGTCTCCTTAATGTCAATACCTAACACATGGGTGCATCCAGTTTTAGTCTAAAATGTTTTAAGATTTATTAAGCTTAGTTTGTAGGAGTTTAGTGTTTTTGGAATTAGAAGAGTTTCTCTAGTGATGTGCTGAGAAGAGATAAACGTGGGACCTTTTGTGTTTTCTTGATACTCACATTCATGTTGTGTGCAACACAGGAATTGTCAGGAACCTGCAATGCAGTCTTTCTTGATTTAAAATCTTGCAAAATGTGGAATAAAAAGTAAAGCGCAAAGTTTAAGTGGTAAGCGTTATCAATCATGTGAACAATATGATGCTTTTTCTCATGCTGACTTGAAGACAGCAACTGGCCCTTGAGTTCAGTCTCTTAGTGCAGACAGCCTCCAAAGAAAGTGCATTGCACTAGGGAAGCCCTTTTCATCTCATAAAGGGCAAAGTCTGGATTGCCCCTCCTTTCTCTGTTATCTTTGCCTGTTGCTCCCTGGACCCCAGCCAGTCTCCCCAGGCCTGGAGGTGGGTCAGCTGGGTCTGTGGCCAAGAGGTGGGGGTCCACATCCACTGTGCTCCTCAGTGGCAGGTTCTGCAAACTGCAGCCATGGGTCAGACTCCACCTTCAGCCTGAGTGAGGCCATCCGGCTAAGAATGGCTTTGACATTTTAAATGGCCAGGGTAAAGACTCTAAAAGAGGATTATGTCATAACACATGAAAATGATGTAAAATGAAAGTTTCAATTGTCATACATTTTGATTTTTGTCAGAGTTTCAGAGAGATTTATTTTCTCTTGATTTTGCCTTCTGCTCACTGAAGCTAAAGTATTTACTGTCTGGCCCTTCCAGAAAGAGTCTGCCGACGCGCACCCCCCCCCCCCCCCGTGGTGGAATGAGAGCTTCCAAACAGATGCAGAAGACTGTGCATCCCAAGCAGTTGTAAAAGCCACTCACTTTCTTAGGTTTAATGACTCAAAAGAAAGGGCGCTTGTTCCCTCCCTTCCTTCCCGGGCAGGCCTCTTTGTGGAATGGAGTTTCGTTATACAGAAAGTTGTTCTCGCTGTGCAGAATTCTGCGATGCCTTCACTTGATGGCTGTTTCTTTGGGGATGGGAGGGCTGGGGGTCACAATCTGATCTGACATGAATGGTTCAGAGTCTGGACTTAGTAGCTCAGAGCAGTTCACTGATTTAGGATCTCTGGAGGAAAAGAGTACTGAGTCGCTGGCACCTTCTGCTCAGCTCCTGACAGCAGTGTAAAGGATGCTTTCATGACACCCAGCCTTCAGCCCAGGAGGGTGGTGGCAGATCAGACAGTTCTGGAAATGCAGGGTACAATGCGCAGAGGGGGTACACCACAACAGCAGTCACTCGGTGCCTGCCTGGAGCACTGCTCTCATTTCCAGAGTCCCTGTATTTCTGATCTTGGCTGCTTTAAAAAGGAGGTGTGGGCCTGGGATCCCAGAAATATTCCTCTGTGATTCTGCACCATGGCCTTACCTTAACTGGGGGTGTAGGGGGTGGGGAGAAAGAGGCAGACAGATAAGAGCAGGGAAATCTTTCTTGGAGTCATAGTTAAAAGGATAAAACAAGAGCTTTAATGTAGCCTCTGTTTCCAGCAGTCCATCTTATTCTTTGTCCACAAGCTGAATGAAAATAAACAGTCATTCAAAAATGATATTTATGTAACCTACAAAAATCTCAATCAACCAAAGAAAAGATGTAATGGGGCTTGATACAATATAGGGCTGTCTCCGGAGTTCCCTCCCTTAATTACAGGCCTTTGGTGTAAAGCTCCCGAAAGAAAACAACTTTGATTTTTATTAGACTCTTCAAAATCATCTCGGTAAAATATTGACCTTTTTTTTGTGTGTGGAAAAATGACTTCCACAGAATTCTCTTATAAGAGTGTACATTTTGGTCGTTTTTATGGAATGTAGGAAAAAAATGTGATGTACCTTTGTTACATTTTTAAGACCTTCCAAAGAAGATGATTCTGATTATTAACTCATTATAATCTGGGAAAGTAGATTGTTCTGGTTTCGAGGAGGACTGCGTATGCTTTAAATAATCGCAGGCTGCTCTCAGACTTGGGAACTTTTGGTAGATTACAGCAGTGGTTCTCAACCAGGGCAGTTGTGTTCCTTGGGGGACATTTAGCAGTGTCTGGAGACATTTTGGGTTGTCACGTTTTGGGGAAATGGGTGGTGCTCCTGGCATCTAGTGGGTAGAGACCCAGAATGCTGCCAAACATCCTACACTGTGCAGGACAGCCCCTGCAACCAAGAATGATTAGCCCCAGATGTTCATAGTGCCAGAGGTGGAGGAACTGCCTTGGGGGATGTGTAGGAGCCTTACTTTATGGGTTTTTAATGCAAAATGTATGTATAGACACATACCTGCATACACGTGTACATACACACGTAGATGACTCTGCTCAGCACACACATGAAGTATGCAGTGCACCTGTCCCCTGGGATCTGGTTATACGATGGGTGTCCAGCCTGTGCCCAGGGGATCAGTTTCCTTTGTGCTGCTGCAGTACCTTGTCAGCATGGGGAGGGGCAGGTCAGTTATGAGGAGGCCCTTTTGGGGTAGAGTGGAGGAATGGTGCCACTGGTCAAGGCCTCTCATGGGGTAGTGTTCTTTGTACAGTGCTAGGTGAGACAGTGAGCACATTCCCATGCATTCTTCATGGTGGTGGTGACGCTGATGTTAAGATCAAGGGGCCTCTCTTGTTCTGCTGAAGGTTCCAAGTAGAGTAGGTTTTCTATTTTCAAAATGTAGTTCACGGTGTCCCAATTTTTAGTGCAGCATATTTCAACAAAATGTCCTTTTGCACATATAAATGGCTTCTGTTGCGAGGTCTGCCTCAGCTTCCCGGTGTGGAATCAGTGGTGGGTAAAGGCAGAGAGGCTCTCAGGCTGGTATGTACTCCCTGTGAAGATGGGGGAAGAACTGTGTTGGCCCATGGCTGTTTGGGGAAACACTTGTGTTCCTAGGTATTTGTGGAGAAGATACGCGATGTTTTTCTATGTTGGGCTTCAGATATGAAGTTTAAGGAAGGAGAATGGAGTCCTGGTGCACACCTTTCATAAGCACACGCATGACAGCCACTCTGCTGGCTCCAGAGTCGTCCAGAGCATCGAGCATAGTTTCTCCCGGGAGACTCTCCAATCTGGTCAGATAGGAGGCTGCGAGTCTGGTGACCCCCACTGCAGGGGGCAGAGCTGGTGCAGGTGGTGCTGAGCTGACCGGGAAAGAAGGGCCTGCAGGACCGGCTGCAAAGCCTTTAGGGGAGGGAGGAGGTGAGGAGTTTGGTTTCCTAAACGGGTGGGCCGAGAGACGCCAGGTTCATCCCTGTGCAGTGAGGGGGCACTGGAAGGAGGGAGTCCCAGATGGGCCACCCTTTGGGGCTATAAGTCTAGTGGTTATATTTCTCTTGCCTTCAAAATAATTTTTCTAGTTTGGGTGTTTGGGGATGACGAGGTTGGGGTGTTTGGGGATTGAGGTGGCCACGTAGGCATTGGGGAAGACACTGGTGCTTCGTTTGGTCAAAGGGGAGTGGTGTGGAACTCAGATCCTAGCTCTGATCCTGTGTGGTCTTGGGCGATCATCCACCGTCAGTCTATTTATTTGTGACTTGGGGATAACAGTACATGTGAGCATGAAATAAGATAAGAGTATAAATTGCATCAATGTTCGTGTGTCAAGGTTGCCTGAGGAGGAGTTGGCCGGGCTTGCACTGACGCCTGCTTCTTTGTATCACTCCAGCCTAAACCACGACACTTCCAAGGCGGAGTCTAAAGCCTGTCCTCTCACAGTCTTCTACAGATGAGTAGGAGGCCGTAGACCTTGTGAATACAGAGTCCTAAAAGAAGGCAGAAATGTGTGAATCTGCCCAAAGTAAAGAAAGGGTGCTACT
Organism: Trachypithecus francoisi; assembly: GCF_009764315.1. Classification (NCBI taxonomy): domain Eukaryota; kingdom Metazoa; phylum Chordata; class Mammalia; order Primates; family Cercopithecidae; genus Trachypithecus; species Trachypithecus francoisi. The sequence goes on along the minus strand of NW_022681471.1, from coordinate 126,031,578 downwards.
ACTGGTCAAAAGAGTTGCAAGAATGCTGGCTTTTACAACTCCTGTTTCTGCTGCTGTCACCTGGTGCTTGTGTCTTGTTTCCTGGGCTCCAAATCATTTTCACATTTCTCAAAATGGTCCTAGGTAGCTGTGGTAGATGGAATAATGGCCCTCAAGGTGTTATCTCCATCTTAATCCTGGAACCTGTGAATAGGTAGTTCTACATAGCAAAATGGACTTTGTGGATGTGATTTAAGGATCTCAAGGCCAGGTGCAGGGGCTCACGCCTGTAATCCCAGCACTGGAGGAGGCTGAGGTGGAAGGGTTATTTGAGCCCAGGAGTTCAAGGCCAGCCTGGGCAACAGAGAGAGACCCTGTCTGTAGAAAAAATTTAAAAATTAGCTGGGCATGATGGCACGCGCCTGTAGTCCCAGCTCCTCAGGATGCTGAGGTGGGAGAATTAGTTAAGTCCGGGAGGTTGAGGCTGTAGTGAGCCATGTTCGCGCCACTGCACTCCAGCCTGGGCAACAGAGCAAGACACTGTCTCAAAAAAAAACAAAGACAAAAGGATATCGAGATGAGTTGGGGAGGCTGTCTGGGTGGCCCAGAGCAATCGCAGAGGTGCTTCTCAGTGGAATAGGGAAGCTGGGGGAACAGAATCCCAGAGGAGATAGGAGGATGGGCACAGAGGCCCCAGTGATGTGGGCCCAGAGCTGAGGGATGCTGGCGGCCTCTAGAAGCTGGACAAGGCAAGGAATCGGATTCTCCCCTGAAGGCTTTAAAAAAGGACACAGCCCTGTGACCCATTTTAGACACTTCACATCCAGAACTAAGAGAGTGTATCTGTGTTGCTTATGGTAGCCGAGCTGGAGATTCTCTGTGACAGCAGCAACAGGAAACGCAGACAGTGGGTGAGCACCAGACGGTAGACTCGAGTTTAATACACTGGAGCAAGGAGGGTCAGCTAATCACTGGCAGAAGATCAGGGTCTGGGACTTTTGCTAACTCTTTCTGTGGATTCCTCCTTCCTCTTGTAATGAGAAAGGACAACCTCGTGGTGAAATTTGTTAGCTGTTTATCATTTTCATTGATCTGATTCTACTAGTGTGATTTATGCTAAGCATAAATGACCAAAGTTGACTGTGGTTTGTTGAAGAACATTGGAAAATAAACCTATAAAAGTCTGTTTTATAATAATGGTTCAGTCCAAAATAAAGGAATATATTCATAGAAATTAGCTAAAATTATAGAGGATAAGTTACATACATCTTCTTAAAGGTGCTGGTACTAATACTGGAAGAAGCTGTACAACTGGGCAGGTTGTTTTTTGTTTTTTTGTTTTTGTTTTGAGACTAGGTGTCACTGTCACCTCAACCTCCCCAAGCTCAGGAGATCCTCCCACCTCAGCCTCCTGAGTAGCTGCTACTACAGGTGTGCACCTCCACACCCGGCTAATTTTTTGTATTTTTTGTCGAGATGGAGTTTCACCATGTTGTCCATGGGTGAAGAGCCCAGGTCTTCAACTCCTGGGCTCAAGCGATCCAGATGCCGTGGCCTCCCAAAGTGCTGGGATTACGGGCATGAACTACGGTGCCCAGTCTCAGTTTCTAAAAATATATTTTACCATCACTTTCCAAGCCTTTTGTCCTATGTGACAACAGAAAATTGAATTTCTTAATCCACTTACATTGAATTTAAAATCCACTTAGGAAAGCGGGCTTCAGGTATTAGAATTATTAACTCCAAATAAGCAGATATTCTAGCATATTTTGTCTTCCAGATTGTGTTGTGATTGTAACAAGACACTTTTTATGCATTTCAGTTTTCATCACAAACTGGCTGAAAATCATGTTATGTACAAATATGACTTGATTCAATACAATTTATTGTTTGGGTATAATTTGAATTAGAAGCCATTTGTGTACCTCTTACTAACTTACATTATGCTATTATGCTTTTGACATCAGAGGAAATACACTTACTTAAAATCCTCGCAGATCCCAGAGCAAATGAAGAGTTTTTGTTCTTTCAAAAATTGGAAGTAGTCTAGTTTTCTGATTGTATAGTAACAATGTAATATATATTGTCTTTATCATTTATACACACATACATAGATCATCTTTCCTTCAAAGATCTCAGATCACTTTTTTACAAAACAGCTTTACTGAGGTATAATTTACATACCATAAAATTCCCCTATTGTAAATGTACAGGTTCAGTGAATTTTAGTAAATTTATAGAGTTGTACAGACGTCAACACAGCATAATTTTAGAACATTGTCATCACCCCAGGAAGCGTCCCTGTAACCACTAGCAGTCACGCCCTCCCCAGCCCCTGGCGGCCACTGATCCATTTTATGTCTCTGGATTTGCATATTCTGGACATTAGATATAAATCCAATCATATAACATGTGGTCTTTTATGTCTGGCCTCTTTCATTTAGTTTTCAAGGTTTATCCATGTTGTAGCATGGATTGATCCTTCACTTTTTATTTTATTTTGTGTTTTTTAGAAACAGGGTCTTGCTCTGTTGCCCAGGCTGGAATGTAGTGGTAGGATCATAGCTCGGTGCAGCCTCAAACTTCTGGGCTCAATCAGTCCTCCCACCTCAGCCTCCCAAATAGCTGGGACTGCAGGCAGACACCACCACGCCTGGCTAATTTGTTTTTAGTTTTGTAGAGTGTCTTGTTATGTTTCCTAGGCTGGTCTTGAACTCCTGGGCTCAAGCGATCCTCCTGCTTCAGGCTCCCAAGGTCTTGGGATTACAGTTGAAACCACCACACCTGGCCTGTTTTTTATTGTTAGATAATATTCCCTTGTTATGAATATCCCACATTTTTAGATTGATTCATCAGTTGATGGACATTTGGTTGTTTCCATTTTTTTTTTGCTGTTATAAATAAAACTGCTGTGAGCCCTCGTGTACAGGTGCTTACACGCACATATGCTTTTATTCCTCTGGGGTAGATTTCTAGGAGTGGAATTGCTGAGTCATATGGCAACACTATGTTTAACTTTTCGAGGACTGTTAGGCTGCTTTCTATAGCGGCTGCAGCATTTCACATTCGCACGCAAATGTATGAGGGTTCCAGTTTCTCTACATCTTCACCAACACTTGTTATTCTCTCTCAGAGAACTTTCTGAATCTCTCTTATAATGCCTAGAGGGTTCCTTGTTGAAGACGAAATTAGGGACTACCATGAACTACTTTAGGAAACCCGGAAGAAAGGAGTCAGGCCCCTCTTTCATATCTATGTGGTGTAACCGGCCTCTCAGAAAGATTGATTGGAGTAGATGGGAGAATACAGAAACGAATGGGTTGGGTGCAGTAGCTTACACTTGGAATCCCAGCACTTTGGGAGGCTGAGGTGGGAGGATCACTGATCCCAGGAGTTCGAGATCAGCCTGGGCAACATGGCAAAACCTCATCTCCACAAAAAAATACAAAAATTAGCTGGGCATGGTGGCACATGCCTGTGTTCCAGCTGCTTGAGAGGCTGAGGTGGGAGGATTATTTGAGCCTGGGAGTTAGAGGCTGCAGTGAGCTGTGATTGTGCCACTGTATTCCAGCCTAGTTGCCAGTGAGACTGTGTCTAAAAAACAAACAAAGAAAGTACAAAGTGTTCAGTGCTGTCAGATGTTCTGAATATAGTACAATGAGAATGCAGTGGTGGGGGAGAAGGTGGATTAGTTTCTGTGGCTGCTGTAACAAACTACCACAAACCTAGATGCTTAAAACTACATGTATTTACTATCTTAACAGTTCTGGGCTGGGTATGGTAGCTCATGCCTGTTATCTGAGCACTTCAGGAGGCTGAGGTGCAAGAACTGCTTCAGCTCAGGAGTTCAAGACCAGCCTGGGCAACATGGCAAGACCCTGTCTCTAAAAAAAAAAAGCCAGGCATGGTGGTGCACACCTGTAGTCCTAGTAGGAGGATCACTTGAGTCCAGGAGGTCAAGACCGCAGTGAGCCATGTGGGTGCCCCAGCCTAGATGACAGAGCAAAACCTTGTCTCTATAAAAAGAAACTGGAAAAAAAAAAAACACAAAGTAGTTCTAGAGGTCATAAGTTCCAAATGGATCTTACTCTGCTAAAATTGAGGCATCTGCAGGGTGGTGCCTGAAGGCTCGAGGGTTAAGTGTCTGGGTTTTGTTTTTGTTTGTTTGTTTTTTTTGCCTTTCTCAGTTTCTAGAGGCTGCCCACATTCCTTAGCTCATGGCTCCTTCCTCCATCTTTAAAGCCAGCACTGCTTGTTCGAGTCTTTTACACATTGCGTTTCCCCTTTTACATTGAAAGGACTCTTCTGGTGAACCACTTCTGTTAAAAGCACTCTTATGATCCAAGATAATTTGCTTTTTTTAAAGACAAACTGATTAGCAGCCTGAATTTCATCTGTAGCCTTCATTCCTCCCTGCCATGCAACTTAACTTGTTCATGGTTCTGGCAATCAGGATGTGGACACCTTGGATGGGGATGGACCTTAACTCTGGCTGCCACCGATGGCGCCTGGTCAAAGTATTCTATAGGATTTATTCTTGGAAAGGGCATTAGCCCCAAGACCCTACTTTGCTGGCTGTGTAGGAAGCACGAGGTCAGTCAGGCAGTAAGAGGAGCATGGACTTGTTTTCTGAAACAGCGACACACTCCGTTACATGTTTTTGAATGACGAGATGAGATCAGACTTATGCTTTAGGACGAGTCACAAGGTTTTGTGGGTTTGCAGGGGAAACAGGCAGGCAGAGGGAGTTCTGTGTCATCGTCCAAAGGCCAGGTGCCAAGGAGGGCAGTGGCAGTGCACTCAGAGAGATGCAATGGGGCTGCTTTGGGGCTGTGGCGACAGGACTGGGGTCTGATTGATGGAATACCAGGAGGGGGATGGGAGAGGGAAAGAGATGAGTCCCAGATGACAGTTGGAAAGTCTTGGACTTCGGAGTAAAGGGTAGCGATTGAGGAGTTAAAGGGTAGAATCAGGCTGGGGAGAGCAAATTTACTTTCGAAATAGTGACCTTTGGATGCTGGACAGGGAGATACGAAGCAAGCAGAGGAACTATGGGCGTGAAATAGAGCTTTAGCATTTTCTGCAAAGAAGCCACCACATTCGGTGACATGACAAGGGAATGATGCCAGAGGGAAGAGAGGTACAAGGGCAGAACGCTGGGGAAATGCCTGTGTTTAATGGGCATGGAGAACCCGCTTAATAAATAATCAGAATGTATTGCTGGACTGAAACAAGAGTCCTCATTAGCTCATTAAATTTTTCCTGGAATTCCCAGTCAAATCTGTGAAACAATTTTAATGCTAGATGTTTTATAAGTATTTCTCCAGAAATCTGGAAATTTGTCCACAGACACACTAGGCATTGTTTATAAACTGAAGTCAGTTGCAAATGTCTATAGACCCTAGTGTGATTAATAGAAACACAAATTATTTTAAAGGTGTCACTCAATTTACAGTCATTCTGTATTTTTGCCATATGGTATTTTTTCCTGAAACATTACATAATAAGAGTGCAGCATGCTTGCTTTATGTAGGTGATCTGTGAAACTTTTTGACACTTAAAAATTGGTTTTTGGCCAGGCACAGTGGCTCACACCTGTAATCCCAGCACTTTGGGAGGCCAGGGAGGGCAGATCACCCAAGGTAAGGAGTTTGAGACTAGCCTGGCCAACATGGTGAAACCCCGCCTCTACTAAAAATACAAATTAGCTGGACGTAGTGGCGCACACCTGTAATCCCAGCTCCTTGGGAAGGTGAGGCAGGAGAATTGCTTGAACCTGGGAGGTGGAGGCTGCAGTGAGCCGAGATCTTGCTGTTGCACTCCAGCCTGGGCGACAAGAGCGAAACTCCATCTCAAAAAAAAAGAAAGAAAAAAAAAAATATATATATATACACACGTATATACATATATGCATATACATATATATGTATATAAAAATTGGTTTTTGCTTTTTGTTGCAGTATCACTTGCAGTTACAAAGAGGTGAACATAGTGGTTACAGATTGGGTAGTAAGGCAGGACCTGGCCGTATGATGGGTTACTAAGCACCTGTTAAAAATAGTACTGTGGAGTGGTATATTTATTGGCATGTCCACGTGTTTACAATATATTGCAGTGGTGTTACTGTAATCCCCAGGAGACCAGCAGCCCAGTTGGGACTCTGAGATCTCTAAGATGTGTCCTTGGAGTAAACCAAGCTGCAAGGAGGTCTGTACACTTCTGTGTGGTTTATGCACTCATAAATTTGATTTACATAGCTGGATTTTTGTGTCGTACAGTTATCTCATATTGAGGGTTATTTTAAGAAGTGTCCCAAGGAACTGTGTCGTGTGTTTACTGAGGATAGTGTTGTATGTAGTCCACAGTTTCCTCTTTCTGGGAGAAATTTTGCACATGTGTCAGAAGTCTAGGTGCTGTGTTTCTGATATTTGTATCTTCTTTACTGTTTAGATACTGTGAATCCAGCATCTAACTATAATTCCTTCTTTGAGGTCTAGGAAACTTAGAATTGGATTGACAATTCCCTTCCATGTGATTTCAGGTTGTATCCGACTACAAACTGGGTACCGCCTTCCCCTCTCAGCTTCATCTCCTTTGTCCTGTCATGATCTTCTCTTGGCCCCAGTTTACCCAGTGAATTACTTTATTTCTGCTATTTTGTATGTGTTTTTGGAAGCCACCCCCAGTTTTTTCTCTTCCTTTCCTGGGTGGGGAGTTAGAAGTGTTGCAGTGGATAATAGTGCTGTGGCTTTTTGGAGGTTGTTGGTTTGCAGTAGCTTTTGAATTCTGGTGTGTTAGTGGCATCTTATTCTAATCTAACTGCTTCCTTTTGAAGTACATCAAGACGAAGTATATTCTCAATTTATTATGATGAATACTCTATCCAAGCAGCTGGTGCTTAGGCCCTAGGTAGAGTTTTAAGATAAAGTTCTTTAATATCAATTTAGAAAAAGAAAGATTCTTAATGATTAATGGAGCTCCGGCATCACTGAATTTTGCTGGAATCAAAAAAAATTACTGGGCTTAAAGTTACATTGAATGTAGTGGAAATTCTTTTTCTTATCTCCATTACTGTTGGGGAACAGTTTCCTCTAAACCCATTGAAAACTGGGCCTCATCGCCTTCAATATACTTCATAACATTTGTTGGAAAGCAGAAAATGAAAACGAAGTATTTGAAGTAAAAGTTCCTAAATGTGTCCCAAGAAATGAGGATTACTGTGGAAAGAATGGTTAGTTATTTCTCGAATTATAAGAAGGAAATATCTGCAGCCTTTCTTGCATCAGTGCGGCAGCCCTGGTTGTTCTGTTAATCATGGCTGGTAATAACGCCCTCCGGTTTATAGTTTTGATGAGCCAGGAGCTAGGCTACGTGTTTTACATATAGTATCTCTGTTCCATCAGCTGCCTAACTTAGGTATCCTTCACCCCATTTTTATGAGACTCATGGATTCTTGTCTGGGACCATGCACCTAGTAACTGACAAGATTGCAAACGAGTTCTGTCACCTATGGAGTTCCACGACAAAGGCAGTTCTAGGCAATGTTTATGTAGTGTTCCTTGCATGCCAGGGGAGTTCTGTGCTCTTTCCATGTGTGAATGATAGCATCCACCTGCTAACTTTGTTGGGAGGGTTCAGTTATCCTCTCTGTACAGGTGAGAACAGGAGGTACTGAGGACATCTGGCCCAAGGATACTACTGCTGGCACGGGGTGGACGGTGATTCGTCCTCAGTCCTTCTGGCCCAGCATCTGTGCTGTTTGTTGCCAGGCCAGCTGCGTCCCAGATAGAGTGACAGGATCTGTTCGCGTCACAACCAGAAAAGGCTCTGAGGCCAAGCTCCCTGCGTTGCTTCTCACTTTCACTCTGGAATCAGAGGTGTGTGCCTGGAAGACTTAACCTCTGCATGGACAGCTGGTAAGGTGTCACAGAGGGTGAGGTGGGCCATTGTAGCAGAGAGTTGTTAAGAGTTGGTTATGTGGGTTTTCTCGCAGGGTACAAGGCTGGGGAATGGGAAACCAGTGAGGAGACCTTGTTAATAGCGTGGACCACAGATGGGGAGTAGGTCCAGACAGATTCCACAGTGTTCATGAAGCAGGTGTAGATAGATTGCAGAGCTGTTCATGAAGCTGATTTGCTGTGGCTTTTTAGGGATGGAAAACCCCTTTTCTGTGTTCATTCTACCTCCTGTTGTCGACAGATGACACCTACACAATCAGGTCCTCCCAACTCCTTCCACCACCCAAAGTGAAATACGCAAGTCCCAGAGAACTGTCATTCTTACCGAGGTGGCTGATGTAGGATGTCAGAAACATCTCCCACCCCAAGTTGTGACAACCTGAAACATCCCCAGACATTGCCAACTGCCTCTTGGAGGGGGCACAGTCACCCACAATTGGGAACACAGGCCTAAAAGCTTGGAGCCAGGCTGACTGTCTGTGTAGGCTAGAACAGAATTCCCGACGACCCATCACCACGACATTTGACACTCCAACCAGCCCCCCCCCCGCCCCCCCCACCACCACCTTTTAAAAATTTCCATTTTTGGAAAAGGCTGGGGCTTAGATGTCATTATGAAGGCACCCATTTCCAGAAGGGTAAGAATCAGAAAGTTGGCTAATTCGGGTCTCTGCCTTGTAGGAGTTCCGCAGCGTCTTTCAGTAGAGTGAAGCACCAGTATTTGTATGAGTGTTGAGGTTGTTTAGTGGTGCGGGGTAATGCAGGAGGAGAGAATTGGGAAACTGTTAACCACCACCCAAACAGGCTGTGGAGAAGAATGCCAGGAGACTTGACTATGATGGAGACAGGAGCAGTGAGGTTGGAAAAGCGATATCTGGGTTCTCTGTAAGTTCTGATTTCTTCTGCTAGGATGAGTATAGAAACATGTTCTCTGGGGTGAAAGTGAAGCCTTGTGAAATTCATACGGGTGAAGCTGCTGAACTTTATGGCCTGAATATGGAGGTGGTGGTTGAAGCAAGTTTGGTTTGTAAATAGAAATACACGTGTTCATATGTATGTGTGCACGTATGTGTTTGTGCATGTGTGTGCTTTAGGACCCAGTCCTTGAATTAGCTGATTCTTTCTTTCCCTCTCTATAGACATTGGTGACCTAGGTTTTGAGATACTTATGTAAGTGAATAGTTGAATTTGTTTGAGCATATTTAATTGCTTTCCTGAAGGGATTTGCTGGCTGTTTTGTTAAATGAAATTGAAGACAGTACTGTTGACCTTTCCAGGTGAGGAGGGAGTCAGATGTGTTTTGCACATGATGGAAACTGAAACGTGAGTACCAGGACCATATGGTGTTCAGAAACTTTTATCATAACTACAGTGAATAAATAAAGTGCTTGACAATTAGATTAAAAATTAAGCTTCATCCTCATTGCAAAATGTGGAGACAGTGCTTTGGGACATGAGGAACAGATTAATTAGGATTCTTTTCTACCTCATGATGCACTATGTGAACAAAAGCTGATTGGTATTACGTGAGGATTATCTTCCTAAAGTTGAGAGTTGTATCTGTGGGGAGAGATTTGAACTGCTGTTAATTGACAATTTGCTGAATTGGAAAGATCATATTACCTTAATACTTTAATGTATCATCTTTAAATGTGATTCTTTTTCTTCCTCTCTCTAAAGATTAGTTTCATGCCACTAAATAAAATTTAATCTTTCACTGTAATTTAAATAATAATAAGTGCTTATAAGCATATTATGCAGCTGATAGCTTGTTAAAATTTCCTCTGGGCTTGTTTTTTTGTTTAGAAGTACTGATTTTGCCAGTTGTACAAGCATGAAATATTGTTTATCAAGCCTCATAAAACATTAAAGAGGAAATCAAGTTTGTGTGACTTTAATGTCTCTTTTTCTCCTTATTTCAGTGGCTCGTACTCTTACCCTGAACTTGTAAAATCTACAAGCTTAATAAGATTCCATATTTTATAGGAACTAATGAATATTCGATGCCTTACCTGAAGAGTAAACTAAGAAAATGTGTTTCTCCATGAATCTTTACATAGAAAAATGAACGATTTTTCCTGAATATTCCTCAATATATACAGCATTAGTATGTCTGTTTTTCTTCAAAGTAGAAAAAGAATTAGTGATTGCCTTTGGGTTTTTATCTTGCTCTATATTTAAGTATACACCTATTACATGCCCACTGTATTCTAGGCACTAAGCTCGAATGAAAAGTGGTTTCCAGTCATTCGAATGGAATAGGAGGCTCGTGCTTTGGAGTGGGTATACAGAACTTTTGCAGTTTGGTTTTATTCTACTTTCTGTCTATGTCCTTGGCACTAGAATGCCTGGACAACAGTTTGTTGTATCTGTGGTATTGATGGAATGAGTGAAACATGCAAGGAGAAGGCCCTGGCTGCCGTTCTGGCTTCTGTTCTACCCAGAGTATCCAGTATACAGAAGCAGCGTTTCTCACCGCAGCGTGCGAAAAGACATGTGGAATAGTTCGCTTGCCATATAAGGAAGTTGCCTTCAGTGGCCTTGTTCATTTTAGGTGTTTTTTAGTACTTGCTTCTCTTAGAATAGATGTTACTGTTTCGTGAGGAGGCCTCAGTAGCTCCCTTAAGGGGAAAAAAGGAGGAGTACTTGAAGGAGCACTGTTGATACTTCAGGGGCAATAAAACCCATGTTTATGCACAAAGGGACCTTTCTACTTGTATGATAACCATTCTACAAGGCCCTTGAGTTCCTGTGAGGAAGGAAACGCCGTGAGGAATGAAATCACAGAACCTTATTATGAAAATAGTAATGGTGGGATTTGGAAATTATACTCCGTTCTTTTCTTCTGAAAACAAATTGAGTATCACCAGAGAGTTGGTGCTAAGGCCCTGATTTTCGTATTTTAAAAAATTTTTGGCATAGTCTTTGGATTTATGCTGTCCTAATATCGTAGCCGCCAGCTATGAGTATTTAAGCTTAACTAAAATTAAGTAAAATGTAAAATTCAGTTTGTCTCTCGCACTAGCCACATTTTGAGTGCTCAGTAGCCACATGTGGCCAGTGGATACCTTATTAGACAAGGAAGATAGAGTGCAGAGAGTTTTATTGGACAGAAGAACAATGGTTATTCAGATATTTGCCTACTGGGAATTCCAGGGAAGAAAGGCAAAACTGAAATCTGAAGAAGAAAAATTTTATACCAAGGGACTAGAGAGCAGTACAAAAAATTAACCACATCAAAACAATTTACTACATCAAAGCGCGTTGTCATGACGTATTAGAACCTTAGGATAAAGGAAGTATCTACGCACTTTCCCGGATTAAAAAAAAAGTCACATGAAGGATCTTGGAATCAGAATGACATTGGATTTCTTAACAGCAACACATGAAATTAGAAAACAGACTGAACATAGACTATTTTGAAAATAATTTTCCCTCAGAATTTTGAAGGTGTTCCTCCACTAATTATTAATTAAAGGTAGAATAAAGATGTTTGGGCCGGGCGTGGTGGCTCACGCCTGTAATCCCAGCACTTTGGGAGTCCCAGGCAGGCGGATCACTTGAGGTCAGGAGTTCAAGACCAGCCTGGCCAACACGGTGAAACCTCGTTTCTACTAAAAATACTTTCACATGTCACTTCTAGGAAACTTGTGGAGAATATGTCCCACCAAAGTGAGGGAGTAAACCAAGAACGGGGGAGGTTTGGGATCTTGGAAACAGAAAGAAGCAGAAGGAATTCTCAAACAAAGGTGTTTTCAGGGCAGTGACTCTTGTAGTACAGACTAGAGCAGGAGACAAGAAATTTTAGGAGGAGGCCAGGCACGGTGGCTCACTCCTGTAATCCCAGCACTTTGGGAGTCCAGGCAGGTGGATCACAAGATCAAGAGATTGAGACCATCCTGGCCAACATGGTGAAACCTCGTCTCTACTAAAAATACAAAAATTAGCTAGGCGTGGTGACACGTGCCTGTAGTCCCAGCTACTTGGGAGGCTGAGGTAGGAGAGTCGCTGGAACCCAGGAGGCGGAGCTTGCAGTGAGCCAAGATCACACCACTGCACTCCAGCCTGGCAACAGAGCAAGACTCCATCTCAAAAAAAAAAAAAAAAAGAAATTTTAGGAGAGAGTTTGGTGTTAGTGTATTGGTTGAAGGTGGGAGGGAAGGGGGTGGGTGTTGGGGGAGGAAGGGCATGGAACTGACAAATTATCCAAGAGTTTTGATCCTGTAAAAAATGTGATAGATTGTTGGAGAGTGTTGGAAGGATTATCAAAGAGTACAAAGAAAACCGAAATGAAAACAGAGGCAAATAATTCTAGGAGAACACAAACAGTGTACTAAAAAAAAATCATAATCATACTATACTGGCCACTCAGCAGTGCCCATTCCATTGTCACAGTAATATATGTGAAATACAGATTTAGCCGAAAAAAAAGTTATGTGAGCTATTGAAAACGTGGAAGGGTCAGTACAAGATTGTGGTGTGTGAAAATCTTACCTATGTGTGTGAAAATCAGTAAGTGATATCTAAACTTGATTTATTGATTAGAGTATCATAAACAGACTATTTAGAAACATGGAAGTCTGGCCAGGCTTGGTGGCTTATGCCTGTAATTACAACACTTTGGGAGGCCGAAGCGGGAACATCACTAGAGCCCTGGAGTTTGAGACCAGCCTGGGCAGCATAGCGTGACCCTGTCTCTGCAAAAAATTTAAAACAGTAGCCAGGCATGGTGGTGTGCACCTGTGGTCCCAGCCACTGGAGAGGCTGAGACAGGAGGATCACTTGAGCCCTGGAGGTTAAGGCTGCAGTGAGTCGTGATGGTACCACTGCACTCCAGCCTAGGTGACAGACCCTGTCCCCAAAACAAACAAACAAACAGAAAAACAAACTTGGAAGTCAGTATGCAGGGAACAGCACCAATAACAGAAACAGCTCCGAGAAGGTGGTTGCTTTGGGAAGTAGAATTGGGGACAGATGGTGCTAAAAGGCATGTAATTAATAAAAGGAGCCTTTTGCCTCACCTATATTTTTTTAAAAATTTTGCACATGTATGACTTTGTAAAGACTAAAAGTGGTTTGGAAAATGAAAGTATAGGATACACTCTCTGTAGAATTACAGACATTTTGGCATAGTTACAAGCAGGGTTTCACAACCTTGGCATTGATTGACATTTGTGTCAAATAATTCTTTGTTAAGAGGACCTGTCCTGTGTGTTGTGGGATGTTCCGCAGCATCTCTGGCCTCCACCCACTGGATGCCAGTGACATTCCTTCCCCAGTCCTGACAAATAAAAATATCTCTAGACATTGCCCAGTGTTTCCTGGGGATCAAAATTAACTGTGAGAAGCACTGGTTTTGAAGGATTTTTAAATATGTCATTGAATAAACCTCAATATATAAACCTGCTGTTTGATATTGGTAATACAGGAAACAACAGCTTCCTTACGCAGACCTTGAACCTTGGAGCAAATGAAGCAGTTTGGAATCCTCTGGCACTGGAGCACCCGCGATGCTCATGCCGGTGCATGTATTAGTCAGAGTCTGGCTCTTGGCCCGGTTAATTCAGAGCTCACTAAAAACAGAAAAGGGATCAGGAGGAAACTGCAGCTTTTCTGTCATGCTTAGTGGCTTCTGAAAACATATTTTAGATTTTTCATGTTGCTTTCATGATGGTACAACTTGAATTTCTCTGGAGTTGAAATGTTAATCATTATGGCAAAAATATTGCACCCTTTGGATGCATTCCAGTGCTCAGTTGGCTGCAGGACAGATCCTCTCTCTATCTCCTTCCCTCCACAATTCTTTTGCAAGTTCTTAGTTAAGTTATTGTCAAGTGTTTTTTCCCTGGAATTGACACAGGAAGTCAACAGGAAAATGGTATCCCAGATTTTTTGATGTGGATGAAACTCACAGTTTAAAACCCTCATTTCACAGCTGAGGAAACTCTGGTCCAGAGAGGGTTTTTTACAATTAATTGGGAGCACAATGGGGCCTGAAACTCTGTTCTTCTGTTTTACTCTTTCTTTTTAAAATACAGCATGTGTGCCCAGTAGTGCTGGAGGAGGATGATAGAACGGGCTGGGGAAGGGCTAGGGCATCTGGCGGGTCATGGGAGTTTGTCAGGATTTTCACACTGTTAGAAGTTCTCAGCATCCTCTGTCAGGGGTATGTGCCCTTAGTAAGCTTAGAGAAAATGGCACAGAGAGGCAGGAAGTGTAGTTTCCATGATCTTTCCAGGAGGTGCTCCTGTACCTCAGTTCCTGACGGCCCAGAACTGGGTGGGGAGTGTAGGCTGGTGCATCGGCGTGTCTGACAGGGAAGACCCTGGCCTGCTTGTCTTGCGGCTCTTGCTGCCAGGGCACTCACAGAGCCAGCGTGCACCGCCGCTGCAGCTGTTCTTGAAGAAGTGGCCGAAGAGTGCAATTGGCCCATTCTGGAAGGGTGTGGAGCTGCTGCTCTGTGGGTCCCTGCATGACTGCCCTGTTCCTTCCCCTGGGATCGATCTTGCTCACCCCACATGGTTCAGCAGATGAGGGTTAAGTCTGCCCCAGCTTGGGGGACGCTGGTGTCCCACTCAAACCGTTTGTCCAGTATGTTGGTGCTGCGCCGGGAGAGTGCCATCTGCAGTCTGCAGGGCTGTCTTGCCCAGGTGGCCCCTTCTTCCCTCGGCTGGATGGGGCATGCTGTTCTGACCACCACGTCTCCTTCCAGGCCACATCCTCTTTCCTGAGCACTGTGAGAGCATCACCCCACATTTTTAGAAACCTCAGCACCCCTCTCTTGCCCCCATCCATTGCCTTTGGCACCACTTAAACTACAGTCTCATTCTCTTTCTCCTCGCCTGAGTTCTCCAGCCAACTCAAGTACTGCCTCCTCCATGAAGCCCCTGTAGGTTTCCTCTACTGGAACAAGGACGCACAGAGATGAAAGGTAGAGAAGTCCAGCCCTGGGACTTCCAGGCAGTCAGTTCAATCCTTTGAGCCTCTGTCTCCTCCTCTGCGCAGTGGGGCAGTTCAGCGCTCCCCCTTAGTGCCTTGGCACAGTGTGCTGATTGGCCCGAGCACTGTTGCAGATGCCCAGTCAGTGCAAGTTCTCTGTCTCCCTCCTGGTTCTTGTCCTACTCCCTGCTCCCTGTTAACAGCCTGGAAGTGGTTGGACGGTTTCCCCTGGGAGTCTTGAGAACCCCCAAAGAGGCCATGCATTCTCTTGTCCTCTTTTTGTGGCATGTTGTGTGTTGTGTGTGTGTATCTGTGCAACGTGCTGTGGCATTATGTGTGTCTGTGTTTGTGGCGTGTTGTGTTGCGTGTGTCTGTGTGTACTGTGTGTGTTGTGTGGGTCTGTGCCCGTGCTGTGTGTGTTGTATCTGTGTGACGTGCTGTGTATGTTGTATGTGTCTCTGGTGGGCTGTGTATGTTGTGTGTGTCTCTGGTGGGCTGTGTATGTTGTGTGTGTCTCTGGTGGGCTATGTATGTTGTGTGTGTGCACATGCTGTGCAGCGTGCTGTGTATGTGTATGTTGTATATGTCTCTGACGGGCTGTGTATGTTGTGTGTGTCTATCTGTGGTGTGCTGTGTATGTTGTGTGTGACTGTGTGTTTTGTGTGTCTGTGTGGCTATATGCGGCGTGCTGTGCATGTCGTGTCTATCTGTGCACCGTGGTTTGTGTGTTGTGTCTGTCTGCGTGGTGCACTGTGTATGCTGTGTCTGTGCAGTGTGTCTGTGTGGTGTGCTGTGTGTGTGTGTCTGTATGTGCAGCGTGCTGTGTGTATGTGTGGTGTGTGCTCTGTGTATGTTGTGTCTATCTGTGCAGTGTGTGTGTGTGATGTACTGTGTGTCTGTCTGTGCAGGGTGCTATGTGTATGTCTGTGTATGTTGTGTCTATCTGTGCAGTGTGTGTGTGTGTGATGTACTGTGTGTCTGTCTGTGCAGGGTGCTATGTGTATGTCTGTGTATGTTGTGTCTATCTGTGCAGTGTGTGTGTGTGATGTACTGTGTGTCTGTTTGTGCAGGGTGCTATGTGTATGTCTGTGTATGTTGTGTCTGTGCAGTGTGCTGTGTGTGGCGTGCCGTGTGTGTTGTGTCTATCTGTAGTGTGCTCTGTGTGTGTGAGGTGTGCTGTATGTGTGTGTCTATCTGTGCTGTGTGTATGTGTGGTGTGCTGTGTGTGGCGTGCTGTGTGTTGTGTCTATCTGCAGTGTGCTCTGTGTGTGCGTGGTGTGCTGTTTGTGTTGTGTCTATCTGTGCAGTATACTGTGTGTGTGTGGTGTGCTGTGTGTGTGGTGTCTGTGCAGTGTGCTGTGTGTGTGTGGTGTGCTGTGTGTGTGCAGTATCTGTACAGTGTGCTGTGTTGTGTCTGTGCAGTGTGCTGTGTGTGTTTGTGGTGTGCTGTGTGTGTGTGCAGTATCTGTACAGTGTGCTGTGTGGTGTCTGTGCAGTGTGCTGTGTGTGTGTGGTGTGCTGTGTGTGTGCAGTATCTGTACAGTGTGCTGTGTTGTGTCTGTGCAGTGTGCTGTGTGTGTTTGTGGTGTGCTGTGTGTGATGTACTGTGTGTGTGTCTATTTGTGTACTGTGCTGTGTGTGTGTTGCATGTCCTGAGCTCGTGCCTTCTGTTTTCCCATTTGACTGTGATTATCCTTTTTGAGGCCTGAGTAACAGGAACAGGGCTGGGCCTGCTGACTCAAGCCTGTAGTCCCAGCACTTGGGGATCATTTGAGCCCAGGAGTTGGAGGCCGCAGTGAGTTGTGATCGAGCCACTGCACTCCAGCCCAGGTGACAGAGTGAGACCCTGTCTCAAGAAACAAGACCAAACAAAACAGGAATGGGTGGCCAGTTCTGCCACTTCCTTTTTATTTGTGAAATCTGAGCACACACATAATCCGGGTAGTTGTCACCAAAAGGGGCCATAACTCAAGAGAAGTGGTGTCCTGGAGCCTAAAGACTTTCCCATTAGGATAAATTAGAACTGGAAATTGTCATAAAGACAATGCAGGGTTTGTGGATTTCAGCTGGATGAGTAAAGACCAGCCTGGGCGTGAAAGATTTTCATAGTCAGCTGCTGAAGGTGGTGCCTCAGGAAGGCTATTTGGCAGGCGTGGGGTGGGATGGGGCTGGAGGTGCTGCTAATCTATCTTATTAAAACCCGGGAAGCTTCACAGGCGCCTTCCAAACCACAGCTCGTTGATTTAAAGATGTGAATTCCACATGTGTAAGCCAACAGCACAATTGCATTTTGTGGTCTCTGGCTGATGAAAAGTGCCTGATGAAGTGCTGTTTGATAAAACGATTCCTCTTCATTTTCCTCCCTTCCAATCTGTGGTTCACATTTATTCAACGTTCTTTTCTTTCAAACAGCAGTTGTGCGTAGTAGCCAACACACATGCATGGAGTGCTGCGAAATCTCTGTGCATTATGTGGAGACCTGCTTTCTCCAGAAAAGCTGGCTATCCACTTCCTGTGCTCTCAAGCCCAAGAGACAGGAATGGGACGTAGGGAGCATAGACCCTCTCTCCTCAACGAACAGGTTGAAAATCCAGTGGATTTCTTTATGATGGAATTTGAATCACTTGGATATTCATTAGGATATTTGGGCAGGATTAAGCCCTTAAAACTAGCTCTAGATTATGTATGGTTGTAAAATGGCCTCAAAGGGCCCTGAAACTAATGAAAGAATTCTTCCATTTCTGACATGGTTCACTCCCTCTGGCTCTTATCCCAAATCAAAGAATGTTGGTCTTTTTAGTGTTTCCTTTATAAACAAGGATGGTTCCAAATTTTTTTTTTTTTTTTTGAGATGGAGTTTCGCTCTGTCACCCAGGCTGGAGTGCAGTGGTGCCATCTCGGCTCACTGTAAGCTCCGCCTCCCGGGTTCACACCATTCTCCTGCCTCAGCCTCCCAAGTAGCTGGGACTACAGGCGCCCGCCACCACACCCGGCTAATTTTTGTAGTTTTAGTAGAGACGGGGTTTCACCGTGTTAGCCAGCATGGTCTTGATCTCCTGACTTCGTGATCTGCCTGCCTTGGCCTCCCAAAGTGCTGGGATTACAGGCGTGAGCCACCGTGCCTGGCCCAAAGTGACTCTTCTACTCCATTATAATTATGAATTTGGAAAACAGTAAGGATATTGTATTAGTCTGCTCAGGCTACTGTAACCAGAGACCACAGGCTGTGTGGCTTAAACAATAGAAATTTCTTTTCTGACAATTTTGGAGGCTGAAAGTCCAAGATCAAGGTGCCGGGAAACTCATTTTCTGGGGAGGCCTCTCTTCCTGACTTGCAGATGGCCGCCTTCTTGCTGTGTCCTTACACGGCCTTTCCTTGGAGCTTGTGTGTATGGGTGGGGTGAGGGGTAAGCGCAGAGAGCTTGCGCACTTTGACAATATGACCATCTATCATAGGCATCAATTTAACTTCATTTCATTTACAGGGTATTCACAAGGAAAATCATCTGCATAATTTGAGCTTTTTCATAGTGAGTAATTCTGACTCTAATTATTTTGAGTTATTACGGAATTCTCCGGATATCCCACCTTGAGATAGCCATATGCACAATTAGTCATTTCTTAAGGGACCCCCCAGTGTGAAAAGAATTTCCCAAGAAAAGACTACCTGAAAGATCTTGGCCTTTACATAAGTCAAGTGTACACAGAATTATTTTTATTGTGGTAAAATATACGTAACGTAAAACTTACCATCTTACACAGTTTAACTGTACAGTTCAGTGGCATTAAGTACACTCACGTTACTGTGCAGCCATCATCACCATCCTTCTCTAGAACTTTCCCAGCTTCCCAAGCTGAAACTCTGTCCTCATTAAACATGAGCCTTCCATTCCTTCTCTCCCCACCAACCACCTGGCACCCACCGTTCTACTTTCTGTCTCTCTGAACTTGATGACTCTGGATACCTCCCGTAAGTGGAATCCTATAGAATTTGTCCCTTTTGTAACTGGCTTATTTCACTTAGTAGAATGTCCTCAAGATTCATCTGTATTGTAGCATGCGACAGAATTTCCTTCCTTTTTAAAGCTGAGTAATATTCCCTTGTGTGTATAGACTACATTTTGTTTATCCATTCATGCCTCAATGGACAGTTGGGTTGTTGACAAGGAATTATTTTAAAGTTGAATCCAGGGTGGCTGGCTTGTGACTACTATTTAGATGCGGACAGTGATGCCAGGTGGTGCGTGGTGAAATCATGTCACACTCCCATGGAAAACTGCAGCTTTCCTCATGTGCCCTTTCGATCACTTCTCTGCTGCTTTAGGAACTACTTTTCTTCTGAGGTGACCTCTTTCTGTTCCCTTCAGTTTTTAAAAGAAAGATAGTAGAAGTATTGAAAGCAGCAGCAGAAGTCCAAATGGTACCCTGTGCCAGCCCACATCCACCTGTGATCTCTGGCAGTGGGGTCTCCTTTGCCAGCTTCTCCCAAGCTTCCTGCCAGAACCCTGTAGCTGGCCTTCACCGTGCCCCTGAATTTGCTTTCCTTTTTCCACCCTCTACAACCTTCCTTTCCTGCAGAAGTATAAACTTTCACTCCGTGTGTATAAACTTTGGGGACACTTCGCAATCAGCATGATGAAGTTTTATTTTTATGTGAAAACTCTTGATGATTCTGAAATTGTGGTGTCTGTAACTTAAACATCATCTACAAAATCACTGCTCTATCTTTGGATGTGAGTTTGTTCTAGCGTGTTATCACAGTACCGAATTCCAAAGAAACTGCTGTTTACTTACCAAGGGTAGCTTTCAACTCAGATGAGTTTATGACTTTATTTACATGGAATAGTCAAAATGGACTTCTGACATTTGCTGCAAAGTAGGACAACATAATTGATATTCATGGAACTACTCATTTATTCAGCAGATAACGAAGGCTTTCCGATGGCAGGTGTTGTGGAGAGAGCAGGATATTCATTTGCTAGGGTTGCCATAACAAAGTTTGATTTGATTTTTGGTTGGGGATGGAAACTGTGTAGGAGGCAAGCATGGAGCTTGATGTGAGCTCCTTGAAATAATGAAAAACCAGTTACAAAATCTGTATTACCTGTAGCAGTACACATTCTCCCAAGGCATTCTGTTGGCATTGTAAAGTCCTTTAAAACACACAGCTGCTTTCTGTTACTTCAAACTAAATAAGGCATTATCTTCACCTTTCCTTTTGTTAACCTAAAGAAAAACCTTCATTTGTAAAGCAAATCACCACCGCGGGAGGATTTTCTGGTTTATGCACTAGGGTGCATTTAATCTTTATTTTACACTGCTAATTAACTTTAAGTATGATTCAAATTTTAACTTATAGTTTCTTTTTAAATTAATTACATTATTGGGTGCTTTCGTGATTTTTGCTAAAAACCTTCCTGTTGGATGCACTACAATTGACAGTGATGGACTGACTTTCAATATTTTTTTGCTATGTGACCACAGTGTTTGGTTTATAAAAATTTTAGGGCCGGGCGCGGTGGCTCAAGCCTGTCATCCCAGCACTTTGGGAGGCCGAGACGGGCGGATCACGAGGTCAGGAGATCGAGACCATCCTGGCTAACACGGTGAAACCCCGTCTCTACTAAAAAATACAAAAAACTAGCCGGGCGAGGTGGCGGGCGCCTGCAGTCCCAGCTGCTCGGGAGGCTGAGGCAGGAGAATGGCGGGAACCCGGGAGGCGGCGCTTGCAGTGAGCTGAGATCCGGCCACTGCACTCCAGCCTGGGCGACAGAGCGAGACTCCGTCTCAAAAAAAAAAAAAAAGAAATTTCTCTAAAACGCCAACTTTTTGCTGCAAATACCACCTTTTCACTTGGGTTCTTTTAAGAGTGTTTATTTACTCTGGGATATTGTCACTTTGCACCATGTAGCTATTTGTCTTTGTCAGCAAATGTAGGTAAAATATTAATCTTGTATGAAATTCAGATAAGCAGGGAACAGATGGATTTATGGTGCTTGAAACCTCTGAACTCTGCAGCTGTGGCGAGTTGTTGAACTGTGAATAAAGAAATTTTGGACGGTGGCTAGCAGGGGCTGGCATGACCTTATTTGCTTCACAGTACCTCACCGTGCCAGGGATGCGTTTCTTGCCCTGTGCCGCCTCTGGTTTGATCCTAGTGCTGTGGGGTCGCAGAGTGGAGCTGGGCTCCCTTTGAGGAAGGCACCAGTGCTGAGAGCCCTCCTCACGGGTGAGAGTCCAGTGGGATGTGTCTGAGCAGCCCATGCTGGGCATGGGCCGGGGCATGTTGTGTCCCGAGCATGCTTTAGGGGTCCCAGTGGCAAAAGCACATTTGTGGTTGCTTAATCTCTGGAGGTGGAAGATAGCCCCAGCTCCTGGGTCAGTCAGCTGGGGGAACAGGGTAGGCCAGGAGAGACAGCACTCCACCCTGCTGGGCATCTTATTAAATGCCGCCCAGTACATTCAATGCCAGCATCACTACTTCATGGGAAAGGATACAGCACTTATAGCAGGTAGTGGGGTAGAGTGGCCGTTTGGGGATTTCAAAATGCAGGCTAAAGCGATGCACTTTGGACTCGCTGGAAAGTGCCTGGACCTCTGGTGAGTTCAGCCTGGGAGGTCAGAGCACCACAGAATTTGCTTGCTGTGGCTGGGTGCAGTGGCTCACGCCTGTAGTCCCAGCAGGAGCTCAGGAGTCCAAACTCAGGAGACCAGCCTGGGCAACATCCTGTCTCCACCAAAACAAAACCAAACTGGCTTGGTGTGGTGGTGCGTGCCTATAGTCCCGGCTACTCAGGAGGCTGAGGGGGGAGGATTGCTTAAGCCTAAGAGGTCGAGGCTACAGTGAGCCATGATCATACTACTGCACCTCAGCCTGGGTGACAAAGTGAGATCCTGTCTCAAATGAAAAAAAAAGTGCTTGTTGCCTGGCCACAGGAAGGTCTGTGTGTTGGTTTGTTTGCCTTCCCAAACCTTTGTTGGAGAGACTTTTTATGCCTCCATAAGCCCCAAATTCACTAACAAGAAGGAAGTATTCTATTCTGTGTAGGATGTGCAGAAAACAGCCTTGAAAATGTTACCAATCACTGACCTTCTGCAACAAGCTTCTGTGGATATTGGGAAAGCACTCAGACACCATTCCCCTCACTTCTGCTTCTGCTCCTCCCCAGGGGGGAACTGGCCTGTGCTTGATGGTGCCAGCTGTCGTAAAGACAAGTCATTGAGCATCCCTGCATTTCCACTGTGTACCCGGCACCATGGAGTGATAGCTGCTTTAGCCAAAGCAGTTTTTCAGCTTTATTGAGATGTAATTTACATACCTTCGGACTCCCCCCGAGAGTGGTTTTTTACTGTGTATTCCCACAGTTGTGCAATCATCACTACTGAGTTTAGAACATGTTCAATACCCCATGCCCACTGTATTAGTCTGTTTTCACGCTCTCATAAGGAACTACCTGAGACTGGATAATTGATAAAGAAAAGAGGTTGAATTGACTCTCAGTTCTGCATGGCCAGGGAGGCCTCAGGAAACTTGCAGTCATGGTAGAAGGCAAAGGGGAAGCAAGACATATCTTAGCACAGCAAGGCAGGAGAGAGAGTAAGGGGGGAAGCACCACACTTCTGAACAATTAGATCTCGTGAGAACGAACTCGCCATCACAAGAACAGCATGGGAGAAACCCGCCCCGTGATCCGATCACCTCCTCCAGGTCTCTCCCCTGACATGTGGGGATTACAGTTTGACATGAGATTTGGGTGGGGATTCAGAGCCAAACCATATCACCCATCAGCAGTCGCTTCCCATTCTTCCCTCCCTGCCCCAACCGGTGCAACCAGCCATTTACTTTCTGCCCCATGCATTTCCCTATTCTGACATTTCAGGTACATAGATCTCACAACATAGGGACTTTTGTGTCCTCATTTCACTGAGCATTGTGTTTTCAGGGTTCACTCGTGTGTCCCCCGTGTGGGTGCTTCATTCCTTTTCATAGCCAGATTATACTATCCGTTCATCAGTTGGCGGGCATTTGGGCAGCCTCCACTGTTTGGCGATTGGGAATAGTGTTGCTGTGAACATTCAGGCACACGTTTTTGTGTGGATGTATGCAAAGTCACTTTTTTTGACAGCCTCTTACTACACGATTGGCTAACTTCCATCAGAGAAATGTTGTTGGTAGAGTTGAAAACAGATTATCTGTGTACTATATTAAGTTGGGTGAGGAATGATGAAGTGTAAATTATACTTACATAAATATTATAATGCTATGCAGAAACTCTCAAGCTATCATTCTTTTAGAAGATGAATTTTATGAGCTTGGGACCTTTTCGTTGACCAATCCGAGAAAAGTCTGTTGTCATTGTGCACGTATTTTACCTTTAAATGGAGGAGGGGAGAGAATCTTTCAAAAACATTAATATCAGTGAGATTAATACTGATCTGTCAAGATGACCCAGTGAACAGTTGGCTCTCAAAGTAAGAAGGTTTTTAAAAGGAAAGTGTCTATTTTTAAAGATCTTGAGTAAATTATGCTTTTAAGTATGTTTTGATATTGCCCCCCTCCTCCCAAAGTGTAGCATGCCCCGGCACCGTCATGTTTAGGAAGTGATGGGTTGGGGTTAGAGGGTGATTGACTGTTAGCGAAGTGGATTGGGATGAACAAGTGCACATGAGTATGCGCTGCACAGTGTAGGCATCAGGCCACGTCGGTGTGTCTCCGCATTTGGGCAGATGCCAGGACTGTTGCAGGCAGCGTAATGTCTAGGAGCAGGTTTATGGATGAACCTGGGCAACTCTCGGAGCACAAACCCAGACCACACACCCATCGGGAGAGAGGGACCTGAGTGATGAGCTAATAGCATATCATTGAGATGGGGCCAGATATCTTGCTTAGATGAATAATTGGAGTTCATGTCAACCATCTGTCCTTTCCCATAATTTAAAGCCAACTTCTATATTTTCCAGGTTCATAGTTTTTTTCATTAATTGCATGTAAAGTTGGGGTGAACACCTTCTTTCTTGACTTCATGTTTAAAAAAATTACAGTTCTTAAAATTATAAGCTTATTCAGGATGGAGTGGTCAGTTGTAGAAAAACTAGTTCTTTAGATCTTTTAAAAGCACTACATTAAAAAACAAAAGAGGTCGGACGTGGTGGGTCACACGTGTAATCCCAGCACTTTGGGAGTCCAAGGTGGGAGGCTCGCTTGAGCCCAGGAGTTCGAGACCAGCCTGGGCAACATGGTGAGGCCCCATTTCTACATAAAATTTTACAAATTAGCTGGGAGTGGTGGAGTGCACCTGTAGTCTTAACTACTTGTGAGGCTGAGGTGGGAGGATCGCTTGAGCCTGGGAGGTCAAGGTTGCAGTAAGCTGTAATTGCACCATTGCACTCCACCTGGGTGACAGAGTGAGACCCTGCCTCAAAAAACAAACAAACAAAAACAAACCAAAGAAACTCAAAAACCAAAAAAGAGGTATCCTTATTTTCCAGGCCTCAATCATGAAATGTGCCCAGTGTTCATTTGAATGTGCCCATCAGTTAGTCTTTTCCTGATAATCTCAGAGAAGCATGCATAATGTACGGAATGTCTTGGGTGACCTAGAGTGGTGCCCCAATAGGACTGCCCTGTGAACATGGCCCCACATTCAGCTCTTGGGCACTTGAAAGGTGTGGCCATTGTGACTGAGAAACCGAATTGTGAATGTTGCTTAATTTCACGTGTTTAAGATGTGGCCAGAGCAGACAGATGAACAGTCTGGCTTGGTGGATGACTGGAGGGAGTTTCACGATGCTGGTAGGAGGCACAGTGAGCTTCTGGAAGAGCTGGCCCCCCCGGGCCTGATTTTGGTGGCTGCTCAAAACTGCTGGTACTGAATTCCTTTAGAATAGTGCTTCTCAAAGCGGGTGACTTGTATCCTCCCCACCCCCCAGGGGCCATCTCACAATGTCTACAGACATTTTTGGTGGTGACAGTGGGTGCTTCTGGCATCTGGTGAGTAGAGGCCAGGGGCACTGCTCAGCATCACGCAGCGCACAGGACGGCCTTATAACAGGAATTGTCTAACCCCATATGCGCCGCAGTGGAGGAGCTCTGCTTTCTGTTCCCAAGACCAGCAATCCTAAGATACAATGTGGACAGCACAGGCCCAGTTTTCTAAGTGAAGAGATAAGGCTTGAGCAGGCAGCAGCCTGGCAGTGCCAAGGCCAGGACAGTTAGCTAGGTGTCTGACTCCATAGAGCTTCTCAGGCAGTGTTCTCTTTTCTCTTCTGCTATTCCAGTTTATATTAAGTGTAAGAATATGAAGTTGATGTTTGTCATGAGTCAAAACGGTGACACAGCTGCAGTCTTTCGTGCTTTGGTCTAATAGCTTTATTGTTAAAGGAGAGAAACAGAAAACTCGTCTTTGCCTCTGCAGTTTTCTCTGAAATTGAATTTAGGGAAAGCAGACCCTAGACCATGCGTGCCCTTTCCACCAGCATCGCTTGTGGTTTCCACTCGTGGGAGATCGATAAGGAAGTGGGGATGGCCACGCCGCACGGAAGTGTTCTCATCACTTTTGCACTTGCTTATTTAACCCATGATTGTTAGAAAGCATTTAGAAAGTTGGTCTTTGCAAACCAACCTTGTTAAGTGCTGAAATGAAATTCTTAACTTTTTTTTTCCTTCTTAGAGATAAGGCATCACTCTGTCTCCCACACAGGAGTGCAGTGGCACAATCAAAGCTGACTGCAGCCTCCACCTCCTGGACTCAAGCAGTCCCCCCACCTCAGCCTCCCAAATTCTTAAACATGCTAACAGTAACCCTCACACACAAAAAGTGCTGCCATTAGAGATGGCACTGGTATTGAGAAGCACGTGCTGTCAGTGTCACAATTGGTAATGCACACCACGCTTGGGCGTGGAAATTGGAAATCCAACTGCGCCAAGCTGGAGCCTGCAGAAAAGAGCACGAGGAGACAGGGAACAGCAATGGAGCTCTGTCGACAGCACTAAGTAGAACCAGACGCTGCAATAAGACAAGTGTCCCCCTGTGCTCAGTACAAATGGGTCGCCTGTGGCAGATGCAGGGGTGGCTTTGGCAGGGAGACGGCTCCTGGCATCATGGAATTGAATTGGCTGTTTCTTTTAAAGATACTGCAAATTGCTGCAGCATTTATCATCCTAAGGAAGCCCGCACAGCTTGCCAAACAGATAATATTGATGGTGATAACAACAATGATAAAAGGAAACCATGATGCCTCTATTCAATGAACATCATTTTTATCCTATTTGCAAAAATCAGAGGTAGGACAGATGTGTCAGCATCTTAATAAGACAGTTATTCAAGGAGTTAAATTGAAATTATTCACATACCCCAAATAAGCTATTTGGCAAACCTGAAGACCCAGGGGCCTTTGGATCTATCTTAGTGTAAAATTTCTTGAAGCAGAGACCTAGTAGGCACTCTCTTGCTTATGGTTCCAGGCAATTTATTGTTTTTTCTTCCCCCTAAATATTTGTGAATGTGTGAAGTACCCTGTGTGCCAAAGATGGAAAGTAAAACCACAGAAGCGGGGTGGGGGGAGATGTCAGCCAAATTCCTTTTCAGCAGAGTTGAAGCATCTTGTTGTAGGAGTCTAGCTCCACAACAATGGGATGCAGGAAACTGTAACAGCTGAAATACCTAACAGATGTTTTCACCATCAGTGCATTGGGAAACCCTCTCAGAAGTGTCATCACAAATGATGATCTTAACTTTTGTATGACAGGATCTTTAGGTCACCCAACAGTAGGTGCACGGTTTCTGTGATTTCAATTTTTCCACTCCTGGGGACTTTTCTTCCCATTTCTTATATCAGTGCCTTACTGATGGAGTTGGAAATTGGAACCAAAATAATTAGATTGGCTCTCCAGATCCCTTACATGAGCCAGGAAAGGATTCAAAAGCATGCCCTGTTTCCTTCTTGACAGGCTGGGAGAGGAAGTGACCGGAAAGTGAATTGCTAAGATGTGGTCGTCATTTTCCTTTACAGTACAGAGCCTCTGCGTTTGGGAACTGCAGGTTCATCCGAGGCAATGTCAGAAGTGCCGTATGTCTACTGTAGTGAAGATCCTCTGTTTCCTTCGGGTCCTGTGGGAAACAGCACTGCTTGTTGGGTGGTTTGAGGGTGAATGCCATTTTACAACTTGTGTCCCCCTTGACACACTACCTTTTAATTTTAGCATGGAGCACAGAGCCGTTTCTCTCCTGTGCTGGATTTTGAATGTTCTTTCAACCACCGTGATAGAAAGTCCAAGAAAGGAACAAAAGAAGAGGCAACTAAGGGAATCTTTCAGTGGGTTCATAAACCATGCTGCTCCTGGCTTTGGCAGGAGTTCAAATCATAGGTATACCTAAACCACTGTCATTATTAGAGTTGCTGTTACTGTCGACAAAAAGAGCCAAACTCTGTAAAATATGTGAAGAGGTTTATTCTGAGCCAACTCTGAGTGGCCACGGCCTGTGACACAGCCCTCAGGAGATCCTGAGAACATGTGCCCAAGGTGGTGGGGGCGCAACTTGGTTTTATACATTTTAGGGAGAACACAGCTTGGTTTTATGTGTGAACCCCCAAAAGCTGAGACAGGTCTCAGTCAATTTAGGAAGCTTATTTTGCCAAAGTTAAGGGTATGCACCCGTGACACAACCTCAGGAGGTCCTGACGATGTGCCCAAGGTGGTCCAAGCACAGCTTGGTTTTATACATTTTAGGGAGACATGAAACATCAATCAATATATGTAAGATGAACATTGGTTTGGTCTGGAAAGGTGGGACAACTCAAAGTGGGGAGGGGGCTTCCAGGTCGTCATAGGTAGACAAGGGACAAATAGTTGTATTCTTATGAGTTTCTGATTAGCCTCTCCAAAGGAGGCCATCAGATATGCGTCTGTATCAGTGAGCAGAGGCTATGTCTTTGAATAGAAGGGGAGGCAGGTTTGCCCTAAGCAGTTCCCAGCTGGATTTTCCCTTTAACTTAGTGATTTGGGAACCCCAAGATTTATTTTCCTTTCACATACACATTTTCGGGAGACATGAGACATGGATCAAATACATTTAAGGTAGACATTGGTTCAGTCCGGAAAGGTGGGACAACTTGAAGCAAGAGTGCAGGGGGAAGGGGAGGTGCTTTCAGGTTATAGGTAGATTAAACATTTTTTTTGATTGGCCATTGGTTGAAAGAGTTATTACCAATAGAAAGGAATGTCTGGGCTACCTTAAGAGGTTGTGGTGACTAATGTTTTATCCTGCAAATGTAGCCTCCACGTAGCAGGCTTCAGAGAGAATAGATTGTAAATGTTTATTGTCAGACTTGAGGTGTGTGATGATGTTCATGCTGGAGGGACATAATGAGGCATGCCTGACCCCCACTTCCCAGCAGTCATGGCCTGGTCCAGTCTTTCAGGATGAATTTAGTTGGCCCTGGCCCAGAGGAGGAAGTCCATTCAGGTGGTTGGGGGCTTTCGAATGTTATTGTTGGTTTACATTATGATTGTCATTGTTATTAAAAAACTAAGGGCTGTAGAGAAATGGTTGCAGCATCCATCACGTGTCCCTAGAAATTGCACATAGCTAAGTGAGAACCTCACAGAACCCTTTTCACATGCAGCCCAATGCTGTCATTATTCATAAACAATTGTATTTTACCTTCCTGAAAGGCCATCTGAGTTCCATTAAACTTGCATGCTTCCGTATCTATACATTCTTTCCTCATGGTCTCTCTGTGGATGCTTTGTTTTACCATTTGTTGTCCATCAGCTTGAATGATAGGGGGAAGAGTTCACACTGTGCCCCCCGTGTAGCAGAAGAGCCCACAGCTCAGGCATGGCTCTCCAGTAAGGAGCTTTCTAGGGCTCTGATGCTCACCAGTGGGGGGATTGGGCACCCCTCCGCAACCGCCAGGGGAAATGGACAATATCTGGAGACATTTTGGGTTGTCTCAGTAGGTGTGTGGGGGATGCTGTTGGCTAGTGGGTGGAGCCCAGGGATGCTGCTAACATCCTCCCATGCATAGTACGGCCCCAACAGCCAAGAGTGATGGCTCACAAATGCCGACATAAGAAACCCATTCTAGGTACCTTTCATTTGCTCAGTGCCGCGGGAAGGTTTATCTGCCAAAAGATCATCTTGGAAAGGGCCAAGATCCTGTACTGGACCGATACGCAGGCATTCAAATTCTGAAACACCCTTGGAAACATGAGGCTTGGATCACAGAAGCCTCCTGTACGTAGAGCAAATGAGAGCTGGAGGCCTGCTGCCCAGCCCAGCTGAGTCCTGTTTCTTATTTCGATTTTCCTTTAGATTCCACGGAGGTTTCTCTGAAGGATGCTGACTCAGGTTGCCCCTCTTATTCCATTTCTTTACAGGGCAGTTTAGGTGAAGCTGGAACACAATGTTCCCTGAGGAAGCATTATGACAATTAAGCCCTGCCTTTGCTAAATGAATGTATCAAGAACCTTCAACCTCTTGACAAGAAGCGGGATAACCATTTTGCAGAGTACTGTGCTTTGTAGTAGTGCGTGGCTTCTGTTACACAGTTTCAGTGTTGCAAAGGTCCCCAGCCAGTACAGTCCCACCCTTAATTACTGCTTCAGAACTGCCAGTTAACGTTTAAAGTGTTTTCACAGTAGCTTGAAGTGTGATCTCCCATATTACGGTCATATCCTTGGACTTGGCCCATGTTACATAAATTAGACCTTTATAAGCAGCACACTTCTTTGCAAGCAATTTGCTTCCCTTTGGGAATCTGATTCCATAGAAAACAGTAGTATTTTAAACATGTTGATTCTAGTACTTACAGTTCTATTCATGTGCTCCTGGTGTAGTACATCTAATAAGAAAGAATCCCTTATTTTTACTTTTATCCAAATGCATGTATGTTCTTTCAGCTTGAGATATAATTTGTCTGACCAAGTATATAGGGAGATGAGATTGACAATTAAGATTTGTTCCAAGAGATGAGATTAAGAATTAAGATGTATTTCAAGAAACTCAATTGCATGGTTGTTCGCATAAGCTGCTATGCAGTGGCAGCTTTAATGAATGGGGTTCCAATGTTTTCCTTACTGTTTTCAAGAAGGTAGTGAATAAAATTAGATGTTAAAGTGAATTGCATTGTGTGAAGATTGGGACAGATGCCACATAAATAGTTCAGATGCTTGTCTGCCAGTCCCTGAGATACACTCTTAGCTTGTTAATATGGAAATTGTCAAACATAGTCAGAGGTATACAAACTATCTTGGTATATTCCTGTGCACTCTTCACTCACCTCCAGCCGCTGTTAGCGTGTCACAAGCTTGTCTCATCATCCCCTCGCTGTTTTTTCTTTAGAGTAATTTAAAGCAGATCTCAGACGTCATGTGATTTTACCTATAAACATTTCAAGTTGTATCCCTAATATAGAAGAATTTTTAAAATGATACTATTATCATTCTGTAATTGTTTCCTGTTTGCCATAACGAATGGCCACAGACTAGGTGGCTTCACATAGCAGAGATGTATTGTGTCATTGTTGAGAAGGTCAGCAGGGTGGTCAGGCGGCAGCAGGGCGGCTTCCTTTTGGCGGCTCCAAGGGAGAGCCCCTTCTGTGTCTGTCCTCCAGGTTCTGGTGCCTGCAGGTGCCCCTTGGCCTGTGGCTGCATAATTCCCATCTCTGTCTGTTAGGAGGACACTGTGTTTAGAGCCCATGCAGTAACCCAGAACGCCTCATCTCAGAATTCTTAATTTAATCACATCTGCAGTGACCCTTTTTTCCAATGAGGTCACATTCAGTCTTTTACTATATAAGGTCATGTTCACAGATTCCAGGGATCAGGTTGTGGACCTAATCCTGTTGCTTTCGTGCTCATGGGAATGTGTGAGTTAGGGGAATACAGATTGTGTTTTGGGGTTTTCTTAAGATTATAATGATGTATTGAAAAAGAAGGTCAATGGCATATAAAGGAAAATGTCATTGATAATATAAAAAGAAATGCAAGTTTTTTAGGCCAAGCAGAATGCTTATAGGAACCAGTGTCTTAGATTAAAAGTATATGTGAACCTCAAGTGTTATCTATAAAGTTAAGGTAGCCATGAATTGTCTCTTAGATTGTTGTGAAGATAAAAATGAAGACAGCATTAACACAGTATATAAATGCTAAGCATTTAGTAATTATAATTTGCCTCTTTTTTTTCTGGAGGCTCAGAGTTGGTTGTAAATGTCAAACCAAGAATAATACTAGATTCTAGCAACATGTAATGCAAAGGAATGATTCCTGTGATACATGAAGAACTCCTCTAAAGCACTAAGGAAGATGACCAGCAGCAGGCCATGAGGAAAATGAAAAAAGACATGAACAGTTTTCTGAAAGGAAGATAATGAATAGCTCTAACATGTATGGAATGAAGCTCAGTCTCCCTCATGACATGAGGAATGCAGATGAAAAGTGTAAGGTACCATTTCAGCTTTCCCATTAGCAGAGGTCAGAGGCGTGACAGTGTTCCGCTGACAGGAGCTCAAAGAAAAGCGGGTGTTGTTGCTGGCAGGCATTGCAAGAGGTCCAGCCTCTTTGGGGAGCAGATTGGCAAAATGTATCAGAGCTAGAATTGTCACTTCTTGGGATTTAGCTCATGGACATAGTGTAAATACATGCAAAGAAGTACTCACATGATATTCACCCAAGGCATTGTTTGTAAAAGCAGAAGGATGAAAGCAACCACCCACAGTGAACTTGTTAGATTATGATAAAGGCATAGAATCTATCAAACAATAGGGAAAAAAAGCATAATTCTCTATATGGAATGAACTCCACATGATGCTCTTGCGCGTAAAAAGCAAGACAGATACCTAATTGTGAGTAGAGTTTAATACTAAAGTTCTATGTCAAAGTGGGAGGAGCTATATGGGCTGGTCTAGGTAGAATATGTCTGGAAGGAAATACCAAAAATCAGACCTCCCTGTTGGGGAGAGGTGGATTTTAGAGATGGGGCAGTAGTGGCTTCTCAAAAACCAAGAGAAAGCTTCGCATTTACAATGGGATTATTGGAAGCAATAGGAGACACCCATTTTTGTAAAATCTGTGAGAATGTGTATACTTGGTAAAAGTATAGATATTCAGCTATTAAAAGGAATGAAGTATTCATATATGCTGCATTGTGAGAATTGAAGACATGCTACATTGAAAGAAACCAGCCACAAAAGACCGTATAAGGTTCCATTTGTCGAAAATACTCAGAAAACCTTGGGGGAAGAGGGGACAGGAAGTGACTGTTTAGTGGGTACTAGATCTCCTTTTGGGGAGAGGAAAATTTTTTGGAATTAGATACAGAGGTTGGCAGCGATTGTATAACATTGTGAATGCCCCCAAATGCCACTAAATTGTACACTTGCAAATGGTTAATTTTATGTCGTGAGCGTCACTTCAATTTTTTAAAAAAATCCAACTGCAATGGAGAGAAGACTCTCTAGGGAATGGCTTGTCAAAGCATCCATGTCAAAGGGACCATTTAAAAATTTCCAGTCTGAGATGGGTGCCTTTGTAAAAAGCAATTAAAATGTATAACTAGAAGAGCAATCATGTCTCAGACACCAACGCAAGCACAACTTGCCCTAAGTTTTCTAAGCACTTCTTACCTCATTCATTCATCACCAGCGACAGACAGTTCCCAAGCCAGAATCCGCACCTGGATGCAGCTTTTAATACATGGATCTAGAGTTGTGTTCTTCCAGCTCTAGAGGAGCTCCATGCCTGCCTCCCCCCTCCACCAAAGCTTGTCAGAAATGCAGATCCCAGGCTGCCTCTAGGTCTGTTGAATGAGAATTTGCATTTTAATAAGCTGCCTAGGCAGCTCAGAAGCACATTAAAGTTTGAGAGGGTAATTTGGGGACAGTAAAGTGCAGTCGGAGGAGGATGGTTTTGTGGCCCTTTGGACTGGCCACTTAATGACGGTGACCTGGGCAAGGGACTGGGTTCGTTCCCCAGGCTCCTGTAACAGAGTGCCACAGACTGGTGGCATACGGGACAGAAACATATGCTCTGCAGCTCCAGGGGCACAGGTCTGAAACCGTGGGGTTGTGGGGTTGGCACCTGTCCCAGGCCTCTCTTCCTGGCTTATAGAAGGCTGTCTTCATGTTCACATGACGGTCTCCCTGTGTGCAGTTCTGTGTCCAATTCCCCATCTTAATGACGTCATCTTCACCAATCACATGTGCAGCGACCTTATTTCCAAGTAAGGTCACATTCTGAGGTACTGGGCGCTAGGACTTTAACATGTGAATTTTAGGGGAACACAGTTGAACCCGTAGCAGTTTCAATCCTTTCTAATCCTCAATTTCATCATCTTAAAAATGAGTAAACTACACATTAAGGTGGGTACCATCAAAAAACCCCAAATCAAAAACCAACCCAAAAAATAGTAAGTGTTGGCAAGGATGTGGGGACATTGGAACTCTTTTTTTTTTTTTTTTTTTTTTGAGGCGGAGTCTCGCTCTGTCGCCCAGACTGGAGTGCAGTGGCCAGATCTCAGCTCACTGCAAGCTCCGCCTCCCGGGTTGACGCCATTCTCCTGCCTCAGCCTCCCGAGGAGCTGGGACTACAGGCGCCCGCCACCTCGCCCGGCTAGTTTTTGTATTTTTAGTAGAGACGGGGTTTCACCGTGTTAGCCAGGATGGTCTCGATCTCCTGACCTCGTGATCCGCCTGTCTCGGCCTCCCAAAGTGCTGGGATTACAGGCTTGAGCCATTGCGCCCGGCCCGGACATTGGAACTGTTATGCACTGTTGGAAGGAGCATAAACAGGTAAACACTATAGAATATAGTTCAGCAGTTTCTTAAAACTAAAATTACCGGATGATCCAGGAAATCCACTTTTGGGTATACATCCAAAAGAATTGAAATCGGAATCTCAAGAGACAC
This sequence comes from Trachypithecus francoisi, assembly GCF_009764315.1. NCBI lineage: Eukaryota > Metazoa > Chordata > Mammalia > Primates > Cercopithecidae > Trachypithecus > Trachypithecus francoisi. The sequence goes on along the minus strand of NW_022681471.1, from coordinate 125,997,793 downwards.
GTGCACACTCAGGTTTAGAGCAGCATTATTTATAATAACCAAGAGGTGGAAACAGCCCACGTGTCCCTCAGCAGATGACTGAATAAACAAAATGTGGCCTGTCCACACAATGGAATAGTATTCCGCCTTGAAAAGGAAGGAAATCCTGTCACATGGCGCAATGTGGATGAAACTTGTGGACATTATGTTAAGTGAAGTAAGCCAGTCACAGAAGAGAAATACTGTAATCCCACTTTCATGAGGTATCTGAAGTACACAAATTCATAGAGACAGAAAGTAGAATGGCAGTTGCCAGGGTCTGGGGGAGGTGAAATGGGGAATTGTTGAATGGGCATAGAGTTTTAGTTTTGCAAGATAAAGAGAATTCTGCAGATTGGTTGCACAGCATTGTGAATTTAACACTGTTGAACTGTGCACTTAAAAATGGTTAAGAGGCTGGATGTTTTGGTTCACACCTGTAGTTCCAGGGCTATGGGAGGCTCAGGTGGGAGGATGACTTGTGGCCAGGAATTCAAGACCAGCCTGGGCAACATAGTGAGACCCCATCTTTGACAAAAAATAAAAATTAGCCGGGCGTGGTTCTGCATGCCTTTAGTGCCCAGCTACTTGAGAGGCTAAGGTGGGAGGATCATTTGAGCCCAGGAGGTCAAGGCTGCAGTGAGCTATGATCACACAGTTGCACTCCAGCCTGGGTGACAGAGCAAGATTCTATCTCAAAAAAAAAGAAAAAAAAAGTGAAGATGGAGAGGAGCGTTATTTTTTGTGTGCAGGAACGATTGCTGACTGCAGAAGCTGGCTGGCTAAAATTAGATTTGCCTTGTCAGTATAATAGTTGTAGGCATTTTTGGAGGGGAGGATGCCTGGAGCCTGGCTGGGTTATTTCCGCCCTTGGAGTGAGCCAGGGCAGCTTAGAGGGCCACCCGCGTGCAGCCCCAGAAGGTACCGAAGGAGCCCTGGAGGCACGGAGCACTGGAGGCCTCATCCCTGAACGGCTTGCCCTCTTTCTGGTCGGATGGCAGGGCAGAACCTGTCTGTGTCGAGAGTGAGAGCTGTTGGCTGTCCACGGCTTGCCCTTGGAACTTTTCCTGCAGTCCAGTGAGAGCAGAAGAGGCCAATGACTTCCATGGAAACACCCCCAGTGGTGGGGAGGGAGGTGGCATCCCTTGGAGGTAGGGATGGGGCCCCTGCTGTGGCCCATTAGAGGCAAGGAAGGGCTTGGAAGTTTCATTTCGCCTTACATGAGTGAGTTCACATTATTTGCTCATTTGTGTTTGTTTTTATGTAATCATAAGGACATCAGTTTCCATTGATAAACAGTAAGGAAGATGTGCCATGTTTACCAGGGCCAGAGTGAAGAGACTGAGGCGTTTGCTTTGGGAGAAAAATTTGAGGGGGTGACAAACACCACAGACACGAAGATAAATTATCTATGTGTATTTTAATAGCTTTATCGAGATACGGTGCACAGCCATACAATTCACGCATTTAAAGTGCGCAATTCAGTGGTTTTTACTATATTCACAGAGGCGTGCAACCGTCACCACAGCCTAGTTGAAAACATTTTCATCACCTGGGGAAGAGACACCCACCCAGTGGCAGTCACTTCCCACCCCACCTCCACCCCTGCCGCCGTGCATTCTGCTGTCTGTAGTTCTAGGAACCTCATACAAGCAGAGTCATACAGTGTCTGTCCTTTTGTGTCTGACTTCTTTTACTCTGCATGTGTTCGTGCTTCATTCATGTGGTAGCACGTGCCAGACATTCCTTTCTGTTGCACAGTACTGTATGTATTGTATATGTACACAGCCGGCTGTTCATATCCACGAATTCTGCTTCTATGGATGCAACCAACCGTGGATTGAAAGTATTTGGGAAAAATAATAATGCAACAATAAAGAAATACAAGTTTAAAAGTGAATAGAGCATAACAAATATTTACATGACATTGACATTGTATTGGGTATGATACATAATCCAGAGGTGATTTAAAGTGTAAGGGAGGATGAGCGGTTATATGCTGATGCTACTCCCTTTTATCTAAGGGACTGGAGGATCCTCAGATTTTGGTATCCTCAGGGGTCCTGGACCCATCCCCTGTGGATGTTGGGGGGGCGGCTGTACCACATTTGATCTATGTGTTCATCTGTCAGTAGGTGTTTGGGTTGTTTCCATTCATTTTTTGGCTAATTGAATAATATTTTAATGCAATATTTTAAAAATTAAAATGAATGCAAAAATTCCATGAGGAACAAAATACTAATTTTAAGTAAAGACCACAGGACCAGTATTTCTGAAGTTTCCTTTTGCCTCAGGATCTGGTATGGCTCCATACATTACTGATCCTGTCTCTCTCTCGAACATGTTGACATTTTGTCATGTACTTTTTGCATTCATTTTGATTTTTTTTTGAGACAGTCTCTCTCTTGCCCAGGCTGGAGTGCAGTGGTGCAATCTTGGCTCACTGCAACTACCGCCTTCCAGGTTCACGGGGTTTCACCATGTTGGCCAGGCTGGTCTCAAACTCCTGACCTCAGGTGATCCACCTGCCTCGACCTCCCAAAGTGCTGGGATTACAGGTGTGAGCCACCGCTCCCGGCCTCATTTTGATTTTTAAAGATATTATATTACAATATTGTTTCTTTTGATGGTTGAATTTTCTGGCATCCCCTTCAATTTTACACCAGAGGTAAATGATCCTAATCCCTGCCCTGACATTTTACACTGTGCTGTGAATACCCCAGGGCATGAGGAATAAAGTTTGAAAGTATATTTCAGTGAGCTAACTTGCCTGGACAGAATACCCATGGGTTATCCTCACCAGTGGTGCCATATTTATGCCTTTCAACGATGCTGTGATGAAACTCGAGTCCAGTAAAATTATCATTATTCTATATTAGTTTTGTAGAACTTCTGTAACAAATTTCCACAAACTGAATGTCTTGGCTTAAACACCAGAAGTATATCCTCACGGTTCTGGAGTCTAGAAGTCCAAAGTCAAGATGAAGGCAGTGTTGTTTGCATCTGGAGCCTCTATGGGAGGATCCTTCCTGCCTCCTCCAGCTCTTGGTGGCTCCAGGCTCCAGTTCCCTTGTAGATGCTACAAGGGAACTTTTGTTTATAGTCGGGATAAAAATTACGCAAAACCCAGTCTTGATTGAGGACACCTTTTGGAGTACTGGCAAGTTGCCATGTGGACTGAGCCTTCCGATCGGAGTTGGCTGTCTTGCCGGTGATCTGCCTGGATGCCGGTGCACACACTAATCCTTGAACACACTCAGCATTGTGCTTGCTGTTGTTTAATTTTTCATCCATGATCGAACTTAGGAATTCTTTTTTTTTTTTTTAATGGCCATTTTTAAAGATTTCGTTTTGGGAGTTTTTTCTTCTGAAAAGAATACCCATAAAGCAAACTATTTAAATTATACACTGAGAGACATATGTTCATTCTTGTATCCATAACATTTAAGACCATTACCTATTACTAGCATAGGCACAAAGTGTCTCCTCTAAGACATTTGTTAATTACAAAAGGGACGAAAGTAGTGACATGTGGGGAAGAAACCCAGCAGATACCACCTAGGTGGTCAAAGTCAACATCATCACTAAGAAGACATATCGACATCTTGTGACAATTTGAGAAGGACTCAGCACCACTCCTGTGGCGTTCCTGCCAAAAATGCATGAGAGTCTAATCACAAGAAAAAGTAGACAAACCCAAATTGAGAGGCATTCTGCAGAACACCTCTCCTGCTCCTCCAAAGCAGTAGGAGCGACAAGGGAAGAGCGGGGAACCGTTACAGGTGGAAGGGGATGTGCTGACTGTAGGAATGTGGGCTCCTGGGAGAGAGAAAGGGCGGAAGGAGAAACTGGTGAAATAGGAATAAGTCTGTAGTTCACTTAGTTGTGCTGTGCCAGGTCTTAACGTTTTTATGTTTTGCTAATTGCTATGTTTGTGTAAGATGTCAACATAAGTGGAAGCTGGGTGGCAGTTATATGCAACTCTGTGCTATTTCTGCAACTTATTGTAAGTCTAAAAATATTTTCAAGATTAAAAGTTTTTTTTTAAAGTCACTCAGATGAAAACACGAATAAGAATAAGTAAAAAAAAAAAACATAGAAAGAGAGAAGAAAGGAGCCATTTATATGATTAACTTTTTGGTTGGCATCGCCATAAGTTTTTTCAGTTCAGATTCTTAGTAAAGGATGTGGATCAAAACAACTCTTCATAGTAAAATATCAGCAGAGACCTTATTTCATTTGAACAAAATATCATGAAGTCAGGATTCATTTTGCATTTGATTCTTGAACATTTAAGTTTTTTAGGAAATTTGTGGTGTTCTCCTTGAAAGGAAGCCCACATATGTTCAAAATACAGTATCTTTTAAATGCATTTGAAGTTTTCAGAGTTTTGGTGTTTTTCGTTTTTGTTTGTTTATTGCTTTGATTTTTCATGAGCAGTGCTGTTCAGGGGTACTGTGATTGGCAGTTTTAAATCACTGCTGCAACACACTCCATTTGATCTTGAGACTTGCCATCAGTCTTATTGTGGGGGTGGGGAGGAAGGGGACAGAAACCAGTGAGTATGAGTTGACATGTCCCACAGAACAGTGGGTGGACACTTCAGGGGGCTGTGCCTTTCTCAGAGACTCAAGGGCTATGCCCAAATCGTTATGCAGTGTGTATGTGTGGGGGTGATAGTGGGGGCGGGGGGACAGGTATGGGGAGAGAAATAATCTACCAGGGACGACCCAGGACAGATCCCAGAGCCAGGAGTGACGGTTGGATCTTGGGCAAGGCCATCTCTGCCATGACTGCTTGTGGGAATTCCTGCTTACTCCCTGTGACCTTGAGTAAAACCTCCAAGTTTGAAGCCTCAACTTTATGCTCTGTCAAAGAAACTAGTGTTTCACCCTCCACCGGAGGATGGAGCATCATTCTACACGTGAAGCACTCAGCACAGTGCCTGTCCCCTCTGCAGACATGATGCCAGTCTGTGATGATGTTCTCTTCTGTCACCAAGCATTTGACAAAGCAGATGAGATCGTTCACTTGCACAGCCTGCTGTCGACCTTTCTTTTCTCAGATGCCTTGCTGTAGATCCCAGTCGACTGCTTTTCCTTGACCAGCCGATTCATGCAGTCTCTTTTGCTTACTTAATACTGTTCATATATTTAAATTATTGTTTAATAAATACTTATTATTCTGGAGTGTATTTGTTCATGCAAGGATGGTTTACTACTGCTTGCTTTGTGCTGGTTATAGCAGGTAAAGGGGTGGGGGTGTGTGCAGAGAATCAGCTGGTCATCAGCCATCTTGTGGGAGTGTCCAGTGGGAGGAACAGCAAAGCCTACCCTTTCTATGGAGTGTGAGGGAGGTGGGGTTGGGCAGAGGCAGGACTGCACCAGCCTTCCAGAGCTCAGAGAGGTGATGCCTGAGCCAAGTGACACACACATGATAAAGAGGAGGTTCTGGAGTCCAGAGGAGGAAGGCATCCTTGGCTAAGAGGGCAGCATGAACTCATAGGGTACCTCCAGGAATTATTCCCCTGGGCAGTACGGGCAGAGAAAGGTACCCCAGGGCAGGGGACAAGGACTGGCATGGAGCATGGGCTCAGTATCAGCCTGCTGATTTTAATGAAAGCCGTTTGGTCACCTGAAGAACAGCTTTGGTTTTACTTCTGTGATCTAAACTCTTTTGAATTGGAAATGAAATTCAATGTTCCGTGTGACATAAGGGTTTTTTAATTGGTCATTCCCTTAAACATCTTTACATTTTCGTATCTGTTGATGTCATTTTTTCCCCCATTGCTGACTCCTGTTCCTGTCTTCTATTTCTGCTCTTGACTTAATAATTCTTGGCTTCTTGACGTTTATCATTGCCGACTGCTCTGTATCCTCATCTTCCCTTCATTTATTTCCATTTGTCCGCTCTGTTTACTGCCTGAGATGTTGACCTTTTTTCCAAGCATGCACTAAACTGCATTTTAAAGAAGCAGTGTCGTGTCATAGCTCCTGGTAGTGTGGCTGGGGCTTTTCATCTTGGGGCTTCCTTATCTACCTTGGTTGTAGGTAGTTAAGAAAATGTGAACCCTTGGGTCATTATTTCTATAGTGGGTCAAAGAGATGACCACGTTACTAAAACTTTCATATCTAGTTGCATATTCTATTTTTTTATTGTGGTAAGATATACATTACATAATACATTTGTAAGTGGACGATTCAGTAGCATTAAAAACATTCACAATGTTGTGTAACCATCACCCTCTTACACCTAAACATTTTTACGTTATCTTTCTCCAAAACTCTGTGCTCATTATACAATAACTGGCCCTTCCACACTCCCCTCCCCATACTCAGTCCCCGGTGACTTCTCTTTTTTCTCTTTATTTGCCTATTCAAGGTACCTCATAGAAGAGGAATCATGTAACATTTATCCTTCTGCATCTGGCATATTTCCCTAAGCATAATGTTTGCAAAGTCCATCCATGTTGTAGCATATATCGAAATGTCATTGTTTTTTTGTGGCCGAATCCTAATCCATTGTAGGGTCACTCACACGCACACACGTAGAACAGTGGTGAGTGCAGTGCTCAGATTGGTAGAGAGAGGCCACAGTGCTCACGAGCCTGTCCATTTTACATGCTGTACCATGTGCTGCATGGGAAAGATACGGCTTCTGTGAGTTTTCATGTACATTGCTTGTTTTGTTTTCAGACTTCTAAAGGGATGGTTGTGGGGATGTGGTGCTGTGTCTCAGGTATACTCTGCTTATAAAATAGCGGGTGTGATGGAAGGATGGAGAAAGGGAGTTGGATAATAATGTCCACCTGGGGTCGGGTGCGGTGGCTCAGGCCTGTAATCCCAGCACTTTGGGAGGCCGAGGCAGGCAGATCACCTGAGGTCAGGGGTTCAAGACCAGCCTGGCCAGTGTATTGAAACTCCGTCTCTACTAAAAATACAAAAATTAGCCAGGTGTGATGGCGGGCGCCTGTAATTCCAGCTACTCAGGAGGCTGAGGCTGAGGCAGGAGAATCGCTTGAACCCGGGAGGCGGAGGTTGCAGTGAGCTGATATCACACCACTGCACTCCAGCCTGTGCAACAGGAGCGAGACTCCATCTTAAATAATAATAATGTTCGCCTGGTTGAAATGGCCTCTGTATTGAAGAACACCACCAGGTGAAGTTTGCTTAGCAGATCTGAGCTTCCTGTTACCCAACACCGCCAGCCTTGACCTACCTCTGAAAGCCAGTGGGGTGAGGTCTAGGGCCAGGTGGGAGCCTTGGGAAAGGCATGTCCTACTGTTTGAACAGGGGGATGAGGAGGCTGAGTACTCCAGTGATGGAGACCCTTTCCCCACCTTTTCTCTCACCTCTTCTCCACCCAGTGCCCTTTCACCTTTCCTTTCCAACCGCACACCCATCCTTCCATCCCACTTTCCTCTGCTCTTTCATTTCCATGCCCCGCTGCCTCCCAAGCCCTGCCCTCCAGCTTCCCCTCCCTTTTCTCCCATGCCCATTGCCTACCTGGATCTCCTCTCCCTCGTCAGGCCCACTTCCCTCCACCCTTGGGATCCTGGTCACCCCCTCCACTGCAAGGGGGAGAAGGGCTGCACTGTGTGGTGGGTTCTCCCTACCTTGGCTGTGTTCTGGGGATTTCCCACCAGCCCTTGCGCTGCACTGGTGTTGCCCGATGTAGCTGAAACTCTGCCCCACTCGGGGTTACTGGCCTGGGATCAGCATAGGAGATGGGTTTAAAACAGGATGCAGGGAGGCTGCTGGCAGGCAGTTATTTGAGGAAATGCATTTCTTAGGATATAGCTTTCAAAAAGGTGCTGTTATTGTGCCTCACATATAGAGTGGCCTTAATGCGCCAGGGCAAATGAAAATTGTGTTTATAAAATATAGGGTACCTTGTCAAGATTAACTTGTGTGAAATTCCCAAGAATATACCTCAGACAGTTTTTTTGTCAGTGCATCATGGTGTAGTAACTCTCCTAGTTCTAGATATCTTTATTTTAAAAGGGATACTTGTGTGCAGACACATTTTTAGGTGGAGGCTAGTATGTTTTAGTTCTCAGGAATTTCTAGGAGAATAAATAGCCGGAACTTGATAGGATTGGTATGAATAGTACTTGGTCTTGGGAAGTTTTCTTTATGAAAATGTTTCATGTTGACGTTTTGCTCCCTCCCATCTTGGTTTTACACTCATTCTTCACAGAACTGTCATTTATAGGAACTTTATCCCCGGCCATCTCTATCGGTGTCTTTCTTGCCCAGATAAGGTGAGAATCATTTTGGAAACCAACTTCTTGAGAATCCACAAGAAATGGGTTTTAGCCACAAGGGATCATTGCGTTACATTCTGTAAGATGAGAGCTTCTAGAAGAAAAAATTCTGGAGTCAGATATTTTAGGGAAGACGGGGCTGACAAGTGAATTGTTGTTTTAAATGGTTTTCATTTCCCCTCATCCTGATTTAGAAGAGGAGAAAAAACTCTCCTTAGAATCAGTGGGTAGTCCTGACTTGAATGGGTTTATTTTCTTTTTCTCTCCTGAATTATCGGTGTATACCTGTGTCTTTCTTGGTTTATCCTTCATCCCCATCCCTCCGGATACCCCTATTTGCATTTAATCTGTTTGGTCGCATAACCTCTCAAGTAGCGATCTTGGAGGTTTCAAAAGTTCACATTTCATTTTCCCCGCCGGGCCAGCTACCAGTCTGGAAGCACCACGGTTTCCAAGGTTAGGTGACAGTGAAGGCACTGGCTGTTCCTGTCTCCTGCAGAGCCAGCGTCACTGTGCAGTGGGGTGTGGACCCCGGCGCCTCCCCAGGCTCCCAGGCCTGCAGCTGGCACAGGGTCCCCAGAACCTGTGAGGGGGACCTTCCCTCCGCCCCCCGAGGGACTGGTGATTCTTAGTCCTCTCTAACAGAGGGAGAAGACGCTGTCAAAAATGTGGTGTACCCAAGCCCACATAGAACTGGGAAAGGGGCCAGTGACTCAAAAAGCGGAGATTTCCTGGCCAACAATCAGGTTGCATCAGTGCACTCCATGTGGATTCCACTGGGTGCCGGCCTGGTGACTGACCCTGCCTTTAGAGGGAACTCATTATTGTGTATTTGAAGTGTAAATACCTCTTTGCCCAGATGTTAATCTTGTTTCAGATTTTCGATGGAGAGGGTTCACATAATAAATAATTCCCTCCGTTCCGAACCTGCTTGCGTGGCTCCTGAGAGCCGCTGGTCAGGGCCCCTTCTGGTCGGTGTCTCACTGGCTTTTAGCAAAATGGAGACAAAGATGAAAGGGAAACTTTAATTATAGCTTGAATCCTTAGGGTGGACTAAGCACTCAAAGTCTTCCGTGCAAAGCAGTGTGTCTTATAAATTGGAGGTATTTTTCTTTTTAAGTGGACCAGCACCCGAATTGGTTTGTCACCAGCAAAAGAATTAACACAGTGCCCGATTTGCACAGCTGAGATTTTGGCAACAGTATCTTACACATCTGAATGGGTGGAGTAAGATGGAGCATCATTCTATGTTCAAAATAATGTACCCTGAAATGATGCAGTAAGTGTTGGAGATATTTTCCAGAAGTCTTAGGTAATTTGTTTTCATGTTTAAATTGTTTCCACAAAGGCATTCTCTTCAACATAAGGAGAGCTAAAAATCAAATACACAGAAATTTTGTAAGTGTGTTGTCTTTTTCTTTTCCTGTTTAGACTTTATAACATTACACCATTTACCTGGGCTAAACAAAATAAATTATTTTGTACATAAAACCACAAGGAGATTGTTTAGCCTGCTATGGGACCAAACTGTTGTATTAGCCAGTGTGGGAGAATATTGCAGAGACGTGTGGCTTCATCAATGAAGATTAGATGTAAAGTCTTTTCAAAATGTATGAAAATGTTGAACTAAAGATGATTCAGATGGGACTCTTCGCGAGTCGCTTGAGTGTAGAAGGCAAAATAAGAAATGTTTGTAATTGTTACATAGGCCAGCCTTCCAAAATCCCAGCTATCCATAGAAAACAAGGGGTCAGCAAAATTGGCCTTCTGCCTAGACTGGTAGGTTGTATGGCTCTGAACTAGAGGCAGTTTTTCCCCAGGGGACATTTGGCAATATCTAGAGACATTTTTGGTGTCACCTTGGAGGAGGGGTCGTGGCATCTGGTGGGTGGAGACCAGGGATGCTGCTCAATAGCCTACAATGCAGCAGTCACTGACAGCCCGCCCTTCCCCGCCACAGCCAAGAATGATCCACCCAGTAGAAGCACCGCCCCTCTTCCACTGGTGACATCCAAACGTGTCTACAGACACTGTCTAATGCCTCTTGGGGGCATAATCACCCCCAGTTGAAAACCACTGCCCTAAACTGAGACTCTGAAATCAACCGTTTAATCTCCTTCCCTCTGAGCTCAGGAAAGAGATGTGACTCCTGCGAATTGCCTTGGCTTTTTGTAGGGGCACAGGTAGAAGCCATCCCCTGACACGGTGCCCTGGGTTCTGTGGTGGTCTCTGAGAACCCACGAGTAAGGATCCCAGGGAAACCTTTCTAGGTCATGCTACTTTAATATTATTTTAGATGCCGATTTAAAGTCATAAAGGAAGAAGGGCTAGAACTATGCTGGAGGACCCTAAAGCCCATGGCCCGTTGTTTCCTATAATGCTAACCATGCCTGGAGTATCCAGTTATAAATAATTGTGCTGAGGCCATAAATGTTTGACATTGGTTCTCAAATATTCCTAAGAAAAAAGTCATGAAAGCCCCTGATGGTAAAAGGAAGAGAGCTGAGACTAAGTGGATAGAAGACGCAGGAAAAAGCAAGTTAGAAATACAGTTCAACCCCCACAGAAGAGGATAAAATGGGTCCAAAAGACTTGGGCTTTAGGCACAGCTACCTAAGGACAAAAAAGTAGAGAAAAGATCAAATGTTGAGAAAAGATTGAGCCATGCGGAGAACGGGCAGGGCGTTCAAGTACCTGCTGCTCTCCTTAAACCCAGCATGCTGTTCACTGCTTTATTTTAGAGAGTGGGTGTAGTGGTCTGTTTCAGAAGACTCAAGTCTACACCGCCTCTGCCACTGAAGTTCCTTTTGACTCTGCAGAAGTCTTTGCCTTTCATCTCCTTTCTGAAATGCTGTGAGCATTTTTCCTCCCAGAGGCATTAATTGGGAACAGCAGTAAATGCCCAGTTCCTTGCAGTCCTTTGGCCCACACGCATTTCCAGCTGCCCACTGGCCAGACTGGATTCTAAATGCCAAAAGCTACAGGCACTGACAGAGTGCTTTTGAAAAGAAAGAAATGCATGAAATGCCCCACATTTATGGGAAATATTTATACCCAGCAGTCCTTGAGCCATGCGTGTCCTTTAGGAATGGTGCTGCCAGACAGCCGTTGGCATGGCCCTGCTCCTGGTAGTGCAGGCTCTGATGTTCTACTGATGTGAGCCCAAGAGAGGAATGACCAGGCAGCCTGTAACCCCAGCTCCAGTGTTGTTAATGAGTGGCACTGATCAGGTTTCAGACATTAGTCAGTGTCCCGGCTCCAGTGTTATTAATGATGGCCACTGATGCGGCTTCATACGTTCGTCAGTGTCCCGGCTCCAGTGTTAATGATGGCCGTGGATTGGGCTTCATGCATTAGTCAGTGTCTCTGTTATGAGCTGAATTGTCTCCCTGCGAAAGAGATGTATTTAAGTCCCAACCCCTTGCATCTCAGAATGTGAGCTTATTTGGAGGTAGGATCTTAACTGAGTATGACTGGCATCCTTAGAAAAAGAGGAAATTTGGACACACTCATACAGGGAAAAGGCTGTGTGAACAGCCACCTCCAAGCCAAAGAGACAGGCTCAGAACAGATTCTCCCTCACAGCCCTCAGAAGCAACCAACCCTACTGACGCCTTGATGTCTCTGAATTCTGCACTCTAGAACCGTGAGAGAGTCCGTTTCTGTGAAGCCACTCGGCTTGTGGTACTTTGTTATGGTGGGCCTATGAAATTCATCTACTGTTACTAGCCTTTCCCAAATATTTCAGTCCATGAAATGCACCCAGCATGGCAACTCCTCAACTTACAGAAATGGAAAAGAGAAAGAATATTGTGCTTCAGCTAGTTTTCTCAATACCCAGAAAAGAAAAGGCCTGACATCTGAAACCTTGAGGAGTCTCTTTTAAGATGCCAGAGCCTGTACTTCTGCCTGATCCAGGCAGGGTTTGCTCGCTACCCTGAGCATCACTTCTCACTGCCCAGGTAGCACTGGATGATGTCCAAGACTGGCCAGATCTGGATGGATTCCATAAGTAGCTCGTGCTGTTTCTGGTCAGTGAAGAAAGAGGAAGGCAAAGCCGTGTGCATAAGTTTGTTGTGGCTGCCATAACAAAGTGCTGCTGGAGTGGCTAAAACAATAGACATTTTTTGTATCCCAGTTCTGGAGGCAAGAAGTCCAAAATCAAGACGTCAGCAGGGTTCTTCCTCCTGAGGGCTTGAGGCAGGATCTGTCCCGTGCCCGTCTTCCAGCTTCTGGTGGCTGCTGGCAGTCTTTGGCGTCCCTTGGCTTGTAGCTGCATCACCCAGATACGTGCCTTCATTTGCACATGGCCTTCTCCCTGTGTCCAAATTTCCACCCCCTACTTTTTTTTTGTTGAGACGGAGTCTCCCTGTGTCACCCAGGCTGGAGTGCAGTGGCACGATCTTGGCTCACTGCAACCTCCGCCCCCTGGATTCAAGCAATTCTTCTGCCTCAGCCTCCCGAGTAGCTGGGACTACAAGCATGTGCCACCATACCCGGCTAATTTTTGTATTTTTAGTGGAGACGGGGTTTCACCATGTTGGCCAGGCTGGTCTCGAACTCCTGACCTCAGGTGACCCGCCCACCTCAGCCTCCCAAAGTGCTAAGATTATAGGTGTGAGCCACTGCGACTGGCCAAATTTCCACTTTTTATAAGGACGCCAGTCACATTGGCTTACAGCTCTATCCTGATGAGTTCACATCTGCAAAGACCCTGTTTCCAATAAGGAGTCACTCCCCAGTACCAGGTGTTAGGGCTTCAACATACGCCTTGGGAGGGGCAGTCTTGAACCCATAACATCGTCAATTAAAAGGTTCTGCTTTCATTGCCACCAGCTTGGGAAAAATTTACCAGGGTGGGCTTGCTGGAGGAGGGTCTCTCAGCAGGGCAGGGTCATTACAGTGAAAAGGAGAGAGAAACAGACACACAAAAGCAGATAGATTCCCTTGGCAGAAGTGGCCAGCCTAGAGTCTCTCTTGAGTTTTGTAGAGAGATCAGTTGATTACTTCTAGAAATGTCCTCTTCAAAGTCTCTAATTTTCTCTTCCATTTGCTCATACAAAGCTTCAGCCATATTACTACTTCTAGCACAATTGATTCAATGACTTTGGCATGTAGGTTTCCCCAAAGCTAAAGCTTTAAAAAAAAAAAAAAAAAATTCATGAATATGCCACAAACTTTGCCCATAGATAAGACTTTGTGATTTACAAGCAAAATCTGATTGGAAAATAAAATACATTGTATGTTAGAATACCAGGAAACTTCTTTTTGGGGAGCGTCTTTATGAAATGAAGTGATGCTAATCTCGCTGCGACTATTCATCAGAATGTGCTCCACCCCAAAGCCTAGGAGAGGGTAGGAGAGCCAGTGACTCTCTTCTGTCAGTAGACACACTAAACCTGAATCCAGGATGGGAAATCAGTGTTTGACACAGCTGTATCTCTTTCCATTGGATCAATAACACTCACTAGGACTTCGTTTGCTTTTAACTGCCTACGATGAAAACCTGGCAAGACGTCTTGGTCTGATCGGGCTGCTGTAACAAAATACCGTAGACTGAGTGGCTTATAAAAGATGAAATGTATTGCTCATAGCTCTGGAGACTGGGAAGTCCAGGATCAAGGCACTGGCAGTTTTGGTGTCTGGTGAGGTCTACTTTCTCACAGACAGCATCTTTTTGCTGTGTTCTTACATGGTGGAAGGGGTGAGAGAGCTCTCTCGGGTCCCTTTGATAAGGCACTAATCCCATTCTTGAGGTCCCACCCTCATGACCGCATCACCTCCCAGAGGCTTTACCTCCCAACACCATCACATTGGAGGTTAGGTTTCAACATGGGAATTGGGGGTGGGGGTGGTCCACAAATGTCCGGACCATAGAATAGGACATTACAGCTTGGAAAAGCACCAGAGAGAATGACGTTCCTTTGTAACACAGAAAAGCACTCACCTCTCAATGTAGCTCAGCCATTTTGACCCCAGTTGGTTCTGGAAATCCTTGTTGACAAACAAAATTGGAGAGGACCATAGCCTGCCTGCTTTTCCCTAGGCCCGGGGAAAGCTTTTTCACATGGTGTTATTATAATGTTAGGTGTAACAATAAATGAAAGTTTTTTTACGGTCTGATTGGGTAGGACAGGCCTGAACACAGCGAAACCCGTCTGCACAGCATGCTCAATTTAGTCAGTGTACAAACCCTGTGTCATGGGAGCAGAGAGAAGGGTCTGCTTCCATTCCAGAGGATGACAGAGGCTTAAGGACGGTGCTGGCATTTCAGCTGAGCCTTTAAGAAGTGGAATTTTATCCAGAGGTGATCTTCTTGGAATAGAGAGAACAAACAGGTCGGGGCATGCAGACTTGATTACAGGTGCTCTGGGGACCACTGGAATTTTTGTTGAACGGAAGATGATGAAATAAATCAGTGTTTTAGTGTGTTACCTTTGGGCAGTGGCGAGGTCAGAGTCTCCATAGTGAGCAAATCAGTGCACAGACCAGGGGAGCATTTGGGGCCTGGAGGGTGGTACCCAGGCCAACACTGTCCCCTTTTTCCAACTCATGTCTGTCCATACAATTGGGCCACTGTAGACATCTGGGTCATATAGAGAGGGATTCCGGTGACCCCGTGTGGTTTCTGTGGAGATCTTCAGGAAGGGGTTTTGGGGTGAGAGTTTGTATCTTGTGACAAGGACACACTCCCTGGGCTAGGTACATATGGGTGGTTTCCTTGTCCTACGAGTTACAAAGATACAGGGGTAGCTGTTCAGCCCTGGGCAGCCTCTGTGGAGACAGAATGTGTATTTGCTTGCCTGCCCCTGGAAGCCAGTCACTGAGGCAGACCCCTTTACTCATCCAGAAGCATGACTTGGGGATGATTATAGTTCAAGGACATGAGGCCTAGTGGTATCTTCCATCAGCGCCCCCCATTTTACATTTCTGGGATCCCGCTTTCTCTTTTACTCTGATCTGGGCTCCCTTCCACCCCTCTGGCCACTCAGGTGAGGAGGTGCCAGATCCCAGGTGGGCAGGAAGGAATCCCATTGAATGAGATCTTTGGAATTGCAGCGTAGCCTGGAGCTGTGTGTTCATTTTAGATAGAATATTGACACTGTCAACACTGTTTGGCTGGGCACAGTGGCTCACACCTGTAATCCCGGCACTTTGGGAGGCTAATCACTTTGAGGCCAGGAGTTCGAGACCAGCCTGGCCAACATGGCAAAACCCTGTCTCTACTAAAAATACAAAAAAATTAGCTGGGCGTGGTGGCACACATCTGTAATCCCAGCTACTCAGGAGGCTGAGGCACAAGAATCCTTTGAACCCGGGAGGCGGAGGTTGCAGTGAGCCAAGACTGCGCCACTGCACTCCAGCCTGGGCGACAGGTCAAGACTGTGTTTCGAAAAACCAAAAAGAAAGAAATATTGACACTCTCTGTCCGCAAAAGGTCAAAGGCGTAATTACAGTATGATTTTGTTTCCATCTTTTTCTATTATTTCATGCAAATGCTGTCTTTTTGAAAGAAGTGGTTATAAGCACAGCGATATTCTATGCTGTGTACAGTTCTCATATATAGAACTGTCTAGAATGGCTCATGTTACCATTAAGTCTCAGTTAGGTGACATCAAGGTTATAATATGTAAAATGAATGATCATTAAGTAGAAATCCTGGCATTTCAGCTTAGCTTGCCACCAGTGTTCTGGTTCTTGACCACGCTGAGTAGTTTTCAGCCACACTTTGTATCCCTTAGAAGCCCTTCTTCATTCTGAGATATGGGGCTCAGAAAACTTTGTCGTGGGAGGTTATGAATTGGGAAATACGAAAATCAGAACAACAGTGGCTGGTCCTGACTGCAGGGCTCATCTGCCTGGAGTAGCTTGAAGTTGAATGTTAATATATACTTTATGTATATATAAATTGCAGTTGCTTAATTAGGTAAAGTGCACAGGTGACTTTCTCACACTAAATGGATGATGAGTATTGGGAAGAGTTGACTAAAATTTCTCTATCTTTTGCCCGTATACAAACTCAGTGAATTTTAACTCTTATGAGATATGCGCTATTTATTAAATGATGTGTCTGAGTTTTCTCCCTTTTGGAAATGTCAGGAAAGTCTCAATGATTTTAAGTATCTTTTATTTTATAATAGCAATAGAATCTAGAATTTCTAAAATCAAACTGAGTTCTTGATTAAATATTGAAACGATTGTCTCCATCCACCTGGGAGCAGTCGTTGTGAATGAGAAGCCCCAGTGCACGAATCATTGAATGATACATTGGAGAAGTCTTAGAGTAAAGGAAGATTTGTTTACTTTTCAGACATCCTGGAAGGTGAACATCAAAGCAGGTGAATGGCTGGCTCTTGGATTCAAGCTTCCCTGATCCTCTCCAGAAATGTATCCTTCTCCTTTAAGAGAAGTCATGGCAGAATTTTTAATTAATTCTTCAGGAGGACTCATTACTGGGAAGGAAGAAAGAACTCATTATAGTAATGGTTTCACATCCATTCTGTGGTTTGGTGACACAGGTCCCTCGGGTCCAGGCTAAGCCGTTGTTCCGGGATCTCTTTTATTGATCTGAAACCCACCCACCACCTTTGTTTTTAGAATAATTAGCTAGTGATGTCACACACAACAACAATTGTACTGTTTTAAAAGATCTGTAAATGCATGTATGGCCGCGTGTATATTTAACAGTTGCATACACAGATGTACTTATTTATAGGTATACATTTGTGGACAAGAGTTGGTTATCACTAAAATATCAAGTCTATGATTTTGGATCTTGTACACTCTCACAGAACACGGAGGGACACGGTAGATGCACGCTGGACCCAGGCTGAGCTTGGTAACCATCTGGAAGGGACTGCAGAGGTTGACACCCAGGCTCAGAGCTCAGCAGAGGGGCCGTTTCCTACCTGCAGTTTCCTTGGAAGAGGAGGGTTGAAGCTTACCATGTTGGTGGTGGTTTGTTTCCTGGGGCTGCTGTAGCAGCCTGCCACCAACTGACTGGCTTAAAACCTGTATGGTCTCCCAGTTCTGGAGGCCAGAAATGCAGAATCAAGGCGTCCGCAGGGCCCAGCTACCTCTGAGGCCTCCAGGGGAGGATGCTTCCTGCATCCCCTTGCTACTTCTGGTGTTGCTGGCAGTCCTTGGCTTGTGGGCACATCGCTTCCCTCTCTGCCTCGGTGACTACATGGCCTCCCTGGGTGTCTCTGTCTTCTTGCAAGGACACCAGTCATGGTAGACTATGGCTCCACCCTGCTGCGATTTGACCTCATTTTACTTTTAACTAACTATCTGCAATGACCCTTTTTCCAAGTGAGGTTCTGAGGTGCTGCACATTAGGACTTTAGCATGTTATTTTTGTGGACTCAGGTCACTCCGTAACAGTGGTTATGCCCCACCCCATCCCACTCCACCCTTCTCCTGATTCCCCTGGTGTACTCCAGGGTGGCTCTGTGGCCACACGTGACCCAGGCCCACTGGCCATTAGACACTTTGGCAGGGTGGCCAAAGAAGTTCTTTGTGCTGAATAAAATTAATGTGTAAATGCGGCAGTGCTCCAAGGGCAGTGTTGCGTGAAAGGGCAGTAGAACCATGGCTGCTGATAAACAGAAGCCTGTTAAGCAGCAAGGTCAAAAGCCAGACGCCGAAGTCAGAATTAGCCGGGTAGACTTTTTATTTCACTTCCCCCCTCCCGCCTTTTTTTTTTTTTTGCCAGTGGACTGCCAACTATCCTCTTAGCAGAAGGGCAGTTTTTGAGTAAATGAAGCAGGACTTGATCTGGGTTATCATAAATTGTCTCTCCCTCAAGAGGTAACTTCTTGTGTTTGCCGGTTCAGAGGTGTAGGGAGATGTCTCTGATGTGTAGAGGTCCTAGTTTGGGGTGCAGGATGGCTTTGGGTCTGAGAGCCTGCTCTTGGCCACTTGCTGCGCGTGGGCTTTTCCACGTGACAAGACGGGAATGCTGTGAAGGAGGCCGCTGTTCCGCTTGGGATGTTGGCCGAGCGCTGCTGGCCTGTGTCCCTGGAATCCTCTCTGATTCAACCATTGAACATGAACTCTGCGAGGTCATGGCCACCAGCGGGGCTTCTGAGTCCGGCCCTGTTCTGGCTGTAGAGGGTCAGGAAGAGAAGACATTTCACCCTTGGATTTTCTGTGTTTGGAATCCAAGGCCTTTCCCGTGGAGTCTTGTGAGGTTTTCTCGGGAAGAAATGATCCTGTGGGAGAGGCTCGGGTGCAAAGTGAGACATCTTTCAAGACTCTGTGGCTCTTTTCAGGGAAATGCTAAGCCAAGCAAATGTCTGCTCAGAAATGTTCTGTATTTGGAAGTCTCAGAGTGTTAAGGGAAGCCTTGACCCTGGAATGTCCTCTCCTGGTGGTGGCAGCGTCATGTGGTAAGCAGGAGGTAACTTGGGTGCCATGTCACCCAGGTGACATGACTCAGGGCCACGAGGATCAGCTTCCAGTGGTAGCTGTGAAGATAGGGGATACGATTGCACATCCTCATTAGAGCCTGCAGATGAGATCCAGCTTTATAATTGGAGTCCCAGATAATGAGCATGTGAACATCCGTCAGTTCCGCCTATTCTGGGTATGATGTCACACTCATAAACAAGCTAAGCACACAAACTGGAATTTTACTTTGGAGGAAAACAATCCCAATTCTGTTAGGAGATAATACAAGTAGTTTAAAGCCACAGAGGGTCTCTTTCATTCAGGTAAATCTGTTCTTCTGTGTTCATGCAATATGATGGAACAGCTTCTTGCATCTTTATGTCAAGAATTTGCTAAAATAAATCAGACAAGTTTAGGATTTACCTCATAGTAAATCAAGAACTTTAAGCAGGGGCTTTTCTTCTGATTAAAAATGTCATGTATACCATTTAGACATGGAAATGCTTAGGTAAGTGGAGCAAATTATTCTCTGGGGATTTAGAACAAAGAAAATCAGTCTGGTTTCTTTGGCTGCATGAATCTGGAAGGTAAATTATTAACCCAGTAAGATTTTACTGAAAACAGACTAATTTGTGGTGGCAAGACAGATCCAGTCCGTTTGCTAGGGCTTTTGTTTGCATGCTCGCTTGAAGGCAGACAAGTCAAATGAAACAATAATTATTGGCTTGGAGGGGAGCAGATGTTTGGACTCGTTTCTGTGCCATATTCTCTCATTTCCACCAGTGCGCTCCAGTTTCAGCCCTTGTATCAGTTATCTATTGATTGCTGTGTAACAAATGACCCCAAAACTCAGCAGGTGAGAACTGCAAACATTAATGATCTCACATGGGTTCTGAGTGTCATGAATCCAGGTGCAGCATAGCCAGGTGGTTCTGGCTCAGGGTCTCTCGTGAGGTTGCAGCCTGTGCTGCAGCCTTTGAGACCTTGTGTGGGGCTGGAGGGGCAATTCCAAGCTCACTTAGGGTGTGGCTGCAGCAGAAGGGATGCACCGTCATGTGCAGCCATTCTCTTGGTCCTGTGGATCAACCTGGCTAATGTGGGACAGGCCCATACTGGAGTGTGAGTGCCAGGGCTCACAGGCACCGTCTGAGAAGCTGCCTCTCATGTACGTCCGTCTTTGTCTTTTACACCCATGGGTGGACACCTTGGTCAGAGAATAACTCCTTTTGAGTCCATAATTGTCTATCAGAAAATGCTGGGAAAATTACTTGTTGATTTAGCCACGTTCATGGCCTATGTTTGGAGCCATCAGAGCCCACAAATGGAGACTCTCAACAGCTTAGCAGTCAGTTCATTAGAAAGTATTACTACTGTAACCTGGGCAACATAGTGAGACTCTGTCTCTACAAAAACACAAAAATTAGCCAGGTGTGGTGGCGCATGCCTGTAGTTCCTGGCACTCGGGCGGCTGAGGTGGGAGAATCACTTGAGCCCAGGAGGTAGAGGCTGCAGTGAGCCATGATGGCATCACTGCACTCCAGCCTAGATGACAGAGCAAGACCGTGTCCCAAAAATAAATAATAAAGAATCACATACCTATTTTTTTTTTGTTCTTAATTGTGTTTTTGAACAGAAAAACAGTTTTCCCTGCAATCAAATGCAGACAGTTCCTGAACCCCTAATGGACAAGCCTCCTCAGCTCCTACCTGCACCATAAATTTGTGTTAATCTTCCAGTTAACTTCAGAACTGCTGCTGTCTCTCTGTGCTCCTGCCTCAAGACATATAGGAAGTGTCAGCCTTTCCCTTTCAAAAGAACAAAACAATTGAATAACCTACTACAGTCTTGTGTGCAAAGTTAGCTTCAAAAATTATTGAGAATTTTTTCTCCAAACAAATGTTCACAACGTTTACAGAGTTTTCCCTTTTACTCAGGATTTCAGCCCCTGTGTTGCTCTTGGCTCTCACAGCACTAAGATCGTCTGTCCACTCATTCACTGGGCAGATGTTGGCCCTGCAGTCAGGGCCGTAAAGACAGAGCACAGTCCTAAGGGCAAACAGCTTTCTCAACAGGGATTTGAGGCCCGTGAGGTTTGAACAAATGAGCCTCGTGAGTGCCAGTTCTGGACACTCGGCCTGACTTACTGGACATTTCACAGGTTCCTAAGATTTTAGAATTGGGAGAGAATCTTTGAGATTCACTTGTAGCCCTTACGTTTTTCTAGACAAGGCAGAAGTCCAGTGGGATGAGGCAGTGCTGGTGCTGGCACCGCCTCACCCCGGCACTTGCATCGCCTGGAAATAAGGCAGAGCCCACTGGGGCCCCCGGGGTCCAAAGCCTCCAGCTACATTGCTGAATTCTAGCATTGGAGTTGCCACTCTCACGCTTGCCAATTGCTTTGGCATGAAGCCTTGGTGGCACCAGTGTGTTTCTGTCTTCTCAGCTCGTGGCCCTGGCCCTGAGACCTGAGGCTTGGATGGCACTCCCACTTCTTGCTTTATTTCTTCCCTGGAGAGTTCTCACCTTCCCTGCTTTCCAAGTCCACCTGAGATGGGCAACTAAAATTTCCCAAGGGAGAAAACAGCTGAAAATAGAAGTAGAATGTGAAAGATGATGGCTTTTCTTTTTTCTTTGTTCCTTTTATTTTTTTAGATTGATTAATTAATTAATTTATTTATTTATTTAAGATGAGGTCTTCACTCTGTCACCCAGGCTGGAGTGCAGTGGTGTGATCATAGCTAACTACAGCCTCAACCTCCTGGGCTCAAGCAGTCCTCCCACCTCAGCCGCTCAAGTAGCTGGGGCCACAGGCGCACATCACCTTGCCTGGAATTTTTTTTTTTTCTCCGTATTTTGTAGAGACAGGGTGTCAGTGTGTTGTCCAGGCCATTCTCAAACTAACTGATCCTCCTGCCTTGGACTCCCAAACTGCTAGGATTACAGGCATGAGCCATGTGCCTGGCCGAGAATGTTTTCCAATTTGGGCTTGTTCAGTGTTTTTCACATGATTAGACTGGGGTGGTAGGTTTTGAGGAAGAAGACCCCCGAGGTGAAGCACCCTTCTCACCACATCATGTCAAGGGTACGTACTATCAACCTGACTCATCACTGTTGCTGTTGACCTTGACCACTTGGTTAAGGTCATGGGTGTTGGGTTTCAATTAATGTTTTTCCATTTCCATGTGGTATTCTTTCAAATTCCCCACTCGAGTGGAGGATGGGTGTTAAGCATCTCTTCCTGGAGGTTGTTTGTTTCGGTTTTATGTTAAAATATATCATTGCAGATCTACTCACCCATCTCTTGATAGAGGGAATAGGATTTTTCTTGGGACGGGGATACTTTATTCCTAGTTTGGAGTCAGCTTTCCCCATTCTCGATGGTGCAGCCTCTACAATGTTTGTCTCTTTGAAGTGGAGTGGGAATTTAAAGAGATTTATGAAACCATCTCGGTAGAGAATCTATCTAGGATTTTTTTTTTTCTTTTCCCAATCCGTTGAGGCGATCTGTCTTGGTGAAGTCTCTTAAAAAGCAGTCAAAGTGGTTTTTGTAGAAAAAATAATTTGGGGGTACTCCTAGTTCACCATTTTATATAATGTTTAATTACTTTTCATAAATGCAATAACGAGGCCAACTGACATAAGCGAATTTGAGGCAGTCAGCAGTTTGGGTGTTTCAGACTCAGGTAGGCAGCTCAGGCGGGAGATTGCAGGGGAAGCTCAGCGGGCAGCTGCCCGCCTTGGTCAGTTCAGCCAGGTTCAGTGGAGGCCTTGCTAAGAGAGTTTCTCCTCTGAATGTTTTTAGAAGCAGCAAATATCAGCTATAAATATTTAATGTTGTGTTTATAAACTTTAGCATCATAAAAATACAAAAAGGTGACTGGACGGGGGTTGGTCAGTATATACCTAGGGGAGAAAAGAACTTCCTCAACACATCCCACTGCATAAGGAAACCCGTCTTAATGTTCTTAGAAGAAAAGTCAGTAGGTAAACAACTATTGTGTAATCTGATGAATACCCACCAGAGGAAGCATTAGTCTTTGCTTGCCAGGGTTTTCATAATTCTTTTCCAGTTATGAAAATTAATATGCTATAAGCAGTTTTAAAAAATAAAATTAAGCATGAAAAGAAAAACATCTATAAACCCACCCCTAGAAGTTTTGCCCCAGCATTTTGGTGTGTTTTCTTCCAGGTGTGTGTGTGTGTGTCCTGCTGTACTCTGAGCTTTGTAGTAAGCATTTGATCATCCAGCAACATCGATTAAAAATGTTTGTATGCATCCCTTTCATCAAGTACATGTTCCATCATCTACATCACATGTGTTGCTGGAGATTTCGATTGCTTCCATTTTCCTTTAGAATAGATTGCTGGAAATAGACCTGGAGGGCTCTTGAGACCGATTACCATATTGCTTTCCTGAGAGGTTGTGCGGGTTGCATGGCAGTGAGGAGGGACGGGGGTAGGTGGAGGGGCTGGGGCACAGGCCTCTCCAAGCACTTCATGTGAACATGGTCAGCTGAGCCAGGAATGCGTGACATCTTTATTTTTCCCCTTGCATTTCTTTAATTCCTAATGAGGTGGAATATTTGATCACATTTGTCAGCTATTTGCATTTCTTTTTCCATGTATTAGACCTAAGCCGCTTTGAAAGGTGTATCTCAGGTTCTTTCCAATATTGCACTTTGTGAGTTTCTCTTGAATCCCAGTTATTTTAAGGATTGCTGTGTTGGAGTTTCAGCCAAAGGGGCCATTTCTGATGTTTGCTGGTCCATTAGCCTCCTGACCTGAGCCAAACCGTGCATCTTCGTGTTAGAGTTGCATATGAAACAAGAGCTAAGTCCAGAAAGCAAGAACAAGCTAGCAGATTGATTTTCCGAGATGGAGCATACCAGGGCACTTCTGTTGTTGACTGTACCACTCTCTCCTGAAGGACCCTGGTTGTGTACCGCAGTTGGGACTGCTGATGCGTTGGGGTGTTACAAGAGCATGCTGAGGCTGCTCCTCTCCTGTTTCCTGGTGTGCTGGTCAAACTTAGAGAATGACAGTTGTAGGAAAAGCACAGATTCTTATGTTAGCCAATAACAGATTATTTTTAATGTTATTATAAATTGGCAAGCTTACTAATTTGTTTCTACTTGTCATTAGCCAAGGTTCAGTGTTTCCCAAGGATACATGTGAATGTGTGTCTGTATGTGACATCTGTTGTATTTTTCACATGAATTAATTGAGTATCTATTATGTGGCAAGCTGTGTGCTGTCTTTGAGGCACTGAGCTGTCTTATAAATACACACAGGATGAGGAGAGGATTGTTTTCTGTATTTCTGTGAAGTCCTTTTTCAAATTCCCATTCTTTTGCTGCTTCTGTATCTCCTTTGACTGCTTTAGGGCATTGCGGGTAGAAAGCTTACCTAATGTCAACTCCAGTTCTTCCTTTTGTAGTCTTCGTTTTAAGCATGATTTCTAGGGTTTTTTTCCCCCTCTAAAGAGAGCTTCTCAAACTTTGAAATGAAAACAAATGAAAAGAGAGGGAAAAGATTCAGAAATTATTGATAGGTTGCTAAAAACAAATGCTATGATAATTTTGGGTTGGAGCATCTGTCGTTTTACAGCACAACAGATTTAGCTTCTTAATGATGTTTGTGTATTTTTCCTCAAAAGTATATTGACTAGGTAGGAGTTGAGCCAAGCCCTGAATGAATCATTTCCTGCCAAATTCAATAGACTGAGCAAATCCTCGGAGAAATGGCCATATTTCTCTAACACTGGGTTCTTTTCAGGGCTCAAGATTCCATTTTCTCTTAGTACTTTGCTCCTGCAGACTAGGAGTCCTGTTCGTGCTACAGTGTGCAGTGTGCATGGAAACTGTGAATGGAGGAGCAGCCGTTCTTGCCGCCAAGTTTCTTTCAGAAGGTGGCTCCTGGTGGATGACTTTCAGTCTGAACTCAGTGTCGCCGGGCGTGTGTGTGCCCACACATTGCCAGTTTAAGCTGTGGACAAACAGAACGGATATTCTCTGACCGAAATAAACATACAAGCAAAACACTCTGTCTTCATTCAGCATCATTTGCATCCTATAAAATAATGACTTCTCCTTAATGCCCACCTTTCTTATGGGTGGTTCTTAATTAGTTCCAAACAGAATTTAACTGGCCGTAATATTCCACTTGCTAAAACAAGGGCAGTCGAGTGTTCGATTTGCCGTCATGGATTAGATGCATGCAGTCACCCAGTGCTGTTTGCCCACGCATCTGTAGGCGTGGATTCCCCAGTGCTTGTAAGGGGCAGGACTTAATTAAATCTTAAAGTGACAGCTGAAAATTTAAGGGTCAGGAAGTCATGTCTAAAAGGGGATTTAGTATAACAATAATAACAGCAGTGACTAAGACTAATCCTGGCTCAGTCATTTTGTTTGGGGTCACCTGGTCTTAATTAGCAGCACTCTGGGATTTGAGTGGAGCTGTGCTGTTGCCCACAAAGCCCATCAGTGGCACCATTGCCTGTGTCCTTCGGGGCAGTCTGTTAGGGAGGGTGGCGCACAGGTGTTGGCACGGTCATCTCCATTTTATAAGTGAGGGAACCTCAGCCAGGCAGTATCCTTGCCCAGATGCTCTGTGGGGAGCCCCGTGAGTTTGTAACCCTCCGTGCAGCCTGCCAGGTCAGCGGCCCCAAAATGGAGAGATACGGAGGGCCACCGAAGTGTAAGGCAGGGCGTTGGCTAGTGACACAAGCCGCCTTTCTATCGCCTGGGCGTTCTGAAGCCCACAGACATTCGCCTGGACCTTGGTCAGGTGTCTCACAGAACCTACAGTAAATCACTCCGTCAAGAATAACTTCAAACAGAAAATTGCTTTTTGTTTCCTAGAGAAGGCTAGTCTTCAACTACAACAACTTGTGATTTTTAATGTGTTTCACGCTGGTCGAGGGGAAAAAGAAAAGATGTTATGGGCGTGTAATTAAAAATTTGTCGGCAGATACAATTACAGGAAGAATCATGTGGCCTAAAAAACTGAAAGCCTCCATATGCCTCTTCATCTTGCCAGCTACAGTCCACAAATTGTAGAGCCTGCGGGCACTGTGGAAGCCAGCTAGATTTGCCCTATCCAGTAGCAACAGATTGGGAGCCATACATGGAATTTATACTTTTCTAGCAGCCACAGGAAAAGAGTACAAAGAAGCAGGTAAAATTTATATTGCAACATCTATTTTACTGTGTATTAATATTGCAATACCTGTTTTAATATATAATAATGCCATAATTTATTTAACCCAGCATATCCAAAATAGCATCATTTCTACAAGCGATTCCTATTTTAAAAATTATCCGCAAGATATTTTTTATGTTCTTTCTTTTTTGTACAAAGTCTGCAAAATCCTGGTGTGTTCTTTGGTCAGTGACATCTGAGATCCCAAGCTCCGATGTCTGTCTGAAATTATGAAAATCAAGTCATAATGTGAAAAATAATTTTTAAGCTGAAAGTTACACTGTGTTTCTAGGAGTTTTAAACTAGGATAGTTTGTGGTTATTAATCTGTTCGGAATTAGTCCAGAAAAAAATGCTGTGGATCAGTAACTTGAAAATGTGCTTGTGGACCACTTAAAGAGGAATCGTGTGGCTAAATAGTCCCTGTTACCTCTCCACCCTGCAGACTCCAATAGGAGAATTTCAGCTGCTGCAGACTCTCCTTGGTAGCCAAGCTGCCTAGCGCTCTCCCATCCCACCAATGGTGTGGCTCCTATCACTGAGGAACAGACCCTACCATTTCATTTCCTTTTAATTAATTTAAATTTAAAAAGCAATACTTCCTTGGTTACTGGAATGTTGGGAACCATGTGGGAATGTGCATCTGTATTTTCCAGGGTCTGTTTTATTACCTATATTACCAGTCTTGTATTTCCAGTGAAAATGTAACTTGTGAATTGAGATATAGTAAAAGTATAAAATACATACACTGTGATGATTGGGGAAATTTAGTAGGAAAAAGGAATGTAAAAGATCTCAGTAATTTTTAAAATAGAATACAAGTTGAAATGATACTATTTTGGATACACTGAGTAAATTAAAATATATCAAGAAAATTAAATTAAATTACAGGCTCACACCTGTAATCCAGCACTTTGAGAGGCCGAGGCAGGCGGATCACCTGAGGTCAGGAGTTCAAGACCAGCCTGGCCAACGTGGTGAAACCCTGTCTCTACTAAAAATACAAAAATTAGCCGGGCGTGGTGGGGCATGCTTGTAGTCCCAGCTACTCGGGAGGCTGAGGCAGGAGAATAGCTTGAACTCGGGAGGCAGAGGTTGCAGTGAGCTGAGATCACACCACTGCACTCCAGCCTGGGCGACAGAGTGAGACTCCATCTCAAAAAAAAAAAGGAGAAGAAAAGAAAAAGAAAATTAATTTAGAATTACACGTAAGGCTTGCCTTAGATTTCTGTTGGGTTGTGCAGTTCTAGACCACAGTTGTCATGTAATAAGGAGAGTTTGAAATTACAGGCTCACAGTTAATGATAAAATTCCGACTTGAGGCCGGGCGCGGTGGCTCAAGCCTGTAATCCCAGCACTTTGGGAGGCCGAGACGGGTGGATCACGAGGTCAGGAGACCGAGACCATCCTGGCTAACACCGTGAAACCCCGTCTCTACTAAAAAATACAAAAAACTAGCCGGGCGAGGTGGCGGGCGCCTGTAGTCCCAGCTACTCGGGAGGCTGAGGCAGGAGAATGGCGTCAACCCGGGAGGTGGAGCTTGCAGTGAGCTGAGATCCGGCCACTGCACTCCAGCCTGGGCGATAGAGCGAGACTCGGTCTCAAAAAAAAAAAAAAAAATTCCGACTTGAGCCCAAGACCAGATATTCCAAACACTCAAGTAAGTCAGTCTGATGATCTGTAAGCCTTAATGTTGAGCCATCTTCAAATGTGATGGCCTCATCTTAACTCTTTTCCAAGCTCCCACTTTGGGTGTATCAAGAGGCTAAGTGTAGTAGCTCACATCTGTAATCTCAGCACTTTGGGAGGCTGAGGCAGGAGGATTACTTGAGGCCAGTCATTTGAGACCAGCCTGGGCAACACAGCAAGACCCCATCTCTACAATTTTTTTTTTTTTTTATTAGCCAGATGTGGTGATGCATACCTGTAGTCCTGGCTACTTATGAGGCTTGGGTTGGAGGATCATTGAGCCCAGGAATTTGAGGCTGCAATGAGCCAGGATCATGCCACTGCACTCTAGCCTGGGAGACAGAGCAAAACAAAACAAAAAAATGAATTGGCCAAGAGAAGTCAAGGCTCTTCTGGCTTGGAAGGGAGCCAGGTCCTCAGTCTATCCTGTTTTTCTCATCCTGGCAGCATCCCCATGAGATAAAAATGATTATTCCTATTGTACACTTAAGGTAAAAGGTCTGAAACCGATGAAATAATTGCACCATGACTATAGGAACTAGTAAGAGTCAGCGCCTGGAATTAAGCCCAGGGCTGTCTCCTTTGACACTGGCCAAAAAGCAGAAACCTCCTTTGATGAAGGGGCTTACTTCAAGCTTTGTTTATTTGGTGAAAACACCCCAGGGCTCCAGAAACTTAACATTTGGCTCCACATCCAGAAAAGTAAATTTACAAAATGGTACTACAAGTGATGATCCTCGTTCACCTGGGATTGCTAGGGTATAAGCATTCTGGCAATACCTGGGTTTCTGATCAGGATGTCATTCACAGCTGTAGATGGTGATACTCAGTCACCTGGACTCTGGGATTGCTAGGGTATAAGCACTCTGGGAATACCTGGGTTCCTGACCAGGAAATCACTCAGAGCTATAGATCGAATGCTTTGCCCCTTTTCTCCTGTATTACATGATGTCGGTTAGCACCTTTTAACCTTTTTAGAAGATAGGTGGGAAGTTGAGTTAGCTAAATCAACAGGTAGCTGATGGCCTAGAATACAACTTTCTGTAGCTTTCAAGGTGAGGATGAGGGGCGTCTTGTTCCCTAAGCTGCTGCCTCATGATGGGGAACCGCAGCATTGTCTTGCCTTGGGTCTGAGTACCCATGTAAAATTCAGCATTTTGTTATTAAAAGATAAAGGGGAAGAAGGGATAACAATTGACGAAGAGATTCCATCCTAGTCCCCATCCTCATTCTGGTGAGAAGTTGGCATTACTCAGACAATCCCACACTCAATGCAGAATCGTAGGCTGTGGACAACAGAGCTGTAGATGGTGGACTGATAGCTGCTACAAAGGATGCCTCTGTCCTACCTTTCATGCCCAGCTTTGAGTATATCGTGTCTCTTGCTCATTACTGATGCTGAGTTTTAGCCACATAACCAGAGGCCTCTTTCTTTTTCCACAGATGGGACTATGAACTGTGTTTTAATGATTAGAGGGAGCAGTGGAGATTTTCGCTGTGAGCCTTCTCACTCCCTTTCCCATCCTTGGCCAGAGAAGATCTCACATGGTCTTAGCAGGAGTGCATGTTGTTTATTTTGGGAGCTTTTTGCACAGGGAAAGCCTTTGTCTTCCAGCTCTGTGAATCCTCCTTCGCTGCATAGCACCTTGCAGAACATTTGCACATATTAGGCTCTTGGTGAGCACGTAGGTTCCTCAGTCATTTGCATTCATGTTGTGTTTCAATAACACATTCAATGAACCAGCAAGTATTTATTGAACATCTACTATGTGAAACACAGGGAAGATAGCCATGAACAGACCAGGCACAAATCTTACATGCTAGTGGATAAAAATGTACCCCATGGATGACACTTTGGGTATTATGATGCAAAGAATGAAAACATATTAACTCACTTTGGTATTTGCATTAGATTGTGTCTTGTTTCAGACTGGCGTATTTGCCAAAGGGCAGATAGTAACAATTGTGTGTACCCCCCCACCCACCAGAAAAAAATACAGTAAAAGTGCTAAACTATTGAATATTTTTAAACGTTGTTTGTAATTTTGAGCCATGTAATTAGAAAACTAGGGTTTATTTAAATTCTTGTTTTAGAGAAATATGTAAAGCCACATTTCCTTTTATACAAAGTACTTGGTTGAAAAAAAACAATTTTTTTCTAAAGAAAAAAACACTCTTCAGTATACCTTTGCCGATTAAAAGATAGTACAGAGAAATTGATTCCTCCTGGAGTTTGTGTAGAAATTAGCAAACGTGATGCTTTTCCCTAGGCATGAACTCTCTTAAAACTACTGAGAATCTTATAATCATGCAGGTTGGAGTGAATAGTGGTTTAGAGAATTGAGCTGATTAATAAGAAGTCCCTGATTTTGTTTTAATAACATGTTCTGACCCAATAAGGAAAATCTGCACTGTTTTCCTACAGTGATGGTGCTGTTAAAACTTATACAAATGGGACACCTTTATTACTACTAAGCCTTTTACAGTCTGTTGCTTCCCAGGGAGCTTTGTAAATCATTATGTTTTCCCAGTCTATGGGTTCCGACTCCTCCTGTTGTCCTGTGAGGCGAATTTCCATTTGGTGAAGGTGATACTGTTAAATGGAGGTGTCTATCCCATAGAAATTAAGGAGAGACAAATGCAGACAGACCCAGCCCTTGGAAATTCTGCTTTGTGATTAATTATTTCCTTACACTTATGGTGAACTTTTTTACCCGTGATGTACACAGGGGCCCAGAATCAGATACGGTAAGTCCTTCCATGTGGACTCCATCCATATGACACCGTGTTCACCAGTTGGGGCCTTGGAAATCCAGTGGGAATGATGAGATGGTGTGAACAGCTCCAAGACACCATGTTTTTAACGTAACCCATTTGTTTCTGGCTGAATAGGCTAGTTGTTGATGTGGTGGACATTATGAGATGGTGTTAATGGTTGGGCCACAGCATTTCAGAGAGACGCCTTATAAGTCCTGAGCCCATTGTGCGCCTCTGATCATTTTGGTTTTCATTTGCTCCCCTTGCCCACCATCCCTCCACAGAGCATTCTCTAGAAGCGCTCAGGGAGCAGAACAGGGCAGGCCCACGTAGAAAAGGTCCTCTTGAGAGTAGAAAGTCAGGTTCACTGAGATCTCTGACTCAGATCATCCGCACCCGTGCTGTTCGTTGTGATGAAGAAGGTGCTCTTATATATACACATTTGTGTAGTAATTACTGCATATCGATAGCAATGTTACCGTACCTGTTAATGAATATAACCAAATGGCATAGCTACAGTGTTTTATTCTAGTAAGTTTAGGAGAGTATATTTGTTCTCAATGGGAATTGATCTGGGGAGACCCAGAGAGTGGGGACATGAGGGTTATTTGTGGAGGGGATGACACAGTAGCTTCAGAAAGCAGAAACATTAATGCATGAGGCTGCTGGCCTATGGGATCACACTTCCTTCAGTGATGCCCTTAAGAGCCTTGGAGTGCCGGAAAGTATAAGCAACGCTGTGTTCCTGCCAGTATCACGAAGGCGTCTTTTGGATAAGAGAGGAACCAGAAAGATTAAACTTGTGTAGAAAGTGAAAGCTGAGCTTGAGGGAACAGACACGTTCTTGTGGCAATAAGGTAGATAGAATGGGCCGCTCAGCCTCTGCGCTGTGGTCAGCTGGAGCTGGAAGATGCTTGTGGTGGGGCTGTCTTGTGCACTGTGGGATGTTGAGCAGCATCCCAGGACCCAGGAGATACCAGTAGCACCCCCTCCCCCAGTTGGGGCAACTGAAAATGTCTCCAGATATTGCCAGATGTACCAGGGGGCCATGGGGGGAGCATGCAGTATCATTGCCTGTTGAGAACCTCTGGAATAAATAGGTAAATGCATACAAATATAAGGATCTTAGTCTTGCATTGGGAGGTGGCGTCCGACATGTAAAGACACCACTAGAACACATTGAAGTAGATTCTTTCAGAGCATTGCATGCATGATACCCTGGAGCCCAAGGAGAAAATGATCAGGCCATGCCTCCTGGAATCAAGAAGGATTGACTTCACGGCCTGGAGGAGGTAAGTTTCAAACTGATCCTTGAAGGTAGAGGTAGGTGAGGAACTAGATGAAAGGATCAGTATTAGATGGACTTTTAAAATATTTTCTGGCCGGGCACAGTGGCTCATGCCTGTAATCCCAGCACTTTGGGAGGCCGAGGTGGGTGGATCACCTGAGGTCAGGAGTTCAAGATCAGCCTGGCCAACGTGGCAAAACCCCGTCTCTACTAAAAATGCAAGACAAATTAGCCGGGCATGGTGGCGTGCCCCTGTGATCCCAGCTACTTGGGAGGCTGAGGCAAAAGAATCGCTTGAACCTGGGAGGCAGAGGTGAGCCAAGTTCGTGCCGCCGCACTCCAGTCGCACAACAGAGTGAGACTCTGTCTCAAAAAATAATAATAAGTAAAATAAAATAGAATTTTTCTGAGTATTACGTATGCTATTGAAAAATTTACCATTTCATAGATCTATCTCACTTTGTCTATATCTAAGAAAAAACTATGTGCATAAATGAATTTTTATTATCTAGTCAATCTAGTCAGTGGAATGGAGTATTATTTCCAGAGTTCCACTTTATATTCCTTGGTAATATTGAGATGCTAGTTGTAGTAAATACTCTTAAATAAGGCATGTTGTAGGTTTGGAGTTTAGATGCCTGAATTTCATGAAGGGTCTTCAAAGCATTGGGGGTGTTTGGTGTATAGTAGTGATTTTTCTTGCGTTCATTTGACATTTTAAAGTGATAGACATTTAGCCTTGGGCTTTCTCAGGACTCTAGAATATGAGTGATCACTGTTAACTGTTTAGAAACTCATGGTGTAAGCCCATATGGCTTAGGGATTTATGCACATTCCAAACAGATAAGCATCACAGAAATGTAACTTGGGTTTTCTATGAAAGGACAGTGGGACCTCCCCACTACCCCCACCCCCACCCCCACCCCCGCCTCGCCCAAGTCTGGCCTGAGCATTGGTGTTAATTGAAAAAGTCAGTAAAAGCTGACTGGGAATCATAAAAACTGATACCTACACGTCTTACTTTGTGTTTGTTTGTTTGAAGTGAAAGCATGCGAATATGCAGTCATCTGCCAGTACTTTGTGGGCCAGCCCAGGCCTCTGCTCTGAGGATGGCCCACAGCCTGGAATCCCCCAGTGATCCCGGCACTGTCCACACCCGGGGTGCATCCCTCCTGGCTTCCAGTTTCCAGTTAACTTAAAGCTGCATAGACATCTCACTGTACATCTCTCTAGATTTACACCTCCTCTCTCTACCTTCCCCGTCTTGCTGCCCACACCTATCCTTAAGGCATTTGTAAAAACGGAGTCACCCTTACCCTGTCTCTCATGCATTCTATGTTATTTTCATTTTGAAAAAAGGCTGTGACCCTGTGTATACTCATACTTCACCCGTCTGTGTAATACTTAAAGTTTGTAGTTACAATAGTGAGGACAGTGACTGAAATGGGACTGGGAGCAGACTTGGATCAGCTTTGGGAGATGGTGTAGGTAGCAATGGGGACAGAGGTGCAGGTGCGGCCCAGAGTGCCACCTTCCAGCTGTGAGCTTGCATCCTCATGCTTGGGTGTCTGTCCTTCAGTTTCTTCTCCAGTGCCACGTCACCCGCCTGAGCTGCCTCAGATTTGCTCCCTGCTGCTGCGCACACGTAAATCAGTGTCTGGTGGGAAACAGGCAGACACCTTTACAAGAACTAGTTGCCATTTATCTTTTTATTGTCAGACCTCCCAGTAATGTGTGAAGTCTAGTAATTGCCTGTGTGTCAGACTAACTCAGTCGTAAGCTCTACATTATGATGCTATTAATCTCTTCAATGTAGGCAAAATGGGGACAGTGGCTCCCGCAGCAAGCCCATCTGCTCTACCCATGTAAGTTGGGAGGGATGTGGTACCATGTGGCTTCTACTTCACCATCCACTTTACGGTTGGTGTTCATGCTCGTTGTGAAAGCTCTGCAAGACCTAGAGATGCTGTGAGTCCTGACGAAGGAAAATGCAGTGTTCCATGGGGTTGTGCTGTCCACTACAGGCTCTTGAGTTCTGAACTTTCTTAAGTTTGTGTATTTATCCGGGAACTCATACTTATCTAGCTGTTTGTTAAATTTCTTTCCTGAGTCAGGCACCCTCCAAGGTAAGGGCTGTGGCTGCAGAGGCCCCTGTCCTGATGGAGCTTGCCTGTTATTTGGGAGACCTGTAGCAAACAGAGGAACAAAGAAACAAAATAATTTGATGACAGTAACACATCCTGTGACAGAGATGAACAAGGTGACATGGGTTGGAGGGGATTCCACATTAGAGGTAAGAAGGCTTCTGTAAGGAAGAGATGGATGAACTGAAGTGTGTAAGATGCAGCCGGAGAGCCAGGAGAAGAGAGTTTCAGGTAGAGAGGCCAGCACATGCGAAGGCCAGGCACCCAGGAGCCTGAGGGAAAACACAGGCCAGGCCAGCATGGTGGAGCGAGTGACCAACAGAGCTGAGGTCAGAGTGTGCACGGTGAACAAACCCTACAGTGCTTTGCAGGCCATAATACTAAGAGGATGAGTGTGGACCTGAAACCCCGCAGCAGCTTCCTACCACACTAACCAGTGACTGGCTGCTGGCTGAGGGACAGACTGTGATGACTCCAGCTGGGTCCCAGGCAGGGAGATAACCTCACCTTCCACTAGCATAGCTCAGTGGAGCCAAGAAGGGGAGAGAACAGATTTCAGGACACTCTTCAGCACAGAACATCAGTGGACATGCGTGTGTCCTGGCAGGGGAGTGAAGGTGTGGCATGTGAGCACGGAGTGGGAGGGAGGTGTGACTTACGGAGACCACAGGCTGCAAGAGAGACGAGATGCCATGGTTGGGTGGGTGGAGGTCTCCACTGTGGGCGTGTCGCGTTTGAGATGCTGGTTGGACCTTCAAGTGGCCAAGTCATGCAGTGCATGCGGGGATAAGTGAGGAGCTGTGGAGGGCGGGGGCTGGAGACATCTGGAATGTAGACCTGGAGACTAGATTCGTTCACTGGAGAGACAGATGGCGGTGTAGCCAGCGAGGGGCACTCAAAGGTCAGGAAGATGCCTTTCAGAAACTCAGGGTGCCCAAAGCACTTCCAAAATCATTTAATACCTCCTTGCATTTTCACAGGGACTTGGAACCTCTTAGGAGATAAGAATATAGGGAACCAGCCATCTGGAGACTTCTGCAGAGAATATACATTAATATCACTGTCTTATTCTCACCGACTCCCCACCTTTTTAAAATAAGGGAGATGGCTTAGACTAGAATTTTGCTTAAATTCTATCCCCCTCTCCTTTTTTTTCTGACTCCGCAGTTTTCATCTGAGGTAGAGAGAAATGATGCACTTAGCTAAATTAGACCTGAATACCTGTTGTTTTTCTTAGACTTTTGAAGTTTTTGCTAACAACCACAAGCATAGTCCTGAACATCGTATAACAGCATCATTTGTTAATTTTTTGAATGAATTTTGTGATTAACCTTGTTTAACAAGAACACCCAGCCATTTCCCAACGACCAGATTAATACAAATTTAGTGAACTGAAGCGTGCCCTTCTGCTGCCACATAGCTCAGTTCTCCAGGATGGAAGCTGGTCTGAGAATTTCTAAGTTTGACGAACATTCAGATGTTCCAGAAACTATCAAGATTCTGAGACTGTTTCTAGGAAAGGCCACAACTATACTGGGAAGTATATCAGAATGACATTTTTGAATCTGAAAAGGACTTAGTCCTATACATTTTAATTTTAGTTAAGAATTTGAATCTGGCTTAATATATTCTTGACTTGCTAGTTTGAAAACAAACTGGTTGATGCTCATTTTCACTCTCATAACCATTTTGGTATTTCTGATTTTTTTCTTTAACCAACAGAGGGGTCTTTGGAAGACATATGTGCTTTGAAGTTTCAATTTCATTGCAATTTTGTTTGTGATAAAATGCACATAACATAACATTTACCATTTTAAGCATACAGTTCAGCGGCATTAAGTACAGTCACCGTCTACCTCCAGAACTTCATCTTCCTGTATTGATTCTCCATGCCCCCTCTCCACGCCACCCGAAAACCACTATCCTACTTTCTAGCTCTTGTTTTGCTTACTCTGGTGACTTCATATAGTGGAATCATACATCAATTGTCCTTTCATGTTGGGCATATTTCACTTAGTGTAGTGTCTTCAAGGTTCACACACCTGTGTCAGAATTTCATTTTTTTTTTTTTTCGTTTTTGAAACCAAGTCTCGCTCTGTCGCCCAGGTTGGAGTGCGGTGGTACAATTTCAGCTTAGTGCAGCCTCCGCCTCTCAGGTTCAAGCAATTCTCCTGCCTCAGCCTCCCGAGTAGCTGGGATTACAGATGCGCATCACCACACCCGGTTAATTTTTTGTGTTTTTTGTATTTTTTGTATTTTTAGTAGAGATGGGGTTTCGCCATGTTGGCCAGGCTGGTCTGGAACTCCTGGTCTCAAGTGATCTGTGCACCTTGGCCTCCCAAAGTGCTGGATTACAGGCGTGTGCCACTGCGCCTGGACAGAATTTCATTCTATTTAAAGGCCAAATATGTCATTGTTCGGATAAACAGCACGTCGTTCATCCCCTCATCCATTCATAGACATTTGGGTTGCTTCCACCTTTTGGCTATTGTGAATAATGCTGCTGTGAACATTGAGGAACAAGTGTCTGAGTCTCTGCTTCCACTTCCTCTGCATATACCTAGAAGTGGACTTGCTGGATCACATGGTAATTCTGTTGACTCTTTTGAGGGCCTGCCATACTGTTTTTATGAAGGTTTAAGTTTTTGTGAGATGTAATAAAGGTAGGGTCCGACCGTGACTCCTATGATTTGATGTAAAGGTTAACCCAATATATCCTGCAAGCCAAATTTAGCCCTGCTAATTCTGTAGCGGCAACATGCTAAGGATATTTTTAATATTTTTAGATGGCTAAAAAAAATGAAGGATAATATGTCATTATCCATGAAAATTCAATGGAATTCAGATTTCACTTTACATAGCTGAAGTTTCGTTGGAACACGGCTATACCCATTGTCTGTTGTCTATGGAACAGACTCTGTGTGGCCCATGGAGTGGGATTTGCTATGGCCCTTCAAGAACAGATTTGCAGGCCTAGCATGGTGGCTTATGCCTGTAATCCCAGCACTTTGGGAGGCTGAAGTGGGAGGATCGTTTGAGCCCAGAAGTTCAAGACCAGCCTAGGCAACATGGCGAAACCCTGCTTCTACAAAAAGTACAAAAATTAGCGGGGCATAGTGGTGCATGCTTGCAGTCCCAGCTACTTGGGAGGCTGAGGTGACAGGATCACTTGAGCTTGGGAGATAGAGGCTGCAGTGAGCCGTGATTGCACCACTGCACTCCAGCCTAGGCAACAGAGTGAGACCCTGTCCCAAACAAACAAACAAAAACACATTTGCAAACCTGGTTAAAATGATAAGGAGTCCAACAAAGCTTACATCTGTTGACTGCTCTGCCCGACTCCATGGGCTTTTCCAAGGGTCTGAGTAGGTGCACCAAGCTGTCCACCTAATTAATCACACCATCCTACACATTATTTGTCCCTTTTTTGCATGTAAGCACCAATCCCAGTTGCTTAAGCCTGCAGGGGGCATTTCCTTTAGTAGAAGATGCAGAGTGTAAAAACTCCAACCCATTTGCATCTTGCTTATTTCAGGTACATTTCTTTTCCTGTTTGTAATTCCAAAGTGTGGCTTCCTATCATGCCTTTTAAGGAACTATCTATTCCCATTGACTAGGAGATAAGTCTCTGTGTAGTGGAGGAACCAAACTGAGGAAGACTTCTCAAAATTGTTCCTTTTTTTCATACACTTTTTTGGGACAAGGTTTATAGCCAACTAAGAGGCAGTCTTCTATTTTTAATCTGTGATATTTCTGTAAAGTCATGTAATGTCATAACTGCAGTGTTTTCAAGTTGTTGTTTTTGCAAAGGGCTGTTCTCTGCAGTGAGGGCTGAATGTGACTTGTTAAAAAGTGAAATTCACATAGCATCCGTTTTCTCCATTAGCTTCTTTCATTTAAAGGACATCTTCAACATATCATTTAAGGGCAACACTTGGTTCATAGTGTTTAATTTGTTGTCAGGAGTGTCACCCTCAGAACTTCTTAATATACACACCCATCTCTACTGTGGGTACCTATATAATTTACATTTAACCTATTACTTTATTTTATTCATGAGGGTGATCTTAGGACCTGAGATAAATTTGAACAGGCTCAATACAAATCAGGTTATGTTTAAACCAGGAAGCAGACTTAATTCTATTTTTCTTGTATTGGGTTTTGTAGGAAATGGGGCATCGTGTTTTCTCTTTTGAAATTGTGTTTGAAGTGATATTTGCACGAAGAAGCAGCCTGTTTTCTATTAGACTAGTAAAGTGGGAATAGTAGAAAAGAGAAAGGCGGAATTTGGGCAGTATGACATGAAGATGTTGTTAAATAAGGTATGCATATAATTAAATGTGGCAAGAACAATGCTACTTAGATGTGGAAGCTGCTAACATATTTTAATGTTCTCTTTACAAAAAAAAAAAAATTAAGAATTTTAACATCTGCTAGAGCTCAATCTAGTCTGAATTTTTTTCTCATCTGACCTTTCTCATTTTTCCTTTCTCAAAACACACTTGCTCATTTAAAAATTCAGTTTGAGAACCAAGTAATATGTTTCCATTTAAGAAAGCCACAGATAATATTATGTTCCATTTGAAACTACAGCTTCACTCACTTGATACTTTTACTTGTATGACTATTTTAGTTCCTTTTAAAGAAATGGCTCAAATTTACCCTTTTGGGAGGGACTGGTGAAAACGTCTGCAGGTTCATCTTGGTTTTTAATTTTTGTGTGTTTTAATTGTGGTAAAAATACATAAAAGTTTCATCTCGCTTTTATGTTTGCTTTTAAGGTCTGAGAATATTAATAGAACAAAAGGAACACAACAGCATTCCAATGACCAGTGAGTGTAGCTATTCCCACTGTGTGATTATATTGTTTTTTTACAAGCCTACATATATGGCTTTACCTATATTTGAATATGTATTCTTACAGTGTAACTATAAAGCATTGTGCTCACTTAGTGGCACAGAGAGGTTAAGTTATTGACTGGGGGACACGGAGTCCTCAGCACGAAATTCTGGGATTTAGCCGAGGACAGCCTCACTCCAGGATCGTGCTACTTCTCAGAGTTTGCTAGCTTGCACTGTTAGAGTGTAATGTTTGGAAAACAAGGCCATACTGAAATCCAGAGGAGAGAAAGATGGCTTACACTAGGTATGAGTACAGTGTGGTTGAGATGTGCAAACAAGATATAGGTAAGGTAAAAGAAAATGCAAACTAGGCCAGGTGCGGGAACTCACGCCTGTAATCCCAGCACTTTGGGAGACTGAGGCAGGTAGATCACGAAGTCAGGAGTTCGAGACTAGCCTGACCAGGATGGTGAAACCGCTTCTCTACTAAAAATACAAAAAATTAGCTGGGCAAGGTGGCAGGTACCTGTAATCCCAGCTACTCGGGAGGCTGAGGCAGGAGAATCGCTTGAACCCAGGAGCAGAGGTTGCAGCGAGCCGAGATCATGCCACTGCACTCCAGCCTGGGCAACAGAGTGAGACTTTGTCTCAAAAAAAAAAAAAAAAAACAGCAAAAACAAAAAAGAAAATGCAAACTAGTAGAAGAATGAGTTACCTTTTTTTGGTTTTTTTATTTTTCATTTTAAGATAAGTCATGTGGTGTAATGGGAAGCTGATGGGACTTAGGGTCAGACCACCTGGGATCATTCCTAGATTCCAGTCTCCCTGGCAATGTAGTGAAAGGTCTTCTCGTCTTTGAGATGTCAGGGGACGGTGATGCAGTGGGGGCCAGAGTGTTAGGGAAGACTAAACTCATGTAACACTAAGCATGACGCACATGTTGCGTGTGTCTCTTTGTACCACGATACCCTTGGACATACATATTCCTGATCTGGTAAGATGAGATTCCATATGTTTTTTGTGACCTCAGCATCCCATGCCCAGACACTGAAGTCAAAGGGGACCATCAGAGTACCCTAGTAGTTTGGAAATTCTGATCACCAGTCAGCAAAGATATTTGACTGTTGGAAATGTTTTAAATGGTGAGCTCTCTTTTTCTGTTTCAAGATTCAGTCATCCTTTCTGACAGTAGACACAGAAGTCTTTTTGACAAAGGCAATGCAAGGCCCTGCACTGGCTGACACTCCATGCGGTATACTGTCCTTCCATGGCCTGTGCCGTTAGTTTACAGAGGTCAGTAATACCTGCCTGCCTCACAGGGTTTGTGTCCAAGTGCTTCATCGTGGTAGAAGTGGTTTTTAATGAAATAATAGATTTCTTGGTTTTGCTTCAAGTGAAATGCCTGAAGTGTTTGCTTTCCCAATGATTTCATGCTCTCAGCTGCCTTTTTGTGGCCATGGTCCATGAACATAAAGCAGCATCATGGCTATTCAGGCACATAAAAGCCAGATAGAAGAAAACCTCACTATTTAGCCATCGTGTCAGAGAGAGCCAAACTGCATGTCTTTCTGGGCCCTGGTTTTTAGGGGATTGAATGTCACCCAGACCTTGAGTCTTAGTTAATCAGTGTTGCATAGCAAGAAAGGGTACTGAGGAATCACAGTTCTTACAAGGGTGGCAACGTTTATTTTATGAATTGAAAAATATTCCTATTCAGCAACTGTAGTCACACAAAATTAGGCCTGATGTAAGGTTCCACACTTTTTAAAAAGCATTGTATATATTTAACTAGGATTCTGTAGTCATTTATATTAGGAATATTGTTGCTAGGTGTTTTGCAAGTTTCCGGTAGCTGTAGTGCAGCTAGGGAGGCATTTACATATTGAAGGCAGGATCCACCAATAATATGCGGATTTTAACAGTAATTAGGGTTTCTGGGAATTGCACAGGTTTCATTCTCAAAAAGTTAACTGAATTCCACAGATCAAAAGTGAAATTCATTCACTCATCTAACCATGCACTCTGTTGCTTTCTTGGTGAGAGGGATGACTGACCCACTTGGTCTTCATGGAGCTCGGTCTCCTCATCTATAAATAAGATATTAAGTGTTGACCTAAGAATCTATGAATCTGAATTTTACATAATGAGCGAGATGTACATGTGAGTGAAAAGCAAAACCCTGTGATAACTCATTTTTGTTTCAGCTACAATATTGTTTAGATACTGTGGACTAACTATAGCCAAGACGTATCTGAATCCAGAAAAAAGTATCATAGAAAATCCAAAAATTGGCCAGGCGCGGTGGCTCAATTCTGTAATCCCAGCACTTTGGGAGGCCAAAGTGGGCAGATCACGAGGTCAGGAGATCGAGACCATCCTGGCCAACATGGTGAAATCCCGTCTCTACTAAAAATACAAAAAAAAATGAGCTGGGCATGGTAGCGGGCGCCTGTAGTCCCAGCTACTCAGGAGGCTGAGGCAGGAGAATGGCGTGAACCCGGGAGGCGGAGCTTGCAGTGAGCTGAGATCACGTCACTGCACTCCAGCCTGGGTGACAGAGCGAGACTCTGTCTCAAAAAAAAAAAAAAGAAAAGAAAAGAAAAGAAAGAAAATCCAAAAATTAATTGAAGGCAGTTGCTTGTAGGTACAGCCCAAGTGATTGCATAAATTTTACACCAACTAAAAGTGTTAAAGAGTAACAAAATGAAGGGGTTAGAATGATTTGTGATGGATACATTGTGCTTTGGAAATTGTAAGACTTCCCCAATAATTGTGTTTCAGTTGCCCAATTCCTGTTTATTCTCATTGTACAGAAGTAAGTTACTACTCCCTTCAATATAAATTACTGTAAATTGTAGTTAATTGCTTTTGTCTAAAACAATGAGAGCACTCAACATGAAGC
Source organism: Trachypithecus francoisi (assembly GCF_009764315.1). Classification (NCBI taxonomy): domain Eukaryota; kingdom Metazoa; phylum Chordata; class Mammalia; order Primates; family Cercopithecidae; genus Trachypithecus; species Trachypithecus francoisi. Next base: position 125,956,296 of record NW_022681471.1, on the reverse strand, counting down.
CAGAACTTGGGGTTCAAATCATACCACTTGTTAGCTGTGAAGCCAACCTAGATTGTTCACTTACACTCTTCAGAAAGCAGCCTTTTTATCTACAAAATGAGAAGAAACAGGGTTGATGGGATGGTTCAGTCATATAATGGACATAATATTAAATAGACTCTTTATTTCTGAATGGGAAAGTGAGGAGTTACTGCATTTAGAAGATGCATAACCAGCCTTGCTGTTCAAGAATGTTAGGAATGAAAACAGTTGATATGTGGTTCTCATGACTCAATTAAAAGATGCTATGTTTGTGTTAAAATTAAGAATACACCTGAACTGAACTTGTGGAAGAAGCTTAGAGCAGAGGCTGCCTGTGCATTAAGACTGAGAGGACTTGGAAAGAGAAGATTTTTAATGTTTTCCTTTTACATTAGGGTTTCCTAACTGTGGCACTGTTGACATGTAGGGCTGGAGAACTATCTGTGGGAGTCCATCCTGTGCACCGCAGGAGGTTCAGCAGCATCCCTGGGCATCCCCCGCTGGATGCCAGCAGCAGCCTCTCCTTATGGTGACCACATAAGTGTCTCCAGACATTGTTCAATGTCCCCTGGGGGGCAAAATCACATCTGCTTGAGAACCAGTAAAAATTTCCCCAATAAACATGTGTTACTTCTATAATTTTAATGGCAACTTAAAAAAAAAAAGATATCATTTCCAAACTGACAAGGTTAGTCGGTCCAGCTTCACATATTGAAGACTCAGAAGAGTTGGACTTTTTTTTTTTTTTTTTTTTTTTGGAGACAGTCTTGCTCTGTTGCCCCGGCTTGGAGTGCAATGGCGTGATCTCAGCTCACTGCAACCTCTGCCTCCTGGATTCAAACAATTCTCCTGCCTCAGCCTCCCAAGTAGCTGGGATTACAATCATGCGCCACCACGCCCAGCTAATTTTTGTATTTTTAGCATAGAGACAGGGTTTCTCCACGTTGGCCAGGCTGGTCTCAAACTCCTGACCTCAGGTGATCCTCCCATCTCGGCCTCCCAGAGTGCTGGGATTACAGGCATAAGGCACTGCACCTGGCAGACTTGGATGTTTTTTATGAGGCGTTTTGGGCTTGTGTTCTGAAAGCATCAGCTTAACAGAAAGTGATATTGCATGACTGCCCCAAGGACTCCTGGTGGCAGCTGTGAAAGTGTCCAGGGACCAACACCTGTGCTGAGGTTGCCCTCAGGCACCTGTGGGCTTGTCAGTGTGGCCATTCTGAGTAACCAAGACAAACCTGCTCTACTTGTGGAATCCGGCACTTCTTCTGCATGTTAGTTGTCTGGGGTCACCTCGATGATATGAGGAGGTTATCTATTCTGCTTTAGTAATGTGTTGGGAGTACACAGCTTAATCAATCTAATATGATATTGCTCTAAGGTAGGGCTCAGCAAACTACTGCACATAGGCCAACTGGCTTGCAGCCTGCTTTTGTAGGTAGTTTTATTGGAACACATACACGTCTGTTTGCATAGACACACCCATTTGTTTACAGATTGCCAGTGGCTTCCAGGTACAGGTGACTATGATGGCTGCGAAGTCCAAGATCCTTGCTGTTTGGCCCTTTAGAGAAAACGTGGACCTACCACTGCTCTATGGTTCTGGAACTTTCTCCCCTTCGGTTTCCATATCTAGGTATATCTCCCATCTGTTAATCTCAATTTCAGAAAGGGGGAGGATAGTAAACAGCATAGCCAAACAAAACAAATTGTGATAGAGAGCACTGTGACTATTTCAACTTTATTCAGTGCTTTTAGCGAGTGTCCGTGTGTTTCTCTGCATATCAGATGCATGGAATGTGTACCAGAGTGTATTTATGAAAATGCCTGGCTCATGTACTTGTTCACGAAAGAAGCAAAACACCATCGTTTTCCTTGATTTAAAAAAATGGTAGCAGCAATCGCGCTGGAGAACTTTGATAGAACGTGACAGTTGTGTGTAGGATATTGGACCAGACAGGCTGTTGGGGCCAGAGTTTGAAGAGGGTTTCTCAAGAAACAGACTGTACTAGGATTACATGGGAAGTGAGTGTGGAGTACCTCAGGATTGCTGATTGCCGGTTGTATGGGAGTGAGGGGCAGGATGGGGTTCAGTGGGGAGCTTTCTGGAAAGCCAGTCCTGCTCTTCCCTGCATGTCTACTACCCCCGTCCAAGCACTTCCTTGGCTCTAACATGTCCTCATGAGTAGGGCCCATGAGTTCCTGGTGTTATCTTCTGGAGAATTTAATACAGGGTTCAGGATATTCGTAAGTCCCATAAAGGTTTTAAGTGAACAGCTGAATGGCAACCTCAGTTTGATGATGCTCTGTCTCCTGGAGGGGCCTAATGTCTAGCTGTCTCCAGTCTCTTTCCAACAGACCAGCAGCATCATGTTGTGTTAAGTTCACTTATGAATTCTCTACCAAAGGCATCTGCACTTAGTGTCCAGAAATCACTCGATGTTTTGTTTCTTCTTTTATATTTTCTTTGCCTCCGAATATCTTCCACAGATTCCCTAAGGAGGTAAGGAATTGTGAAGGAGAGAACTGTAAGCTGAATAGAATACAGTCATCCCTCGGTATCTGTGGGTATTAGTTCCAGGACCCCTGCATATACCAAAATCCGGGAGGCGCAAGTCTCTGATATAAAATACTGTCCTATTTGCATATAAACTATGCACATCTTCTTGTAGACTTTAATCATAGGTTACTTGAAATACCTAATACAATGTAAATGCTATGTAAATAATCGTTATATTGTTTTTAAAATTGTTTTTATTGTATTGTTTTTATTTTTTTTTTTTTTAATATTTTTTCTTTCTTTTTTTGACGCAGGGTCTTGCTAAGCTCACTGCAGCCTCTTTCTCCTGGGCTCAGGTGATCCTCCCACCTCAGCCTCCCAAGTAGCTGGGACTACAGGCGTGAGCCACCATGCCCAGCTAATTTTTGTATTTTTTTGTAGAGACTGGGTTTTACCATGTTGCCCAGGATGGTCTTGAACTCCTGGCTCAAGCAGTCCTCCCGCCTTGGCCTCCCACAGTGCTGGGATTAGAGGCGTGAGCCACCACACCTGGCCTTAAAAATATTTTCAATCCTTAGATACAGAATTTGTGGATACAGAGGGGTGACTGTTCATATTTTCAAAAACTATATATCAACAACATATAATCAATATATAACACATATAAGATATATGGATAATATATATACATATATTCAGTAACAGCATATGCGTGTATTCAAAGTAATAGGTTTGTTATAGACAGCATAGAGAAGACTCTGGCTTTTTAAGTCCAGTTTCACAATCTCGGCCTCTTATTTATTTTGCTTTTATTTTTATTTTATTATTGAACTTTTAGGTTCCAGGGTACATGTGCAGGTTTGTTATATAGGTAAACTCGTGTCATGGGGGGTTTCTTGTACAGATTATTTTGTCACCCCAGTATTCGGCCTAGTACCCAATAGTTATCTTTGTTCCTCTCCCTCCTCGCACTCTTCACCCAGCAGTAGCCCACAGTGTCTGCTGTTCCTGTCTCAGCCTTTTCGCTGGAGTGGTTATACCATTTACCACTTGCTCTTTGTACCACTTACTGTGTTTCCTTGTTCCTCTGTTCCTGTGTGCTTTTGCATAAATTGGAGCTTTTTCGTGACTATACTTTTCAGTAAGCTTATTGGCAATAACTCATTGCTTTATTTTTTAGGGTGTTGCTCTAGTGTTGACAGTTTTCATGTTTAACCTTATCACAATCTATGTTTGAAAGATATTTTACTTCACATATGAGAGCCTTACAACAATGTGCTTTCATTGTCCTTCCATTCTTAGTTCTTTGTGCTGCATTTGCCGTACATTTTACTTCTATACGTGTTACAAACACCATAATACATCGTTACTAATTTTGTACTAAGAAGTCAATTACATGGAAAATAATTCTTTTAAAGAGAATAAAATATTTTTATGTTTATATTTACTGTTTCTGCCACTCATCATTTCTTTGTGAGAATCCGCATTTTCCAGCTGAAGTTTTTCTTCCCCTTCATGGAATCCCTTCAGTCTGTCTTGTAATGCAGGTCTACAGGCAGTGAATTATCTCTGCTTTTGTTTGGTAAAGTCCTTATTTGCCATCATTTTTTGAAAGATATTTCATCTGAGTATAGAATTTTGCATTGATACATCCTCTCAATTCTTTAAAGATTTCATTGTCTTCTGCCTTGCATAGCTTTTGACAAGAAGTTTGCAGTTTTTACTATCATTTTTCCTCTGGATATAACTTTTGGGTTTTTTTTCTGGCCGCTTTTAAGAGTTTGTCACTGATTTTTAAGAAATTGATTGTGTCTTGTTGGGGTTTTCTATTTCTTGTTGGGGTTTATCCTGCTTGGGGCTTGTTTAGCTTTTTGAGTCTGTTTTACTTTTCTTAACTGAGAGTTTCACAACTTTACTTGATCTTGGGATCCTTAAAATGCGTTTTTGGTTTTTGTGGTTTTTTTTGAGACAGTCTGGCTCTGTCACCCAGGCTGGAGTGGAGTGGCTGCGATCTTAGCTTACTGCTACCTCCGCCTCCCGAGTTCAAGCAATTCCCGTGCCTCAGCCTCCTGAGTAGCTGGGACTGCAGGTGCATGCCACAATACCCAGCTAATTTTTTTGTATTTTTAGTAGAGATGGGGTTTCGCTCTGTTCGCCAGGCTGGTCTCGAACTCCTGGCCTCAAGTAATCTGCACACCTCGGCCTCCCAAAGTGCTGGGATTACAGGCGTGAGCCACTGCGCCCAGCCAGAAATGTGTTTTAAGTAACATATTTTATCATCTCAGTACTAGTGTTTTATTAATGAACACCAAACCCAGTGAGGGAAACACTGATGAAAACCAGTGTTATTATTTTTACATATTTTTATAACTCCATATTGGCTCCTTGGACCTTTTAGAGTTGGGTTACCAGAAAGCAATTGGGCATTTGCCTGGTATTGTGTAGAGGGTATGCGAACACGATTAGCTTGTGGAAAAGATATCAGTAACAATTGCCAGCGTAACCGCCAGCTTTACGGGAGTGCTCCAGTAGTAACCTATTTCCTTGTTTCAGCTATAAAAGCTATTACCACAATCTATCTCTCTCATTTTGTACAGTAATGATCCATGAACATACTAAAGGGAAATTGATGGCATACCCAGGATTACCATTTACAGATGGCAGTACTGAAATGTTAATTTCAAAAACATTCAAACTCTAGTTTTCTTCTGTAGACATAGGACAAGCAATTTTTATCATTTAATCATGCAGACTTGGGTTTAAAAGAAAACTCTTTTAAGATATTCTTTGGTTTTTATTTATAGCCTTCTAGTTTGCTTATAACATATATGCTTATTTTTAAAGAACATTAAAGGTTAGGCCTAAGGAATTCGTGTGCAAAATTGGTCATTGATTATTAAGAAAAAATACAGAACATTTTTTCGATGTCATAGATATAACTTTAAAAGGGAAGGGGACTCTTCAGAGTTGCCTCTGAGGAGCACATATAAAAAAGAAGGGCAGAGGTTTACTACAGTGGCAAAAAATAATCCACCTAGATCAAGACTATTCCAAAAGTGAATTTAAAAAGAAAAAAAGATGAGATGGTAAGATATGAAGAAATAATGAATGCATTGTGACTTTCCACCTCCCCATACCCATTTTCATAATTTGGTGACTAGAAGAGAAATGAGGATGCTGGCCCGATTTTGATTCCCAATGGATGACGCTCACACAGAACTGCCCTGCTTCTTGACACTGTTATGATATTAAAAGTAACGTGTATTTTTATAAGTTATTACCATCTTGGCACACTTGCATTCATTTTAGTCAAGTACTGTCACCTTTAGATTTCAAGCTTGCAGTCTTAAAAAAATACATGTTGGAGAACACATAGTCTTCTAACAGTAAAATCTCAGCGTATTAGAATGTTTAGTGACTGAGGTATTCAGAGTCAGTCAAAAAAGTATCTTTAGGATTTCAGCATGTGGAGATGGCTTTCATAGACATCTCCTGGGACACTCAGGCAAGCCCTAGCACGTTGAGCATGGAGTATCCTCATCTGCATGGGCACTTAGACACCTGGACAAGTCCTTTAGCAGTAAGGCGGGATGGAGGGGTTCACAGGATACGTGCAGCCCAGAGCTGGGAGGAAATCATGAGGACCAACTGGCCATTTATCGTACAGATGCACGACTGGCTGGTATGGCCTGAGATGTGGCAGTGAAGATGCACCATGAGGTTGTGGGAGGTGGGATTCATGGTAAATCCTAAGTTTTTCATCTTTGCACTCACGATGCACAATAGCTGATCAAAGCTTTTAGCAAACTCTGCAGCAAATTAAAAGGCGGCAGAACCTCATGGTGACAACTGCAAACCCTGGAGCCAGGCTGCAAGCATTCACACCCCAGCTCCACCAGTCCCCAGCCCTGGGACCTGGACATGCAGCTACATGTCAGTACGTCAGTTCCCTCTGTATGAGAACGGGATAGTAACCCCACTCCCTCACACGCTCCTGTACACATGGAAACCACCACTGCCATCTGACACAGTATATGCTGTAGAAGGACTTAGTGTGCTAAGCACATTAAATATTTAAAATTATTAATTAGATGGATTAAATAAGCTCAAAGCTCTCAGAAGAGAGCCAGGCATGTAACAGGTGCAATATGCATGTTAGCTATTATTATTATTTAATAGAGATGGGGTCTTGCTATTTTGCCCAGACTGGTCCTGAACGCCTGGCCTCAAGTGATCCTCCCACCTCAGCCTCCCAAAGTGCTGCAATTACAGGCATGAGCCACTGCGCCTGGCCTATTATTTTTTAATAACGTTATTTAACCTGGTGTTGCCAATTGTTTTGAAGTGTGGAGCCGTTTTTCAGATGACACATACTAAACATCTACTAAACAGCCTGAGAAATGGCACTCTGAAGAGCAGGCCTTGGCAGACACTCCCTACTCCCTCTAAAACTCCAGTCAGTTGGCTTCCAAGTTCACTTGGTTCTCATTTTTCCTGGCAACAACTCTGCAAATTATTACCCCCATTTGATGAGGTGCTGGCTGAGAAGGCCCCTTGCCCAGGTATGTTTCCAGCCTGCCTGTGACAAGGTGTTAGATTCTGAAAGCCGGAGTGCTGGCCTCAGTTAGCTGAGTGATACCAGCATGGGGGTCTTTCAAGGCTGCAGGCAAGATGTCCGCCCACCTAAAGGCGGGGTGGGGGCTGGAGGGGCCGTGTTCTGGCGCCTCCCTCCTGTGGCTGCTGAGTTGGTATGGCTGTAGGCAGGGGACCTCAGTGTTGTACCGTGCTGGCCTCACCATGAGCACCCAAAGGAATTTTATCATACAAATTTGATTCTGTTGTATGAGGAGATGCCAGTAGCACCTCCACTTCCAGTTGGGACACCCCAAAATACCTCCAGACATTGCCTAATATCCCCTGGGAGATGGCGGGGGGTGTGGGGAGGGGGCGGCAGCGGGCACTGTCACCCCTGCTCCAGAACACTGTATTAAAATACAGAAACGTGATGCCAATCCCATGCTGTTATTTGGGATTAAATGTGTAGTACATATGCTTCTGAGTGGGAAAACTTTGCTCCAAGCGGAAAATGGTGCATCCTTTGTTGTCATTGGGCAAATGTTTGGTAGGGATTTGATCTGTGTAGAGGAATGCTCAGTCTGCAGTGGCAGCCAGGTAGTGAGCGTGTGCAGCCTTGCACACAGCACGAGCCTGTCAGACAGACAGTGCTTGCCAAGCAGGGCTCTGGCATGCGGTCGTTGTTGGCTATGGCTCTTCCATGGGCAGGCTCCCGGCTCCTCCTTGCAAATCCATCCCCTTTGTTGGCCACCCTGCCTGCTGGCCCTAGGCCTTCTGCTCCTTTCCCCAGGTACTGACTCTCTCCAGCTTGGCCTCTCTCCGCCCATCCTGTGGACCTTTCATTCCTGGGGAGGAGAAGACTCAGGTAAAGAAGGGTCAAGGCAGAACGATGCCAGGCAATTCCACTGCTAGCCGTTGCCCCAGGAACATGAATGTTCATAGCTGCATGGTTGACCCAAGCCAGGTGCCTGTCAGCCACTGCCTGGAAAACACAATGTGGTCCAGGCACGCAGTAGCATAGTATTCAGCCATAAAAGGAGTGAAGCCCTGGAACGTGCTACAACATGGATGCTCCGGGAAAACATGTTCAGTGAAAGAAGCCAGATGCAAGAGGTCACATATTGTATGATCTCATTTAGTGCCCCAAATAGGGAAATTCATAGAGCCAGAAAGCATTCTGTGGTCACCAGGCCAGGGGGAGGAGGGAATGGGAGTGACTGCTTAGTGGGCACCAGTACTCCTTTCCAGGTGATTGAAAATGGTTTGGAACTTGACATAGGTGGTGGTTGCATAACATCTGAATGTACCACTAAATTGTACGCTTTAATTTGACCGGGCTTGGTGGCTCACACCTGTAATCCCAGCACTTTGGGAGGCTGAGGCAGGAGCATCACTTGAAGCCAGGAGTTTGAGACCAGCCTGGGCGGCATATCAAGACCCCCATCTCTACTTTTTTTTAAAATAAGAATTTTTTAAAAGAAAAACAATAAAATGGTTAATTTTATGTTGTTATTTTACTCCAACTGAAAACAAGGCAAAAAAAAAAAAACAACCATGTATGGTCCAGGGGAATGTCTATATTGGGCCTGAAGTGTGCTATTCTGGTTTTTCTTAGGTGAATGGGTTCTGAAGGCTGTGTCAAAAGGGGAGCCTTTAAAGTTGCTAATTCTTTCCTGATAGGAAAAGAATATAATTTCTCAAAATGACTGCTTTCAAGGAATGCCCCTTTCTAAATTTGAAAACATAGTATTAAAAAGAAGAGTTTCTCAGTGCTTTAGATTATTATTTCTTGTATTCAACTTAAAAATCCCTTACAGTGGTTTTACAAATCTGCAGAGGAATTCACAAAGCATGATTGAAAAGTGATGTACAGGATTTATAACTGACTGGGAACAAACCAGCTGATTTGCATATAGGATGAAATTTAGCTGAGGGTGCTATTGAGTTTAGACAACATTTGGCTGGACCTTTGTAACTCTTCAGCTCTGTGAAACAATAGTTGTGTGAAGAATTAAAAGGTGAAAAATGAACTATATGTGACTGGCTCACATATGCCTAGGTCTGTTTCCAGGCACAACGAGCAGTGACATGATGGTGTCGGTGAGGCACCAGTTCAAGGAAATATACAAAGGCTGCCTGCTCATAAATACACAATGGAGTGATAACTGGTGCTTACCCTTGGAGATCTAGAATTCTAAAACATCAGAAAACAATTAACAGACCGTTCTGTGTCCTTTTCTTTAAAACTATCTCTTGACATTTTCGTGCTTACCCCAAGAACATCCTCAAAGATGCCAGTAAAAATAACTCCACAGGAGTCTTTCTGAATTCCAATATCCATGGGAAAATGCTGCATTTTCTTCTGATTTTTCACAATAGAATTAAGGCAGACATCATGAAGAAATGAATGTGTAGAGGACTTCCAAAGTTTATATTAACATGTGTAATCAGCAACTGTAATGTTTTGAATGATTATGTATGGTCCATCCTTCATTCATTAAGCTAACTTCTATCAAGTATGTGTTATGTGTCAAGCCTGGACTGTAGAAATGAACTTGAAGAAGAAAGGACTCTTCCTCCTGTCCGGGTAGGAAAGGTGTGATGTGTGTTATGGATGATGTGACAAAAGGAAACACTGGATACCATGAGGAAAATTGAGATCATCACCCAGGGATTCTGTATTCTACTTGGGGAATAGGCTAAACATCAAAATACAGCCATTTGAGACCAAGGCAGGCGGTAGTCCCAGAAGGGTAGCTGTCAGATCCCCAAGAGCATCGGGGGTTCCAGGTTCCTTTTGTGTTACTATCCTGCCTTCCTAAAGGTCAGACAGGCTCTCCAGCAACCCCCATGACCACAAGTTGTGCACATCCTTCCCCAGCTCTTTTCACCTACCATTGGCAAGAACTCAGTAGTGGAAAAGAGAAATTTTGAGGGAGGAGCAGGCTGGTAAATTTGCAGTTTCTAAATTATTTTGCATTTTATTTGATTACAGTGTTTGAATTCAGTTTTTTGAAGAAATGTATGTGGCACCAGAAGCTCTATTCTAACCTACTTTCTGTGGAGAAGCAGGTACATGCTGTGTTGTATCAGCTTAGAGAGCCCCTTCAAAACCTCTCCGTGTTCAGTGTGGAGGGACTGTCACTATACATGCATGGCACACCACGCCAAGAGCAGAGGACTACCAGAAAATTAGAATCCTTTTACATTTGTCACATATCAGCATTTATTTAGTTGTAAAAATAAAGAGCATATGGCATTTGTTAAAATCGTTTTGCATTTCACACAAATATTTGGCAATAAGTAAACTTTCTTGCCAGGCTTGTTTATTGTGGTTCTATTTGTGTACTAATAATGGGAAAATCAGTAATGACCAGGTGTTGGAAGGTCTGATTTCTCATTTAAATATATTGTTTCTAGCAATAAACTAATTATTTTTGACATGTTTCATACCAGAAGAATGTTATTAACCGAAATCATAATTCCTGTTTTTGTGTTGATCACACACAGATGATAAGTTAATTATACTTATTGAATTTAACAACATATATAAGAGATAATCTCAAATTTCAAGACTCTCATTTGTGGGTTACCATCTGTTTTGGACCAAAGAATAGGAATTTGATTGCAAGCTTTCTTCTGAACAGCTTGTAATAAGAGCTGTTTGTATATTAATTACTTATTGAATTATCGTGGTTTTAATGTTTTAATTTACAAGCAATTTGGAACTTATTGTGGTGACATCTGCTCATATTTTGATACTTTATGGTATTTAGCAATTTCATCATAAGGCTATTTTTTCCCCTGGTAATTTATAACCCAATCCTGAAAACAGTAATTTGGTCTTTCCAGCTCACTATAAGGAGTATTGTCCTGTTTCATCTCAACTGCAAATTTTTTTCCATAATTAAAAGTATATTTTATAAGCAAAATCAAGATTCCTTTGTGCCTGCTTCCCTGGTGCCCTTTCATTTCTATTCAGAGTTTCACTCTCATTATTTTACTTCAGTGGTAGATTTTTTACAAATTGCCCTGGTTATTACTTTCATCTTGAATATCCTTATGGTTTTTGTTTTCAATGTACTGTAATGCATTTTAGAGGCCTGTGAACCTGCTTGTAGATTTTTTTAAATCTCCTTCCTTTAAACAACATAACTATAAACATGACTCCGTGGCAATAATTTACTTGAATTTCCTTAAAACACCTGAGTTTCTATATAAACTCCCTAATAAGAAACACCTTCACTCATAGCTTCACTTCTGGACTTCAATTGTATTAAACCTGGTACCTTTTTATTATCACTTAAGACTATTAAATAAGAATTTAGAGAAAATGGTGGACATTTAATTTACTTAGTTCTTGAATTTGTAGAGGATAGAGGATAATTTATACTCTCTAGGAGGCTGGAATCATTCACAACCAAAGAAATTTTATAAGGTAAATATCATTAGGTAAATGGTTTATTGATTAGTATTTATAGTGACTGAGAAATAGAAACAATTTTTGATATAAAGGATTATCATTTTATGAGCTATAAACCTGGCTTCCTCATAAATCAGTGCAAATGGAACCCTTGTGAAACAAAGGTCTGCAAAAAGTAAATGAAAAGTTGAGATGTTAGTGGGTGCCTTTGGTTTTCTTGATTTTAGGGGAGCCAGAGGAGAAAGGATTCTGACCCGTTTGTGTGTTTTTATGAGCACAGTACATGAGAATGCGTATGTGCACACAAATGTGCCTGCCAGAGTTATTGGAAAGCTAGCCCAAGCGATGGGGAATGTTTAGCTAAAGCGTGTTGTCTTCTCCCGAGGGTGTGCACAGGTTCATGTATCAGCTGCATCAGGCCCTGTTCCAAAAACAGTGGTATTTCAGGGGAACCTTAATGTATCTTTACATGTAATTTAAGATTAATTTAAATCTTTAAATTATCTTTAATAATAACAGTAGCAATAGCTGAGCTAACATGAATTTTATCTATTTTGAGACACTTTTATTCAGAACTTCTACATGCATAATAATGCCTGACCGGCCACTTTTAATTTCTCCTTTTTTTCACTTTGCAAACAAAACCTTACAATCTGTGCTATGGACTAAGACGGAAAATAAGAACCAATAAAATGTGTGTTAAGTTTGAATTAGGATGAAAAAAAAACCTAAAGGAACCGGATGGGTGAGCGGTAAACACACCCCAGCGATTTTTAAGTCTTTTGTTTTAAACCTTTCCCTTTCTGCCTAGGCTGGTCTCTGCAGACGCCTTGCCATTTCTGTGACCGGATGCTGGGAAGCCTGCTGGTCAACAGGTCCACACATGAAGTCATCATAAGGTAAGCAGCCCCAGCGTGCCATTGGATCCTTGTCCTTGTACCTGAAATCCGTTTGAGGAGCAGAACTGCATTTTCCCAAAACAGAACCCCTTTTGCTTTAAATGATGTTTTCAGGGGAAGTGCCCGGTCTTTCTCCTTACTGAAGGTTGAAGGTAGTAGACAGACAATCATTAAATCATTGTGAGCTGCATAGTCAATTCCAAATGAGAATTTGCCTTTTTACTGACTTCTGGGAATTTGGGGTTGTGTTTTTTTGTTTTGTTTTGTTTTGTTTTGTTTTGTTTTGTTTTGTTTTGTTTTGTGTGTGTGTGTTTGTTTGTTTGTTTTGAGACAGAGTCTTTGCTCTGTCACCCAGGCTGGAGTGCAGTGGTGCGATCTCAGCTCACTGCAACCCCCGCCTCCCAGGTTCAAGCGATTCTCCTGCCTCAGCCTCTCAAGTAGCTGGGACTACAGGCACCTGCCACCACACCCGGCTAATTTTTAAAACAGTTTTAGTAGAGACAGGGTTTCACCATGTTGGCCAGGCTGGTCTCGAACTGAGCTCAAGTGATCCGCCCACCTCGGCCTCCCAAGTGCTGGGATTACAAGTGTGAGCCATTGCATCTGGCCTGCCTTCTGAGAGTTTTGGATCCTGAAGGAACTATAACAAATTTTTCTGGGTCTTACCAGGTGAGGATGACACCTTCTAAAATCAACCTATCTTGTCAACATTATGAATTACAATTATGTAGACAAGTTAATTATAATTGGGTGCATGAGTATAGATTTTATTTGGCTCCTATATCTTAATTCTATGCTTTATCAGTTTCTTAATATGATCTGTGTCTGTCTCCAAATTGATTTGCTAGTTAACTTTGAAACTTACTAGAAAATCATGGAGATTGCTATGTGTAAATCTGGTGAGATGCTAAGGTTTCCTGACTAGCAAACCAATTGTATGTGCACAGGTGTCAAGAGTTGAGAAGCCCATAGCCCAAACTAGAACTGAGACCCATGCCTCAAAAGTTCTGTAAAAGTTACCTTATGACCTTCGGTACATGGGAATTTAGTTTCGTTTTACTTAATTGTTATTTAATTTTCTGTTTCTTTCTCTAATGCCTTTTTAGTTTTTTTAAAAAAACAAAAACCTATAGAACTTGGGCAATTTTAAAGCATAAAGATAGAATTTTGAGAAAGCTTTTTGATTTACTATTTTAAGAGAACCAACTAGAACTAAAATGATAGACTTAAATTAATTAAAATAAGCAGCTTACTGTTCGAAGTACTTTTGTTTAAAGCCAGACATACACATATGTAGATTGTTTTAACAAGTTACACATGTATAAATATTTTAATGAAAAGTGTAGTTTGTTTATAAACACAAAATTTGTAATGTATTAGTGAATTTGAATTTTCTGACTGGCTCTTACACTCAGTATGTTTTCAAGGTTCATGTGCATTGTGGCATGTGCCATTTCTTTTTATGTCGGAATATTCCATTGTGTGGCTAGATTATGGATAGAACGTATTTGATTCATGCATCAGTTGATGGAAATTGGGGTTGTAGTTCTCTTTTGGTTGTTATTAAAAATGATGTCACACACACACACAAAAATGATGTCACGAACACACATACACAAGTTTTTTTGTGTGGACATATGTTTCATTTCTCTGTGGCATTTACTTAGGAGTGGGTCATATGGTACCTCTGTTGAACATTTTGAGGAACTGAATTTTTCCAAAGTGACTGTTACACCAGTCAATATTTTTCGAAATGCCGTTGAACCATATTTTAAATGTCAGAGGGAAGATGGGAGGGGATCTTTATCTCATCAGTGTTTTGAGTGGGTTTTATTTCAGTACTTTGGGAACATAAGCTTCAGTTTCATTGAATCCAGCACACATTGAATTTCTCCTGTGCGTGAGGTATCTGTGTTTGGCTTTCTACATGACTGAGTGTTTTTGTAGCCTTTGATAACTTGTGCAGCTATAGTTCATCGGTAAGGTTGGGAATAACCTATATAACATACTATTTCTGCCTATGTTGCGTGCCGCACCTCAGAAAGTGAGGGCTCATAATGGTTTCCTTGAGGTGTGTGTGGTTTCAACACATGTCCTCCTTTCAAAGGCATCCATCACAGACCTTGGTGATAGTGTTTTTTGTAGTTGGTATGATTATGAGGAATGCTCACATTCAGGGGCGTTCACTGTTGAAGTTCTCAGGCAGGAAGATTCCAAGCCGAGAAGGGACTAGGCAGTTGTTCTCGGATGTAGAGGTGGGAAAACCTGTGGCAGAGCAGGAAGGACTGAGAGCAGGCTCAGCAAGCATGTTCTGTGATGGGCCTGATAGTTAGGGGCTTAGGCTTTGCGGGCCAGGCGGTCTGTGTTGCAACTGCTCTACTCTGCCATTGCAGTGTGAAAGCAGTGTAGGCCCTACGGAAATGAAGGAACATGGCTGCGTGCCAAGAAAACCTTTATTTATAGACACTGATACTGGGCTGCAGTTTGCTGACCCTAACCTAGAGGAACACAACTGTTTTCTTTCCACCTTTTCTAATTGTGGCCTTTTGAGTTGGAGGCCACCTGGAGGGTGAGGCTCCAAGAGGCCCACCCAGGGGCCATGATGTGATGAAGACAGAATCTAAATTGTGGTCACATAGCGAAGGCACTGCAGGTATTTGGGGCTCAGGACTTTTACATAAGGAATTTGAGGGCCTTTCTGCCACATAAGAGGGAGTGGCTCTGGGCCTGTGTAACTACCCTAGCTTGGGTTCTCACCCTGGGGGAGTCTCCACCCCCAAGGTACCTGGGAATGTGTGGAGACATTTCTGGTTGTCACCAGAGGGGTAGTGGGTGCTACTGGCATCTAGTGGGTAGAGGCCCAGGATGCTGTCAAATGGCCCGCAGTTTACAGGACATTCTCCCCAACCCCTAAATGTCAATCGTGAGGAAACTTGAGGAGTCCTGCTCACCGCTGCTTCAGTCAGCACTTTATTTTGTACTTGTTGTCAGTCATACGGCTGTGAAATTATAGGCTATTGGGGCATTTCATTACAAAATTTAGTACCTGTGTTTGCTGACATAAACATGAGGATGGTTGGACTCTCATCTACTATTTGGGGTTCATGATGCTTTTAGTTTTTTCCTTTTTTAAAAACGTCTTTGTCATTTATTTAAATATAAGTCTCAAAAGTTGACACAGGCCAGGCTCAGTGGCTCACACTTTGTACTCCTAGCAATTTAGGAGGCCAAAGCAGGAGGATCACTTGAGGCCAGAAGTTTGAGACCATCCTGGGCAACATAGTGACACCCCCATCTTTACAAAAAAATGAAAAAAATAATAATTAGCCAGAGGTGGTAACACATACCTGTAGTCCCAACTGCTCAAGAGGTTGAGACAGGAGAATCGCTTGAGCCTGGGATGTTGAGGCTTCAGCGAGCTATGATTGCGCCACTGCACTCCAGCCTGGGCAACACAGTGAGACCCTGTCACTAAAATAGAACACAATGCTGATATAACACCAAGATTTATATGAGATCCAGTCCACGTTGGGGGATGGGGCACCGCCTGCCTTTCTATCTATAGAGTAAGCTTCAGAGTTTATTTTTCACAACTTCACAGGCCACATCATATGTGTAGGTGAACCCACTGCTGACTCCATCTACTGCCAGAAAGAGACTCATCATGGTCAAATTAAATTCTTCATATGTAGGTGAAAAATCACAGTGTCTATCATGACCAGAGTGCATGTATTCCCGAAATTTGTTTGAAGGCCCAGTGCACATTGTGTAGAAACTGTATTCAATCTATCTTAAAGATAATTAAAATCCATAAATTAATTTCTGGCTGGAAAATAGGTCATAATGGCTGTGGATATCAGAAGTGCTAGGTTAAAGACCACGGTCAGCAGGAAAATAGGATGAGCTCCTGCTCTGTGGAAGCAGTAGCATCAGTGCCTTCCAAGGCAGTCTGCTCTGAAGTCTTGGGCACGTGCATCTGTGTTGAGCTGCGGCCAGAGGAGGAGGAGATGAAAGGAGGACGGTGCTCTTTTTCTTACGTGCATTGTCCGGCTCCTGTGATGTGGATTTCCCTGGTAGTAGCTTGCTCTTGCTAGGTGGAGCATTTTCAAGAGGGCTTCCTTCCTGTCACCACAGCATCTGCCATGGACGTGCATGTGGGCTTTGGATGAAAGCCCCAGCCAGCCACTAATTAACCCAGAAGGGTGGCAGGGCACAGGAAAGTCCTTTTCTGAATGCCTCATCACGGGGATTTTTTTTTTTTTTTTTTTTTTGAGATGGAGTCTTGCTCTGTCATCCTGGCTGGAGTGCAGTGGCACAATTGGGTCACTGCAACCTCCGTTTCCCAGGTTCAAGTGATTCTCCTGGTTCAGCCTCCTGAGTAGCTGGGATTACAGGCGCATGCCACAACACCCAATTAATTTTTTTTGTATATTTAGTAGACATGGGATTTCACTATGTTGGCCAGTCTGGTCTCAAACTTCTGGCCTCAAGTAATCTGCCTGCCTCAGCCTCCCAAAGTGCTGGGATTACAGGCTACCATGTCCCACCAGGGGTGATTTTATTCTGTGAAAAGCGGCATTCCTTTTCTAACACAAAACCTCTCCTCTGCTCTGCCCTCCCAACCCTGTAGCCTCATTTCCTGTGTAGTTGTTTTCATACTGATTATCTCTGAAGACATTGCCAGGTTGTTTTTGTTTGTTTTGAGACAAGGTCTTGCTCTGTCACCCAGGCTGGAGTACAGTGGCGCGATCTCGGCTCACTGCAGCCTCCGCCTCCGAGGTTTAAGCGATTGTCGTGCCTCAAACTCCCGAGTAGCTGCGAATACAGGGGTGTGCCACCACACGTAGCTAATTTTTGTATTTTTTGTAGAGATGGGGTTTCACTGTGTTGCCCAGGCTGGGCTCGAACTCCTGGACTCAAGTGAGCCACCATGCCCAGCCAACATTGCCAGGTTTTCTTTACATTTTAATAAATATGAAAATAGTCCATGTTCAGAGTAGAAAATACACAATATGTAGAAAGATACACGTGCAATTGGGAGCCGTGCTTTTCCCACACAGCCCCCTGTCATGGACATTGCCCCTGCCTGAGATGCTGTTTTCCTGGCCGCATCTTACGCCACTAGTTTATTCCATATTTAAATGGAGGTGTCACTGCTCGGCATTGGAGCTCCAGTAATGAAGAAACAATTCTTGATTATATTTATCATTTCAGACCACTGACTCCAAGTAAATAATATAACCATAAAACTAATGGGAAATTTTTCTTTGCGGGGAATATTTTCTTACCGAAAGTATTATATATCTGATAGTGGGTAAATGGAGAGAAGTATATGAAAGAAAGCAACATAAAATATTTTTATGCATTTCTCCCCAAACTTTTCCTCTATATGTGTTTTCCTACAGGTTTAGGTCAAACTGTAACCTTGTTGGCCCTCTTTTCTGTTTTGTTATCGTCCCCTGCAACCCAGTTTGGGACGTATCATAAATATCTTTCCATTAAGCTAGCTTTGAAATTTTTAACTTGCGCTGGAAGAGCACAGCGTTTAATGTCAAGCAATGTAACTTTCAATCCTGACTTCGCTGGGATTTAAGTTGGTTATCTTCCCTAAGCTTTATTTGTTAAACCTATAAAATGGTAATAATAAGAGTAATGGTGATATTTATCTCTGGAGTTATGACTGGTGAGATGGATCGTATCATGCACGTAGCACTCACACCTGATAGCTAGTATACAATACATGCCGTGTGTTGGTTTCTAAAGTAATCTTCATGGTGGCTGATAGTTCCCGTATGTGTTCACTGCCATTTATTTCATCGTGCTGTCACTGGACAGTGAGATTGTTTCAAGAACCACACATTGACTTCTTTACAATTACATAGGATGAAAAGACATGCAAAGTGGTAAAACAAGCCTATGTCAGCCCCCAGATAAGCTGCTCCCCAAGCAGATGTTAGAAAAGCTGTATTGGGATTTATATGTAAACTTTATACATACATTAAAAATTCTGTCTTAAGCGAGCTACTGATTGTGAAATGAAAATAAACTCAGTTTACATCTGAGCAGAGAAAAGAGCCGCTGCCTCCAAGTGGGCAGACTTTGCTCATTTCCGTGAGGCTACTTGGAGAAAGAAGTGCCCTTTAGAGGCTGAGGTCAGTTCAAGCAGCTCTTCAGTGACCCTGGCTCGGTCCAGTCTGCATGGAGACAAACCCTAAAGACCTGAGCCTTGTCCAGACCATCCTTCCAAGCAATGGATTCTTCCAGCACAGACGCCAACAGCCTAACTAATAGCAGAAATGACACTCACTCTCTCAGGTCCCTTCAGAAACCAAGGGCTGCTTTAGAAGATCTTAAAAGACGTGTACATAATAGGGCAAATGACTGAAAGATAAAGCCTCCCCTCCAATGATGTCAGAGGAGCTCCCGTGCATTGCCCTTCCTGCAGTACACGCCCCCTTCATCAGCTTATGCTTCTTTCGCTGTTTCAGAACACGGCTGGCCTCTTGGCAAGAAACAAACCTGCCCTTTCTGTCCTCAACTACCAGCACCAGCTCACCAGCAGGCCCCATGTGATTCTACTTTTTAAGATAATTAAAACAGCAATTAAGATTTTGTTGTTTGGGGCCAGTGTTCTCCCAGAGAATGATGGCATATTGAGTGCTCTAACTACATACTCAATGAAATGAAACTCTTAAACAGCCATTTCTCCTGGGACTAAATTCTGAACTGTTTTGTGAAGGGAACTGCGAATTAATAGGACTTTTGGCCACCTTGAAAGCAGGGCTTAAAAAAAAAAGAAATACTATAAATAATTTCCCCTTCAGCTTCTTGACGGCTCTAAACCCCAAATTATCACTTATATTGAATTATTTATCTTTAGCAGAGAAACTTCAGAAATGCCATCAGCCCATGCTCATTTGTTCTTCTTTGCCTTCTGTAAGCAGCACAGTGAGAGAATGTTGTGGCTTTAACCCAAAGTGGAAGGTGGTGGTTTCCTTTTCGCGCAGTCACAACTCCAAACACCTCAAATCAACCTAATTGAAGGTGTCTTTAATCAAAGCTGGGTCAGGCAAGAAAATAAACACAGTTGCTCTAATTAAGACTCCCCTCTCCTCCCCCTCCTGTTTGGGGCCAGGGAGGAGCTGTGAGTACTGCCAAAGCTCTCCTTTATTTTAGAACTGGAGAAATTGGAAAACATCCACAGGAGTTCTCAGAACTCGAAGGCTGGAAGCGGATGCTGTTCGGGAAACCAGTTAGGTGTTAGAATGCGGCTTGTGTCTCCAGCTGTACATACTAGAAAAGAATGCCCAAACACAGGCCTCTGGTGGTAGTTCTTTTTGGGGGGGTTTGTGTGTGCCACCTTGCCTGCCTGACATTGCTGATGAGCCAGAACGAGGAGTTGAGCCCTGAGTGGTCATGGACAAGGCAGGTGTGTGTTTCCCTGATCCTCTCCTACTGACCTTTCAGGTCTCTCTTGGGGAATTGCTGGAGGAGCTGAGTATACCAGCTCCCACATACTGGATATTTTCTGTGCATTGGGCTCTGCATAAAAGCATTGACTCCTCACACTCTCCCCTTGACATAGGGGCTATTTTTACTCAGTTTAGAGATGAGGAAACAGCCATGTAACTGACCCTCCAATCCCAGGGCTGGAAAGTGGTAGAGCTGCTCCTAGAAGTCAGGGTCTCTGGCGCTTAGCCAAAGGCTGCGTGAATCCCACATCTTTTCCTGTTCTCCGTGGCTCTCAGGACATGATCTGCCTTATCTCTAGCCAGTAAGACTATACGGATGGGGACTCTCACTCTGATTTACCCTAACTTTATTGTAATAAAGTCATAACTGTCATAAGAAGTAATCGTTGCAATAAAAAGTAGTAATTCTAATAAAGCATAAACGTTCCAAACTCCATGTTACTTGTCCACAAAAAATTGTTCTTGGCACAGAAGACAAAGGCAGACTTCTCCCCACAGACTACATAGCTGTCAGTGGCACTTTGCTTTGAACCTTGCTATAGAGGGCAGTCCACATGCCCTGGGCTGAGGGGTGCATGTGACACATCATTAAAAGTCAAAACATTTTCATAGAGCAGGTCCTCCCCACATGTCCACACAGAGCTCCTGTGCTTCTCTCCTCTTTCTCTGACTTCTTCCAAAACCGTGGGTCTCGTCTCCAGAATTTAACTTGTCTTTCTTCCAAAACGTCCCTCCTCTTCAGTGAAGAAAGGTGCTTGTTGACTGGCCTTAGGAAATGTCGCCCAGACAGGAACGGCACACCAGTGTGCCATCACTCAACCCAGAAACGAGGTTTGCAGTGGCCTGCTCTCTGCTTGAGAGTTCTGCTACACTACGAGTACCACTATAATATTTATTTGTGGGAAATTAAACCACAAAGCCCTGGGTGGGGGATCCATCATTTACCATCTTCCTGTGAAATTTAGTTCTGGTCTTGGAAAAAAGAGGAGGAGGAATCTTTATTCCCAGCCTTGTGTGTGTGGTGAGGTTTGTCTGGAACAGTGGTTCTTGCAGAGGAATACTGGCGGGGTATTGACTGACTCAAAAAACTGAAAAAGATCCACGAAAACAAGCACCACCTTCAAGCGAGCCGCTTCGAGATAAGCACAGCCAAACACCGGGACACCCAGCTGATGGACGCTTTCTCTTGATTTTGGTGTGATGAAGCCCACAGAGCTGAAGGGCATTAAATACAGCTGTTGGGGTTAGGGATCCATTCCGAGAATATTCTCATGCTTGTATCTGATAATCTAAGAATATATATGTAGATTCTACAATTTTTGGAATTAGATTTTAAAAGAAAAATAATCATTTAAAAGCTAGCGAAGTAAATGTTTGTTGGGGAGAAAAGTTTGATCCAAATATTAAATCAGTCTTAAAAAATTAATATATGTTCTTGAGATGGAGCAGTCAGTCTTACCAAACAACATGACGTCCTGGCTCGATTGCAGGCCAGAGGTAGTTTTTCTTTTGTTTCCTCTGCTGCTTAGAAATCAAAAACCCGGCCGGGCGCGGTGGCTCAAGCCTGTAATCCCAGCACTTTGGGAGGCCGAGACGGGCGGATCACGAGGTCAGGAGATCGAGACCATCCTGACTAACACGGTGAAACCCCGTCTCTACTAAAAAATACAAAAAAACTAGCCGGGCGAGGTGGCGGGCGCCTGTAGTCCCAGCTACTCGGGAGGCTGAGGCAGGAGAATGCGTGAACCCGGGAGGCGGAGCTTGCAGTGAGCTGAGATCCGGCCACTGCACTCCAGCCTGGGCGACAGAGCGAGACTCCGTCTCAAAAAAAAAAAAAAAAAAAAAAAAAAAAAAGAAAGTTAACAGTGTATTGGGGAAAGCATTCCAATCCTTGGACCCTAACTTATTATACATTTAAAGACAATGGGCCGGGCGCGGTGGCTCAAGCCTGTAATCCCAGCACTTTGGGAGGCCGAGACGGGCGGATCACGAGGTCAGAAGATCGAGACCATCCTGGCTAACACGGTGAAACCCCGTCTCTACTAAAAATACAAAAACTAGCCGGGCGAGGTGGCGGGCGCCTGTAGTCCCAGCTACTCGGGAGGCTGAGGCAGGAGAATGGCGTAAACCCGGGAGGCGGAGCTTGCAGTGAGCTGAGATCTGGCCACTGCACTCCAGTCCGGGCCACAGAGCGAGACTCCGCCTCAAAAAAAAAAAAAAGACAATGAATCTGTGATCAGAAAGCAGAAAGCCAGAGCTGAAGCAGAAGGTTTTCTAGTTGGAAGAAAGAAAGATGCATAAAGCAAATTAGAGGAATGGACTATTAAAAATGGCCTGTAATCCCCCTCTCCTCGGGATCTTATATTCTCATTCTCCATAGTTCTCTACAAACACATGCACAGACACCTGTATTTATCACAGATGCTCCTGGGGTGGGGAATATTAACCAGGCTACGTATACAGGTGTTTCATCTCCACAGATCAGGAGATCTTCTCTTCTTTTGAGGCAAGATCTCACTCTGTCACCCAAGATCTCACCCCACTCACTGGAGCGCAATGGCATAATCATGGCTTACTGCAGCCTCAGCCTCCTGGGCTCAAGCAGACCTCTTGCCTTAGCCTCCTGAGTAGCTGAGACCACAGGCATGTGCTACCACACTTGGCCAATTTTTTTATTTTTTTTGTAGAGACGGCGTCTCCCTATGTTGCCAAGGCTGGCCTCTAACTCCCAAGCTCAAGCAATCCTCCCATCTCGGCCTCTTAGAGTGCTGGGATTACAGTCATGAGCCATCACGCCCAGCTGGTACGTTTTCAATGGTCAGGTCACCAAGCGGTGTCTGAGCCTGCACCAGTTGCCTTACTTTATAAGTGGAGTTCATTTCAAACACAAAATGCTAATTTTTCCTCTAAAGAGCAATGGTTCTCGGCCAGCTGCAGTTTTGCAATGTGGGACATTTGGCAACGTGCGCAGGCATTTTGGGTTGTCACCACTGCAAGGGGGTAGGCGGAGTCCAAGGATGCTGCAGAACATCGTGCTGTGCCTGGAACAGGCTTGCTTTTTTTGTTTTTGTTTGTTTGTTTGTTTTTTGGTTCTTTTTTCCCAGAGTAAAAGAGGAAAGGAGCTAGGCAAACAAGATGGGAAGCTGGGGTGTTTGCCAGGTCCTGCCAGACATAGTTCCTCTCTGTGCCTCAGTTTCCTCTTCTGTAACATGCAGAGATAAGATGAGACGCTCTCCAAGATTGGTCCTTTCCAGCTGCCCTCAGTGGGAGGTGGCACCGTGCCCTGCTTCCCAGGCTGACTCGTCCTTTGTAATTCTCATCCTTTCCACGGGACTCCAGGTTCATGCCAGTCCTGCTAGCCCTGTTGCCCTGTTCCTAAGCCTGTCCAGAAATCCTCGGGACTAAGTGAGGCTGAAGCTGTAGCGCTCTGCTCTTCCTACCTTTTTAAGAGGTTCTTACATTTTAAAACTTCAATTTTTCAAACACTCACTGGCCTACAGAAAAAGATAAAATAAAAAGCTGTAATTGTGAAAATGTAATTGCTCAACTTCAGCTCATGCTCCAGATCAGTGATTTTCTCTTTTTAGCCAAACTTCTTTATAATTATTTCCTTTAGTTTTATAATAGATTCTTCAAAATTAATTTCAAAGTCCTTATCTACAGTCTTTCACAAATGTATGTATAGCCTAGAGAATTTTGGTAATAATTTTGTAATACATTTATATTGAGATTTGTAGCTGCCAGCCTTTTTTTGTTTTTGAGAAAGGGTCTCACTTCCATTGCCCAGACTGGAGTGCAGTGGCATGATCGTGGCTCACTGCAGCCTCGACTTCCCAGGCTCAGATGATTCTCCCACCTCAGTCTCCTGAGTAGCTGGGACTACAGGCATGCACCACCACACTCAGCTAGTTTTTTTGGGTTTGTTCGTTTGTTTGTTTTGTTTTGTTTTGTTTTGTTTTTGTAGAGTCAGAGTTTTGCCATGTTGCCCAGGCAGATCTCAAACTCCTGGGCTCAGGCAATCTGCCTGCCTCGGCCTCCCAGATTACTGGGATGATAGGTGTGCACCACTGTGCCCGGCCCAAGATGTTTTTTCAGTCCATTGTTTTTGCTCCTCCTAGTAACCCTTCGTAGCAACCAGCCTTCCATTGTTCAGTCACCAGAAGTTAATGATAGAAAACCAGAGATTTTCAGCTGTGCCCGATGTAGAGAGAAACCTAAACTCTATACATTTGCTATTGGCCCTGTGTTGCCGCAGTCACTGCAGCACTCAGCATCACCAGAAGCCTGCCCAGTGCTGCGACATTCTTTAGATAGATTTTTGTTGTTGTTTTATTTTGTCTCCTTAAATAATATCTAACTTTTCATTAGGTCATGCTGTGATTTCATAGCTTCTTTAGTCTCTAATATTTTCTTCTGCATGCTGTCTTTGGAGAGACCTCTCCAGAGTTCAAGCACAAATCCTAGGACAGATGTGTATTTTGACTGTCAAATTTTCATTGCAGGATGTGCAGAAGTACAGAAATGGCACCAAATTAAGCAAGGAAGATAAGAATTTTTGAATGACAAAGTTCTGGCAACTATAAAATAAAGTCTATTAAGAGTGCAAAGTGAGAGGTGGAATGACGCCCAGGGCAGCTGCATTCATTATCTCTTGCTGGATAACAGACGACCACACGTTTAGCAGCTTGAAAACAACACACATTCATTCTCTCACCATGGCTGCAGGTCAGGGGTGCAGGCACAGCACAGCTGGGGCCATTGCTCAGTGTCCCACAAGGTTTGGTCCAGGTGTCAGCCGGGCTGCACTCTCCTTTAAGCCCAGGGCTTTTCTTCCAAGCACAGGTTGTTGGTAGAATTCAGTTCCTGTGGCTGCAGGACTGAGACCCTCAGCTCCCTGCAGGCTGCCTGCCATTGCCTGGACAGATCACGCAATGTGGTGTTAGTAATCACGGGAGAGAAGTATGGTCAACCTTGCCATATAATGTAACCTAACCTAGGGAGTGGTGCCCCATCTCCTTGACATATTCTGGAAGCAAGTGACAGATTTTGCCCATCCTCAAGGGTCGGGAGTATACCAGGGCAGGACTTTGTGGGGGTGAGGTATGTCCCTGGCGGTAACCACTACTTTGAATCCTCCTATTAAATGTAAAATATCTTCCATCTTGAACATATACTTTGCACTTTTTTCCTCTGAGCAAACAAAAACTTAATCCTCATTCAACAATGAAAGTTTTGCTGCCTGTAAAGATACTTGAAAATGTGTGATACAGACACCGAAGGCAGTTCCCAAACAGCCTAAAGATGTTTAGTGCTGGCTGGGGGTGGCAGCTCACGCCTGTGATCCCACCACTTTGGAAGTCTGAGGCAGGTGGATCCCGTGAGTTCGGAAGCTCAACACCAGCCTGGGTTAACAGCAAAACCTTGTCTCTACAAAAAGAACCAAAAATGAGCTGGGCGTGGTGATGCCCACCTTTGGTCACAGCTACTCGGGAGGCTGAAGTGAGAGGATTGCTTGAGCCAGGAGGTGGAAGTTGCAGTAAGCCCAGATCATACCACTGCGCCCCAGCCTGGGCAACACAGCAAGACCCTGTCTCCAAAAAAAAAGACAGAAAAAAGAAGAGGCCAGGCGTGGTGGCTCACGCCCGTAATCCCAACACTTTGGGAGGCCAGGGCAGGCAGATCACAAGGTCAGGAGATCGACACCATCCTGGCCAACATGGTGAAACCCCGTCTCTACAAAAAATACAAACATTAGCCGGGTGCAGTGGCAGGCACCTGTAGTCCCAGCTACTCAGGAGGCTGAGACAGGAGAATCCCTTGAACCCAAGAGGCGGAGGTTGCAGTGAGCTGAGATCGTGCCACTGCACTCCAGCCTGGCAACAGAGCGAGACTCTGTCTCAAAAGAGAAAGATGTTTAGTGTTGGTGACATCATTGACATTAGTTGTGGCCTTTCTGGGGCTGCCCAGCTGTTTGGAGTGAACAGCTCTTACTGATTTATGAATTCTGGTTTGTTCACGGACAGCAGAGTTCTTTCCTTGCTTGTTCCCTTTGGGCTGGTTTGCTCTTGTGTCTAACCGGGTGGTGTCTAAGAAAACCAGACTCTGTCTTGGCTGTCTCACACAGAAGCCCCTGAACGTTTTACTGCCCATCCTCCCTCCCCAGATTTCTGCCTGCCTCCTGGGCACCAGAAGTCTTAGCCAGACAGATACAGCGGGTTCTGTGGTGAAACACAAATGACAGAGGTGCTCCCTGCCTTCTGTGTTCTGGTTTTCCACCAGGAGCCCTGGCCTCCTTGCAGAAACATCGAGGTGACATGTAGCATGACCGAGCTCGCTGGCGCCTCTTCATCGTGCTGCCACCGCCCTGCAGGAAGAGGGGCCATGCAGTCAGTCTTGCACCACTTTCAACGTTTACGAGGGAGAGGTACTGCGGTTCCTCATGTGGCCAGGACCGTGTGGTCACTCTTTGGGGGTGTTGACGTGGCCGCGGGTGTACTTGGTCACCTCTCCATGTGTCCAGAAAAGTGCTCAGGGTTGAATTCAGCCACGTCTGCCTGAGTGCACTTTGGGATTCCATTCCTGCCGCTTGAGGGGCGCACTGCAGATCCCTGCATGCACAGAGCTTTACTGAACACAAAGTCAGTTGTTCGTTGCCGTGCTCTGTTGCCCCTGCTTCTGGCTTCGTTCATGTGGTTTTTGCTCAATTCTTCCTTGGCCTTAGGAAATAGGCCAACTCTTGTTTTTTCGGAAAACATTTCACCTGGGCATGTTTTTATATCTATAATTACGGAATTTTTATGTAATCACATAATTACAAAATATAACACAATCAGATGTTAATTACCTTCATGTGTATAATAGCATGGATATTATTTTCTTTAATCATCTCAAAAAAAAGAGAAAAATACAAGCAGTGTTTCAAAACTCTCTTCTCTTTTTGAACAGAGGGTGGCTCCCACTTCATCAACACCTCATCGCCGCGAGGTGAGGCTAAGATGAGCATAACCAGTGATGAGGTGAACTTCCTGGTGTATCGGTATCTCCAGGAGTCAGGTAAGAGGCTTGGTTTTCTGTTGGGAGGAAATTTATCTTCAGCATCTCACAAGCAGAAGGATCAACGCTTAATTCAAAACCAGGCTGTAGAAGAAGAAGAAGAGCTAAGAAGGTTCTTAGTGCTGATGGGGAGAAGAGAAGGTTCTGGAACCGTGCCATCCCCGGGTGGAAAGAGGGAATGTGTTCTTTCTTCCCTTGACACTTCTGTGCAGATGAATCAGGCCGGAATCAAGAGCGGTTGTGGTGAATGTGGAAAGGACGGAAGCAGTGTGGGGCCCTTGGCCTCCACCTCGACAAGGGCATGCATGAGCTGGGGTGTGTGTTTGAATCTCTTCAATTCTGCTCCAGAGATTTATTCAGCTCTCCAGCCTCTCCTACTCCCCGCCCCCAAATGGGCTGCTAGGCCGTTTTCTAAAACTTAGGAATCGTCCTAGCATCTTCCAACATTTTTGATGACCACTGAGACATTACTTTATGGTTAGTAAGTAAACAGCCAATCACATGTATTCCTTGTTGACAAAACAGACCTTGAGCTGAGCAGTTGCCCTCCTCCGCCAGCAGAGAAGTGGCAGGAGGAAGCCACAGAGCCCAGGGCTTGGGTTCTGGCCTGGCTTTTAGCCTGGGTTCGTGGGATCCCTCCAATAAGTCATTTAGTTTCTAGAGTGAAAGCTTATTTTTTACAGTTTAAAACTTAGAAGATACGTAATTTAAGACTTACAAAACAACATTGGTGCCAAACGTCCTGATACCCACCTACCCATTCAACTTAAGAAACAAACCTCTCAGGTGCATTGGAAACCCCGCCCGTGTTTGCCTCCCCCACTTCCTCGATGATAATGACCCTGGTGGGCTTGCTGAGTGTTATCTCCACGTGTTTGCTACACATAGCCGTTTTCCTAAGCAACATACAGTGCAGGTGAATTCGTTTCCTAGGGCTGCTATAGCAACGTACCGCAAACTGGGGTGGCTTAAAAAGAAATATGTTGTCTCCTAGTTCCTAAGGACAGAAGTTCAAGATGAAGTACGTGTAGGCAGGTGGGTTCCTTCTAAGGGGAAGTCTCTCCTGTGCGCCTGCCTGGCTCCTGGGGCCTTGCTGCAGTCTTTGCATTCCTTGGCTTGTAGGCGCACCACCCGCGTCTCTGTGTTCAGATTTGTCCACATTTCCCTGTGGTTAAAGACAGATTGGATTCGGAGTTTACCCTCCTCCAAGACAACCTCATTTTGGCTATTGTTTTTGAATACAGCAATAATTACATCTGCAGTGACCCTGTTTCTAAATAGTGTCACATTCTGAGGTGCACTGTTGGTGAGCACTTCAACCGGTGAATTTGTGGAGGAGGGGCACACTTCAACTCGTAACAGTTTGTTTGGGATCTTTTTAAGCTTCGTGTCCTTGATATGAGATTGTATATATTCTGGAACTTGATTATTTGAAAAGGAAACCCCAGTTCCTACGCCTCCTCCTCCCAGAGATGCGTGCATTCGATTTGAGGGAAAACCAGTCTGCGATCCTCTAGGTGTGGGTTCTCTCACAGCTGGCCTGGTAGGGTAGGATGTAGGCATTGGAGCCACACAGAATGGCTCGAGCTCTGATCCTCAAACAAGTCTGAGTGAGGCCTATTCATTAGAGCCTGGGTTTCCTTGACCAGGCAAATGTGGTCAAGTGTGTCGGGCATGTAGCACATTGTAAGTGTGTGCCTTCCCCATCCAAGCCTGGGTCTCTGTCCCGTGCACTCCCAGCTAGTGTTATTCATGGAAAGTACGTGTTCTTTCTGCATATATATCAGATGCCTGCGATTGGCTGTTGCCAGAACATAGTATAAGAAATTGGTATACAAAACAAAATATGTACTGCCTCACCCCTGGAAATCAGGGAAATGATATCCGCTCTGCTAATACGTCAACCTCGGTTCTTAGAGCAGCACAGGTGGTCTCCCGCCTCAGAGCTCAGAGCTTTTCAGAGGTGCCTGCAAATGGAAATCACATGTACCAAACCCTGCTTCCCCGTCGACTTGTGGCATGGAATTTGAGATTCTTTCCATTTAGCAACACCTCTGCACAAGGACACGATGAAGGCCAAGAGACTCACAGCTCTTGTGTAAACAAGTCCCAGGCTGGAACTGTCGGGTGTGAAGGACCACGTGCTCCGTAACCTGGAGACAGCCGTGCTGCTGGCTGGTCCCCAGGGCCACGGAGCATGAGCTTTGCTGGCTTCTTGAAATAAACACAGAAACCCCCATCCCTCCCCAGAAAGGTCGGCTTCCTTATTCCGTGTTTGTTTATGAAGCTTCGCTAACTAGGCAGCTGAGAGGGAGAATCGGAGCACAACAATGCATAGACCTTGGCAAATGTCAACTGTGTGTAACATCTGTGAGCTCCGCTCCCGATTCATCAGTGTCACTAAAGTATAATAACACTTCTTAGGCAGAGTTGATATTGAAGAGAGAGACGATTGCACTTTCTTCAGCTCACTATGTGCATTGTGGAACTTTTTAGAGCACCCTACAAGGTTATATTCAAAGGAAGAAGGGAGCAAAGAAATACTTAATGTTGAAATGTTCATTCTGGAGTTATTTTCTGTTTGTCTCAAGTC
This sequence comes from Trachypithecus francoisi, assembly GCF_009764315.1. NCBI lineage: Eukaryota > Metazoa > Chordata > Mammalia > Primates > Cercopithecidae > Trachypithecus > Trachypithecus francoisi. The sequence goes on along the minus strand of NW_022681471.1, from coordinate 125,926,760 downwards.
CTGAAGTTTTGTTAGGTCAATAGTCATTGAGCCCCCATCAAGAAAGCGTACCTTCTCAGCCTATCGCTCTCTCCCTTCTACCTTAAATAAAAAGGAAAATATTTCCCTGATCATGCTTCCTCCTCAAGCACCTGTACTCTCATTCCTGCACCTCGCCAAACTCATTAAAAACAAGTTCTGCGTCTCAGAAGATGATTCATTCCTCAACTCCTTCCAGTCTGGCTTTCTCCACTAGAAGTTGTCAGTAAATTCTGGGTTCCCAGATCCAGTGATCTTACTGCAACTGGCATTCCTCCTTCCCTGGTCATCCCTCCTTACCTGTGTGTGGCAGGAAGCGGGTGGGGCTGGGGGTGGGCAGTGAGGAAGGGAGTAGGTGTTTCCCTGCAGTGCAGTAAGGACAGCTGCTTCGTGGAAGGTCTACTTAGAACACTCAACCCCACCTTCCAGGTGCAGTGACGGACAAGTTTTTCAGAGTCACCAAGCATGTAGCCTGAGCCCTGCTTCTCTACCTGGACCCAGCAGACCAGTTGCCATTCCTGTCCATCCGTTCATCTCCTTCACCAGTGTCTCTCTTCCTCCCCTCTGCCAGTATCCATGGTGTCAGTTAGGATGCGTTAGGCTGCAAGGAAGGGAATCCTCAGTGGAGCACTGATGACCTCAGATAGCAGGGAAGCAGGGTGTTGAAGAAGGATCCAAGACACATCTCTTCAAACTCGGGAAAGAACCTCAAAAACAGACGTGTTTTGTTCCTCTGCCCACAACAGGCAGAAGTCAGGTCATCTGGCTTTTAGCAACCACATATATTTCCCTACCTGTGTGGATTAGTGGATTTTCATTGTTGCCCTTGTTACTTGTCCAAAGCAAGGGCTTTGCCCATCAGAAGCACTCAATGGATGTTACCCACAGGTGACATCTCATAGCAGCAGACTCATGGCAGTCTGAAAGAGGAAACTAGTTAAAGCAAGAATGTTAAGTAGTAGGGAACTTCTGCATTACCAAACTCTAGTGCCAAAATGGATTTGTTGGGTTTTGCATGAGTTCAGCAGTCTGGCTTTGACAGGTGATATGGTTGGCTGTGTCCCCACCCAAATCTCATCTTGAATTGTAGCTCCCATAATTCCCAGATGTCATGGGGAGGGACCCATTGGGATGTCAGTGAATCATGGGAGCAGGTTTTCCCGTGCTGTTCTCGTGGTAAGTGAATAAGTCCCACGAGACCTGATGGTTTTATAAAGGGGAGTTCCCTTGCACACCTTCTCTTTCCTGCAGCCATGTAAGATGTGACTTTGCTCCTCATTCACCTTCTGCCATGATTGTGAGGCCTCCCCAGCCATGTGGAACTGTGAGTCCATTAAACCTCTTTCCTTCATAAATTACCCAGTCTCAGGTATGTCTGTGTTAGCAGCATGAGAACGGACTAATACAATGCGTGAGTCCATTGGCCTCTGTCTTACGGGATCCATTGCCCGGTCACTTGTGCTATCTGGGCAGTTTTTAAGAATCACATGGTGGCCATGTGCCTTTCCCATGAGCTCATGTTACCGTCCCAGGAGAAGAGAAGCAAGGGAGTGAGCCCCTATAAATGTGCACAGCCTGCACCTGCTGTGGTGAGCAGCTCCCCCAAATGCTTGGGGAATCGTGAGTTGTGTGCCCCCGCATATTTCTGAATACAGCAAGGGAAGTGGAAGTCCATTTTCCACTTAGTATGGAAAGAGAGAAAATTTGGCAAGTGAGTCCCTGTAAACATATTATTTCCTCTGGGACTTCATCCCAAAATCCAAACTATAAAGAAAACATGTTCTTCCAGACCCACATTTTTAGCATAAATTAAATAATTCACAGGAACTTGCAAAACAGTATGAGGAATACAGGGGAACAGAACCACAGATTCAAACTGAATTTAACTGAGAAAGAGCTGCCTGAAAGATAATCGGGTGATAGATTCAGGAGAAAGGAAGGTACTATGAAAAATTTTGTTTTTTGAGACTCACTCACACTGAGGGTCTCGCTCTGTTGCCCCAGGCTGGAGTGCAGTGGCACGATCACGGCTCACTTCAGGCTCTACCTCCCAAGCTCAAGTGATCCTCCCACCTCAGCCACCCGAGCAGCTGGGACTACAGGCTTGTGCCACAAGAAATTATGCCCAGCTAGTTTCTTATTTTCTATTTTATTTTATTTTATTTGTAGAGACAGGGTCTCACTGTGTTTGCCCAATCTGGTCTCAAACTCCTGGGTTCAATAGATCCTCCCGCCCTGGCCTCATAAAGTGCTGGGATTACAGGCATGAGCCACCACATCACCTGGCCAAAAACATTTTTTAAAGAAAGAGAAGATACTGTCTGAAGAGGAAAGAAGGAAGCAATGTATAGAGCTGGCTTGAGCATGATGAACACACAGAGCAGTTCTGTCATCCTCAAAATTGCCTTGTGTCCCTTTGTACTCAGCTCCTCTTCCACCCCCGCCCTGCCCCTGGCAACCACCACTGTTCTGTCCCTAGAGTTTTGCCCTTGCAAGAATGGCATAGAGATGGCATCATACAGTGTGTAGTCCAGCGAATGTGACGTCTTTCACTCAACCTCATGCGTTTGAGATTCATGCGTGCTGTTGTGTGCACCAGCCATTCATTCTTGAATAGCTAAGTGGTATTCCATTTTGAATGCTGTTTCCACGATTTGTTTATGCATCCTCACATTTGCATTCTTTCCAGGTTTTGGTGATTCCAGCATAAAGCTACAAAAAACGTTTTCATACAGATCTTTTGTGTGAACGTAGGTTTTCATTTCTCTTGGGTAAATATCTAGGAGTAGGGTTAATGGGTCATGTGATAAGTGTAGGTTTCACTGTATCAGAAACCAGTGCATTCTTTTCCATCTAAGGCAGAGGCAGGACACATCATAAACATGAGTGGTTTTATAGAGATGAGCTGAGTCACAGAGCTCCTTTGCCTGTCACACAAGGCATATTGGAAAGTATGTAAAGGGATATTAGCCCTGGCATATATATCTGCAGGACGCTCATGGAGTGTGATTCTTCTTTGAGGATTTGCAGCTAGCCTTGTGGACTAATTTCATGAACCTGTCAGGGTCACAGTTTCCATGGGCAGACATGAATGTAACCCAGGTCGACGGAGTGACAGAGCGTCCTTGTTTGCATACCTTCCCCTCCTTAAGCAGTGCCGTTGGTCTAACCTTCTGCTTAAAAACAGAAAACCCTATACAGCCTCATCAGTCCTCCGGTGGATACACCCAGGCATCTGGGCATGGCAAAGGCCGGCTTCCAGATAGCGCGATTCTGCAGGCTGGGCCCTATGGCAGCCGCGAAAGCTCTCTGTGCATTTGCCCACATACGCATGGTATCAAAGTCATCAAAACCCAGGGAAGTATTTCCCTACCTGGAGCTTTGTGACTGATGTCCACCCACTGCCAGGAACAGGCAGATGAGTAATAAAAACCATGTGATGATGGTGGTGGCGACAGTACTGAAGAAAAAGCAACACAAGTAGAAATAGAATTTCACTAATGTTGTGTCCAACACAAGGACGTTACCAAGTTCTGTGTCCATGACAGCAGTAATTTTAACACTGTAGCTACTTAAAGGAGCTTGTCGCCATAATAAATGGTAAAAATTCACTTCTCACACACGCTGAATTCCAGAGTGAGGAACTTCTGGCTTAGCTGTGAAGATTTAAAGACCCTAGAGGATGATTGAAAACTCCTTATTCAGTGGAACTTACTTTCTGATTTGCCCTGATTTGTAGCTGAGAGGCCAATTTTTTTATACATATTTCTTGCCTCCATTAATGTCACCAAACATGGGTTATTCAGACTGAGAGTATCACTAGTTATCAAAAGTGAGCGTCTACACTCTGGGCACTCTGTTTTCCTAAAGAGCCCATTTCTGCACACACAACTACCTGGGTAGAAGTAGGCATGCTGCTTTTGTTTACATAATGTATCTATGGCTCTGTGTTATGTGTCATCCTTGCTCATGAGGAGGATAGTGCTATGGTCCCAATGTTTCTGTCTCCCCAAATTCCTGTGTTGAAAGCCTAACCGTTACCCAAGGGGATGGTATTAGGGGCTGGGACCTTAAGGAGGTGATGAAGTCATGAGGAGAGCTCCTTTGCCCCTTCCACCATGTGGGAACACAGTGAGAAGGCGCCATCTGCGAACCAGGAAGCGGGTTCTCACCAGACACTCAGTCTGCCACGTGTTGATCATGGACTCTAGCCTCCAGAACTGTGAGACACACATGTTGTTTATAAGCCACCTATTCTATGTATTTTGGTAAAGCAACATAAACAGCGTAAGATAATCGTGAAACGGTACATCCACATGCCCAGACTTTCAGGGTTGTGAATATATCTTAGTGACATTTGTCATTCATTTTGTGAAGCTTCTATGCCAAGAAAATCATTAATAAGAAAGATTTCTACCCAGTGTGGTGGCCCACGCCTGTAATCCCAGTACTTTGGGAGGTTGAGGTGGGCAGATTGCTTTGAGCCCGGGAGTTCAAGACCAGCCTGGGCAATAAATACAAAAATTAGCCAGGTGTGGTGGTTCATGTCTGTAGTCCCAGCTACTCAGGAGGCTGAGGCAGGAGGATTGCCTGAGCCTGGGAGGTCAAGGCTGTGGTGAACCATGATTGTGCTATTGCACTCCAAACTGGGTGACAGAGTGAGACCTTGTCTGAAAAAAAAACAAGAAAGAGTCTTGCTGGGTGACACGCTTCACCTGCAGTGCTTCTCTCTGGTGGCCATGCCATTCAGGTGAGTTAGCGTAAGAGGAGTGCATGGAAGAGTGAGACCTCAGCGGCCTCCTCTTTCCACAACAAACCCAAGCACAGATAAAAGGCTGTGCTGAGCGCCCAACACACAGCAAGGTTATACTGTCCAAAAAGAGTACCTGGCAGATGACCCAGCAAGTTCACAGCGGGTAAGCTGGTGTGGATCTTGGTTAGAGTGAGGTGGGGTGCAGGGAAAGGTTCCCTGTTCTTCAACACTTTCTACAGAAACATGAGACTGAGGGTGAAGCGGTCCCCTCTGAAAAAGCACCAGGTATCTTGTGGGGGCCTGATGCTGAGGGATAGGCTGTAGCTCGTGCCCTGTAGAAGAGAACACTGCTCAAAGTCAACCAGTCTGGATTCAAGAGGGGTCTGGGAGCTTCAGTCTGTCCGTGGAAGAAGCACTTCCCTGAGGCTTCCCTGTGTTCCAGTGCCCTTCGTATCCTAGGCCTCGGAGCAGGGTGCTGTCAGTTGAGTGGGTGGTTCCCCTCACCTCCTGCCGGCCTGGCATTTCGTCATCCTCGAGTTTCTGCCAGAGTGGAGGCCAGGCTATGTGCTGGGCTGATTCCTCCTGTTGCATCTGTGAGCTGCTATTGTGAGGATGGTGGCTTGAGAGAGCTGAACAGAAAGACATGCCCCTCCTTTCCAAGACTGACCTCGCACTGTGGAGGAGCAGTACAGGGTCCTTTAGAAACCTCAGCGGAAGCAACCCAGATGTCCTTGACAGAGGAAGTTCCATCAACAGAACGTGTCCATCCATACAGTGGAATATTATGACTCAGCTTTGAAGAGGAAGGAAATTCTGACACAGGCTCCAACACGGATGACACTCGAAGACATTATGCCAAGTGAAATTAGCCAGTCACAAAAGGCAAATACTGTAGGATTGCACTTAGAAGGGATACCTCGAGGAGTCTAATTCAAAAAGACAGGCAGTGGGAGGGTGGTTACTGGGGGATGGGGAGAAGCGGGGGATGTGGAGTTGCTATTTAATGGGTACAATTTCCATTTTGCAAAATAAAGTTCTGGGGATGGTTGATGGTGATGGTTGCACAGTAGTGTGAATGCCCCTAATGCCACTGAACTGTGCACTTAAAAATGGTTAAGATGGAGGCCAAGGTGGGAGGATCACTGGAGGCCAGGAATTCAAGACAAGCTTGGACGACATAGTAAGACCCTGTCTCAACACCAAAAAAAAAAAATTCAAAAATTAGCCGGACATGGCTCACACCTGCAGTCCCAGCTACTCAGAAGGCTGAGGTGGGGGGATCACTTGAGCCTGGGAGGTAAAGGCTGCAGTGAGTTATGATCACACCATTGCATTCCAGCCTGGACAAAAGAGTGAGACCCTATCTCTCTCTCTCTCCTCTCTCTCTCTCTCTCTCTCTCTTTTTTTTTTTTTTTTTGAGACGGAATCTTGTCTGTTGCCCAGGCTGGAGTGCAGTGGAGCGATTTGGCTCACTGCAAGCTCCGCCTCCCGGGTTCACGCCATTCTCCTGCCTCAGTCTCCCGAGTAGCTGGGACTACAGGCGCCTGCCACCACGCTTGGCTAATTTTTTGTATTTTTAGTAGAGGCAGGGTTTCACCATGTTAGCCAGGAGAGTCTCGATCTCCTGACCTCGTGATCTGCCCGCCTCGGCCTCCCAAAGTGCTGGGATTACAGGCGTGAGCCACCGCGCCCGGCCGACCCTATCTCTTAAAAATTTTTTTTAAAAAATGGTTAGCACGATAAATTTTATGTTATATATGTTTTACCATGACTTTAGGGAAGGTCATGGTATTATAGGTGAGAAGTTCCATGTGTAGATTGTTTGCAGAGTTTGTAAAATTAGTCTCAAAGGGAAGAGAGAACCACCTGTATTTACAGTAACATTAATATTATTAATATTACATGATAAGGGCTTTTTCATAGTCCTATATCAGTGTTTGGGGCAAATCCCCGGCACAGCTAGTATCATTTGTAAGCTACATTGGTGTCTGACAAAATCTGGTTATTTAAAAAATTAAGCAGAAAATAGTGGCTTATTTATAATAACAATCTTCTGGACATATGACCAGTGTCCCTCAGTGGGCGTAGTTGAAGCAAGCTGTGGCAAGTCTGTGCCACAGAGCACCGCTCAGCTGTGAAAAGGAAGGAGTTGTGGGGTAGGCGCAGCAAGCTGGAGGAACCCCCAGGGAAGTGCACTGAGTAGAACAGGCCACGTCAGAAGATTGCAGACTGGGCCAGGTGCGGTGGCTCATGCCTGTAATCCCAGCACTTCAGGAGACCTAGGTAGGCAGATCACTTGAGATTAGGAGGAGTTCAAGACCAGCCTGGCCAACATGGTGAAACCCCATCTCTACTAAAAATACAGAAAAATTAGCCAGGCGTGGTGGCACATGCCAGTAATCCCAGCTACTCTGGAGGCTGAGGCAGGAGAAATGCCAGAACCCAGGAGGTAGAGGTTGCTGTGAGCCAAAATTACACAACTGCACTCCAGCCTGGGCTACAGAGCAAGACTCTGTCAAAAAAAAAAGGGAAGAAGAAGATTGCAGACTATATGGTTCCATTTGTAGGACATGCTTAAAGTGCTGAAAATATTCAAGTGGACACCAGATCAGTGGCTGCCACCGATCTAGAGTAGGGATGGGAGGCAGTGCTTACAAAGGATGGTTATAGGAGAGTTCTTTTGTGTTGATGGAAGAGTTCGGTACCTTGACTAGAGACGCAGTTCCACAGCTCTACACGTAGATCAAACTGCATAGATTATACATACACACCCAGTGAGTACAGTGCAGAAAGGATGATGATAGTTTGTGTTCCAGTGAGCACTTCCATCCTGCCTCCTACTTGGTGGTGTTGATCCTCTTTGACAGTAGTGTAAGATGCCAAGATGGGAGGAGACAGGATGAAAGGTGCACAGCAGTTCACTAGTTTTGCAATTTCCCCAGAGTCCGTAGTAATTGCAGAATTATTTAATTGTAAAAAAGACTATACCAAAAATGTAATTCAGCGTTTCTATTGTCTGCAAAGCTTTGTGTGTGTGATAAATGGTGGTCCATAATGCAAAGGCAGCCAAGACATTTTTATTATATTTCGCAGGTCATTAGCCGTATTGCAGGCCTAGGGCTGGGTGGGAGTGCTCTCTTGTGTAATGGATTCGAGTGGCAGCCCTATTAACTGAGAAATGGATGGCCACACGGACACTATGGGGCCACTGAAAACAGAAGAATCAGCTGGAAGCAAACAGCAGTTGTCATATGGACATTGCTTGAATGTTTGCAGATTGGGGACTGTCATCTCTGGGTGGGCTGCGTTTTTACTGGGGGAAAAAGTCGGTGCATGGCTTCTCCCCTGCTCACTTAGCAGTGAGTCTTAGAATGCTTCTAAAATATCCACTTATAACCTTCAATGTGGAGGATTCGGTTAGATTTATGTGTTCAGCCTGAGGGAAGTGGGCAGATTTGAGGGTCTTAACTTCTGAAGATGCTGTGAATGGCCACAACATATAATGCATTAACTCAAGATTTTCAGCCCATTCATTGAGATCAGGGTTTCTTGGCCCTGGCACTATTGACAATGGGGGCTAGATCGTTCTTCATCTTGGGGGGACTGTCCTGAACACTATAGGATGTTCAGTAGCGTCCCTAGCATCTGCCCACTCTGTTACAATGGGGAGAGAGTGGGCAGACATTTGTCAGATGTCCCCTGGTGGGTAAAATCAGCGCCAGTTAAGAACCACTGATTCATATCCTTTAGTTGTAGGATTTTTTTTTTCCTTCCAACTAGTTTTTCCTGGGAAATGGAGTTTTAATGGCATTCTGATTTTTTGCCCTTCATCTTATGTTCTCCTTGGGCTGCATTTTGATTCCCTCACCTGCAGAACTCAAATAGACTTTCACTGCAAGCAAAATGCAGTCCTTGTTATTATTAAAATTTTGCAGGTATTTTTTCCCTTGAGGAAGGAGAAAGTCTGCCAGAAGCATTCTCTGGCAGATAATAAAATAATTGAGAGTAGCAGACTTTCCATTTGATTTTTCTTTTTGGCTTGGCTCCTGGTGAGTAAGTTAGTTAACCAGGAAAAGGGTGTTACTGAAACTGCCTTTGCAAATATTGTAACAGAAGAAATTATGACAGTGAGAGAAATCTGACATGGCTAACTCCATCTTGTCTCTAGCCTCACAGGCTAGCTGTCTTTGCTCATTCCTGTTAAAATCAACTTAATAAAAAACTGATATCCCAGATAGATAGATAGATAAATAGATAGATAGATAGATAGATAGATAGATAGATAGATAGATAGATGGATGGATGTATATGTATGTAAAAGGCTGTGGTGCTTTTTCGCTTCTTAGATCTTGTTTGTTTAAGAAAAATTTTTCTTTGTTTTTCTTCTCAGTCAACTGAATTATTTCCCCAGTCTTTTTATTGCCACTCTTGATGCCTACATGAGAGGACCTAAAGTAATTTCTGACAGCCCAGGACTCCTTGGAAAAACACAGGAGGTGCCACATACCCTGTTTTGAGAAAAACCTATGTTTTCCTCATGGAACCCCAGGAATTGAAGGAGGCTAGATCCCTCTCAAAATCTAAGGCGCTCCTCCGTGTTACCTGATATATTTTGACTTTGGGAGGTATCAGAAATGACTTTGCAGGAAGAAGAGCTTTTAGCCTGTGTATGTAATAACTAGGTAGGAAATATCCTTTAAGGTAGGGCAAATGGCAGTTATGGAGGGATACTCAGCTCTTTGCACTTTGGGTTAGAGACGCATGCTCTCAGCCACCTAAAAGGTATGGAAATATTTCCACCCCACACTGAAAGATGAGACTCTCTTGGGTTTGGATTGCCTTGTAGTGGAATGCAGGGTAAAAGCATTGCACTCTCTTCTCCCATTGCATTCCCCTCTTTTTGGGGATCCAAGATGTGGTATAAAAATGGGACCCTTAATTTGGGGGATCTGTTTTTGCCTTCCAGCTATGCCTGCTTTTTAGGCCCTAGAAACTGCATGCTTTCCTGGCCCTGTTCCTGTAAGGGTTCCACCCTGAAGCCAGTAATCCAATTAAGAAACTTAAAAATTGGCAGATAAAAAATCTTACAACTACCGGATCCCCTTCTGTCCGTGTATTTATATGTGTTGTGCGCGTGATGTCTGTATAAAACATGTTAATGTTCCTATTAATTGACTTTTAAAGAAAAGTGCTAAAAAAATTGCCAGAAAAATAGAAACTTGAATGTGTTTAGGTCATGTGACTCTAATCTTTGAAAAATAAAGGCAATTTAAAATATTATTGGTAAAGTAAAATAAAATGGTCTTCAACGTTTATGCATTTGGTCTAAATTAGGCAGATCATATACTGTTTGCTAGATGCTTTAAGCTCATAAACTGCTTCTGTGATTTTTAATAATTGTTTGACTTGTCTGTTTTACAGCCATTGGATTCTAGATGAGGCCTGGGGACACGTGGAAGTAGCCAGGTGCCCTAGCTAGGCTGGGAAGAGTCAGACATTGTCTGCAGCTCTGTCTTTGTCCTGGGCTCTATAATCTGATTCATGGTTAAAATTGCTTACCTATCAGGTATTACACCGCAAATTAAAGCTACTGAGAATTAACATTGTAATGTACTGGAGAAACAGTTTTACCTATAAGGTATACAAGGAAAATAGAACGTGTTTTTCGTAAAATGTTATAAGAAGGTATGGAAATACGGTTTTTGTTAAGGGGAATGTAATTTTGTCTAGTTCAGGGGGTTTTAAGGATCATCTTAACCTAAAAGAGCAGTAAGACAAAACTGCAAGTTTTAACAAGCTATAAAGGGTTTGTGAAGGATTGATCTTGTAAAGGAAGTTCTGTGTGTATCAGGAAGTTGGCTAAGAATTGAAGGAGACTATTTCAGTTTTCGGTACATTAAACATGAAAATAAAAGCACACTGATGGCAGGGCTCAAATCTGGGCCCATGTGTCTGAATAATGGTTTTCTTAGGAAATTGATCGGCTGTTTAACAGAAAATTATAAAGGGTTTTAAAAGGTTTTTGAAAATTTTACCTTATGGTCAGCTGAATTAAGATTATATAGATTTGTTTATAAGGTTTTATTACGAATTGGGTTTAACATTAATAGTATACAAATGCAAAGGTGAAATTTTGCTTTTTCTTTTAAACAAGATTTTCATGTAATATTAAGGGATATGAAAAGTTTTTGTTTGCCCCTTTGAGTAAATGGCAGGGGAAAAGGAAGAGGGGAAAGAAAAGAGACAGATTCAGTTGGCTTCATGCCATCTTCATTGGGTCCTGTTGTTTGGAAAGCTGAGGTTCCTATCAAAGTAAAGACTGGCCGGATCTCAGCTCACTGCAAGCTCCGCCTCCCGGGTTTACGCCATTCTCTCGCCTCAGCCTCCCGAGTAGCTGGGACTATAGGCGCCCGCCATCTCGCCCGGCTAATTTTTTTTTGTATTTTTTTTAGTAGAGACGGGGTTTCACCGTGTTAGCCAGGATGGTCTCGATCTCCTGACCTCGTGATCCGCCCGTCTCGGCCTCCCAAAGTGCTGGGATTACAGGCTTGAGCCACCGCGCCCGGCCAAGACTTTTTCTTTCATAAAATTTTTGAGTTATCATTTTGGCTGAATGAATGACTTAGGTATACTGTGACCTGGGATCCTATTTTGTAATATCTAGTGTTCAAACCTTTGATATTTGACAAACTACCAAGATCAAATTCTAGGTTATGTTTTAAAAAAAAAATTAGGACACCTAAAGTCCAAAAGAGATATATTTGGCTTATTTGATACATTAAAATCATGCAGGAAGCATTGTCAAATATAAGATGGTGTTTAACTTTCTTTGGGTTATATTCATATAAATATGCTATTAGTATGTGTTACAAACCTGTGTAAGATTCCTATAATTCTGATGTTTCAGTGTATGTTATCATTAATAATTGTAATTGTTAAATTGTTTTTTTTTTTTTTTTGAGATGGAGTCTCGCTCTGCCACCCAGGCTGGAGTGCAGTGGCCGGATCTCAGCTCACTGCAAGCTCCGTCTCCCGGGTTTACGCTATTCTCCTGCCTCAGCCTCCCAAGTAGCTGGGACTACAGGCGCCCGCTACCTCGCCCGGCTAGTTTTTTTGTATTCTTTTAGTAGAGACGAGGTTTCACCATGTTAGCCAGGATGGTCTCGATCTCCTGACCTCGTGATCCGCCCGGCTCGGCCTCCCAAAGTGCTGGATTACAGGCTTGAGCCACCGCGCCCGGCCAGTTATGTTAAATTGTTGTGTGTCACAGAGATGACCGGAATTCCTTGTTGACTGCATCTTTATGGCTGTCCTGAGACGTCTGTCATCCATAGACAATTACTGTCTTGTGTTGCTCCTTTTTAGAAGGCAGTTGTTATATTCAGCTATAGGACTCTGACAGGTACTCTTGAATGCAGGTCTCTGATAACTGTAGAAATTGTGCCATTGGAATAGGGAAAAAAAACCCAAACTTTTGGGACTCTCGTGGAGAGCTGATGTGTTAAACATTGCCAATCCCTTTGTTATTCAGAATCAAGAAAATGTTTTCTTTTGAGCTATTTACCACTTTTAGCAACTGAGTAAGATAAACTTGTGCAAAATTTACTGTGAGCAAAATTTGGAGCATGTTGCTTTTTCTCTACCTGATTTCTGCAGAATTTATAGAAACTATTTGAGTATTCTCAACTTATGGCAGTATAGTTATTTGCATAAGTGCAGTAAGAATCTGTTCTCTTTTGTAACAGAACAGAATTAGAAACACTGGTTATTTTACCAAGGCTTTGACTGGAATGGCATGCATTCAAATATAAACAGCCTGCTTTAAGGAATCAAAGTTGACTTATAGAGCCAACAGAAGCCCCTCAGGAAAACGCCTCATACCTTGTCTGTGCGGTTTCTGTACAGGGTTCCTGACCTGTGGTAAGTGAAGAATGTCATTTTCTGGCAGGCCTAGGGAGCCCCAAGTTATCTTGAGACCTTGGGTGGAGGAAAGAGCCTATTATGGCAAATAATTATTCTTGCTGCGCTTTATACAAATAATCAGTCCAAGCATAATAAGACTAAGACTTATTTTGCAAGTAAATTTGTCTCACTATGATTTGTCTTTCATAAAAATGGGGACTGGAGAGAGAAAAATTATGTTTCAAAAAACTATAAACTTTTTGAGTTTTCATTATTTTCTGTTAACCCCGAATTCTTTGTGGGCTACAAGTCCCTAAACTAAGGCTTTCAGATTTTTCTTCCCCTTTTCCAACTTGGACTCGATAAAATGCTACTACTTTGTTCGTGAGGCCCTGCAAGCTGAAGCTTATTCCTCGTAATATAGGCGACAAAAACATTTCAGATTTTCACTGCCTTCTTCATCTATAACTGAAGAGGCCTAACCCATCTGCATTGCCACCTCCTGCTATGGGAAACATCTGTTTAATTAAACATCTAGTCTCAGGACTAGGAAACTGACCTAAAAAGAACATGGAGCGATATATGTAAATGTGTTCTTTCCTGTCCCTCCCATTTGTCTGTCTAACAACCACTGGCCCAGATCTCTCTGCGAGCCGCCCCATGTCTGATTGGTTCTCAGAGATGTTCTTCTCCCTGAGAGAGATGTTCTCCCTCAGAGCTTAAGGTCAAGTCTACAAAGGCCTCAGAAGCTAGGACTTCCGCTCTATCCTAGGACGTTGTAGTTCACCGTTCACTTAAATGCTGTGCCAAAACTACAGAGGAACATCCTAATGCCTTTGTCATGCAAGCCTTGAAACCCCAACCAGGCACATGTGAGTACATGCAGACAGCTGCAAAGGGGTTCCACTACTTTTACCTTGGGGTCTACAGCTGCACCCACTCTGCCCACTGTCAGCAGGAAGAAGTTAGAGCAGTCGTCTCTTGTTTTTTCCATCTTCATAGCCCACACCTTAAGAATAAGGTGTTATAAAACCCAAAGGGAGGGATTGAAACCACCTTTGCAAAAATTATAATTAACTGAGAAAGTGTTGACAGTGAGAGCAAAGTGACGTGGCTGACTATGTTGCTTCTAGCTCAAGGTTGACTGTGTCTGCTCGTTCCTGGCCATGGGCCAAGCTAACTTGGGGGGAAAATTTAGTTTATAGTTTAAATAATAGTCCTTCCCCAAAACTAAATGTTGTTGTAAAACGAATGAAAGGCCACCAAGTTCGAATGAGAGGGGCTTGGATTCTAAGTAATTTACCGTTATGCCATTATGCCATAATAATTTGCCATTATGCCAGCAGTGAAGATTTGCGTCTTCCCCAATTACTCTTGAAGATAATATCACTGTTGTAGAACCTGAGATTGGCCTTCGAGATGCCTTTTCAGGTGTTTGTATTTCTGACAACCAGATTGCCCCACTTGGACCTGTGAACAACCGGTCCTGTGGCCCCCCACCCACCGAGGAACTGACTCAGCATAAGAGGACAGCTACAATTCCCTATGATTTCATCTCCAACTCAACCAGTCAGCATGCTCCCTACCCTACCCCGCTGCCCACCAAACTATCTTTAAAAACCCTCATCTTTGAGCTTTTGGAGAGACTGATTTGAGTACTAATACAACTCCAGTCTCCCGTACAGCCGGCTCTGCATGAATTAAACTCTTCATTACAATTCCCCTGTCTTGATAAATCAGCTCTGTCTAGGCAGCAGGCAAGGGGAATCCATTGGGTGGTTACATTACTCTTAATATTTGTGAATAATTGCATCTACAAAAATGATTAAGTGGCTTTGCCCACTGTAATCCTAGTAGCTGACAAATTACTCTGTAGATTCCACTGTGTTTCCTAGGGCCGTGGAATGCCTTCTTATGCAAGACACGTTTCCATGGATTCAGGAAATCATTTTAATGGTTCAGCTATCTTCATTTAAACAAAAGTTCAGGGCTTATTGTTCAGCTGAGTCTCTAAAAATATTTTTTGACTGCAGCGGCTCTTTTACATTGCTAATGTGTATCCTTGTTTAAAAAAAGAATCTTTATGAAACAGTGAAGGCCAGCATTTCTTTGAGGTGTTGGCAGTCTTTGCTTTAGGAATAATAAAGGAAAACATTAGTTTCATCAAATAATAAAATAAGGAAGACCTGAATAAAATGTCCACATTAGTAGGGGATGAAGGTACCCTGAAACTCTACAAGGCAGTAATGTCTTATACCTTGATGTGATCTCATTAAGTGAGAGCAGCACATTTTGCTGGTGTGTTGGGACCCCCAAGATCACCCTCAGGCCCAGTGGTTTGCTGAAATGGCTCACAGACTCAGTACCTGCCACACTTGTGGTTTATTACAGTGAAATGATACAGATGAAAGTCAGCAAGGGGAAAAGGCACAAGGCACGAAGTTCAGGTGAAACTAGGCACAACTTGCAGGTGGCCACCCCCAGTGGAGTTACAGAGAGGCTCTCAATTCTCCCAGAAGAATATATGATTGGCCACGTGCAGGAGAGTGGCCAGCCAGGGAAGCTTACCTGAACCTTGGCGCTCAGGGTTTTTATTTGGGAGCCATTCCTATGGACATGCGGCCCATGCCGAGGGGTTCAGAAGGAAAAGAGGAGAATACATGACTATCCACACCACTTCAGGCCCAGGCCACATGGAAATCTGGGTGAGGTTCTGTATCTGTCATTTGTGCATTTATGCATATGTTAGATGTCAGTGTTAAAAACTAACTTCTACGAATGCGTAGGCGTGGGTAAGTAGCTGGAGAACGTGATACCCAGGCCTTTCGTATAGCAAAGAATAGCACATCACCCTGGCCAGCTGTGCGGCATGAACAGTTGATCCTCCTCCACCAAGTATGTCTATTCTCCCTTTGCTAAATACAGTGGTGGAGGTTTGCAGAGCCTCTGCTCACATGGGAGGTTATGAAGGGGCTAATTGTTCAATTACCAACCCTCTCATAACCGTGCTAGTTGCAAACAAACTGTTTGAAAAGACTGTTTTGCTAAACTGTTCTCTTGGTGTGATTATAACCACTTACAGTAGCAAAATGCAGGAATCCAGAAGTTCTTACGTTCCAGATGTTCGTAACCATTCCACTCTCCCGGTTCCAGTACAATTTCAGTTGTGCGATCTTTTCTAAGTTTATTGTTCTAAATTAAGACTTGCCGTTCTTACACTCATTAATTTGTTACAGGGAGAAAAAGCAATTAGAATGAAAATCAGATGAGTATAAATTACAGTTGTTTAAGTATACATCTTGTCAGTGTAGTCAAAAAATCTCCATTGGTATTGACACCCACAAAAAAGGTTAGATTCTGTTGAAGATGCACATAAGCCTGAAATTTCACTTCCTACTTTAAAAATTGGTGACGATGTGAAAATGTCTAAGAGAGTCCACATTTCCTGTTTTAGATAAGATGAAATAGCCACTAACCAAGGTGCCTGTCTTCCGAGTTTATTCACCGTTACATTCAAGACTTGCCTGCTCTGAAATTCTAATGTGACCTTAAAAGTGTCCAGCATTGATATGTTCTATGCCAAATTCCATTTCCTTTCTTGCTTTCCAGACTGAATAGCAAGCGAGTTGTCTGAACTGTCAGACACAACACTGTCCCTCTTCCCTGAAGTCTCTGTACAATCCCTTTGCTGGTGCCTCCTTCTCCGTTCACTTCTCAACTACTACTGCCGCCAAGATGATGTTCTTTTTCCCCTCCCACATCTGTGCCTAGAGTAATATGCCACTCCCTTGCTCCTCAAGTCTGAGTCCCATCCCCAATCTCTCTACTGATCCCCCAAGTCTGAGTGTCCCCTCCCAGTCTCTCCAGTGACTCCTCCCCTCCAAGTCAGGATGTGTATCCCCAACTTCTCCATTGCCATCCATACTGATATTTTGGATGACACTTCATGGGCACTCTTTAATGTAATCAATCTCACACTTGGTACCATCACCATTTCCCTACCACGGTCTGTCCACTCCAAAGATAAGCTTCCTCCACCCTATGATTATGTCACTCTTTGTCTTAGCCCATTCGAGCTGCTATGACAAAATACCATCAACAACAGAGATTTTTTTTTTCTCACATTGCTGCAGGCTGGGAGTCCAAGATCAGGGTGTGGGAGATTCAGTGTCTGGTGGGGACCCGCTTCCTGGTTCATAGATGGCGCCTTCTTGCTGCGTCCCCACATGGTGAAAGAGGCAAGGGAACTCTGTGGGGTCTCTTGTATAAGGATACTCATCCCATTCATGAGGGCTCCACCCTCATCACCTCCCAAAGGCCCCACCTCCTAATGCCATCCCCTTTGAGGTTAGATTTCAATATATGAATTTAGAAGGGCAGAGAGAAGCATTCAGAATTAGCACTGTTCAGTAGAAAAACATCAGGATTGTGTTCAAACATTTTTTTCCACAGTATCTTTCCTACTGCCTCCTTGTCTGGCACCCAGATAAATCCCACCCTTGTCAGTGTTACCCCTATCGCCCCATCACTGCTTTGTTGTAGTAACAATATCTTGCATGTATCAAGTATTTGCTGTGTGCCAGGCATGATTCTAAATATTGACAGATGAAACTGTTTATTCCTACCAATCCCTAGGAAGTAGAAACAGCTCCATCCTCATTTACAGATGAGAAACCCAAGGTACCGAGAAGGTCCTGGCCTACCCAAGTCACCTCAGGGAGGTCATACAGCTGGGATTCAGAACATCATCCATCTGGCTTTGGAATCTTTCTCATTTTTTCATTTATTCATCATTCATTGAAAAAATGTAATAAAAAGCATATATATATGTATCTATATCTGCATATAGATACATATGTATATATATATATATATATAGCTATCATGTACTACGTGATGCTTTCAAATACAGTCGACCCTCCACATGCACAGGTTCCCCATCCACAAATTCAACCAACTGGATCAAAAATAAATTGGGGGCTAGGCATGGTGGCTCACACCTGTAATCCCAGCACTTCGGGAGGCCGAGGTGGGTGGATCACCTGAGGTCAGGAGTTTGAGACCAGCCTGTCCAACATAGTGAAACCCCATCTCTACTAAAACTACAAAATTAGCTGGACATAGTGGCGCATGACTGTAATCCCAGTTACTTGGGAGGCTGAGACAGGAGAATCGCTTGAACCCGGGAGGCAGAGGTTGCAGTGAGCCGAGATCGTGCCACTGCACCCCAGCCTGGGCAACGAGCAAAATTCCTTCTCAAAAATAATAATAATAACAAATAGGAAAACAACAATTAAAGATAACGATACAACAAGATAATACATATATTTCTAATTTTTAAGAAACAGATTTGTTACAGGAAGTATGAAAATATGAATTAAGGTTGCAATGGGCAGCACAGCAGAGAAAGGGCTGCCTGCCCTCCTCCCCCTGCCCCATATATATTTTTTTGTGTGAGACAGGGTCTCACTGCGTTGCCCAGGCTGGAATGCAGTGGCATGATCTTGGCTCACTGCAGCCTCAACCTCGTGGGCTCAAGCAGTCCTCCCACCTCAGTCTCCCAAGTAGCTGGGACCACAGGAATGTGCTACCACACCCAGCTAATTTTTCATAGTTTTATAGAGGCAGTGTTTCACCATGTTGCCCAGACTAGTCTCGAACTCCTGGGATCAAGTGATTCACCCACCGTCACCTCCAAAAGTGCTAGGATTACAAGCATGAGTCACTGCACCTGACCTATTTATTGTTTTTTAAAGACAGAGTCTCTCTCTGTTGCCCAGGCTGGGAGTGCAGTGGCACAATCATGGCTCACCGTAGCCTCAGCCTCCTGGGCGCAAATGATCCTCCCTCCTCAGCCCCCCGAGTGACTATGAGTGCAGGCACGTGCCACCAATTATTTTTTTTATTTTTTGTAAAGATAGGGTCTCATTTTGTTGCCCAGTCCGGTGTCAAACCCCTGGCTTCAAGTGATCCTTCCACCTCGACCTTGCAAAGTGCTGGGATTACAGGCATAAGCCACCACACCCAGTGCCAGTCTTAGTTCTTTGCTCATTATCTGAATTTTCACTGTATTTGCATACACCTGGAGTATTTTCTTAATATTTGTCTAAATGGAAGCAGTTGCCTTTTATTAAATATACCAATACATATTAGTATACTAGTTTCATTTAGTTCTGTTGTTCGCATAACGTACGTTCAAATAGCTATTACATTTCAAACATTTGCCCTCACGCTACTTATAATTATTTTGAGTACCATCAGAAATGTGGAGGGCCCCAGAGAGTACTTGATGTCCAGTTAGAAGCCATTGATTCATTGTTGAAAGATAAAACTGGATGTAGTGTGAGTAAAGGATGACCTACCTGCTTGGTGAAAAATTAGTAACCACAGAGGTGACTGTCAAACCCAACCAGCAACCAGGGAAAATGCTTATAGTGTGTTAGGTAAAAGAGAACAGGGATGCAATACTCTATGACCATGATGATTGTACATGTAAATTAAGATGCACAGGCCAGGGGCGGTGGCTCACACCCAGCAGATAATCCCAGCACTTTGGGAGGCCGAGGCAGGTGGATCACCTGAGGTCAGGAGTTCGAGACCAGCCTGGCTAACATGAAATGAAACCCCATTTCTACTAAAAATACAAAAATTACCCGGGCTTGGTGGCACGCACCTGTAATCCCAGCTCCTTGAGAGGCTGAGGCAGGAGAATCACTTGAACCTGCGAGGTAGAGGTTGCCGTGAGCCGAGATTGTGCCATTGCACTCCAGCTTGGGCAACAAGAGTGAAACTCCATCTCAAAAAAAAAAAAAAAAAAAGAAAAGAAATTAAGATACGTAGAGAAAAGGGACTGGAAGAAATCCCCCAATGTGAGAACAGGAGTTGTGTTGATTGTTTAACAATGTGAGTTAATTTCTCCATCTTCCAAATTGCTTTCTCTTATATTCCCAAAGTCGTATCTTGACTTTTGTTTGAGTGTGATTTGCAATGGTGCTATCCATCGTAAATCTCTGGTTTAGCATTCATGCTGTCTTCCAGTTTCGAAATGTTGAATCCGGAATTCATGAGTGTTCCAAGCTGCTGGAGACCACACTGTAGGGCTGGAGGACGTGAGCGTCTCTGAGCCTAGCTCTTCCTAGTAGTTGACGTGCAGCAGGAGCTGAGGCTTCCCCTGGCATCACCTCCACTACAATGTGAGCATTTCCAGGAAGCAGAACCCCCTATCCCAGCCGAGGCCCCTCCAAGGTGGTCTCATTGTCCTAGCCCCCCATTGCCCTGGGAGGAAGTAGCCATGGGAGTTTATGGCCTGAGTAATGCTTTTCCCTCCTGAATGCTCCCCACATCTAGAGGATATGAAAATAGTCTTGGCAAGGGCGCCTGGTCTGAGCTCGTCAGCGGCCTGAGCTGTATTCAGCCGCCACCCTTGGGGTCCAGGCCAGATGTTATGGCAAAACCCT
Source organism: Trachypithecus francoisi (assembly GCF_009764315.1). Taxonomy (NCBI): domain Eukaryota; kingdom Metazoa; phylum Chordata; class Mammalia; order Primates; family Cercopithecidae; genus Trachypithecus; species Trachypithecus francoisi. The sequence continues at coordinate 125,906,630 of NW_022681471.1, read as the reverse complement.
ATTTTAACGAGATCCTTCTGGTATTTCTTTTGGACGCCATCCGAGGCAGCTTCATTTTACACTAAATTCCATGTTACGGTGGGTCATCTCAAACAGGTCTGCAGCACGTCAAAATGTTCTCACTGCACTCTGTTTTCTGTAGGAAAATGTTGTCGGAGGTTAGGATGGGAGTTGAGGACTGGGCCTTGAGGATTTTTTTCATGTAAACACATTAAAATGGAAGGCCGATATATGAACATGTTCAGTGATATAGACTGCAAAGGCACAAAGAATTCTCCCCAGCATGTTTTATTTTGCTTTTTACCATGGATATAACTGGAGTTTACATATGATAAGAACTGCTTCTTGGGCAGAAAATGTAATCCTCTGGTGAGACTAATCCATCACTGTTGAAGTGAAGGGAACCGGTAGTGAATTCACCCCACAGATGAAGATAGGATTTGTAATTCTCTTGCCTTTTCTGTTTACTGTTCCTAACTCCATGAGAGTGTACGTGTGTGTCTGTGTTTTCTTCACCATCTGATTTTTCATCCCGGCTCCCACTTCCTCATCCTTGGCCTCTCTTCCATCTTTATTTTTATCACACCCGCCCCACCTCCACCACCTTGTCCCAGCACTGAGAGGAAAGTGGGCAGCTTTCCAGGCAGCTGCAGTCCTGCTGGAGAAACCTTTATGATCCGGGAAGTATTGACTGAGGAGAAGCTGTGCTGACTCCGCTATGAATAGGGAGGTTGGAAAAATGTCAGCATTTGCAGAAACAAAAGGAAGTGCTACATGTACGTTCTGGTTTCATAATGACTATATTGTAAAACCCCTTCTCTTTAGCCCTCTAGATTGGACAAGTGTGTTAACCAATGGCTGTTGGGTATCCATTGATCATAGAGCTAGACCAGCAACCAAAGTTGTTTACCTCTCATAAGGTGGCTTTCGCAGGCATGCCAAAATCACATTATAAAACTGCCAGCCACAAACGCTAACATGTATTTTCACTTCCTATCCAGTAAGGGATGTCCCCACCCCTTTACTCCCTGACTACTGTAGTCATAAAGGTACACTCCTAGTTCCTCCCTCTCTCTTGGCTTCTTGGTCCCTGTGTGTGATAAGGTTTCTTGTTGCCCTGTATGGCATGGTGTGGCATGCCCCAGCATACTCCCTTCCTTGGGAACTGAGTAATAAATTCTTTCAATGGCATTAGCCTCTTTGTGTTGTCACTCAGTCACCTCCATAAATTAAAACCCTTCAGGTTTTGTTGGCACCGTAAGGTAATTCATTTTCTCTACATAGGATTTTAGAATTGAAAGGGACCTTGCAGATCATTGAATTCCACCTGCCCGTTGATCAGAAAAGGAAGCTGGGAAAATTGATAAGGCAGATCCAGGCCTCAGAGCACCTGGTTAAATGTGTTCTCTCTATAAGCCTAAGAGATGGTACCAAATTCTTAATGTCATTGCATCCGATATGATCCTTCCTTCCTTCTTTCTTCTCTTCTGTTTCTTTCCTTTGCTCTCAAGACTGGTGTATCACTTTGTCCCCCAGGCTGAAGTAAAGTGGTACAATCATAGCTCTTTTCAACTTCCAACTTCTGGACTCAAGCAGTCCCTCTGCCTCAGCCTCCTGGGTACCTGCGGCTACAGGCAGACGCCACCACACCTGGCTAATTTTTATTTGTATAGAGAGACAAAGTCTCACTGTGTTGCCCAGGTTGATCTCGAACTCCTGGGCTCAAGTGATCCTCCTATCTCGGCCTCCCAAGTGCCGGGATTATAGGCGTGAGCCACCATGCCCAGCCTCTTTTTTCTTAATTTAGCTCTCTAATATGTGAGCTTTTTGGAAGATCCCGTTTATCTCTGCTTTTTGTAATATGGGAAGCATTCAGCCTCATTGTCACAAGGTAGACCTTGTTTGCAACATTTTTTGTGCTGAAAACTGTAATATGAATGGTGTTACTGATGAAGTGGTTTTCTTCCTCTTTTAAAAGGATGATATTTTAAACCAAAGGTTTCCACATTTTGGTAGTGTGCGGTAAATGGGTTAAGAGTGTGGAGTCAGGAGTCAGAGGGCCACTTGCTATCTGGGTACCCTCATGGAAATCACTTTACTACTCCATGACTCAATTTCTTCATCTGTAATATGGATTTATTTGGACTGACTCATAGATTATTGCCAAGTCTCTATGATTTAATTCATATAAAGGACTCCAAGTAAGCACCCAATGTCATTACCTTTATTGTTGTTATTCTTGAGTAGTGTAATAGTTTTTAATCAGGTGTGTATACGGTCAAGAGCCTTCTTTGGTGTTTAGAGACTATCATTTGTATGACAGTCCTCTTTGTCAAAAAACTCAGTTTTTTTTTTTATTTGCTGTTGGCCTAAATCAATTCTTGTCCTTTTTCTTCCAAGTTCTCTATTCTAAAAGTATGAGGACTTAGTTTTATTCAGTTTTTTATCACCCTTCATTGACATCAATTGACCAGTTTCTCTGAGCCATTCATCATCAGTCTTCTCAGCAGTACTAAGGAGGACTGGTCTGTGTGTTACAAAGTGAATTACAACAGGTTTCCTGCCTTCAAAGGGTGTCAGTCTTTTCAGAAGCCAGGAGATGCATGGGAAACATAGGACGTAGCACACGGCACCATGATAAAACACAAGGATGGGGAGGAGTCCTAAGGGAGCTCGGAGAAGAGGGCAGTCATATCTGTAGAGAGCACGAGGAAGGCTGCTGTGGGGAAGGGAGGCCTGGCTGCAGCCGTAATCACTGAGAAGCTTGGCAGGGGTGGATAAGGGAATTCTAAAGCAGAGTTTCCTGCCCTTGCACTTTGAAATTTGGGGATGGATCTTTTTTTTTTTTTTTTTTTTTTTTTTAAACAGAGTCTTAACTCTGTTTCCCAGGCTGGAGTGCAGTATCATGATCTTGGCTCACTGCAACCTCTGCCTCCCAGGTTCAAGAGATTCTCCTGCCTCCACCTCCCAAGTAGCTGGAACCACAGGCATGTACCACCTGCCTAGCTAATTTTTTTTTTAGTAGAGACGGGGTTTCACCATGTTGGCCAGGATAATCTCCTGGCCTCAAATAATCCACCCTCCTCAGCCTCTCCTAAGTGCTGGGATTACAGGCATGAGCCACTGCGCCCAGCTGGGGCTGGATCATTTTTTGACATGGTAGACTGCCTTGTGGATGGTAGGATGTTTAACCACATCCTTGGCATCCACCTGCGTGTTGCCTGTAGCACGTAGACACCCACCCACCCAGACATTACCAGATGTCTTCTTCTTGGGGACAAAAACAGCCTCACTGGAGAACTATTGGTCCAGATCAAGAGACCAAAATGAGCGAAGTCATCCTATGGGAAGACAGGCATATGATTGGAGCATGGTGAGAGCTGGCTCAGAACAGTGTACCAGAGGCTTGGAAGGCCATGCTGAGTTGAGGGAGCTCGTCCAGGCCTGCTGGCCCTCGACTGCTTTGGAAAAGGAAAGCAATAGGTGGCTTGTGGTGATCAGGGAAGTTACTGCAGTGGTTTTGTGTTGCATTGGGCAGCACATGCAAAGCTTGCATGCTATTGCCTGACACCAAGAAGGTGCTCACTAAACACCAGCTATCATTGTTATTGCTGTTATTGTCAGGCATATTAGAAGGGGAGAGATGAACAAAGGGCTGAGAGAGGATGAGGTCCCAGGACCAGAGTGGTGGCAAAGAGAAGACAGGTGTATAGCAGAGATACGGAGAGGACAGAGGCGGGGCATCTGGAGGCCATGACATTGACTTACTGGTACTATATGCGTACAGTCATCCCTGGGTATTCATGGGGGATCGGTTCCAGGACCTCCTTTAATACCAAAATCCATAGATACTCAAGTCCCTGATACAAAATGGCATAGTAGTTACATATAGTCTATGCACATCCTCCTGTAAACTTTCAATCAGCTCTACATCACTTATAATACCTAATACAATGTAAATGCTGCGTTTGTTATATTGCATGGGTTTTTTATTTGTATTGTTATCATCGTATTTTTGTTGGTTTTTTTCTGGATATTTTTGATCTGTGGTTGGTTGAATTGGTGGACACAGAACTATCGGATATGGAGAGTCAACTGTATGTAAAATCAGGTCAGCACACTTTTCCTGTAGAGGAGCAGATAGTAAATATCCTCAGCTTTGTGAGCCATGTGGTCTCTGTTGCACCTACTCAACTCTCCCATTGTGGCGTGAAAATAGCCATAGATAACACATCAACTCATGGGTGTGGTTGTATCTCAATAAAACTTTAATGACACACACTGGCAGTGAGCCAGACTTGGTCTGTAGGCCTCAGTTTGCAAGCCCATGATCTAGACAATGCACAGATAGCAGATGGTGCCCATCAGCTTTGGATAGTTGTCGGTATTACAAGTGTGTAAATCTGTTAAATACTTAATAAAAATTCCAGTTTTAATGCTACAAATTGATACCCTTGGTATTTGTTTTAGCTGAAGATGCAAAACCAACCCCACAGCTGCCTGAGTATTAAATTCTACTTTTCTCTGCCAAATAAGCAGTATTTCTGAAGGCCAGTGACTGATAACTTACCAGATTTTGCTGATGAATCAGGCCAACATTAGCTGGGCATAGTAGTTCACTATATAACTCAAATGGTTGTGAAGTCATTTGTGAGGGGTATGGTTTAGCAGTGTCATAATTGCAAGAAACATAATACATGTACTTGGTTTGTTTTAAATCTGTTTATGTTGCCTAGTTAGATGAGACAAATTCTTATACAGACTGTTCTCTCTTGTGAGACTATTACAGCTTTTATTCCAAATGGACAGGACTTCACATGGAAGATCCTACCATCCTTTATAAAATGTCGTCCTTTGTGTAAGCCTTTCAGTTTATCATGATTATACTGATTTTTTCTCCCTGGGAATAATTTTATCTCATCTGATTATGCTCTGTTACTGTGTGTTATCTAAGGTCTATGACCAATTGCATGCAGAGGGTGGCTTGCTTTTCAATAGCAACAAGCAAGAACCAAGCAGAAATGTAAGGAGAGTAGAGCTGGGGGTAGTGGCCTCTCATGGTGTCAGTTCCCCAACCATGGTGGGGTTGATGGGACAATATCTGGAAACATTTTTGGTTGTTACAGTGGGAGTGTGCTATTGGCATCTAGTGGGTGGAGGCTGGGGGTGCTGCTCAACATCGTACAACGCATGGGACTGTGTCCGCCACAGCAAAGAATGAGCCAGCCTCAAAGTCAGCCATGCTGTGGTTGAGAAACCTTGCTGTCAGGAGTTTCATCAGGGATATGCCTCCTAAGTAGGTGGCAAGCCTAGTGTCTTCAGGAATGTCTCTAGGCTAGCCTACTGGTGACACCAAGGACACTAACGCATCACCCTCACACGATCTTTCATCAAGGTACCGCCAAGCCCTTTATTCTCCTGCCCTTTAACTACTTCTGCATCTGCCGCAGGGGCAGTCCTTGGTGCTTTGTTTGTCATTGACATTCTGGTCTTTGTTCCTGTCGATGTCTTGTTGGGCAGAAGAGATGTGTTCAGAGATGCGGGAAAGCAGAGGAGGCACAAGGCACCGAAGTCTCACCACTCTGGCAGACTGCAAATGAATACGCCCATTAGCCCTGGAGTCCAAGTGTGAGGGGTGAGATGCTGGCAGGCCTGGAGGCAGGCATTACCTTCCGCAGTACCCTGCTACCTAGTTCCAGCAACTGTGGCCTAAGAGGAAGTGGTCAAGCAGCCTCTATTACATAGTCCTTGGGCATTGTCTTAGTTTGTATGGGCTGTAACCAATACCTTAGACTGGGTAATTTATGTACAACCAAAATGTATTGCTCACAGTTCTGGAGGCTGGGAAGTCCAAGATCAAGACGCCAGCAGATTTGGTGTCCAGTGAGGTCCTGTTTCTCATGGATGGCTCCTTATGTGTCTTCACATGGTGGAAGGGGCAGGGAAGCTTGCTTGAGGCTCTTTTGTAGGGGCACTGATCCCATTCACGAGGTCCGCCCTCATGATTTAATTGCTTCCTGAAGGCCCCACCTCTTAATACTGTCACGTTGGGGATTTGTCTCCCACATACAAATCTGGGGGAGACACAAACATTCAGAATGTAGCAGGCATCTTCCTGTCCCGGAATGAATATCAGAACTAGCAAATAATCCTAGTGGCCATTTCATCTGACATCCTTATCGTTCCAACAAGGAAAGCTGGGACAGCAACCTTTCCACTCACTGTGGTCTTCTCTCCGTCAAATGTTTCGGGAGTCTGGCTGCTGTCCCATCTATGTGTCTTATCAGCACCTCAAGGTACATTTTATCCCTACACCACAGAAGAGGTCATGGCAAGCCCAGCCAAATGAAGCGACATGGGCCAGGCACCCAGTGGCAGAACGAGGACAGAACCCAGCCATCCTGCCTGCTGCTGACATGTTCTCCATCCAGCCCTCCTGCTTGCCTTCATGAGACCACATGGCCAGAAATCAGTAAGAAAATCTTGCAAGCAACTGGACTGAAAACCATTGCTCTAGAGGCCATGTAGAGATCCATTCAAAGAAATGCAGCTAGTGAAAATTTCAGCAAATAGGAGGACTTCTGTTAACCATGGCATGGAATGCACATCTCCCAGGTCTTTATGAAAGTGCCTAATTTCCAGTCATGACAACCTACCCTTTCCAAAAGAGGACCCAAGTTGATGAAAGACCTTCAAGGTACCCCTGTAGAACTTTATCCTATCCTGCGTATTTGTCATTGTGCATCTGCATAGATATTCCTTTCAGCAGGTGACTTTCAGCTCTTTGCAGAAGTCTCAGGCGCCACACCCTTTGTCCATCTTTACTGGTTCATCTCTTTGCTCCAAGAAGACTTAATTGAGTGTGAATACTGTTCTCCATATGATCTAGAAATGAAATCTATGTTGGGGAGCATAAACATGTAGAGAGAGAAAGTTATGCAGCCAAATCATGTACTGAACATTAAAAACCCAGATGAGAGAGAAACCAAGGGCACGCTCTCGCCGTGGGTTAGACTGAGCTTTGCACACCGTTCTTTGTGAGTTGCCTGAGCTGCACCCAAGCTGGCTGCCATTCAGAGCTGCCAGTGGTCTAGCTGAGCAGCCAGGTGGAAATGGAGTCTGTGTCCATGCAGGGAATTCAAGAATTTTGGTTCCTGTGCCTGTGTGTGGGTCTTGGCGTGTAAAGTAAAAAGCGGAATCTCGGAGTCACATAGTCTACAGTTCACAGTTTAGTTCGGCGTCGTATCACATGATCCTTGGGCGGGTTACCTGATGTCTCCAATGTTTGTCCTTATGTGTGAAACAAAAACAGTACCAACTCCAAACAGCTGCTACAAAGACTGAGGTAGTGGACAGAGTGTCCAGATGTGGTTGAAGATGATAATGTGGTGAGAATCGGCTCTGTTTCACAGAGCATGTGACTGCAGGTATCAGTTCTGTGGCCCAGTGCTGCTTGCAGGAGTGAATGAGTGAGAGTGGATGAGTGAAATATCCCAGGAGTGTCAGACTTTCCTTCCGCAATTGCTCCATCAGCCATGAGTTTTGCTTGTCAGGAACCGGAATCAGCACCTAATGCTGCATTCTGGTGCATTCAGTAGATGTTTCTAGACACTGTTTCATGGTGGCTAAGAGTGGTTTCTGGCTGCCCAGGCTTAGATCTCAGCCCCACCCCTACAAACTGAACAACAGGAGCCTGTCAGTTACCCTCAAAAGATCTCAGAGACCTGATTCAAGGGGAAAGGGGCAGTGACAGAATGATGCTGAGAGGCTTAAAGCCATTGAGTAGGAGCCACGTGAGTGGCCCCCATCAGCCATGAGAGTCATGATGTCTATGAGAGAGGAATCACTGTGGCCCAGAATAGATAAGGAAGATTCCATGTAGTGGATCGTCAAGCCAAGAATGCAGTGAGGTCCTGCTTTATCCATTGACTGGGGTTTTTCTCTTCCACACTTTGCCAGAGAGCTCAATGATGAAAGCTTGCAGGTAAAGCTCTGTATAGCATGGCGGAGAGTAGAGACGTTGGTGAATGCAAGGGTGGGTTGCTTCATTTTGGTAGGAGTGGGTAGGGGAAAAGGAAAGTGGAGAGAGAGAGAGAAAACAAGTCAGAAGGAAAAGGTAAGGTTGTTGTAAACAGCCTTGGCTTATATCCTCCAAAAACACAGGGACGGAGGAACCCTTGGGGATAGGGGAAACTGGAAAGGGCTCCTTTGCAACCTAATGTAGGTGGTTATAGTTTTGTAAAAAAAATATGCAAGGCTCTGTGCAATCGATTGTAAAATTAATAGCAGCTACCCTATTTAAATCTGAACTACACATTTGATATATTCTTTACAACCTGGCGATGGGGACAGAACAGAGGGTGGATTGAGGAGGAGGGAGAGTAGACAGAGAAAAGTGAAGTGTCAGAAAGCAGCAAGGAGAGCACAGCGCAGAGCTCCTCTCCTGGAGGAACATTCCCATCTGGTGAGCGATTTGTTTATTGCAAGGTCAGTTTGCATTTGGATAAGGAGAGGCCGAAGGGCACTGATACGGAAGCAGAGGGAAGCCGGCTGCCAATGCCCCCCATTGGCTGAATGAAAAACGGCGGAAGAGGAGCACTTGTCCAGCAAGGCTGACAGTCCTGCCTCCTGGGATAAGCAGATTCTCAGCCTGCAGAGTGGCCTAACCAGCGAGGCAGAGTGGCTGCTTTCCGAACTCCCTGCTTCCTGCTCATTTGCCTCATCCATGGGAGATGTAAACAGTGTGAGAGTTGAAAGCCACACCATGGGAATGCCTTGGTGTCCATCCCACCTGTTGCCAGGGAGCCGAGCATTGGCGGTTCATGTTCCTCACACGAGATCCCCCCATGACCTCCACCTCCCAAGGATTTCAAGCTCCTGTGCACCCCCAGGCCGCCTCTGCACCAATCAAAGTGACCCAGCCCTGCCGGGCGGGGTTGCCTGTTTTAGGAAGCTCTCTGCAGCAGCCTAGGCTTGCTGGCAGTAGGATGCTACCTCCCTCTCTCTCCTTGATGAAGGGCTGTCGCAGCTTCCTCATCACCCCCAGACTTCCACATAGATGCCCAGCGTCATTGCCTTCTTTCCTTGAAGCAGGCGTCATCCACAAGAGCAAGACATGGCTTTCTGTGTATTCAGTCCTGACCCCCTTCCCAACAGCTTCATTCAAGAGCCTTCATCCAAAGCTGATCTGAAAACACCTTTCAGTTGCCAAGCATCATTGATGAGCAGCTTCCTAGAGCGGCAATGAAAGAGATGCACTGGGGGAGGAGAGGAAAAGAGCCAGCATCCATTAGCAGAGAGAACATTCCCAGGGTTTTGAGAAAATGGCTCAGTGCCACACCAGTCAGTCCAGAACAGCCTCTTCTCCATCCTCAGTTGTTGGGTTGTGATACACTTGCCCCACGTGCCGGGAGCCCTCGGGGCCCGCGTTTGCTCTTCCCTCATCTTGGGCTGAAGAAAGGTACCCTGTGTGCTTTCAGGGGTGACACAGAGAGGCTTCAGCGTGAGCTTCTGCAGAGTCTTACGAACCGCGGAGTTTGGGGGGAGCCTGGAGCCGAATTTCAGTAACAGAAATGTCCCACTGGGGCATGCAGGGCAAACTGTTGTCTGTTCTGCTTTGTTCTTAATAACGCTGAAACGGTTTTACCATTAAAGGCCCTTGTTTCATCACATACCAATCCTGGTCTTCCTGGGTCTGAAGTCCCTTCCTCTCTCCCTGCCCTTTCCCACCGTTCTGAACCCGAATCAGAAGCATTCCTGGGCGTTCTACAGCCGTGTCTGTCCCTGCAAATGAAGTGTGTTTGAGGTCCGCGGGCCACCTCCAGATCTCAATGGCTGCACCTCCCTCCTTCCATTCGGGTCTCACTCAACCTCGGCTTTCCCCTCTTGCTGCAGGTTTTTCCCACTCGGCTTTCACATTTGGGATTGAGAGCCACATCAGCCAGTCCAACATCAATGGGACGCTGGTGCCACCGGCCGCCCTCATCTCCATTCTCCAGAAGGGCCTGCAGTATGTAGAGGCCGAGATCAGTATCAACGAGGTACGTAGCTGCTGGGCCCGGCCCCCAAACAGCAGAGCCCTGGGAAGCTGCAAGAGCTTGGAACACGTTGGAAGCTAACGTGCATTTCCCTCAGGCATTTGGGATTAGTTCTGCGGCAGGGTGCAGTGGCTCATTCCTGTAATCCCAGGACTTTGGGAGGCCGAGGCAGGAAGTCTACTTGTTCCCAGGAGTTTGAGACCAGCCTGGACAACATGGTGAAACAGCATTTCTACAAAAAAAATTTAAAAATTAGCCCGGTGTGATTGTATGCACCTGTAGCCCCAGCTCTCGGGAGGCTGAGGTGAGAGGATCAGATCACTCAAGCCTGAGAGGTTAGGCTGCAGTGAGCTATAATTGCACCAGTACACTCCAGCCTGGGCAACACAGTGAGACTCTATCTCAAATTAATTTTAGAGATAAGAAGAAGAAAGTAAGTTGGGTTTTTTCCCACTTTGTGCTAATACCGGTTGTGTGGCTACACAGCAGCAAGCTTCCAGTGCCCCTTCCACATGGCTCCGTGTTTTTGACTTAAATGTAGAATCACTGGCTGTTAAGATCTTCAGCTGCTCTGGGCTTCGGAGTGGACGTTTGCCTTGCACTTACACAGACTTGCGCTCTCTTCTTGATTTCCTGGAGCAGGTTGGTTAGAGAGGGGCCCCACACATGGTCAGGTGGAATCTGTATTTCAGTGGAACCCAACAGAGGGCATCACCAGAGGCTGCGTCAGGGCAGAGAGGTGATGGCTCTTGTGGTAACGAGGATCTCAAGGGATGCTTTCATTACCGGGCTCGTTGTAGAGCAGATGGGGTAGGAAGATGGAAAAATAAACGCACATTAAAATTGTGCACTTGGCTTGGAACCCCTCCCACTTTTTAGATTAGTCCACAGTGAGCAGTTGTGCCAATTTTATACCAGTTTTGGTTTTAAACCACACACCTCACCCTCTCTTGTCCCCTCCAATTCTGGTCTCATGATTCTGCAGTGAAGATCCTCATGACTTCTGGGGAATAATGGGATCCACAAACTTTCTTGCCACCTTCACCTGAGTCCCTATTTTATTTTTAAAATCTCACACTGTTGCCCAGGCTAGGGTGCAGTGGCACAATCATGGCTTACCGCAGCCTCGACCTCCTGGACTCAAGTGATCCTCCTGCCTCAGCCTCCCAAAGCACTGGGACCATAGACAGTCCGGGTTCCTGATTTCTCAATCCCCTGCAGCTTCCTCCCTCTGCCCCCTTTCTCCTACTCTGACCCAGGCACATGATTCTACTGAACTTTTCCATAATGTACTGTGATCCATCCCACCTGGCAGTCACGTTCTTCCAGGATTCCATTTGTCCCATCTTTCTGGGAACTGGTCTTGCCCTTACAAACCCTTCTCCTTCACAGCGGGTTACACTGCTTTCTCTTTACCTTTTAAATAAGTCTTTTAGAAAACCACAAAGTCATATATCTTGTTTTCTTTTTCTTTTCCCTTTTTTTTTTTTTTTTTTTTTTTTTTGAGACAGGGTCTCTCTCTGTCACCCAGGTGGGAGTACAGTGGTCCAGTTATAGCTCACTGCAGCCTCAACCTCCTGGCTCAAAAGATCCTCCTGCCTTAGCCTCCTGAGCAGCTGGGACTTATAGGCACACACCACCACATCCAGATAATTTTTTTTATTTTTTGTAGAGATGAGGTCTTGCTGGTCTTGAACTCCTAGGGGGCTCAAGCGATCCTCCCGCCTTGGCCTCCCAAAGTGCTGGGAGTACAGGCGAGAGCCACTGTACACAGTCCCTGTTTTCTTTCTTGTACTTTTGCCTGCCATTTTTCACAAAGCTGTGGCTTTAGAAATTCCGGTGTTTTTTCCTGTCTCGTGCTCCTTTTTCCCTGGCAAACCCCTGGTACCCGGGATCTTCCGCTGACTCCTTCTGGCCCTGTCTAGTGTCTTCACTGCAAAACACACACACACGTGTGTGTCTGAGAGGACTTGTCCCCAAGTCCAGCCAGCCCTCGGATGTCAAGGCGGCTGTGAGTCTGTTTTTCTGTGCTCATTGCCTTCTGCCTCTCATCTGTTGAGAAGCCTTCATCGTTTCCTTTCCTTGGTACTCCAGATTCCAGCACTCTAGGGGCAAATGAAAAACCGTCCCATTCGTCACAGCGGTTTCTAGTCATTAAAAAGTGAGACACGCCAGGGGCGGTAGCTCACATCTGTAATCCCAGCACTTTGGGAGGCCAAGGCGGGAGGGTTGCCTGAGGCCAGAAGTTCTAGACCTGCCTGGCCAATATAATGAGACCCTATCTCTCCAAAAGAAAAAAAAAAAAAAATTAGCCAGATGCAGTGACACATGCTTGTCATCCCAGCTATTCGGGAGGCTAAGGCAGGAAGATCAGTTTGGTCCAGGAGTTTGAGGCTGCAGTGAGCCATGACTGTGCCCCTGCACTCCAGCCTGAATGACAGAGCGAGACTCTGTCTCCAAGGGAAAAAAGAGACAGTGTGCCCGCGGAGTTTAAATGAGGACATGTTGTTACTACCTTGGACAGTTACCATGTTTTGTCATGTGCTTGTTCATTTGGGTGTGAACATATGAAGGAGGGAAGGGGGTGTGGCAGCGTCTGAACCCATCGGTCACCATTGCCCACCCCATGGCCGGAATCAAGGGCCGAGAGTGCCTGAGGTGGTGATGCAGCTAGTTCTTTACATAGGTTGTGTTGGTTTTTTAATTTTGAATATTGTCTTGTAATTAGAAATCACCTGGAGTGATGTTTCATTTAGTTATTCTTCAGCTGAAACCTGAGCCTTTCAATTCTTCCTCATTTCTGAAGTAATTCAGGTTCAGAGCATATAAACATGTGTTTGCACATCCAGATACAACCCCAAGGTGTATTGAGGTTCACCTGATTTGAATATTTGGCATGCTTCACAAGGAAAGAACCTCCTGCTGTATTTTTAAACGTGTATGGAAAGTTTTTCATGGTAAATGGAAATCAGAGAATCAAAGGATGGTCAAAAAAACGTGAATCAAAACAAAATGTCACTTGTGTCCCGGCTCTAGTTAGTCTAACTCTGAACCCAAGGAGTCATTTCAGGTAGCAGCAAGTGCTTATTTTATTAAATCCCATGGACAGGTGGACCCAGAATCCAGGCCTAAGTGCTGTGGGCATCTCATTTGGGCTCTGCTTCTGAAGCGTTACCCTCCCATATAACGGATGGTCATTTGCAGAGATTTTGCACACTCGCGATAGCACCTGGGCCGGGCTTCTCCACCGCGGCACTCAGTATTTGGGGCTGCATGTTTCTCTGTGGTGGGGCCATCCTGGGCACTGTTGGATGTTGAGCAGCATCCTGGGTTCCACCCACCAGATGCCAGGAGCACCTCTCCTCCCTTAGTTGTAACAGCCAGAAAAGTCTCCAGACGTTGCCTAACGCCCCCAAGGAGTCACAGTCACCGCTCCCTCCCCCCACGTTGAGGATCATGTCATCAGGGATAGCACTTTTTGTCAAGAATAAATGGCCTTTTTGTCCTCAGTGCCCCAATTGGATTTGACACTCAGAACAACTGTCACACTTAGTTCTTACCAACAGTTTGTCATGTCCCCTTCCCTGCCCCCCTGCCCACCGTGGGATCCCTTCACCCCAGGCTTCCAGGCTCCAGGTCCATGCTGCTTCCCCCGTGGCCCCTGGTTGCTGGGAGCCAGCTGTGGATGCCCCACTTCCCTGCGCTTCTCCTGCCCAGAGAGCAGAATCCTTTCCCAGAGCCCTCACCTATGTGAGCTGACGGCTGTACTTTGGCTTGCTTCCCCAGGATGGCACAGTGTTCGACGGCCGCCCCATAGAGTCCCTGTCACTGATAGATGCTGTGATGCCCGATGTGGTGCAGACGCGGCAGCAGGCATTCCGAGACAAGCTCGCTCAGCAGCAAGCCAGTGCGGCGGCCACAGCGGCAGCGACTGCAGCCACCACGACCTCAGCCAGCGTTTCCCAGCAAAATCCATCGAAGAACAGAGAGGCCACGGTGAATGGGGAAGAGAACAGAGCACATTCAGTCAGTGAGTGCAGGGGCTCTGGGAGTTCCGTGGGCCTCTCTGGGTTCATTGTTTTCTTCTTGGGCAAATCCGAATGCCTTCTTAAAACCCTGCCTGCTGTAAATGTCTTAGAAGCTGCTCTCTAGTGTTTGCTTATGATCTGGCCAGAAGAACTTCCCGTTCCATTTTTTCCATCACAACCCTTGGACCTGACCTTCTTTACCGTCATTTTCCACTTTAGGAAATCATGCTGCGTTGCTAATCTGAGAACTCTCGTGTAACACATGATTATTGCCCATGATAAACAACAGTGTTTCATTCATGCACATCTTTAGTCTCAGCCTCCAACTTTCCATGCTGAGGGGTTTTGGCCTAATTATGGTATAATTATTGAGCTTGCAGTTCCTGCCAAGGGCACTGGGTCCCAGACACTAGGCATAGGCTTATTTGGTCTTTTTCTTTTTTTTTTTTTTGAGATGGAGTCTCGGTCTGTCGCCCAGGCTGGAGTGAGTGGCCGGATCTCGGCTCACTGCAAGCTCCGCCTCCCGGGTTCACGCCATTCTCCTGCCTCAGCCTCCCGAATAGCTGGGACTGCAGGCGCCCGCCACCTCACCCGGCTAGTTTTTTTGTGTTTTTTTTTAGTAGAGACGGGGTTTCACCGTGTTAGCCAGGATGGTCTCGATCTCCTGACCTCATGATCCGCCCGTCTCGGCCTCCCAAAGTGCTGGGATTACACCATGCCTGGCTAGCTTATTTGGTCTCTGCAAAACCCCAGGACATCAGTCCCTGTTAGGTGATTGCCCATGAGTATGTGGCAAGTCAGACAGAGAGCCCAAATTTCTACTCAGAAAACTTGCTCCACTTAGACCTACTGCTCTATACACCCGTAGGGACGCCACTTAAGGGTGCAAGTTCAGAGCGAGCATATGCACCATGTATGGTGCACTGTGTGTGTGTGTACTCGCATGTGTGAGTATGCATGTGTGCATATGTATGTTGTACATGTGTATATCTGCACGTGTATATCGTGTATATGCCTGTGCCTGTGTGTGCGTGTGCGTGTGTGTGCGCGCGTGTGCGTGTGTGTGTGCGCACGCACCTGTACCTGTGCATGGTATTGTGTATGTGCATGTGCGTGTGTGTGTGCATGCGTGTGTGTGTGCATGCGTGTGTGTGTGCATGCGTGCATGTGTGTGCATGCGTACGTGCCTGTGCATGGTGTAGTGTATGTGTGTGTGTTCCTCCTTATTTGAAATCTATCTATGATGTTGGTGTCTTAAACCTGGTACGTCTTGGCTCCACAACTTCCTGGTGTGTAGAGAGCCAGCCAGATGCCTCTGATGAGGCTGCAGCCCAAGCCAAGCCCTGTGACAAGTTACCATCCACAGGCACCAGCTAACAAATTCCCTGGAGAATAAGATCCAGCATTTAATGGAAGGTTCCCAGATTGTTAATAACGTTTCTAGTGCAATAGGGTGACGGAAAGGCCACCTGCCTCAGGTAAAAGGAAAAAAACCTCTCACCAGCCTTTTATTGATAAGGTCCCACAATTGTGGGGCAGGAAAAGAAGAGTCTGGCCCCCCTCCTCGGTGCATGTGACCAGTTCACCCTGGTTGAAATTTTGGAACAGCCACCCCAACCCCCTTCTCATACCCCACATCTCGTGCCTGACCCACAGCCCAATCTGTGGAGACAGGAGCGTTGGAAGGCCACATTTTGATAAGAGTGAAAATACTGGCTGCCACGCCTGCCTGGAGTTACCAGGCCCCCAGCCACTGCGTGGCTGGCTAAGTTGCCAGTTTCCCTCTTGCCATTGCCAGGGACAGTGGATCTGCCACACACAGAAAGATGTTTTTCCTCTCTTCCAGCCAGATGGCACTTTAAGAGCATGGAAGAAACACCAACATTGAAGAGTCCCATTGTTGTTTGAATCTTTTTTTTTTTTTTTGAGATGGAGTCTTGCTCTGTCGCCCGGCTGGAGTGCAGTGGCCGGCTCTCAGCTCACTGCAAGCTCCGCCTCCCGGGTTCACGCCATTCTCCTGTCTCAGCCTCCCGAGTAGCTGGGACTACAGGCGCCCGCCTCGTCGCCCGGCTCGTTTTTTGTATTTTTTAGTAGAGACGGGGTTTCACCGTATTAGCCAGGATGGTCTCGATCTCCTGACCTCGTGATCCGCCCGTCTCGGCCTCCCAAAGTGCTGGGATTACAGGCTTGAGCCACCGCGCCCGGCCTGTTGTTTGAATCTTTTGTATCAGGCTTCTCGAGCCAAGCAGGACCACCAAGCATTTTATTTTTTACATAAACAGCACTCCTTACTTAGTGACAGGTCTAAGATCACATTGCTTCTGTTTCCCAGGTTTTCTACCAAAGCACCTTTATGAAAGACATATGACGAAGCATGCTCAATTCCTCACCATTTCTCCGTATTGTGAAACTGTTAACCATAGCTAATTGTTTGATGATCAGGCTATATTGCTGCTTTCTCAGGAGTATAAACCAGGGGCTAGCAAACTTCCTTTACAGGGACAGACAGTAAATGTCCCAGGCTTTGAGGGTCATGCAGTCTGTGTCACGGCTGCTGAAGTCTGTCATAGTGCAGAAGCCGCTGTGAGAGTCAGCTCAGGCTGCCATAACAAAAGGCCACATGCCAGGCAGTTTAAGAATTTGCTGTCACAGTTCTGGAGGCTGGAGGACTGAGATCAAGGTGTGGGCAGGGCTGGCTACTTCACAAGGCCTCTCTCCTTGGCGTGTAGACACCGTCTTCTCTCCACGTCTTCACGTGCTCGTTCCCCTGGCTGTGTCTGTGTCCTCATCTCCTCTTCTCATAAGGACACCAGTCCCATTGGGTTAGGACTCACCCCTGGGACCTCCTTTTACCCTGCTCACCTTTTCGAAAGCCCTATCTCCAAATACAGCCACATTCTGAGGTCCTGGAAATTGGGGCTTCAAGATAGGAATTTTAGGGGGACATAGTTTGGCCCATAACAGTAGCCATAGGCAATTTGCAAACATGTGGAGCGGCTGTGTGCCAGTCACACTTTATTTATGCAGAAGCAGCCAGGGACTAGGTTTGGATCATGGGCTGTAGTTAGCTGGCCTCAGTTATAAAGAGTAACTATCACCCAGGCTGGTGTGCAGTGGCACAGTCATAGCTCACACAGCCTCAACCTCTTGGGCTCAAGGGATACTCCCACCTCAGCCTCCTGAGTAGCTGGGACTACAGGTGTGTACCACCGTGCCTGGCTAATTTCTTGGTTGGTTTTGTTTGTTTGTTTGTTTGTTTGTTTTGTTGCCCAGGCTGCTGTTGAACTCCTGGTCTCAAGCAATCCTCCCTCCTCAGCCTCCTGAGACACTGGGATTTTAGGTGTGAGCCACTGCACTTAGCAAATTGTTTTTATTCCTCAGTGAAATTTAGAGACTGTCAAAATATAAAGAAACCTAAAATATTTACTAAATTGCACTAAAACGACGATTTCTTTAGAATCATCAGAGGTAGGCTAGGCGCGGTGGCTCACGCCTGTAATTCCAGCATTTTGGGAGACTGGGGTAGGTGGATCACTTGAGGCCAGGAGTTTGAGACCAACCCTGGCAACATGGTGAAACCCCGCCTCTACTAAAAATACAAAAATTAGCCAGGTGTGGTGGCACATGCCTGTCATCTCAGCTGCTTGAGAGGCTGAGGCATGAGAATTGCTTGAACCTGGGAGGTGGAGGTTGCAGTGAGCCGAGATTGCGCCACTGCACTCCAGCCTGGGCGACAGAGCAAGATTCCATCTCAAAAAAAAAAAGAGAAGAAAGGGGATCATCAGAAGTAGTATTACTTAGTACATAAAAACAAATATTTCTGGAAACAAAAGCGCCCTTTAAGGGTGTCTCTCTTGTATTGGTAAGCCATTTGTCTCTTTGTGTTTCCTGTAACAGATAATCACGCAAAGCCAATGGAAGTAGATGGAGAGGTTGAGATTCCATCCAGCAAAGCCACAGTCCTTCGGGGCCATGAGTCCGAGGTGTTCATTTGTGCCTGGAATCCTGTCAGTGATTTGCTAGCTTCCGGGTAAGGATGTCAGGATGGGGGCGCTCCAAAGTTGGGGAGATGGGAGATGCGGGCTGCTTGCCCTTCTCTGGAGTTCTGCCTTAAGGAACACACACTCCACTTCTTACCCCAGTGTGGGCAGACCGAGGAATGGGTGGCTCTGTGAGCCACTTCTCTACGTGTCTCATATTGTGGAGAAGCGTAGTTCCAAGTCATTTTCTTCTTGTGGTGATGAGGAACACAACAGCATTTAAAATGACCAAATGCAGAGATGGCAAGGAGGGAAACAGGGATCCAGAGGTATGAAAAAGACAGAAGAGCACGTGCCGACAGTGCCATCTGGCCAGGGAGTAAGCTGTGGAGAGCTTCTTACCCGTTTGAACCAAACGCCAGAGGCTCCTGTGTTTTTCTTCTGCAGATCCGGAGACTCAACTGCAAGGATATGGAACCTGAATGAGAATAGCAGCGGAGGCTCCACCCAGCTCGTGTTGAGGCACTGTATACGAGAAGGGGGCCACGACGTCCCAAGTAACAAAGATGTCACCTCCCTGGACTGGAATGTAAGCATCTTCCACCCCCTGGGCACTTTGAGATTGGTAAAATCAGCCAGCCCCCAGGGGAGGACTGCAGCGATGGAGCTCATGCAGGCATAGGAGGCAGGTGGTCCCGTGTGCTCAGCCCCACTCTAATGGGCTGCCAGAGAGGTGCTCTTGGCTTCTTTTTTTGTGTAGGCTTTCTTTTTTTGACAGAGTCTTGCTCTGTTGCCCAGACTGGAATGCAGTGGTGTGATCTCAGCTCACTGCAACTTCTGCCTCCTGGGTTCAAGCAATTCTCTTGCCTCAGCTTCCCAAATAGCTGGGGTTAACAGGCTCGCGTCACCACACCTGGCTAATTTTTGTATTTTTGGTGGGGATGGGGTTTTCACCGTGTCAGCCAGGCTGCTCTCGTACTCCTGACCCAATGTGATCCTCCTGCCTCGGCCTCCCAAAGTGCTGGGATTACAGGCATGAGCCTCTGCCCCCCGCCAGTCTTGGCTTCTAAGAGGTATTAACAAGACTGCATTTGGCAGGCAGCGAGCTGTGTGTTCGGTAGCCGTATCTTTGCATGTGAGCATGCCGTAGCAAAACGAGCCTGTGACCTCGTGGCGGGAAGGTAGGCTGGGAGCCCCGAGGTAGTTCTCCTGGAGAGATACGATGTGCAGCCCAGGAAAGGTGACTCTCCACCTTGGGATTTCAGCACCAGGTATTCTATGCATTGACACATGGGATGCACACAGTTTGGCTGCTTTTTATTTTCTACAAAGTTTCACGATAACTTTCAGCATGATATTTTTAATTCTGTCATTAAAGAACACACAGTGGCAAATGGTTCCAGTGTAGCGGGATCCTGGGAGAGGCTCTTTGAGCTGCTTTGTTGCTGCCACTCCTAAGTGGTTTTTGTGTTTCTGTTTCTTTCTGGCCCTCAGACCAATGGAACACTCTTGGCTACAGGTTCATATGACGGTTTTGCAAGAATATGGACGGAAGATGGTGAGTTCTGTGTCCCTCGTGCTGAGGTCGGGTAAGAGGAGTTGCCGAACTTAACCCTTGAGTGAACAGACTGTGACATTGAAGTCAACATGTTTCTTTTTACTAACAGGTAACCTGGCCAGCACCTTAGGCCAACATAAAGGCCCCATCTTTGCCTTGAAATGGAACAGAAAGGGGAATTACATTTTGAGTGCTGGTGTAGACAAAGTGAGTATTAGCTTAAAATACATCCCTTTGATCTACAGGTGGTTATATATTTTTAATCTCAAAATAACATCGTGGTTTCTTGGACCTCTTAGGCTTTGTACTTCCCCTTAAGAAACGAAAAGGATTTGTTTAGGCTTTGTTTTTGTGGTTTTGATCTTTCTGTTAATTTGTAACACATCATCTCTTAATATATTCTGTCCTGCAGACCCTTGTGCAAAGCTTCCTTTTATTTGAGGTACATGGTTCGGTGGTAGAGAGGGAAATCTCCACATTGCATTTGTCGGTTGCCGGAAGGAGCCACGTGGTATGCGGTGTGGCCCGCGTGAACTTTCACCCACCGAGGGGCGAGTGGCACAGGCTGTGTGTGTTCTTCAGGCTTCGGCTTTCCTCGTTTGATAAACTGCTGCTTCCCACCATAGACTGCAGATTTCTCTGAGCAGCAGTCAAGCAACCTGGCTACAAGGGCACACTCTCCCAATGGCCCACAGAGTCAGTTTAGAACTGGCTTGCTCTGCACCTGCACAGGGCTGCAGGGAGACACGGTGGCGTTAACTCCAGGTGCATTTAAAAGCCATCCATGGGGTGGGAAACCCAAGGACAAAGAGTAAGGAGATGCAGACTTCATCCCGGGCCTGAGTCTGATTCAGCCAGAAACCTCAGCCTCTATGCATTTCACTTCCCTCACTTGTCCAGCGACAGGGCTGGCTGGAGTCATGACTCCAGACAGCCTTCGTGGAACAGTTGTGCGTTCCCGAGACTCAGCAGGAATTCTAAGTCATGGCTTTGGAAAAGAAGCACATTATCTAGAATTGAAAAAAAAAAAAAAAAGATGTGTTTTCACATCAATTTGTGTTTCTACAACAAATGGAAACATTGCCTGAATACTGGATGCTCGGGCCTCCACAAATCTTTGCATTTTGTGATGATTTCAGGATAACTTGAAAACTTACTAAGTCTTGAAGTTCGAGACCAGCCTGGCCAACATGGTGAAACCCAGCCTCTACTAAAAATGCAAAACTTAGCCGGGCATGGTGTCAGGCACCTGTAATCCCAGACACTTGGAGACTGAGGCACGAGAATCTCTTGAACCAGGGAGGCAGAGGAGGTTGCAGTGAGCCGAGATTGCATCTCTGCACTCCAGCCTGGATCTGGAAGAAGAGTGACACTCTGTCTCAAAAACAAAACAAAACAAAACACCTTACTAAGTCAGAGCTTTCTAGTCTTTCTAGTTATGAAAGTTATTATAAAATGATAGACTTGGCTGGGCGCGGTGGCTCATGCCTGTAATCCCAGCACTTTGGGAGGCCAAGGCAGGCAGATCACCTGAGGTCAGGAGTTCGAGACCAGCCTGACCAACATGGAGAAACCCCATCTCTACTAAAAATACAAAATTAGTCGGGTGTGGTGGTGCACGCCTGTAATCCCAGCTACTCAGGAGGCTGAGGCAGGAGAATCATTTGAACCCGGGATGTGGAGGTTGCGGTGAGCCAAAATCGTGCCATTGCACTCCAGCCTGGGCAAGAAGAGCAAAACTTTGTCTCAAATAAACAAATAAATAAAATGATAGACTTGACCTCTGAACATCATCCCACTTTTGGAGAAATTGCTAAATTAAATAATTGCATTTGGCAAACTGTGGCCCACACAGGCCAAGCCTGGCTCCTCACCTGATTTTTTAATTTGAATAAAGTTGTATTGGGACACAACCACACCCCTTTGTTGAGACTTCTCCTTGTTTGCTTTCATGCTACAGTGGCAGAGATGAGCAGTTGCAAGGGAGACCGGATGGCCCTCAAAGCCTGAAATTCCTACTACCTGGCCCTTAACAGAAAAAGTTTGCAAAGTCCTGCACTAGGGTATAACTAGGTCAACAAATCATTCATTCATAATTGCTCTCTCTCTTTTAAGCCAAGAAACCTTTCTTTCAGACTTGGTAGCCTGGTTTATGATATTTTAAAAGCTGAGTTGCTGTGGTTGACACATAAACGTTCTTATGTAGCTACTATCGGATTTTTGCCAAGATGTTCTAATTCAAGTAACATGCATATGCAGCACTTTGCTGTGCATTCAGTAGGCTCTCAGTAATTGCTGCTTGAGTTATTAAAATAACTCATGAAAATGACAGCATTTTTCTTTATCAAGCACTTCACTACTGCGTGTGTTAACCCATCCAGTACTGCCAAGATAGGAGGCAGGCACAAGTAGGATCGCTCCCATTCTATAGAGGACGAACTGGAGGCCCAGAGAGGGTTATTGATTTGCCTAGGGACACACAGCTGGTGCAGAGTGCAGAGGGATGGGAACTCAGGCCCTGGTCACCGGTAACTACTGCCCTTTAACTTCCGTAGAATTCTAATTTAACAAAAATTCTGTTTGTTAAATAGCCGGTCTCCTTCTACCTGGAGACTGTTAACATTCGTGATTGTTTTTCTCACTGATTTTCAGTCTTAACTCCACCAGGTGATGGACTATGTGATCAGTGAAAATGCATATGTGGAATTATGTTAGTCTCTTGGGCTGGGTGCGATCCACTATCATTACTTAGTCAACCACAGCAAGAGTGAAAATAATGTCCTTGTACATAACACTCGGGGAGAAAATGTAACTTAGGGGATGCTGGTGCTGACCAACACAGAGTGACTAAAATGTATGTCACATTCTTCAGATGTTTGCATAACTGTTTTCTTTTGTCCAATGTATATTTAACATAAACATCAACTATAAGAGACCCAGTCATTGATGTAATATGTGAAATGGTATCAGAACTGTGAAAGAGTTTATATATTCTCTGCAGTGTTAGATTTGTTTTTGCGTGGCTAAATGAAGAAGAGTTACACCCCAACAAAGAAATGTGAATTGGTCTAGAACTGATCCAAAACCCAGGAGTACCGAGTTTCAAAGACACTCACTGCTTGCTTTCCTCTGAAAATGTCCACAGTCAACACAAAATAGAACTCTTTCTTCTTAAAGCAAAATCTTGACTGAGTGTCACTAACAGAGAGGTGTAAAGTTTCCAATTAAGTTGAAAATTCCAGTTGATGAAGATGTAACTCCAGTGCTCTATTCATTGAGCTGGTTTTCAAAGTATCTTCCTAGCATCAGTAAATTAATAAAAATTCATGATTTCCTTTGTTTTCCAAGGGAGAACTCACCTTTCTACTTACTGTTAGACCAATACATTGGTGCCTGGCCCCAGTGCAAGCCAATGGCTCTGCCATGTCTAGTGTCCCCGGTTCATGGAGGGATGGGCAGAGGCATTTTTAGAAATGCTTGTTTCTGCAGCCCTTCACTTGGAAAAATGCCACAAAGATCTTTAGAGTTGCTTTGTTCCAGGTTTTTCAACAGTTTTTGACATTTGGGGATGAGCAGGAATTCCTACCAATTTTGGTAGTTCTTGCACCTATTGGTTAGGGATGCTCTGTCCTTAAACCCTTTTATGCCTAGTGTTCCATTATCGGAATGCTAAGCATGTGGGAGTTATTTATAGCCTACTGCTCAGGGTCATTGCCAAGGTCTGATTGCAAGAATTCAAAAAATTGCAACCTCAGGCATAAATGAGTTAAGGGAGATGCCAGCATATGTGGCTGATGGGTTCATCAAGCATGGCTATCCAGATTGCTAAGTTTGAAACATGCTGTATTTTAATGATGTGGTATGGGAGAAAAAGAAGGCAAATATCCCAGCAAGGCTTTGATACTGATTACATGTTGAAATGGTAATATTTAGGGGAATACTGGAGTTAAATATAATAGATTGCTAATGAATTTTACCAGTTTCTTTCTTCTTAATGTGGATCCTAGAAAATTGAAACTAGCCCATAAGGCTCACTCTCTATCTCTATCGGACAGTGCGGGTTTATAAGGAGAAGGGCTCGCTGTCTTTTCTTGTATGATAAATGTTTCCAGAGAAAACTGCGAAAATAGTTACTAACTTTTTCCTTTGTTTGCCGAGCACAGACAACGATAATTTGGGATGCCCACACAGGAGAAGCCAAACAGCAGTTTCTTTTCATTCGGGTGAGTTTTTTGTTTGTTTTTTTTTGTAATTCAAAAATAATAATTCAGGTTGAGCCCAGTGGCTTACACTTGTAATCCCAGCACTTTGGGAAGCCGAAGCAGGTGGATTATATGAGCTCAGGAGTTCAAGAGCAGCCTGGGCAACATGGCGAAACCCATCACTACAAAAAATACAATAATTAGCCAGGCACGGTGGTCCACACCTGTAGTCCCAGCTACTCAGGAGGTTGAGTTAGGAGGATGTCTTGAGCCCAGGAGATGGAGTTTGTGGTGAGCCAAGATTGCGCCACTGCACTCCATCCTGGGCAACAGAGCCAGACCCTGTCTTAAAAACTAATAAGAATCCAAAGTTAGGCTTGGCACTATGGCTGATGCCTGTAATTCCAGCACTTCGGGAGGCTGAGACAGGAGGATCACTTGAGCCCAGGAGTTCTAGACCAGCCTGGGCAACAAAGCAAGACCCCGTTTCTACAAAAAATATAAAACATTAGTCAGGTGTTGTACACGCCTGTAGTTTTAGCTACCCAGGAGGCTGAGGCAGGAGGATTGCTTGAGCCAGGAAATCAAGGTTGCAGTGAGCTGTGATTGCACCACTGCATTCCAGCCTAGGTGACAGAATGAGATCCTGAAATGCCCCTTAAAGTAACTGAATGCACAGAGTGTGGAGCCCAGGAGGCCTCACTGGTCAGAAGGAGACCCATTTTGTGGCAAGCATTGATTGCTCTTAAGGTTTGCAAGATAGAGATGACCTCAGCACCCACCTGCTCAGAGCTCTGAAACACTGCAGTGAGCCAGCCACAGAAGCAGTGTAGGCTCCTTTCTCTTGCTGTTCTAAAGGGATGCTGTTTTGGGGGCTCCCCGAAACCACTCCCAGGATTGGTGGTTTGCTGCAAGGACCCCCAGGACTCAACATACTCACAGCTAAGATTTCTAACAGCACAAGAATTGAGTGCAACATTAGCAAAGGGAAACGGTGCACATGGCCAAATCCAGAGCTTCGAAGGCTCCTCTCCCAGTGGACTCTCACAGGCCACACTGAGTTCTTCCAGGAATAAGTGTAACTATGCCTGTGAAGTGCATACCAGGGAAGCTCCATAGAGTCTCAGTGCCCAGAGTTTTTATTGGGGGTTGGCAGTGTAAGCACCCAGTGCCTACTACAAGCCAAAACTGCAGACCCCCCAGAAGGAAAGCAGGTGTGCAGCATAAACACACTGTTTGCACAAACAAGTGTTAGCAGAGTGAGCCACTTGCGTCTGTTAGGGAAGGGTGGGAACTGTCTAGAAATCTAAATTCTCAGTTGCTAGCCAAGGGCCGGCCTTGAAAGCAAGCCTCTGTAGGGAGAGCAGCCTCGGACCTGTGGCGGTAGCGCCTTCCTACGCCGATGTGTGGCTGCTGCTCTGGACCCAACTCCATCCCTTTGTGCACTGGAGCCAGGCCAGGCCACATGCGGCAGCCCAGGGGTCTGTAGAGATTCCGATTTTCCAGATTCCCACCTGATTCTTCGTGGGTTTTTGTTTTTTGTTTTTTGTTTTGAGACAGTTTTACCTGTCACCCGGTTGAAATGCAGTGGTGTACTCTCAGCTCATTGCAGCCTCTGCGTCCCATGCTCAAGCAATTCTCCTGCCTCAGCCTCCTGAGTAGCTGGGACTATAGGTGTGCGCCACCATGCCCAGCTAATTTTTGTATTTTTAGTAGAGACAGGGTTTCTCCATGTTGGCCAGGCTGGTCTCAAACTCCTGACCTCAAGCGATCTGCCCACCTCAGTCTCCCAAAATGATTCTTCATTTTCTTTCCCAACTCCCTCCTCTGTGTAACTCAGTCCTGATGTTAGACATGGCCTCTTAAAACAAACACAGATGGCCACCCGCAGAGCTAATAGACTACTGGAAGACCTTAGAGTGGCTTAAAATGGACAGAAGTGGGTGCGTGCCACTTCCCTTAAGGGCAAATGTCTGATCCATCTTGAAGGAATCCCTAAATATGTGGGGCGAAAGTTGACTGTTCTATCAGCTGTCCCTGGGGCATTGTCCGGGAGGAGATCCGAGTGTCTTTCTTCTCAGGCAGCTTGGGGTGCTTAAATGATGTTCTGAATGGGAGGGCTAACCCCAACGACCGTCCAAGACAGAACAGCTCATTGGTGCCTGGGGAGGGCTCCAGGCAGGGGACATGGGTCCCGCAAGAAACAAGAGCGTGAACCAGAGGTCCTGTTGAGGCACGATTGTGTCAGATGCATAGGCACCCACGCCTGTTATTTTCCATGCAGTACTTGAGCGGGGACTCCTCATACAGGCAGCCCAGAGAGTGCGGGAGACTCAGGGAGGACACTGTTTCTGCTCTGCTGCCCTGGAGAGGGAGAGCCACTCCTGCACAGCTTGGGACCCACAGCAGACACACCTCTCAGGGCTGCCAGTGCAATGTGTTACTGGTGTTGCTTTAATTGAACACTGTTGATCAAGGCGCTGGGCATATTAGAGACAAAAGGCTCCCAATGCAGGTAGCATGTGCACTAGATCCTCCAGAAAGTGTTCTTCACCCCAAAGGGAAACCCTCTGCCCATTCCATCTTTCCCCCGGCCCTGGCAACCCCACCTACAGCCTGTGATCTGTGTGTCATCTCCATGCCAGACACTTGCTATTCTGTGCTCTAGGCTGCAAATCAAAGCAGGTGGCTAGTGAGAATGCCCTTCCCAATGGAGTTCCGTCACGTTTGGCTTATGTGCCAAAACCTACCTTTGTAGGCAGGAAGGATGTCGTGACAGGTTCACAGCCCTAGAATACCAGACATGCAGACCCCGGGGTGAGGCGGGGATGTCTCTGGCTTGTTTTTCAGAGAAAAATATGCCTGAGGTAAACATCAATAAGGTTCCTTTAACACTTGTATCTTAAGAATTCATCTGTAAAGTATTTCAGCAGAAAATAATCTTTCCCAAAGTGTCCCCAGGGCCCTGTGGAAGGGTTTTCTACCCAGCTGACCCGGGAAGACCACAAACCGCATTATTCTGAATTGCGTGAGCTTCTCACCTGTAATCTGGCTGGCCATGAGGTAGACCCAGTTCCCGTCGGCAGGTCACATGTATCCAGGCGTTACTTGCTCTCTTTTTCATGTCAGTCAGTGTGTTAGAGAACGTTCAACATGAAGAAAAAGAAGCTTGCTCTTCCAGGTAAAACGCAGCTGGGAAGAGCTGTGAGGAGCGCCTTTCTGTGGCTATGGCAGGTTTGGTGTTTAATGGGGCGATAGGAGACATTGCCTTGCCCCACTAGCTTTTCCCCACAGATACCTCATGGGGGCGCCCTTAGTCACCGCAACAGGAAGCCTTAGCTCAAAGCCTCATGGTGCAGTGAAACAGCCGCGGAAAGGAATGAACTGTTGATGCACCACAGCCAGGAGAGATCTCAAGGGCATTTTGCTGAGTGACAAAAGCCAGTCTCAAAAGGTTGCATGCTCTGTGCTTTCATTTATGTAACATTCTCATGATGATGAAATGATGGAAACCTGGGACCCACCAGCGGTGTGGGAGTTTAGGAAGCATGTGAGGAGCGGTCGTGTGCCGATACAGTAGCTGAGGGAGATCTTAGTGGCGACGGAACAGTTCTGGTCTCAATTGCAGCGATACACATCTACCCACGTGATAAAATGACAGCACTCTACAGGCAAATTGCACCAGTGTCAACTTGCCAGGGTTGATACAACGCTACAGCTATGCAAAATGTAACCCTCAGGAGAACCTGGGTGAAGGAGACACGGGACCTCTCTGTGTTACCTTTGCAGCTTCCTGTAAAACTCTACGTATTTCAAAAAGAAGATGTCTGGCTGGACCCAGAAGAATGAGGGCTATTAAACCAAACTGGCCTATGCATGGGAGGGAGGGCACAGAGCCCCCCAGCGTAGCTCAGCCCTGTTACCGGCCATTCACCCACGTGGTGCCAAGCATCGTGGCTGCAGGAGCTGACTCAGAGTGGGGCTAACCACCTGAGCATGGTGGCAGGCGGGGGGGGAACCTCTCTTTAGATCACGAATGTCCAATCTTTTGGCTTCCCTGGGCCACATGGAAAGAAGAATTGTCTTGGGCCACACATAAAATACGCTAACACTAACAATAGCTGATGAGCTTAAAAAAAAAAAAAACAAAAACCTCTTAATGTTTTAAGAGAGTTTACAAATTTGTGCTGGGCCACATTCAAAGCCATCCTGGGCCGCAGGTTGAACCAGCTTGCTTTAGATGGAGTAGTCATCAGATGCTGGTCGCCATCTCCTGGACCGCTCGCCAGATTGTCACATTTCCAGGTATATTAATCACACGCCAAGTGCAGAGGCCGGACCAGAAGTTTGCTGTTTAGCTGAGGTGATGTTGTAAACGAGAACCAAGAAAATGCGTCAAGAAGCGTGGGGCTGTCACAAAACACGCTGCTGGGGATGGAACAAAAGAGAGATGATCTCAGATGTGGAAAAGACCACTGCTGACACCCGCGTCCTCCCACCCACACCTTCCGCCTGGTGCGGCAACCGGATGGGGAAGCGAACGGGGGCCCTGTGCTTACGAAGGATAAACACATGGAAGGTTGCACCTCTTCTTTAAGACCAAGGAAGGGCAGGGGCAATCGATGGTTAGCATTCAGAGAAAGTTGGATTCTTCTCAGTTCAGTGCTGCCTGGCTTTAAGAAACACACGTGGCTGGGTGTGTTGGCTCATTCCTGTAATCCCAGCACTTTGGGAGGCCAAAGTGGGAGAATCACTTGAGCCCAGGATTTTGAGACCAGCCAGGGCAATACACCAAAACCTCATCTCTGCCAAAAACATCTTTGAAAAATGAGCCGGGCATTTTTCAGTGGTGGCGTGCACCTGTCGTCCCAGCTACTAGAGAGGCTGAGGTGGGAGAATCACCTGATCCCAGGAGATTGAGGGTACAATGAGCCAAGACTGTGCCACTGCACTCCAGCTTGGGTGACAAGAGCGAGATCCTGTCTCAAAAAAAAAGAAATTAACTGGGCGTGGTGGCACACATGTATAGTCCCAGCTACTCAAGAGGCTAAGGCAGGAGGACTGCTTGAGCCCAGGAGTTTGAGCCTGCAGTGAGCTGTGATTGTGCCACTGCACTCCAGCCTGGGCAACAGCAAGACTTGATCTCCAAGAAAAAAACAAAAAACACATACGAGTTTCTATATTGGTCGATCAGTAAGGACATGGTGGCCAGAGCCTAGCAGAAGCTAACCCTCTCTTTACCCTAGACACAGTGCTTCATTATTGGCTAATTCAGTGTTTGCAGCTACCTTGGAGAACGTAACTTGGCAAATAACAGAATGGACCCTAGTATCTAGGAAAACCAATGAGAGTTCTTGGCTGGGCAGACTTGTAGAGTTGCCCTAACCCCGCCTCCTCTCCTGGGGGCATCATGGAGCGCACTCAGTAGCTTAAAGTAATTTCCATGGGCTTGCATGGGAAGCGCAGGATTACAAGAGGTGGTCAGATGCGAACGACTAGCTCTTGAAACCCCAAGCTCCCTGCCCCGTAAGACATTACCCCCTTCAATTAGCATGAACTTAACTTGGCCCTTCCCTCCATTTCACATGTAATGGAGCACAGTACTTTTCACATCCCTAAGTCATTCCCTTTGATAGCCGGGGTTCCGGACACAGGGCTGGTTGTGGATGTCCTCTCCGCACAAGAAGCCTCATGATGATCCTTAAATAAGAGGGTGGGGTTGCTCAGAACCTTCAGGGGAAGGGACGAGATCACCAGAGAAGCCGCCTCTTCCCCTGTGCCCTCCCGTCTCAGCATTGCATGGCCTTTGCTGCTGCTCATCAGTTCTCTGGCATGAGGTGGGAAGAAGCCCGGGGAATGTGATCTGCTGCTGTGGCCCCCACGGTGGAAAGAGACCAGAGACCTGAGCACAGCGCCCTTGCTGGCCCCTAGGAATGCGGGTGACCCCTGCAGCCCGTGGACGCCTGAGAGAAGTTGGAACAGATGCTCGCTTCCAGCCACAGACCCACTCTTTGCTAGAGGACAGGAGTGAGCAGTTGAAGCCACGCTTCCCCAGAAACAGAAGAGGATGAGAGTGCACGGTGGCCGCCACCGTGGGACCTTCCAGACCTCCAGTGCACTCCCTGTCCCGGGCACTGCTGATCCCCTGAGATGCCTCGTCTCGCTCCCCCTTGTCTGGGGTTACTGGCAACATCCACATGTGTAGCTGAAACTCCGGAAACCGTCAGCCTGCAGCTGCACGTCAGTAAAGAGGCAGAACGAGGAATGCGGTCCAGTTGCTAGTACTTCAGCACCCTTGCTGTCACCTGTGCTTCCAGTGCCTCTCAGGGCATGGTCCAGCCCTGTGGAGTCAGACACTCTGAGGACAGAACCAGGGCCTGGCTTTTAACGAGTGCCCTGGCCATTTTGGTACATTGGGAAGTTGTTGGATTCCCAGCTGCCATCCTAGAAAAGAAATCAGAAGGTAGAGAATGAGACCCATAGCTGTAACTAAACGACAAGGGGAGGTCAGCTCCCCGTTGTTCTGTCTTTGTGACCCTGAGCCACCTGGATTTGGAAAGACGCAAAGTCAGGGAGGGTGTTGGTCACAGGCCCTGAAGCGCGCGTCCCATTTCATCCCCAAAGGGGTTCTCATTGACTCTAATTATCCCATAGTTAAGGGGATGCCTTAATGGGTTACGGGAGAGTATTTTTCATATTGAGGTATCATGAACATAGGACATGAACTCTTTCCTATTTTCTCCTCTCTGTCTAAAATCACATCAAATCAGCTCACTGTAGCAGTGCCGCTGGAAGCAGCAAGGTACAGAGCAGGCAGGGCGGCCCTCTCACCTGCCCTTCTTAACTGTGCCATGGGAGCGGGAGATTCTGCAAGCCGTGGGGTGCAGGAAGTGTCATGGAGCCTCTCTCCCAGGACATCTTGTCATCCCTGCCAACGTGGCAGGAGAGGATCTTTAAAGTCTTAGAAAGAAAGAAAGACTGTGTTCACACTTGAGACGTTTTTATCATGTCAGTAAATGGGGCTTCTTGGCTGGGTGCAATGGCTCACACCTATAACCCTAACACTTTTGGGAGGCCGAGGCGGGTGGATAGTTTGAAGTCAGGAGTTCAAGGCCATCCTGGGCAATATAGCAAGAATTCGTCTCTACAAAAAAAAAAATTAAATTAGCCATGCGTGGTGGCATGCGCTATTCGAGAGGCTGAGGTGGGTGGATCCCTTGAGCCCAGGAATTCTAGGCTGCAGTGAGCCATGATCGCACCACTACACTCCAGCCTGGGTGACAGAGCAGGCCCTGTCTCTAGAATAAATAAATAAGTAAACTAAAGAGGCTTCTTGACTGTGCTGTTCATTATTGTAAATCCATGGAGCTGTGCACACAGTGAATAACTGCAGATGTCCTCCCTCCCTGCTGCAGCACCTGCCCTTGATGTGGACTGGCAGAACAACACGACCTTTGCCTCCTGTAGCACAGACATGTGTATCCATGTGTGCAGGCTCGGCTGTGACCGCCCAGTCAAAACCTTCCAGGGACACACAGTAAGTGAGAGCTCTTGTCACTGGTCTCGAGTTCGTGAGAATGTGATGTGGGAGCCGATTCTTGTGTGCCTGGAATTAAAAGATACTGCAGCAGCAGACCAGCTCTTCTGTGGCCCTTGGCTATTTGAGCTGTCATGGTTGCCCGGTGGTAACCATGGTGGTTGGATTGACCCAGTTGGGGTCAGCAGTGAGTTCGCTCAGAAATGACCTAGATGGTGGATTTGGCAGCAAAGCCTTTAAGGTAGCTCTGAGAAACATGTAGAGGACATCAAGGAAACGGTGCTCACAATGAATGAATAGATGGGGCACATCTGCAGTGAGTGGGAAAAGATACGTCATTAAAAAACAAATGGAGACTAAGTGTGGTGGCTTATGCCTATAATCCCAGCACTTTGGGAGTCTGAGGCCAGAGGATTGCTTGAGGCCAGGAGTTTGAGGCCAGCCTGGGCAACATAGCAAGACTCTGTCTCTACAAAAAATTTTACAAGGTAGCTAGCTGCGTATGATGACGCACACCTGTAGTCACATCTCAGGAGATGAAGGCTGCAGTGAGTTACGATAGCACCACTGCACTCCAGCCTAGGCAACAGAGCAAGACCCTGTTTCTTTAAAACATAAAAAAAAAAGGAATTGAGAACTGAGAAATATAATGTTTGAAATGAAAGTTTTAATAGGTGGGTATATTAGGCAGTTCTCAATTCTCTCATTGCTCTAAGGAAATACCTGAGACTGGGTAATGTATGAGACAGGAGGTTTAACTGGCTCACAGTTCTTCAGGCTAGACAGGAAGCATGGCAGCATCTGCTTCTGGGGAGGTTTCAGGAAGCTTCCAACCATGGCGGGAGGTGAAGCAGGAGCAGGCATCACACATGACCAGAGCAGGGGCAAGAGGTGGGAGGAGTGGCAGATGATCCAGACACCTCACACCAGGCACCACCTCTGCATCGGGGATGACAATGCCACCTGAGATTTGGGTGGGGACACAGATCTAAACCACATCAGTGGGTTTACCAGCAGGTGGGAGATTGCG
This sequence comes from Trachypithecus francoisi, assembly GCF_009764315.1. Taxonomy (NCBI): domain Eukaryota; kingdom Metazoa; phylum Chordata; class Mammalia; order Primates; family Cercopithecidae; genus Trachypithecus; species Trachypithecus francoisi. Next base: position 125,874,258 of record NW_022681471.1, on the reverse strand, counting down.
GAAGTAAGTTAGAGAGCATAGAAATTGGCCAATTTGAAGAACAGATAAAAGATCGAAAAATTGCATAAAGGCTTAATGACTTACGGGACAATATCAGGGACCCTAAACCTATATGTGTGATGGGGAGAGAAGAAAGAATGGAACAGAAAAATCATGTGAGGCACTAACGGCCAAGTTTTCCTAAATTTGGTGGAAAACATCAACATTTAATCCAAGAAGCTCAGCGAATTTCAAGCAGAACAAATATAAACAGAACCACACCTGTCCACCTAGGCATATGGTCATCAAACACCAGAATCAATGACAGAGAAAATCCTAAAGGCAAGCAGAGGCTGACAACAAAAACCCATGATACACCAGGGAACAACAGTGTGAACAACAGCTGACTTAGCAAATTCCTTAGTGTGGCCTCTGAGGGCTTCCCGGTCGTTCACCAAATCTCTCTCAGATTAGCCAATTTCTATGGTCTCTAACCTTCTACAATCTCCAATCTGCTGGTAAACCCATTCACTAGCCTCGACCTCCAACCTTGACAGGAGGAGAAGGCCTCCCTTTCCTGGGCCACCTGGGCTAGTGTCCAAAAACGCCCTGTACCTCTGTCCTCCCAACGACACATACAGCCAAGCACCTTGACCCACGCTGAGCCTTGCCTGGAACCACAGCAGAATCCTCGCCACTCTCCAGGCCCGTTCACGTATCCTCTGCATGCCCTGGGGAGGATTCATGGCACCCCTTGAGCTCCCATTGACCACGTGAATGCCATAGCCCTGGCAGTAGCTGCTGGCCTGCATGTCTGCTTCTCCCAGAAAATGCAGAGTGCATCAACGCCGGGACCATGGCATCTTGCCTTTCTCTCACTAGCACCCAGAATATCTCCGCGGTGGCGGGGGGTTCCCTGTTAAAGCAGGGGAGGATGATCACAGTCCCTGGAGATTTGCCATCATGCCACTAACTTAACTGATGTAAATTCCCTTGTCCTCATTCCCCTAGTGTCTACCTCTCCCTGCCCCTGGCCCAGGGGTCCCTGTCCCAAAGGAAGGCGCTTTTGGAGCATAGGCACCTATCGTCCTGTTAACATCTGTTTGGCTCCAAACTGACTCTCTTGTCCCAGTCTAAACTTATTTCTCCTCTAACCCTGGACTATCTGCAAATTTTTAACAGCTGCACACACTATCTGTGGTTCCCAGGTGTCCTGCCCAGGACCTTGCTACCAGCACAGGCCTTGGCCCTTTAAGTGGGTCTTAATGCAGCTGATGGCCCTGAACAAAGCTCTAGCTCAGTGGGGTTGAGTGGAGACCCATGAGCCAGCTCTGGAGGTGGCCCAGGAACTTGGGCTTGCATTGCAGAGCGAGGGATCCACTCCCAGGAAGTTATTTGTTCCTTTGCGTTGGTTTGGCTAGGGACAGCCCATGGTGACCAGCTCCACATTCCTGGGCCCATAGGTTTTCCTCTGAACGGCTGCAGTCAGAGCCACCCTTGCTGGCCTTGGCATACACATTTCACACTCGCAGACACCTATGCGTGCGTGTACTCACACCCCTCAGCCCCCTCTCCAGCATGAGTGTGAAATTAGTTAATTGTGAGGCCGGGACAGCAGGTGTCACATAGTGGGACTGTACTGGATATATGGGGCCCAAGAGAGCCCCAGGCTGGTATGCCATGTCCCCTCATTTCTCCTGGGCAGGCTGTTCCCCAGCTGAGCCTTTGCCACAGGTGGTTCTTTTATACATGCCTGTCTCGGGAGTGTCCCTGTCTCCCTTGGCCCCCGGTACATTCATTCACCTTTATTCTCCAGGGTTTAGTCTCGTGGTCCCCAGGTGTCCTAAGTCTGCGCTTTTTGCTACCTAGCTGTGCTGATCATGAGCCCCAAGCCAGGATTTTGCCCGTGCCGTGTGTGTTTGTGCCACTCAGCACTTGCCTCTCACTGTCCTCGCACATGTGTGTCCACCTGTGTGTGCATTTGGGTCGCCCATCTTCCACCTGGATCAGCCCTAACCCCGCTTGAACTCCACAATAGCTGAAGGTTCACTTCTCGTGTTTACCCCTCCCTCCATCTCCACTCGCCTGCAGGAGAGAAATACCTTCTAATGGGTGTGGTCACGGGGAGGAACTGTTGCACTAAAAGTGTGTAAGAGGCCTGGCATGGTGGCTCACACCTGTAATCCCAGCACTTTGGGAGGTCGAAGTGGGAGGATCGCTTGAGCCCAAGAGTTCAAGACCAGCTTGGGCAACCCCGTCGCTATAAAAACACAATACATACATACATACATACATACATACATACATACATAAATGGCATGGTGGTGCCTGCTTGTAGTCCCAGCTACTTCGGGGGCTGAGGCAGGAGGATTGCTTGAGCTCAAGAGGTTCATGCTGCAAGGACCTGTGATCCTGCCGCTGCACTCCAGCCTGGGAGACAGAGTGATACCCTGTCTGAAAAAGAAAAGTGCATAGGAAAGTGATTTTCAAAGGCCAATTTAAAAAGTGACTGGTTTTACTGGTTTTATTTGCTGCGTATTATGGTATGTGAATTCTTCGCTTGCCTTCCTTCCTAGCAGGGAAGGTTTTTTCCTTAACGAAATATGGATGAGGGTGGCTGGTGATGTGTGGTATAGGGCTGTGGTTTTATATAAATAAGAAAGGCAAAGTGAGAAAAAGAGGAAACTAGATGGCTGGTTGGGCTGTGCTCTTTGATGTCAGGGTGAACCGAAGACCTTCTGCAGTGACGGTGACGCACTGCTGCCCCCTGCTGGGAGGCGACCTCATCTGCTCACAGGCCCTGATGTCTTTTTCAGACTCTCTCTGCTCTCTTTCAGAACGAAGTCAACGCCATCAAATGGGATCCTTCTGGAATGTTGCTGGCCTCCTGCTCGGATGACATGACATTGAAGGTAAGAGTCGGCATGGCAAGGGGTGGGCTGTTTAATCCCAGACAACCCCGGGCACTTGATGCTGGTCTCACAGTCACTCTTCCATGAGGATTATTTATTACTGACCACCCTCCCTTCCTCTGTCATCCGGTGAACTTCGATTTCTCAGTCGTGGTTCCACTGAGAATCCCAGCCTCCCCACCGCCTTTCTCGCCACTGTGCACCCCCGACCCTGCCATGGGCCGCATGTGCGCCCCCAGGAGGAATGATTGCACATCGTTCCCGGATACAGGGAAGGCTTTTGCTCATGTTGTGGCTGCTGTGTTCTGTAGATCTGGAGCATGAAACAGGAGGTGTGCATCCACGATCTTCAGGCTCACAATAAAGAGATCTACACCATCAAGTGGAGCCCCACTGGGCCCGCCACCAGCAACCCAAACTCCAACATCATGTTGGCAAGGTAAGGGCAGGCGGCACAGCCGGCACAGCTCTGTGCTACGCAAAGACAACAGGAAATTTTGCTAAAGCGTTTCCACGCCCATGTGTTGAAGCCCTTCAGAGGAAGCAAAGTGGTAGCTCACTTTGAAGGGGCCAGGATAGAATTACCGAGTAACACCTGCCTTTGAGGTAAGGATGGTTTTGAGTCAGGCAACAGTGGCTTATGCCTATAATCTCAGCACTCTGGGAGGCCGAGGCGGGAGGATAGCTTCAGCCCAAGAGTTCAGGATCAGCCTGGGCAACACAGTGAAGCCCCATCTCTACAAAAAATTAGCCAGGCGTGGTGGCCTGTGCCTGTAGTCCCAGCTACCCAGGAGGCTGAGGCAGGAAGATGGCTTTGAGCCCAGGAGATTGAGGCTGCAGTGCGCAGTGATCACACCACTGCACTCCAGCCTGGGTGACAGAGCAAGACCATGTCTCTAAACAAAAAGAAGAAGTAGGAAAAAAAAACCCACCCAACACGAAACATGACTGCAGAGCCACAGCTGAGGGCAGCAAGCCAGGCAGCACCAACTCTTGTTGACAGTGCTCGAATTAAGGTCCTCTCTTAGAGAGGACAGGATGGAATTCCTGCATCCACTGAGAGATGGAACCAAAAAGCAACAGATAAGCCATAATTCTCATAGTTCAAGTAATTGTCATAAACCCCACTTAAAGAACTGTAATATAGCACGACACAGGCGAGTCATTTTGTGATGACTCAGAAGGTGCTTTTGCGTCACATGGTACTATGAGGAACATAAATTACCCTTTTAGTCAGCAAGTGTAAAAGGGGCATCCTGGTACCTAGTGGGTCCCTGTTGAAAGAAAGCCAGATGATAGCTTTGTGATAGATATTGCTGTTTTAAATTTGAAAATAACTAAAATTTGCAGCTTTCAATCATGTGATTACATATGTGGGTGTGATTGTATTTTAATTCTTGTTGGATTAAATCTTTTTTTCTTTTTGGAGACAGGGTCTCCCTATGTTACCCAGGCTGCTGGTCTTCAACTCCTGGCTTTAAGTGATCCTCCCACCTCGGCCTCCCAAAGCACTGGGATTACAGGCATGGTCTACTGTACCTGGCCTAAAAAGTTTTTTAAATGTTTATTCACTTAATTTGCTGTTTTTCCAAATACGGCTATCTGTATTAATTTAGTTAGTAATAACATGTCATGTTTTAAATTGTAGGGGCATTTTAGGAAACTTGGTAAATATTCTACAAAAATATTTACCATTTATGTCTATAGAAAACATAGAAACAGGGCTGGGCGCAGTGGCATACACCTGTAATCCCAACAGTTTGGTAGGGTGAGGCAGGAGGATCTCTTGAGCCCAGAGGTTCAAGACCAGCCGGGGCAACCCAGTGAAACGCCGTCTCTATAAAAAATAAAAAAATAAAAATTAGCTGGGCGTGGACCTATGGTTGCAGCTTCTCTGCTGAGGCTGAGGCGGGAGGATCACTTGAGCCCAGGAGTTCGAGGCTGCAGTGAGTCATGATCGCGCCACTGCACTCCAGCCTGGGCAACACAGTAAGACTCCATTTCAAAAAAAAGGCGGAAACAAATGTAGATATCAAATTGTTTCCCCAATACGACCATTAAAGCTTTTTTCTGTTGAATGACTATGGCTTTGTTTTTAATACTTGGAAGTTATATTTTAGAAGACAAGAAACCCCTCAGTTGATGGTCTTTTGAAACATAAAAGCTGGGAGAAGCAGCTCCCGGAGATCTGATACATGTTACGGAGAACTGTTTGAAACCACCACGTGTACGTGATTTTGCTTTCTCTCCCGCCTTGCTAGTGCTTCGTTTGATTCTACCGTGCGACTGTGGGACATAGAGCGAGGCGTCTGCACCCACACGCTCACGAAGCATCAGGAGCCCGTCTACAGCGTAGCTTTCAGCCCTGATGGGAAGTACTTGGCCAGCGGATCCTTTGACAAATGCGTCCATATCTGGAATACTCAGGCAAGCTCCCGACCCCTATGCCAAATCCTTTTAGTAAGGGATGCCCAAATAGCCACAATTCCAGTGCCTTGCTTCAGAGCAGTGCCTCGGAGGGAGTTGAGCAAGCCCAGGCTCCCCGGGCAGACCCAAGTGGATGCTGTGCACCGTGCACCCCACGTGGGTTGTGAGCTCTTCCCCCACCAGACACCTCCAGCAGCTCCCCTCCCTGAGGAAGGGCGTCACGTCTGCCGTAATCAGGGCTCTTGGCCATTTGATTCCAAACCCTCACCTTGGCACATGTTCTTCCTTGAAGGAGCCACCGTCTTCTGTTCACTTTTCTGAGTCCATGGCATGAAACCTTCCACCTGCCTCTTCCTCTTCTTAGCAGTTATAATTAAATGCTGCTCTCTAGATACTGAGGTTGGAGGGTGGGAGTGGGGCACCAGCTAATGGGGTCGAGGCCAGCTCCACTTCCTCTGCCCCCACCAGCTCCTGCAGCTCCCCCACGGAGCAGACCAGGGAGTGGGAAGGAATGTGCGCTTCCTGTTGTCATGGCACTTCTATTTTTCTTTTGTGTTTTATTTTCTTGTTGTTGTTTTGTTTTTTTGTTTTGTTTTGTTTTGAAACGGAGTCTCACTCTGTTGACCAGGCTGGAGTGCAGTAGCATGATCTTGGCTCACTGCAACCTTTGCCTCCCAGATTCAAGCGATTCTTCTGCCTCAGCCTCCCGAGTAGCTGGAATTACAGGCACCCGCCATCATGGCCGGCTAATTTTTGTATTTTTAGTAGAGACAGGGTTTCACATGTTGGCCAGGGTGGTCTTGAACTCCTGGCCTCAGGTGATCCGCCCACCTTGGCCTCCCAAAGTGCTGGGATTGCAGGTGTGAGCCACTGTGCTCAACCTCGATTTTTCAAATCAAAGTAGGTTCTGTTTAAGGACATAAGGTATGTCAATATTGGGTTGTCCTTTTAGCAGAGATTGAAAGGACATAGGATTTAAATAAAGGTGGCTGCTGTGGGTATCTTGGGCCACACCTGAGGATAGAAGAATTCAAGCTGTAAAGTGTAGAAATGGATGGGAAGTAGCACTGCATAGCATAAAAGATTGTATAGGGCCATCAGCACTTGATTCTATTCTAAGGGAAGAGAGAGAGGGGATGATATGCTAGGAGCTGTTGAAAATAATGAAGGGATCCCTTTCGCCTCAGGAGGGAGGAATCACACAGCCTGCCCCCGTCCCCTTTCGTGTGCGCTGCCTTCTTGGTTCCTTTTGGCTTGGTTGACGTTCAGGTGGATTTACATCCTCAAGTTCATTCCCCCTGTGGACTCATGGGTGATGAGCCCTGTTCACTGGCAAGGGGTCCACTGAGATCACAGGCTTCCCAGGGAGCTCATGTGAGCCACATCCTCTCAGGGAGGGAAAGGAAATGGTGGGCCCTGCGTAGAGCCAACCCGATGCCACCCAGCCCCACAGCCCTAGATAGCCCTCCGGGAAGCACACATCTCAGGACTAGTGTGCAAGTCTCTGTTCATGAAATCCCTGCTAGAAATAGTAATGGGTGGACTTGCAAAAACAACACATCAATTATCAACAAAAATGACATGAGCAGTTAGGTATAGCCTGTTAGCAAGACTCACTGAATTGTTTCAACCCTTTTTTATAAATCAAAGAAATCCTTAGGATTTTTCTTTTTTTTTTGGATCGGAGTTTCACTCTTGTCACCCAGGCTTTAGTACAGTGGCACCATCTCGGCTCACTGCAACCTCTGCCTCCCAGGTTTGAGCGATTCTCCTGCCTCAGCCTCCCGAGTAGCTGGGACTACAGGCATGCGCCACCACCACACCCGGCTAACTTCTGAATTTTTAGTACAAACAGGGTCTCACCATGTTGGCCAGGCTGGTGTTGAACTCCTGACCCCAGGTGATCCACCCACCTCGGCCTCCTAAAGTGCTGGGATTACAGGCATGAGCCACTGTGCCCAGCCAAGAAATCCTTAGGATTTTTTTTTAAGAGAACTCTTAAAGCCCGCTGTAATCTTTCTCCAAGTATAAAAATACTTATCTATAATACTGCTGACATACACCTTTCTCAGTTCATGGAACACCACCCTTTAAGGAGCCCAGTTGAGCAGAGGATTTGCAACAGCCCTCCTGGTCTCAGTCCTCAGATTTCTCCTGCCTGTCACCATTATTGAATCATGAGTGAAGGTTTATTCTACTCTTTCTCTCTTTTCTATTTTTTAAAATTAATTTTTGTAGAGACGAAGTCTCCCTATGTTGCCCAGGCTGGTCTTGAACTCTTGGGCTCAATCAGTCCTCCCGCCTCGGCCTCCCAAAGTGCTGGGATTACAGGGTCAGCCACCTTGCCTGGCCTTATTCAACTCTTTCAAAGGCCTCTACTTCCCCTACCTCTTAGATTTGTCAAGTTAATGCTGTTTTAAACCAGAAACCAATGGTCTTTTCCATTACATGTATATTATGCATTTGTTCTTTCAGATGTCCAAAATAGGTACATTTTAACATCTTGGCATATTAATACATTTAATCGTGAATTACAGTCCATGTAATTGCTACTGGGGTGGGGGTATTCATTATGTTGTATTCATTCAGGTCCTCCGAGGAACAGACGCCACACCAGGATGAGATGGGCAAGAGGTTTATTGAGGAGCTGTGATGGAAACAGGGAGGGAGGTAGGGGAAGGGAGAATTCAGACCGTAAGGCCGGTCTGACCCTGGGAAGGAGACAGGCAGGGTAGGAAGAGTCAGGGATGGCCCTGCAGGTCGGTAGAAAGTTTTGGCCATGCTGATGGAGAGGCCATGAGCCACTTATCCACCAGATGAGTCTGAGTCTCAGCAGATGATGACCGCCATGGTCTCCTGCCTCCGTCAGGCCTCAGCTGGGCGCAACCTCAGAATCCACGCAAATGTGGTGGCAGATTCCACAGGCATAAGTAATCAGGTTTGCTCCCTGTGGTGGGAAGTCCTAGAGATACATCTCCACAGCCCCCAGAGTCCTTACTAAAAACCCTTAAATTTTACCATGCTTGAAAATGTTCGTGACCAAACATCAGGGCAGGAGGAGCACACATTCTACAGCTGCATCTGTCGCGGGCGCCCCTTGCATCATTGTAAGTGACAGCTGCTTTGCTTTGCAGAGTGGAAATCTCGTCCACAGCTACCGAGGCACTGGCGGCATCTTTGAAGTGTGCTGGAATGCCCGAGGAGACAAAGTGGGTGCCAGCGCATCCGACGGCTCTGTAAGCAGCACCTCTGGTTTGCTGGGGAGTGGGGTGTTGGGGGCAGCTGGTGCCGAAGTGAGCTTCGAGGGCGTGTGCAGCGTTCGTGTCCTGAAGGGCCTAGCCCAGTGCCAAAGGAAGCTTCTGGGCTGGATCCCATCCGAGTTGGTACCACATCTGGGAATGGCCTTCTCCTGGTCCCTTCCAGAGTGTCCTTCTAGTCAACATTTTCTCAGTCAAATTGTTGGTTCTCAACTAGGGTGATTCTGCACCTCTGAGGACATTAGACAATATCTGGAGCCATTTGAGGTTGTCATAACAGTCATGTGTCGCTCAGTGATGTTCCGTTTTGGGAAATGTGTCATTAGGCACTTTTATCTTGGTCTGAACATCACAGAGTGACTGACACAAACCTAGATGACAATACCTGTCACACACCTAGGCTGTATGGTAGAGCCTATTGCTCCCAGGCTACAAACCTGGACAGCGGGTGGCCATACTGAATACCGTAGGCAACTAGAACACAATGGTAAGCATTTGTGCGTCTGGATCTATCTAAACCTAGAAAAGGTTCAGCAGAAATAGAGTTACAATCTTACAGGACCACTGCGGTCTGTGCGGTGCGTTGTTGCTGGAAATGTCATTATGTGACACATGACTGCTTAGATGGGGATGCCACTGGCATCTCGTGGGTGGAGCTTAAGAAGGCTGCTAAACCTCCTACCGTGCACAGGGTGGCCACAGTTGTCACCCATGCTGTGGCTGATGAGCCCAGGCCTCTGGTGGCCATCCTGCAGGTCTCCTGGGCTCTCCTCTCTTCCCATGGGGCATCTGGATTTCTTATTTTCCCCTGGACTTGAGGTTGCCCTGACCTCTGGGGCAAGCGGCATTCTGGCTGACGGGCCAAGTGTCTGTAGTCCCCAAATGTTGTCAGAGGCCGTGTGCTTGGGCTCGTGTTGTCATCTGCCCCACCCCCTGCCAGTGGTCTCTGCCACTCTGTTCATTCCTGTCATTACCCTTAACCTGGCCTTTGTGCTCTGTGCTGTTTGCTTCAGTCTGCTCGGTCTGCTGTCCAGATGCCAGTCTGTTACGAGAGCTTCTCTGACCCTTCATGATGATGTTCCAATAAACTTGACTGAGAAACATCAGTGGAGCACTAGATGGGGCGTGGGGACCGTAGCTTGCCGACGTCTCACTCTAAAGGCATCTTTGTTTTGTCTCTCGAGATGACAGGTGCTTTGTGTTTCCTTCCAGGTTTGTGTTTTGGATCTGCGGAAGTAACCGCAAAATACTATCGAAAAAAGAAAAGAATTCTAATGACCAGCCATGAATGTGTAGGGTTGCAGCTCTGTTCTCCAAAACTGTACGAACTTGACTTGCGTTAGAGTATACTCTGAAACCAACTCGTCTCTGGCCGCAGGAGTCTATATGTTTTCGTAATCTTCATCAAGAAGTTTTTTAAAGGCAAGCAAATCATATCAAACGGGGATAGAATGGTTTCCACTGAGGACATTCAGCCTGGGAAGCAGAAAGTCACCAGCTCGAGGCGTGTGGATTGGTTTCCACCCGGAACAGGCCCTGTGATGGCTGAATGGAAAGAAATGTAAAAAGCTGTGCCAAAAAAAAAAAGCAAATGCTGTGATAAACCAAACAGGGAAGGGGGGAAACCTCCTCCTTGGGATTTTTGTTTGTTTGTTTTCCCTAACAATTTGGACACTACAGTTGCTCTCACAGGATGTTCAAAGACCAGTTTGTACCGAAGACATGTGCAACTTTGTAATCCCAACACTTTCTATTTTCTAGAATCTTCTTTGTTCATTGGGTGGTTTTTCTATCGGCTAGAATTCTATCTTCTGGGGGCCTTCCGTCTGAGATGGAAGCTGTCTTGGGCTTGTCGTCTCTTCCCTCTGTTGCTCCCTGCCCCTACCCCTGCCTTTCCACTCTGTCTGGTCAGCTCTGCTTTTTCCGTGCACCCTCAAGAGACGCAGCCCAGTTCACATGAAGACACAGTCTCCCATGGACAGCTTTCCCCTTTCCGCCCTCTCCCACCCTCTTCTCCCCTCGCGCTCGCGCTCGCTTTCTCACTGGCGTTCTCTCTCTCTCTCCCCCTCCCTCCCTCTGTACCTTTCTCATAGTTGCTTCAGATCTTAGGTCTCAAGGGCACTTTGGCGCGTAGTAAGTGCTTTATGTAAGAAGGCAGGGCAGGGGGGCTTTTTACAGGAGAAAAAAAATGACTTATAAGAGAAAGAGCCTGGAGTATTTTTGGAAAAAAATAATATTTTTATGTTAAAACAGTTTTAAAATCTTAAAATGGCCATCAGACATAGAGAGCTTTGTGTGATTCATGTTTTCAAAAGAACTGAAGAAGCCACAGGCAGGGCCTGAGGGAGTCCCTGGCTTTCCCCTCAGCCTCAGGAAAGGTGGTCAGGAAGACTCTGGCTGGACAAGGGTCAGCCTTAGGGGTCAGCAGCGAGATTGCACTGCAGCCAGTGAGGGAGGTCCCAGCCATGCCGGTTGGAAGAAGAACCTTGCATCTTTTGGTGTGTACGCACCTTGGCAGCCAGCAGGAAAGCAGTGAAGAGCCGTGCGCCCTCTGGCCTCAAGGGAGCATTGGCAGAACCATAAGGTACTGCAGAAGCCGTCACAGCTCGGCTGGATTAGGCGTGTTGGCTACGTCTTTCCCACGGCCGTATAATGACCGATGGTCATTTCTCAAAGAGCAGACTTGGCAAGTCCTTGCAGAGCTGACAGTAGAGGCTCCCGCATGTCACTTAATCTAACGCTGACAGAAACGAATGCGGAAGGAAGATTTTCAGTTCCGAACATGAATTATAGAGCTAGAACGTTGCTAATAATTTCTGTCATCTTTATAATTTCTCTCACAGAAGACTAGGAGAAAGGTCTTTTTTAAATAATCAATCTTTTTGCTGTTTTTCAAAAATTAAACAAGGCTTTGTGTTCCTAGAAGAGCTTCATTTCAGTGAATCTGGTGACCTTCATCTGCTTGCTGTCATAACCCGACACTGACTTATTTTTTTCATTAGCAAGGGGGAAAAGGCCGAAGGACAAGGGCCTCTTTTCCCATTGGTTTTCCTGTGGGCAGAAGGGCTGAGGAAGTTGGCCCGGCCCGTGGGGGCTGCTGTGTCACCAGCAGTGGGTAGGGTGCAGTCTGCTGTGTGTTCCAGCAGCGAGACGGTGTTCTTGTGAAGGTGGCATCCATCTGCAGAGCCAAAACCCAGCCGTCAGGGAAGGGTCAGGGCTTCCTATGGAACTTGGAATGTACCAGGACCACCTACAAAAGCCAGGTTGCGTTGATCGTTCTCAGATCATTGATTGGCCTCCACTTGGGTATGTGAATTATTCATGTCCCAGAAGACCAAAAAGTGCTCTGGTTCTGAGATGAGTATCTTATTCGGGCTCTGTTTCTGAAACGCTTAGCAAAGAAGGTCACAGTGATGTGGAGTTGCCGCACCCATCTTTGAAGATAGCCAGTGTCCCTGGATGAGGTGATGATTTCCCATCCCAAGGACTCCGTTAAGTTTAGGGTACAGTTTGTTGGGGTCCAGAAGACACCATCTCTACCCCCCCCCCCCAATACAAATACACTCATCTCTGCAGAACATCTGCTGTCAAGGGCCAGCCTGTCCTTAGACATGGCTTGTGCTTGACAAACCAGAAACAACTGTGGGATGGTGATGGTGGGATGTGTCACAAGCGATTCACTAGACAATCTTCACGTGAATGTCGGTAGCCAGGGTCTCTCCCAAGGGATGAGTTTAGTCTTGATGAATGTAAACCACATCGGAAATGTTAGGTAGAAACCTGGGCTGGGAGGCCTCGGACCCCAGGCTCCATCCCTGGCTTCCCCAGCCTGCAGCTGCAAGCAAAACCAAGCATGAGATGCAGCTAGCATTCACATCCATCCCCGTTCTCAGCAGGATGACACCATGGACAGCCATTTCCGGAGCCTCCAGCATTTGCACACCACTACTTAGCCTCTCTGCTGCTGGAATGTTGGTAGAGTCATCCCTGTAATCAAGAAATGGCCTGTGGAATGTTATTGTTCAATGTTGTTTACAGCTCTTAAAACATGGTGAGGAATGCCTAAGTCTTAGTGACCAAACTTGACCTTGAAAGCAGACATAGCATGACAGACCTTCCTGGAGTCTTGGTTGGGTTCAAAGTGACCAAGAGTCAGGTCCAGCACACACCTGGGAAAGGGATGCTGCCCCAAGGGGGACCAAAAGGGCCGGACGTTACAGGGTGAAACCCTCTGACCCCTCGCGACACCGTAGGACTTGACTTTTGTTTAGTCTTTCTAAGAAATAGATCATAGAGCCAAGTGAAGTGCACTTTGTCAAATGTAAGGGTCTGCTTTGTTCTTGTTGCTTTTCTCTTTTTTAACCTTTTGTTCCGCCATTTAAAAAAAAAAAAAAAAAAGCTTATGTTTCTTGTCAAATGCAGAAATGTTCCTTCCGCCACTCACTGAAGTTTTGCATTCTGGCTTGTGCAGTTTTTATTGTCTGTGTCAGACGTACAGCCAGAGGTGTTCTCTATTGGCATTTTTCCTATTCTGTTCAGATGACATCGACCACCGTTTCATTCCCCCCGCCGCCGCCTGTACTCACCCTCACGCTCTTTGAAGAAAAAAAAAAAAAAATCACCTTGCGTGTTGTAGCTCATTTGTCTCAAGAGAATCAACAGATCATATTCAGTGTCTTGAATAAATTGCTCTATTTTGATATTAGAGAACTTGGTGGATGTGCTTTCTTCCTCTCGCCGTGGAACTCTCGGGCCCACATTGACTGAATGACTGAAGAGCTCTGTATTTTCTCCAGAAGGAAGTACCTTGAGTAGGAAGTGCCTTGAGTGCCTCTGTTTAGGATTGCTGTGTGAGATAGGGAGCTGGGGGCAGAATGCAGTGACATGGCGGTCACAGCAGCCACCTGCTATTCTGAAGGGTGGTTCTGTCCAGGGAGCGTGCTTTTTAGTGTTTCCTTTCAGGCTGGCTGTTGGAAAAAGTCAAAGCAAATGAATATTCTCTCATGAGCAGATTGATTGACCGGGAGTTTGAGTTCCCGAATTACCCCTGAGTAGCAGAACCTATCAGGATGGGGCGACTTTGGACATGGACGTCTGCATGGTGCAAACCAACATGTGGCAGACATTTATCGACATTTGCTCTGTGCATGTCTTCATTTATGCTGCTTTAATTAATCGGTGGCTGTAAAATAATGTAATTAGTGAATGGATATTGCTATCCGCATTCTTTGAAGGAGGCTGTAGATTCCGGGAGGTGAAGAGATGGCCTTACTCTTAGTCTAAGGTTTCACTTTGCAGATGAGCGCCAGACAAAGTCACGGTGCCGTTTCCCTCAAATCCTGCTTGTTCCGCACTAGGACGAAGCAGATGGCTGGGGATGTAGAGGCTTCTGTGGTGATTCCCTGGGAAAGATCCAAGCACGCCTGTGGCCTTCACTGATGATCCAGATTTTTGCAGGGACCAAATCCCAAATTCAGGTCTTGAATTGGCAACTGAAGGCTAAAAATTATATGAGCAATTGTCACCTTTAGAGAAAAACCTATCCCATCTCCCGGTGTTTTCTGGGGTTCACCTGCTCATTTTCATTTTTCTCTTCGGCCCTGCCAAGTGGAGCAAGTGTGTTGCCAGGTGGTGGATTTGGGGCACGCTGAGGGGTACTGCAGAACCCTGGGACACCTTGGGAAGAACCGCATGGAAACAGTGGGCAGACCACAAAGCATGCAGCAGAGTTCCCGGGATAAATGCATGCGTGGCGGGTGGCTTTGGTGGCTCCCCTAAGAATGCCGTATGACTAGCTCTAAATGGGTTTCTTCGTGATATAGAGGAAACTTGATTGGGACCACGATTGCCAGAATTTATATAACTTAAATCTTCAGATGGATGGAACCCTTCCCTGCAGTGAGTCTCAAAAGGTTTCCCCCGGCCATTGAAGCTCCTCCTTTATTTTAGGAATCGAAGTTTCAGCTCACTAAACAGATCTCGCTTTTTTTTTAAATTGCCCCATCTTGGTGCTGTTTCAAAAGGGTATCGGAGAACATTCTTTGTGTTCACAGAAAGCTCTCTGTGCACAAACTCTCTCTGGAAGCTGACTGTTGATGTTGGGTGTCTGGTGGAAACCTGGAAGTCCCTTGTGAAGTACAGGAAAAGGGTAGGAGGGGGTAGAGAACAGATTTGTGCCCTTAAAAAAGATGACTGAGCCACTTTTTGTCCAGTCTGGGTCCTTTGTCTCTGAAGCGTCTCATCCACAGCATGGTAAGCAAGGCAAGAAGTTCCATCTGGAGAATAATGTAGAGAAGGAACAGTGGGTACGGGGAGGGAGGATGTTATCTGTAGGACCAACCTTCAGCTAGAACGTGAAACAAATACTCTGGAGAATGGAGGCTTTGGTTAGGAACAGAGTTATTATGCAAAAGGTACTTATCTTGAGACACCGTGGGAAACAAACAGCTGGGTGTATGCGTTCTTTCGTAACAACACACTTGTACATGATGATATCTTACTGTGAAATGGGGGAAATTAGTAGGCTACTAGAAAGTTTTTTACCCTGAGCAACATGGTGAGACCCCCATCTCTACATAAAAATTAGCTGGGCATGGTGGTAAGTGCCTGTGGTCTCAGCTACTTGGGAGGCTGAAGATCCCTTGAGCCCAGAAAATCGAGGCTGCAATGAACCATGATGGCGCCACTGCACTCCAGCCTGGGTGACACAGCAAGACTCTCTCTCTCTCTTTTTTTTTTTTTTTTTTTTTTTGAGACAGGGTCTCGCTGTCTCACCAAGGGGGCAGTGCAGTGGTGCTATCCTGGTTCACTCTAGCGTCTGCCTCCCAGGCTCAAGCAATTCTCGTGTCTCAGCCTCCTGAGTAGCTGGGATATAGGTGCGTGCCACCATGCCCAGCTCATTTTTGTATGTTTAGTAGAGATGGTTTTTTCACATGTTGGCCAGGCTGGTCTTGAACTCCTGGCCTCAAGTGATCCACCTCAGCCTCAAAGTACTAAGATTAAAGGTGTGAGCCACCACGCCCCGCCAACCCTGTCTCCAAAAAAAAAAAAAAAAATTGATGGTAGAATTGATAAACTGGCCAGGAAATTAAAATCAAGTGAAAGCTATCTGATGGGAACAGTCTCCCCTTTCCACCCAAACTATGCTCCCAGCTACACCTCTGTTGTTGCCTTCTTGTCACAGGCCAACCCAAACTCCTGGCTGTAGATCCCAGTTCCTTCTCACTTTTTCAAGAACTTTCCTTCCATCATAATCATTGCTTTCTCTCCACTGGATCATTCCTGTAGCACCCCAAGGTACTTGAGCACCTGCCATCTTTAAACAGTAACAGAACAAGCACATCCCCTGCAGTAACCAGCCTTACAGGGAAGTCACTCAGAACCAAGGCTGGCCATCATCTCAGTTCATCATTTGTTTGCTCCATTGTCTCCTCATCCCCTAGGTTGCCTTAATACACATCCTGATAATTTTTCTGTCCCTAGTACCTAGGCCTGGCCCAGTGCCTCACCCTCTCACTCAGCTCACTAGGTTAAAAACATATGCATGAATATCAGCTGGTGATGCTTGGTGCCCCATCTGGGAGTCCTCATCTTGGCTGGATACTCAGGTCTCAGGGTTCTTGTTTGAGAGCTTCAGAACCTGACTCTAGCTAACGTAAGCCCACAGGAATGAATGAGCCAGATATTGGGCAGCTTTAAGAAACCAGAGAACTGGGATCAGAGGCCAAATAGGAACCACCAAGAGCAGTCTACAGGACTAGGCTCATGAAGATGAGAGATGGAACTGGGTGCTGCCCACACCCCAATACCGGATGCTGGACTGGCCATGGAGGCATACCCAATGCTACCTCCCAAAGTGGGCCTGCCTGCTGCCAAGATTTCAGAAGTGTTTCTCTGCAGCCCATTCCCTGAGGCACAAGCTTCTAACATTTAAGACATGCCTGATTGGCTCTGCCAGGTCACATGCCTTGCTCTAGCTGCAAGGGAGGCTGGAAAAGCCAGCAGCTGGCCTCTTTGCTTTTTGAATGGGGTGGTGGGACTCCCTCATCAGGTAAGAGGGGATCCTCAAACAGAGGAAGAGCTTCTGATCCTGGGGGAGAGGGCAGACAGAATGGCACTACTGAGATGAAGGATGCAGATTCCCCTAGAAAATCTAAAACTTCACATCTCCTTGATACCTTTGATCAAGGTCAGCATGGCCTAGCCCAGGCTCACCCTGGGAAGGTGAAGCAATGGTTGTCCAGAGAGCTGGGACAGCCCTGGGCAGGCACTACCTCATGTTGTGTTCATAATGCATCTGCAGCCTTGTGACTCCACAAGTGCAAATGCAGAAACTTGCTGGACTCTTCTAGAAGAAAAGGAGTCCTAATCTTCATATGAAGGGAGGTGTCACATGGCAGAGCTGTCTGCAGTGTCCTGAGAAGATAGTTCTGTCTTGCTTTTCTATATACATACTGGTGGATTATAATCCCACTGCATGCTGCAACATTTTGGGGAGAAAAAAAAAAAGCTTCAAAAAGTTCATGGACATACATATTATGAAAAAACTACACATGGATTTAAAAAACGTTTTGCATCAACATAAACTCATACTAATTTGTTATAACCTGTCTTAACAGGATCTAGTTTGAGGCACTAAAAAGGATAAGACAGCCTGAAAAGAGCCTCTATCAGAGCAACATAAATTGTTAAAATTGAAATGAGAACAAGCATCAAATTTATGGAGTTTGAGTGGACAAATGGTGAAATCATTGATGCTTTATGAATAGTTTATGGGAACAGTGCCCTAAAGAAATCAGTTTACAAATGGTGGATAACTCATTTTAAGAATGGATGAGATGACGTTTAAGATGAAGCCCACCGTAGCAAACCATCCACATCAAGGTGTGATGAAGAAATTTATCTTGTTCATGCCCTAATCGAAGAGGACAAGCAATTAATTAACAGTACAGACGATAGCCAACACCATAGACATCTCAACTGGTTCATCTTACACAATTCTGACTGAAACATTAAAATTGAGCAAACTTTGCACTCTATGGGTGCCAAAACTGTTGCACCCAGGTCAGCTGCAGACAAAAGCTGAGCTTTTGATGGAAATTTTAACCAAATGGGATCAAGATCCTGAAGCATTTCTTTGAAGGATTGTAGCAGGAGATGAAGCATGGATTTCCCATTACCATCCTGAAGACAAAGCACAATCAAAGCAATGACTACCAGGAGGCAAAAGTGGTTCAGTCAAAGCAAAGCAGACTGTCCAAGAGCAGAGGTCAGGGCAACAGTTTTTTAAGGATGCTCAAGGCATTTTACTTGTTGACTTTCTGGATGGCCAAAGAACAGTAACATCTGCTTGTTATGAGAATGTTTTGAGAAAATTAGCCAAAGCTTTAGCAGAAAAATGTCCTGGAAAGCTTTGCCAGGGAGTCCTCCACCACAGCAATGCTTCCGCTCATTCCTCTCATCAAACAAGGCCAATTCTGCAAGAGTTTCGATGGGAAATCACTAGACATCCACCTTACAGTCCTGATTTGCCTCCTTCTGACTTATTTTTCTCTCCTAATCTTTAAAGGGCACCCATTTTTCTTCAGTTAATAGTGTAAAAAAGACTGCACTGACATGGTTAAATTCCCAGGACCTTCAGTTCTTTAGGAATGGACTACATGGCTGGTGTCATCACTTACAAAGTATCTTGACCTTGATGGAGCCTATGTTGAGAAATAACGTTTCTGTTTTTTATTTTTATCCTTTCATTTCATTTTTCAATGAACTTTTTGAAGTTCATTGAAAACTTTTGAAGTTCCCTCATATATCTTAATGACCATGATGGAAATATGGGCATTAGTCAGGTTCTAAGTATTCCTTAGACTATGTCATTACTCAACACAGCATGAGGCTAAATTTGTGAGCAAAGTCATGCTGTCTTCTCTGCCCTCTAGTGTGTGTTAGGAGGCCAGGCTGTGCTGCTGCTCCACGTAGCCCTGGTTCCCTATTCATTCTGCTGCATCTCTACCTTGCTGCTGTTTGGCATCATCAATAAGCTTAGTCAAGAGCATTTCCTCTAGAAATCACATCTTTACTGCACCTTTTCTATGTTTAGGTGTGTTTAGATACACAAATACCACTGTGTTACAGTTGTCTACAGTATTTGGTACAGTCACACGGTGTTCAGGTTTGTAGTGTAGGAGCCATAGGTTCTACCGTATAGCATAAGTGTGCTGTAGCCTGTACCGTCTAGGTTTGTGTAAGTATGCTCTATGGTATTCACACAACAGTGATATCCCCTAACGATATATTTCTCAGAACTCATCCCCATCATTAAGCAATGCATAACTGTGCATACATTTTCTTTTGTTAGAAGTGTTAAGACAGAATCCAAGTCAGGCTGGGAGCCCAGTCATAACTATTTTATTTAACTACTTTCCCAAGGACTTGGACCTTACACTTACTTTACAGCCAACTTCAGAAAACTTCCTAGTGGCAACTAAGAAGGTAGAGAAGCTGTAGAGTGGTCTGGAGGGGGCTCTTCCATTCCCACACGCATGTGCATGAATCATTTCTCCTATCCTAAAGGCTCTTTGGGAAGAAGCTCTAACTGGTGATGAGAGCAAGGTTTGGGGGCTGCTACACTTTGGCAGTGCAGTGATGGGAAGGTGAGAACACAGTTCTAAAGAACAAGAATTGTAGAGTCTGAAGAATATGGGGTCTGGATCCCCAGCACATCCCCTTCATAGGTCTCCATGGGTTGGGAGAGCAGGGTCAGCCTCATTTTTGTTGCAGGATTCACTTGCAGTGTGAATTTCAATTGTACTGGCATCAGAACCTGGAGAGGAAAAGACAAAAGACTGACTGTGTCTGCATCCTAGCAGATTTGTCATCAGCTTCAGAAAATGCTCAGTATTCAGTGCATGGAGTTTTTCATGTACCAACTTTGGTCAAAGTCCTAGCATTCATCTCATCTGCAAAAAAAAAAAAAAAAAAAAAAAAAAAGTGGGAGGTGTGGAAATCTACATCAACTTTCCATCTACATTTTATTAAATCATTACAACGGATGAAACAAGCCCTACAGAATCATCTAGGCTAGTTGATAGGTGACTGCAGCACAGATGCTACAGGTGACACAACTGATGGTTTAGGAAGGTTTTGGAGCCCCAGGACACATGCTGTTTGATTTAGGAGCAGAGCACACTCTTGTGACCACTGGTGCAGCTTCTACTGAGGACGGTAACTCACCCAACAGGGACCCTATGGTTGCCTGGCTACCTACACTCAATTCCAGGAAGTGCCCAAAGGGAGGGAGACCACCACTCTGTAAAACTACGCCACCTCCCAATTGTCCTTTCATGGACGATGCCATATGGTTTTAGCAAGTAGCTCCTCCCTGTCAGCATCTAACTCTACTCATGGAAAACTCATCTCTCAATGCCCAACTAAATACACAGTAGTACATGCCTGGTAACTCTGTCCAATTGGGCTCATTTGTTCTGATTGTGACCCTAGATAAGATGATAAAGTGATGAATGATATTTTTGTAAATACCAGAATGTATTTGTCCAAATATGCTTAGCATTCCCTTCATGAGAAATTGCTGGAGACATTTTTCTCAGGCCTGGATTTCAGGGCAGTTTGCTTCCATGCACAATGTTTTCTTTTAAATCATGAAGAATCTTGTAACTGGTCGAATTTTTCTCTTTACTCCCCATCTTGAAAGCCCAAAGCCAAACTACTAATACATTTTAACTACGTGGAGCTAATTCTACCTGGCTTTCTTTTGATTTCATTGTTATTTCCTTTTGTCCTGTTTTCTTTCTCTATTAATCAATTTTCCCCTTGCTCCTGTCCTCCTTCCAGAATGTGACAAGATTTACAAAAAGCAGACACACTACAAAGAGGGAGAAAAACATAGGCAGCAATAAGCAGTATGAAAGTTAACACCACTCCCATTGAAAGAGTAATCCTGGATGTCAGTCATCATTCTGATAGTGACAGGAGGCAGCCAAATGCCTAGGCAGATAGGGGCAGGTCTCTGGTTTGGGGTTTCAACCCCACCTTCAAGCCAAAAACAGCCTGAAGGCTGAAAGACTGAACTGCTGGTCCCAGATGAAACCTGCAACCCCAAGTGAGAACTTCTGTTCCTGCCCTTTCTCAATTGATTCTTTCTGAATAATGCCTTTTAACCAATTGAACATTCCCTTTTCCAATACTACCTAAGGCCTGCCCCTCCCCAATTCTGAGCCCATAAAAGCCTGGACTCAGCCACATTAGGGAAACTTTCTTGCCTTCTGGTAGGGGGACCACTCCTGCATCCCCTCTCTGCTGAAAGCAGTTTCATTACTCAAAACTCCCTGCCTTGCTCACTCTTCTATAGTCAGTGCATCCTCATTCTTCTTGGGCATGGGACAAGAACTTGGAAACTGGTGTGCAAGCCAGACTTGGCCCAGGCGAGCTGGGTGGGCAGGCCATCTGCTGCGACAGGTAGCATGGCCGAGCGAGGCCTGGGCGGGGCATCACCAGCCAGAGGTCCCCAGCTTGCAAAGTGACCGAGAATAAAATCCTGCATCAATTCCAGCAACACATCTTCCTTCAGAATGTGTGAGACCCTTTGGAACCAATGTCAGAATTATTCTTTCAATCCCCAAATATCCTAGAGTACTTGCTCCAGCTGCAACACAGGTTATGGGCTTTAAGTGGGGAATACAAAGGTGGAAGACACAGCAGAGGGTGGCCTTCCTAACAACAGATGGGGCAAGTGACTGCACTCCAAAAAGCCTCCAAAGCCCTCCACCCATGGGCCTTGCTGACAATTGCAGCTTAGTCTGTGTCCCTCTCAGTTCCCTCACACCCTTAAGCACACTGCCTCTCTCCCTCTCACTCCAGGCTTGGTCCTGCCACAGGGCATTTGCACCTCTCTTTTTCTGCCTGTAAAGCTCTTCTGATTTTCTCATGGCTCCTACACTTCATTAAGGTCTCAATTCTAATATTACGTCATGCTCAGGGAGACTCTCACCACACCCTCTCTAAAACCACGCCCCTACCTCCTCCCTGGTTTTTCTTCATGGCATGTCCCACTACCTGGCTGGAATACAATGTCATTATTTGTGTTTTCCATCCTGTCTCTGCCACTAGAGCAGAGAGTCTCAGTGGACAGGGAATGTGTCTTAGTCACCATAGTGTACCTAATGCCCCAGACAACACCTGGCATGTAGAGGATGCCCAATAAACATGGGGAATGGGTCAGTACAGTCATGTAGGTGCCTTGACAGCAACAGGATGCAGCACTAGTACCTTGGAGCACTCACTAAGACATGAGTATAAAGAAGGGCAGGAATAAGCACAATTTTAAAAGAGATACATGCAGAGTTTGAGAGGACATATTAAGGAACAACAACAACAAAAAAGAAACATTAGACTTATGTAGAAAAGAGGAAGTGAGAAATTGTGACATCAGGAGAGATGTGCTTGGAAAGGATTAGGGAAGCCTGAGCTACAGCAAGAGATGACAATATTACCAAGAAGGCAAGTGTGGGCTGGGCGCAATGGCTCCAGCTGTACCCTAGCACTTTGGGAGGTCGAGTCAGGAGGATCACTTGAGTGTGAGGCCAGCCTGGGCAACATAGACCCTATCTCTTTAAAAAAAAAAAAAAAAAAAAAGGCATGATTGCATGTGCCTGTGGTCCCAGCTACTTGGGAGGCTGAGGTGGAAGGATCTCTTAAGCCCAGGAGTTTGAAGTTGCAGTGAGCTGTGATCATGCCACTGCACTCCAGCCTGGGCAACAGAGTGAGATCCCACCTCAAAAAAAAAGGCAATTGCAATATGTGTCCCCCCCAACACATACACATGCACCTGCCCACACACACACAAGCACTATGGGCTGTGGGAGGACATGGCACTCAGATCTTCCTCTCAGGTTTGGATTAAGATGAGTCCTGGATAATCTTGGTCTGAGTAACTCAGATCAAGTGTGATGAGCTGCTTGAAGAGCAAGTAAGGGATTCAAGGATGTGGGGAGGATGGATCTGGCTGTAGATCGCCCAGCCAGATCCTGAGGAGAGTCTGGGTAGCCGACAAGGATGGTGGAGAGGGTGGTTTTGTTAGTGTGGTGAACCTGCTTTTCCTGGAGCCCAGACACCAGCTGGGAAAACTTCTAAAGGAGCCTTCCAGTTCCGGAGCAACATTCTTGCTGGAAGGAGGCTGGTGGCACTTCAAAAAGACTTGATTCTAACAGGGTCACACACTGTTTATGAGGACATCTGGATTCATGGGAACTCATTTGTGATTTCTGTGGTTCTTTTCAAATAGACTCTGGGCTGGGGTGTCACATGGTGGCTTGTGATCAAGGCCTGGACTGAGGACACTCCCCCGTGACCTCACACTTTGGGACATGTTCTGGGTCCTGTGGCTTTGAAGAATTTCTAGTGCTTTCATCCTCTCCCTAGGGCTCCACAGAAGAGAATATTTACGCATGACAACTTTCTTGAAGCAAATTCTGCTGGGAGGGAGCTGCCCCAGTTCAGCCTGCCTGTGCTCAGTTCAATGAGTGCTTTCCAGCAGCCTTGAATTTCCAAGGGTTTTCTCTGCTGATCTTAAAGGTCTCTGTGAGCAGGGAACGTGCTGGCTGAGCAAGTCTCTGAGAAGATAATTCAACCAGGCTGTTGGAAGATGTTGACTAATTCCCAATTGTTGCAGAATCTGTGAAGATCTAACATCCCTGCAGGAAATGCACATCCCAGTGACCTCATGGTACCCAAGGGCCAACCCCCTTCCTCATGGCCCCCTTTAATGAGCCCTGCAAGTCCAGGTAGGTTGTTTGTATTCTCTCGGCCTCATGCAGTTCTGAGATTTGGACATACAGCCATGCACCACATAATAACCTTTTGGTCAACAACATTCCACATATATGACAGTGGTCCCATAAGATTATAATACTGCATGTGTACTGTACCTTGTCTATATTTAGCCATGTTTATATATACAAGTATTACGTGCTACAATTGCCTACAGTATTCAGTGCAGTAACATGCTTTACAGGTTTGTAGCTTAGGAGCAAGAGGCTATACCATCTAGCCCAGGTATGTAGTTGGGTATACCCTCTCGGTTTGTTTAAGTGAACTCTGTGGTGTTCACACAGCAATGAAATTGCCTAACATGCATTTCTCAGAATGTATCCTCATCGTTAAGGGATGCATGACTGTATATTGGATGTACCTTGTGCCCTCAACTGCCTTTCTCAGATCCCCTGAAAACTTTGAAGTCCTAGAACTGAAACCCCAACCAGCGGGCACTAAGCATGAACCATAGAAAACATGACACCTGGCCCAACTCCACTTCAAGGTGTTAAATTTGATCTGGCCAGCTCAACAAAGTCCAAGGCCCTAGGGTATGCTCTCTTCCACACCCTCATAGCAACTACAGTTGATGGAGACACCAGGTGTTACTTTTAGGGAGAGGGGAAGTAACAGCAGACCACTGAGGGGAAAGCTGATCTCCTAGAGCCCAAGCTGAGACTTCACGTGAGCTGGGTGGGTTTTGCAGAGGAGTGGAATAATGTCCAATTCTTGGGCAGTGTCTCAGGGTGCTACTTGGAGAATAGGCTGCTGAAAAAATTCTGTGTATGCATGGTGCTAGGTAAGGGGCCTTACCATTGGGAGGGGGCTGGTCTAACAGCTTACTAGAAATTTTGCAAATTATGGAGGGGAAGAGAAGTCCATGCTAACATGATGGCTTTTCAGAGGCAGTGAAAAGAAGCAGCCTTGAAAGGCAGCCCACTGAGTGCCCCAAAGGCTCCTGTTTGAAGTATGACTCCTCCTGTTCCAGAAAAGGGTCTGTCCCTCACAGGTACTTCTGCCTTTCCTACCTTCCTCCATGTGCCCACATTTATCTCTACAGCTTACTTGTAGAAACAAGCTCCAACTGGTCCAAAGCACCCCACTCTCTCCCACTCACTTGTTGCTGTCAGTATTTGAATGAATCGACAGGGCTCCGTTGAAACTATGAGAAGGTAACAGGCATGGGAAGGGGAAGGGCTGGGGCTTTGGGTGTTTGCTGTCTTGAAAGAAGTGCTTTGGCCGGACGCGGTGGCTCAAGCCTGTAATCCCAGCACTTTGGGAGGCCGAGACGGGCGGATCACGAGGTCAGGAGATCGAGACCATCCTGGCTAACCCGGTGAAACCCCGTCTCTACTAAAAATACAAAAAACTAGCCCGGCGAGGTGGCGGGCACCTGTAGTCCCAGCTACTGGGAAGGCTGAGGCAGGAGAATGGCGTGAACCCAGGAGGCGGAGCTTGCAGTGAGCTGAGATCCGGCCACTGCACTCCAGCCTGGGTGACAGAGCGAGACTCCGTCTCAAAAAAAAAAAAAGAAGTGCTTTGAAAGAACACTTATTTATATTTCAAAAGCTTTTTTATTTTTTAAATTCCATATCCCAACAGACTTCTGTTTCACTGGGTTATTAAAATCCAGGTATACACACAGAAAAGGCTAAATAACATCCAAAGGACAACAGGGAGACAGAAATTGTGAGAAAAACAAGGGACTGTGAGAGAGATAAAAGATTATGAGGGAGGATGATTGTGGGAAATAATGAGAATTCTGGGGAAAATGAGGAATTACAGGAGACAAAGTGAATTTGGGAAAGTGAACTTGGGAAGAGATGGGAGCTATGGAGGAGAATGGAGAACTGTGGAAGAGAATGGGGAACTGTTAGCAATAAGAGGAATTTTGACAATCACAAGGAATTAGGAGACACAAGGAATTGTGTGAGACTTAACGTACTGTGGGAGACGCAAGGAATTATGGAAAATCATAAACAGGAAATAGTGGGGGAATTGAGCGAGAACTGTGGAAAAGAAGGAATTGTGGGAGAGATAGAGAATTGTGGGACAGAACAGAAAGGAGTGGGGAAACTGGAATTCTGGGGAGAATAATTTCCTTTGTGAGACACAAAGAAAATTTGGGTAAAGAGAATTTGTAGGAGAGACAAAATGCGATAGAGAAAGGATTATCTTAGGCTGGGCGCCGTGGCTCATGCCTGTAATCCTAGCACTTTGGGAGGCCAAGGCGGGCAGACCACTTGAGGTCAGGAGTTCAAGACTAGCCTAGCCAAAATGGTGAAACCACATCTCTACAAAAAATACAAAAAAAGTAGCTGGAACTACTAGGGAGCCTGAGGCAGGAGAATTGCTTGAGCCCGGGAGGCAGAGGTTGCAGTGAGCTGAAATCATGCTACTGCACTCCAGCCTGGGCAACAGAGCAAGATTCTGTCTCAAAAACAAAACAAAACAAAACAAAAAAGGAAGGAGAATCTTAGAAGAGAAACAGTGGTGATGTACAAGAATGATGGAGAAATATGGAAGATAATGGGAAAGTGTAGAAGGGAACAGAATTTGGAGGAGAGGAAAGAATTATGGGAAAGGACAGAATCATGGGGGGGAAATGGTGGAAAACCGAGACTTAACAAGAGAAAAAGGATTATGGGAAAGACAGGGTATTTTGGGAGAGAAAAGAAAAATGTAGAAAAAATAAGAATTTTAGTGAGAATGAGGCACTGTGAGACAGAAAGGGAATTTGGAGAGAGCCAGGGAAGTGTGAGGAATAAAAAAATCATGGGAGAAAATGGAATTATAGGAGAGAACAGAAATTTGTGAGAGAGAGCAGAGAACAGAGAATTGTGGGAGAGAATAGGTAATTGTGGGCAATATAAGGAATTGTGGACGAAAGGAATTGTGGAAGGCAAGATATTGTAGAAAAGAGAACTGCGCCAGGCACAAAGGATTAATGGGAAAGACTAGAGAGTTATGGGAAGGTGATGAAATTGTGAGGAAAAGTCAGGAATTGTGAAGGAGAATGTTGAATTTGGGGAGAGAAATTATGGCAGAAAATGAAAAATTATAAAAGAACTACATGTGAGACAATTTAATAGCAGAATTATAGAAAAAGAGATTTGTGAAAGATAAGAATAAAAAATTGTAGGAGAAATAGAGAATCTGTGGCAAAGACAAAGATTGTTGGATAAATGGGGACTTAATGAGAGAAACAGGGAACTGTGGGAGAGACCAGAGAACCATGAGAAAGACAGGGATTGTGAGATGAACAGGGAATTATGGGAGGAAACAGAGGATTGTAGGAACGACCAAGATTGTGGGAGAAATAAGAATTATGGGAGAGCAGGGAATTGTGTGAAGGACAGGAATTGTGGAGAACAGAGAGTTGTGGGAGAAACGAAGTATGAGAAAACAAGACATTGTGGGAAAGACAGACTTGTAGGAAACATACAGGACTATGGGTGGGAATACAGAATTGTGGGAAAGAGCTGCAATTGTGGGAAAAGCAGGAAATGGCGGGAGAGAATACTGAATCTTGGGAGAAAATGAATTATGGTGCAGAATTAGTTGTAGGAGAAATGGAATTACAGGGCAGAGAGAATGTGGTATAGAGAGAATACAATTATAAAAGAAAGATTTCTGAAATAGAAGAATGGAGAATTGGTCAGGCACGGTGACTCACATCTATAATCCCAGCACTTTGGGGGACCGAAGTGGGCAGATCACTTGAGGTCAGGAGTTTGAAACTAGCCTGGCCAACATGGTGAAACCCCATCTCTACTAAAAATACAAAAATTAGCCAGGCATGGTGGCGTGCTCCTGTTGTCCCAGCTACTCTGGAGGCTGAGGCACAAGAATCACTTGAGCCCAAGAGGTGGAGGTTGCAGTAAGCTGAGATCGTGCCACTGTACTCACCCTGGGCAACAGAGTGAATGAGACACCATCTAAAAAAAAAAAAAAAAAAAAAAAAAAAAGAATGGCAAATTCTGAGAGAAAGAAGAGACATGTGAGAAAGAAGAAATTGTTAGAGAAATATGGTACAGTGGGAGAAACAGGAAATTGCTAGAGAAAGACAAGGATTGTGGGAGACACAAGGTATTGTGGGAAACACAAGGCATTATGGAAAATTGTGAAGCCGTGTTGTGGGAGAAAAAAGGAATCATGGGAAAGATGAGGGTTGTGGGAGACTCCAGGTACTATGGGAGAAACACAGAATTGTGGGAAAGACAAGGCTTGTGGGAGATTCCAGGTATTATGGGAGACACAAGGCATTATGGAAAACCATGAAGCCATATTGTGGGAGAAAAAAGTAATTGTGGGAAAGATGGGGGTTGTGGGAGACTCAAGGTACTGTGTGAGAAACAGAATTGTGGGAAAGACAAGGCTTGTGGGAGATTCCAGGTATTATGGGAGATTCACAGCATTATGAAAAATTGTAAAAAGGGATTGTGGGAGAAACGAGGAATTGTGGGAAAGATTAGGATTGTGGGGGACTCAAGGTATTGTGAGAAAGAGAACTGTGGAAAAAACAAGGATTATTGGAAAGAATGGAGAATTATGGAAAGGGGAGGAATTGAGGGACAGGCCGGAATTGTGGTAGAGAATGGAGACTTGTGGGAGAGAACAAATTAGAGCGGAGAATGTAGAACTGTAGGAGAGACAGATTGTGGTAGAAAACAGATTATAGAAGAGGCCTGACATGGTGGCTCACACCTGTAATCCCAAAACTTTGGGAAGCCGAGGTGGGCAGATCACAAAGTCAGGAGTTCCAGACCAGCCTGGCCAACATGGTGAAACCCCGTCTCTACTAAAAATACAAAAATTAGCTGGGCGTGGTGGTAGGTGCCTGTAATCCCAGCTACTCAAGAAGCTGAGGCAGGAGAATGATTTGAACCCAGGAGGCAGAGGTTGTGGTGAGCTGAGATCACGCCATTGCACTCCAGTCTGGGCAACAAGAGCAAAACTCTGTCTCAAAAAAAAAAAAAAAAAGAAAGAAAGAAAAAGAAAATAGGTTATAGAAGAAAGCAGATTTTCAAGAAAAAATAGAATGGAGAATTGTGGGAGAAAACAATTGTTAGGGGAATGTTGTTGTGAGAGAAATAGGGAATTATGAGAGAAAAAAGAATTGTGAGACAGACAGGTGACTGTGGGAAAGAATGCCAAATTATGGAGAGCCATGGAACTCTGGGAGAAATACAGAATTGGGGAAAATACAGGGTATTGTGGGAGATACATGGAATTGTGGGAGAGACAGGGATTATGGGAGAAACAGAATTGTGGAAGAGTAGGGAGGATTGAGGGTCGAACCAAGAATGGCGGGGTGGGTGTAGTATGGAATTGGGGAGATAAAAGGCATTGTGGGAGAAACAGTTATGCTCCTTTCTGGCCATGTTCCTGGGCTCTGAATGGGCCTCGCCCCACCTGTGTGGGAACACAGCACCTGTGTTCTATCCTAACCACGACCTCTCCACTCCCAACAACCCTAAGCCTCAGCCTCACCGGCCTGGGCTTCTCCCCAGAATGATCCCTAAATCTTGCAAGTTTGTGTACTAGCACATTCGTCTTCCAGGAAAGATCTATACTCTTGCTCCCACCAGAAATGCCCTGCCCTTAGTAGCCACATTCCCCCTGCCAGACTCTGCCCCTCCCCTCTCACCAGGCCCCACCCCAAAACACAGTCCCAGCCAGGCCCTATAAGCTCCACCCAGGCCCCACCCCTCCTGCCAGGCCATGCCCCCCTGGCTCGCTCCCTGGAGGGAACCAGGAGGTACCAAGGGGCTGGGTCTCCTGAGAGCCAGCGCAGGTCCAGAGCTGGGTGTCTGCACATCTAGGGAGTCAAAAGCTGTTCAGGTGCACAATCCTCCCCTAATAATGACTCTCTTCAGGATTCTCCCAGATCCAAACACCTCGACTTGATGAGCAGAGAGTGTTTAGCAACGAGGCACAATGGTGACTGGGTGTGGAACCCAGCTCCATCCAGCAGCTCTCCGCCTTCCTAAGCGGAGACACAGATCCCCTCAATGGAAACCGCTGCCACAATCACAAAACGCGATGCATTACGTGTTTTCTCCCACGCCCACGCACTGGGCTGGTCCTACAAGCAAACTGCAGTGTCTCTCCACTTAAAAACCTTAAATGGCCTTTTCACTGGCCACCGGATAAAGCCCAAATGCCTTAGCAGAATCTTTATAAACCCTTCACCACTTCTCCAGCTTCCCGCAAGGCCTCCATACCACGCTGAGCCACAGTCATCCTCAAACAAGACGCAGACTTCCGTGCTAACTCAACACTGCGTCTTCCTCATCTGAATTTTCTGTCTCCTCTTTGCCCATGCTGTTCTATCATGTAAGACCCGGCCCGCACATCACCTGCTCCAGGAACTCTCACCAGTGTTCCAAAACCAACGTAGTCCTGCATTGCCTGTGTTCCTTTAACTCTTCACAGGTTTTTAAAAATAAAAAATAGTATTGTCCTTACTTACTTGTGAGTTTCACAAATTACACTTCTCAGGAACACTCACCCATCGCAGCTAAAATGGTGTTGAATATTTGCTTAAGACGAAATTCAGTTAACTTGTGTGAAGTACCTAGTAAGTTCCAGACACCATATCAGATACTTAATAAAGCTCAATGCCAGCCTATGGTCTTGTAGTGAAACCAAAGGCAGTAGGGTCTGAAGGGTATGATGAACAAGTTGAACTTTATCTCCATGGTCTACATAGGGAGAAGCCCGTGGCTAACTTTTTTCTGTATCGGCCATAGTAATGATCAGGTGCAGCCAATAGGAAAGCGGCCCTGTAAGGGGTTTTCCTTGACTTTATGCACAGAAGTAGTATTTGATGCACACTTAACTTACCCAAATTCACCTCTACTTAGTGAGGGGCTGGGGAGGTATGGCAGGGTGAGTAGGTGAGGATTTACATAGTCCCAGGGATCCTGCTGCCTGCAAGCTGGTAAAGCTCTGGTAGGAAAATCTGAATGACACCTGCGTTTCCCCCGCCACTGACAGAAGGGAAGCACATTCCGGGGTGACAGGTAAGTGGCCCCAGAGACATACCCACCAGGAAAGATTCAGAAGGGATCCTAAAACTGTCCCCAAACAATACAATGGTGATGAGAGCCAAAAGTCAGATGTGGAAATATTAAAAAATGTGAGGTGTCCTAGGCAGCAAATTCATTTTAATTTCTGAATAAACGCCTTTTTAATTATTTTTAGATTAATGTATGCAAATTCCTGCATAGGGTTACCATACAAAAAGGTGATGACTGCATGTTATGGGCAATTTTAAGATATTCGAAGGGGACTAGATGCAAACTTATGACCCTAACCACCACCTCAGTACCACTACCACTTTATACTTTTTTTTTTAAGAGATGGGGTCTCACTATGTTGCCCAGTCTGGACTCCAACTCCTGGCCTCAAATGATCCTCCTTCCTCAGCCTCCTGAGCAGCTGGGAATACAGGTTCATACTACCAGACCAGGCCACTTTATACTTTTGCAGACGTTTGTTGTTAATTTTGAAAACTCAATCTGTGCTTTAGGCTCTGCCCTCAGAAAGCCTAACAGATGTTACCTAATAGTATGTCACTTGGAGTTCTAAATCGGCAGCTGCCTTTTTACAGGAATTCTTCCCATAATAAAAAAATACTGATTGTATTTCTCATTTTTCTCAAAAGGCTTTCCTTTTGTTCTTTCCTTTTCCTCCAATGTTTTCTGCAATTGCTATTTTCATTGATTGTTCTATTATTAGAATAGAATGATTTTTTAAAATATTTAATTTTCCCCAATATACTGTGAGATCCTTGAGGGCCAGGTTTACACATCTCCAGTATCTCCACCCCACTCAGCTCCTAGTACACAGCCTGGTAGAGTTTTGGACAGTCATAAGTAGTTATTAACAGAATTAGAATGGGCCAGGTGCAGTGGCTCAGGCCTATAATCATAGCACTTTGGGAGGCCAAGATGGGAGGATCATTTACAGGAGTTTAAGACCAACCTGGGCAACATAGGGAGACCCCAACTCTACAAAATAAATTTTTAAAAAACACACACATAAAGCCAAAGAAAATTAGCAGGACATGGTGGCATCCGCCTGTGGTCCTAACTACTCAGGAGCCTGAGGTGGAAAGATTGCTTGAGCCCAGTAGATCAAGGCTGCAGTGAGCCATGTTCGTTCCACTGCACTTCAGCCTGGATAACAGAGTGAGACCCTGTCTCATAAATAAGTAAATAAATAAATAAATCAAAGAATAGGTGTATCCATACAATGAAATATTATCAATCCATAAAAAGAATGAAGTTCTGACACCTGCTACAACATGGGTGAATCTAGAGAACAGTATCTGAAGTAAAAGAAACCAGACACAACAGGACAAATATTACACAACACCCTTTCTATGTAAGATCCAGAACAGCAAACCCATAGAGACAGAAAGGAGATTCATGGCTGCCAGGGGCTGGGGAGAAGAGATGGGAAATGACTCCTTGGGGACACAGGGTTTCTTTCTGCAGTGATGAACATGTTCTGACTTAGATAGTGGTGACGTGTGCACAACCACTGAAATGTGCCATTTAAAGGGGTGAACTTTGTGGTATGTGAATTATATCTCAAATTTTTTAAAAAGCCAAGGGGCTGGGTGCAGTGGCTCAAGCCTATTATCCCAGCACTTTGGGAGGCTGATGCAGGAGGACCACTTGAAACTAGCCTGGACAACATAATTGGACCTCATGTCTCCAAAAACTAAAAATAAAATAAACTAGGCATGGTGGTGTGCACCTGTAGTCCCAGCTACTCAGGAGGTCGGATGGGAGGATTGCTTAAACCCAGGAGGTGCAGGCTGCAGTAAGCCGTGTTCTTTCCACTGTGCTCTAGCCTGGGTAACAGAGGGAGACCCTGTCTCAAAAAACAAAACAAAAACAGGGAGCCCTCACAGACAGCAGCCTCCAGGAACGGCTGCCCTGCTTATTTTTCTATTGGATCTTTATTTGCTTTTCCTAAACCTCTATGTGAAAACATCCAACCTTGAACGGCAGATCTAGGCAACAGCTTGCTGGAGGGAGCGGAGGTAAGGAAATGCTGATGGATTTTGTTTGGCGGTGGTGATTGGGGTGGGGTGCAGGGGACTTTTACTGTTATTTCTAGTGTTTTATTTGACTGTCAAATATCTGCTCGGCCACTTTGAAACACCAGGATGGGAATACAAAGCCAAATAATTCAAGATAACATTTTTGGCTTCATTCCCCAGATGGTGTCAGTAACTCTACAGACTAACAGCAGATCCAGCTGGTGGGTTCCTCATGCTTCGTGAACTATTTGTACCAGATGGAAAGTCTGTAAATACATCCTCTCTGTGTGCCTTTTAGCTTCAGCCAGAACCATCTCTTTCTTTTCGTGACTCCCAATTTCAACCAGACAATACTGTATCATGGGATCAATTCATCAGTTCATCACCATATTTTTTGGCCTTCAAAGTAAACCAAGTTTGTCACCTGAAAGTGAACCTTCCTTCAGTGTATTTGTTTGGTTTTGGTTTTGTTTTGTTTTTTTAGACGGGGTTTCACTCTTGTTGCCCCAGCTTGAGTGCAATGGCATGATCTCAGCTCACTGCAACCTCCTCCTCCCAGGTTCAAGTGATTCTCCTGCCTCACCTCCCAAGTACTGTGATTACAGCGTGTGCCACCACACTGGCTAATTTTGTATTTTTAGTGATATGGGGTTTCCACCATGTTGGTCAGGCGGTCTCGAATTTCTGACCTGAGGTGATCCGCCCACCTGGCTCCCAAAGTGCTGGGATTACAGGTATGAGCCACCACACCTGCTATTTTTGTATTTTTAGTAGAGATGGGGTTTCACCATGTTGGTCAAGCTTGTCTCTAACTCCTGACCTCAAGTGATCTACCCGCCTTGGCCTCCCTTCAATATATTTGAATAGTAGGAATGGAAAAGAAAATGGAACTCCTTAAGGCCATTGCCAACATCTTTCTACATATTATTTTTCTTACTTCACAATTTCAACATTATTTGGTGCAACCCCATGACGGGATTGTGTGGTATTTGTCTTTGGTTTTGTGTTGTGTGCATTTAGCTCAGACAACATCTGGAAAAAAATTACATTTTTAGATCCAAGCCTAATTATTCTGAGACACTGGTTGTGAACCGGGGGCCACTGTGGTCCCCCAAGAGACATCTGTCAATGTCTGGAAAGAGTTTTGGTTGTCACAGTTGGGGGAGTGCAACTGGCAGCTAGTGAGTCCACATGAGGGGTGCTGCTAAACACCCCGCCATGCACAGGACAGCGCCTGGGACAAAGAATCCTCTAAGGCTTTCCAAGGGAGCCCTGGGACCCCAAAGTCTACCTGCTGTGGCAGACAGGGCATTACCTTCAGAAGCATGCTCAGGGCTTCATCAGAAGTCTGCCCACCACTCGAGAACACCTTCCTGGAAGCACGTTTTCCTGAGGCACCTGGAGTCCAGCGGGATTGGTGGCCCCATCACAGCCGGGTGGTCAGTGATTCCCACTGGATCTCCTTCCTGGGAGACTGAAAACCCAGGCTACTCCTGTCCAGCCATAGAAGGCCAAAGACAAGAGAAATCCCTGGGCTGGATTCAGGATTCCTTGAGAGAGGACAGAAAGACACACGGCAGTCAGTGCAGTGTGGCAGGAGTCAGAGCCCTGGGCTGTCACAGAGTGACACACTCCCCTCAGGATGCCCACAGGGCTGGGCTCGCTTGAAGTGACCATGGGTTGGCTGGTGCTGGTTGACTGCTTGGTGGGTTGGTTTGGGGCAAGATGAAGATTGCCACAGTAGGTGCTGTACCTTCAAGGTGCCTGAAAGTAGAGGGGGGGGGGGAGAGGAGAGGGTGGGGAGGAGCTGGAGTAGAGAAGGGAAGAGAAGGGACAGAGGATGAGAGAGAGGAGGGAAGGCAGGAGAAGGAGAAAGTGGGAGGGGAGGGTGGGGGAGGAGAAGAGGACGGCAGTAGGAGAAGGGGAGAGGGAGCGCTGTAGCACAGGGACTGAACAGCCAGCTCCTCCCGCAGCCTGGGGGCCTCTGTTCTCCCCAGTTTGCCACCCTGTGCTGCCAATGGAGCACTTGATGTAATAAAGTTCCTGAGGCTCAGACAAAGTCTAGGAAACATCCCTCCACTCGTGTGTTCTGAAGACACATGAAGTTCACCACAGGAACCCAGCCAAGCTCCAAACCACATGCAGGGATGGAAGGGCCGGTGCTGGTTCCATTTGAAAGTCTTTGTGAATGAGCCTTTCCCCATTTCAAAAGCAATATAAATATGGATTCTGTGTAGCATAATATGCACCTCCCTGCCAACAACACATGTGCATTTCTTCTTATAAAGGTGAGAGAATGACAGCACTGGGGCAGCCTGCCCATGGGACTTCTACCCCGTCATTCTCTTCATGTATGTCCATCCAATACATGTATTTTTTTCTATTTCTTTTTTTTATTGTTTCCCCATTGAAAAAAAGATAAACACATTTTTCTGTAGTTGTAATTGGTATAATTGTATATATTTGATTTCTCAGTTAATACCAGAGGTTTCATAATCATCATTTTTAACATCTGAGTAATATTCCATCAAGATGAAAGACCATAATTTACTTAACCATTTCTTTCTTTCTGTCTGTCTGTCTGTCTTTCTTTTTTTGAAATCTGAGTTGCCTATAATGCTTTACAATTATAAAGGATAATGCTATCAGGAATATATCCATCTGTGTGGCTTTTTCATGGTCTGAAACATTCCTTCAAGATCCACGCTCTGATATTGAGAGACTGCCAGGAGCTTTGATACACTGCGCCAAACTGACTAACCAGAGTTGAAGCATTTAATAAGGATCCCAACAACAAACAAAACAGCCAGCTAGCACACTAAGGCCAGGAGTCTATTTAACTCATTCTGTATTTAAATACAATATATTGTACTTCTGACTGCTTCTTTTTCTTCTGATTTTTTTTCAAACAGAAAATGTTAAATCTAGATAATTAAAAAAAGAGATTGGGTCTCCCTACATTGCCCAGGGTGGTGGCATACACCTGTAGTCCCAGTTACTCAGGAGGCTGAGACGGAGGATTGTTTGAGCCCAGGAGTTTGAGGCTGCAGTGAGCTATGGTGGTGCCACTGCTTTCCAGTCTGGGTGACAGAGTGAGACCTTGTCTCTAAAACAAATACATTAATTAAATAATTAACTAATTAAAATACAATACGGATTGACCTACCATAATAAACCATGTGGTCTTGGCTGCAGTTCTGACAGGTTTCAAAGAACCTCCATTGATATCTGTTTGCATCTCAAGATAGAATAAAAGGCTTTCATTGATGATATTCGACAACCAACTATTAGAAGGAAATGGCAACAAGTAAAGAGAACATGCAATGAAACTCATTTTTAAATGCTGGGGAGTCAGAGAAGAATTTCTACCAAGACCTAAAAGTACTAACTCTCGGTACAGACATGGCCACTTCTGCAGTAAGAAACTAAGAGGGCCAGGTGCAATGGCCCCCTCCTGTAATCCCAGCACTTTGGGAGGCTGAAGTAGGAGGACTGCTTGAGCCCAGGAGTCCGACACCAGCCTGGGCAACATAGTGAAACTCGTCCCTACAAAAAATAAAAAATAAAATTAACCAGGCGTGGTGGTGCACACCTGTAGTCCCAGCTACTTGGGAGGCTGGGGTGGGAGGATCACTTGAACCCTGGGAAGATCACTTAAGCTCAGGAAATCGAGCCTGCGGTGAGCTATGAATGTGCCACTGCACTCCAGCCTGGGGGACAAAGTGAGACACTGTCTCAAAAAGAAAAAGAAAGAAATGAAACTAAGAGGAACTGGCACACTAAGAATTTAATTTAAAAAATATAATTTGTTTTCTCAGTCTAAAGCACAGATCAGCAAATCCTTCCAAGGGTAACACTCAACACCACATCATGGTATAAGGTTCTAGCACTGTATCAAATAACCCAGAATTCATTCTTTGTTTGAAGAGCAATGTACAGTTTTGATGGAGATCAAAACAATTTTTTCTTGACTTATTTTAGCATTTTTCAATGTTATTTTAGGTGGCTCAGTGAAATATGAAATGTTGAACTGAGTGTATTTTTAGTAGGAGATGATTTATATATCTCCAAGAAAGGTGTCCAAACAAAGCTCATGTCAGGTGAATTATTATTACTATTATTTTTTAGAGACAAGGTCTTGCTCTGTCACACAGGCTGGAGAGCAGTGGCATGATCATAGCTCACTGTAACCTCAAACTCCTAGGCTCAAGTGATCCTCTTGCCTCAGCCTCCCAAGTAGCTGGGACTATAGGCATGTGCCACCATTCCTGGCTAATTGTTGTTGTTGAGTGGGAGGTCTCACTAAATTGCCCAGGATGATTTTGAACTCCTGACCTCAAGGAATACTCCTGCCTCCAACTACTAAAGCGTGAGCTACCACGACCAGCACAGGTGAATTTTTAACACCACAAGTACTTGCCCTGTCCTGCAAGGTACTGATTCACCACAGTGCAGCATGTTCTGATTCCAGGTTTTTTTTTTTTTTTTTTTTTTCATTGGTTACAGGTCTATT
The DNA here is from genome assembly GCF_009764315.1 of Trachypithecus francoisi. Taxonomy (NCBI): domain Eukaryota; kingdom Metazoa; phylum Chordata; class Mammalia; order Primates; family Cercopithecidae; genus Trachypithecus; species Trachypithecus francoisi. The sequence continues at coordinate 125,837,286 of NW_022681471.1, read as the reverse complement.
TTCAAAGTATCCACCTGAAAGGTTTGGACAGGATACCAGTGGTGGGGAAAAATGAGGAGAGAGAAACTTCTCAGGCTGTTCTCCAACCTTCTTGACCAAAGACATGTCCTTGCCCCTCTGTCAGGCACAGGAATTCTGGTGTCAGGAGTGAGGCAAATGGGTGAGTTTACAAAGCATGACCAGCTGAGTGTGGTGGCTCATGCCTGTAATCCTAACACTTTGGGAGGCCGAGGCAAGTGGATCACTTGAGGTCAGGAGTTTGAGACCAGCCTAGCCAACATGGTGAAACCTCAACTCTACTAAAAATACAACAATTAGCTAGCTGTGGTGGCATACACCTGTAATCCCAGCTACTCGGGAGGCTGAGGCAGGAGAATCACTTGAACCTGAGAGGTGGAGGTTGCAGTGAGCTGAGATTGTGCCATGGTGCTCCAGCCTGGGTGACAGAGTGAGACTACTTGGGAGGCTGAGGTGAGAAGATCACTTGAGCCCTAAAGATCAAGGTTGCAGTGAGCTGTGATTGCGCCACTGCACTCCAGCCTGGATGACAAAGAAAGACCTTGTCTCAAAAAAAAAAAAAAAAAAAAGCATACACAACCCCTTTGTTTTGGCTAACCTCCCCCCCAGCAATGCACATGGTTGGGACATTTCAAAACTAAATTGGGTGTTTGTTTTCTAAGGACTTTATAAATAATTTGAGTAGATTTCAATGTTTTTCCAGAAATTCATGAATTTTCGACTTGCTCCTCTGTCCTCTGTGCCTTTCCTTAAGGGCACCTAGCACAGTCTTTGGCCGGGCGCGGTGGCTCAAGCCTGTCATCCCAGCACTTTGGGAGGCCGAGGCGGGTGGATCACAAGGTCAGGAGATCGAGACCATCCTGGCTAACACGGTGAAACCCCGTCTCTACTAAAAATACAAAAAACTAGCCGGGCGAGGTGGCGGGCGCCTGTAGTCCCAGCTACTCGGGAGGCTGAGGCAAGAGAATGGCGTGAACCCGGGAGGCGGAGCTTGCAGTGAGCTGAGATCTGGCCAGTGCACTCCAGCTTGGGTGACAGAGCGAGACTCCGTCTCAAAAAAAAAAAAAAAAAAGGGCACCTAGGGCACCTAGCACAGGCTCTTCCCTTTGGACTTCCAGTCACACATGCAACATGGCAAGTTGTTTCCACAGCCCTTCCCACTGGCAATAAAATATACATATACAGAAGAAAAGTTACCAAATAATTAAAACCAGCATTATCTTGAAATATCGGATCTTGATCACGGCTCCCATCCTTCTCTCGTTCTCCGTGTAAATGCCTTGTCTTCCTTTAAGTAAAGAGGCCACTGTGAAGAACAGAAGGAACTATGTGTGGTGTTCATTATTCATGTTTATGGAGTAACAGAGAAGGCAATGGAAGCAGGTGTGAGCCCACAAGCAAGGCCAGAGGGGCAGGAAGCAAAGCAAGTCACTGACATTCATTCCTCACAACTTCCAGGTTGGAGTCCTCATAGACCCTAAGGAATATACATATTTTTAAACTTCTGCTTTGAAATAATTTTAGATTTACATAAAAGTTGCAAAGATGGCACAGAGAGTCCCTGTATACCCTTTACCTAGATGCCCCTCAATGTAAGCATCTTATGCAACCATGGGGATGTTCTTCACAACTATGAAATTAACACAGATACATTACTATGAACTAAACTCCCAATTTTGGCTGGGTGCAGTGGCTCACACCTGTAATCTCAGCACTTGGGAGGCCAAGGTGAGGGGATCATTTGAGGTCAGGAGTTTGAGACCAGCCTGGCCAACATGGTGAAACTCTGTCTTTACTAAAAATACAAAAATTCGCCGGGCATGGTGGTGCACGTCTGTAATCCCAGCTATTCGGGAGGCTGGTGCACGAGAATCCCTTGGACTTGGGAGGCAGAGATTGCAGTGAGCCAAGATCATGCCACTGCACTCCAGCCTGGGTGACAGAGCAAGACTCCGTCTCAAAATAAATAAATAAATAAATTCCCAATTTATTTGAATGTTCCTAGTTCAGAAACTATATTTTTAAAGGCTCATTTTCTCTGTTATAAAAATAGAGGTGCAGTGGCTCACACGTGTAATCCTAGCATTTTGGGAGGCTGAGGCACGTGGATCACCTGAGGTCAGGAGTTTGAGGCCAGCCTGGCCAACATGCTGAAACCCCATCTCTACTAAAAATACAAAAATTAGCTGGGTGTGGTGGCAGGTGCCTATAATCCCAGCTACTCGGAGGCTGAGGCAGGAGAATTGCTTGAACCTGGGAGGCAGAGGTTTCGGTGAACCGAGATCACGCCACTTCATTCCAGCCTGGGCAAAAGAGCGAAACTCCATCTCAAAAAAATAAAAATAAAAATAGTGCACACTTGTTAAAATATTGAAAAAAATTTGATTCCTTCTTATAGACAAGTTAGAAAATATTTAAAAGTTTAGAGAAGTATGAGTGACCCATGGTCCCTCCACCCAGAGATAACCACTGTTAACATCTTAGTGTATTTCTTTTCAGTCTTTTTTCTGTGAGTCATTTCTATTTGTTTTATCAGCTAAAATCACTATTTTTGATGAGATTTTGTTTAAAAATGCTATATTTAACACACTATATTTAAATGTAGATATGCACCGGGCGTGGTGGCTCATGCCTGTAATCCCAGCACTTTGGGAGGCCAAGGTGGGTGGATCACCCAAGGCCAGGAGTTCAAGACCAGCCTGGCCAACATGGCAAAACCCCCATCTCTACTAAAAATACAAAAAAAAAATTAGCTGGGCGTGGTGGCACGTGCCCATAGTCCCAGCTACTCGGGAGGCTGAGGCATGAGAATCACTTGAACATGGGCGGCAGAGGTTGCAGTGAGCCAAGATCACGCCACTGCACTCCAGCCTAGGGTGACACATCAAGACTCTGTCTCAATAAAAAGAAAAAAAAAAGTGTAGATATGAAGAGAATAGTCCAAAAAATCACAATAATTTCATATTACAATGATAGAGTACTCTCAACAATGTTTTTAAAAAGTTCAACAATCAACAGGTGATCTTCAAAGGACCTCTCAGTTAAGGCAAATTTCCTTATTCCCATTCTGTCCTTGAGAGATCTCTGGCAGCCTGAGGAGGTGGGAGGCTCACTCCAGGACACACTTCCTTGAGGGGAAAGTAGGGGCTGGACTGCAGTTCTCCAGCCCCAGCCTAGAAATCTTTCCCAGACATGTTGTCAACGACTTCATTCCTCTTATCCTTTTCTAACCATTGACCTTGACTCATTTCCTGTGCTCCACTACCTGTTTCCTGCCCATCTGAGAAAAAACATCAGCCAAATGCATTATGGGACTGGAGCCGCCTCCGTACATACTCAATCCCTTCCCCCTCCCCTCTCTTCTCCTTCTGTTCCTCTTGCATCTCCACAGTCGTCCAAGGGCACTCCTGCAGCCAACCCAGGAGAACCCCAGTACAGAAGTGAAAAGTCAACTAGTCCTGGCACTGAGCTAACAAACGATGGCACGGAACTTGTGCGGGCAGAGGCCTGCACATTTTCATTGATTGAACCTGCTTACTTCCTGAAGCTGTGATCTGCTGATGTCTCCAGAGGATGACAAATGAGGTCAGCTGTCCTGGAGAATTCCAGGACATGTGTCACTGTCTGAGCCCGAGGCATGGGGCCGCTCACAGTGGCCGTGTACCCAGAGAGCTTCCCTAGTATTTACCTGCAGTCACTGTCTTTTGGAACAGGATGGGGTTGGCCATGAGAACCAGCAGCAGGGGCAGGTACATGGTGACATAGTGGGGGATGGCATGGTCCAGACCCTGCTCACACCTGAGAGAGGAAAACCAAAGTCATTCTTCTCAAAAGCAAAGCTTTGGCTAAAAGACATCTACTTATCTGGAAGTCAAGATAAGAGGATGAGAATGAAAAGGGAAATGCATAAATCTGCTTCTGGCTGCCCAAAGGAAATGTGAGTCATTTCTCATGTCTGGAACAAGCCGTAAATTGCAGGAGAGTAAGGGAGATCAACCATGTTTCTGTCTCAGAAATGGGAGGACCTTAAGGCATTCCACTGGAGGAAGCTTTTAAAGGTTCCTGCTGGGAAAAGATCGGAAAGAACAACACCCTGGGATGGGGGTTCCCTGCATTGGGTCTCAAGGAAAAAACGCAATTCAAGTAGAGACAAAGGCACTCCATTAAATAGTTAGGTTTTGAGTACTTACTACATGGTTTTGGGCAATAACATGAATAAAATCCAGTCCCTGGCTTGAACAACTCAAAATATGCCAGCTCCATATTTCAGAGGAAATATGTTCTCATGGTTATGGATAACAATAGTTTCAGAGGTTCTTGTCAGAGAAAAGGACAAAGATTTCTACTGAGGCGTCATAGGAGTCACTAGTCACCACAAATGTGCTGGAGGGCCTCACAAACATGTTACCAAGGTAACAACTCTCAGCTGTGAAATGCTTAATGTAGGAGAGAAGCAAAAAGGCACAGAGGAAGAGGAAACAGAAGGCAAAGAGGAGGGAGGTCTGCTCCAGCTCAACCAAAGAGGGAGGCGGAAAAGGGGCTAACCAAACAGCTTCATGGCCACGGAAGAGGGAATGACAAAAAATAAATTAACACCCTTAATATTGACAGAGTTGTTAAACCAGAGGGGAAAGTGGCAGAAAATGTGAAAAAAAAAAACAAAAATCAGGTAGGAAAAATGCAATACCCGTCTCGTCTTGCCATAGGAAGAATTACTATACCACCTCTCAACGCTGCCACCTTCTTTTAGCAGTAGAGGTTTTATCTTTAGCTGTAGAGGCTAAAATTCAATCTGGAAAGGCTTGAAAGGAGAAAGAGAAACAAGAGGAGAAAGAGAAACAAGAGGAGAAAGAGAAGTGACTCTGATGTAAAGACAGAAATGAAATGACAAATAAGAGAGTGAGACTGTGAGCATGAAGAATGCCGAGCGCCCCTGGGTCAGGCGTTGTGAAAATGAAGAGATGATTAAGGATAAGATGCTTAAAAGGAGCAGCTCCTAAAGACCCTGGGAGCACCTCAGGGTTCCCTGTGCACCCTGCAACAATGGCGCCCTAAAGCTCAGCTGCAACTTTGCCAGGAGCCTCCGGGGTCCCACAGGCGAGGGAGAGCCACAGAAACTCCCTTTCCAACTAAGTGCATTCCATTATAACAGCTGCTGACACTGCATCTGTTCTTTTAAAGTTCCTCAGAAAAGCAGACTGTATGGATGGATCTACACAGAGCTCCCTGCTCGTATTCATGGTTGACAAGGCAACACCAATTTGGAGACATCCTCACTGAGTAGCTGCAAGAAGCCAGAAAAGAGGGAGATAAATTACTGACACCAATTTTTTTTTTCTGTAGATTTTTTTTCTGTAAAGGAACAGATAGTAAATATTTTCAGCTTCATGGGCCACACTGTGGTCTCTGAGGCAACTACTCAACTCTGATGTTGTCGTGCAAAAGCAGTCAGACAGTACATAAGAAATGAGTGATTATATTCCAATAAAACTTTATTTACAAAAACTGAAGAAGGCCGGATTTGTCCCGGGGGCTACACCGTGTTGATCCCTGGTATAAAAATCACAGACAAAGACACTGTCCACTTCTCTTTTCCAGTTTTCCATTGGAAGTTAGGGTATATATCCTTGGAAAGACCTTGGCTTTGCAACTGAGGGTTGCATGGACAGGAATGTAAACTTGAGGAAATGCCTGAGACAGTTTCAGCGGCCACATCTTGCTCTGTGTGGAGGCTGGAAGAGAAGTGAGAAAGGGTAGGAAGCAAAGCTAGAGAATAAGCACTGCCCAGGCATCCTTTTGGCCTCTTCCACATTGTCCCACACTCATTCCTAGAATGTTAAGCTCACCTGCTCATCCAGAGGAAGCTTCGAGACCAAATACTTAAAAGTGGGCATGAGAAAACTGTACCAATACAGGGGTTGGGGATACACCTTACGTGGAGAGGAATATGCGGAAAGCTTTGAGTGCGTGCTTGTGTGCATGGGCGCCTATGTACACAAACGAGAAAGGCAGAGCCAGGGAGAATGACTCCAGGGTCATTCTCCAAGCTATTGTAGTCAGTCCTCGGGCTGGGCCGTGAGCATGGCCTCATGTGGCCCTGAGACAACGGCCTAACCTCCAAGGCACCAACTCTGTTGGTCAGGGCTCATGTATTCCCTGCAAGAGAACACACAATGAGCCAAGGATGGGGCTGTCTGGGGCGCTGGAGTCCCAACTTACCTGGACACAGAAGGGTAGTAGAGCACGGCGGCTCCCTCCACACAGAGCAGGGTAGCCAGGCCCCACGCCATGATGTGATACAGCAGGATGGTGCTAGGGGACAAGCACAACAGCAGCCACAGCTCAGTGGGGCACAGAGGCCTGCCTGGAACTGCCAGGCCAGCTCCTGCGCTCTGGAAAGGTCAGGAAAATGTACACAAAGGAAAGCCCCTCGGCAAAGAGTTTCCTCATTCTGCTGAGGTTGGTTGGTTGTTTTCCATTGAGGTGAAATTCACATCACATAAAATTAACTATTTTAAAGTGAACAATTAAGTGGCATTTAGTACATTCACAGTGCTCTGCAGCCATCACCACTGTCTCCTTCCAAAATGTTTTCATCATTCCAAAAGGAGACCCCATATCCATTAATTGGTGATATGGTTAGGCTTTGTGTCCCCACCCGAATCTCATCTTGAATTGTAATCTCCATAGTCCCAAGGGATAGAACAAGTTGAACTAATCATTGTTGGATGGAAGTCAATTGGTTAGGTGATTGGAGCATGGAAATGACCAGGTGGGGATAATTGAATCATGGGTGTGGTTTCCCCCATGCTGTTCTCGTGATAGTGAGTTCTCACGAGATCTGATGGTTTTATAAGGTGATTTCCCTCCCCTCCACCCAATCGTTCAGCTGCCTTGTGAAGAAGGTGTCCTGCTTCCCCTTGGCCTTCTGCCATGGTTGTAAGTTTCCTGAGACCTCCCCAGCCATGCTGAACTGTGAGTTAATTAAACCTCTTTCCTTTATAAATTACTCAGTCTCAGGCAGTTCTTCATAGCAGTATGAGAATAGACTAATACAAGTGGTCACTCCCCTTTGCCCATCCCCCAGCCCCTAGCAACCACTAATCTAGTTTCTGTCTCTGTGGATTTGCATGTTCTGGGTATTTCATGTAAATGGAAATATATGCTATGTGGCCTTTTGCACTTGGCTTCCTTCACTCAGCATAATGCTTTCCAGGTTCACTGATGTAGCATGGATCAGTTTTTCATTCCTTTGTTTCTTTTAATATTTTGTTGAGGCAGTATCTCGCTAAGTTGCCCAAGCTGGTCTTGAACTCCTGACCTCAAGCAATTCTCCCACCTTAGCCTCCCAAATTGCTGGGATTATAGGCATGAGCCACTGTGCCCCTTTCTTTCCTCCTTTTGTGGGGGTTGGGGTGGGGGGTCAGGGTCTTGCTCTGTTATCCAGACTGGAGTGCAGCGGGGCAATCTCGGCTCACTGCAACTGTCCCCTGAGCTCAAGCAATCCTCCCACCTCAGCCTCCTGAGTAGCTGGGACCACAGGCACACACCATCATGCCCAGCTATTTCTTTGTATTTTTTGTGTAGATGAGGTTACGCCATGTTGCCAGGCTGCTCTTGAACTCCTCAGCTCAAGTGATCCCCCCGCCTCAGCCTCCCAAAGTGCTGGGATTACAGGCATGAGCCACCGCGGCAGCCCTTTCTTCCCTTTTTCTGACTGAATACCATTCTATTGTATACATGGGCCAAGATTCACCCATCAATGGACATTTAGGTTGTTTCCACTGTGAGTAGTGCTGCTATGAGCATGTGTTATGTAACAGTATTTGAGTTTCTGTTTTGTTTTGAGATAGTCTCACTCTGTGGCCCAGGCTGGAGTGCAGTGGTGCAATCATAGTTCACTGCAGCCTCCAATTCCTAGGCATAAGCAATCCTCCCACCTCAGCCTCCCAAGTAGCTGGGACCACAGGCATGCACCACCATGCCCAGCTTATTTTTGATTTTTTGGTAGAGATTTTTTTTTTTTTTTTTTTTTTTTTTTTTTTGCAGAGATTAGAGATTTTTTTGTATTGCCCAGGCTGGTCTCAAACTCCTGGCCTCAAGCGATCCTGCCACCTTGGCCTCCCAAAGTGCTGGGATTACAGGCATGAGCCACTGCACCTGACTGGGTTCCTGTTTTCAGTTCTTTGGGGTGTATACGTAGGAGTGGAATTGCTGGGTCAGATTTTTTTTTTCCAAGATGGAGTCTTGCTCTGTCACCCAGGCTGGAGTGCAGTGGTGCAATCTCGGCTCACTGCAACCTCCACCTCCCGGGTTCAAGCAATTCTCCTGGCTTAGCCTCCCGAGTAGTTGGGATTACAGGCGCCCACCACTAACCCTGCTAATTTTTGTATTTTTAGTAGAGACAGGGTTTCACCATGTTGGCCAGGCTGGTCTTAAACTCCTGACCTCAAGTGTTCCGCCTGCCTTGGCTTCCCAAAGTACTGGGATTGCAGGCGTGAGCTGCCGCACTGGCCATACATTTCTGCTGCTTATAAGCTGTCGCCAGTTTGTGGTGTTCGTTATATAGCAACCTAGACAAACTAAGACTGCACGTCACGGGCACAGCACTCGCCAGGTGCTCCTCCCAGCCTCCCGACTTACTCCTCTTACAGCCTCATCCCGGGAAGATGCTCTGAGGCTCAATAGGTTTGAACTGAATGCAAACACCTGGCACATTAATTAGCTGCATCACCTCCGCCAGACCCACTTCTCAGAGCCATGAGTTGCTCCTTTCAGCTGGGTGAACACGGAAACCCTCTGCGGATTTCCTGTGCCAGTACGCTAAGGGCCAGGTGGATGTCAGGCCCGGCTGCTTTCTGCTACTTACGCTGCCCTCCAGGGCAGGCTGGCCGTCCCCGCCCGCCTCCACTTTCCCACAAGGCTGGGCCTGCCCCGGATGCCCAGCTGTCTTCACTTTGAGGACAATCAGGAGGCCCCAGCAGTGGGATTTACCAGCATCCTGTGCTCAGGGAGGTGGAGACATGTACTGGACCATCAGCGCTGTTACTCTGGAATTTCCCTTCCAGTGCACATTCTCTACGGAAGAGGGGCCGGTGATAGGAAACGCTTCCCACACCCTTAACCTACAAGATGGCTGTCAGCACGTGCAAAGGTAACATTGAGTTGAAATGAATGTACTGATGCATGCTACTCCATGGGTGAACCTCAGAAACAATGCTGAGTGAAAAGCCAGACACAAAGGGTGCACACATTGTGTGATTCTGCAGACATGGGGGGTGACTGCTAATGGGTGTGGGGTTTCTTTTTGGGATGGTAGAAATGTTCTGGAACTAGTAGTAGTGGGGCTAACTGATGTATAACCTTGCAGATGGCACTAAAAGCCACTGAACTTCACATCTTAAAAGGTGAATATTACAGTATTTAAGTTACATCTCAATTAAAAGAATCAGAGTTGTATCAGCGCAGTATGTCTCACTCAGTGTACATTGGCTGAATGTTTATTGAGCAAAGATCATGCCTTTTCCAGGCACAGGAAACAGTCCCTGCCTGCATGGGGGTGACCATCTTTTTTTTTTTTTTTTTTTTTTGAGGCGGAGTCTCGCTCTGTCGCCCGGACTGGAGTGCAGTGGCCGGATCTCAGCTCACTGCAAGCTCCGCCTCCCGGGTTTACGCCATTCTCCTGCCTCAGCCTCCCAAGTAGCTGGGACTACAGGCGCCCGCCACCTCGCCCGGCTAGTTTTTGTATTTTTAGTAGAGACGGGGTTTCACCGTGTTAGCCAGGATGGTCTCGATCTCCTGACCTCGTGATCCGCCCGTCTCGGCCTCCCAAAGTGCTGGGATTACAGGCTTGAGCCACCGCGCCCGGCCAAGGGTGACCATCTTGAGAGGATAACATAGAAGAATCAGTGTAATGTCCCAGCCTGTGCCCCTGCTGGGGGCCAGCCCCAGAGGCCATAGCTGGATGGAGAAGATTTTACATGAAGTCAGGCTCGTAACTGTGATTAATCTAAGAGATGAGACTATGTTTGTGGTGGTTGTTGTTTTAAGGGACAGGGTTTCCCTCTGTCACCCATACTGGCATGCAATGGCACAGTGATAGCTCACAGTAACTTCAAACTCCTGAGTTCAAACCTGCCTCAGCCTCCCAAGTAGCTAGGACTACAAGCACTCACCACCACACCCAGCTAACTTTTTTATTTTTAGTAGAGATGGAGTCTTGCTGTGTTGCCAGGCTGGTCTCAAACTCCTGGGCTCAAGCAATCCTCCCATGTCAGCCTCCCAAAGTGCTAGGATTACAGGCATGAGCCAACATGCCTGGTAGAGACTATGTTTATAGGTTAAAGTGGACGAACACTTGTGATAACCCAAATACATTTCCCTGAAGATGTCCCTGTCCTAATCTCTGGAACCTGTGAAAATGTTCCCTTATATGGCAAAAGAGACTTTGCAGGTGTGATGAAGTTAAGGATGTTTGAGATAAGGAGGTCATCCTGGGTTATCTGGGTTGGGCCAGTGTCATTGCCAGAATCTAGAAAAGCAGAGACTATTAGCTGCAGAGAACCAGAGAGGAGGGAATTTGAGAAGGACATAACCCACCATTGCTGGCTTTGAAGATGGAGGAAAAGGCCACAAGTCACAGAATGTGAGCGGCAGCCTGGCTGGAGGCACACACCTGTAGCCCCAGCTACTCAGGAGGCTGAGGCGGGAGGATTGCTTGAGCCCGGGAGTTGAAGGCTGCAGTGAGCCGTGATCATGCCACTGCCCTCCAGCCTGGATGACAGAGTGACACATGACTATTTTAAAAAAAAGGAATACAGGCTCCTTCTAGAAGCTGGCAGCTGGGTGTGGCTGGTGAGAGAGGACAGAGGGAGGGCCGTGTGTTGGGGACTGGGTCACAGAAGCCTCTGTGGGCCACACAGGACCGTGTCGGTTTCAGTGTAAGTCTGATCTACTGGAGAGCTCTTTCCATTTCTTCAAAAATGTTTTCCAATAAGATAAACCTTAACACTTGAAAAGGACCGGGCGCCGTGTCTCATGCCTGTAATCCCAGCACTTTGGGAGGCCAAGGCGGGTGGATCAGGACCAGCCTGGCCAGCATGGTGAAACCCCATCTCTACTAAAACTACAAAAATGAGCTGGGTGTGGTGGCAGGTGCCTGTAGTCCCAGCTACTCAGGAGACTGAGGCAGGAGAATCCCTTGAACCTGGGAGGTGGAGGTTGCAGTGAGCCAAGATCGTGCCACTGCACTCCAGCCTGGGCGACAGAGCAAGACTCCATCTCAAAAAATAAATAAATAAATAAAAATGGAAAAAAAAAACAGAATCTGGAAAAAAAAAAGTTATAAAAGATGAGGGAATAGCTTAGAGAAGAAATCAGCCAATATCTGTGACTACAAAGTTTTTTATGGAGATGTCAGAAGGGGAGGAGGAGCTGTGCTTGGGCTTGTCTGGTTTGCTCTTTCCTACCTCATCCTCTGGCATGGAAGTGAATCAGGTGGATCTGCAGCAAACCTTGACCTGAACCTGAGGTTTCCTAACAGAAGGACACGAACCTGAGGCTCCTTCTCAGCTGTGTGAGCCCTCACAGCCCCTCAGCGAGAGAGGCCTTATGCCTCCTGAATACTCAGCTCACCCAATAAGCAAGGAGCTCCTATCCCCAAGCCCTCCCAGAGTCACCTCCACACCTAATAGCCAAGTCTGAATGCTCAGTCCCACCTGGGAAGGCTGTCTCTGCAGAACCAGCAGCTACTACTACTACATGCTTCCCGAAAGGAGAGCGGGGGCTTGCCTTCTGCCTCCCAGCTCCCCGTTCCCTGCACAGCTGGCATTCTTGCAGTCTCTAGCTTTCATCTTTGTACTTCCATATACCCCACCCCATTTCCCCCAGGAGTTGAGGCTGTAGCCTTCCAGATGCCTCAGGTAGACTGAAGATGGAGGCTCCGCAGAGCTGACTGGTGCTGTCCAGTCTTGGGTTTGCCTCTCCTGTCTGATGGGACAAGGTGGGGTTGGGGGCTGGGGCTCCATGGGATGAGTGGCTGTCGCTCAAAACTCGACCAGATTCCCAGCAAATATCATAACCCCCACCCCATCGGGACTTTAACTTGGAAGATCAGCTGTGTAGACAAAGGGATCTGAGAAAGGACACCCTTCTACAATGAGACAAGAGAAAAGAAACACTTCCAGCATGCTTTGCCTCCCACACTGTGACTGGTTCCTGGTGTGGCCCCTTCCATGGCCTGGCTGGGCTGGGAGCGGGTTAGGGTTGGGGGTATGTCTTAGCAACGTGGGCCAGGAACTAGAAGCTTTGTGTGAGACTCAGATAACTAACGGAGAGGCTTTCTGCAAAGGGCTGGGTGTTGGAGAGTGCAGAATCTCTGCATTCCAGACCCTGACACCAGGCTGGGTCTCTGAAACCCACACCGGGGCAGAAGTCTGAACCCCAATCCACAGCAGATCAGGAGAAGTCTATGCCCCCCACGGGCTGAAGACCCTTGGTCCTTTACCCACACTCTAGGCAGTTTCCGTGCCCAGGTGTGCAAAGGTCTCCCCGGACCCCGTTTCCTTTCACACGTCCATTTTCTTACAGCAGAGAAGTGACTTCCATTCAAGACCTGCTCCAGGATTCCAGGTGCCTTCTGTTATTGTTTAAAACCTGTACATCCCACACCTTGAACCAGAGCAGTGGTTTAACTTTTAACTTTAAATCTGTCTTAATGACATTTCTTAGGATTAGGATTAAAAGAAAAAATATTCCCGTGCCAAAGAAAATAGCTAAGTCCTGAAAGGATCTAGATGGGAATGTGAAGTTTAATCCAGCCATCCCTGCAAAGCTGGGCCCTCTGTCCTGGAATTTTCAGGAGACCCCCAGATCTACCAGCTGCAGTCTCTTAAAGGCCACTAGCAGAATCAACCCCACCCACAGCTCTGGAAACAAGCTCTCTTAAAAGGAGAGGTACAGAATCTTTTGAAGCCACGCTCTCAGCCCTGGCTCAAACTACCCAGTGTGTCCCCTCTGAGGCCTCACAAGCAGGCAGGCTCCAGGGGCAGGACGTCCGCCAGGTGGTAGGTGGGGGCTTGGTCTCCTGGGCTATAGCACTGTCTGATTTCTCTGACGTCGGCCCGTTCCTCTTTGGTGGAAGCACAGCTTCACTCTGGACAGATGGTTGTCCCAATCCTGGAAACCCGCCCCTGCTCTGGCCTTTGGGAGGCGTCTAGTTGTTCCACATCCTTGGACACTCACCTTCTGGGTGATGGCAGGTCCCCGAAGCCACATTCTGCCCAACACTCTTTAGACTTTAGACTCTAACACCCCCAGCATCCTGCCTTCTGATGCCTGAGCTCCAAATGAACTCCCAAACACTGTCCTTGAAGTGAGGAGGGCTTCATGATTGCCTGTCCCAGTTTCTCAGGGCCCTGTCTGTCCTCTGGGTCCAGACAGTTCTCAGACTGCCCCGTAGGACCCCATCCCCCACCACGGGTGGAGGTGAAGTAATGCATCCTCCTATGGCAGCAGGGGGCATTACTCTTTTCCCAGCTTCCTTCCAGCACCCCGAGACCCTTCTACCCATAACTAGCATCTATAAGATCTACAGTTGTGTCAGACCTCCAGCCTCTCCAACACTGAGGGATGCTCAGACAGAGACGTGCCAATCACGAGAGCTTCAGGGCCACGGTTTTATCATACTGCTAATTACCTACTCAAAGCCATATTTCCTTTTTCAAAACCTCAGTAACATAATCTGGCTGTCATGAGGGCAGCTGCATGCTCAGCTCACAGAGTCTATTTCCTACCTCCTTTAGCAGCTAAGTGTGGCATGAAACTAAGTTCTGGCCAGGCACGGTGGCTCACGCCTGTAATCCCAACACTTTGGGAGGCCGAGGCAGGTGGATCACCTGAGGTCAGGAGTTCGAGACCAGCTTGACCAACATGGTGAAACTCCATCTCTACTAAAAATACAAAAATTAGCTGGTTGTGGTGGCAGGCACCTGTAATCCTAGCTACTTGGGAGGCTGAAGCAGGAGAATCACTTGAACCCAGGCGGTGGAGGTTACAGTGAGCTAAGATCATGCCATTGCACTCCAGCTTGGGCAAAAAGAGTGAAACTCTATCAGGGGGTGCGGGTGGGGGGAGGGTGGAACCTAAGAGTGAAACTCCATCTCAAAAAAAAAAACTAAGAGTGAAACTCCATCTCAAAAAAAAAAAAAAAAAAAAAAAAAAACTAACTTCTGGCCAATATATGTAACTGACATTGTATGAAACTCCCAGGACATTACTTAAAGCTGGCTCAGGGGAACACAGGCCTCTACTGCATTGTTCTCTTCCAGCTTCCTGATGCCCAGAATGTAGGTGTGATGACTGGAGCACCAGCAGCTATATTGGGTCATGACACTTTGAGGATGGAAGTCATACAATATGATAGTGATGCAGGAAAATCCAGGGAACCTGGGTCCCTGATGTCCATCACAAGTGTCCTGGATTGCCTACCTCTGGACATCTTTAGCATGAAAGAAATCTCTACTAGGTTTAAGTCATTATTATTATATATATTTATGTAGCCAAAATGAATCTTCAGTGATATACCTAATTAGCTGGCTCTGACCTTAACTATCTTCCCTGGAGAATTTTCACAACCAGGCATATCTCAGTTTGGTTCAGCTGTGTAAGAGTTTGGGCGCTAAGGTAAAAAGATGGAAGGAACAAGCACAAAAATGAAGTAAGCACTAAACTTCAGGCCAGAGAGACCAAAGTTGATGATGTGATCTATATAAGGAATGTCAATGATTTTAGAGCAGGGATCTACTGGGATTACCCAACATATTCTATAGCCTACATATGATCTCTATTTACTGATATTGGCTTTAAAAGTAAATTTATTCAATAAGTGGTATGGGGACAACTGGATATCCATATGCAAAATAATGAAGATAGACCCATTAGTCACCTGTGCACAAAAATTAATTCTCAGTGGACCTAAATTTAAGCATTCAAACCGTAAGAAAACACAGGTCTAGGCCGGGCGCGGTGGCTCAAGCCTGTAATCCCAGCACTTTGGGAGGCCGAGACGGGCAGATCACGAGGTCAGGAGATCGAGACCATCCTGGCTAACACGGTGAAACCCCATCTCTACTAAAAAAAATACAAAAAATTAGCTGGGCGAGATGGCGGGCGCCTGTAGTCCCAGCTACTTGGGAGGCTGAGGCGAGAGAATGGCGTAAACCCGGGAGGCGGAGCTTACAGTGAGCTGAGATCCGGCCACTGCACTCCAGCCTGGGCGACAGAGCGAGACTCTGTCTCAAAAAAAAAAAAAAAAAAAAGCATAGGTCTAAATCTTTGTGACTTTGGTTAGGCAATGATTTCTTAGCTATGACAAAAGCATAAGAAATCAAAGAAAGAAATAGAAAAATGGACTTCATCAGAATGAAAAACTTTTGTGCTTTGAAAGATATCATCAAATAGGTTTAAAGACAAACCACAGAATGGGAGAAACTATTTGTGAATCATGTATGTAATATGCTACTTGTATCTAGAATAAAGAACTACAACTCAATAATATAAAACCAAATAGCCCAATGAAATAATGGGCAAAAGAGGTGAATAGACATTTCTCTAAGAAGATACATACATGACCAATAAGCACATGAAAAGATGTTTGGCATCATTAGTCATCAGTGAAATCAAAACTATGAAGAGTTACCAATTCACACGTGCTAGGATGGCTAAAATTAAAACAGATAATAAGTGTTGACAAGGATGTGGATAAACTGCAACCCTCACATTACTGCTAGAATGTAAAATGGTGCACCCACCTTGGAAAGCAGTTTAACAGTTTCTTACTCTTACAAGGTTACCACATATCTCAGCAATTACACATCTACATATATACTCAGGAATATGTGATGAAAACATACATCCACACAAACAGTTGCATACAAATGTCAATTGCAGCATTATTCCTAGTAGCCAAACAATGGAAGTAGTCAAAACAATGGAAGCACACAAAATGTCCATGAACCAATAAATGGATAAACAAAATGTAGTATAGCCTTACACTGGAATATTATTTAGCAATGAAAAGGGATTGTTTGAGTCCATTTAGGCTGCTATAACAAAATATCACACACGAGGTGGCTTATAAACAACAATTATTGCTCACAGCTCTGGAAGCTGGGAGTCCAAGATCAAGGTATGGCAGATATGGTGTCTGGTGAGGCCCTGCTTCCTGGTTCATAGATAGCACCTTCTTGCTGTGTCCCCACATGGTACAAGGGGTGAGGGAGCTCTCTGGGGCCCCTTTTACAAGGGAACTGATCCCACTTATGACCTAATAACCTCCAAAGGCCCCGCCTCCTAATACTATCACCTTGGGGGTTAGAATTTCAATATAGGAATTTTTGGAGGAACAGAAACATTCAGACCATAACAGGAATGAAGCACAGATACGTGACAACACAGATAAACCGTGAAGATGTTACACTGAGTTAAAAACCCAAACACGAAAGGTCATGTACTATATGATTCCATCGCTATGAAATGTCCAGAACCTGCAGCTCCACAGAGACACAGTAGATAAGTGGTTGCTGGGGGCTGTGGGGAGGGGGTAGTGAGGAGTGACTAATAACCAGCACAGAGATGTAGAGGGGATGATTAAAATGGTATAAAATCGATGACGGTGATGGTTATGCAATTCTGTGAATACACTAAAAACCACTAGATTTTAGGCTTTAAACAGGTGACCTTTATAAAGCTGGGTTTTTTTTGTTTGCATTGTTTTTTGAGGTAGGGTCACACTCTGTCGCCCAGGCTGGAGTACGGTGACACGATCATGGCTCACTGTGCTTTGACCTCCTGGGCTCAAGCCATCCTCCCACCTCAACCTCCCGAGTAGCTGGGACCACCGTTGTACCCCACCATGCCTGGCCATCTTTTTTTTTATTTTTTGTAGAGATGGGGACTCACTATGTTGCCCAGGCTGGTCTCAAAACTCCTGGGCTCAAGCAATCCTCCTGCTTCAGCCTCCCAAAGTGCTGGGATTACAGGTGCAAGCCACTGTGCCTGGCCTATAAAGCTGTATTTAAACAAAAACAAGAACAAAAAAACCAGCAAGGAAGGGTTCCCTCCAAAAGGGACCTGAATCAAGTGGACCATGAACTGGGTGGGGGCAAATGCTTCCTGGATTTGGAGCCCTGCCATGCCATGTCCAGCTTCTCTGTGTCAGTTCAGCTCTATGTGTGGATATTTCTTCAACATGTGTGCATCCCACCTACTATAACAGCTGATAGGTATCAAGAGCCTGCAACATGCCAGGACTGTTCTTAACCATGTACACGGATTATCACATTTACTCTTCGCAGTGACTTTGTGTGGTGGCTACCATTTCACAGCTGAGAAAACAGAAGTCCAGAGAAGTTAAACAACTTGCCAACAGTTACACAGCTCACGAGTGACTGGGCATCAGTTCAAACACACCAGTGCCCCAGGTACTAACCACTGAGTAACTCCTTGCCAAGCAGCCACCTCCAGCCCCAGCATTCTCAGGTTCCAGATTTAGCATGAAGTGTCAATATATACAACCCTTGAACCTTTAAATATAATAAAACATTGTTTAGGCGGCGGCTCATGCCTGTAATCCCAGCACTTTGGGAGGCCGAGGCAGGAGGATCACTTGAAGCCAGGAGTTTGAGACCAGCCTGGGCTGCATAGCAAGACCCTATCTCTACAAAAATAATAAAATTAGCCAGGTTTGGTGGCACATGTCTATAGTCCCAGCAACTTGGGAGGCTGAGGTGGAAGAATCACTTGAGCCTGAGAGGTTGAGGCTGCAGTGAGCCATACGCTCACCACTGTACTCCAGCCTGGGTGTCAAAGTGAGACCCTGTCTCTAAAAAATAAAAAATAAACAGTAAAATTGTCTATATACATGCGAATTCTGTTTTAGTATTTGTCCAGTTCCAAATATTTCACTTACTGAATTACTTTCAAGGTTTTTAAAATCCTCAAGATTTTATTTTGTTATTTTGGAGATGGACTCTCACTGAGTTTCACAGGCTGGTCTCAAACTCCTGGCCTCATGCAATCCTCCTACCTCCCAAGTAGCTGGGATTACAGGCACAGGCCACTGTGCCTGGCTAATATTTTCAATGTGCCTTTGGCCTCTTATGAAAATGAGCTGCCATGGATGTTTCTAGGCGGAGGGGCCAGCTGACAGATTCTGAATGACGGTGTCTGCAACACTGCAAAATACTTTTAAATGCTCAATGCCATCTCTAATCTTCCCTCTAAAATAGAACTAGGGCAGAAATCCCATTTCCTCGGTGAATACCTCAGTCCTGCCGATCTCCGGATCACCAGATAAGCATCCACCGCATAGCAAAACAGCCACCAGAAGCAGGCACTGTACAACAGCTGGATCCACATCTGCAATCGGGAAGAGCCCTGCATCAAAATGTCTGGAAACAGGTACAAGAAGCCCAGCCCATCCTTGAGACAGCAGGGCAGACACCAGCTTCCTCTGACTTCAGGAAGCCGCATGTGACAGCTCTCAGAACACAAGTGGGCACAGCCCCTGAGACCAAGGAGGGTGTGGCCTGGGATGGGTGTAGGCGTTTGGATTTGACTAAGGAACTCTGCCTTCTGCCCCACTTGTATGCAGGGAGGATGAAGTTCAAGATATGTCATTTAAACTGGGGTGCAGGCTCAAGGGGGCTTTGAACTCGATAGAAGCTCTTGTTCTGAGGAAGAGTGAGGACGGGGAGGAGGGACTCAGGCAGTCCTTCCAAAGAGAAGATGGAGGAAGGGGACTCCACTGTTAGAAACGGCACAAGGTCAAGATGTCTCACCACCGCGGGCTGAGACAGAGGCTCATAGATGCAGCTAGGAAGCCACCGAGGACAGGGAAGCGAGGAAACTGGCAATTCTGCTCCAGCACAGGGCAGTCAACACAGCATCAGGGAATGCGCTTCAAATCACTCACCTGAGCACCACCGTGACGGATGGAGCATAACATGTGTATGTGTGTCTGTGTATATATGATATCTATTTACTTATTCAATAATTTCTTTATATATAATTATGTGGTTTTATTTTTTGTCTTTGAAGACGGAGTTTCACTCTGTCACCCAGGCTGGAGTGCAGTGGCGTGATCTTGGCTCACTACAACCTCTGCCTCCTGGGTTTAAGCAATTCTCCTGCCTTAGCTTCCTGAGTAGCTAGGACCACAGGCACACGCCACCACACCCAGCTAATATTTGTATTTTTAGCAGAGATGGGGCTTCACCCTGTTGGCCAGGCTGGTCTTGAACTCCTGGCCTCAAGTGATCCACCTGCTTCGGCCTCCAAAGTGCTGGGATTACAAGTGTGGGCTACCATGCCCGGCTTATATGTTTTATTTAATATATTTAAGTATATATTTAAACAAAATGCATCCAATGAATTGATAACTTTTTCTGTGGCAGCTGGTTTTGCTTGTGGCCGCATTTAAGCAGAGGATGCATTTGTGAAGGGGAGGGAGAAACAACACTGGAGTGTCTGCGGCAGCATCCCCTGGAGGGTTTTGTTAAAACACAGAGAGGGCTGGGTTCCTGATCAGCAGGATGGGGCGGGACCTGAGAACCTGCATTTCTAACAGACTCCCAGGGTTTGCTGCTGCTGCGATTTGGGGAGCATAGGTAGGGAGGAGAGGGCATGCAGAGGGGGTAGACTCACCGCACTCCCCACGCAGAAAGCAGCAGGCCAAATTTCCGTGCGGTTCACATCTGAGATGCTGTCAACAAAATTTGGGAATCCTAACCACACGGTGGACCGGATCACAACACCTAAGAGAGAATTGGATAATGCTTTGTATCTGATCCTAATCAAATCTAAAGCTGACTTCTTGCTTTGGAAAAATGATAGATACATAATAGAGATAGGAAGAGAGGAAGGAAGAAGGAAGGAAAGGAAGCAAGGAAGGAGGGAGAGAGGGAAGGAAAAAGACAAGGAGGGAAAAGGAAAAAAAGAAGAAAAAAAACATACGTATTGGTATGTGCAGAGAGAAACAGAAGATTGAAACTCATAAAATAACGTTTTTTATTTTTATTTTTTTATTTATCTTTTTTTTTTTTTTTTTTTTGAGACAGAGTCTGACTCTGTCACCAGGCTGGAGTACAGTGGTACAATCTCTGCTCACTGCAACTTCCGCCTCCTGGTTTAAGTAATTCTCCTGCCTCAGCCTCCCGAGTAGCTGGGATTACAGGCACCCGCAACCAAGCCCAGCTAATTTTTGTATTTTTAGTAGAGACGGGGTTTCACCATGTTGGCCAGGCTGCTCTCAAACTCCTGACCTCAAGTGATCCATCTGCCTTGGTCTCCCAAAGTGTTGGGATTACAGGCATGAGCCACCACGCTTGGCCTCAAACTCAGAAAATAACTCGTATGGTAGGAAAACAAACGCAGGCACTTTAACGTAAACCATAGCTGGCCACAGTCTCATCCCTATTTTGTCTGTTTGTTTACTTGCAATATGTGACTAGCAATCTGTATTTCTCAGCTGTATTTTCAGTGTCTGTATTAGTTATTCCTCACATAAAAAAGAATTTTCAAAAAGCTCAATTTAGAAGTTCAAATATATAGTTCCTTCATTCTTTTTTTAAACACTACATTTAAAATTTTCACAAATAGTTCTCAATAATTTGCCTTTAACATTTATTCTTTGTGAGTTTCTCTTGCTATTAGACCCAAATGTCTAGCATCCTCAAAACGATATGCACACTCATGGTACATATGATGGTTCTTTGTTAGGTAATGCAATATCCTTTGTTTAAAAGCACACTAGGGTCTGGGCATGGTGGCTCACTCCTGTAATCCCAGCACTTTGGGAGGCCAAGGCCAGCGGATCACTTGAGCCAGCAGATGAGACCAGCCTGGTGAAACCCCGTCTCTACAAAAATACAATAATTAGCTGGGGGTGGTGGCATGAGCCTGTGGTCCCAGCTACTCAGGAGGCTGAGGTGGGAGAATCGCTTGAGCCCAAAAGGCGGAGGTTGCAGTGAGTCGAGATCGCACCACTGTACTCCATCCTGGGCGATAGAGTGAGACCCTGTGTCCAAAAAAAAAAAGAAAGAAAAAAAGAACCTGGCGCGGTGGCTCACGCCTGTAATCACAGCACTTTGGGAGGCTGAGGTGGGTGGATCACCTGAGGTCAGGAGTTTGAGACCAGCCTGGCCAACATGGTGAAACCACGTCTCTACTAAAAATACAAAAATTAGCCGGGCGTGGTGGTGGATGCCTATAATTCCAGCTGCTCAGGAGGCTGAGGCACAAGAATTGCTTGAACTTGGGAGGCGGAGGTTGCAGTGAGCCAAGATTGTACCACTGTACTCCAGCATGGACAACAGAGTGAGACTCCGTCTAAAAAAAAAAAAAAGGACACTAGGTAATATAAAGGGGAGAACTGTAAACAACACCAAGCTACATGCTATGTAGTAGTGCTCACTGGTATACATGCTATACACCACTAAACACACACTATGCAATACACTACTAAAATCACATCATATACACAATGCACACCATGTGATACACTACTAAACAAACGCTACGTAATATACTACTAAACACATACCATGTAATATACCACTAAACACACACTATGTAATACACTACTAAAGGACAACTGTGAACACTAAAAAGCTCAAGACATCTTCTCATTATCAAGCCACTGCCAACAAAAACAATGCCTTTCTTCTCTACAGTGCCTTAGAATTTTCAGCATTTATCACTCCTTTGAGCTTAATAAAAGCCCTATCCCACAGGCATTCAAATTTCTTATTTTTCAGTAAGGGGTTCCGATCACCCAGCCTTTTCCTGACTTCTGCTTATTTGCTCACAACCTCATCCACTTCCCTTCTAAAGGCTAACAGATATGCAAGTGTTATTCACTAACCCTCAAAAGATGTTTGGGTACACCTTACTTTTTTTGGGACAGGGTCTTCTTGGCTCTGTCACCCAGGCTGGATCACGGCTCACTACAGCCTGGAATTCATGGTTTCAAGTGGTCCTCCTGCCTTAGCCTGCTGAGTAGCTGGGACCACATGTGCGTGCCACCATTGACAGGCTTTTTTTTTTTTTTTTTTTTTTTTTTTTGTAGAGCCTGGGTCTTGTTATGTTGCCCAGGCTAGTCTTGAACTCCCAGGTTTAAGCAATCCATCCACCACAGCCTCCTGAGTAGTTAGGATAGTTAGGATTACAGGCGTGAGCCACCACACCTTTAGGAAGCCGAAGTAGGAGGATCACTTGAGCCTAGAAGTTTGACCAGCCTGGGCAAGATGGTGAGATTCCAGCTCTGAAAAAACAATACAAAAATTAGCCAGTGTGGTGATGTGTGCCTGTAGTCCCAGCTACCTGGGAGGCTGAGGTAGGAGGATCCCTTGAGCCCGGAAGTTCAAGGCTGCAGTGAGCTATGATCATGCCACCACACTCCAACCTGGGCAACACAGTGAGACCCTGTCTCAAATAAAAATAAGTGATAATGATATTGGGGTTGCAAATGTTTAAAATTATTAAGTTTTAGAGCTCTCTCTGAGATCTGAATGGGCAGGATGATGGAGCCTGAGATTTGCTTCACATTAATCTAGTGAGGAGGGTGAAGAGGGGAGCAGATGAGCCGGGTACCTGTACCCCACGAATCCCACATATAGGGATTCACTGTAAGTGTTTCTGTTATAGACTGCATTTATGCGTGGTGGAAATGTTCCAAAATAAAAAAGCTAAACAGAATGGCCAAATCTAGCTTAGAGGTCTGTATAAAGTGTCACATAATAGTTTAAAGCAGATGTTGGCAAACTCATTCTGTAATATTTTTGGCTTTGGGAGCCATACTTTCTGTGTCCAATATTCACACTGCCCTTGTAGGGTAAAGGCAGCCATGGATAATTCACAAATGCACATGAACAACATAGCTGCATTCCCATCAAACTTTATTTGTAGACATTAACATTTAAATTTCAGTAATAGTCACATGCCAGGAAATATTTTCTAATTTTGATTTTTAAAAACATTTTAGGGCTGGGTGAGGTGGCTCACGCCTGTAATCCTAACACTTTATGATGTCAAGGGTGGTGATCTCTTAATTAAGCCCAGGAGTTGGAGACCAGCCTGGGCAACATAGTGAGACCCCATCTCTAAATATACATATATAAATATATGTGTATATATATTTACCCTACCGTGGTGGCCTGTGGCTGTAGTCCCAGCTACTCGGGTAGCTGAGGTGGAAGGATTACTTGAACCCAGGAGATCGAGGCTGCAGTGGGCTGTGATCGTGACACTGCACTCAGCCTGGGCAAGAGGGTGAGACCCTGTCTCAAAAAAATTAAAGAAAAGTAGGATGTAAAACCATTCTTAACTCGTGGGCCCTAGAAAACGGGCAGGATTTGGTCTGAGGGCTGCAGTTTGTGCACCTGTGGTGTAAAAATCATACCCCAAAAGCCTGGATAGGGAAGGGATTTCAGCTTACAAAATACTTGAGAGAATATATAGTGCACAATAGAAAAGAATTCACACACGCACATGCGCGCGCGTGCGCGCGCACACACACACACATATATATACACACAGCGAGAGAGAGAGTGTGTTAATTGTTAGTCTCTCCCTGGTGCAGTTGGGCAAAACCGAGGAAATCTTTTCTGGTCTGGGTTTTGCTTAACTGTGCCATCTGAAGTTTTCCCTGTAACAAACACAATAAAAGGATTTTTAAAACTCATCGTCCTTGGATGGGAATTCTACCGACCATCTGTTTGCAAAACTACCTAGTCGGCCGGGCGCAGTGGCTTACGCCTGTAATCCCAGCACTTTGGGAGGCCGAGGCGGGCGGATTACCTGAGGTCAAGAGTTCGAGAGCAGCTTGGCCAACATGGTGAAACTCCGTCTCTACTAAAAATACAAAAATTAGTCGGGCGTGGGGGCCCGTGCCTGTCATCCCAACTACTTGGGAGGCTAAGGCAGGAGAATCGCTTGAACCCGGGAGGCGGGGGTTGCAGTGAGCAGAGATTGTGCCACTGCACTTCAGTCTGGGCGAAAGAGCAAGACTCCGTCTCAAAAAAAAAAAAAAAAATCCTAGTCGTCCCGTCCGGTCCCTAGGAACCCCCTTCGCTTTCTCTTTTCTCTGTGGTTCAAGTGTGAGTCCGGCCCAACCCTCGAGCCGTGTGCCATCACCCAGGCACCGATCAAGTTCCAACCCGCGGGCTGTGGGTCCTCACCCAGGCATGGATCAAGTTCCAACCTGCGGGCCATGCGCCCTCACCCGGGCATCGATCCGGTCTCAACCTGCGGGCCACGCACCCTCACCCGGGGACTGAGCAGGTCCCAACCCCAGGGCCTCACGCCCTCAGCCCAGCACTGAGCAGGTCTCAACCCGCGGGCCATGCGCCCTCACCCGGACACCGATCAGGTCCCAACCCGCGGGCCTCAAGCCCTCCTCAGCCAGGGACCGAGGAGGTCCCAACCAGCCGGCTACGCGCCCTCAGCCCTGCACCGGGCAGGTTCCAACCTGCGGGCCTCTTGTCTCACTCCACCACGGAACAGGTCCAAATCCACAGGCCGTGCGCCCTTATCCGGGTACCAGTCGGGTCTCAACCTGCGGGCCACGCGCCCTCACCCAGGCACAGATCAGGTTCCAACCCGCGGGCCGCGCGCGCCCTTACCCAGGCAGCCTAGAAGGTCGCAGGCAGTGGCAGCGCGCAGGATGCGGACCGAGGCCGGTGGGGACGTCGCGGGGGACCCGGGGCCCGCGGGCCGGCGGCCGGGCAGCAGCTGCAGAAGGCCCAGCGCCAAGCGGAGTGCGCCGCTGCCCAGGCAGAGCGCGTGGAAGGCCCGCGGCTGGAAGCTCAGCACGAGTTGCGTGGCCGCATCCCGTGTGGGGCAGCAGAAGGTCCCTAGGCGCGGGGAGGCCATGGGCTGTGCTCACTGACGCGGCTCGGGTGTGCCAGGACCCCGCCGGCCTGCCTGGGTCATGTGCTGGGCGGGCTGGGGGCGGCATCATGTGCCCTGGGCCTCTCCCCCACCCCAACCCCCAGCGCCTGCAGTAGAGCCAGGCTCGGTGGGGGCCGAGCGCACTGCTCACGAGGTGATGCTTGGGTGGGCGGAGGAGGAGGACAGACAGAGGGAGGGCTGAGAGGAGAGGAAGAGGGAGGAGGAGGAGGGAAGTGGAAGGAGAAGCTGAAAAGTTGGGAAGGTTACCTTTCTCCCCATTTACCAAGCCTTTCTGGTGGTTTCTCTGGCACCTAGAGCGCCAAACCTGCCATCTTTACTGGTCTTCTAGAGAAACAGGCCTCGTGGACTAGATCTTTCCTATTTGGGACTCTGACATCCTGATTTTGATGCCTTTAAGGTGCCAGAACATGTTCATAACTGTGACTGATCCCTATAACTGCATTTCTCCTAAGTAGAGATGGTCGTCCAAATAGTGCTTTTCTTATGGCCTCTCATTCATGGAAATAACCCCACAGAGGCAGGATTTTCATTTACAATTAATGAATGAAACAACCAGATCAATGTTAAGAAAGAAGAGTAGCTCGCACCTGTAATCCCAGCACTTTGGGAGGCTGAGGTGGGCAGATCGCTTGAGCTCAAGAGTTGGAGACCAGAGTGGGCAACATGGCAAAACCCTGCCTCTACTAAAAATACAAAAATGAGCCCAGTGTGGTGGCCCAGGCCTGTGATCCAAGCTACTCGGCAGCCTGAGGCAGAAGGATCACTTGAGCCCAGGAGGTAGAGGTTACTGTGCGCCAAGATAGTGCCAACTGCACTCCAGCCTGAGCGATAGAGCCAGACCTTGTCTCAAAAAACAAAGCAAAACATAACTTAGCTGGGCGTGGTGGGGCGTGCTTGTAGCCCTAGCTTCTGGGGAGGTTGAGATGGGAGGATCACTTGAGCCCAAGAAGTGGAGGTTGCAGTGAGTGGAGATTACACCACTGCACTCCAGCCTGAGCAATGGAGTGAAACCCTATCTCTCTCTCTCTCTCTCTCTCTCTCTCTCTCTCTCTCTCTCTCTCTCTCACACACACACACACACACACACACACACACACACAAAATTAAATTTAAAATTTAAAAACATTTAAAAAAAAGGGAAAAGTACTCAGCATAAGTACACACAGACACATTTTGCACCTTAACTTTCAGTTCTATTTATTTGGATTTTTCTTAGTTGCATTAATTTTTCTATATGTTTTCTCATACATTGAAAATCTTGCTTTATTCTACACATGTAAGTTTCAAAATAATATCAGTGTTAATTATTACAATAAGCATACTGTGAGTTTTTTTTTTAAGTTCTTCAAGGTTGAAAATAGAAGTGCTCTTTCCAGATTATGGCCTTTATTTAAAAAAAAAAAGAAAGAAAAAAAATCCAGCTTCATCATATGTATCATCTTCAACAAACTCATTGGCTCTTTGTGACCACACAAGAGATGCCCTTCCTCCTCTCTCCTGGTAAAATGGGCCCCTCTCTGGGTTTTTTCAAGCAACCAAAGCGCAGGTGTCCCCATTGTGTTCATGGACTCTCCTCACTTGGCCTCCCACCCCAGCAGCCCAGCTGAATTTCCCCACCAGCTTTGTGGTTTTAAGGAAGGCATGATCTGTGTCGTCTTCCTCTAGGGACAGCAGGACTGGCCTTCCCTTGGGACCCCACAGAAGGCAGGCGGGAGGCTCTACTGCCAGACAGGAAGCGGAGCCTTATTTAACAACAATGGGCTGCAAACTCCACCACTTCAAAAGAGTCCAGATCTGGCATGTCTATAAAGGCAGCCTGTTCATTCCACAGCTGCCTTCCTAGAAGTCAGAACAGACTGACATCTTCAGAAAGCTTAACAGCTCTGCTGGATTACACACTCCATTATAAAAACAGTCGGAAGCACCATAGAACTACTCCCCAAGCATTAATGTTTAAAAGCTTGAATTCTAATATCTAATTTGGACAATGGCTCTCTTTCCTTCTGCCTTGGTAAGCAGAGTTGCTTCTGGAGCTTAGTGTAATGGAAAGTGCTTTAAAAGATAAAAATTAAGAGTGTCTGTACATTTGCCTGCAGGCTGACGGCCAGTGGGCCAGGCAAAGGGGCCCCTGCATTTGAATCTCGATTTCATGCCCCAGAAAACACACTCCACCTCTCTGCTTCCTACGTCATAACCTGGGAGCACTCTCCAGGGGCTCTGGCTGACTCTGGTGCCCACTACTCAAGGTCAGTAGTCAGAATCTCATCAGTGAGAAAATGGATATGAATGCAGATTCCTAGGCCCATGGCACAGATGACAATGGTAAAGATGAGCCTCAGAGTAAAGGTGCAGAAGCATGGGTGTAAGACTAACTTTAAAACCCTGTCATCAAAGTGAGAGGAAACTAGAAATTGGTATGAGAGGCTGGGCCCAGTGGCTCACACCTGTAATCTCAGCACTTAGGGAGGCTGAGGCAGGAGGATCACTTGAGCCCAGGAGTTTGAGACCATCCTTGGCAACATAGTGAGATCCCATCTCTACAAAAATCCCAGTTAACAGCATGCTGCTGTGCACCTGTAGTTGCAGCTACTGGGGAGGATGAGGTGGAAGGATCACTTGAGCCCAGGAGTTTGAGGTTGCAGTGAGCTGTGATCGCACCACTGCACTCCAGCTTGGGTGAACTGAGATGACAAACTTTTTTTTTTTTTTCTTTGAGACAGTCTTGCTCCATTGCCCAGGCTGGAGTGCAGTGGCATGATCTCAGCTCACTGCAACCTCTGCCTCCTGGGTTCAAGTGATTCCCATGCCTCAGTCTCCTGAGTAGCTGGGACCACAGGTACATGCCATCACACCCGGCTAATTTTTTGTCCTTTTAGTAGAAATGGGGTTTCGTCATGTTGGTCAGGCTGGTCTCGAACTCCTGGCCTCAAGTGATCCACCCTCTTTGGCCTCTCAGATTGCTGGGATTACAGGCATGAGCCACCATGCCCGGCCTGACAAACCTTTTCATGAAACAGTACAACTACAAATCTGAGAAAAGTGAAGCAAATATACACACATGCACTTGGGAGGCATTAACATCTGGAAGTTTCGTAGATATGGGAGATCCAGGGATGGCAGTGCTGAATGTGAACTTTGAGGTATGTGTGCAGAAACAATCGGTCTTTGAGTACATGAAGGTACATCTGTTTTTGCATGAACTCTTCCTCCTTTTTTCCCTCCTTCCCAGTTTAACACCTGAATTCGTTCTCCATTTTCACAGTCTGGGCTGCCTAGGGCATCTATTCCCTGGAAATGCTCCATCATCTTGGCTTTCTCTCATTCCACAATCCACCATTTACGCACCATTCCCACTTGATCAGATGTACTTGATCAACTGCTGGAAGACGGTTCCTGGGTTTCTCTCCCAGGCAGTTTATTTTTCATGGTGAGTCCCCTGGCATCGAGATGTCTCAACCAAAAGGATGGGGTTTATGGTGAGACTCAGATATCCCTTAGAATCCAGTAGAGGAGGTGGCTGGGGGCAGATGGATGGCAGAAACGGCCTAAGTAAGGAGACTGCCATTCACAATAATTTGAATTTAAATAATAAATAAGGTTTATTTATTTATTTATTGAAATGGAGTCTCACTATATCATCCAGGCTAGAGTGCAGTGGTGCGATCTCAGCTCACTGCAACCTCTGCTTCCCGGGTTCAAGCGATTCTCCTGCCACAGCCTCCCAAGTAGCTGGGATTACAGGTGCCTGCCACCACACCCGGCTAATTTTTGTATTTAGAGTACAGACGGGGTTTCACCAAGTTGTCCAGGCTGGTCTCGAACTCCTGACCTCAGGTGATCTGCCTGCCTCAGCTTCCCAAAGTGTGAGGATTGCAGGCATGAGTCACTGCGCCCGGCCTAATAAATAATTTTTAAATAATATAATATTTATGGAGTGTAGGCAGGCACTGTGCTTTGAATATTACATTCATTGTCTCATTTAATATTCAAAATGAGCCTTCCAAGTGAGTTTTACTGATACTTAAATTGACATAGCTAATACGTGGCCAGGTGCAGTGGCTTGTGTCTGTAATCCCAGTACTTCGGGAGGCCAAGGTGGGAGCATTGTTTGAGCCCAGGAGTTCAAGACCAGCCTGGGGCAACATAGGGAGACCCTGTCCCCACCCTCCCCCGCCCCCCCCCAAAAAAAGCCAGGTGCCGTGGCTCACACCTGTAATCCTAGCACTTTGGGAGGCCAAGGCGGGCAGATCACCTGAGGTCAGGAGTTCAAGACCAGCCTGGCCAACATGGTGAAACCCCGTCTCCACTGAAAATACAAAAATTAGCTGGGTGTGGTGGCGGGTGCCTGTAGTCCCTGCTACTCAGGAGGCTGAGGAAAGAGGATCGCTTGAACCCAGGAGGCAGAGGTTGCAGTGAGCTGAGATCACACCACTGCTCTCCAGCCTGGGTGACAGAGGGAGATTCCTTCTAAAAAAAAATAAAATAAAATAAGAAAATAGCTTGCTTGATGGGGCCCGCTTGTCGTCCCAGCTACTCGGAAGGCTGAGGTGAGAGGATGACTTAAACCTGAGCCCAGGAGGTTAAGACTACAGTAAGCTGTGATCGCGGCACTACACTCCAGCCCGGGCGACAGAGCGAGAGAGAGAGAGCGAGAGCGGGAGCGGGAGCGGGAGCGGGAGCGGGAGCGAGAGCGAGAGAGCGAGAGAGCGAGAGAGCGAGAGAGCGAGAGAGCGAGAGAGCGAGAGAGCGAGAGAGCGAGAGAGAGACCAAGAATACATAAGTCCATGGGTATGGCTGAGTGCCAATAAAACTTTATTTACAAAATAGGCAAAGGGCCATAGGCTGCAGTTCCTGTAAGTCTACCACCTGAGGCGGCTCTGGCTTATCTAGCAGCTGCTCGAAAGGCTGGGCAAGAACCCAGAAATGGAGGAGGATTAACACTTAGTGGGGCAGACAAACTTATTCCAATGAGAGAAAGGAAGCAGGAAGTCACTGGCAGATGTATTGCTCACCCTTCCTTCCTAGGGAGGTTTCTGAGGAGTGGTTTCATATGTTCCTGTGTAACCAGCTAGGTTTCTTGGGAATCTTGTGGCCAGTTCATAAATGACACTGCTCTTAATTTGCTTTCTTCCTTCCTTGCCTCACCCTGCTTTTGTGCTCACTCCTAGAGTCCTTATAGGCACACAGTGTGCCTTAAACTCTGTGCTCAGCTGCTTTTCCTGAGAAAGGATTTCAGCTGCTCCAGCCACAGCCCTCTTTTGGGTCCACCAGATGACCAACAGCATCTCTGCCTTTCATTTAAGTGCAATTCAACGGGAGTTTATGAGTAACATACACAAGTTGATTGAACAATGGTATAGATTCTGTGTCCAATAATAAGGTAGTGTCACCAAACCTTAATGAAGAAGAAAACAGGCCAGGTGTGGTGGCTCATGCCTGTGATCCCAGCACTTGGGGAGGCCAAGGCGGGCAGATTGCCTGAGGTCAGGAGTTCGAGACCAGCTTGGCCAACATAAAGAAATCCCGTCTCTACTGAAAATACAAAAACTAGCTGGGTGTGGTAGTGCGGTCCTCCTGCCTCAGCCTCCTGAGTAGCTGGAACCACAGGCATACACCATCATGTCTGGCTAATTAAAAAAAAAAAATTGTAGAAATGAGGTCTTGCTATGTTGCCCAGGCTGGTCTCAAGTTCCTGGTCTCAAGCCATCCTTTCACCTTGGCCTCCCAGAGTGCTGAGATTACAGGCCTGAGTCATCTTACCCAGCCCAAATTGTACATTGTATATTTTCTTAAATAGGGAGACGTGAAGTGGCAGCAGGCCTGAGCATGGTATGAGTTCCACTTCACTGTGCATTCGCGTGCAGATCTTGTGGAAAGGTAGATCCTGATTCAGGGTTTCTGGAGTGGGACCCAAGACTCTGCATTTCTTACAGTCTCCAAGGAGACGTGGCTGCTGCTGGCCCATGGCTCCTACTTTGAGTGCCAAGACCCTAGAGCTTGTATCTTATCCTGAAAAGCAAAGAAAACTCCCAGGCCATATTTGAATTTGTGGAGGACTTGGTTCAAAATAGATGCAGTAAAATTGATTAGCATCCAACTAAGCCATGGAGCATTCTCTCTCCTCTCTCTCTCTCTTTTTTCTTTTTTCTTTTTTCTTTTTTTGATGGAGTCTCGCTCTGTTGCTCAGGCTGGAGTGTGGTGGTGTGATCTTGCCTCACTACAACCTCCGCCTCCTGGGTTCAAGCGATTCTCCTGCCTCAGCTGGGATTACAGATGCATGCCACCACCCCTGGCTAACTTTGGTATTTTTAGTAGAGATGGGGTTTCACTATGTTAGCCAGGCTGGTCTTGAACTCCTGATCGCAGATGATCCACCCACCTCGGCCTCCCAAAGTGCTGGGATTACAGGCATGAGCCACCGCGCCCGGCTGGAGCATTCTCAATACAGTGGATGAGTCAAGGAGGGAATCATTAGTTGGAGAATGCTGAGCAACGTCCTTCCTCTTGGATTCTGATGTGTTTGGGACTAACCTGGGACAGAAGTCAGGATGCAGGGAGGAAAAGAGAGTAAAGGGAACAGGAAGACAACAGATAAGGACTGAGAGAGGCAAACACAGATTTGTGTTGAAAAATAGAATGTCCTGACAATTTTCTCCTGTTGAAACTTAAAGGAGCGTTTCCATCCTGGTCGGATAAAATAGGAAGCCAGTATTGTGATAAACTCCCAGGAGAAGCTCTTGCTCATGTGGGTAGCACATTGCCCTCCCATGGACCTATCCATGGCTAAGCTCCTAACTCATCGCACTCCATTTTAAATGCTTTCTCCATGAAAGTCCACTAGTCAGTTGTTAACTGTGAGAACAAGTGAAAATGGAAGGTAAAACAGGGTTTGCTTCACGGTGATTTGATTACCAATTCACAATTAAATTTGGCGGAACACGTCTATTTCGAAAAGAACTATTGAACTGGGCTCAGTGGCTTACACCTTTGGGAGGCTGAGGTGGGAGGATCGCTTGAGCTCAGGAGTTCAAGATCAGCCTTGGGCAACATAGTGAAACCTTATCTCTACTAAAATTCCAAAAAATTAGCCAGGTGTGGTGGCATGCTCCTGTGGTCCCAGCTGCTGTTGGGGGCTGAGGTGGGAGGATTGCTTGAGCCTTGAGGGTTGAGGCTGCAGTGAGCCCTGATAGTGTCACTGCACTCCAGCCTGGGTAACAGAGCAAGGTCTTATCTCAAAAAAACAAATGATATTGATAACAGTCTGATGGAGTAAATATGCCAAAAGTAACAATTTTCATATAGCTCAGAGTTGAAACTGGCATTTGTGATGGAATAAATAGCAAGTAGAATGAAAAGGAAACAAGACAGATATGAAAAGCTGATTGTGGTATGAGTGGTTGATGCTGTTATTTTAAATGTTCAATGACTACCACAACAGAGCCACAAAAAATGGACGAGTACAGACTATCAAAGATAGTTCAATGTTTATTTAAATTAACGTCAAGTGCGGTATTTTACATGTAAATTCACATTTCATGCTTTTTCTGATGTGCAAGAAAGCATACATAATTCTACACTCCTTCATGGTGAGAATCGTGCTCACATTTGCCTTCCTAAAGACATGTGTCTACATTTCTTCATGAGAATGTCAGAGTTTCAGTTCAGTTCACCTTATCCTATATGGTGACATTTGGACTTTTCAGCTCAAAAGGAGAAAATCTTTTTCCAAAAAGGAATGTAATGATTTTGAGACCTGATGCTTAGCTATGTACTTGAGTTCAGCTGACAAACGCCCAAGGCCCGTTAAAAGCAAACACTTTTATATAAATCTGCTCTGTTTGGAGTGGCTTTGAAAGTACACGCACACACGCGCACACACACGCACACACATATACTTTTTGTCAGATCTACAAACAAAATTGACTCTTCATTGAATTTTAGAAAAATTGCTCTGGCACGGTGGTTCACACCTATAATCTCAGCACTTTGGGAGGCCGAGGAGGGTGGGTCACTTGAGCTCCGGAGTTCAAGACCAGCCTGGGAAACATGGCAAAACCCCGTCTCTACCAAAAATGCAAGAGCATGGTGGTGCGCGCCTGTGGTCCCAACTACTTGGGAGGCTAAGGTGGGAGGATCGCTGTAGCCAGGGAAGTTGAAGCTGCAGTGAGCTGAGGTCGCACCACTTCACTCCAGCCTGGGGCGACAGAATGAGACCCAGTCTCATAATAAAATAAAGAATTTTAGAAAAATTACACACACTTCATTGACAGCCAAATTGAACTTAGAAAAAAAGTTTTATTTGTGCTTTTAAGATCATGAATGATGAAAATGGTTTGTTCAATCAAAAGCCAGCAGACCCAGCCAGATGCAATGGCTCACACCTCTAATCTCAGTGACTTGGGAGGCTGAGGTGGAATGATCACTTGAGGCCAGGAGTTCAAGACCAGCCTGGGCAACATGGCGAGACCCCTTCCCACACCTCCCATTTGCATCTCTTATAGAAAAAAAAAAAGTCAGTAAATCCATTCCAATTTGAAATGATGTCCCAAATGTATAGATGTTCTTGAATATCCTGTCTCCTACTAAAGTCAAAAGACAGAAATCCCACTAGGATGCCAGCTTCTGTGTTTCCTGGCAGGATTCAGTTCCTTGTGGGCTGTCTCCAAGGCCGTGTAGTTCCTTGTCACATGGGCCTCCCCGCAGGGCAGCTCACAACAAGGCTGGTTGGTTCCTCACAGTCAGCAAGAGAGAGTCCACCACAGCCGCTCTCAGGGCCGCCTGGTGGGGCCAGGGGGCTGCAGTGCTCCTGTCCCACTTCTGCCAGTCAGCCAATCCAGGCTGCCCCTGGGGGCGGACACTTCAACTCCCAGGGTTGGCTGGCTCCTCAGGATCCCTGAGTGAGTTCCTGCCACCTGAGCATGTCTTCCTACAAAGAGGGGCAAGGACTGGCAGCTGAGAGTGAAGAAAATCTTTAATGGATGGAAGGAGGAGTCCATCCTGGGGTGAATCCAGGTAGCGTCTGCTGCCCTCCCCATCCAGAATTAAATGTGCTTGGTTTGACCTTGTGGAATGGCCAAAAATGCTTAGGGTTGATTACAAAACTTTGAGAAAGTAAAACTTGTTGCAGTGGCTTAGAGTTTGGAATTGAACCCCTTCTTCTCCTCCCCGGGGGAATTTGGCAGCTCTGCAAATATTCCACATAAGGAATTTTTTTAATTGTTTGTTTTGTGTTTTTTTTGAGACAAGGTCTCACTCTGTTGCCCAAGTTGGAGTGCAGTGGTGTGATCAGGGCTCACTGCAGCCTTGACCTCCCGGGCTCAAGCGATCCTCCCATCTTAGCCTCCTAAGTAGCAGAGATGACAGGCATGTGCCACCATGCCCAGTTAACTTTAAAAAAATGTAAAGACAGGGTCTTACTATGTTGCCCAGGCTAGTCTGGAACTCCTGGCCTCAACCTATCCTCCCACTTTGGCCTCCCAAAGTGCTGGGATTATAGGTGTGTAAGGAATGGGTTTTGAACACAGACTTAGAACCCAGACAGCCTGATCTGTGCTGGTTGTTTGGTATTGATCTGGCTGAATGAAACATGAGAGTCTTGGGCTGTGTCCATCCTCTGGAAAACAGTAGAAATTCATGAATGGAGAAGTGGCGCCTGAGGGTAGAACTTCAGCTGTACAACAGGCAGATAATGATTCTGTGAGCCAGGTAGTCTCAGCACGGGAAGAGAGGTGGGTTGTGTGCTGAGAAGAGGAAAGTTCAGTGATATTATATGATTGCCTTCCATGGACCAGGAACATCAGATATGCATCGTCTTTTGTAATTCTCACCTCCACCCCTGTGGCTCCTCTGTTTTATCCCTTCTTAATGCATGACGCACCAGAAGAGGGGAAGGAACTCGTCTAAGGTCACACATCTGGTGGAGTTGAGAATCAAACCCAGGCAGATGATGCCATGAGTACTGCCACAAGACTGGGACTGGGGATGCCCCTTGCAGTCACCAAGAGTGTCTCCAAACTAGTCAGACAAGAAAATGCACCTTCTCACCCCACCCTCTTGAAGCTGCACTTTTCTTTTCTTCTTTTTTTTTTTGAGATGGAGTCTTGCTCTGTCACCCAGGCTGGAGTACAGTGGCACGATCTCAGCTCACTGCAACCTCCACCTCCCGGGTTCAAGCAATTCTCCTGCCTCAGCCTCCCCAGTAGCTGGGACTACAGGCACCCACCACCATGCCTGGCTAATTTTTGTATTTTTAGTAGAGACAGGGTTTCACCATGTTGGCCAGGCTGGTCTTGAACTCCTGACCTTGTGGTCCACCCGCCTTGGCCTCCCAAAGTGCTGGGATTACAGGCGTGAGCCACCATGCCCGGCCGAAGCTACACTTTTCTTGAAGTCCACTTTTCAGAAGGCTGAGGCAGGTTGCAGGTGGCCAAATTTGATGCTAAGTGCAACTGTGGTTTCAAGGAAGTGTGTGTGTGTGTGTGTGTGGCAGGGTGGGCTGGGGTGACGAGGACAGACATGCCTATACACATTACATACTTAGCACATTATACTAACACATTAAAATGAGGTGACTCTGGGATGAGTATCTGCTTTGGAGCCACCTTCATACAAGACTATGAAATCTCATGTATCTAACAAAAAGGACTCAATTCCTCCTTAACCATAGACTTTGGCTAATTTTGCAATGACTGCTTC
This sequence comes from Trachypithecus francoisi, assembly GCF_009764315.1. Classification (NCBI taxonomy): domain Eukaryota; kingdom Metazoa; phylum Chordata; class Mammalia; order Primates; family Cercopithecidae; genus Trachypithecus; species Trachypithecus francoisi. The sequence goes on along the minus strand of NW_022681471.1, from coordinate 125,801,604 downwards.
CCAGGCACTTAAATGGTCTTGAGTAGAGAATAGGAAACACACATTAACCTCAGGGGGATGGCCTGCGGTTAAAGCTGACCTGCAGGCAGACAGCACGGCTTTCCTCAACACTGCACTGCGCCCTGCGGAGACATTGTCCGTGATGCTCACTAGAACACACGTCAGGATCGGGAGCATGCAAAGGCACTAACATACGCAATGTGGTCAGTTACTCCTCAGAGCAGAGCCTGATGGTTTAAGAGCAGTAGCCCTTTACCCCTAAGTCCTCGGGGTGATTTCTTTGTCCTGGTTTGAACATCTAGTGACCTAGAGTAAATGTAACGTGTGTATAACCTGAGGTTCTTAAATTTGTGACATTTCTTCTTTTTAGAGACAGAGTCTTGCTCTGTTGCCCAGGCTGGAGTGCAGTGGCACCATCATAGCTCACTGCAGCTCCTGGGTTCAAGTCATCCTCTTGCCCCAGCCTCCCCAGTAGCTGCAACTATAGGCACACGACACCATGCCTAGCTTTTTTTTTTTTTTTTTTTTTTGGTAGAGATGGGGACTGGCCATGTTGCCAAGGCTGGTCTTGAACTCCTGGCCTCGACTGATCCTCCTGCCTTGGCCTACCAAAATGCTGGGATTACAGGTGTGAGCCACTGTACCTGGCCCAAACTTGTGACAGTACTTAATTTTATTTTTGAGACAGGGTCTCACTCTATCGCCCGGGCTGGAGTGCAGTGGAGTAGTCATGGCTCACTGCAGCCTCCAACTCTCAGGCTCAAGTGATCCTCCCACTTCAGCCTCCCCAGTGGCTGGGACTACAGGTACACTACCATGCCCGGCTAATTGTTTTCTATTTTTTGTAGATATGGGGTTTCACCATGTTGCCCAGACTGGACGTTTATTACAGGAGTCAGAAAACTCTAAAAGATAAGCCAGATGGTAAATCCTTCAAACTTTGCAGGCCACCTGGTCTTTGTTGCAATTACCCATCTCTGCCATAAGAACCATGAAGTGTCCACAGACAGGAGGTAAAGGAATGGGTATGGCATTGTGTCAATAAAACTTGATTTGGAGGAACAGATGGACATAATTTACCGACCCCCACTGTATTGTAGCAAACTAAGTAAAACATAACAACAATAAAATAAGAAATATGCATGGGCTTTTGAAATGCGTATTTGCTGGATTTTTAAGAGTATTTTATTCTGCTTTACAAATTAAAAGAAACTCAGCCAGGCGCGGTGGCACACACCTGTAGTCCCAGCTACTCAGGAGACTGAGGTGGTAGGATGGCTTCAGCCTGGGAGATTGAGCCTACAGTGAGCTATGATTGCACCACTGCACTCCAGCCTGGGCAACACAGTGAGACCCTGCTGTTAGCTTGCTGGGCAGCCATCGTGTGAACTGCATCTCTCAGGGAGAGAATGTGACACATTTCAAAATCCCATACGTATGGTATTTTATAGTTATTTTGTTTTACTTAGTTTGCTACAATAGAGCAGGGATTGGTAAATTATCTCCATCTGCTTCTCTAAATAAAGTTTTATTGACACAATTCCATATCTATTCCTTTTAGAGACCCTGTCTCTAAAAAAAAAACGAAAGAAAGAAGTCACTTCAAATTAATTATCATCATCTCTGCCTTATCATTGTACCTGAAGCATCTGGGATGTGTACCACCTAAAATTATGTACATGGCCATTTTGTAATTCATTCCAGTCTGAGTAACATAGTGAGACTCCATCTCTTAAAAAAATAAAAATAAAAAAAGGAAAAAACAGGAGACAATATGTAACGAAGCAAGTGGCTTATGAGAAATGTTGGATGCATACATTAAGTAGAGAGTATGTGAGCCATAGATAGATAGGGAGGGACGGAAGAACCAACAAGGCCCCAAATATTCCTGAGGTCTTACATTGGTTAGCATTGGTGATGTCCATTCTGGCCACTCGTGTCCTCTCCCTGAGAGACGCAACTCACACCATGGCTGCCCAGCAGGCTAACAGCAAGCCACAGCTATGGCCAAGAGCACTCACTCCCACGTCTTTCTGACAGAGCTGCAGTGCTGACACCAAGCACCTTCCATCTGCTGATCCCCTCGCTCATGCTCAGTTGGGGTCCCCCTAACTGCATGGTCAGAAGAGTGGGATGAGGTGGCAGGAAGGAGAGAAAAGAGAGAGAGAGATAGGTATACATTGGCACTGAGTAACTCCAGATTAAGGTAGTGTGGTCCTTTCCCCAGCTGATATCTGGCCCTAAATGCATCCACCTTGAGCCTGGGAGACTGAGGCTGCAGTGAGCTGTGATTGTGCCACTTTCCTGACTGGGCAACAGAGTGAGACCCTGTCTCAACAACAACAACAACTACAAAAACTACAAAAAAAAAAAAAAAAAAAAAGAAAGAAAAAAGATACATTTTTCTTGTTCTAAGCCATAATGGTAATTGGTACACACAGCCCTGGGAAACTCATACAGTATCCCAAAGACATGTCAAACTCCACCTGCTGAAGTGGAAATCATTGCCTCCCCTCCCTGGCTCTTGCACTTCTTCCACTTCCAATCTTCCATTTATCTGTCTCTCAACTCAGTTACTTAGCTCAGAAACCCAGGAGTTAGTTTTAACACAACCCCCACAATTTCCCCCCACCCTCCCGCACTTCATTTCGAGGTCTTTGAGCCCTCTACACCCACGCCGCCAGGCTCCACTGTCCACTGTCTTCCTGGGAGCATCTGCCCTTTATCACACCCTTGTTTTCTGCTCATGCTAGCCAAGCCAGGCAGCCAAGCCTCCAGGTGCTCCCCTCCTCCACCGGAAACCCGCAATCACCAGGAATTCCCATCCTCAGCCTCCTCTCTCAGTGGCCCCTTCTGGAGGAGGCATGGAGGGACACCTCGCCCTCCCTGGCACTGTGCCTCCTCCAGCCACGGAGCACTGGCTGCTTTCCTCCCCACACACCTCCTGACCACCCTGCTCAGGCAGGGGGTGGTGAAGGCGGCTTCCTGGCCCCACTCACCTTTTTCCACCTGCTTTCTCCCCACTTAAATCCCCTGCCTTGAGGCTGCTGGTGTCCTGGGCTCATACAGCCCTGTTCTCTGTGCAGGTGAAGTCATTTGCTGACTCTGGAGTCACTCTCCTTCATTCCCTGGCTCACTATATCACCTTTTTATTCTATTTTATTTTATTTTTATTTTTGAGATGGAGTCTCACTCTGTTGCCCAGGCTGGAGTGCAGTGATGCAATCTCGGCTCACTGCAGCCTCCGCCTCCCGGGTTCCAGCAATTCTCCTGCCTCAGCCTCCAGAGTAGCTGCGATTACAGGCACCCGCCATGACACCCAGCTAATTTTTGTATTTTTAGTACAGACGGGTCTCACCATGTTGGCCAGGCTGGTCTCGAACTCCTGACCTCAGGTGATCCGCCTACCTTAGCCTCCCAAAGTGCTGGGATTACAGGCATGAGCCACCACGCCTAGCCTGTCACCCTTTTCCACCATTCTCCAGTGATAAATCATGATGGTTCCAATGTTCTTGTTGATGAGTCTCACAGTTCTGTGGCCTCTTGGCTCCTCCACTGGAGATCTTGTTCTCCTTGCACAGAGCCACCACATTGAGGTCACACCGTGGTCTTTGTTACCTACTGGTGATAGCTGAGTCTCTCCACCCTCTCCAGGCCCCCTCCAGGACACTCAGCTCCATGTGGGAATGGGTTGTGCTGGGTGATGGCAGACTTGTTGAAAGAATGAGCTCTGTGGTCACCAAGAGAAGGCACTATTGGAGGGTCGCTTTGTGCATCGAGACAGCCTTTTTGAAACTGATTTTGACATTTATTCTCCTGAGAAGTTGCGTAAGAACTGGACTTACTAAGATATTTCTGCCTTCCTGTCTTTAAGCAGATCAACTTTCCATGAAGGAGCTTCCTATCAGCCTGCAGCCTGTGTTGGGGGGTGGAGGCGCCACCAGAGGAACCCTCACCCCCACTTCCTCTCAGCCGCCAGGATGCAGCTTTGTCTTTAAGACTTGGATGAGCTTTGAAATATTTCAGGATAGAGTGGGTGAAGGATGAAACAAGAGCTCTACTTTTGTGTCCATTTGAAATTTCCACAATGAAAGATGAAAACTAAAATATTTTACTTATGGCTTTATTTATTTATTTACTTTGCAGAGAGGGTCTCCCTCTGTGGCCCAGGCTGGAGTGCAGTGGTGCAATCTTGACTCACTGCAGCCTTGACCTCTGGGTCTCCAGCGATCCTCCCACTTTAGACTCCCAAAGTGTTGAGATGACAGATGCAGGCCACCACACCCGGCCCTTATGGCTTTATTATCATTTTTAACATTCTAATTTCTCTCCTGCTAAAACTTTTGTAGTTAAAAGTGGTTTAGCACTTAATTATACTGATTTTTCATGAGATGTCATTTCCTTTTCCTCACTGCTACAGTTAATGTTTCATATTTCCTGCACCATTACATTCCCCCACCCCGTCCCCGCCCCCGCCCCAAGTATTGGGCAAGTAAAAAGTGCTCAAGAAATGTATGCTTACTGGCAATTTTATTAAAATACAAAAAACAGGCTGAGTGCAATGGCTCATGCCTGGAATCCCAGCACTTGGGGAGGTCGAGGCAGGAGGATCACTTGAGGCCAGGAGTTCAAGACCAGCCTGGGTAACATAGCAAGACCTCATCTCTACAAATAATAAAAAAATTAGTTAAGTGTGGTGGTACAGGTCTGTGGTCTCAGCTAGTCAAGAGGCTGAAGTGGGGGAATCGCTTGAGTCCAGGCAGTTGAGGCTGCAGTGAGTCATGATTACACCACTGCACTCCAGCTTGGACAACAAAGTGAGACCCTATCTCCAAAATACAAAACAAAACAAAGCAAAACATAGTCAACGGCTTTCTAAAGCAATTTTTTTATGCTTCTTTGTGACAGGGTTTTGCTCTGTCCCCAGGATGAAGTACAGTGGCATAATCCTGGTTCACTGCAGCCTCCGCCTCCCAGGCTCAAGCGAGCCTCCCACCTCAGCCTCCCGAGTAGCTGGTACTACAGACATACACTACCATGTCGGACTAATTTAAAAACTTTTCTTTAGAGACGGGGTCTCCTTATGTTGCCAAGCTGGTCTTGAACTCCTGAGCTCAAGCGATCCTCCCATCTGGGCCTCCCAAAGTGCTGGGGTTACCAGTGTGAGTCAGTGTAACCTGCCCATAGATTTCCTTCAACTGCATCACTCTTGTGTTCTCTGATCTTGATTGATCCTGCGCCAGTCTGAATTAATAGAAACACAGTGGGTTTAGTAGGAAATGGCTAATATTGCCTTTTAAAAAAGGCCACGTTAAAAGGTTTTCTGGAAGGCTTGACCCTACGGAGCCACTATTTGAAATGTGAAAGTAAAATTTTGGAACTCCATCTTCTACCACATTTTATAATGAGTATAAATCTCTCTTCTTTTTAGAACAAAAAGCTAAAATAATTTGAGCTCTATTTCATAAAGAGGATTAGCTATTAGTGAAGTCGCTGAAAGTTTGTTAATTTGCCTTTCATTCATTAATTCATTCACTGTTGACAAAGTGAAAGCAGAACTAGCCTCAGTTTCATCTATCTCTTCTCTCTCATAGGAAATAAACCTCAGATTAGAAAAAGTGGCCGGTGACCGGCTGCGGTGGCTCACACCTGATCCCAGCACTTTGGGAGGCCGAGGCAGATGGATCACCTGAAGTCAAGAGTTTGAGACCAGCCTGACCAACATGGCAAAATCCCATCTCTACTAAAAATACAAAAATTAGCCAGACAAGGTGGCGCATGCCTGTAATCCCAGCTACTTGGGAGGCTGAGGCAGGAGAATCACTTGAACCTGGGAGGCAGAAATTGCACTGAGCCAAGATCTCACCACTGCACTTCAGCCTGGGTGACAAGAGCAAAACTCCATCTCAAAAAAAAAAAAAAAAGAAAGAAAAGAAAAGAAAAAGAAAAAGTGGCCAGGTGCAGTGGCTCATGCCTGTAATCCCAGCACTTTGGGTGGCTGAGGTGGGTGGATCACTTGAGCCCAGGAATTTGATACCAGCCTGGACAACACAGTGAGATCCCATTTCTACAAAAAATAAAAATTAGCCAGGCGTGGTGGTGGCATATGCCTGTAGTCCCAGCTACTTAGGAGGCTGAGGTGGGAGGATCACCTGAGCCTGGGGCTATCAAGCTTCAGTGAGCCATGATTGTGCCACTGCACTCCAGCCTGGGTGACACAGTGAGACTCTGCCTCAAAAAAAAGGAAAGAAAGAAAAGAAAAAGAAAAAGCGAAACAAACACCTAAGGCTACTGAATCCTCAGAGTAGGCGCTCATAGGGTCGTACCCCTTGCAGGTCCAGAAGAGAGTATATGCTCACCCTATTCTCTGAGCAATGAACAACCACAGTGAGAAATTACACAGAACAAACATGCCCCTCAGCTTTCCAAAAGGACGAAAGACTAACGTGGACAAATGGATTCTGCCTCTGAAAATTCCACCAGAGTTGTGAGTTCTCAGAAAAGAGAGCCATCTACTAGGGGTCCACACGCCGGTTCAATGTCATACTAAACTCTCCCAATGAGGGTGCAACGCTGATCAACTGGGGTGATGTCTTTCAGCCACGAGATATATTTTCACAAGATGATTGTCAGTGTCTTGACAAAACAAACACAGTATAGAAGTGCTGTCATCGGACCTAGACCATAGCAACCCCAAGAATATCATAAAAGGATTTATGACTCTGAGCAGGTACCTGTCTCATAGCAGGCCACACAAGTCTTGGTTCAGTCCCTTACAGCATAACATCATTATAGATAGCAGCCTCATAAATATTCCAACCGTCCTAAGATGGATGCTTAATGTGAAGATTAAAAAACCAAAAAACCTCAGCTAAACACAGTTTAGTAAGGATGGATGTAAATTTCCAGCTAAGTTTAAGAACAAGGGAGTCCTTTTAAACAAAAAGTATAAACCTTTCAAGTGGCAGATGGGTAATCTGACAATGATTATATACGGTGAACATAAAATGTTAAAGATGACTTTGGGGCTGTATAGAATAATGCTGGATATATGCAGACAATGAAATCACTGTCTCTGCTTTATAGTGAGTCTAGTGGTCCAAATTTTAGTCCGAATAAAGAGCTTAGACTGAAGTCTATACCAGCTTGGGGTGGGGAGGTAGGGAGTGGGCTATTTTGGGAGAAGGACATGTCCGAAAACTTTAATAAGCACACTGGGTATATTTAGATGGCTCTTTATCTTTTGATTTATCATATCTATCCATTTCTGAAACTTTGTGAGATAACTGGATTTACATGTAGTTGTAATGTGTCCAGATTTGGTTCCTTCTGGTGGGTTCTTGGTCTCTCTTACTTCAAGAATGAAGCTGCAGACCTTTGCTGTGAGTGTTACAGCTCTTAAAGGTGGCACAGACTCCAAGAGTGAGCAGCAGCAAGATTTATTGTGAAGAGTGAAAGAACAAAGCTTCTACAGCATGGAGGGGGGCTGGAGTGGGCTGCCACTGCTGGCTGGGGTGGCCAGCCTTTATTCCCTTACTTGTCCCCACCCACATCCTGCTGATTGGTCCATTTTACAAACCTCTAGCTAACCACAGAGTGCTGATTGGTGCATTTTACAAACCTCTAGCTAACCAGAGTGCTGATTGGTGCATTTTACAATCCTCTTGTAAGACAGAAAAGTTCTCTGAGTCCCCACCCAACACAGAATTCCAGTTGGCGTCACCTCTCAGTAAGGAATAATACAGGGAAGTCCTGTGCACCCTTCACTCTTCACCTGCCTGTTCCAATGGCAACACGTTACAAAACTACAGCACAATGTCACAACCTGGATATGGACATTGATACAATCCACCAAGCCTTTTCAGATTTCCCATTTCACGTGCATTTAGTTCTGTGCAATTCAGTTCTGTGCAAATTAATTTGGCAGACTCCTGTGACCATCACCACAGTCAAGATACACTCAACTGGATTCTGAGAGGCACATTCCTTAAGCCTTCGTTTAATCTTTGAAAAAGAAAAAATCGCCTCATTCTTCTAACTCAAGGCATTCAGAGACTGTAGTTGGAAGTTAATTATGGAGCAGTCCACGTGCCCAGTGCCATGACAGGTGCCCAGTGGAGCTGGGACTCCGAATTCAATTGGCTGCATGAGACACCCCCACAGAATGCACCCCTCTCACTTGACCTCTGAAGAAACAGACCAGAGCTGAGATTTCTTGTCCCAGTTTGACACTGGCAGAACCCAGACCCGGGGACCCCCGATTCTCTGTCCAGTGCTCTCCGAGCCTGTCCTGGATGGGTACTCCAGAATCGTCACCTCCGGAAAGGGCTTGGATGGAGCTGCTTAGAGGAAAGGAAAGAGGTGTTCACCAGCGTTCAGCTACGTATACAAACGGCAAGGAAAAGAGCTTTTTTGCAAAGCATGTAAATACCTATCCATGCAGGTATTTTAGACCAGAGTTTCATGGAAACTGAAACCGAGCAGGAAGAGGTGGCATACGTGTTTTGTCCTCAACTTTCACCAATCCCAGACCACCACCTCCCCTTTTCGGGGATGTAAACGTGGGAGACTTGAAGACCTTGTGGCCCAATCCTAGGCAAGTGGGGCCAGCGTCTACACAGAAAGGCTTTCTGCGCGGTGGCTGTGGGAGGAGCCCTGGGCTGGCGCTGCGGGAGGCTTCTGCGGGAAGGTGGGAAGGCCCTCGCTGAAACGGGGCACGGTCCTGCTGCGCCCGCCTTCCGAGTCTCTCGGCCCAGGCTGCTGGGGGGCGCCCTTCCCGGCTCTCCAAGTCCGGAGTGTGAGTGCGCTCAGGGCCGCGCGGGACGAGCGGTCTCTCTGCCCCGGGGCAGCGGGCACACCGCGGGCACCGGGGCCTCCAGCGGCACTTCCGCTCTCACCTGCGCGGCAACCCGCATCCCGCGGTGCGCGATAACAAAGTGGGGGCGTCGGCGGGCCGCGCGCCCCGAGACGGAGGAGGCCGGGGCTCCGGACACGCCACACTGCGCCCGCCGCCTCACCTGCCGCCTCACCTGCCTCCAGCCAGCGGACGGGGGCGCCCAGAGCCTCGAAGCACTGCCCAGCTCTGGCGCGGGAGGTAGGGCCCAACCTGGCGCCCGGGCCTCCGCCCCCGTCCCCGCCCGCGCGGGCTCCGCCAGCCCCGGGGCGCGCGCTCCTCGACCACGACCCCGCCGCACGGCGCGCGCGCCTGAGCGCCCCTCCCGGCCCGCTCCCCTCCTCCGGACGAGAGAACTGGGGCGCGCCCCTCCCCAACCCTCCCCGGTACGAGCGGCCGCGTGAGACTCCCGAGCGCGCACCTGAACCCCGCCCCTCACCCTGCGGGCCCCGGCTGGACCCCTTGACGCGCTCCCCGTGCCCGGCCCCGCGGCGCGAGCTCCCGAGCGCGCCTGCCCCGCCCCCGTCGGGCCCGCCCCCTCCCCGCCCCCTCCCCGCCCCTCTCCGCCCCCTCCCCGCCGGCCCTGGCCCCAGCCGGGGCCCCGGCCCCGCCCCCGCTCCGCTAGCCCTCCAGGCTCCTTCAGCTGCCGGGCCGGCACTTTCTTTCCAAGTTACGGCGCAAGTTCTGCTGTGCCCGGAGCCTCCCTCACGATCTCACGGCCGGGACTGCCCGGAGTGCATGGGCGCGGGCCAGGGACGCTGAGCGGCCGCGCCATGGAGGGCGCCGAGCCCCGCGCGCGGCCCGAGCGCCTGGCCGAGGCCGAGACGCGGGCGGCCGACGGCGGGCGCCTGGTGGAGGTGCAGCTGAGCGGCGGCGCCCCGTGGGGCTTCACCCTGAAGGGCGGGCGCGAGCACGGCGAGCCGCTGGTCATCACCAAGGTAAGGCGGCCGCCGGGCGCGGGCGGTGACAGCCCGGAGCTGGCCGTGCTGCGGGGCGCGTCAGGGTAGGGGCGCGGGAGGGGCGGTAGGCTCGCGCCCCCGGCTCTGGCGCGCGCGTCTGCTGGGGTCACCTGCGGAGACTGGGCGCCGGGACCAGCGTAGGCGTGTAGTCCTGGCGGTTCCCCGCGCCTCGCAGGGTTTAAATGGCTCCTGTTCCGAGTCCTCTTCCCCTCCCCCTCCCTCCTCCGGGCAGGGGCCTAGCAGGGTCCTCTGGCACTCCCGGGCCCGCCAGCGGCGGCCTGCACCTGCGGGCCTGCCCGGAGGCCAGGGGAGGAACGTGTCCCCTAGCCGTCCCCACCTGTGTTTGCCTCTCTGGGGTCCCTGGTTCGGCACGCCTTGGACCCGTGCCTGTGATCACTACGAAACCCAGAGTAGCAGCTGTCGCCAGCGCAACTTTTCTATTCCCTTCAGCCCATCAGTGTTTACTGACTTTCGGCTTCCAGTCCCAGATCCCCTGCGCACTGGATACCTGCGCAAACTTAGAGAAACCTGAAAGCCTGCTTCTTAAGAGCGGGACCCTAGTTCTAATAATAAGAAAGAAATTCCAGCTGTATCTCATCAGGAATGTTGTGTGTGTGCGGTTTGCTTTAGAACATTGAATTTTCTTGTCTCAAAACAAAATCCATCTGGAAACTTACCAGTTGAACCTGTATGAACTTGTAAAAGCAAACACATAAACAACAGTCTAGTCACCCTGTGTTCTGGGTAAAAGTGTGTAGTGGTCAGTTTCTCTGGGAAGGGTTGAGTCGGACCTTTCGTATGGACGAAGTTCCTTTTCAAATGTAAAGATTCTTGGCGACTAGAAGCATTTGAAGATGATTTACTGGTTTTCTCGGCTTTCCTGCCTCTCCACAGCAGGAAGAAATTAAGTGATTCCTAACCCGCCCCACTGGTAATCAGTTTGGGAAGTGGGATGGCTTTGTTGTTCAAATAGCAAATGAGACACCAACGTCTTCCATTCTATATTTTCTGTCGCTTTTATGATTACAGAACTTTGTGGAGGGATTTGGGGAAGCGTTGTTTAGCTTTGCACTAAATTTTTGTTGAACTCAGGAAAGAGGTTGCCATTGTTTAAAATTGGACCAGTGTGTAATCTTTTATCACATTGGCTTCTTTGGAAACATGGTGGACAGTCATAGTGTGTACACTCTGCCCAGCCAGAACACTCTTTTTCTTTTTTCTTTTTCTTTTTTCTTTTCTTTGTTTTGAGACAGGGTCTTGTTCTGTCAGCCTCCTGAATAGCTGGGACCACAGATGTGCGCCACCATGCCTGGTTAATTTTAATTTTTAATTTTTTGTGGAAACGGGGGGGTTTCACTGTTTTGCCCAGGCTGGTCTCAAACTCCTGCCTCCCAAAGTCCTGGCATTACAGGCGTGAGCCACCGCGCCTGGCTCAGAATATGGATTAATCCAAGCTTTGAATCTTCCTTTCCCGAAAGCTACTGAAAAGTCACTGGGGCTCATTAAAAAAATAGATCTTCTAATAGTTTTTTTTTTTCACTTAAAAAACCTTGTAATTAAATAGTTACATATTAGAGACCTGGAATATTGTGCGACTCACTTGCTATTTAGCAGACTCTGATTTGGGGATAGCTTGCGTTAAAGTAAGAGGACACCTTCTCTTTATGATAATGAGGGTATCATTTGAGAGCCTCATGGGAGTGCGTGTAGTAGAATTGGGAGGGGTGTCAAGAACAAGGCTGGTTTGGTCCTGGTCTTCATATGGAATTTTATCAGCCCATTTTATAGAATGAAACAGCTGTGGCCCAGGCAGGGCAAATGGTGTATCCTGAGGTCACAAACTGTTGAGTTCTGGGAAGAGTCCTAAGAATCAGACTCTGGCCCCAGTGTTCATGCCTGCTGCTCCCCTCCAGTCAGTGCCATGTGCTTGGGTCTGGGATCTCCTGCAATACCATATTGAATACCTTCATCACATCGGTTAGGTGAGGGTTTGCCAGCCTTGGCATTGTGGACTTTGTGAGCTGAATCTGTGTTTGCTGTGCTGTGGGGCTGCCCTGTGTTTTGGAGGATGCTCAGCAGCGTCCCCGGCCTCTACCTGCTTGATGCCACTGTCACCTCTCTCCAGGTGTAACAACAAAAACGTCTCCAGACATTGCCAAATGTCCTCTGGGGGCAAAATTAGCCTGGTTTTGAATCACTTTTGTCAGATTAACCATATATCACCTTTGCTCTTAAAGGATTTTTGCCTTTAAACTTGTTTCTTTTTGAAGACACTGGCCTTTAGGGTGGTGTGTTTAGAGGCCCCTGGCATTGCCAGTGTTTGCATGGAGGGCTGTTTTCCTCCCACGCGTTGGCCCTGAGAATAGGCTTTATTTACATAGTCAAACTCAAACAAATACTTGCTTCATCTGCATTTTTGTAGCTGGAGAAAGGAAATTGAAGCAGGAACTCCCAAGTGCTGTGTTTTGTGGGCATCCACAGTGGCTGTTCAGGATCAGGACTGACTATTCTCTGGGTCTAGTTTGAAGCTAAAGGGACACTAACTTCCGAGGAGTAGCATTCTTGAATTTGGGGTGCATGCATGAAGCCCAGCAGAACCTCCGCTGACAGATGGCGACAGGATTCATCACTCCTCAGTATGTTTCTGCTGATTTCTGCCTTGAAATTTTGCTACAGTTGGTGAAAAAAATGCACTCAAACCCATTTTTCCATGCGGTTGTTAGAGAGGGGACAGGAATAACGTCCATGCTGTAGGAATCTACATAATGGAAGTAGAGATGGTGGATATATGTGATCCTGGCGGATTTTTTGCATGTTTCTCTTCCCATCCATTCAACCAGTGGAAGTCTTCAGTGGGGGAGGGGAGGGACTGATGTCTAAATGTCACTAGAGTGGCTTGAATTCCACAAAGCTGTTTGGGGGACTCATTAGGAAGCGTAAATACACCAGCTGGGTGTCAGCAACCCCCTGTGGCCTCAGGAATGTTTGTTAAGAGAGGGAAAGAATGAAGCCCCAGCCTCTCCTGTTCACTATTTCTTAGAGTCCGCTCCCTCCCCCCAAAAGAATGCCAGAAGCCTTAGCCGAAGCTACAAAGAAGACAGTAACTTGGGCCTGGCCTAGCCCCAAGGGCAGCTCCTTTGGGAACCCATTGATTTTCGGGTTGCCATTGGGGACCAGAGCTGTTGTGTGCGACAAGACTGCTATGGTCTGGGATGCTTGGAGGTCCCCCCACCTGACTCACCCATCCCAGGGCTTCAGACTCGGAGAACATTTCTCTGGATAGGAGACAGAGCTTTGAAATGTCCTTTCCAGTGTGAATGCCAAAGACTGAATCATGGCATATTTTGGGGGCTGTGCACCCAGGTGGCAAGTGTCTTGTGTAAAGTGTTAGCCGAGTCCTTGATTGCAGAGGGCACAGGGCTGAGACTGGTGGCTGGCGATGGCAGGAGTGGAGGCCCCGTGCCTCTGATGTACCTTCCTTATTGTTTGAAAAGGGGGCTCCACTTCATGGGCCATGCCAAGTCACTTCATGACCGAGGACTGGGGAGATCAGAGTGACCACCCTGGTTGGCATCAGTTCTTGTCTTGTATGCCTTTATATTGGCTCCCACGAGCCAGCCAAGCTCTTGTGAAATATCAGTAAAGGTTTTGAAAAAGAGGAATCTGCTGAATTCAGCAGTGGGTCAGGAGCTGGTGGCTCTCAACTTTGTGGCTGCTGGTGGATTTCTGTGCCCAGACGCAGTGTGCGATCAACATCTGTACAAGGGAGTGCTGCTGCTTCTCCGGCTGTCTGAGAACCAGTGGTGAGGGCTTGGATCTCCCCTGCCTCTGCCATCTCTGGGTGATGTCCAAGTTGTAAAGTCTCACCCACTTTTTGATGCCAGTTACCATGTTTTCTTCAGGTAGGATGAGTGTCATTATAAAGATCCATTTGTATTTAAGAATTAATAGTAAGGTTAAAACCAAGAGGTGAGCTTTCTTTCCTGTGCTGAAAGACCCTTTCAGTTGGTAGGCCTGCCTTGCCAACTGGCTTTCAAATCTATCTTTATTACCTTTTCCCAGACTGTGAATTAATGTGACCCTGCTGAATTCTCATCCTTGTTCTCCAGCGACGTTTTGGGCGAGAGTATGGAGTCAGGCAGTGGGCCTCAAGTCCTATTCCAGGGTGTGGGAGCTGGAGGCTTTGAGGGTCGGCTCTGGGAGGATTCTTCCTCTCTTAGACATTAACTCAGCTTGACTCACACCTATGAATCCAGAGCCTTCTGCGATTATGAGAAGCTATAAACATAAGCTGTGCATCTCACTTCTGTACCAGGATGCGTTCGGTCTTCATGGCTCAGTTATGAGTATTTCTTAACATGTCCTAACATTTATCTTTTGGAAAAAAAAAAAGAAAGAAAAGAACACTAGTTTGCCCAAGAGCTAAAGGTAGAATAGTATGATATGAAAGGCTCAGAACAAATAGCAGTTTTCACCTTGTCTTAATGAGCTGGGTTTCTTAATCTACCTTTGTAATTCATGGTCAAAGAAGCTGGCTTGCCACTTGGGAAGGGCTGGTTTTTTCTCTTTGGAAAGCATTTTGGAGTTGTCTGTCCCCTTGCCAGAGTTGTTTTGTATCAGCATGCAAATAAACCTGGATTTGTGGCCAAGTTCTTAGGGGCAGCGGAGGAAAGCTGGGACTCTGTGGAACTTTTCTTCTTGCACACCGGCTGCAGCGGGAACATTCTACACGCTAGTGTTAGAGTATGAAGGCTGAAGGGACTTTGTATTCAGGTCTTTTACTTTCAAGCACTGTAGTCAGGAGTGGGGTAATTCTTGAAGGATAAATTCTGCAGGTTTCTGCAAGCCGTCTTCCTACACATGCAAGCTGAAAACTTCAACCCACAAGAAGGATTTTGAAAGAGTTCTGCGTTGCCTGTTGCTCTTTTAGGCCTTTTAAAAAATATCACCAGTGCCGGGCATGGTGGCTCATGACTATAATCCCAGCACTTTGGGAGGCCAAGGTGGGCGAATCACCTGAGGTCGAGAGTTCGAGATCAGCCTGACCAACATGGAGAAACCCTGTCTCTACTAAAAATACAAAAAATTAGCCGGGTGTGGTGGTGCATGCCTGTAATTCCAGCTAGTCGGGAAGCTGAGGCAGGATAATCACTTGAACCCGGGAGGCGAAGGTTGTGGTGAGCCGAGATCGTGCCATTGCACTCCAGCCTGGGCAAAAGGAGCGAAACTCCATCTCAAATAGAATAGAATAGAATAGAATAGAATAGAATAGAATAGAATAGAAATCACCAGTATCTGATACAGGGAGGGTGTATTCTGAGGAACTGTTGTCCTTTACCTTGTGTGATGCAGTATTGGGCTGTCCTATAGTAGAGCCAGCCTGTTCCAGCTTCTCTTTGGGGGAACATGCCTTAGAAGGATAATACTATATCATTAAAAAGAAAAAAATTGGACAAATCTCATTTGGTTGACCTCAGAACTAGGATGTTTTGAATTGCAAAGCAAAGGTAACTTTTTTTCCCAGATAAGGAGCCCCTGGGCTGGGTTTTTTTTTTTTTTTTTTTTTTTTTTTTTTCCCCAAATCCCCAGCATATTAAGTTGCAGGCAATGAGGGCTGCTTCTCTTGGATGGAAAGGCAGGAAAAACAGCATTTTGGCTTGGATAGGAAGGTCTGGGATTATCTTTCTTTTGGCAAAAGGTGACTTTTAGATCAAAGGCAAATTGTCAAGGTCAACAAGAACCAGGCAGGGTAGACTCTGTGTCCTTGAAAGGTAACACTTACTCATAGAAGGGAGGGGGCAAGCGTGATAGTGTATTTTTTATTTTATTTTATTTTTTTGAGACAGAGTCTTGTTCTGTCTCCCACACTGGAGTACAGTGGCATGATCTTGGCTCACTGCAACGTCCGCCTCTGGGGTTCAAGCAATCCTCCCACCTCAGCCTGGGGTTACAGGCACGCACCACCACGCCCGGCTAATTTTTGTATTTTTAGTAGAGACGGGGTTTTACCATGGTGGCCAGGCTGGTCTGTAACTCCTGACCTCAAGTGAACCACCCGCCTTGGCCTCCCAAAGTGCTGGGATTACAGGCATAAGCCACCGCGCCTGGCCAAGAATGTTAGTGTATCTTTTATGAGGTTTTATTTTATCAAAGTGGCTCTTGCACAGTATAAATTATCAAGTAGTTCTTCAAGGGTGCTTATATGCTACTGGTCATTTGGCCTGACTACTGATCATTTCCTCCTCCCTAGAGACAACTATCGAAACGTCTTAGCTGATTTCTTTTGGTATTTCCATCCATATCCCTAAATGATGGCTTATACTGTATATTGCTGCAACTTGTGTTTATTAGCTTGTTCTTCCCAATGTAGGATATTAGGAGGTAGCCTTTTTTCCACTCTTTTTTTTTTTTTTTGAAAGTCTCGTCCTGCCATTCAGGCCAGAGTGTAATGGCATGATCTTGGCTCACTGCAACCTCCACCTCTGGGGTTCAAGTGATCCCCCCACCTCAGCCTCCCGAGTAGCTGGGATCACAGGCTCAAGCCACCATGCCCAGCTAATTTTTACATTTTTAGTAGAGATAGGGTTTCACCATGATGGCCAGGCTGCTCTCAAACTCTTGGCCTCAAGTGATCTGTCCGCCTCAGCCTCCCAAAGTGCCGAGATTACAGGCATGAGCCACTGTGCCTGGCCCTTATTTCCAGACTTTTCCAATGCTAACCTACCCTCCTCCAACTACTCAGGCATAATTCTTGGCCCCTCATACCCCTAATGTAATTACGTCATAATTTTTTGTTGTGGGACCATCCTGTGAATTATAGAATGTTGAGCAGCATACCTAGTCTCTTCCTTTTTTTTTTTGAGACAGGGTCTTGCTCTCTTGCTCAAGCTGGAGTGCAGTGTCATGATCACAGCTCACTGCAGCCTCCACCTTCTGGGCTCAAGTGATCCTCCCACCTCAGCCTCCTGAGTAGCTGTGACTACCGGTGCATGCCACTATGTCCAGCTAATTTTTGTATTTTTTGTAGACATGGGGTTTCACCGTATTGCTTGGGTTGATCCTGAACTCGTGGCCTCAAGTGATCCTCCCACCTTGGCCTCCCAAAATGTTGAAATTACAGGCGTGAGCGACTAAGGCTGGCCTCTTCCCCCTCTTGATGCCGGTCACACTCTTCCCTACTCTGAGGAGCACGGGGTTAACAATATTCAGTGTTTATTTTGGTTGCTATTGCTATCACTGCTGAGTCTGGGGGTACATACTGTGGAGTCCTGATAAGTTAGCATCAATGAAGAAGGGATCCCAGGGTGGGGGAGAACAATTGTTCTGAGAAACTGCTAATCACAAACAACTCTATTTGCGTGGAGCTTCTCCAGCATGACCCTATACAACTTCCCTCCAGCCCCTGCCTCTTTGCAGACAACCCCTTCTCTGCTGTGTTGCCCGTTGCTCCCTTGCAACGTACTTTTTCTCTAATAGACTAGTCTTCTCTTCTCTTTTCTTCTCTTCTTTTCTTTTCTTTTTTTCTGAGATGGAGTTTCGCTCTTGTTGCCCAGGCTGGAGTGCAACGGCGTGATCTCGGCTCACTGCAACCTCTGCCTCCCGGGTTCAAGTGATTCTCCTGCCTCAGCCTCCTGAGTAGCTGGGATTACAGGTGCCCACCACCATGCCTGGCTAATTTTGTATTTTTAGTAGAGATGGGGTTTCTCCATGTTGGTCAGGCTGGTCTCGAACTCCCGACCTTGGGTGATCCGCCCGCCTTGGCCTCCCAAAGTGCTGGGGATTACAGGCATGAGCCACCAAGCCCGGCCATACACTAGTTTTCTTTAACTCACAACTGTCTTGGTAAATTATTTTACTGCCTGTGACTCTGGCCCCGGCCAGTGTACCCATGACACTAGTTTCTGCAGTCACTAGGGTTCAGGATAGTTTTCTATGCTTAATTTTCAGTGTACTTATCCTTGATTCATCCCTCAAATCCTCCCCAGTGATGAACTACCTCTTAATATATTCAGGCACACCGGGGGTCATCTTTTGAGATCTTCTCTGTCTGAAAACAGCATGATTTTTATGTTGACAGTAAATTGTTTGGGTGCAGTGCTGAATGGAGACAGTTCTCCCACAGCACTCTGAAGGTGGTGTCCACTCTGCTGGTGTGCAGTATTGCTGGAGGGAGATCAGACGTTTTTGTTTCTGGATGTTTTGTACTAGGTCTACTTTTTCCCTCTCATTTTCTTTTTCTCTCTCTTTTTTTTTTTCTTTTTCTTTTTCTTTTTTTTTAAAAGACAGGGTCTTGCTGTGTTGCTCTGGCTGGAGTGCAGTGGCTATTCACAGGCACGATTATAGCCACACTGCAGCCTTGAACTCCTGTGCTTAACTGATCCTCCTACCTCAGCCTCCCAAGTAGTTGGGTTTACAGGTGTGTACCACTATGCCCAGCTCTCTTATTTTGCATTTCTTTGTATTTTTGTTCTTCCTTGAAGATTTTGTTCAACATCATCTTCCAATCTTTCCATTAAGTTTTAAATGTATGTCCTCATTTTTTCCCCAGATTCTAAACTTTTAAAATTTGTTTCTCAAGTGTTCCCTTTTCATACCATACTGATCTTGTTTCATGATTCTTACATATCTGTGACAGTATTAAGCTGGTCTCTAAAAATGTCCTCTTTTTGCATAGATTGTTTCTGAGCTCTGCTTTTGTTGTTTGTTTTGGCTGCTTTCTTACCTGTTAGAGGTTGTCTTCAAGTGTCTAATGCTCCTTGGCCATCTGCTGGTATTGAAGGTTGAGTTCCCCAAAATGCTGTCTGGATGCTCTGTACGTGGGCGTGAGTGATCAGGTGAAGCTGTTTCCCTGGGTATTCCTCCAAGGCTGTATCTTTCTATTGTTTTTTTTTTTTTTTTGGAGGAGCAGGGGGGCAGCCATGTTTTGTCAGACATTTTTTTTCGAACTTAATAAACTTCTGGTGTAGTGCAGGTTGAAAAGTAATGGGAAGTCTGCCAGTTGAGGGGATCTGTGCTTTGCTCAGCTGGGCGAGGGTGGTCGTCTCTGCCCCCAACTCTGGCTGTAGTGGTTCCAGTTTGGAGGGAAGGTCACCACTAGTCAGAGGAGGCAGTGCTTGCTTGCTTGCATCGGAGCTGGAACTTGCTCTAGTTCCTAACCGTTTCTAATTGGTAATCCTTTGTCTGTCCAACTAGAATCATCCCTACTTTATTGTGGTATCATGGGGATTATATGAGGCAACACATAAAGCTATCTCTAGTAAATTTAAATTTCCTCCTCACTCTCCTCCTTACTTTCCCTACTCAATCCTGATTCATTGAGAATCTGGAACTTTGGGAGGCCGAGGTGGAGGATTGCTTAAGCCCAGGAAGTCAAAACAAGCATGGGCAACAAAATGAGACCCCCATCTCTATAACAAATACAAAAATTAGCCAGGCAAGTTTGTATGTACCTGCAGTCCCAGCTACTTGGGAGGCTGATGTGGGAGGATCACTTTGAGCCCAGGAGGTTGAGGGTGCAGTGAGCCAAGATCATGCCACTGCACTCCAGCCTGGGTGACGAGTGAGACTCTGTCTCAAAAACAAAAAATAAATAAAAAATAAAAAATAAAATAGAGATACATCTAATGCCCAGCATCGGTACATTTCCTATGTTATTTGTAGTCCACCAGAAGTGATTCTTTCCTCTCGTCTACCAAAAATTGTTTTTTCTAGAATAATAGTGTTTCTTATTTTTATAACTTTAATAAATGGAGTAGCTCTTTCAGATCAATGTAGTATTCAGAGTAGGGTTTTTGTTTGTTTGTTTGTTTGCTTGTTTTGATATGGGGTCTCATTCTGTTATTCAGGCTGGAGTGCGGTGGTGTGATCACGGTTCACTGCAACCTCAGCCACCTGGGCTCAAGCGGTCTTCCCACCTCAGCCCCCAGGTAGTTAGGACTACAGGCACATGCCGTCACACCTGGCTAATTTTTAGTATTTTCTCTAGAGATAGGGTTTCGCCATATTGCCCAGGGTGGTCTCGAACTCCTGAGCTCAAGTGATCTACCCACCATAGCGACCCAAAGTGTTGAGATTACTGATGTGAGCCACTGTTCCTGGGCCAGAGTAGGGTTTTTAAAGAGTAGTTGTGGGAAGTGGAAATAGTGGGAAAGATGAAGATTCAGTATCCCTGTGACAAGACTCTATTTCTTCACTCTTTCAATCTTTGGAGTAGAAAATCTGTTAAGGTTTAGAGTGGGACCCGCAAGTGTGGCAGAAATGCTGCCTGCCAAGTCCTTGTTGTCCCCTCCTCTCTCACACTGTTGGGCCACATTTCCCAGCCTCCTTTGCAGTTAGCTGTGGCCCCATGACACTTCTACCCTGGGGAGTGCAGCTGTGGCCATGCCTGCCATTTTACTTTTTCCCTTCTGGCTGCCTGGAGTGAAGATGGCCACAGGGCAGAGTTCATCAGCTTGGGTCCCTGAATGACTGCAGAGGTGGCTGCCCATGCTATGGTCACCATCCAAGCCAGTACCATTACATGAGCAAGAAATAAGCCTCTGCTGTGTTTGGGCCATTCATTATATGTTTTTTTGATTATTTGCTGTAACAGACTATTCTCACAAATGAAATGCTGGGAGAAATCAGAAGTTTTCCCTCTAGCAAATATACCCAGCTTTAAGAGGCAGAATGTACAGTGCTTCTTTTACACCCATGCTGGAAGGAGTGAGGAAAGCATCACTGTGGGTGTCCAATTAGCATGAAGCCTATTCCCTGCACACGTATTATATAAATGAGACCTCCACACCCATTGGCTTCTTTCCACCTTAGCCCTTTCTCTCAGCTGTTAATTTAATACCGCCCCTCCCGGCCCTCCCCCCCCCCCACCCTGTCCCCACAGTCTTGCTCTTGCTTCTCCTCCCCGGGGATGATTTCCTGGGAGCCCTGGAGCAATTAGGGCAGGAGGTTGGGAGAATGCCCAGTCTAGAATTAGTCCTACGTAGGGCTGACTGGAGGCACAGGGGGTGGGGTGGGTGCCAGCTGCTGTTGGGATGATTTCAGGGATCGGACCTTCCTCCTGGGGGCAGTGTCCTTTCTTTAACTGCCTTGGTTAAAATGCAAATGTTGCTCCGGAGGGCTACACATTGTCATCATTAACAGAACTGCCTTCATCAGATTAATTAATTATAGTCTTGTATGGCAGACTTTTTTCCCCCTGGTAATAGCACCCAGACACATGAATTAGACCAGCAAAGAGAGGAGAGAGAAAGTTGAAAGCCAGATGAAAGCCAAGTAAAACTGGCTTCGGGAGGAAGGTGGAGCTGGTGGAGTGGGAATGCTGAGGAAAGACCTTGTCTGTTCAGGTACTGGCCGCCTACAAAGAGGAGTTAGGACAGCCTGTGGAGGAAGGTGGTAGGGAGAGCAGGGACCTAAGTCCAGCTGAAAGCCCTCCCTGGACTTGCAAAAGAGGTAAAAGAGATTCTTTACCTATGGCTTGCAGATTCTGAAGCTGACGAAATTCCATGTCTATTGTTGTTAATTGTGCATCTGTTTGCAATTTGTAAACATGGTGATATTTATCTCTGCTAATTATATAATGCTTTGTGTAGTGTCTTTTTTTCTTGTTGCATAATTAAAATGAAAAAATGGAAAACAAAGGAAAAGATTGATCCATAGCCCAAAACATGTAATAATCTTATTTCTGAAAGTACAGCTGTATTGATTTTCCCCTGTCTCTATGGAATTCTTTGCTTTGAACCTCATAGATCTAATTTTTAATTGCTTGAAAACCCTAAGAATTACATTATCAACAATCTTTGGAATCAGATGAAAGGAAGTTTAATTTTGTGTATGCCACTTGACGTTTTAAGAAATGGTATGTTTTGTTGTGGAATATTTGAGTTTTATAATTTAGCTTTTTCTAGGCAGGCATATTTTTAAAAACCCTAATTCTGGAAAATGGAGTGTACTTTATATTGGTCAAATGTCAGTCTTTCAGACAACTATGTGCTTTTTTGTATATGCAGCTTTTCTTAACATTTTCATTATGTTTAGATGCCTTGAATCTTGAATTAAAGTTTGGAAAGAAAACATCTGGACTTGAAAAGATAGGCCTGCTGCTGCTTCAATCATATTTATTTTGTGTTGATTTACACGCTGATGCCATTAGGGTTTGGGACGGAGCCATTTCCACTCCCCCCCCTCATTTTTAGTGGCTGGTGTTTTGGGGACAAGTAATTAAAACTTGTACCACTATGCATGGTTGTGAAATCTCAACACAAAGGTAAAGTTCACATTCTCGGCTGGTTCCTGAGTTTGCACCTCCTTGTACCCTGAGGCAGGAACTTGCTTTGCTTTTATGGAGAGTTTAATTCTTTTTTGTTTTTGAGATGGAGTCTGGCTCTGTTGCTCAGGCTGGAGTGCTGTGGCATGATCTTGGCTCACTGCAACCTTTGCCTCCTGGCTTCAAGCAATTTTCATGTCTTAACCTCCTTAGTAGCTGGGATTACAGGTGTGCCACCGCGCCCGGCTAATTTTTATATTTTTAGTGGAGATGGGGTTTCGCCATGTTGGCCAGGCTGGTCTCGAACTCCTAACCTCAGGTGATCTGCCTGCCTCAGCCTCCCAAAGTGCTGGGATTACAGGTGTAAGCCACAATGCCTGGCCTGAGAGTTTAATTTTTAATTTTTAAATTACCCATGTTGTAATTGCTTCGCTGAAAAAGTATTCAATTCATATGAAAACTATTTCCCCTTCTTTCTGTTTTTACAGTGGCTTCCACTGGTTCTTTTCCTTTGCCATCTACTAGAAGGTTAGATTTCTTGAAGGTCCTTTTATCTGTCCTCTCTCTCTCATCTAGGTGGTCTCGTGCTCCTTTAAATCACGTGCCTATAGACAATGCTCATATCGTATGTGCACCTCAACTTCTTTTTTTTTCATTTTCAATGACCGTTTTACCAAATCAACTTTTCGTCTGAACTCTGAAATGGCCCTGTGTGTTGCTGAGGCCCTTTAAACTCAGCACGATCCAAATGGGAATCATTCATCTTCCTTTACCTTCTCTGATTCTGGATTTCTAATCTTGATCATCAGTTTATCCCCAAATCTAGAAGTCATCCCTGATGCCTTCCTCCCCTTAACCTCCCACAGCCAATTGATCACCAATCCTTTGGAGCCTAAATATGGGGTGTGTGTTGCTTTCTTCTCATGCCCAGCGTCACTGCCTCCAGTGGTTTGCTCCAGTGACTGCCCAGGCAATCACAGGAGTCTGTAACTTGCATACTGCTGCTCACCTCTTCACATGGCAGACTCTTGAGACCTCCAGTAGTGGGTGTGCCGAAACAGTGGTCTACTTCTCATGCTCTTGCTGGAAAAGCCTCAGTAATTCCTCATGGGCCACCTTAGCTAGGTATAGAAGGCTTATTTAGTTTATGTATTATTATTATTATTTTTTTGAGATGGAGTCATGCTCTGTCACCCAGGCTGGAGTGCAGTGGTGTGATCTTGGCTCACCGCAACCTCTGCTTCCCGGGTTCAAGTGATTCTCTTGCCTCAGCCTCCCAAATAGCTGGGATTATAGGCGCCTGCCACCACCACACCTGGCAATTTTTGTATTTTTAGTAGAGGTGAGTTTCACCATGCTGGCCAGGCTGGTCTTGAACTCCAGACCTCAAGTGATCCACCCACCTCAGCCTCCCAAAGTGCTGAGATTACAGGCGTGAGCCACTGCGCCTGGCCACTTTATTTTTATTTTATAGAGATGGGGTTCTCATCTCTGTCACCCACTGTAGTGGGTGGTATGCAGTGGTGTAATGATAAATCACTGTAACCTCAAGCTCCTGAGCTCAAATGATTCTACCCCCAACCCCTGCCTCATCAGCCTCCCAAATAGCTGGGACTACAGGCATGCGATACCATGCTCAGCTAATTATTTTTATTTTTTGTAGATACAGAGTCTCACTGTGTTGCTCAGGCTGGTCTTGAACTCTGGCTTCAAACAATCCTCCCATCTTAGAAGGCTTTTCTGTTTTATCTCCTATTTTCCACCCTCATTTGCCGGTAACTCTTCGTGTAACACTGTATTAGTCTGTTCTCACGCTGCCAGACGTACCCAGACTGGGTAATTTATAAAGGAAAGAGGTTTAATGGACTCAGTTCCACGTGGCTGGGGAGGCCTCACAATCATGGCAGTAGAACAAGGAAGAGCAGAAGGATGTCTTACATGGAGGCAGGCAAGAGAGAATGAGAGCCATGTGAAAAGGAAAACTTATAAAACCATCAGATCTTGTGAGACTTACTCACTACCATGAGAACAGTATGGGGGAAACTGCCCCATGATTCAGTTATCTCCCACCAGGTCCCTCACATAACATATGGGAATTATGGGAGCTATAATTGAAGACGAGATTTGGGTGGGGACACGGCTAAACCATACCCAACACTTTAGCTTAGTATGAAAAGTTCTACATGCTTTGCATCTTCCTTTTCCCTAGCCTTGTCTTCTGCTGTACCCACCTTGATCCTCCAGTCCTGCATTGTATAATATGGTGGCCACTTGTCATATGTGACTGTTGAACAGTTGAAATGTAGCTGGTTCAAATTGAGATATACCGTAAATTAAAATATACACTGGATTTTAGACTTAGTCTGAAACACAAAAGATGTAAAATATTTTAATAATTTCTTTATTATGTTGGAGTTATAATGTTTTGACTACATTGGGTCAAGTAACTAAAATATATTATTAAAATTAACCTGGCCAGGCACGGTGGCTCGTGCGTGTAATCCTAGCACTTTGGGAGGCCAAGGTGGGCTGATCGCTTGAGCCCAGGAATTCGAGACCAGGCTGGGCAACATGGTGAAACCCTGTCTCTACAAAAAAATACAAAGAATTAGCCAGGCGTGGTGACTGGCACCTGTAGTCCAAGCTGCTTGAGAGGCTGAGGTGGGAGGATCACCTGAGCCCAGGAGGTTGAGGCTGTGGTGAGCTGTGATTGTGCCACTGCACTCCAGCCTGGGTGACAGAGCGAGACTCCGTCTCAAAAAAAATAAAAAATAAAAATTAAAAATAAAAATAAAATTATTTGACATGTGCCTTTTTACTCTTTGAAATGTGGCTCCTAACCAATTTGAAGGTAGATGTGTGGTGCTCTTATTTCTGTTGGACAGCTCTGCTTTAGCCTTTTTTTTTTTTTAAAGAGAGATGGGGTGTTAAACTATGTTGCCCAGGCTGGACTTGAGCTACTGGCTCAAGTGATCTTCCCACCTCAGCCTCCTGATGTGGCTGGCACTACAGTCGTGCCTCACCATGCCCAGCTTGCTTCAGACTCTTGTTAGGCAGTGTGGTTTTAGGTTAGCACATCCGCATCACCTGGGAGCTTGTTAGAACCGCAGACTCTCAGACCCTGCCCCATACCTGCTGAATCAGAACCCATGTTTTAACAACGTGATAAGTTTGCTGAGTGCTGCTTTAGAGAATGATTTGCTGGTCTCCCAGCATCCTCTGTTATTGAGGCCTTGCAGAGTTTCTGAGACATTCACAGTTTTGTGGAGGGCTTTGCTCAGATTACATCACCCAGGCAAAGTGGCCCTAACCTCTCTGTCCCCAGTCATGTGGAATGCCCTCGGTGGCCCTCTATAATCATTGGTTTTGCAGCATCCTTAAGCCTACTTGACCTGGGAGATCCCTGACAGTGGGACTGGCTCTGTTTCATTGCTGGTATCACAGGCATATTGCCTGGCATGTAATAGGTCCTAAATATTAAAGTCCTTTAAACACAGCTTACACGTAGCCTTGAGATGGGATGAATGACTGCACATTGTTACACTGTTCTGAGCACCGTTAGGTCCTTTGTCCCCTTCCTTTTATGAGGACCATCTAAGACAGGTAACTTGGGTGAGAGTGATCTGCCTGGGTCATGCAGGTTGTACATGGAGTCAGGATCTGAAGTCTCCATCTGGGTGACATCACAGCTGCAGATTTCTTTTTCTTTTTCTTTTTTTTTTTTCTTTTTTGTTTTCTTTTTTATTATACTTTAAGTTCTAGGGTACATGTGCATAACGTGCAGGTTTGTTACATATGTATACTTATACCATGTTGGTGTGCTGCACCCATCAACTCGTCAGCAATCATCAATTCATCATTTATATCATGTATAACTCCCCAATGCAATCCCTCCCTACTCCCCCTCCCCATGATAGGCCCCTTCTTTTTCTTTTTTTATGAGACAGCATCTTGCTGTGTCACCCAGGCTGGAGTGCAGTGGCGTGATCACAGTTCCCTGCAGCCTTGACCTCCTGGGCTCAAGTAATCCTCCCGCCTCAACCCCTGAGTAGCTGGAACCACAGGCACACACCACCTCAACTCCTGGCTTGGTTTTTTTTAGTGTGTTTTTTTTTTTTTTTTTTTTTTTTTTGTAGAGATGGGGTCTTACTATGTTGCCCAGGATATGGTCTTGAACTCCTGGGCTCAAGTGGTCCTCCTGCATCAGCCTCCCAAAGTGCTGGGATTACAGTTGGGAGCCACCACCCCGGTAGCATCCCAGCTCTTTCTCCCTTTTACCTCCTTGCTAAACCAGACACTTAAGCCTATCTTACTGTGTAAGCCACATGAGCCATACAAAGATTTCTTAAAGATAATTTTTAAAAATGTATAGGCTCAAAAGTTTTAGATTTTTTTTTCTAAAACAGAAATGCACACAGCAGCCTTGCTTTGCGGTAACCCTTGGTTCCGTGGGGATGGGACTGGCTCAGGTGCCAGAGGCTGGTTGGAGAGGCAGGCCTCCATGCTGTCTCTTTGGTGCTTGCCCCCAGGACTCCAGAGAAGGGTGCCCGGTGCTTTTCCCACCCGACGGTGCTCCGTGCCTTCCATCAGGAAGAAAGCAGAACTGACTGCCGCCCCTACCAGATTCAGGAGCCTCTCCTGCCTTCCTGGGAAGGTGTTTTGATGAGGTACTGATGAGCTTGGCCTGTTTTTACAAAATGAGCATAGCCATCAGTTGTTCCATTGCACACAGCCAACTCTTAGGAGGGCCGCCTTCACAGACCACCTCCGGACACAGAAGTCCGGATTTTAGGCTTTTCTCCTATGCATGCAGTATACTCCATGGGCATACAAGGGAAAAGCAGTGCCGGTGAGAATCTGCCAGCGCTGTTTGGACAGCACGGGTTCTCGACAGTGTTGTTTTATGTGCGTGTGGTGGATATAAGAACCGCCAACCAATCTCAGTAACAAATCTAGCCATTTAAACATCCACAGACATTTTAACGGTCCTAACCTATGGTCACCCATGGTGTCTGGCCTTGGGAAGATGGGCTGGGTGGGTTGAAGAAGGCCCACTGAATTAACTAGATTGTGCCCGGGTTGGGAGAATGGCACGTTCAATTCTGTGGTATCTGATGTCTCTTTCTGTTAGCTCCCCGTCTTCCTTTGACAACTCCCCAGTGGACGAGGTCTTTGGGGAGGTGGAGGCTGAAGGAGCATGTGCTTATGGTCCAGCAGGAGGTGGTGTGTCACTTAACACTCCTTCCCAGGACTCTGAGTCTCGAGCGGGGCAAGGGCTGGGTGCAGTCAGCTCTGTGGCCTGCTGTGGGTGATGGGCTGGGGCCCAGAGAAAACAGCTTGGATGCAACGGTCTGCAAGACCAGCCTCCCCAGGCTCCGTGTCTCTGGCTCATTTCTGACCCTTTACCTAAGACTTCCAACAATCCTTATGTTCCTGGTAGCACCTTAGTAAATCACCCTTTCACTTACATATAGGAATTCATTTCCATTGTTTGCAACCAAGAAAACCATGGCCTGAAACAGCCTAGTAGGAAGCCTGCAGACCTGAGATCAGTGGGGCCTTACCACTTTGTCGTTTGTGGCCCTCTGCAAACGTGCCGTCCCACGCACTGCAAGGAAGAGTCTCTGCTTCAGAAGGTCTGAGGAGAGGCATCCTGAGACTGGCTGTGGTGAGCTGGTAGGTGCAGCTATCTCCTGCACACTGACCTTCTTCCCTGGGTGGCTGTCCCCAGACCTCTGAAAATTGGGAGGAACCAGGGTTTCCTTTTAGTTTACCCTCACCAGCACTGTCCAATCTGGAGCCCTGGAGGGTGGAACATTGTAGGAATGACTCCTGGGCTCTGTAGAGCACCTACTGTATGCCAGCAGCTGTGCATTATGCTGTGACTTCCTGGGCTCTGGGAACTGCTGTTATCCCGTATCATCAAGTCACGTCGCATCGGAGTGGTGCAGTCAGAATCCACATAGCGGCCAGGCACAGTGGCTCATGCCTGTAATCCCAGCACTTTGGGAGGCTGAGGTGGGTGGATTATTTGAGGTCAGGAGTTCAAAATATAAAAAATAAAAAAATAAAGGAATCCAAGTAGCATCTGCCAAATCTCCACCGTGCTCCAGGCACTGTTCAACTTTATGTGAACTTCACAGTGGTTCTGCGGAGTAGGTTTATACAGTTGGTATTGGTGCTATGATCTGAATGTTTCTGTCCCCCCAAAATTCCGATGTTGAAAACCCACAAGGTGATGGTATTAGGAGGTGGGGACCGGGTGTGGTGGCTCACGCCTGTAATCCCAGCACTTTGTGGGGCTGAGGTGGGCAGATCACTTGAGGTCAGGAGTTTGAGACCAGCCTGGCCAACATGGTGAAACCCTGTCTCTACTAAAGATTCAAAAATTAGCCGGGCTGGTGGCAGGCACCTGTAATCCCAGCTGCTTGGGAGGCTGAGGCAGGAGAATCCCTGAACCTGGGAGGCGGAGATTGCAGTGAGCTGAGATCGTGCCATTGCACTCTAGCCTGGGTGACAGAGTGAGACTGTGTCTCAAAAAAAAAAAAAAAAAAAAAAAGAGGTGGGGTCTTTTGGGAGGTCATTAGGAATAGGATCCGTGCCCTTATGAAAGAGACCCAGGTAGTTCCTCGTCCCTTCTGTCCTGTGAGGACATAGTGCGAAGGCGCCTCCTGCAAACCAGGAAGTGGGTCCACGGCAGACACTGAATCTGCCATGCCTTGACCTTGGACACCCAGCCTCTAGAGCTATGAACAGTACATTTCTGCTGTTTATGAGCCTCCCAGTCTGTGGTGTTTTGTTACAGCATCTTGAACTAGACAGTTAGTGAGGAGCGTTAGGCTTAGAGAGGTTGAGAAACCTGCCCGTGGTTATGGCAGGGCCAGTCTCTTCACTCGCACTGCAGGCACATTGCTGGGGCCCATGAATGTGTTCTAGTTTTCAGAAGAAAATGAACTTTTAGGTCCCCCAAAATGTTTAGAGATAAATTATTTCAATATTTATTTACTGTATAATATTAATTTATATAAAATAATCGAATATATAACATCAAGTTAAATAGATTAATTGAAATACATTAATGCTGTAGATGAAGTATATAACTTTAATTTGGCATATCACATTAATGTAGTCATCCTTATGCCAGCACAGTCATCACATACAACTTTAATCCTTTTTGTTTTTTGTTTTTTTTTTTGAGACAGTCTCACTCTGTTGCCCAGGCTAGAGTACAGTGGCTCAATCTCTGCTCACTGCAAGCTCCGCCTCCCAGGTTCACGCCATTCTCCTGCCTCAGCCTCCCGAGTAGCTGGGATTACAAGCCTGCACCACCACACCTGACTAATTTTTGTATTTTTAGTAGAGAGGCTTTCACCATGTTAGCCAGGCTATTCTCCAACTCCTGGGCGCAAGGCATCCTCCTGTATTGGCCTCCCAAAGTGCTGGGATTACAGGCGTGAGCCACCACGCCGGGCCCAACTTTAATCCTTTTTTATGGAGATGGGGTCTAGGGAAGGCCTGTGGGGCCCTGGGTCACAGCTGGCAAGTGAAGGGACTGGGTTCCCACGCATTCTGTCTGGATTCAGGAGCCTCATGAAGGTCCCTGCCTCGAGTATGTCTGAGCCTGGATGATCCCCGAGCAGGGTCACAGCCAGCCCCGTCACCATGCCTAGCACATAACAGACACTCAGTAGATGTTTGGTAGGTGCAGGAAAGCCAGCCTGTGAAAGGGCGCTCATCCTTCCTGCATTCAAGCATCAAGCCTGGTATCAGAGCTGGGGTCATTCTGCTGCTTTGCTTCAGGCGTGCGAGTTTGGGGGCACATGTCAGTGTCTCTAGGACCAAGCAGGTTGCACAGGGGGCTGTTTCCGTGAGCCTGGGCTAAGGGGACCTGTCGGGAGGCCGGCAGCCCTGGGAGACAGGAACAGGCCTCAGGTGTTTCTAAGGATCTAGACCTTGGCGTATTGTAAAGACATCACAAAATCAGGCTTCCAGAGGCCTCGTAGCAACAGGTGTGTCACATAGCATGTGCTGTGCCATGGAAATAAAACCCGAGTTCAGGACTGCATGCTGCCTGCTGGTCTAGACTGTAAAAAACTGTCCGTGCCCCAACAAAAAAGTAAAGCAGAGAAATTAGACTCCTGAGATGAAAGCAATTTGCCTTTCTTTCCTGTCTTCTACATTGCTTGTAGCAAGGTGATGCTCTTCTGTGAAAAGGCGTTTCTCACTGTCTAAAGGGAGCCCTTCTGTGACCCCCTCTGAGAGCAGCCCTTCTGAGTGTCCTTTCCCACCCCCTCTGGGCTGCCAGGCTCCTGCTGCTAACTTGACTCTTCTGAAGTCTCTTTTTAAGGTTCAATGTCATGGGGAGGTCAGAGAGGGGCGTGGTTCAGCAGGAAAAGAGGAAGAGAGCCTGACTCGTGACCGTCCTGGGTGCCAGGCATACCTGAGTACATGCAGCCCCGAGCTGTTAGCCTGGACAAGCCCAGGCCTGGCACCGCAGGGAGAACTGGTCTGTGGATTCAGTCTCCACAGCCTGATTTCCTCCCAGACTTTGCCCTGCTTGGAGCATTCCGATCTCCAGTGTTTGAGGGTTTCATCCAGTAAGTGCAGTAGTGCTGCACCCTCTCAGACTAAAGATGTGCTGTGCAGCCTGGGAGTTCCTTTACTTGAGGGTGGTAGGAGAGGCTGGAGGAAGCCGCCTGCACTTCTTTTTTCTTGAAAAAAGAGTTTTTTTTAATTATTAAAAATGGAGGCTGTGCGCTGTGGCTCACACCTGTAATTCCAGTGCTTTGAGAGGATCATTGGAGCCCAGGGGTTTGAGTCCAGACTGGGCAATATAGTGAGACCATGTCTCTACAAAAAAAAAAAAAAAAAAAAAATCAAAATTAGCCAGGCGTGGCGGTGCATGCCTGTAGTCCCACCTGCTTGGGAGCCTGAGGCTGGAGGATTTTGCTTGAGCCAGAGAGTTGGAGGCTGCAGTGAGCTGTCATTATGCTACTGTACTCCAGCCTAGGTGACAAAGTGAGACCCTGTCTCAAAAAATTTTTTAAAATAAATGGATATAATGGCTGGGCACAGTGGCTCACACCTGTAATCACCGCACTTTGGGAGGCCAAGGTGGGAGGATCACCTGAGGTCAGGAGTTCGAGACCAGCCTGGCCAACATGGTGAAACCCCGTCTCTACTAAAAATACAAAAATTAGCCAGGCATGGTGGCAGGCGCCTATAATCCCAGCTACTCGGGAAGCTGAGGCAGGAGAATCGCTTGAACCTGGGAAGCGGAGGTTGCAGTGAGCCGAGTTCGTACCATTGCACTCCAGTCTGGGGGACAAGAGTGAACTTCGTCTCAAAAAAATAATAATAAAAATAAATGGATATAATTCACATGTCACAGAATTCACCATGTTAAAGGGTACAGTTTAGTGGTATTTTTTCTGTGTATTCACTGACTTGTGCAATCGTCACTTTAATTCCAGAACAATTTTTTTTTTTTTTGAGACAGAGTCTTGCTCTGTCGCCCAGGCTGAAGTGCAGTGGCAGGATCTCGGCTCACTGCAAGCTCTGCCTCCCGGATTTACGCCATTCTCCTGCCTCAGCCTCCCGAGTAGCTGAGACTACAGGTGCCTGCCACCTCGCCCAGCTAGTTTTTTTTTTTTTTTTTTTTTTTTTTTGGCAGAGACGGGGTTTCACCGTGTTAGCCAGGATGGTCTCGATCTCCTGACCTCATGATCTGCCCATCTTGGCCTCCCAAAGTGCTGGAATTACAGGCTTGAGCGACCGCGCCTGGCCATAATTCCAGAACATTTTTATCACCCCCAAAAAGAATCCCTACATCCATTAATACTCCCTCCCCATTCCCTCCCTTCCCCCAAATCCCCCCCCGCACTGATCTGCTTTCTCTTATTAGGGTTCTCTAGAGAGACAACTAATAGGAAATACCTATGAGAGGAGTTTATTAAGTATTAACTCACATGATCACAGGGTCCCACAACAGGCTGTCTGCAAACTGAGGAGCAAGGATGCCAGTCTGAGTCCCAAAACTGAAGAACTTGGAGTCTGATGTTCGAGGCCAGGAAGCATCCAGTACGGGAGAAAGATGTAGGCTGGGAGGCTAGGCCAGTCTCTCCTTTTCATGCCTTTCTGTCTGATTAGATTAGATTGTGCCCACCAGATTAAGGGCAGATCTGCCTTCCCCAGCCCACTGACTCACAGGTTAATCTCTTTTGGCAACACCGTCACAGACACACCCAGGACCCAGGATCAATACTTTGTATTCTTCGATCCAATCAAGTTGACACTCAGTATTAACCATCACAAGTCCACCCCTTGTCAATGTGAGATCATACATAATCTTCAAGTAAAGACAATAATAAGGTCGTAATTACGCCTAACATAATACAGCTATCCTTCATACAACCAAAAATGCACCAATCCCCAACCCAAATACTATTACATAAAGCTGATAACACTTAAATGCTGATATGAAGTCAATAAATCTTTTTTTTGAGACAGAGTCTCACTCTGTTGCCCAGGCTGGAGTACAGAGGCACGATCTCAGCTCACTGCAACCTCTGCCTCCTGGGTTCAAGCAATTCTCCTGCCTCAGCCTCCCGAGTAACTGGGACTACAGGCGTGCGCCACGATGCTGGCCAATTTTTTTTTTTGTATTTTTAGTAGAGACAGAGTTTCACCATGTTTGCCAGGCTGGTCTCGAGCTCCTGACCTCAAGTGATCCACCTGCCTCGGCCTCCCAAAGTGCTGGGATTACAGGCGTGAGCCACTGTGCTTAGCCTGAAGTCAATAAATCTTATGTCATGTGATAAAGGAAAAGAAATAAAATAAAGATATTTTCCTAGTACAGGTGTATACATGCACAACATGCTTTTAGCAAAAGGAGGAGGAAATACTCATGACAGTTACAGTCCCCATTTCTGCAGCTGGTCGCATGGTCGTAGCTGGTACTGATGACTACCTTCTTCTACTACCCATTCTGTATTCCCTTTACCTTCAGCAAGCTCCTTAGCTGGTTGTGTTTTTTTGCCTGGTGGAGTGACTTATCATTCCTGAAGGGTCTGGGTTATTTGTTGTCCGGCCTGGATTGGGCTGTTGTAGTGTTCCCCTAACCTTAATCACAGGCATGGTAATACTAAGAGATGCCCTAATGGGTCTCCTGTATTCCATGCATACTCTTCCCTAGCTCCGTTGTGGAGTAGTAGACTGATTTTATCTTGATAGTCTGGATCAGTCACCCCAGCCAACACTGTAACTCCCTTTTTAGCCTGTTGACTTAAAGGTAGGAGGAGCCCAAAGCAGCCAGGTGGCAATCTGAACTTCCAGTTTAATGGAATCATTGTTGTGTCTCCTGGTGGCAGCATTCCTCCCTCTGGAACTAAGACCCCTAGGCCAGCAGAATGTAATGTCGCAGGAACAGGAAGCAAACATTTTGCTAGTGGATCACTAGGGGTGATGGTGAGTCGTGCCACGTCTACTTCCACCCCTTGATTCCTGGACCCGTGAATTCTGGCTATGGGAGAAACAGTACCATACATTGGATGCTGATTCAGCGCATACATGGCCTTCTGAAGAACTTTGCCCCAGCCCTGCAAAGTATTGTCACCTAGTTGGCGTTATAGTTGACTTCAAAAGGCCATTCCACCATTCCATTAATCCAGCTGCTTCAGGATGAAGGGGAACATGGTAAGACCAGTGAATTCCATGAGCATGAGCCCACTGCCACACTTCTTTAGCTATAAAGTGAGTGCCTTAGTCAGAGGCAATGCTGTGTGGAATACCATGATGGTGGATAAGGCATTCCATGAGTCCACGGATGGTAGTCTTGGCAGAAGCATTGCGTGCAGGATAGGCAAACCCATATCTGGAGTAAGTGTCTGTTGCAGTGAGGACAAACCTTTGCCCTTGCCATGATGGAAGAGGTACAATATAATCAACCTGCCACCAGGTAGCTGGCTGATCACCCCGAGGAATGGTAACATATCGAGGGCTCAGTGATGGTCTCTGCTGCTGGCTAATTGAGTATCCAGCAGTGGCCGTAGCCAGGTCAGCCTTGGTGAGTGGAAGTCCATGTTGCTGAGTCCATCCATAACCTCCATCCCTGCCACATGGCCACTTTGTTCATGGGCCCATTGGGCGATGATGGGTAGCTGGGAAAAGAGGCTGAGTGGTGTCCACAGAAGGGTCATCCTATCCAGTTGATTCTTAAAATCCTCCTCTACTGAGGTCACCTGCTGGTGAGCACTCACATGGGATGCAAGTATCTTCACAGTTTTTGACCACTCAGAGAGGTCCATCCATAAACCTCCTCCCCGATTTTCTTTGTCACCAATTTTCCAATCATACTTCTTCCCATGAATTCAGCCCATGAATCAGTATATAATCACACATCTGGCCATTTTTCCATCCATACAAAGTGCACAACCAGGTGCACGTTCCAAGTTCTGCCCACTGGGAAGGTTTCCCTTCACTGCTGTCCTTCAGGGGTGTTGTAGAAGGGGCTGTAGTGGTGCCACTCTCTATTTTGGGGTGGTGTCTGCATATCATACAGAACCATCTGTGAACCAGACCCTAGTCTTCTCTTCCTCTGTCAACTGATCATAGGGAACTCCCCATGAGGCTATTAGTGCAGGCTCGGGGAGAGAAGGCAGGGTGGCAAGAGTGGAGACCATTGGCATTTGAGTCACTTCCTCATGTAACTTACTTGTGCCTTCAGGACCTGCTTGAGCCCGATCACGTATATACCACTTCTGTTTGATGATAGAATGCTGCTGTGCACACCCAGCTTTATGGATAGATGGGCCAGAAAGCACGCAGTTCATGATAGGTAGTTCAGATTGCATAGTGGCTTGATGAGCCATAGTCAATATTCAGTTTCTACCAAGCCCAGTAACGGGCCAAGAGCTGTATCTCAAAAGGAGAGTAGTTGTCTGCAGAAGATGGCAGGGCCTTGCTCCAAAATCCTAGAGGCCTCCCCTGTGATTCACCTATGGGGGCCTGCCAGAGGCTCCAAACAGTATCCCTATCTGCCACTGACACCTCAGGCACCATTGGATCATATGGCCCAAGTGGCAGGGCAGCTTGCACAGCAGCCTGGACCTGTTGCAGAGCTACGACCATGCGACCAACTGCAGAAATGGGGACTGTAACTGTCATGAGTATTTCCTCCTCCTTTTGCTAAAAGCATGTTTGTGCATGTATACACCTGTACTAGGAAAATATCTTTATTTTAATTTCTTTTCCTTTATCACATGACATAAGATTTATTGACTTCAGGCTAAGCACAGTGGCTCACGCCTGTAATCCCAGCACTTTGGGAGGCCGAGGCAGGTGGATCACTTGAGGTCAGGAGCTCGAGACCAGCCTGGCAAACATGGTGAAACTCTGTCTCTACTAAAAATACAAAAAAAAAAAATTGGCCAGCATCGTGGCGCACGCCTGTAGTCCCAGTTACTCGGGAGGCTGAGGCAGGAGAATTGCTTGAACCCAGGAGGCAGAGGTTGCAGTGAGCTGAGATCGTGCCTCTGCACTCCAGCCTGGGCAACAGAGTGAGACTCTGTCTCAAAAAAAGATTTATTGACTTCATATCAGCATTTAAGTGTTATCAGCTTTATGTAATAGTATTTGGGTTGGGGATTGGTGCATTTTTGGTTGTATGAAGGATAGCTGTATTATGTTAGGCGTAATTACGACCTTATTATTGTCTTTACTTGAAGATTATGTATGATCTCACATTGACAAGGGGTGGACTTGTGATGGTTAATACTGAGTGTCAACTTGATTGGATCGAAGAATACAAAGTATTGATCCTGGGTCCTGGGTGTGTCTGTGACGGTGTTGCCAAAAGAGATTAACCTGTGAGTCAGTGGGCTGGGGAAGGCAGATCTGCCCTTAATCTGGTGGGCACAATCTAATCTAAATCATGTCACTGGGATCATAGAATATGTGGTCATTTGTGTCTGGCTTATCTCATTATAATGTTTGGAGATTAATCCATGTTGTAGTGTGTATCAGTCATTCCTTTTCATGGCTGAATGCTATTGTCCTATGGGAATGGACCGCATTTTGTTCGTATCCTTTGATGGACATGTGGGTGGTTCTCCTTTGTGACTCTTGTGAATAATGCTGCTGTGTGGACAAGTTTTCGAGTCTCCTGAGTATTTTCCTTGTGTTTCGAGCTTTTTAACCTCACCGCCCCAGGCATAGCATTTGTGATTTCCTGAGCACAGGGGTGGCGCATCTTTTATGAATCAAAAGAATAGGATTGGTCATTTTGGCTTCACAGCTGTTGAAGCAAAATTAAAACTCACAATTTTCAAAGGTCATAGGATTTTTGTCCTCACCCCGGTGGGTGTGGGTCCCTGAAGGGCTCCAACAGAGGTGGTCAGCATGTCTGCTGAGCCTTCAGGAAGACATGCATGTTCGCCAGCATCCTAGTGGTCCTTGTGGTGGCAGTTTGTGATTAGCTCAGCCTCATCCCCTGCTGCTGCTGCTGCTGCTGCTTTCTGAGCAGGAGCATGGGAGTCTTTCAGCCTCCCTGTGAAGTGGACACAGGGTTGATTCTGGGGTTCAGGCACTGAGCAGAGTCCCTGTAACCCAAGGGTGATAGCGCTCGGGAAGGTGTCCCCCCTTAGACATGAGCTGCTCTCTTGTCATTTTCCACTCTTTCACTTCCCAGCAACAACATAGCTTCAGACCAAAATCAAAACCTTCACCTCTTCATCATTTCTGGTTATATTTCAGAAACCCCTGCTATAGGGGGATCCCTCAATAAACTTAAATTTTCCAGATTTGGGGGACATTGGCAGTATCTTCATCATAGCATTGTAGGATTTATAAGGTTTTGTGTTGAATATTTATTTATTTATTTTTTAAGAGACATTGTCCTGCTCTGTTACCCAAGCTAGAGTGCAGTAGTGTGACCTTGCCTCCCTGCAGCCTTCCATTCCTGGGCTCAAGTAATCCTTTTGCCTCAGCCTCCTGAGTAGGTGGGACTACAGGCACCCGTCACCCATGCCCAGCTAATTTCTGTATTTTTTGTAGAGACGGGATTTCACCATGTTGGCTAGGGTGGTCTCAAACCCCTGACCTCAAGTGATCCACCCACCTTGGCCTCCCAAAGTGCTGGAATTACAGGTGTGAGCCACCACACCCGACCTCCCTCTACCTTTTTTTTTTCTTTCTTTCAGTATGTCTAACTATTTTGGAATTGTAATTTAAACCACCAGGGCAAAAGCTGAAAATTAATGCTTAGGTTTGCTAGTAAGTGCACCCTTCCCTGTTTCCCCCAAATAAAATCAGTTTATTGTTTAATTGCACCCCAAAGTGAGTTCTCTCAGTACGAAGCAACTACTACATACACACAAAATGGTTGTTAATGTAATAACTTCCCTGGCTCATCCAACGTGCAATGCACACGACTTCAAAGACTACAATTTAGGGCAAGTGTACATGAAATGAGAAAGCAACTCTCCAAGTTTCAAAACCTGCTGTTAAATTATTTCTAGGACACTCAGTCATATTTACTTCTCAGTAGGATGTTGCACTGTCATATGATTATCAGTCTACCTCACAGTGTACATTACCAGATGCATTGGAGGGACTAGAGATAAACTTAAGTAGTATTATTTCTTAATGGGCTGAATAAGGTAATTACAAATAAGTTTGCTTTGCATCCTGTTGAAGACCTCTTTACAGCCTCAGCACCTAACAATATCTAGCAGGCTCTAAGAATGCTCGTCAGGCGAAATGATGATGTAACATTTGAAAATGGAGCCAGTTACTTCAGGTTAAGTCATTCAGAACCAAGTATCTGAAGAATGGCCAAAATCAAATCTTTATTTTTATAACTGTATAAATGTGATCCAATATGTTCACCACCAGTTTTTCAAAAGAAACATGCTATAAATAAGCAAACTACATCTGCTCACTAATGTGTGTGTGGACTCCCTAGATGTCTCATTGGGCTTAATTACAGAGCACTCACAGTAATAGATTTTTAGTGTATAGTGTAGCTTGATGTTAAGCCATTTTAGCTTTTGCACATACATGTTGTGCTTCTGGCTGATAATGGAGAAGAATTTACAGCATTACACTGTTAAGCTAGGTTGCATCCATCCATTAAATGGCATCAATATCAATGTCATCATCCTTGTTTTGGACTTTACAGTTTCAACTTTAGGTACACTGGCAGTCTTCTAATATACCACCTCAATGTTCTCATCTTCATCTTCTTTACCACCAGAAGATTCTTCCTCTGCCTCCTTCATTTTATAAATGGTTCTGCTTTGACACAAATCTTTTTGGCTAGTTCTTTTGAGACATATTTCTTAAAGGCCTTTTTCCGACCAGCTGATGATGACCTCTTCTTCTAAAAAATCTACATCATACATCTCCTTCAAGATATGTGGAATCTTGGAGATGAGGTGAGCTTGGTGCATGCATTGCTACCCCACACGTCAAACCACGAAGAAGGTACCATTGAGCTTTTTTGTTGTTGTGACAAAATCATAGGAAATGGTGCCTGTATTTCTTATGTGTTCTCTAATCTCCTCTTTAAAAAGAACTCCAGTCGGAACAAGAGGGCCCATGGCTTTTACATCCAGTCCTTCTGCTTCAGCAACAATTTCTTTGTCACATAAATCAATGATACCCTTTTCTTTCTTTTTCTTCACAAAATCAAACAGGATGTTGGCCCACTCCTCAACTGTTCTTTCCAAATCATCATGGAGTATCAGAACTTTTGCATGATCACTGATTTCATCCATTCTGCGACTTTGAGCTTCCTCACTTGTATCTTCCCCCCAGTCATCCTCCTCTTCTTCCACTGTATGTGGAGGAGGGCTAATTTCTTTGGTGGTGGTGGTAGTGTTGTCTCACTGCTGGATACAGAGCCATTTTCCTTGTCTTTGCCCTTTCTATTTTTCTTTTCCTTTTCTTTCTTTCCTGTACCACTGTCACTATTCTCAGGTGGGTTTTTGAGAATGAATGTGCAGAGTTTATGGTGTGTGTCAAGCATGCCTTGATAGCCACAGGCTTTGTAAGAATTACCTATTGTTTGCTGCTTTGGCTTGACATGCATATCTGTTTCAGGACTCTCACATTCAGGACAGAGAACAAATTTTTTAATGAATCCATCCAACATGTCTTGCACCTTATTGGCCTCATGAGATCCATTCACAATGTAACAATGTATCCCATCAAAATATTTGGTAGGATACCTTGGAGGCCGATTAATCGCCTTTGCCGTGTCAATCATGTTGACTATACTGTCTTGATTCCATTTCCTTTGCCCTCAACCTTGGCAATCATACAGGGCATCTTGTGATAGAACTGGTCTGACATGCTGTGGTTGACATTGACAGACATTTTGGCTTTATTAGTGGCTTTATCAATAAGATGAAGATATCTTTGCAGCTTTTTGGTATCTTCTGTCTGGAGAAGAAGGGATGACATAAACGACTGCAAAAGTTCTCTGTCTCTGATGTGAAAACATTTTCGCTACTGAGGCTGTAAGCTGTCTTGCTTGTATGCTATGTTTCCCCATTACAGGTACCAATGGCTGCACAACAGCTCTTCTGGTGAAGGCCTCCCTGCTCTCCCAGGCTTGAAAAGCGCTGTCCTTCATGCTTCCCTGTCACCTTGCTCCTAGCAGGCATCACATCAAGTCCACCCTGCCAGTTTATCTTTTTTTTTGAGATGGAGTCTCGCTCTGTTGCCCAGGCTGGAGTGCAGTGGTGCGATCTCAGCTCACTTGAAACCTCTGTCTCCTGGGTTCAAGTGATTCTACTGCCTCAGCCTCCTGAGTAGCTGGGACTACAGGCACCTACCACACACCCAGCTAATTTTTTTTTTTTTTTTAGTAGAGACAGAGTTTCACTATGTTGCCCAGGCTGGTTTTGAACTCCTGACCTAAGGTGATCTGCCTGCCTAGGCCTCCCGAAGTGCTGGGATTACGGGCATGAGCCACCGCACCTGGCTCCCTCCACCTTTTTAAATTTTTTTTTTTTTTTTCAGATTATGTTTTTCAAGCTTCAAGATTTATTTTATTGCAGTATTTTTTTTTGAAAATATGAAGAGTTATCCAGTAGAGTCTCATCACACATGGACTGAAGCTGACACCATCCTATGGCCCACAGAGTCTTCTGTAACTGGGTCTTCAACACGTGGCCTTCCCTCCATCCTTTCCACCCTCTTTGCTCCAGCCACACCCAGCTTCCAGCTTCTAGAAGCAGCCTGCATTCCTCCCCCACCCTTTTTAAAATAGACAGAGTCTTGCTCTGTCACCCAGGCTGAAGTGCAGTGGTGCGATCATAGCTTACTGCAGTCTCGAATTCCTGGGCTTAAGCAATCGTCCCACCTCAGCCCTCCCAAGTAGCTGGGACTACAGATGCACCACCGTGCCCTGCTAATTCAAAAGTTTTTTTAGAGATGAGTTCTCACCATGTTGCCCAGGCTGGTCTCAAACTCCTGGGCTCAAGTGATCCTCCTGCCTTGGTCTCCCAATTGCTAGGATTTACTGATGTGTGCCACTGCACCCGGCCTTCCTTTTCTTTTGAAAAAATCCTTAGGTTTTAATAAAATTCCGTGTCCTCCATTCTCTGAAATCTGTATGAAGTACCAGAAGTCTCAATTTGACAGTAGATATGGTCAGGATATTTCTAATGTTGGATGATCCTCTGCAAACTAGAGGCCCGCAGACTTCTGTAAAGGGCCAGAGAGTAAATATTTTTGGCTCTGTGGGCCAAATTACTCCTCTGTACTAGATAGCATGAACGCTGCTGTAGACAGTGTGTAAATGAAAGGATTGTGTGCCAATAAATCTTTATTTACAAAAGC
Organism: Trachypithecus francoisi; assembly: GCF_009764315.1. Lineage (NCBI taxonomy): Eukaryota > Metazoa > Chordata > Mammalia > Primates > Cercopithecidae > Trachypithecus > Trachypithecus francoisi. The sequence continues at coordinate 125,760,644 of NW_022681471.1, read as the reverse complement.
AGGCAATGGGCAGTAATTGGTATACTGGCTGGGGCTTGCTGCCCTTAGTAAGCAGTGGTTTTCAAAGTGTGGTTCCCAGACCAGCAGCATCAGTATCCCCTGGGAACTTGGCAGGAATGAAAATTCTTGGACCCCACTCTAGACCTGCTGAACCCCAAACCAGAAGTTAGTCAGGAATCATCTGGGTGATGCTGATGCTGGCTCCACACAGCAGAGCAGTTCTCTGTACAACTGCTCCACAGAGATGTGGCCTGTCTTCCATTTGCATTCTAATTAGCATGTGCAAAACCTCCGAATCACAGTTGCTGGGACCTAAGGACCTGACTTTTAACAACTGGCTCAGATGGTTTTATACACACTGAAATCAGAACCAGTTTCTAAAGCAGCACTTCTCTGAACCAGTAGAGGACATGGGAGAGGCGTCAGGGAAGTTTTTCAGACTACAGCCTGGGCTTGCGTGGGGTGCTTTGCAAGAAGGAGGGGGTAAATGTGCAAAATGGGAGTGGGTGTGGCTTTTTATTAGCTTATTGTGAACTCTGCCCATGATAACTGGTCTGGGAAGGTGGATTTATTTCTTTTCTCCTACATGTAATGTGTGTTTTGAAACCCAGGAATTTCTGAAATTTTAAAGCCTGTTGGTTGTAATAAATATTGCACCCCATCACAATTGCTACCACATTTGCTAACTTGTATTTAGTATTTGAAGTGAAAATGGGTGGAGAAATACTGTATGATCCATTGGTATCAAATATCTTGAATATGCAAAAGCTTCAAATGCTTTAATATGCAAAGACAGCAGAATGGTGGTTACCAGGGACGGAGTGCAGAGGGGAGGGTCTGGCAGCGGGCATGGGGTTTCTGTTGGGGTGATGAAAATGTTCTGGACTTAGAGAGTGGTGGTTGCACAACTCTGTGAATATACTAAAAACCCCTTGATTGTATACTTTAAAAAGGTGAATTTTATTGTATATAAGTTATACTCAAGAAAGCAGTTATTTAATAAAAGGAAATGGGTCACGGTGTGTGTTCAGCCTTATTCTTGAATTGTAGAGACATCACTGAGAGGAGGCTGACCCTGAAGGCCCCTGTTAGAGCCCATCCTGGGGCAGTTCTTCAGTGGCCCTGAATTCATGTCACAGGGATCATCACTAAGCTGTGATTTTTCGTGCTGGATCTGACCCAGGAGCAGACAGCCTGGGAAAGAGTGTGTGTTGTTTATGGAGCCTCACCCCTGAGTAGGTGATCCCTGATTGAGGGAGAAACTCACACAGTGTTCCTCCAGGGCATGTAGCTGTAAGGCCCCCTGGGCTGGGGAGCTGGTGGCAGCCTGCAGGTTAGGGGAAGGGGGGAGGAGGCTGCAGTGGGTGAAGTGGGCAGGAGCCAGGGCCTTGCTCCACGGCAGTGGGAGCCATGGAAGACTTTTAAGCAGGGTGTGGTGGCAGAGACCGCTTGTAGTAGAAGGGCAAATGGGTACAGGAGTTACAAGGAGGAATTAAGAAGCCTTGTGCTACCAGCAGTGATAGAGAAAAGTCAAGGGATGAGAGTGGTACCACTAGGCACAGTATGCGTATCTGGTGCAGGGATGGAGGATCCTGGTGCCTGAATGCATGTGTGCATCTGTGCATGACTGCTTGCCTCTCCCTCCCTCCATCCCATCTGCCTGGGAGAGGCCAGGGCTGAGCAGGGATCAGTCCCCAGAGTCCTGGCTCCTGGATCCGTGCTCAGTGCCAGGCAGGTGGCAGCTTCAGAAAGCTCTGTGGAGGGAATGGCCAAATCTGGTGCAGACCGGCTCCTGTCTGCCCAGGTGCGGCTGGGGCTGCTTCAACATGCTTGCTCAGGGCCAGGAGGAGGAGGAGGTGTGCTCAGTGCCTCCAGGCAGGAGTGGGCCTCCCTGGGGCTCTGTCCCTTCTCTGAGGACTCCCAGCAAACACTGACAGCGGGGATCTTTAATGCCCTGTCCTAACTGCTTGTGCAGGAAATGAAGCAATTTGTTGGAAAAACTCAATTTTGAGAATAAGAATTCTTCTTCTTCTTCTTTATATTTTTAGAGACAGGATCTCTCTCTGTTGCCCAGACTGGAGTGCAGTGGCATGATCATTGCTCACTGCAGCCTTAAACTCCCAGGCTTAAGCTATCCTCCTGCCTCAGCCTCCCAAGTAGCTGGGACTACAGGCTTGTGCCACCACGCCTGGCTAATTTTTCTGATTTTTAGTAGAGACAAGGTCTTGCTATGTTGCCCAGGCTGGTGTGGAACTCCTGGCCTCAAGTGATCTTCTTGTCTCTGCCAATTTCATGTTATTCTTAAACATAAGATTGTATTTGAATTGTCACCATAAATAATAAGATCTTATCTTTGTAGTTATGTCTTCACTGCATGTAAAATTGCATAGCATGCTAGGAAAAGAGAATCAGGTAGTAGTTAATTCTCCCAGGAAGAAGGAGGATCTATACAAAGTCATTTTTGTTTTTTGCTTTGTTTTGTTTTTGGTAATAATCATGGAATTATGCTCCAGATTTACATGGAGAAACAACATTTTTTTCTTTTCTTTTCTTTTCTTTCTTCTTTTTTTTTTTTTGAGATAGGGTCTTGCTTGTTTGCCTAGGCTGGAATGCAGTGGCGCAATCACAGCTCACTGCAACCTCCACCTCCCAAACTCAAGTGATCCTCCTACCTCAGCTTGCTGAGTAGCTGGGACTATAGGCATGTACTACCACACCCGGCTAATTTTAAAATTTTTGGTAGAGATGAGGTTTTGCCATGTTGCCCAGGCTGGTCTCCTGGGCTCAAAGTATCCTCCTGCCTTGGTCTTCCAAAGTGCTGGGATTACAGGCGTGAGCCACTGCAGCAACCCAAGAAATAACATTTGGGTATTAAGTGAATGAGGCTCGTTCACATTCCAGGTTTTTCCTCAAATCTTTTTATTTAAACAACAGCTTAAAAATTAAGGTCGGCCGGGTGCTGTGGCTCACGCCTGTAATCCTAGCACTTTGGGAGGCCAAGGCAGGTGGATCACCTGAGGTCAGGAGTTCGAGATCAGCCTGGCCAACATGGAGAAACCCAGTCTCTACTAAAAAAAAAAAAAAAAAGGCCGGGCGCGGTGGCTCAAGCCTGTAATCCCAGCACTTTGGGAGGCTGAGACGGGTGGATCACGAGGTCAGGAGATCGAGACCATCCTGGTTAACACCGTGAAACCCCGTCTCTACTAAAAAATACAAAAAACTAGCCGAGCGAGGTGGCGGGCGCCTGTAGTCCCAGCTACTCGGGAGGCTGAGGCAGGAGAATGGCGTGAACCCGGGAGGCGGAGCTTGCAGTGAGCTGAGATCCGCCACTGCACTCCAGCCTGGGCGATAGAGCGAGACTCCGTCTCAAAAAAAAAAAAAAAAAAAGCTGGGCGTGGTGGCACTTGCCTATATCCCAGCTGCTCAGGAGGCTGAGGCAGGAGAAACTCTTGAACCTGGGAGGAGGAGGTTGCAGTGAGCCAAGATCGCACCATTGCACTCCAGCCTGGGAAACGAGCTGAAACTCCGTCTCAAAAATAAATAAATAAATAAATAAATAAATAAAAGGTCATGAATTTCTAGTAAGAGAAGAGAGTATGTAAGTTGGAATGCATAAACCCAGAAATCTCCCATTCCATGGATTTTGCCCCTCTCTTCCTCCCCTCCCCACAAAGAAATAAGTCATTTGGACCAAAGCAATTGCATAAACCTTTCTTAGCTGGTTTCCGGAGCTCCCTGGGAATAATGAGGGTGGAAAGCTGGAGGGGCGTTCTGGGTATTGGAATGCAAGCCAGTGGATCTGTAGCCCGCTGTGCTTCTGGGAGCCTGACACGACACACAACCAGCACATAACCGTTGTGCCTTTTTGAACTGTGCAGGGTCTTAGCTGGGCTGGGCAGTTTCACACGGCTGTTTTCCCAATCGGGATGTTCACTTATGGTTGAGTGCCTGATAAGAGTAGGGAGAGAGAAATGTCCCAGCCATCTACTGCAGGACACTTGGGACCCCCATCTTGAGATGGTCTCAGGATTGTGGAAGGGGTGGCAGGGGTGCTGGGTTTGCTTTCATGAAAGAGAGAAGCAGTTTCCCTTCTACTTATCTTGTTTTCAGATGTAGTGGAGTAAGCCAGGAAATATTTCTCCTGGATGAAAGGTCACTCTTCTTACATTGGAAACTTTGGAAAAATCTCCCTAAATATCAAAACACAAAGGTTATGGAATAATATGTGCTTGGAATAGCTTAAGTGGTTAAAAAATTCTCTTTGCAGCTCAATATTAAAAGAAAAATAATAGACTGTTCTTGTACAAAAATGAAAGGGATCACGAAGAATGTGTTTCCAGCCAGCTTCCTGCACTGGGGTTATTGCACCAGGACTGTGTCTCCGTAGTAGAGACCCTGTTTACTGTGTTGCTTAGTCCTTAGTCAAGAAAGCAATATTTGAGCCGGTAATCCCATGACAGCATGACATTTTAACTTGTAAGACTTTTTGGGTTCTCACAATGTGGTGGGAGTCTGTTTTGATATTTTGTTCCTATAAATTCAGTTGGGGCTGACAAAATTAATGAACTGGCATTTTAGAGAAAGTGACATTGTAACTTCCCCTCCTCTTCCCATGTTTACATCCACACTGATAAAGATGCAACCTTGTCTGTAGCTCATTCTCCAGGAACTTGAGTGTCAAGGACAGTCTGCACCGCCCTTGGGAAATGGGCATTCCCTGGCATTGAGTTGTTAATTGGACTCTGAGTGTTCGAGCTGCATTTATGGTTCCATACGTGGGTGTGTGTTTGTGTTTCAGTGAGGAAGATAGTAGCTGCTTCCCTCCCACAGCCTTGTGGACCCTGGCTGCACATTTGAGTTGCCTGTTTGAAGCTGTTTGACCCTTTCTTAGCCAGTTTCTGGAGCTCCCTGGGAAGAATGAGGGTGGAAAGCTAGAGGGTTGTCCTGGGTGTTGGAATGCAAGCCAGTGGATCTGTAGCCTGCTGTGCTTCTGGACACTCAACACGACACACAACTGTGTGTGTTCCAACAGAACCTCTGGGTGTGTCTGAAGCCCTCTGGGTGACTCCACCTGTGGCCACAGTTGGGAGCAAGCCTGTCTGGGCCTCAGCCTCCTGCAACTGTGATAGCCCCCACCCAGGGTGTGTGCATGTGCCTCTCACGGTAGCAACCCCATGGCTTGCCTGAGGTGGGCCAGGTTCTTCAGGGGCTAAAGTCTCACCTCCCTGCCCAGTTCTGGTTCTCAGTGACTGTGATAGGCCATCATGACCTTTGGCAAATTCACCGGATACCTTTCTTCCCTTGCCTTGTTTTTGCACATTGGAATTTGCAAGCCAGTCTGTGGTCATCGGAAGTTGTGCTCTTCATGCATAACCGCACCTCCATGCCTCACTGCTGGGCTCGGATGACACAGGTGGGAGACTTCTGAATATTAGAAGTTATTGGGACATCTAAATTGTATTCTAAATAACCTTTTTTTTTTTTTTTTGGACAGTATCATTTTCCTTTTTTTTTTTTTTAAACTCTATTTCTAAGAATAATTTTATCTTCAGCTCTTATCCATCATTTAAAAACAATAACAAAAGAGGCTGGGTGTGGTGGCTCAAAATCCCAGCATTTTGGGAGGCTGAGGTGAGAGGATTGCTTGAGCTCAGGGGTTCAAGAGCAGTCTGGGCAATATGGCGAGACCCTATCTCTACAAAAAATACAGAAGATGTAGCTGGGTGTGGTGGTGCACGCCTGTAGTCCTAGGTACTCGGAAGCTGAGGTGGGAGGATCACTTGAGCCTGGGGAAGTCAAGGCTGCAGTGAGCCGTGATTGTGCCTCTGCACTCCGTCCAGGGCGACAGAGAGATACCCTGTCTAAATAAAAAAGAAAAAGAAAAACAGCAAAAGAAAATATTACTATGTACATTCTCATCTTTCAAAGAATGAACAAGATTTGGAAAAATGCACTGAGGCTCAAATGCTTTTGAAAGGTGGACAATGGTAGAGAATGTTGAGTCTTTGGGCCTCTGGTCAGCTTTTAAGACCAGGGTGAAAACAGACCCCTGGAAATGTTACTGTGTGTTCAGTTAAATAAAAGAAGGGGGATGACGCCATTCCTCCAGTGCAGTGGTGAAACCTTGGCTGTGCATTCAGATCACCTGGGGGAGCCGCGAAGCACTGTTGATGGCCAGGCTGCACCCCAGGCCAGTTAGTCAGGAGACTGAGGGCAGGGGCAGGTATCGGTGATTCTAAAAAACACCAGGAGAGTCCAGTGTAGCCCGGATGGAGGGTTATGGTCTTACATGTTAGCCTTGACATTTTTCTTTTTCTTTTCTTTTTTGTTTTTTGTTTTGTTTTGTTTTGTTTTTCTTACTGTGTCACCCAGGCTGGAGTGCGGTGATGTGACCTGGGCTCACTGCAGCCTCAACCACCCAAGTTCAAGTGATCTTCCCATCTCAGCCTCCCAGAGTGCTGGGATTACAGGCATGAGCCACCACGCCCAGCTAGCCTTGACTCTTGTTGGCAGGTTAACAGACAGGCACCAAGCATTCTCTGCAAAGTTCACGGTGAACATTGAGTCCCCCTGGCCCGGAGCCTGCCTGAGTTTCATGAATGGGTGTGTTTTCTAAGCTGGAGGGGGCCACATTGGTTCTCTTTGGTTTGGGGCAAGGGAGCAAGTCAACCTTTGGTCAGGCTGTGGTGGTCAAGGTGTCACAGGAAGGGAAAAGGTGTAGTCTGTGCTGAGGCTGGGGCCGAGGGATTTTCAAGCAGAAGGAACTCCAGGGAGTATGGAATGCGCTCTTCTGCCTTGGGGAGCAGGGAGACCAATAGACCCAAGCAGTTCTGGGAAAGTAAGTGGTGCTGCTGTGTAGGGAGGTGGAGCAAGGAGGAGGGAGGAGGCCTTCCTCCGCTGAGAGAATAGGGTCCTTCCGGGTCGGGGTAGTTGAGCTGCATTGTGTGGAATACTAGCTAAGGACCTAGCAGGTGCCAGGCTAAATGCTTTCCGGCAGGGCTTCTCTAAGAGTGTTCTTCCCATCATCAGCAGCATCTTCCTCTGCGAGCTTGTCCAAAATGCAGAGGCTCAGGCCCTGCCCCAAGTCCTGCCCTTTAAGGGTTGTATTAGTCCGATTTTACACTGCTATAAAGAATTACCTAAGACTGGGTAATTTATAAAGAGGCTTAATTGACTCACAGTTTCACATGGCTGGGAAGGCGTCAGGAAACTTACGATCATGGTGGAAGAGGAAGAGGCACATCTTACATGGTGGCAGGCGAGAGAGAGTAGGCAAGAGCAGGGAAAACTGCCTTATAAAACCATCAGATCTTGTGAGAACTCACTATCACAAGAACCGCATGGAGGGGAATGCCCCCATTATCCAATCACCTTCTACCTGGTCCCTCCCTTGACACATGGGGATTATGAGAATTACGATTCAAGATGAGATCTGGGCGGGGACACAGAACCAAACCATATCAAGGGCCATCTGGAGGTTTCTGATCATAGGCTGGTGCTTGGGAACCTCAGCCTGATAGACTTTCTCTTATCCATTTCTCATATGTGTTCCAGGAAGAAGTTGTTGTTGTTGTTCTTATTATTATTGTTGCTTTAGTGACAGAGTATTGCTCTCTCAGAGTAAGCTCACCCAGACTGGAGAGCAGTGGCATGATGTTAACTCACTGCAACCTCCAACTCTCCCATCTGAGCCTCCCGGGTAGCTGGGACTGTAGGTGCATGCTACTATGCCCAGTTAACGTTATTTTTTTTGTAAAGACAGGGTCTTGCTGTGTTGCCCAGGCTGGTCTCAAACTCCTGGGCTCAAGTGATCCTCCAGCCTTGCCTCCCGAAGTGCTGGGATCGCAGGTGTGAGCCACTATGCCCAGCTTTCCTGTCTGTCTATGTCTATCTGTCTCTTCATCCACACGTACGGTTTTACAAATGGCAAAGCAACGGTTATTTCTATTTTGAACAGGCAAATGACACCTCAGCAGGGTGTAGCATAAGGACCATAACACTATCTATGAGTTAGTAAACCAGACGCTAATCCTTTGTGTTGATTGACTTTGAATTTAAAACCTTTGAGCACAGTTTTCACATACCTAAAGTTGGGAAGGTGATGCTTCCTGGGATTGTTTTTTGTTTTTGTGTTTTAAACAGATTCTCTCTCTGTCGCCCAGGCTGGACTGTAGTGGCTCAATCTTGGCTCACTGCAACCTTCACCTCCCAGGTTCAAGTGATTCTCCTGCCACAGCCTCCTGAGTAGCTGGGACTACAGGCATGTGCCACCACACCCGGCTAACTTTTGTATTTTTAGTAGAGGCGGGGTTTCACCGTGTTAGCCAGGCTAGTCTCAAACTCCTGACCTCAGGTGATCTACCCACCTCAGCCTCACAAAGTGCTGAGATTACAGGCATGAGCCACTGCGCCTGGCCCCTGGGGCTGAGTAGCTGTCGCCACAGTCTACACATGCTAGCTGTTAATAGCAGCACTGGTCAGAGACTCCACCTTTCCAGTGCCTTTGCAGTAGGTGTGATTGCTTTGTTGGTTAAGAGCTGACCCCAGAGGTTTGTGGTGACAAGGCCCAGAGCCATCCTTTGGAGGTGGAGTTCCAGTGATGCCCAATCATGATGGGGGCCGCTGTTGATCTGTACACTCTTTGGTTCCTTTTCAGCCCTTAGGGTGGCAGGGACACATTGAGATTCTAGGGCCAAGAGACTGGGAGCCAGTCCTAGTACAAGGCATTTTTTTAAATATATGAAAACAAGGATGGTGAATCTGGAAGTTAATAAATTGCAGTTGGCTAAAGGTGACGCACAAGCGAAGGCATTTCTAAGCCAGAAGAAAATATGATTCAGATTGGAAACAGAACACACACCTGCTGGTTGCGGCAGAGTGATCTGAACGTGCTCATTACGACAGTCTAGTAGGGGTAGGTACAAAGATTATTCATCATGCATGCTTTCAGGATGAGAAAACCAAGGGCTCAGATATAATACAATATTATTCAGGTTTCAGGTTCAGTTGATGCTTTTAGGAGAGTATTTTGGCCCAGTTTTTTTTTATTATAATTTTTTTTTTAAGAATCATTAGCTAATGGTTTCAGAAAATACATGAGATTATTTCAGATTCACAGTGGCATGTCTTGGGCTCTGCAAGTCTCTCCCTCTCACACACAGTAAGAAGGTGGCCTTCTGCAGTCCAGGAAGAGACACCTCACCAGAACCTAATTATGTTGCCATCTTGATCTCCCAGCTCCAGGCTGTGAGAAATACGTTTCTTTCTTTTTGTGTGTGTGCTGGGATTACAGGCATGAGCCACCGCACCTGGCAGAAATATGTATTGTTGCTATTCCCTGCTCCCCTCTGCCCCTGGTAGCCTCCATTCCACTTTCTGGTTCTATGAGTTTAACTGCTTGGATCTCTTTTTGCCATGTACACGGAGCAGGGGGAGCGCTGGCTCCTGGATGATTGCCCGAATTTTCTTGCTGCCTAGAGTCACTGATCTGCCACAGCCATCTGTCTGGAAAGTGGGGTCAGCTGAATTGGAAGTGGCAACCTGATGACTTTCCAACATAGAGCATGATAATTCTTGTCCTTCACGCAAAGATTAACCTGGAAGAAAGCATGTTGTAGCTAAGAAAATTGATCGGGTTAGCTGTTACAGGGTCTCAAGTGAACCCCTGGTTTCTTTTTTTTTTTTTGAGACAGAGTTTCGCTCTTGTTGCCCAGGCTGGAGTGCAATGGTGCGATCTTGGCCCACCACAGCCTCTACCTCTCGGGTTCAAGCGATTCTCCTGCCTCAGCCTCCCGAGTAGCTGGGATTACAGGCATGCGCCACCATGCCAGGCTAATATTTTTGTATTTTTAGTAGAGACAGGGTTTCTCCATGTTGGTCAGACTGGTCACGAACTCCTGACCTCAGGTGATCCGCCCGTTTCGGCCTCCCAAAGTGCTGGGCTTACAACCCCTAGTTTCTTAGATAACTATCCAGCCTATTGTCAAAGGCCAGACATTAACACCATGTGTTGAATGCATGGGTCTCACGAGAGGCGTCTGTGAGTTCTGAGTTTAGGCAGAAGGCGAGAGAAGTCAGGTTCTGTTGTATGTTAGAGGAAAGCTTAAGGTTGAACCACAGAACCACACACAGGAGAGGGGGAGGGAAACTGAGGAAAACACTGACCTTTGTCAGAAAAGACTTACGGAGGGGAAACCGAAATAGCTGGTTAGTGCCGTAGATGTGGTTTGTCAACATGACACTATTGACATTTGGGGCTTGATGATTCTTTGCTGTGGGGGCTTTTCTGTGGATTGTAGGGTATTTAGCAACTTCTTGGCATCTGTCTCCAGATGAGGACAACCAAAACTGTTTCTAGACATTGCCAAGTGTCTAGGGGATGGAGACCACAGTCACTGTGTCTTAGTCTGTTCAGGTTTCTGTAACAAAAGACCATAGACCAGTTGACGGTGGCTCATTCCTGTAATCCCAGCACTTTGGGAAGCTGAGGTGGGCTGATCACCTGAGGTCAGGAGTTCAAGACTAGCCTGACCAACATGGAGAAACCCTGTCTCTACTAAAAATACAAAATTAGCCAGATGTGGTGGCACATGCCTGTAATCCCAGCTACTCAGGAGGCTGAGACAGGAGAATCGCTTGAACCTGGGAGGCGGAGGTTATGGTGAGCTGAGATCACGCCATTGCACTCCAGCCTGGGCAACAAGAACAGAACTCCATCTCAAAAACAAACGAGCAAACAAAAACAATGGACATTTGTTGCTCATAGTTCTGGGGGCTGGAAATCCAAGATCGAGGCGTGGCAGATTCAGTGTCTGGTGAGGGCTTCCTGGTTCACACAGTGCCTTCTTGCTGTATCCATGCATGGTGGAAGGGGCAACAGAGATCTCTGGGGTCCCTTTAATAAGGGCACTAATCCCATTCTTGAGGCTCCACCCTCATGATGTAATCACTTCCCAAAGGCCCCACCTCCTAACACCATCACCATGAGGATCAGGAGTTCAACATATGGATTTTGTGGGTTGGGGAACACACATTCAGTCTGCAGCACATACCAGTTAGGAGCCACTTCTATCCACTGTCAGATTCTCCCTAATGTGTCATTCTTCCCTTGGCCTTAGGGCTGGGAGCCCTAGGGAACCTAGACCTTAGTTAAGGTCTTCACACCTTCTTCTTTCCTGTGTTCTCTTTGCGCTGAAGTTTGCTTCAGGTGTTTAACCGAGTCTGGTCCTTGAAGAGGCAGGATGACCTTGGCAAGACCTAGAGGAGCCAGGGTGCCTGTCCAGAGGCAGGGAGCTCCTTAGGCCCGCGCAGTGGGGCTTGGCCAGGGATCCATCCTCAGGACTTGGTTCTGGTGTGGGAGGTAACACCCAACGCCTGTGTCTCCCTAGCCCTGCCGAGCCCCTCCCTCTGCAACACACCCCTCCTTGCTTGTCTTGTACTTTGTGTTTGTCAGGGAGCATGACTAGGTTGGTGGGGAGTAGAAAGGAAATCTCCAATCCTGAGGGATTCGGGATGCTGTCCCGTGGCCATCTCTTGGCTGAGTCTTTTGGAATCGTGTGCTGGCTCCCTCGAAGTAGGATTCATGTGACCATGTGGCGCAGGCAGGTTTAGTAGTTAGGAAACCGTTTACCCAGTAGGCATATGGGATAGGGATTGGGCACAGCTAGAGCTGGGAGTGCCCCAGCACACTAGAAGAACCAGCAGGAGCCTGCGTATGAACTGGCTGAGCTCCCCAGCTGACCGTTGAGCTCACTTGCAGGTCAGTGTGTCCTGGGGCTTGTTGAGTACTAACATGTGTGCAGCTTGCAGGGGTAAGGGTGGGGGGCGGGTGCACCTCACTCTGAGCCAGCTTCTCTGATGGCCCCTGGCTTGCTTGTCTACCAGGTGTTCCTCTGGCCAAGGTCAAAACTTCAGATATTGATATTTCTTGTTTTGTGTATAGGGAGTAGTAGAAATCTACTTTGAAATGGGTCAGAGGAAGGGGCAGGACTTACTTGTGTTGGTTTCTGAAGCAGGAAGTGGCCACATGCAAAGGTTTTCCTGTGACCGGGCAGTCACAGAGGGGAGATGAGATGGGAGGAGGAGTTGCCGGCACAATGGAAAGTGCTTTACTTCTAGTTAACAAATGTCTTCTCACATCCTTGTGGAGAAGAAAAACTGCAGGTGGCCCTGAGACTCTGTTGACTAGGAAATGACACACGGAACAAAACCGCAGCCTCAGAGCAAGCATCCCTGAGTCCCTTCACTGTCTGTGTGTGGGAACACATTGCTCCTCATTCCGTAACAGGAATCTGCCACGTTGCAGAGCGGACATTTTATGACCTGTGACCCCGCCCCATGTTGAATTGAATACACTTCTTTCCAGTGTTCTCTGGCTCTTGTGTTAGCGTAGTGACCTGCAGTCTCTCCTCTCCAAGGCAGACTTCCACATTTTCCCAAAGTTTTGGAAATTCCCTTCTCCTAGGTTATCATGAAGAAAGTGAATCAAAATACTGGGTGATGTTTGCTCTGCAGGTTACTTTTGTTTAAAACTATATTGTGAATCATTTTCAGCTACCCCACTCCTGCATCGGACCTCCTAATTAGGGACCTCATAACTAAGCACTTAGTTACTAGGACTTTGAGCACTGAAGGACTCCATTGACAATGAAGAGACACACAAGTAGATTCTGTGTGTGTGTGTGCATGCGTGCACATGTGCACACATGACAACAGAATTCCAGACAACTCCAGACAACCAGAACTACTTTGTTTGCAAGTGACAGAAATGCAGCCTAGACCATTAGCTTCCGTGGGAGAGGGACTGCGTTAACTCCCCAGCTAGAAAGTCTCAAGGGGCTTCAGGCGTGCTGGAGGACCCACTGTGTCTCCCTGTCCCACCCCACTGAGATCCGACGGCCTCCTTCCTGCTGGCCTAGTTCTCCAGCAGATTTCCCACAGTGACCACACATGTCCCTGGGCTTGTGTTCTACAGACCTGCAGCCTCAAAGGAAGGACAACGTTCCTCCCTGACAAGCCTCGCCGAGGTTCCCATCTACACTAGTGATTCACAGTTGGGAGTGACTTTGCTCCCCAGACATTTGGCAATGTCCAGAGGTGTTTTTGGTTGTCTTAAGATGGGGGGATGCTACTGGCCTTTGTGGATGGAGAGTAGGGATGCTGCTTCACATCTGCCAGTGCACACGACGCCCCCCGCACAGCAAACAGGGGTCCATCTCAGTGTGGGGGTGGTGCTGAGCTGAGAGCTGCAGCGCTGCACCTGTCACCCTATCCCAGGACCGTGGTCCCCAGCATGCGTTGACTCCCACGTGCCAGGAGAGTACTGGGGAAGTCTGTCAGGAGGAGGTGGTGTCCTCCAGAGGGAGGAATCTGCTGGACGAAAAGAGAGGCTCAGACACTCCGTGTGGTGTTGCATGTCCTCCCGAATGTTGTGCGCACAGGAAATGCTGTATAGGTGCCTGCGGAACTGAGCTGGCAAGACAGGGAGGCAGAGCTCCCTCCAAAACAGGGAGCAGAGCTCGGTTCTCACTGCTTTGCTCAGGTGTTGCCAAGGCAGCTCATGGAACTTCACCTGGAAGAGGTCAAGGGTAAGCCATGGGCTCATTGTGAAGTCAGTTGGTGTTGCCCATCAGTGCTCTTGTTCATTCCTCCCTGGTCCTCTTTCTCCACTTCATTTATTTATTTATTGTCTTTGAGACAGCATCTCACAAAAAGTAAAAAAATAAAAAGAGCATCTCACTGTCGCCCAAGCTGGAGTGCAGTGGCACAATCACAGTTCACCTTTTATCTTGATCTCCCGGGTTCAAGAGATTCTCCCCCCTTGGCTTTTCCTTGTCAGGGAGCTGAGCCAGGTAGAGAGGGGTGTTTGCAAGGTGCACTGCCCGTGCCTGCAGGGTCTGATGACTGGTGCAGAGCCCATGGTTTAGTTTTGCACTGGCTTTGTTCTAAAACTTCACCTAGCATCTGACACTCTGCAGAAACAGGTGGCGCTCCATCAGGAGGTGGTGCTGTCATGCCCTACCCAAGGTGCCAGTCAGGGAAGTCCCTGTTCATCCTCATTGATTCTGATGTCCAGAATCTTACAGAGAATTTTTTCTTTATATAAAGTAGGTTTTATTGTGTTCACCTTGAAAACAACTCACTGATGGGGAAAAACACACTGACAGTGTTGACTGCAAATAGAGTGACCTCATATATTCATTTCAAACTGGGAGTCAGGAAACTGGACCTGCAGGGCAGAGAACCTATGCTTTGCGGTTGCCTGGAGGACCAGAAGTCCACAGGAAGAAAGGGCCAGTTGAATATATGCACGGACAGATGTGTGTGGGGCAAATAATTCCTGGGGCTCTGTCTCCCTCTCTTCCCGCCCCCCTCTCCCTGTCCAGCAGTTTTAATGTTTCGAGCCTTGCTGTTCTAAGGAAGGAGGCAAGAGCAGCAGCAGCAGCATCCCCTTGGAAGCACATTAGAGTGCAGGGCAATGGAGAGAAACCATTCAGCCACACTAGGGTTTGGGACAACGTTAATTCTTCTGCCGTCTTACAGGGCCTGGCTGCAAAAAGCAAAAAGAAGAAAAGCAGCCTTAGCATACACCATTGTATACCCCAAAGAAGGGTTGTGCTTTCGGCACCAGCGTGGGCCAGAAGGATTCTGATTTTAGAAAACCAAACTTTTCAGCTTTGGGAGAGCACCCGCCCTGCCCTAGGAGGGTACTGGGTGCAGAAGCCCAGCACTGCTTTTGCCCGTCCTTACTGGCTCTCTTCATGTTTTTGTTTTGTTTTGTTTGGTTTGGTTGTTTTGAGTCAGGCTCTCGCTGTGTTGCCCAGGCTGGATGGAGTCCAGTGGAACCATCATAGGTCACTGCAGCCTCCAACTGCTGGGCTCAAGTAATCCTCTCATCTCTGGAGTAGTTGTGTGCCACCACACCCGGCTCAGTTTTCTCTTGTTTTTGTTGGAACCTCCCACGGAGGTTCCCTGAAGAAAGTTGGTTGGAGTTAGAGTTGTTCTAGAATCTCTCACTGTCAAGTAAAGAACTCTGCTGAGCAGCTGAGCCCGGAAGCTCTTCGCACACCTGAGCACCTTTCCTGAGCCACATACAGCCCACCCGAAGGCGTCTGCACACCTGGAGAGTGGGGAGGAGAAGGGCAGCAGGCCCAGGCCCAAGGCAGCCGGCTTTGCATGGTGCAATGGGGAGTGGAAAGGCTCACGTCCCCTCTCCCAGCTCCTCTTTTTAGTGGACAGCTGACCTTGGGTAAAAGTGGACCATGCTCAGCCTCAGTTTTCTCCTCTCTAAAAGGAGGGGAACCCCTGGCAGCATTGTGTCTAGAGTCTGCAGGACCTCAGAGATTGCTGGACATATAGACAGCGCTCAACAGATTGGAACTGGAGGTCTCTAAGAACATTTCTGGGCCTGGTTTAGCATCTTTGCAATGTCTGTGTGTCCTCGCTTCTCTCCCTCTCTAGCTGTCCTTCAGTCTCAGCCTCAGTCTACCCATCAGCTTCTCTCTCTCTCTTTTCTCCCCCCTCCTTCTCCCTTCTCTCTCCCTTTCCCTCCCATTGTTTTTCTTTTACAGCTTTATCGAGGTGTCAAGGTATGAGATTTTCTTTCTTTCTTTTTTTTTTTTTTTGTTAAGAGGCAGGGTCTCACTATATTGACCACACTGGTCTTGAACTCCTGGCCTGAAGCAATCCTCCTATCTCAGCCTCCCAAAGTGCTGGGATTACAGGTGTGAGCCACTGTTGCCGGCTAATTTCTA
This sequence comes from Trachypithecus francoisi, assembly GCF_009764315.1. Taxonomy (NCBI): domain Eukaryota; kingdom Metazoa; phylum Chordata; class Mammalia; order Primates; family Cercopithecidae; genus Trachypithecus; species Trachypithecus francoisi. The sequence goes on along the minus strand of NW_022681471.1, from coordinate 125,744,892 downwards.
CACTATAAAATTGACCCATTTTAAGTATACAATCAGGGATTTATAATGAGTTCAAAGGTGTGCATTCTTCATTATGATCCAATTTTAGACCCTTTCCATCACCCCCAAAAGATCCTTTTTATTCCTTAAGCCATCCCTTCTGGTTTCCACCACAGCCCCAGGCAACCATGAATCTCCTTTCTGTCTCTGGATTTGCCTCATTTGGACACTCCCTGTACATGGAATCCTGCAGTATGTGGTGTTCTGTGACTGGCTTTTTGACTCTGCATCATGTTTTCGGAATTGATCCACATTGCAGGTGGTATCAGTACTCCATTCCGTTCCGGTGCCAAGTGCTGGTCCTTGGTGCGGATCGACCGCATGGTGCTGACCAGTGTGTCAGCTGATGCACGGTCTCATTGCTTTCCCATGCCACCCTGACAAGAATGGTTCCCACCTTTGTGGGCACACGGGAGGAGGTCCCGGCTCTGGGAGTGACCAGCTCTGTGGTTTGTGGGGAGGCTGGTCGCGTAAGTCCTTAGAACATCAACTGTCACTTGTGAGCAGGGATTGTTAGCATAGGATTGTTCAAAAAATCTAATAAGCCAAATAGTTTAAAAACGTGTTTCATGTTGCCTCTCTCTAACCTCAGGGAGTCACTGTCAGTTCTTGTCAGGTGGGCAAAAATCTCCAACTTCCTTCAGCTGACAGTTCAAGGGACAGGCTTCTAGAAGCACGTTCTCCATGTGGTTCTTCTGAAGATGAAACGTGTGGTGTGCACATGTCCCATCCTGCCCTCCCGACAGGGCGGCATGTGGAAGGAACGTAGGGGAGCAGCCCTGTTTCCGTAGTGAGGAGGCTCACAGGAGATTGGGCGCGGGGCTGCGCTGAGGCCACTCCTTCTCTTGCGTGGCTTTTTCTTTGGCCAAGTAGAGACGGCACCAGGTGGCCAGGCTGTGTTGGGCCTGATCATGTGCTTGATCTGCTGTACTGGGGATGTCGCCTCGTACCCCTCTGCCCAGCTCCTTGTGGCTGGGTGGGTCTCCTTCACCCTCCTGTCCTTACTGGCTCAGTGTCTCTGTGCCTGGCCAGTATAATGTGTGGCAGGTTCCCCACATCCTTCTTGGGCCAGGCGGGGTGCCTTCTCTAGGGCACTGCAGCCTCAGATGGTGGTGACACCTGCCCCATGTATGGATCAGGCCACTGGGGCATCAGGGTCACCATTAGCAGAACAGCTGGAATTGGGTGGTCCTGGACACTTTCTTGGCGAACAAGAGCACTGAGTAAGCTCAAGACTTAAATCAGGAGTTTTAAGGTCACGAGCTGGCTGGGATTGGGTTGTTGCCAACACCCACAACAGCTGAAAACTGCTTAAGAAGTGCCTGCGTATGGGACTTGCAGGGAGCCTGGGAATTCACAATCCCTACCATATAGTAGATCAAGCCTTGACTACTAAGGAGGAGAGGCTATGGTAATCTGCAGGAAAGTAGCTCAGTAGTGACGAATTCATCATAGTATGTGGTATAGCCTTTGTTTCTTCTCAAAACTTTTATAGCAAGTTCAGGATGGCTTCATCCAGACATCCGAGCTAAGCAAGCAAGCAAAAAACAAAAAGCTTTAAATAAGAGAAGTTGAAGACAGTGCCCCTTCGTGCCTGAATTTGGCTAGGAAAACATTGGCATGGGAGTGCCACCAAGGGCTGGCACATTCTCTGGGCCACCTTCAGAGGTTTCACTTCTGTGTGAGAGAAACCATCCACTGGGATGCAGCTTTTACGCGACATACTGCAGGATTCCATGTACAGGGAGTGTCCAAAAGGGGCAAATCCAGAGATGGAAAGGAGATATCGTGGCTGCCTGGGGCTGTGGTGGGAACTGGAACGGATGGCTTAAGGAATACAAAGGATTTTGGGGGTGATGGAAAGGGTCTAAAATTGGACCCTTTCCTTCCCTGTTACACAGGGAAGGAAATCAGAAACCAAGCAAGAGAGCTGGGTGTATGAAAAGAACTGTGTCATTTTCTTGACTGAAATTTCACCAGGTGGCACTGGGTGTTGAGATACATATCACTGAGCAATATCAGGTCACACAACACAGGAGTATTGTTCCTGTCACCTCCGAATTGGTGTGCTTGACCCCAACAGCTATTTGGTATGTGTTATGTGGGCAAACCCAAGTGGGTATTGTTGGGTTTCCATAGCAATGAGGCTGTGGGGCAGGGATGCGTTTTCTTTTACCATCATCCTCTGTGGTTTGGGTGCATTATGTCTGAGCCATTGGTCATCTTCTCTTGTCACCCACATCTCCCCGGGTCTGGAATATGACCAGAAAGGAAGCTGCATTTGCTCATCTGACAGGTCCTAAGGTCAGAGAGCTCCCGCCCCCATGAAACCATCACTGTGGGACAGGTGATGAGCAAACGACCCCCCCGAAACATCACGCATGCGCCCCCTTGCCATCTTCTCCCTCCTGCCTGTGTCCCCAGCCCGAGCATGGAGCTGCTTTCTGTCCCTGTAGGTCACTGTAGACTTTCTGGACTTGTATGTAGATGGAGTCCTGCAGCTGGTGCTCCCTTCCACCTGGCTCCTGTCTCTTGGAATAACCATTCTGAGATGTGCCCGTGTTGTCGGATGGATCAAGAGCTCATTTCTTTGCTTGCTGAGTAGTAGTGCAGTGTTGGGTGGTAAGTTACATGCTGGTGGCATTTTGTGTTACTATTAGTGGCTAGCTTTTAGAAAACAGTTGCAAGGAGAGCCCACAGGGAGAACAAAGAGAGTGTCCTGTGAAAGATATCTCTTGACATCAACGGAGAGAAGGGCGCTCATACCAGTGCCGATGTCTGTTTCCAGTGCCATCGAGCTCTAACTTCAACCTGGACTCTGCTTTCCGAGTTTAGATAAGACTTGTTTCCTACTATATTTGAGGTCATAGGAGACCATCACTTTATCATGGATGGGAAAAGTTTTCAGGTGATGAAGGGCTGTGCTGTTGATTTGGAAAGAGGATGCCAGACTGAACACTTCCTTTCAGAGTACCATTTCTAGGCCCTCTTGATATTTTAATATATTTTAAAAATTAAGAGAATGTCTGCATATGTATTAGAAGAAGTCCTGTTACACAGAAAATACTCTAAATTCAACTCACATACAGTTGGTTCCCATTTTCAATTCTTGGGAATATATTAGAAAACAAAAATTTTCACCTTGGAGTTAAAATCCGTTGCTGTTTTCTTTTCTTTTTCTTTTTGGAGACAGCGTCTCTGTCACCAGGCTGGAGTACAGTGGCATGATCATGGCTCACCTCCTGGGATCAAGCAATTCTCCCACCTCAGCTCCCCAAGTAGCTGGGACTACAGGTGTGCGCCACCACACTGGCCAATTTTTTGTATTTTTTTGTCAAGACGGAGTTTCACCATGTTGCCCAGGCTGGTCTTGAACTCTTGGAATCAAGCAATCTATCTGCCTCAGCCTCTCAAAGTGCTGGGATTACAGGCATGAGCTACCTTGCCTGGCCTGCTATTTTTCACAGATGCTAAATGAGAACACTCAGAATTCTATGAACTCATTCAGACTATAAAGTATTCTTTAGCAATTCAAGCTGCTGTTTCTGAGGTGGGCTGTTCTTAGTAGGGTGGATGCTTCTAATCTAATGTAGAATTGCAGCTGCAGCATATAAAGGGAAGAAGAATTGAGAGTACACCAAGATGTTAAATGTTTGTCTTTTGGTTTTGGAATATGGGTGAGTTCCCCCGTCACTTCTTTATACTTTTATATAATATAGAACTCTTGGTTCTTCTGTAGTGAATATTTATTTTTAAGAAAGCAGATAAATGTTGCACATAACTTGCTTTGGAAAACTTTTCCCATTACGGTTACTTGAAGACTGAAAGATTTTTTTTTTTTTTTTTTTGAGAGAGAGTCTTGCTCTTGTCACCCAGGCTGGGAGTGCAATGGCGCGATCTTGGCTCACTGCAACCTCCGCCTCCTGGGTTCAAGCGATTCTCCTGCCTCAGCCTCCCAAGTAACTGGGATTACAGGCATCCGCCAGCACACCTGGTTAATTTTTGTATTTTTGGTAGAGATGGGGGTTTCACTATTTTGGCCAGGCTAGTCTCGAACTCCTGACCTCAGGTGATCCTCCCGCCTCGGCCTCCCAAAGTGCTGGGATTATAGGCATGAGCCACTGCAGCTGGCCATTTTTTTTCTATTTTAAAAATCCTTCATATCTTCCATGGCAATAAATATGGTAAAATAATGTGTGTGTGAGGATTTTTATAATGCGTAAAATATTATAGAAGATGAGTTCTTGTACATGCTTTTGAATCGTTTCATTTGCCTTCTCCGTTTGACTTACATAATAAATAAGGAAAACTGCAGTTTTCATTAGTCTTGGGCCGTCTAACATTCCTAGGAAGGGAAGGAGGAAACAGGAGGGGAGACACTGGAAGAGGTGGTGGAATCACAGTAGCTTTTGTTTTTCCTGCATACCAGACACAAAATACGCACTCACATTATCCAGGCTGATAAGGCCTGCAGGTCAGACCCCACAGCATAGACAGGCAGTTACAGTTGGAGTCCTTCCCTCATTGCAGGGCGTTCCTTAGCAGACCAATTCGGAATGAGTTATGTGCAAAAATAAGCACAGAATGCTTAATGCAGTGGGCCACAGAATCACATCTGATGTTCAGACTTTCTAATGAGGCTAGATGTGGTGGCTCATGCCTGGAATCCCAGCACCTTGGGAGGCTGAGGTGGGAGGATTGCTTGAACCCAGGAGTTCAAGACCAGCCTGGGCAACACAGGGAAACTGTCTCTACCAAAAAATTTAAAAAGAAGCAAACAAAAAAGTAATTAGCTGGGTGTGGTAGTACATACCTGTAGTCCCAGCTACTGGGAGGCTGAGGTGGGAGGATCACTTGAGCCTGGGAGTTCCAGGCTGTAGTGAACTATGATGGCGCCACCACACTCCAGCCTGGGTGACAGAGTGAGACTTTGTTTCTAAAATAATAAACTAAACTAAACAAAAATATCCTAATGATGTGTGGTGATGCTGTGTCGTATAGTGTCTGCATGCTATAGTCATTTGGTAACCTAATTAAGATTCTGGGTTGTACATTTTTCATTTATAACCTCCTGAGATTCATTTCTTTTAATACTCGTTAAGGCAACATAAATTTAGAGAGTTTGAATCATTTCCCTCTTAACCTATTGTTTTACTTCATGATTGCTGCATTTAGAAAACTTTTAAAATTTTGTTTAAAAATATAGATAATCCCAAGGTGTTGATATTACAGGTGTGAGCCACTGTGTCTGGCCAGATTCATTTCACTTAAATCCCTGAAGATCCATGTGGGATTCTGAGAGACCTCTCTGAGACATTCTCCTGTTGTTTCCTTTTCACCACTGCAGGTCTCCACCTGCCCTGAGGTCCTTGGGAGGAAACCCACCATAGTAGGGCACACAGCGGCTGACTTGTCCTGGTAAATCATAAGCGTGGTGGGCTCTGCAGGCGCCTCCCTCCCTTTTGTCCTTGAGTCTGAAGCCAGCACCTTCTTTGATGGCACAAATGTCTGTGGTTTAGGGTTTTCAAAGGAATCCTCCCTCTTCCTCTCCCAGCATAAGAAAGGCTGCTATGGGGAGCCGGTAGCGTGCACGCTGGGTTGTTTGGTTGTTTGAATTCCACAAGAAAGCCAACCTAGCTGTCCTGGCTTGGGGCGAGGCAGGAGGGCAGGAGTCCTGCATCTGCCTGTGTCTGTCTGTCCCTGGCTGTCTGTCCCTCCCTCCCCCTTCCCTCCCCTCTTGCTTGGGATTGGGTGGGGTCTGTCTTAGGGAAAGAAGAAGGGCAGGGAGAGAGAGAGCTGGAATTTGACCCCAGAGCTGTCTGCAGCTTCCCAGGAGCCCTTTTCGTACAGGGTCTGGCTCCTTAGAAAGGCTGGGTGGCTCCTGCGTGGCAGGGCCACCTCGTTAAAAACACTGGCTTAGGGGAGAGTGCTGGTCGCTCTTGGGGCCAACCAAGATGTTTGCATTTGTCCTATGCAAACAGTACAAAGTTGTTGTTTTTTAAATACCGTTTTTAGAGGAGTTTTAGTTCTACAGAGGAGTGCAGAGATAGGAAGAACTCTCACCTGCCCCACACTGGGCTTCCCCCTGTTGTTGTTTTTTCTTCCAATTGCCATATGTATATCCCTGCCATCCCCTATTGTTAACATCTCACATCACCGTGGTATATTTGTCCAAGCAATGAACCAATATTGCTACGTTATTTATTGTTAACTAAAGCCCAAACTTTGTTCCTATTTCCTTAGTTTCCCATTAATGTCCTTTTCTGTCCTGGGATTAACCACATGCCTTTTTTTTTTTTTTTTTTAACTGAGACAAGGCCTCTCTCTATTTCCCAGGCTGGAGTGCAGTGGCGTGATCACAGCTCACTGTGGCCTCTGCCTCCCGGGTTTAAGGGATCCTCCAGCCACTACGCCCGGCTAATTGTTTTGTGTTTTTAGTGGAGTTGGGATTTTACCTTGTTGACCAGGCTGGTCTCGAAATCCTGACCTCAAGTGATCCACCTGCCTCAGCCTCCCAAAGTGCTGGAATTACAGGCGTGAGCCACTGCGCCCAGTACACATGACATTTAGTCTTCCTGTCACCTTAGGTTCTTCTTGGCTGTGACAGTTTTTCAGACCTTCCTTGTTATTGATGACTCTGACCTTTTTGAGGAGTACTGATCAGGAATTTTGTCGACTGTATCCCTCTTGGGATTCATCTGATGATTTTCTCACGGTAGAATGAGGTTATCGTTTTTTGCAAAGAAGACCACAGACCGTTCTCATTACACATGATATGTTTTGTTTTTCGGTTTTGATTTTCTAACTTTTCTTAACTGTAGGAATTAATTAAGATTTTCCACAATTCCTATGCTTTGGAAAATTCCTTTGATGATGAAATTTCTTTAGGGAAAAACATTATTTTTCTTCTGAAAGTGTTTTGGCAGAGAAACGTTGTTACTGAAATATCAGTGATCAGAGCTGCTGAGTTATAGCAAATTTGTAGAGGTAATTGTCCCAGACAGGAGGGTCTGCTAAGTATGTCCTGTGGATATGTTATTTATCTTATTCTGTGCTGTTGTGCACCCTAAAAATAAATATTTTAGACTGGGCATGGTGGCTCATGCCTGTAATCCCAACACATTGAGAGGCCAAAGCTGGATGATCTCTTGAGCCCTGGAATTCAAGACCAGCCCAGTCAACATAGTGAGACGGCATCTCTCCAAGAAATTTAAAAATTAGCTGGTCATGGTGGTGTGCATCTGTGATCCCAACTACTTGGGAGGCTGAGGCAGGAGGATCACTTGAGAGCTTGGGAGGTTGGGGCTGCAGTGAGCCATGATCACACCACTGCACTCCAGCCTGGCCCACAGAGCAAGACCCTGTTTCAAAAAATAAAAAAATTAAGGCCAGGTGCAGTGGCTCATGCCTATAATCCCAGCACTTTGGGAGGCCAAGGTGGGCGGATCACCTGAGGTCAGGAGTTCGAGACCAGCCTGGCCAACATGGTGAAACCCTGTCTCTCCTAAAAATACAAAAAAATTAGCTGGGCGTGGTGGCGGGCACCTGTAATCCCAGCTACTTGGGAGGCTGAGGAACGAGCATGGCTTGAACCCGGGATGCGGAGGTTATAGCGAGCTGAGATCGTGCCATTGCACTCCAGCATGGGCGACAAGAGTGAAACTCCATCTCAAAATTAATTAATTAATTCATTAAAAAATTGTAGATTTCAAAATAGTGTTTGAAAGTTCTTGGTGAATTGGTGTGCTCCTGCATTCCTCTCAACTCCCACTCTTGCTCAGTTGTCTACCATCACCTCCAATCTCCTGATGTTGGATTTGCAAGTTAAAGTATTTCTCTAACGTGGGAGTTGGCAAGTGGCTTCTGTTAGGAGCCAGTAAATGTTTTCTGTTTGGGCCACTTGTTCTCTGTGGGACTCCTCAGGGTTGTTGCAGTAGCAGGAAGCAGCCACAGCCGGTGTGTACATGAAGGTTGTGGCTGTGTTCCACTAAACCTTTATTCACCAAGCAGGTGGCAGGCCAGGTTTGTCCCAAAGGCTGTAGTTGGCTGATCCTTACTTTATTGCAGAAGTGTATACTGCCAGGACTTTTTTCTTGTTTTTGTTTTGCTTTGTTAGGGAGTCTGGCTCATTTGGCCCATGTTTATGGGGTACTTACTCTTTTGGAAGGCAGCTTACTAAGCACTGTGTTGCTACGGAATGTTTTGGAGAGATTTAGACCTAGCTAGTAAACCTGAACAAGAAGCCAGCCTGAGCAGTTAGCCGGGGCCACAGTTCTCCATAACTTCTCCCCCTGCTTCCTGCTGGAACAGCTCACTTTTGAAATGGCAGGGGAGTCATTCCAAGCTAGCATCCCCCATCCCACCTTGTCACCCATCCCCACCCACCTTTTTGTTTTTCTGGAAAACAAATAAAAGCTTTTATTGTATCTACTTGGGAAGGACTGGGGGTGGTAGTTCCAGAGTCCAAGGATTCAGAGCTAGGACCTGGCCCTCACCTCTGCGCACACCAGCCCACGCTGGCTCCCGTCACCCTCCTTTCTGTCCGTCTCTGCTCCTCTCTGGTCTCACCTCGTCTGCTGCAGACAGTCCCTCTTCATGAGTTGAGAAACATAATTCCTGGCAGCTGCTGTGTCGCAACCCCTTCCTCTACATTTTGTGGAATGAACACAACTATGTAACTTGCTACTCAGATCAAGAGATGGAACATTCCTATTTATGTTTTAGGAATGTTCTAGCTCCCCAGGGGTGCCCTTGAGCCTCCCCCAACCCCCCAAATATAGGGCTGTCTTGAATGTCCACACTATAGATGAGGTTAGCCTCTATTTGGCCTTTACGTAAATGGCATCATCCAGTATGGATTCTTTTGTGTCTAGCTTTTTCAGTCAACATTACTTTTGTGAGATTCATTCATATTGTTTCTGGTGGCAGTTGTAGTTTATTCATTTTTATTGCAGTGAACCTCAGTTTGTTTGGTTTTTGTTTTTGTTTTTGAGACAGGATCTCACTCTGTTGCCCAGGCTGAAGTACAGTGGTGCTGTCAGGGCTCACTGTAGCCTCAAACTCCTGGGCTCAAGCCATCCTCCTGCCTCAGCCTCCTGAGTACCTGGGACCACAGGTGCATGCCCCCATGCACAGCTAATTCTTTTATTTTTTATTATTATTATTTTTGAGACGAAGTCTCGCTCTGTCACCCAGGCTGGAGTGCAGTGGTGTGATCTCAACTCACTGCAACCTCCGCCACCCGGGTTCAAGTGATTCTGCTGCCTCAGCCTCCTGAGTAGCTGGGACTACAGGCACGTGCCACCACACCTGACTAATTTTTTTGTATTTTTAGTAGAGACGGTGTTTCACCGTGTTAGCCAGGATGATCTAGATCTCCTGACCTCGTGATCCATCTGCCTCAGCGTCCCAAACTGCCGGGATTACAGACGTGAGCCACCGCGCCCAGCCAATTCTTTTATTTTTTATAGACATGGGGTCTTGATATGTTGCCCAGGCTGCTCTCGAACTCCTGACCTCAGGCATGAGCCACTGCCTCCAGTCTGTGTGTTTTTCTAAAGAATTCTTAGTGGCTAAGGAAGGTTAAGACCTTCCTCTGGACAGTCCCTTTCATCTTTCCCCAGAGATGAGCCATTTTGAACATGGATTTGCATCTGTGCTGCCTCTGAGCCCATGCTTGGCTGATCTGTGGTTGGCATCTGCCTTCCAGAGAATTCCTTGTTTTCCCACAGTCCCTTTGCAGCTGTTTCGTGGAGCGCGGGGACGCATGCTGGCTGCTGCCACCAGCTCTGATGGCTATGAAGGTTTGAGACGAGTCTCATAGGTGAAATCTGGGCTCTAAGACAGCCCACCTTTTGAAAGGACAGTTCAGCCACCAGAATGTTATCTTCCATCTGTTGGTTTTTCTCATTTTGGTTTCCAAAAGCCTTTAACCATTGTTATCGTTCTGTGCTTGTCTTGGTGTCAGCTCAGTATCCATGAAACCTGACAAACCTCTTTCTAGAATGAGGCTGGCAAACCAGTCTCTTAATGTTCAACCCCAGTGAAGAGGAACTAAACCTCAAAATTGTTGTACCGCAAACTCTATTAGCCTTTTATTGGTGGGAGTTTTGTTTTTATTACAAGAGGGGTGACTGCTGCAGTGTTGGCGGGGCATTCACTTTAGGCCCTTTCCGGCACCAGGCCGGGCCTGACAGATGAGAATGCTGTGTCATAAACAGTCTTTTGCAATGACTAACCTTGCTGGGTTGGAATGCAGTGCACACCAAAGGAAGATAGGACTTTTAGTGGTTGTCGCAATAGTTGTGTGAATCCCAATGTGGCTAGAAAATGTCAACATACTCTCCAGAGAATCAGCTCTGACAAATGTAAGAGACATAGTGTTAGGGGGATGTCTGGATAAGTTGAACTCCAATCAGAGGGAAAAGGGGGTTGGAGGAATAATGAATGAGGGAAACACTTTTATTGGGAGAATAGCTTGCGAAACGGCCAGTTGCGTAAAGTGTTCTATCCTAAGAAGTCCTAGTGTAAGTCTCGGCGACTGCTAATATATGAATGATACCTAGGACTTATTTTATGTATTTCTGATATCCTTACTAGCAATTTTGGAGTCTGCATTCTGGTAATGCCTAAATGCTTGTGCTAAGTTACATGTAGAAACAGCTCTACACAACATTCCCTAGTCTCTTGGACACTTACAGTGTTGGCCAATCCTTTTCTCGTGATTTTTTCCATTAATTTACTCGTGTCCGAACAAAGTTATCATTTTTTGATTGTTCTCTTTGCTTTCGTCCTTTGCATCTGTGGCTGCTCACTTGCTATGCCCAGGGGAGGGGAAGATGGAGAAATAGATTATGGATATGGCACTCCAGGGCCTGTTTACCAACAACCTGAAAGGCTTATATTCTCAGCAGGTCAATACCCCCCATGTCTGAGGGCGAATGTTGTGTGGATTAATAGGCGAAACATGTTGCATAGATTTGCAGATCCACATTGACAGATTCCCCGCTGTATAGCGAGGCCATAGAGGAGCCTGAATTTGTGTATCCCTTGTGGCTATTGATACGTTGCTGAAGTCAAGGCAGGTATCTATTGAAAAGCATGTTCTAAGTATCTAAGTATTTAAGTGGTACATATCTAGGAGATAAAACTCTCTTATACAGGGATGTGAGGGAGGAACTAGGAGGAAGCTTTATCATGTGCTGATTTGTGCTGTGCCAGTAATGAGCCATGCAACCTAAGCAGGTTACCTCACTCATTTGGCCAGTTTTTTAGCTTCCTGAATCAGTTTATCGACAAGATGGGGACATTCAGGTGTATCTGCCAGGGTTAGGGGAAGCTTTGAATAGTAATGTATGCTGAGAACCAGCTGGTGCCCTGCGTGAGTGCAGCGCTCCATGAAGGACATTGTGTTATTAACTCCTGGGATGCCTGGATTCCCTTCCATTCATCCACTTTGTTCACCTGAAGGGCCAGAGTAAACAACCGTCCACTCAGGTAAACGTTCCCATCCCAGAGTGACCGTTTGCATCCTCCAGGACTTAACAGTACCGCTGGACTCACCCGTGAGTCTCCTGGAAGGCATTGTGCAGAAACCGAGCATGGGAGCGCTGGGCGGCATCTCTCCTGCTTCCCTTGGTGTGGCCTATCTGGGAATCTATAGTCTGGAGCGTCCCAGGGTGGCCTCCTTTGGCAGGTGGTGCAGGAGTGCTGCAAGCCCTCCTGGATGCACCCAAGGACCCAGGAAGACGAGAGCGTGGATCTCTGTGCCTGGGCACAGAGGCTGGGAGGAGAGACAGCAGGCGCCGGCTGGCAGGAGCGGTCCCTGTGGGAGCTTCTGTGTACTCCCACCTCCGCTTCACCTCCTGTTGATCTTGCCTCCCTCTGCAGCACGTTCTGCCCTCCTTCCCCAGAGTCCTCCCCATGGTTCACCTTGAAACACACCTTTCCATGGGATTCATTTCAGAGGCTGCCCATGTGGGACCAGTGCTGCAGCTTCCCTGTGGGGGTGCTGGTGGCCTTGTGGCACTTGCTAAGCTGGGCGGGCATGGCTGGGAGTTTGAGCAGTCACCGAAGTTTCCTCTCTGCTGAGTGCTCCTGGGGTCCATCCCTCTGGGGTGATGGCAGGCAGCTTTACACATCGCCTTAGAGCATGTCTTTATTTGCTCCTGGATCAAGAACCTTTTACCATCAATGTAGGGCTGAGTACCCCCCACCACCACACACGCCCTGCCCAGATATCTCACTCTGGGGTAGAAGGAAGCACTCGTGGGAAGAAGCTTCCTCATCACATTAGCTCCAGGTAATTTCAGAGAACTTTGCCAATCTCTTCCTTAGCTTGTAGGTACAATGAAGATAACACTGGCAGACAAGATAGGATACTCTTTCTTGAGTTTAAAAGGCATCTGAATAGTTGCATGCACTTTAGCAAGGAATGGACAGATTAGATTGTATTTAAGAGACTGCATGTTTCTGTACAGTTTTTAAAAACAGGTTGAAGCAGAGCAGGTGCCTGTCAGACACTGTTTTGGTGGGGAGGACTGGGGACAGTTGTTTCCTGCTATCACGCCGGGGAGAACTGAAGGAGAGAACACTGCTGCGCCTGAGTGGAGACTGACAGTCTTGAGGTGAGCACCCTGAACCTCGGGTGTATATTGTCTCTCTCATACCTGGTGAGCATCTTGGGGCCAGACTGGGCTGCGTGGTAGCTCTGTGGGATCATTCCCATCTGCAGCACCCGGGGGCGCTGCTCATTGTGTAAACCGAAGCGCAGCCAGCGGAGGCACCCACTTGCTGACCTTCTTGCACGCCTGCCTTTCTGCTACTAGCTGTCATTTTCTTTTATTGATTGGTGGCTGTCATTTTCTTTTACTGATTAATTGGTTGGTTGGTTGACAGGCCACATCACTGCAGCTTTGGTTGGTCACTTCTCTAATCTTTCCAAAAAGCCGCTTCAGGTTACAAAGTGAGTTAGCGGCCTGCTCCCTGGTTGCTCCGCGAGAGTTCGCCCTCTCCTCACAGTTGTACAGTGGGCCAGCATTGTTGTTTGGCTTCCTGGCTCATATGCCCCTTCTCTGTGGCACCCCATGTCCTTATGAAAATGACCTAAGCCAGGTGTGGTGGCACATGCCTGTAATCCCAGCAGTTTGGGAGGCCAGGGTGGGTGGATCACTTGAGCTTGGGGAGTTCATGACCACCCTGGGCAACATAGCGAGATCTTGTCTCTACAGAAAATACGAAAATTAGCCAGGTGCGGTGGGACACAGCTGTAGTCCCAGCTACTCAGGAGGCTGAGGTGGGAGGATCACTTGAGCCCAGGAGGTCAAGGCTGCAGTGAGCCGAGATCGTGCCACTGCACTGCAGCCTAGGCTAGCGGATAAGACCCTGTGTCAAAAATACAAGAGAAAACAAACAAACAGAAAAACCTGTACCCTGGCATTGATAAGTCTTAACGGGAGGGCCCCTGCCTCTCACCACAGCCTTCCGGAAGTCAGCTAGATCCCTTTGTTTCCAGCCCCTGGTAGACCAGGGTGGCCTTATGATCCCCTCTTTGTCGGTCTCATCTCTTCCTCTCTCTTTTTTTAGAGACAGTGTCTCACTCTGTCACCCAGACTGGAGTGCAGTGGCAGAAACACAGCTCACTGCAGCCTCCACCTCCTGGGCTCAGGTGGTCCTCCCACCTCAGACTTCTGTGTAGCTGGGACTGCAGGCACACTACACCAAGCCTGGCTAACGTTTTTAGTTTTTGTAGAGATCGGGTCTTGCTATATGGCCCAGGCTGGCCTTTTTTTTTTTTTTTAGATGAAGTCTTGCTCTGTCACCCAGGCTGGAGTGCAGTGGTGCGATCTCGGCTCACTGCAAGCTCTGCCTCCCGGTTCACGCCATTCTCCTGCCTCAGCCTCCTGAGTAGCTGGGACTACAGGCACCTACCACCATGCCCAGCTAATGTTTTGTATTTTTAGTAGAGACGGGGTTTCACCATATTAGCCAGGATGGTCTCGATCTCCTGACCTCGTGATCCATCCGCCTCAGCCTCCCAAAGTGCTGGAATTACAGGCGTGAGCCACCGTGCCTGGCCCCAGGCTGGTCTTGAACTCATGGCGTCAAGTAATCCTCCTGCCTTGGCCTCCGAAAGTATTGGGATTATAGGTGTGAGCCACCATGCGTGGCCTCCTCTTTATTTTATTTTGAGCTAATTATAGCTTCATGTGGCAATACAGAGAGATGCCAGGGGTCCTGTACTCAGGTTCCCCACGTGGCGACAATACCTTCTTTGTAATATGATGGTAACAGTGTTTCAACCAGGATATTGCCTTTTTTTGGTTTTTGGATAGAGTCTTGTTCTGTCATCTAGGCTGGAGTGCAGTGGCATGATCATGGCTGACTACAGCCTCAACCTCAGCCTCCTGGGCCCAAGCAATCCTCCCACCTCAGCCTCATGTGTAGCTGGGACCACAGGTGTGCACCACCACACCTGACAAATTTTTGTATTTTTTTTTTTGTAGAGACGGGGTATTGCTGCGTTGCCCAGGCTGGTCTCAAACTCCTGGTCTCCACTGGTCCTTCTGCCTTGGCCTCCCAAAGGGCTGGGATTTTACAGGTGTGATATTGACATAGAGACCGTCAAGACACAAGACATTTCCATCCCAAGAGGTTCCCTCACATTGCCCCTTTTAACTCCTCTCTTGCTTTATAAAGATATCAAGTTCAAAACTTTATTATATAGTAGAACTCTGTTAATCAATTGTTGACCGTTTAAACTGGAATTTAACTGAGAGCCAAGGATCTTCCCCAGGTGACTGAAGTCTGTTGTATCCCTTCGACTTCTAGTTTTGAATTAACAGGAGTTCAGTGTATTTGGAGAGAGGCCTGTCACTCCCTTGTTCTGTTCCTTTAAAGAGTTATGGTCCAGTAGAGAGGGCACGCTCGTTAAAAGCAGTCTCTCGTGAAGTGGATCAAGATGTGTTGGAATGTAAGGCATGACTGCTAGCTGCTGAGCAATTCACATACTTTGGAGGAGGTTAGTGCCCATGAAAAGGTTGATGTGGTAATCAGAAAAAACTCCCGGCTCCCTCCGGGCAACATATTCGGCTAATGCTTTGATTAATTGAAACATTTAATTAACTAGATTTTCCCCCCATGCTTTGCTTTTAAGAAGGATCCTTCACTTTCTGTCTTGGCAGGGGAATGGGGACCAAAGATATTACCCTCTGATTCCCAGACCACCTGCAGGCATTTTCCAGCTGGGATTAGTCTAGCTCCTTGCTGGCTTCTCGTGGCATCTGAAGCTTAATTCTTATTGCCACCACCTTGAAGGTCTGCTCCGAGCTGGGTCTACCAAAGGCTTTCTCTTTCTGTTATGCCCGCTTTCCCCCTGGGATATGCAGCACACTTATTCGTGCAAAAATTTGTATGAATTGCAATTTTTAAGACTGTCGAATTTGACCTGCAATAAAAATGGTGATTGTAATTGTCGTGGCAGAATTGTAAAGCTAGAAAAGGTCTTTAGGATTGAACTGATCGTTTTATGGATAAGGAAACTGAGGCCCAGAGAGGGTCATTGGTTTGCCTCTAGTGTGTGTTTCTATCTCCGGGGAGAGCTGGAAATGTACCCTCTTTCTTTAGCCGGTGCCCAGCCCACGCAAGTTGTTAACAGTGGATGGATGTAGACCTACTATGTGCCTCATTCTGCATTCTCCGCTATGCAGTGGAACCAGTCTAGAAAAGCCGGCATCTTTATAGCTTTGAAGTGTGCTTCTCAGTGGGATTGTGGGTGGTTTCCTCTTTAATAAGAACGCCTGTTTTTATATAGATGTATTTCTTGGGTGCTGACAGACCCAGCACCACCAGCTCCTAAGCAAGCCCCAGTGTTTTCTGCTGGGGACAGGATCCAGAAGCATCCCATGGAGGGGTCGGGTACCCCAGATCCACCTGCCAGGACTCTGGGAGAGGCGTGCATGAGCAGCCGATGAGCCCCCAGTTGTGGAGGACTGAGGCTTGGGGCACCCTGATCTCATTCTGGAACATTCAGTGGCCACACCAGCAGTTCTTTGTGGTCACTTAGGAGCCCATTTCTTGCAGCAAAGGGAGGCTACATTAGTTTCGTAGGGCTGTCATAACAAAGTACCTAGCACAGGCCGGGCGCGGTGGCTCAAGCCTGTAATCCCAGCACTTTGGGAGGCCGAGACGGGCAGATCACGAGGTCAGGAGATCGAGACCATCCTGGCTAACACGGTGAAACCCTGTCTCTACTAAAAAGTACAAAAAACTAGCCGGGCGAGGTGGCGGGCGCCTGTAGTCCCAGCTACTCGGAGGCTGAGGCAGGAGAATGGCATAAACCTGGGAGGCGGAGCTTGCAGTGAGCTGAGAACCGGCCACTGCACTCCAGCCCGGGGGACAGAGCGAGACTCCGTCTCAAAAAAAAAAAAAAAAACCAAAGTACCTAGCACAAAGCTTAAAGCAACAGGAATGTGTTGTCTCATAGTAAAGAGGCCTGGAGGCTAGAGGTCTGCAGTCTGGGTGTCTGCAGAGCCTCTTTCTAAAGGCTCTGGGGGAAGATCCCTCCTTGCTTTTCCTGCTTCTGTGACTCCAGGCATTCCCTGATTGCAGATGCATCATGCCAGTCTCTGCCTCCATCTCCACATAGTTCTCCCCTGTTTATATGTGTCCAAATTTCCCTCGTCTTTTGTGGGCACTGTCATTGGATTAGGCCCTCCCTAATTCAGGATGACATCATCATCACCAGTTACACCTGCAATGATCCTGTTTCCAAATAAGGCCACGTGTACAGGTTCCGGAGGTGAGGCTTCAACATATCTTTTTGGGAGACATAATTCAGCCCCATAACAAAGGGTAATACAATGTTTTGAGAGAGAATCTATGTACAGAAAAGTGCTCACGTTTTAGCGTAGACATTGATGAATTTTCACTTAGCAAATCATACTTGTGACCCCCACCCAGATGAAGGAATAGAAGAGATAGTCGTAGAAAACAGATACCAAATTCCATGCCTTATGGAGAAAGCCAAAGCTCATTAGTCTGGTTTGTGCTTTTAGGGTTAAATCAGGTACGTTGTTGACACTTCAGACCAGGTACACCTAAGGATGTGGGTATTATGCTGCAAATCACAAAGGACAGTTTCAGTTTTTACCCCAGTGACTTCCTGAAAACTCTATTGTAAAGCATACTGTTATAAACTGAATTGCATTTTGAATAGGAATAATTAGATTTAGTTAGAGATTCTGCCAAAATTGCTTTATCAGATAAATGTCGGATGTGAGCAGTTACATCATAAAAGAAGAAATGCCACTCAAACCTGTGATTGCCAGTTTAGGAGAGTTTTGGGTCTTGGGCCATTGCTTCATGTTTCCATTTTGGGTGCCTTGTCTATAAAGGGGAAGGGGTGTCTGGATGGTTCTCTGGGTTGGATAGTGGGAGGAGACTGCAGCCCACATCTAGTTCCAGCCTCTCGCCACACAGTTGAGGGAGTGGAGCCCAGCTGAGATTGACCTGCTGAAGGCACCTGGATGGGGGTCATAGTTGCCATCCCTTTGTTTTGCATTTTCTCGTGTTTTAAAGCTTTGGTACCCACTGATTCCAGCCCTGCTGTTCTTGTGAAAGTCACACACACAGATTGACTGTCACAGCAACTCATTGATCTTCACAGTCCTGAGTTTGCTTTTCTGTAAAATTGAGAGAGAAATACTTGCCTGACCTCTCATCCCACGATTGTTTTTAAGAGTGGGAATCACAGCTCGGGGGGCCAGGGAGTTGAGAGCTTCCACTGTAGTGGTGTGAGCAACACAGGATGGCCATATTTAAATTGGGATTGTACTGTGGAGAGTTATATTAAATTCATAAGGTCAGGACACGGGAGTTGGGCCTTATTGCAGATTCCTCCTTGGTGATTTTACTTGGAGTAAATGGCACACGTAATCATAGCATGTCTCATGTCAAAATCACGTCAAAGAATGCCACGGGTAAGTCTGCGGCAGATGTTCAGGGCATCTTTTTAAAGGAGAACCAAAAAATTAAAATTTATCTTTTCCTTTTAAATTGTGGCTATTTTAAACTTTGTTACTTTAAAAATTACATATGTGTAAGTGGTCCACTCTTTAAAAAAAAAGGCATCCTCATTGTTCAACTCCTGGACACAGGGAGGGGAACATCACACACCAGGGCCTGTTGATGGGTGGGGGAGTAGGGGAGGGATACATTAGGAGAAATACCTAATGTAGGTGATGGGTGGATGGGTGCAGCAAGCACCATGGCACGTGTATACCTATGTAACAAACCTGCATGTTCTGCACATGTATCCCAGAACTTAAAGTATATTCAGAAAGGCATCCTATCATATCTTGGCACCCTCGATGTCAAAATGCGGTGAAAAGGACCTTTGCCCATTGTGTTAGGCATTTTAGCTCTGTTCAGAATCTGTCACTGTTACCTACACTTATTTTGATTTTAGAATTTGGGGGCAGAAAGTTTTTTATCTGTCATGGAAAATAGCTGATGCCCCAATTTTTGAACTCAATAAAAATTCCAAACATTCCCATATTGATCCAGATAGATAGATAGATAGATAGATATTTATTGCATCAGATTTTGTCCCTAAAAGGACTAAATACAGTACAGGATGTGGTGTGAAACAAGACTGCTATGGTTTCAGAAACAGCTTTGAAGCTGAGACTTTGCCAAGGAAAGTAGGAACTGCCCTGCCCCAGAAGAAGTGATGAACCCATCCTTGACTTGCACGACCGTGGGGTGTGTCAGTTGCCTCGTCGCCTTGCTCTGCAAACTCTTGCCCACCACGAACTAGGCACACGCTTAACTCAGTGTTGTGGCAGATGGATGACTAATTCGGGTTTTCACTTGGAAAAGCAGAGGTGGGCAGATTCCACCATCCTGGCAGAAGGTTACACACCCGCTGAAGCGCACTAAAAAGCTTCCTAAGTCGCTCAGCTTTAGCTGAGGCTGAGTGCTGCTGTCTCAGAAGAATTAATTACTTTGAATGGGAGTCATTTTTTAAAGACTTAAGAATGTTTCCTTTTTTTTTTTTTTTTTTTTTTTAGCAAAACTGAATGAACTTGGGAGAAATAAATACTTTGCCTTTGAGAGTTTTCTGCTGGAAAAAGTCAACAAAGGGCTTCTGGGTTTTGTTCAGTGGTGTCTTGATTAGAGTGGCATAAATCTTAAGTACTTTCAGAGGAGGCTTACAAATGAGAGAATACTTTGGCTGTTTTGGTTTGATTCTAACAAGAGTTCAGCATGGAGAAATAATACCATTGATGGGATGAGGAATGTGTTTAGCATAATAAAAAACTACCTCCGTGTAGCCCCCATTTTTAGGGCAGATGCAGTTTGTGTCTTTAACATAAAAACAGGCAGACATTATCATTTTTCTTTGCTTGTTCCTCAGACGCCTTAATAGATTATACCCCTCATCGTTTTATATTTTAATTACACAAGTGAACAAAGTTTTGCTGTTTAGAACTATTCTGTTGGGTGTTGGTTTTTAAGTTATAAACGTTAAAGGAAAAATCATTTGGACTTATATAATGATGAGTCTTGAGAAATGTCAGTGTTTTCTGGGAAGAGTTATTCCATTTTTCTTTTCTTTTTTTCTTTTTGGAGACGGAGTCTTGCTCTGTCTCCCAGGCTGGAGTGCAGTGGCGTGATCGCGGCTCACTGCAAGCTCCGCCTCCTGGGTTCACGCCCTTCTCCTGCCTCAGCCTCCCGAGCAGCTGGGACTACAGGTGCCTGCCACCACGCCCGGCTAATTTTGTTTTTGTATTTTTAGTAGAGACGGGGTTTCACATGTTAGCCAGGATGGTCTCGATCTCTTGACCTCGTGATCGCTCTGCCTCGGCCTCCCAGAGTGCTGGGATTACAGGTGTGAGTTACCGTGCCCGGCCCGAATTGTTCCATTTTTCTAACTGCCTCACTGGGGATCCTGGACTGGATGCAGCGCCGGGCACCTCTGCTTCCGGGCAAGTGGCTGTGCTGTTCCTGGCCTCCGTGACTCTTCAGGCCTTTCTCTCCCAGTTGCATGGTAGCTGCTGCATCCCCAGGCATCCGGTCTTTGTTTAAGACCAGAAGAAAAGGGAAAGGGCTGTACCAGACATTTCTGCCCCTTTGATTGCAGAGACAAAGGCTCTCCTCAAGCCTGCAGCTAACTTCTGCCTTTCCCCCATCCGCTGGGACCGCACATGCCACCCTGTGCTGCAAGGGGGCACGAGGCTGCTCCAGTCTCCATGGTGGATTCAGATATTAAGGAGGTCAGGGCTGATGGCCGCCAGGGATCCTTTGATATTAGTAATAGGGGAGAGAGGAGGACGTCAGTTCCAAAAGGTGCAGTCTTCCTGTAGAACATGGGACTTGAATGAAGCCCTAATAGAGAAGTCAACTTTGAAGAGGCAGAAAGAGGACACAAAGGTGACGTGCTAGTGAAGTCTAGGATGAAGAGAAACAGTGAGGGAACGTTGAGAACACCACCTTGGTGTGTAGGGATCCTGCATGACACCGTGGATTCTAACACAAAAATACTGCAGAAAAAATTGATGTTTATATCAGAGTGGGGTGTGAGTTACCCGCACCAGAGCGTGCCGGTTGGTGGTTACACATTTGACCCTGGGACATGATTTTGGGGGGAGTGGGGGCGGTCTCATCTAGTTTTATTTTTTAATTAAGAATTTTTTTTTTTTTTCCCAGAGACATGGAATCCTGCTCTGTCGCCCTGGCTGGAGTGCAGTGGTGCAGTCATGGCTCACTACAGCCTCAAACTCCTGGTCTTAAGTGATCCTCCTGCCTCAGCTTCCAGAGTAGCTGGGGCTACAGGCGCACACCACCACACCCTGCTAATGTTTAAGATTTTTTTTGTAGAGATAGGGCCTCACCATGTTGCCCAGGCTGGCCTTGAACTCCTCCTGGCCTCAAGTGATCCTCCTGCCCTGGCCTCCCAAAGTGCTGGGATTATAGGCGTGAGTCACTGTCCCCAGCCTGCTTTCACTTAGTTTTAAAAGCAAATAGATTGTGAACATTTGCAGACACAGGGAGATTACCCACCCTGCCCCCGAAATTCTAGATTTTTAGTTGCATTAAACACATTGCAAAATTCGTGCATCCTGGATGCTCACTTCCCCATGCCTGACACTGGGTAGTGGCTGCTCCTTCAGAAGGGAGGACCCTGCCCCTTCGCCATGAGGCCCAGTGCTCGAGGCTGTAGACCCCATCCTGAGGGTGTGTGTTCTGTACATGCGGCCCCTCCACTTGTAGCGGCCCCTCCCAGCCCCTGCGAGCACTCGCGTGTGTACTCCAGGGCTTCACATTTTCCCCGTGTTGCCTTCTTAGGCTCTGCTACCTAGGCTGTGACAAAGGCATCTCTGAAAAGAATTGTTCAAAAAAGAAAGATAGCCCTTGTGATGGGTGAGATTATCCATGTGTTACCCAATAAAAAGTCAAAGGTTTGAGGGGCCCTTTGAGTTCACTCCAGAGAAAGGTGCAGCAGCCTCGGCTTGGTGCCCACTAGGCCTCCCTGACATTGCATGGTGGCAGCATTAGGTTATCTCACTGAACAAGCCCCGTCTCTTTGAAATAGCAGTAGGCTGGGAATGTCCATTAAAGTAAACAGCTGTGTGTTCTGAGAAGCAGGGACGCTTTGTTCTAATGGCCAGCAGTTCTTTTTCCTGTTTCTTGATTCCCTATCCGTTCTTTCAGATTGCCTTTTCACTTTGAAAACTGCAAAATTAAGCAATCCCAGTTATCTCTGTTTAAGCGGGTGCTTCAGTGATGTGATGACTTGCTTTCAAAAGCTCAGTGAGGCCAAGCACGGTGGCTCATGTCTGTAATCCCAGCACTTTGGGAGGCCAAGGCAAATGGAACACCTGAGGTCAAGAGTTCGAGACCAGCTTGGCCAACATGGTGAAACCCCGTCTCTACTAAAAATACAAAAACAATTAGCTGCGCATGGTGGTGGGCACCTGTAATCCAAGCTACTTGGGAGGCTGAGGCAGAAGAATCGCTTGAAGCCAGGAGGCGGAGGTTGCAGTGAGCCAGGACTGCGCCACTGCACTCTAGCCTGGGTGACAAGAGCAAAACTCTGTCTCAAAAAATGATTAAAAAGCTCAGTGAGAAGGGGTGAGGATCTGGGCAGGTCTGCGTTCTGTGTTGGCTGGAAGCCTGCTAGGGGTGCTTTGACCAGACAATTTTTGATACTTCTAAGATGGACTTGAGGCCAGGCATGGCGGCTCACGCCTGTAATCCCAGCATTTTGGGAGGCTGAGGTGGGTGGATCACCCGAGGTCAGGAGTTCAAGACCATCCTGGCCAACATGGTGAAACCTCGTCTCTACTGAAAATACAAAGATTAGCTGGGCATGGTGGCAAGCACCTGTAATCTCAGCTACTCGGGAGGCTGAAGCAGGGAGAATTGCTTGAACCTGGGAGATGGAGGTTGCAGTTAGCCGAGATTGCACCACTATACTCCAGCCTGACCGACAGAGAGAGACTCCATCTCAAAAAAAAAAAAAAAGAAAGATGGACTTGAAAGACCAGGAATATGGTACAGGTTTTGTTTTTCCCTCCCATGGTAATAAGATGAAAGCAGGGCTTTGGACGGAACGTCGCTTATCTTCGACGATTCTTTTTCTCTCCGTTCATCCTCTCCAGAAACATTGCCTATTGCGTTGCGACCAGCTTTTGTATAGGAAGGGAAGAAACAGATATCATTTGGATTTTGTCATCAGGGAGATGCTAGTCTTGTTGTGGGATGAGAAGCATAAGCTGGTAACTGTCAGCAGGGTTAGGAGCAGATAGTGGCCATATGCCCCAGGCACCAGGGAAGCTGGGAGAGGTACAGAGTCCCTCGGCGGAGACGGTGGGGTTCAGGATGGCGTCCTGAGGGCTGAGTGTGGGTGAGCTGGGCAGAGTGTGTGCACAGCAGCGATGGGGGTGCATGGTGTTTCCAGAGGGGACCCAGTAAACAAAGCTCTGCAGGCAAGAAAGACCACTTTCTCTAGGGAGGAAGGACAAAGGGCCTGTTGTTGCGGGTGTGTGATGTTTGGGCAGGGTGGGGATGGCGTCCAGAACAGCAAGGCTTGTTTTGCATGGTGGTGAGTAGGACTTGATTAATTGCAGTGCCCACCTCCCGCCCCCCGCCTGATCAAACTGCTCTTTTGCATTGCTGCTAGAGGCCAGAGAGAAGATGATTTGCGTGAGGCAGACGGCTGCCTATTTCCTGTCGTAGTAAATGGGTTTTACAGGGCAGGAGGTTAAAACGTGACTTTAGAGGTGCCTTGTTTTTGTTTTTCTGTTCCACACGAGCCATGGGTGACAATTTCTAATACGTCATCCTTTCTCTGGAATATTGGTTCTCCCTTGGGGGCAAGTTTGTCCTCCAGGAGACATGTGATAACATCTGGAGACATTTGAATTTGTCACAACTTGGGGCAGGAGGGTGCCACTGGCTTCTACTGGGTAGAGGCCAGGGATGCTGCTGAGTCCCCTGCAATACCCAGGGCAGCCCTCACGGCAAAGAATGATCCGGCTCCAAATGTCAATAGTGCCGAGGTGGAGGAGCGTGGTTTGGAGTGTCCTGTTGTTTATCCATGTTTTATCTATTGGATATTTGGGTAAAATAGCCCGTTTTTAGCTCTTACAGATGGTCCTGGTATGCACATTCTTCTGTGGGTCTTTTGGTTAACATACATGCACATCGCTGAGTTGTAGGTCACTCGGTCTGTTTTCCCAGTCATATCTTTTTTTTTTTTTTTGAGACAGGGTCTCACTCTGTCACCCAGCTGCAGTGCAGTGGCGTGATTTTGGCTCACTGCAATCTCCTCTTCCTGGTTCAAGCGATTCTCTTGCCTCAGCTTCCTGAGTAGCTGGGATTATGGGCATGTGCCACCATGCCTGGCTAATTTTTGTATTTTTAGTAGAGATGGGGTTTCACCATGTTGCCCAGGCTGGTCTTGAACTCCTGACCTCAAGTGATCTGGCACCTTGGCCTCCCAAAGCGCTAGGATTACAGGCGTGAGCCACCGTGTCTGGCCAGTCATATCAATTTTGGTATTCATCCCGTATTCAGGAGTTGAAGGTATAGGGAGCAGCGCAAATGGCCATTGACAGACGAGTGGATAAAGAGAATGGATAGCGTACATACAGTGGAATATTGCTCAGCCTCAAAATGGAAGGAAATCCTGTTACTTGTTACCACCTGGATGAACTTTGAATCCATGATGTTAGCTGAAATAAGCCAGTCCTACAAGGGCAGGTACTGTATGGTTCTACCTACGTGACATATCTGGAATAGTCATATTCACAGAGGCAGGAATAAAATGCAGGTTGCCAGAGGCAATGGGGGATTGTTCATTGGGTAGTTTTGGTTTTGCAAGTTCTAGAGATCTGTTACACAACAGTGCAATTATAGTTAATGCTACTGAACTCCATGCAATTAAAATGGTTAAGAGGATACATTTTATATTATGTTTTTGTTGATGCTGTTGTTGTTAGAGATAGGGTCTCTCTCTGTCCCCCAGGCTGGAGTGCAGTTGTACGATTCTAGCTCACAGTAGCCTTGAATTCCTGAGCTCAAGTGGTCCTCTTGCCTCAGCCTCCCAGGTAGCTGAGATTACAGGCATGTGCCACTGTGCCTGACTAACTTTAAAAACAAAATCATAGAAACTTGGTTTCGTTATGTTGCCCAGGCTGGTCTCAAAACTCCTAGCCTCAAGTGATCCTCCTACATTGGCCTCCCAAAGCCCTGGGATTACAGATGTGAGCCACTATGCCCGGCCTATATAATGTGTTTTTTAAAAATCACATTTTAAAATTAAAAGCATGAAGATGCACTTGTCCTTGGGGCATCTTACTCCTTGCAGCCATTCTGGAGTGTGTGGGTGGCACCATCCACTCTCTCCTCCATCTCCCCGGCTACACAGGCGGGCTCTGGGTAGCTAAGCATATGCACACAGATCCCTCCTTCTGTCAGTGTTCCATCAGGGAGCAGAGGCGCTGTGAGTGTCATGGGGCAAGGAGTTTATTAAAGGAATCAGAACTTACATGATTGTGGGCAGAGGTTCGCAGGGAGAGTTGGGGGGTCCTGCACAGTTGGAGTCACACCCCGAATGCCTCTGAGAACCCATCCATTCCAGCTTGGGGAGGGGATGTACTCTGGGATCCCCAGGGGAGGCTGGTCCTCCCGGGTTTGAGCCAAGCAGTAGGCTGAGGCCACTGTTGGGGGGTCACAGGACCCTCAGTTGGGAAGAAGAAGGGGGTGCGAAGCAGTGGAGTATGAAGTCAGGCTGGAGCCTGCCAGCCACCTCTGCAGCTGTTCCTTGTCCCCATGTGACTGTGATGTGGCCTTATGGTATACTGGCTGCAGTGTCACCTCTACTTTCAAACCTTTGGCAGCTTCCTCTTTTGATGCAGTCTAACAAAGAACCATATAGGAACAGAGACTGTGGAAAATATAGTTCCCATTTTAGCCAAGATGGCTGGTACTATACTTGAAGTTAGAAACCTGACCTGTGGCATATTCCCTGCGTCCAGAGGGCCAGCTGGGGAAATGTGTGTGGTTCCTTCATTATTCCTTGCTTGATTGTAAATATACAGTATTTAAACCGTGACACATTTTACAGAGGTATTTTTATCTTAGCCTGAGAGTTTAGCTATCATTTAAATCATGACTTTTCTTGGGGGGAATGTGGCCTGGTTTCCACATAATCTACTTAGGCTAAAACTTTTGTAAAACAACTCATTTATAAACTGCAACTTTCTGTGTTTATGAAGTTCTCCGTAATGCTTTAGTAGCTAAACACCAGGAAAAGGAAATTTTAAGTTAGGTTTAAAGTAAACAATGAGAATATCTAGGACAATTAAGCTTTTGGGTTATTTCAGACAATCTTATATAAAAGGGCTTAGAAACCACTCTACCTAAATAGCTCTAAGTATTGTAAGTGGTTTCCCTTTACCTCTTAAGCTCTGGTTTCCTCGTGTTATGATTAAAACGGATACTTTGTCACTGTCCCTGAGAGTGGAGCAGCATAGCCTAGGTTCCACTGGCAGTTTGGACATGAACAAATTATAACAGCAGAATAAGTTGTAACTGTACTTGTAGCATACTTTAGAGTTTGCAACATATTTTCA
Organism: Trachypithecus francoisi; assembly: GCF_009764315.1. Lineage (NCBI taxonomy): Eukaryota > Metazoa > Chordata > Mammalia > Primates > Cercopithecidae > Trachypithecus > Trachypithecus francoisi. The sequence goes on along the minus strand of NW_022681471.1, from coordinate 125,718,712 downwards.
TAATTGTTTCACTGTTATCCTCCTGGTCGTCCTAGGATGTAAGACAACCAGCTCTCACCATCATTTTTGGGGTGATAAAACCAAGAGTAGGAGGCATTTCTCCAAATCGTGTACTTAAGTGGCGGAGGCAGGTCTTCAGTACCAGATCATTCCTCATCTTTTGAAACACTCCCTGCCCCCACCCTCTGATGTGATCCCTCCTGTCTGCCACCAGGGGGTCCTGTGCATGTCTGTCACTGTACTTGCCTCATGGGATTTGTATCAGCCAGGATCCAGTTAGGAGACAGAAACCACACAGTAGTTGGAACAGGAGTGCTTCATGGGAAGCGGGATTTGGTGGACTGACCACATCCCACCATGCCCCCATGCTTACGGATTTTCTGTTTACAGAAGCAAGGTTGAACAGTTGCCACAGAGATTGTGTACATGCAAAGCTCAAAATATTTACACTACGGCTCTTTGTGAAAAAGTTTGCTCACCCCTAATGTAAAGAACTATTAACTTGTGGCAGGTTATTATCTATTATCGAGGAATTATTAACTAGTAGCTACTACAGGTAAAGAGAACTCTAAAGAATACGAGAATAGTAGATAGAGGGAGCGGTCACTCCTTCCAGGGCTGGGGCACAGAGTACCTGAGGAAGGAAGAAATTTGGAACTCTTCTCCACACCCCCTCCAAATCTGAGATTCGAATCTCGATGGAGGATGGTCCATTAGGTAGTGGAGAAAGTCGCTGAGGGCTACCGCTGGCTGGAGAGCAGGGAACCACCCCCGGCATGCCAGTGAAGCTCACTAGGAAGCTGGCTGGGGTGTCTGTGGGACTCGGTGGAAAGCCACCAAGGAATTGTCTCTAAAAGTTGCTGGGAAGCTGCCCGCCAGAGCACCAGTGGAACTTGCTAGGAAGCTGCCCTTGGAGCTAGTGACACTGTGTGTGCCACATGACTGCCAGGTCCCACTGGAGCAGGCAGGGAGGAAAGCACACTAGAATGATGAAAGCACACTAGATGAAGGCAAGCCCTTTCCACTGCCCGCGTGCCTCCACTGTCCTCTGCTGACGGTGCTCAGGTGCCAGCGCTGGAGAAATGCTCACAGGGTCCTGCTCCAGGATCACCATGTGGGTAGTGAAGGTGCATTTGGGATGCAGAGGCAATGCATTGCTAACTGGCATTGTTGCAACAGGTTGTCTTCAGATCTGCATTGTAAATTCCTCTGACACGCGATGGTGTTCCAGAAATCCTCCCTGAATGTTGCTCTCTGTTAACCATCTCTTAGGTGGATCTTGGCCTGTGCTCTGTGAAATTCAGGGCTGACATGATGGTCAGGATCTGGCCACATCCTGAGGCCCCAGGACCTCTGCCGCATGTGGAGAGGAGGCACACACCTTTGGGCTCTCTGCTGCCCTCCCTCCAGGAAGACCGTCACCCCTTGCCACAGAATGCACACTCCTCCTCTGGTCCCATCCAGTTGGCCTGCATTCTGAGGCTGCAGCTCCCATCTGCCTGGGGCACATTCCACCCCTACCCGTTTCTCCCAGTCACTCCCAGGACAGTCAGCTCACCTTCCATTGCTCTGTAGAAATGTTGTCTGCCAACTCAGTCTCCACCACCTCCAGATCTTCACCTCATCTCCCAATGGCTACATCCTGATGGACTCCTCCCTCCACATTTTTGAGAACCACATGCCCCCTTTTCACCTAGCCGATCACCCAGCTGTAGGCTTTCTGTCATGACACTCCCTTGGCCTGTGTGTCCGTTAGCATGGCTTTGTCACCGGGTGCAGCCACGTCCTCGTCCTCTCCTCGTGCCTCATCCTCGCGCCTCTCCTTGCCATGGGGCCTCGTGCGATGCAGCCCTCATTTTAGGGAGAGATAAAACAAGGGTTAGACCTTTGTGGACTAAATACCTCCTTGAACATCTAGTTCCAAAATACATGAGGAGGGTTTTGGTTTATTTGGTTGGTGTCATTATTATTATTACTATTTTGGTATATATTAAGAGGTGGGTGCCTCACTATGTTACCTAGACAGGAGTGCAGTACTCTTCACAAGCGTGGTCATAGCACACTGCAGCCTCCAACTCCTGGGCTCAGGTGATCCCACCTCAGCCTCCTGAAGAGCTTTTTTGTATTGTTTTATCATTTTTCTTGCTTTCTTACTAATTTTGTCAACTATGAGGAAAGAAATTTTTTCTTTCCTAATAGAGATTTTATGGATACTTTGGAAGATGAATATAGAGCTGTTTCAATTTGTATCCCATTCTTAATGTCCTTACAGAAAATCTAAAGAGCTGTGTCTTCGGATTCTTTTCTAGGTACTCCAGAGACTTTCTAGCTGAAAACTTGGAGGCAAATTTTCCTTAAAAGGCCAGGAATTATGATTTTTTGAAGTCTCGGCACCTTTGGGTGGTGGTTTTCATCTTTAAGAGCATGAGTCTGTCTCAGGGCGAAACTTCTGTGTAGATGACATGTTCTCAGGATATTTCACAACTTGCCTTGCTGGATGGGCCACGTTTCCTTCCCCCAAGTGCCGGTACCTTCAGATGTTGACGAGCTGTCACATCAGAAGTCACAGTCACTCACCATTATCAGCAACACTGCATACTCAAGTTTTCAGCCTTTCATAGCACATTAACAGAGCGATTAGGAAAACCGACTGCCATGACCAGAAGACTTCCTGGGTGCATGCCTTTCTGACAGGGAGAGTCAGGATCAAGGAGTCCCTTTCCTTCCAAAACAGTTCTACTAAAAAACAACCATGGGCTCACACCTATAACACCAGCACTTTGGGAGACCAAACAGGAGGTCAAGGTAGGAGGATCGCTTGAGGCCTGGAGATTGAGACCAGCCTGAGCAACATGCTGAGACCTCGTCTCTACAAAAAACAAAAATAAAAATAAACTAGCCAAGTGTGCTGACATGTGCCTGTAGTCCCACCTTCTTGGGAGGCTGAGGCAGGAGGATCGCTTGAGCCCGGGAGTTCAAGGCTGCAGTGAGCTGTGATTGCGCCACTGCACTCCAGCCTGTGCAACAGAGCGAGACCCTGTCTCAAAAGCAGAAAACAAACCTATGAGCATAGGTAATTTAAGCTGCTCAAGACATGTTAAATGCATGACCATGACTGCAAATTGCCAGTCTGTATGCTTTGTGTTGTAGGATATGAAAACTGTCCGTCCAGCCTGGCACCCAAGACAGTCAAAGCCTCTCATAAAATATATACCAAAAAACAACCAGCAAATGATTTCACCGCTTTAAAAAAAAAAAGCATTTATGCTTAAAAAATGGAATTAGGTGGGATTCTCTCCTTAAAAAATGTTTACAGAACTACTACAAAACTTGCATTTACAAAACAGTTGCTGACAGTATTCCCCTGGCATATATGGGAAGGGAGACAGGAGCCACTGAGCAGCGTATGATAGTAATCAGGTTTCTTTCCTTCCTGCAGGAATCCTGGGAGCCTGGACTCTACTTGCATTTAGACTCCGCTTCCTGCGGGTCAGTCTTCAGGTTCCTGCTGAGCCACTTCAGCCCATTTGCCCTTTGCTCCCCCTTTTCTCTTTTGTGTTTTTTTCCCCTGGGGATTTTATCCTTTCCTGCTGCCTTTTTGGGCTTCATTTCCACTTCTGCAGAAGCAGGGTGAGCCGACAGCCTGGCAGACCTCTGGGCTCTGCCTTGGCCTCCCCGGGACTGACCTGACCTTCCCCTTGGGCATCTTGGCGGTGCCTGGTGCCTGCTGCCCAAAAGCCTTATGAATCTGGATGCGCTGCATCTCCCTTCCCCACCCGCCGGGCCTCTGGGACCGCAGCAGGGGCCAGGAATTTTTTTTTTTTTTTTTTTTTTTTTTAGTCTCAACACATTTGGGTGGGGATTTCCATCTTCTAGGGGCTTCCCTGCTATCGGAGCACAAGTCTGTCTCACAGAGAACCTTCAGTGTGGACAAGGTGTTCTCATCTATTTCCCAACGTGCCTCTTTCTTGGATGAGTCAGGTTTTCTTTCTGAAGACGCCGAGCTCAATAAATTAAGCAGACTGAGAGGTGACTTCAGTGCTTGTCCTTGTCATGCAGATACTTTATCTCTGGAAAGTGAAGCATTGTTGAGGTGGTCAGAATTGATCAATTGCAGGTGTGACTCATAGCCCTTGAAATATGATACTGGACTTAAAAAAAAAAAAACAGCTGCTTTTTCTCTTCTCATTTTGATTTCTGGTCACTGTGATTTTCCAAATCCCTCAAGCTGAAAACCCTACGGCAGGTGATGTGGCCAGGTCTTCCTTCCCAGCCTCTGGAGTTGGTGCATTACTCCTGTGATTTTCTCTGCCGCTTTCCTCAAGAGTTCTGCAGAGATGTAGTGGCGGTGCCCATCAGGCTCGTTGTCCTTGTCGTTTTATTCTTATTGCCAAAGACATTCATTTGTGTGTGACTATAAGAGTCTTCCAGAAGCAGCTGCTGTAGTGATGAGTTCACTCCCCCACTGCCATGGCTGCCTTCGCTGGGCCCCCACTGCCTGCAGGACAGCGTCCAGATTCCCATTCCAGGGCGGGGTCCTCGTCTTCCCCACATCTGCCCTATCTTCAGACACGCCCCCGCACACACACTCATGCCTCAGGCCTCCTGCCTCCACGCCCTTCTTCATGGGGAAGCCTCTGCGGAAGGCCTTCCCAGCCTTTTCTAGTTGCCGGTTCTATTTGGAGGACTTCTTATCGCCACCTGAGACAGAGGGCACATCCCCCTCATGCTGCCACTGCAGGGACCCCATTCTTTTCAGCGTGAGCCTGCTCCCCTGCTGCACTCAGGATGCCTTCGCCCTCATGGGACTTCATTCGGATTGTCTCTTCAACGAAGTATCAACAACTTTGTTCCATAAAAGACTTTGATTAACTGTTTTTTTTCCTACTCTTCCTAGAGAAAACATTTCCATGAGAACAATGAGGCATTCTGCACGTTAGGAGACATTGAACTCTAATCAGGGCTGTAAGAGTGAGTTTCCATACAGAATATCAGTTAATAACTAAGACAACAGTATTTGCTTGGGTGTGTGGACTTGGTGCTTTGGGTCTGTGAGTGCCTACAGCATGGCACCTGGGCTGGCATCGTCGTGGGTCGGGGGTGATTGACTTCCTAGCTTTTGGTAGAGGGACTTTTTGAGGTTACAGCATGCGAGAGCAAAGATTTTTCCTAAGTACTACAGGACAGAACTGCCTCATTTGTGGCTCTGGCACTCCACAGACATTAGGCGGCTGTCACTAATCGGTGCATTGCCAAGTGCTTCCTTAGCTTGTAGACCTGGTACTATGACAAAATGAGCATCATCGTGATGCTATCATGCATGCGGCACTAGGGTTGCCACAGGCCCAGTCCTTAATTAAGCCTAATTAATTCTACTGAACTTGAGAAGTTCAGTGGGGCAAAGAGAATAGAATGGAGGTTTTCAAAGCTGCTGCTGCTTTCCTGACTACTTTCCCCATAGCACCGTAAACATGTAGAGGTACTTTCTCTGGACAAGGAAGCCAGGGGAAAAAATGAAGACTTTATCTCCCAAAGCAAAACACATTTTTGCTGGGAAATGTAGGTGGAGTGTGGTGGGGGAAGGCAGATGGATGTTGTGGAATGCGGCCTTCGTATCTAGAGGGGAAGCTTTAGGAATCTTTGCAGATGAGAAGAAACAGCATCATGTTATCCTTTGCAGTGAAGTCAGAGCAACTGACAGCCCTGTCTGAGAGTCTTGCAGGACTTGCTTATACACGCGCTTGTGGGAATGAGACACATTCCCACCGAAAGCCCCACCCAGTCACCACTGAGTCAGACACAGGACTGTGTCACCCTCAAGAAGTGCTGCTTCAAAAGCTGTCCCAAGACCCTGCAAGCCATTAGTCTTCATGGTTTTGTCTAAAGATTTTCCTGTGATACTTAAATTCAAACATATCATTGTGGAGAGGACATAATTTCATTTATTTTTGTTTTTATTTTAATTTTATTGATTTTTTTTTTTTGAGATGAAGTCTCACTCTGTCGCCCAGGCGGGAGTACAGTGGCGTGATCTCGACCACCTGCAACCTCCATCTTCCGAGTTCAAGCGACTCTCATGACTCAGTCTCCTGAGTAGCTGGGATTATAGGCATGCACCACCAAGCCTGGCCAATTTTTTGTATTTTAGCAGAGATGAGGTTTCACCATCTTGGTCAGGTTGGTCTCGAACTCCTGACCTCGTGATCCACCCACCTCAGCCTCCCAAAGTGCTAGGATTACAAGCGTGAGCCACCGTGCCTGACCTTTTATTTTTATTTTTTTGAGACAGGGTCTCGCTCTGTCACCCAGGCTAGAGTAGGGTGGCATGATAACAGCTCACTGCAGCCTCAACCTTCTAGGCTCAAGTGATCCTCCTGCCTTAGCCTCCCAAGTACCTGGGTGCCTCCCGAGTAGCTAGGTGCCTCCTGAGTAGCTGGGTGCCACCATAGCTGGCTAATTTTTTTACCTTTTTTTTTTTTTTTTTTTTTTTTGTAGAGACAGGATTTCTTTTGCTATATTACCCAGGCTAGTCTTGAACTCCTGGACTCAAGCGATCCTTCCACCTTGGCCTCCCAAAGTGGTGGGATTCCAGGCATGAGCCACTGCTCTCAGCCCTAGACACAATTTTAAAGCTCACCATATATCACTTTTATAGTGAGTCAAAATAGTTTCCTTGATTTTATTTTACTTTTTTTATTTTAATTTTTTGAGACAGAGTCTCACTCTGTCGCCCAGGCTGGAGTGCAGTGGCATAATATCAGCTCACTGTAGCCTCCACCTCTCAGGAGCAAGCAATTCTCATGCCTCAGCCTCTCGAGTAGCTGGGATTACAGGCATGTGCCACCATGCCCAGCTACTTTTTGTTTGTATTTTTAGCAGAGACAGGGTTTCACCATGTTGGCCAGGCTGGTCTTGAACTCCTGACCTCAGATAATCCGCCTGCCTTGACCTCCCAAAGTGCTGGGATTACAGGCATGAGCCATCGCACCCAGCCCCTTGTTTTTAGATATTGAGGAATGCATAACTTTTTATTGTGGTAATGAGGAAAAAGAGACTAGAAGTCTTAGGGTCTGGAGTTGGCAGCCATGGATAACACGTGGATAGAAAAAAACTTCTGCGGTCTTTCAACAAGGTGGAATTCCTGACAGGCAAGAAAAGTCACTAAGACCTGAAGTCTCCAAAAGACCAGCTCCAGGATGCCAAGAGCTTCCTTGAAATCCCTGGACCCCCAGATGTCTGTAACTTGCCTCCTTATATGCACCTCATTTTTACTGTCTTTCCCACCCTGCCTGGATACTCTTATTTGGTTCAGGGGGAATAGAAGTGAGCAAAGTCAGCCACATCAACATGTAGGCTTTCTAGCATTGAAATACAGATGAAAGTAGGTCATTCCAGCCACAGCACTTAGCAGTAACCTAGAGAAACAGATAGCGCCCTTCATCTCTGATCCATCCTCCTGAGGCACAGCCTGGAAGGAGCCTTTCCTCTGTGCAGAAACCTGCGGGCGGAGGGGGGGGTTGCTCCAGATCCCCAGCCTCCTGGCCGGCCCCTTGGTCTCCCTCTTCGGGCATGTCGAAACCCAGTCTCCACCAGGTATTGCCTGCCTTTTGCTATTCCTTGGCTGTGTGTGCAACCTTGGCGGGTGGAAGCTTATTTACAGTCTATAAAGACATCGGGATAAAATCCTCTAGAACTTTTGGAACCAGCTGGTGACTGAAAAAATTGCTGCATATTTTTGTTAGGAGTGGTTTAAAAATTTTGTTTATGGTATTGACTAGCAGTGAATAATTGCTTTATTCACAAGAGTTCAGTTGTCCTCAGATGTAGGTGGAGATTTCAGGAAAATATGCAGCTTCAGAATTGAGGCATTGTAAGTTACTTAGCACCTAGCTTCTCCTGGCCCCCCACCCCAAGAAGTAAGCTTGAATCCAAAGCACCTAGCTTTTCAACTGCCAGAAGAGTGGACGGCATTAGCTTCAGGCTCACTCTTGGAAGTTATTCTCGGGTTAGCCATGGCATGGAGCTGGGTAGCAGTGAACTCAAAGGCTGTATGCTGATGTGCTCATAACCAGTGATTTCTTCTTACTGGTTTCCTAGCAGTTTTAAAGCTTTTTGGTGTAAAACAGAGTTGGCAAACCATTTTTGGAACAAGCCCAGTAGTAAATATTTTTGGCTTTGTGGGCCAAGCGACTCAATTCTGCCCTGTAGCAATATGTAAACCAATGGGTGTGGCTGTATTCCAGTAAAACTTTGGGGGGTGGGGAAAGAAAGCAGCTGGCTCATTGGCTCACTGGCCAGTGTGCCAGAAAATGGGCAGATTAGCTGGAATGAATTGCTGTTGAGTTCCATTTTACTGTATAGGAAAATCTAGGTTAATAAAAGTTACAGAATATAGGCCTGTCACGGTGGCTCATGCCTCTAATCTCAGCACTCTGGGAGGCCCAGGCAGATGGATCACCAGGTCAAAGGAGTTCGAGACCAGCCTGGCCAATGAGGTGAAACCCTGTCTCTACTAAAAATACAAAAATTAGCTGGGCATGGTAGCGTGCGCTTATAATCCCAGCTACTCAGGAGGCTGAGGCAGGACAATTGCTTGAACTGGGAGGCAGAGGTTGCAGTAAGCCGAGATCACCCTACTACACTCCAGCCTGGGTGACAGAGTGAGACTCTGTCTCAAAAAAAAGAAAAAAGGGGAAAAAAAGCTATAGAACGGATGGCATTCAGGCCGTTAGGGAGTCAGTCAATACACATTGGGAGGATACTGTGTTTAGCACTGAGTAGTGAATATCTTAACATATACAGCATGGTATAATAATCAGATTAGGGCTATGACAAAAAACAGATACGTGTTAGCAAGGATATGGAGACACTGGAACCTTCATACACTGATGGTGGGAATGTAAAACGGTACAGCTACTGTAGAAAATGGCCTGGAAGCTCCTCAGGTTGTTAAATGTAGTTATAGGGCCCAGCAATTCCACTTTATAATAGCCAAAAGTAGACACTGATGAATAGATAAAATGTGGTCTCTCCATACAAGTGAATGTTATTCAGCCATAAAAAGAAATGAAGTACTGCTACATGCTACAATGTAGATGAACTTGGAAAGCATCGTGCTAAGTGAGAGAAGCCAGACCCAAGAAGCCACATATTGTATGACTCCATTTATATGAACTGTCTAGGACAGGCAAATTCATGGACACAGAAAGTACATTTGTGGTTGCCAGAGGCTGGAGGGATTAGAAGCTGAGTAGTAATGAGCACAAGGTTTCTTTCGGGGTTAGGGGAAATGCCCTAATATTGATGGTTGTGGTGGTTGTACAACTCTGAAAATACTAAAAGCCATGCTTTATTTGAGCGAATATATGGTATTTGAATTATATTTCTATAAAGCTGTTACAAAAACAGGCTAGTTCCAGGATTAATGTATGAGAAATAATTAATAAATAATTTAAAATGGTCCAAAATTATTGTCTGGTTAAAGGAAATCTAGAAAATGAATCAGTATCTTCAGGTCCCCTATTTTCCATTGTGTGTGTTCCCGAGCTTTCCCATTCCCTGGATAAACAGGAGTCGTGTCCAGGGAAGGCAGGCCAGGGTGAAGGGTATAGTGCATCCCTCATCCCCTGAGTGGTAATAAGGTCAGACCCCTGGGCCCCATTCCTGCCAAGCGTGAGGTATGTCTGTTGCTTTCCGAGGACCTGCTCTGCCTCAGGAATTACTGCTTGTGGAAGGCTCATGGAATATGCTTCTCTGTTACAGATTGAAGAGGGCAGTAAAGCCGCGGCAGTCGACAAGTTACTGGCTGGAGATGAGATCGTCGGCATCAATGACATTGGTCTCTCAGGGTTTAGACAGGAAGCGATTTGCCTGGTGAAGGGGTCCCATAAGACCCTGAAGCTGGTCGTCAAAAGGTAAGATCTGAGCTTCCTCCCACATTTACCACGACACACAGGAGTGAGTGGAACATCAAAGTGGGAGACCAGTTGCCCCACCCACATCACTGCAGAGATCTCGATTGGGACGTGCACTTAGAGTTATATGTCTTGGCCAAGCATGGGCCCAGCATCAAGTGTCCGAACAGTTCCTAATTTATTACAACTGATTTTTATAAATGTTAATGTATTAAGTGGATTTGAATACTCATATCTTTCCTTGGCAATATGTAGATTATTTTCTTGGCAGGCAGAAAACTGTGCTTATGCTCCCAGCGAGGTGACATGTTGTTGCCTGTCTTGTACACAAGGTGGCAGGCCACTGCGCTTTCTGTTTTCATGCTAGAAAGAGAGTGACTGTCACGAAGATGCCAGCCGCCAAGGGTTTAGAGCGCTGTGCTGAGGTCTGGAGGGAGGGTCTGGAAGGACCTGGCTGTCTATTCCTGTACATTACATGTCAGTTGGAGCTTGGATGGTTTTAAGAGGTTAGAAAGTGAACTTGGGGACATGATGCTTTTATATACAGGAACTAAAGCAATACTCCTGTGTACCACAAGAATGTTGGTGATATGTTGCTTTCAAAGAGAAATAACTCTCCACCTTGGTTTTATAGTTGGCTTATTAATAGGAAAGTGCTTACACATCCTTTTTGGCAAAATTAGCATGTTCTTTTGAAGGCTGGCTGTAAATTTTAATTAATTGACTCACATTTATTTCCATTTTTAGTACAGACATGAAGATATCTTCCTTTTTTGAAAAAAAATTTTTTTTTCAAGTCTGGCCAAGTGAAGTTGTGTGCGTGGAGAGGAACAAAGAAATCTGTAACTGGTTGTGACTAATTATTTGTAAACACCGCTGCACTCAAACCAGCCAAGACAAATACCTAAAGGCTTTTTTGAAGTGGGGGTGATTGGAGGTGCCAAAACAGTATCCAAAGAAAAGGTTCAGAAATGAGGAAGGACCAGATGTGGTGGCTTATACCTGTAATCCCAACACTTTGGGAGGCCGAGGCCAGAGGATCACTTGAGCCCAGGAGTTCGATCGAGACCAACTTGGGCAACATAGTGAGACCCCATCTCTCTAAAAAAAATTTTTTTAAATTAGCTGGGCATGATGATGCGCATCTGTGGTCCCAGTTACTCGAGAGGCTGATATGGGAGGATTCTTTGAGCCTGGGAGGTCGAGGCTACAATGAGCCGTGAGGGTGCCACTGTACTCCACCTGGGTGACAGAGCAAGACCCTGTCTCAAAAAAAAAAAAAAAAAAAAGGAAAAACATTTTTTTGCCTCATGAATTTAGCAAAGTCATCTGTAAGTGGTACATGCTATTCCTGAACACCCTTTTAACAACTCTTTGTAGATCAGAAAGTAAAATCTCAGAATGGTGGTTCTGAGCCATTGGGGAGGGTGGGGCACGAGAGGCACCATGACACTGTGTTATAGTTCCTCTGTGATCACCGTCGTAACCCTCCTATAGCAGCACGATTGTTCTTACACGATTCAGTTACTTAGTGGAATGCTGGTGGTGGTGAGGGAAGCTTGTTCTGTAGAGGTAAGACGAGGAGTTATAAATTGGCTCCGGGGGTCATCATCCCGCTGCCAAGGCTGACTGCAACTGCCTTTTCTTCTGTCTCCTGTACTGTCTCGTTCTGTGCTCCCAGAGCCCCCAAAACACTGGACTGTGCTTGTGGTCTTACTGTCTGTCTTCTCTTCTTCGATGGAGACACCAGCTTAGTCAGCATAGCTGGCCAACTTTATATCACCAGGGCATAGCTATGCATAGAAATTCCTAGCATGGGAGTTCTTAAGTCAGAAGGTGTGTGCATTGTGAATGTTCAGAGACATTTCTGAGTTTCTCAGACCCCTTTTACATCATCTCTAGCATAGGATATTTGTAGTTTGTTTGTTTGTATTCTCTGTGAATGTGATAGGTGAAATATGGTTTTATATTTACATTTGCATTTCCGTAGTTACGAGAGTGAAGTCAGGTATCGTTCCATGTGTTTAGAAGAATGGTAGATGTGATTCTTTTTTGAGCTAGAAGTACATATTTAGTGATAAAGATAGACAGTCTAATATCTGTTCAAAGGAAAGCCATGCCACAGGAGAACCGGTTGATGGGAGGAGAGAGAGAAGCCTCAGGACGTCTGCTGGCTGGTTTCACTGAGTAGGTACTTAAAGACTCTTGGGAAAAGGGATTAAACTTTTGCCCTGAAGGATCTCCGGGAGCCACCGTGTAGAATCCCCATTTTGTGTTCTGCAGACCCACTTTCCTTTAAATGAGAGATGTGGACAAAATGATAATGTGGTTTAGATAGAATTTTATTTAAGTAATATGTGTAACGAGATATAAAGCAGCAGAGTTTATTTACAAATTTTTATTTCCAAACACACTTTCAATAACTGTGTTAGGAAAAAAAACCACAAGCTGTTTTTCCTCTGCTCTCACACAACACGCAACACGGAAGACTTCTGTGACCAAATGTGCATAGAACTTCTAAGACTCCAGCTGCCTTTATGTGGTTTTCCTTATTACAAAAGCACCAATGGGTGCTTTCAAAATTGTTCTTCTTAAAGCCAGAACACATATTCTTCTCTATCTAAATTTAAATCTCTATTTAAATCTCCCCGCCCTCCTCTTTCTCCATTCCTAGGCAACCACTAATCTGCCTTCTGTCTCTATGGATTAGGTAGCATTTTCTAGCATTTTATGTAGAACTCCAGGATGGAGCGTGTACCCTTACGAGTGGCTAGTTCATGAAAAGAACTCTGCAGGTAGTTCATAGATTGAGACACCAACATATTCATATTCTATATTGCTCTGCTTAAAAGCCTGATCAAATGGTAAACTAGCTCGCCCAAGCCTTGTTTGATTTGTTGCAGTTGTCTGCCCCCATCTGCAAAAGTATAATGAGGGAAAGAGGTACATCCATCTCAGTGTAAAGCGCAGGAATCCATGGTTGAGACAGGTTCCTGCTCTTTTGCCTAGGCTGGAGTGCAGTTGTGCAATCATAGCGCACTGTAGCCTTGAACTCTTGGGCTCAAGCGATCTTCCCAAAGTGCTGGGATTACAGGCATGAGCCATCGCACCTGGCCTCTCCATGGTTTTTTAAACGTCATTTGAATAGTGGTTCACAGATAAACTCCCCTCCCTGTAGTGACAGCTGCTACACGTCTTATTTTGTAGGCTCGTTTTATCTTTGTGTGTGTGGGGACCAGGGGACCAGGCGGCCAGGATAGGATTGCGGTGGGCCACTTTCACAAAGTGGTGGCATCTTGTTTCACAGGCATGGGCAACGCGGACCTTGTAGTCGTTGAGAAGCTGGTGCTGGGAAAGCGATGCAGGAGGAGACAGGCGGATCACTGTCTCCACAGACAAATGAGGGCCAGCGCTTCCTCTCGCCCAGCGTAGGGGAGCTGGAGACAAAGAGCATGTAACAGTCAGCCCTACCAAGTGCACGTATGTTCTTCTTTGTGAGGCCCAGGTGGCATCCACTGCCCGAGATGTCGGGGAGGGGTGCTGACTGATAGTCAGATCTATCTGTTAGGTCAGGAGGAGAGGATGAGGCTGGCAGTTTTGCTTTTCTCTTTCTTCCCAGGTGGTTTGTTGTTCTGTCTCTACTTGGCTGGGGAAGTGCTCCTTGCAGGAAAGTTCAGGGCAGGCGTGTAGCCTTTTAGTGTGTGTGTGTGTATGTGTGTGTGTGCGCGCGCGCATGCATGCACGCGCATGCGTGTACTTCCAGTTTTTTTCCTCTGCACTGTTTTCCTGGGTGCCCAGGCCCACCCCTGGAGAGTCCTGAGCAGGTCTTGAATGGATCTGGGCTCTGGAATTTTCATACAGAGCCACAGGCCATTTCACTGGGCGTTAGCAGCGGGTCTACCACTTGCTGGCCTTATGCACAAGTTCTTAGGAAGGTTAAGGCCAGAACTGGGTGGCACTTTGGCATTTTCCTCATTAACTTAACCCACTTGGGTTAGCACAAAAAGGACGTCTGCCTGATGCCCTCAGGCTGCTCCGGAGGAGAGGGAGCAGAGTTGGGAGGGTGGGGAAGGACTAAGAAGGGGACGGCGGCTCCTAGCTTAGCTGGGCTCATCCTCTCCACTCGGTGCTAGGGACCGTGGCTGTTGGCTGTTGCTGTCTCTCTGAAATCTGCATTAACAGCTCTGGGGACAGAGGCATCCGTTTTTCTCCCTTCAGAGGCAAATGGCTGTTAAGTTCAGCTTCTAAAAAGCACCTATAATTTCAAACACCCTAGGGAAAATTTCTTTTAAATATCACATCATAAATGATTTTCTAAAGCTTTGCAATTACCCTTTTGGCTTTTTCCCCAAATATGCATTATAATATTAGTTTTGTTTACAGCAAAATCCGCCTGCCACCTTGTCATGGAACCCACTCTGGGCAGTTTCTCTTGAACCAGTCATGTGTTGCGAGTCATTTTGTAGGGGCCAAATCGTGGATAGGGTTGATTCGTGTCACTTCCTGCCTCTTTGCTGGCAGCCCTAAACCCTCTTGTGAATCTAATTACATCCGCTAAGCTTGCATTCAGGAGCAGCTTAGCAGCAGAGGGGAGGTTTTTTGCAGCAGGCTGTAAGGGTTTGCGAGACCATGTGGTGTGGTCCTGCATTTGAAGAGAAGAGGCTGGATGTTGAGGGACAGCACTCTTGTTTGCTAGGAGCTAATTTCTTACAACATGTGTCCCCTCTTGGGCGTTGCTAAGGTGCCCTGACTGCTGCTCCAAGCCCACATTGTGCTGTGCCCCCCTCTGCTGCTGGCTCCTTGGAGCTGTCCTGGAGCAGGTGGCCCTGTAGCCCCAAGGTTGATTAGCACAGATGTTCCGGGAGCTGCTACTCACAACAGTGGCAGCAATAAGGGGCCGCCTAAGACGTCAGCAGGTTTACATCCCCACCCCACTCCCCCAGCACCCCACCCCCTCCAGAGCTACTCCTGAGGCAGAAATGGTGTGTGGTCAGACGGAGGGCATGCTCCTTAGTGGGGACACTGGAGGATGTCAGGTGAAACCCATGCCTTCGAGGCTGTCTGATGTCTTTGTCTGTGATTTGGGAGTGGGTATATCTATCCTGTGAACATTTGGGGGCTAATGGCTGTTTGCTACTCTGCTTATTTTCTTGTTAAAACAAAGGAGACCCTGACTCGTTTAGGCTATTTTCCATTGTGGTTTTTATTTCATTTATTTTGAGTGAAGGAAAGAAGGGAGAGAGGGAGGGAGGGAGGATGGGAGGAAGGAAGGATGACATCTCACTCTGTTGCCCATGCTGGAGTGCAGTGGCTACTGACAGGCACAGTCATAGCTCACTGCAGCCTCAAACTCCTGGGCGCAAGTGATCCTCTTGCCTCAGCCAATTGAGTAGCTGGGACTACAGGTGCATGCCACCATGCCCAGCTTATTGTTTTTATTTTTTTAATTTAATTTTATTTTTTCTATCTTTTTGTGACAGAGTCTCATTCTGTTGCCCAGGCTGGAGTGCAGTGGCACGATCTCGGCTCACTGCAACCTTTGTCTCCCGGGTTCAAATGATTCTCGTGCTTCAGCCTCCCCAGTAGCTGGTACTATAGGCATGCGCCACCACACCTGGCTAATTTTTGTCTTTTTAGTAGGGATGGGGTTTCGCCATGTTGGCCAGGCTGGTCTTGAACTCCTGGCCTCAAGGGATCTGCCCCACTTGGCCTGCCAAAGTGCTGGGATTACAGGCGTCAGCCACCGCACCTGGCCAGCTTATTGTTTTTATTAAGTAAAATCAGGAGAAAAAAGAAAACCACATAGATCAAATTGTTTTATTTTGGGGAAAGTTACTTCTATTGGGGTTTTGCCTTAGTGTGTGGTTTAGGTAATTTAATCAGATGAATCAATGTTTGCAAATAGTGATGGTTTTTAGTATAGTAAGACTTACAGAGAATGTTTAGCTTATTTGTGTGTTTATTTGGGGTCTCTGGAGGACCTGTATGTGCTGTGCAGTGGGATCCACACTGTTGTACAGGTTAAGTTTATTTTGAGGTTCGAGGAATTGACAAGTTAGCATCAGCATTAGCAATGAAGTTTAAATGACTTTTTTTTTTTATGGGTTCTGCAAATGGCATAGGCTTTTATTTTTAAAAATGGAGCAGCTCTAATGAGATCCACCAAATTGAAAGCCCTGAGCTTTAGGAGAAAAGGTTGATCTACACTGGTTGAATTCCCGGTTTGCTGTTGGCTTGGAAAGAAGAGTGTTCTGGTGAAATTTTGAGAGCAGACCCTGGGAATGTCCTCCCTTGAGACTTGAGGGCGCAGGGATCTGGGGACAGGTCTTCGTGTCTGTTGTCTGGGAGGTAGTGTCCTGCGAGAGGCAGCAGCCCAGCAGGCACCAAGGGCCCCTGGGCTCGCATGCTGACCTCCTAGTGGGCTTGGCAGGGCAGGAGGCCCACATGTGGCTTCTGTCCAGTGTGCCACTTGCCCTCGCAGCCACCCCTGAAGGACAGGTAGATGAGGCCTTTGCAGGTTGAGACGCCCCCAGAGGCTCTGTCCGTCCCACATTGAGCACACTGAGCGGGTCCCCTCTCTGTCCATCCCATCCTTGGCTGTGGCAGCACTGGCATGCTGTGGCATGCTCTGCTCTGCACTGGCCACTTTGTCCAGATGGAGACAAACACCGCTTTCAGTGTGTTGCCAAGGGGCAGGGAGAGGTGATATTGGCAGAGCCATGAGCGATGGTTGCCTGGCAGGTCATAAAGGTGGAATAAATGTCACCTCTTCTTAGAACTGTCGCCTCAAGCCCGGTTATGAGTCATACCCCTTGTTTCCAAGGTGGGAGAGTCTGGGGGAAGAAATGAAGTACCCGACACAGCCTTGGCCCTTTCTACAAAGTGAGGGGCATACTTTATCTGTAACAAAAGCCTTTTGTTTGTTTGTTTATTTGTTTTTTATACTTTATATTCTAGGGTACATGTGTACAACATGCAGGTTTGTTACATATGTATACATGTGCCATGTTGGTGTGCTGCACCATTAACCGGTCATTTACATTAGGTATATCTCCTAATGCTATCCCTCCCCCGTCCCCCCACCCCACAACAGGTCCCGGTGTGTGATGTTCCCCTTCCTGTGTCCAAGTGATCTCATTGTTCAGTTCCCACCTATGAGTGAGAACATGTGGTGTCTGGTTTTCTGTTCTTGCAGTAGTTTGCTGAGAATGATGGTTTCCAGCTGCATTCATGTCCCTACAAAGGACATGAACTCTTCCTTTTTTATGGCTGCATAGTATGCCATGGTGTATATGTGCCACATTTTCTTAATCCAGTCTGTCATGGATGGACATTTGGGTTGGTTCCAAGTCTTTGCTATTGTGAATAGTGCCACAATAAACATACATGTGCATGTGTCTTCATAGCAGCATGATTTATAATCCTTTGGGTATATCCCCAGTAATGGGATGGCTGGGTCAAATGGTATTTCCAGTTCTAGATCCTTGAGGAATCGCCACACTGTCTTCCACAATGGTTGAACTAGTTTACAGTCCCACCAACAGTATAAAAGTGTTCCTGTTTCTCCACATCCTCTCCAGCACCTGTTGTTTCCTGACTTTTTAATGATCGCCATTCTAACTGGTGTGAGATGGTATCTCATTGTGGTTTTGATTTGCATTTCTTTGATGGCTAGTGATGATGAGCATTTTTTCATGTGTCTGTTGGCTGCATAAATGTCTTCTTTGGAGAAGTGTCTGTTCATATCCTTTGCCCACTTTTTGATGGGGTTGTTTGTTTTTTTCTTGTAAATTTGTTTGAGTTCTTTGTAGGTTCTGGATATTAGCCCTTTGTCAGATGAGTAGATGGCAAAAATGTTGTCCCATTCTGCAGGTTGCCTGTTCCCTCTGATGGTAGTTTCTTTTGCTGTGCAGAAGCTCTTTAGTTTAATTAGATCCCATTTGTCAATTTTGGCTTTTGTTGCCATTGCTTTTGGTGTTTTAGACATGAAGTCCTTGCCCATGCCTATGTCCTGAATGGTATTGCCTGGGTTTTCTTCTAGGGTTTTTATGGTTTTAGGTCTAACGTTTACGTCTCTAAACGTTTCCGCTTTCTACTTATGGCTAGCCAGTTTTCCCAGCACCATTTATTAAATAGGGAATCCTTTCCCCATTTCTTGTTTTTGTCAGGTTTGTCAAAGATCAGATGGTTGTAAATGTATGGTATTATTTCTGAGGGCTCTGTTCTGTTCCATTGGTCTATATCTCTGTTTTGGTACCAGTACCGTGCTGTTTTGGTTACTGTAGCCTTGTAGTATAGTTTGAAGTCAGGTAGCGTGATGCCTCCAGCTTTGTTCTTTTGGCTTAGGATTGTCTTGGCAATGCAGGCTCTTTTTTGGTTCCATATGAACTTTAAAGTAGTTTTTTCCAATTATGTGCAGAAAGTCATTGGTAGCTTGATGGGGATGGCATTGAATCTATAAATTACCTTGGGCAGTATGGCCATTTTCACAATATTGATTCTTCCTATCCATGAGCATAGAATGTTCTTCCATTTGTTTGTATCCTCTTTTATTTCATTGAGCAGTGGTTTGTAGTTCTCCTTGAAGAGGTCCTTCACATCCCTTGTAAGTTGGATTCCTAGGTATTTTATTCTCTTTGAAGCAATTGTGAATGGGAGTTCACTCATGATTTGGCTCTCTGTTTGTCTGTTACTGGTGTATAAGAATGCTTGTGATTTTTGCACATTGAGACTTTGCTGAAGTTGCTTATCAGCTTAAGGAGATTTTGGAAAAGCCTGTTTTTTGTTGTTGTTGTTGAAAGCCTGTTTTTTGTTGTTATTGTTGTTTGTTTGTTTGTTTTAATGTCACTTGCTAATTTATTCACACAAAGAAAATGCTCCATAATGAAAACAACTTCATCCCATGTCTCCCTCCCACCCAGACAGACACACTCACATCCCTCCTGTCCCCAACTGCAAGATGCATTCCTACGTCTTGGCTATCTTTTAGAACCAAACCCTCATAAAAACCATTTAGAATAGTTGCCTGATAACTTGGTTTTATTGCTAAAGAAAGCCTGTTTGTGGCAGTTAGAGTCCAAAGGCCTTTTGAATGGAATGTAGTGGCGTGTTTAAGGAGAGTGCTCAGAAGGATTTGCTGAATGGTAGTCATGACAGCATTGGTGGGGTTGTGAAATGGGCTGATTAAATAACTCAAGTAGTTCCGGCATCCAGACCATGTTTTAGTAAGGTAGCCAGTGTCATGAACAGGGCAGGTGGCAATAGTTCTTTGCACCACGGAGGGTGGTTGTACCATTTACTCTGCTGGTTGTGGGTGTGCTTGCCTTTAATAATAGGGAAAGCAAGGTCATTGGTCTGCAGCTGTAGTAAATGACAAAAAAGAGGAAGGAATCAGATCTTTCTTCGGTGATTTCACTACTTTGATTTGCCAACTATGACATGGTGGTTTATTAGATGTAAAGACACAGAGAAAGGCCGGGCGCGGTGGCTCAAGCCTGTAATCCCAGCACTTTGGGAGGCCGAGACGGGCGGATCATGAGGTCAGGAGATCGAGACCATCCTGGCTAACACGGTGAAACCCCGTCTCTACTAAAAAATATAAAAAAAAAACTAGCCGGGCGAGGTGGCGGGCGCCTGTAGTCCCAGCTACTCAGGAGGCTGAGGCAGGAGAATGGCGTAAACCCGGGAGGCGGAGCTTGCAGTGAGCTTAGATCTGGCCACTGCACTCCAGCCTGGGCGACAGAGCAAGACTCCGTCTCAAAAAAAAAAAAAAAAAAGACACAGAAGAAAGTTCTCTGGCTCAATGCCCTTGCAAAGAAAAGGATGCCTCCCACCCTCTTGGTGAGATGATAAGTGATCAAATAAGGAAAGATTTTTTTCAGCCACTCGGCACATGTCAATCACATGTGAGTGGACGTCTGGATTGCCATAGTGACCACACATACAGTGGTATTTAATAGTTCTCTGAATGTGTGTAGGATCTGTAAAAGGTTTGGAATAAAAGCACACGCTTCCTTTGGAGAAGTGTTATTTAGTTGTAATAGCATTTCAGTACTGCCACATTCAGTTCACTTATGGTGGTAGTGCCTGTAACTTTTTATTCAGAGGAATTCGTGGACCTTCCTCTCCCTGCCTCTCCGATTTTGCCACTGAGTTTCATCTCTTTTCACGGTCCAGGCTCAACGTGTCTTTGCTGCACCGCGACTCTAAAGTCTCTTTTATTGGTTACTTTCCCTAAACTTTGTCTCTCTTCTCTATACCTTGGTTTTTGTTTTTCTATGAAGAATATCTTCTTAACTCTTCTAGTACCGTGGGTAACCATGGGCTCTGGGAAGGAAATTTGAGGATGAATTGAGTAAAAATACAGTAATTATTATGGGCTTTATGTAATGAGCAGAACTCCAGGAAGGCGAGGTGGGGATATTGTTTGCTGAGATCTTCTAGTGGGAATATTGTTAGCTGAGATCTTCTTTGCATCTATTTACGTGGCTAGAATGGATATAGGATAGTATTTAGAGGACAGCAGTCTTGCAATCTCTTGTTGCTTTTTTTTTTTTTTTTTTTAGTATGGCTTTTGCCATGTGTATACTGATATATTGACTCAACAGGTTAAACTTTTTGTGTCTTTATTCTTATATCCGTGGTGTTCATCCTTAAGGCTGTATAAAATGAGTCATATTAATGACTGCACACTTGAATATACTGAGTTTCTTTGCCAACAGATTCATTCTGTTGAAACATAGCCAGGAAATTGTGTGGGTGCCCTTTTTAAAACATCAAGCTGAATGAAATGATGATTTGACACTTGGGGCATGTATGGTTAAACACAAGTGGTTTGGATACTGGGACAGAGATCGTCTTTTTTTTTTTTCCCCCCTGTCTTTCCAACAGTAATGGGTTTGTAGAAATGAAGATTGCAAAGGTTAATGGGAAAAACAAGTCATTCGGGTCTGCTCCACTCCTCTGTTCTGTGCTGCTCGGTTCTGCCTGTGGCTTCTGTGGCATTCCTCCGCAGTCTTTTCTGCCATAGGACTCAGGTTGAACACCAGAGGTTGAGGCCAGAGGTGGGGCACGCTCTTGCTAGGGGTGAGGCAGGCAGGCTGGCTGGGTGGAGAGCAATTCTGGGGCTCTCACCCCACGTGAATGCTGCTGCTGGGCCCTGGCGTTGGCTTACCATGCAGCTCTGATGTCTCAGTTTCAGCTACTTAGGTCATTTGGGAATTTTTATCTTACCTCAGTTCTCTTCATGTTTAAAAGCAGGAACTACTTGCCTCTTATCTCCTAGGACCATAGACTTTATCAGGCATGATGTCACCGTTCACACAGGCATTGCCCGCACCACTGCCCGGGAAAAGACACTGCATATAAATCTTCCCACAGTGCCTTTGGGAGGTGACTTTTCTTACAGAAAATACATGCAGAGTTAACCATTTCTAGAATGCTTTGGTGTATTTGTATACATTCATGTGATGTACGTGAGAAGCACTCCCACCACGTGGTTGAAATCATTCCTTTAGGTCCCGCTTTCCAGGAGCTTGCAGCTGAGTGGGCTGAAGAGCTCTCAGAAGTGCAGACTCAGAGAGGAAGGAAGGGTGAAAGTCGATCCAGGAAAGTCTTTGCTGAGGACAGGCTGGTGGAGCCATCCTTTGCAGCTGAGGCAGTTTTGAGAGGCAGATATAAACGTCTGCCAGGTGCTCCAAAGCTGGAAGCCATAGCTGGACGTTCTAGTGAGAACAGTAGAGGGGGAGGCTTGGGAGAAGGAGGTGGAAACGCAGAATGGGGCCAGCACACAGCGGCTCACACAGAGCTGCTCAGGTGGTGCAGACACTCCTGGCCCACTGCAGCCCAGACTTCCTAGGTCTTGGGGAACTGAGAATTTGCTTTATCTGCCAAGACCCCAGATACTATAGATGCTGCCAGCCCAGGGAGCATGCTCTGAGAACCCCTGGACTAGACCACAGAGAACCTAGGAGCATGGACTTCCTTCTGTGGAAACTGGGAGCAGCTGATGGTTCTAGAGTGAGGGCAAGACCTGGCCAGAGCTGTGTTGCATGCAGGGAGACTGATCTGGCAAGAGGTGCAGGCAGACTGGGAGAGGAAGAAGCCTTCCAGAGGATTGGCAGGAAAAGGAAGGAAGCAGAGTCAGAGTTGGGGTTCATTTGATGTTTGCAGAGAGGTGATTTTTGTTTAAAGGATTAGCAGAGTGTGAGCAATTGCCAGGTAAATTCCCCTCTCCCCAGACCCTGGGGTCTGACATCAGGAAGCTTGTCACAGTCCCTGAGGCCCCCAGAGTGTTTCCAGGGCTTCCCATCCTGGCCCGGTATCTGCAAGGCCTTTCCAACTACGGACTCTTCTTTCAAACCCTGCTCTTCCTATGCAATACCACCACCACCACCCCCGTTCCCCCATCGCAATTTGCAGGCAGGGAGACCAGGTGGGCCTGTGTTTCAGACCGTAGGCTCCCAGCAGGCCAAGGCGCCTCCCCTCCCAGACCCTGCCTTGGCCTCCAGCCAGTGCTCTTACTGTGCGCTTAGTTAGCTGGGGGCACGAAACACAAACTATTTCTCTTGGGAGGTGGTGCTTCTTTGCTTTCTTCTAAAAGGTTAGGAAAATAACCCAACACTTGTGATTCTTCTTTCTTTCTTTCTTTCTTTCTTTCTTTCTTTCTTTCTTTCTTTCTCTTTCTCTCTCTCTCTCTCTCTTTCTTTCTTTCTGTGTGAGGGAAGGGAAGGAATTCTGTTCCTTGTGAATAATAAAGATTTCCTTGAAACAGTTCTTGTAATAATTCCTTTTAAAAATAAAACAGGATATTTGATATCTAATCTGTTGTTCTTTCTTTTTTTTAGAGATGGAGTCTTGCTCTGTCACCCAGGCAGAAGAACAGTGGTGCAATAATAGCTCACTGCAGCCTTGAACTCCTGGGCTCAAGCATACAGCTGTTGTTCTTAATGTTCAATGACATCCTAGCATTTTTTTATATTTGTGATCTAAACCCTGTCCTTAAAAAAAAAACAAAAAACAAAAAAACCACCACCCAGAACACTACCTAGCATATAAAATTACTCTAAAAAATTGAAGTAAGTTTCAATTAAGTTTGGTATACAATCTGTGGGAAGCGATTTCAGGGTAACCCACCATTAGAATGAATAGTTCCATCTGGAGTACCAGAAAACTCGGTATTATCAATACCATGGTGTTTTGTTATATGAAAGGAATAGTATGCATTGACTAAAGGTTATGTTTTGGAAGAATGATAATGGCCTGGGCCGGGTGTGGTGGCTCATGCCTGTAATCCCAGCACTTTGGGAGTCCGAGGTGGAGGATTGCTTGAGCACAGGAGTTCAAGACCAGCCGGGGTGACATGATGAGACCTCATCTCTTTAAAAAATTTTTAAATTAAATAGATAGCATTTTAAATGATAATGGCTTGGAGAATGGTCACAAAACCAGGCAGACTGGGGAAAGAAAGGCACTCTTCAAGTCTGCAGGATGAAAGGGAATGCACAGAAACATGTGTGTCCTGGTCCTGCACATGAGACCCACAGTTCTAGGGACAAGGTGATTTAAAGCATTTAAAGAGTGTGTGGCTTGTGCAGGAGGAACACCACAGCCTTCCATCTACTCAAGTCTTTCTGGGAGCCCTTGAAACTCAGCCAGAGGGACTGTGAGTGTAGGCGGGCTCTAGGTGGCGCCAGAGCTCTCTGTCCCCAACTCCACGGGTCTGTGGTTGAGCGACCAGAATGTAGGGGCTGAAGGTCCCCCCACCATCTCCTTATCAACACCAGTCCAGCCGTTTCAGAGGTGCCAACAAACAGAAACCAGTCTGACCCTGGCTTGATCCCCAAATACTTTCATTATGCATCAGGAAATTCAGAGGACTTGGGAAAAAAAGCATATATATTTTAGTAAATTTTCACTGTCCACAGTAACCAAGATATCTTCAGTTAAAGCAGAAAGAGTATAACTCTTTTCACTGTGTGTCTTCATTTGCTTATTTAAAAAAAAATATCCCTAGGCCAGGTACAGGGGCTCACGCCTGTAATCCCAGCACTTTGAAAGACCAAGGCAGGCAGATTTCTTGAGCTCAGGAGTGTGAGGCCAGCCTGGGCAACATAATGAGACCCCATCTCTCATTATACAAAAAGTTAGCTGGGCGTGGTGGTGTGTGTCTGTGGTCCCAGCTACTCAAGAGGCTGAGGTGGGAGGATCACTTGAGCCCAGGAGGTTGAGACTGCAGTAAGCCATGATTGCGTCACTGTACTCCAGCCTGGGTGGCAGAGGGAGAGCCTGTCAAAACAAAACAGACGAACAAAAAACAAAACAAAAAAAGCCACAATTCGTATAAGAACTGCTGACTGTGTCATATATGAGAACACATATATCTGTATATTATCTTTTTAAAAAGGAGCTTCTGGGTTTGTTTTCATTTTTTCATTGCCTCATACAGCATTGCTCATTCTCTTCAGACAGTTTGAAAGGTGTAAACCAGGTAAGATGCATTTTATGAAGGCATGGAAGTCTCATTTCCATGCCAGGTTCCCTGCCTGCCTCCGACAACTCCCACCCAAGCTGCCTTCTGCACATGCATTCCCCGTCCATGGGAAGCCCTATTCCATGCCATCAACCTCCCTGGCTGCGATGCCCCCTGTTCGGACTCTCCTATCTTCCTCTTTCCCTGCCTGCATTTTAACCTCAACCCTGTGTCTTTTTGTCCCCACCGATGGACACATCCACAGGGATGTCCCATAGCTGTGGGAGATGCACAGTATATACTTTGGGTTTTTGTTGTTGTTGATAATTATGGTAAAATACAAAATTTTACCATCCTAACTATTGTGGTGTTCAGTAGTGTTAAGTGTATTCACGTCATGCAACCAACCTCTAGAAACTCGTTTCATCTTGCAAAACAGAGGCTCTATATGCATTAAACAGCAACTTCTCAGTCTCCCCTCCCCCACCCCCGGCAACCACCATTCTACTTTCTGCATTCATGATTTTGACAAATCAGGTACCTCATGTAAGTTGAATCATACAGTATTTGTCCTTTTGTAACTGGCTACTGTCACGTAGCATACCGTCCCCAAGGTTCTTCCATGTTGTAGCATATGTCAAAATTTCCTTTTTATTGCCAAGTAATATTCCATTGTATGGACAGACCACATTTTGTTTGTCCAGTCTTCCACCCATGGAACAGTATACGTTTTGACTAAATGTCCAGCTGTTAAAGTCTGTATTAGATACAAGCTGAATGTCATCATTACAGAATAAACTTCTAAGGTAAAAGAGTAAATCTGGCATGATTATTACAATTTTGTTTTAAAACATAATATTCAGATTTCAACAGAATGACATTTTGGTCCAGAAACGGGATTGTTTAGCCATCTCAGCTGCTTAGAAGGCTTCTGTGGTCATTGCCTTATTCATTTGCAACACTAAATTAATTTTTATTTTAGCCTGAGGCCAGTGGAAGGTTGAGATGTGTTTTGGGTTTTTTGGCTAACTGCTGGTTTAGGTTAATGTTACCACCAAGCTGCTGTCTCCTGAATGTAACTGACCAAGTTAAAGGGCTAATTTCTCTTCATACTTGGATTTAAGGAATCGGTGCATGGGGATGATTCATTTTCTTTGAAACAGTTCTGCAAACTGAAGCTTTGTGTACATGGGGAGGAAGATACCTCCTGGATATTTTCAGAAGCAGATTTAAGGCTGAACATAGTGGCACATGCCTGTAATCTCAATGCTTTCGGAGGCTGAGGCAGGAGAGTTGCTTGAGGCCAGGAGTTTGAGACCAGCCTGGGCAACATAGCAAGACCCCATCTCTACAAAAAATTAAAAATAAAAATTATTATATTTTTAAAAGCAGATTTAAGATGATTACTCTCCATTTTGATCTTCTTTGCTGCATGAAAAGCTGCCCCAAAATTAGTGGTGTCAAATAGAATTTCTAGTCATAAAATTGAGCACAAAGCAATTGACCTACACGGAGGTACTCAGAAGCATGCTATGTGTTAGGACTGGCTATTTCAAGATTTAAAAATATGCTCTAGAAAATCTCCAAAAGGTAGTTATCTGCACATTATGAAAGTGTTGGGGAGGGAGGCGGTGTAAACAGTCACTGTGCTAGGGTCACGGGCAGCAGACAGTCGCAGGCGGGTAGCAGCGTCCCTGCCATGCAGATGAGATGGGGTTACTATATCTCTAAGGCAGTGCTCCAGCTGCAGGGCTGCAGATGTTCCATATCTGTGCTGCCCATGCAGTAGCCACTACCCACATGTGGTCACTGAGCACTCGCAATGTGGCCAGAATGACCAAGGAGCTGAACTTTGGCTTTTGTCACTTTGAATAAATTAACCACTTATGAATGAGGATAAGTGACTTCCCTCTTCCCTCATGACTCGTCAGTGGCTACACCCGGGATTGATGTGCATCTGTCCAGGGCCAAAGCTAGGAATAGAGGCAGGGCACAGCTGGGACTCACTCTCTCCCTTACCCCATGACAGGGGCCTTCCGCGGGGTTGGCTTGCACCTTGGTTCTGGCTGCCAACTGGGTTCCTCAGTCTTTTTCCACGTCGCCTCTGCAGGGGCCATATGTGCAAATGACTTCCTTCTCTCCTGTGTCTGGTGCGTGGGCCAGGAGGTTGGGCGACAGCTGGGGCTGCCTGGTGTTGCTTTCCACACGGCCTTTCCGCGTGGCTCACTTGGGCTTCCTCATGCCATGGCATCGCAAAGTCACTGAATTCCTCATAATCTATCACGTGTGTGTATGTGTATGTGTGTGTGTGTGTGTGTGTGTGTGTGTGTGTATATATATATATATATTTTTTTTTTTTTACTTTATTATTATTTTTTAAGATGGAGTCTTGCTCTGTTGCCCAGGCTGGAGTGCAGTGGCATGATCTTGGCTCACTGCAACCTCTGCCTCCCGGGTTTATGCCATTCTCCTGCCTCAGCCTCCCAAGTGGCTGGAAGTACAGGCGCCCGCCACCACACCCGGCTAATTTTTTGTATTTTTATTAGAGATGGGGTTTCACTGTGTTAGCCAGGATGGTCTCGATCTCCTGACCTCGTGATCCACCTGCCTCAGCCTCCCAAAGTGCTGGGATTACAGGCGTGAGCCACCACGCCTGGCCTACACATATATTATTTTTTAAGAGACAAGGTCTTGCTCTGTCACCTAGGCTGGAATGCAGTAGTGCAAACACGGCTCACTACAGCCTCAACCTCCTGGGCTCCCTGGTAGCTGCAACAACAGGCATGTGCCACCACGCCTGGCTGATTTTTTATTTTTGTGCAGAGATGGGATCTTGCTATGCTGCCCAGGCTGATCTCAAACTCCTGGCCGAAAGCAGTCCTCCCACGGCAGCCTCTCAAAGTGCTGGGATTACAGGTGTGAGCCACAGCACCCAGTCATTTGCATGCATACTTTGTGAGAACAAAATTTGCTGCTAATATTCTTATATGTGCTTGCTAATGATAGTTTATCTGGGAGAACTTTTATTGTACCCTTGGAGAACTGCTGACCCTCTAAACCAGCTAGTAGCCCAGTTATTCCCATAGCAGGGTTGAACTAGTGTCGTCTTGAGTGTCAGACGTTTTCTTTTCCTAGCCTTCTCTTTTTCTCCCCTTTCCTCCAGTTTCAGTCAGTCTAGTTTATTTTCTTCATTAATTAACTATAAAGGAAGATGAAAGAAGTTGTGGATGTCATAGCACAGAGAAAGCCAGCTGAAAATGAAATTCACATGGCCAGAACCTTCCTTACGAGGATTTTGAGAAATTCCATGAGGTACAGTCTGGGTTTTACAATTGCTTTCCTTCCATGGGGTGCTGAATTTGTCTTTTATACTTTCTCTTTGGTTCCTGGGCAACTATCATAAAGTCAGCATGTTCCACATTTTGCCACCCATATACTTTTCCTCGTTAAAATGATCTGAGTCATCGAAAGGTTTGTGTTATAAATGCTTTTCAGTTTTATTTTGTAAGATGTTCTTTATTGCATAATATTCTTTAATGTTTTTGCCTGCTGGGAAAAACGTCTGATCTCCACAAAGTATTTAAAGAGGCCCACTTGAGCTTGTTCTCCATTCTTGATTGGGCTGTCAGCTGTCAGTTCTGTCCCAAATTAGAGAAAAGTAAAGCTGGCTTCCTACCATGAGGCTGGAGAAGTGAGCGCGGAAGGATCTCCCACCCGGCAGTGTTCCCCCGGAGGCCCTATTGCATTACCGACATCCATCGGGATTTCTAACCAGACACCTCATCACATCTGGGCAGATGTGGCCAAGACACTAAGAAGACACACATGGGATGGTGGGGACTGTGTCGGGGGAGCGCAGGAAAGCCCCTCTGTGTTCAGGAGCCCTGGCTGAAGGGACTCTAGCCTTTTGGTGCGGATTGTCATGACTCCCTGGGGGGATCTTTGGTTGACTAAGAGACTCAGGGTAAGATGCGGCTACTAGTCTTAGTCAACCAGAAGGTGGCTGTCTTTACTTTGTTACCTAGGTAAACAGACACAGATAAGCTGTCTGAACTCTGTGTGACCCGGCTGCCTGGGGGACTCATTTACCTTTTCTCCAGCGAAAGATAGGAGGTTCTCTGTGTGTTCATGTTGGGGCGGGCAGAGGGCAAAATTTGTGTACTCGTTTATTTAGAATAAATGTTCTTTATTTTTACATTTATAAGATTTTAAATTGACAAGTTAACCATATTTATGGAGGAACACATTTTAGAGATAAGGGCCAGCCGGGTGCAGTGGCCTGCACCTGTAATCCCAGTACCTTGGGAGGCCAAGGTGAGTGGATCACTTGAGGTCAGGAGTTCAAGACCAGCCTGGCCAACATGGTGAAACCTGGTCTCTACTAAAAATACAGAAAATTGGCTCAAGCCTGTAATCCCAGCACTTTGGGAGGCCGAGACGGGCGGATCACGAGGTCAGGAGATCGAGACCATCCTGGCTAACACGGTGAAACCCCGTCTCTACTAAAAATACAAAAAAACTAGCCGGGCGAGGTGGCGGGCGCCTGTAGTCCCAGCTACTCGGGAGGCTGAGGCAGGAGAATGGCGTAAACCCGGGAGGCGGAGCTTGCAGTGAGCTGAGATCTGGCCACTGCACTCCAGTCCGGGCGACAGAGCGAGACTCTGCCTCAAAAAAAAAAAAAAAAATACAGAAATTAGCTGGACGTGGTGGTGAGCGCCTGTAATCCCAGCTACTTGGGAGGCTAAGGCAGGAGAAACACTTGAACCTGGGAGGCCCAGGTTGCAGTGATCCATTGCACTCCAGCCTGGGCGACAAAGTGAGACTCCATCTCAAAATAAAGATAAGGGCTGCTGCACATCTGGAGCCTGTGATTCCCACTCTGGTTAGGGCAAATGGGTAGTGAGCAAAAATCTAAAAAGAAGGTGTGGGTTTGGATTAAGTGTGCAACCCCTGAACATGGTGCCATGCGCCTGCCTGAGTTGCTGTGACCAGTGTCAGTCTCTGCACTGTTTGGCACAAGCGTGCGCGCTGTGCGCATTCCCTGAACCCCCTGCACTGTTTGACTCGAGCGCACATGCGCTGCGTGCAGTCCCCGAGCTCCCTGCACTGTTTGGCATGAGCACACGTGCGCTGTGTGCGGTCCTCGAGACCCCTGCACTGTTTGGCACGAGAGCGCATGCGCTGTGTGCGGTCCTCAACCCCCTGCACTGTTTGTTTGGCACAAGCGCACGTGCTGTGTGCGGTCCCGGGCCCCCTGCACTGTTTGGCACAAGCGCACGTGCGCTGTGTGCGGTCCTCAAGCCCCCTGCACTGTTTGGCATGAGCGTGTGCCCTGTGTGCGGTCCCTGAGCCCCCTGCACTGTTTGGCACGAGGGTGAGCGCTGTGTGCAGTCCCTGACCCCCGCCTCCCCTGCGTTCTTTTCTAGGAGGAGCGAGCTGGGCTGGAGGCCTCACTCCTGGCATGCCACCAAGTTCTCTGACAGCCACCCTGAGCTAGCGGCCTCCCCGTTCCCCTCCGCCAGCAGCTGTCCTTCCTGGTCTGGCCGACACCATGCGAGGTAGGCACCCATTCCCGTCCAGGACGCCAGGTTTGTTCAGCCTTCTACAGGGAGCACACTCCTGACTGCAGAATTATTTTGATGTTTCTGATGAGACTGGGCCACTGACACATAATCACAGTTGGAGTGCTCTGAATTTTTGACTGAACTGGCAAGCATGTGACACCAAATGAAATGGCAAGACAAGGCGTGAGCAAGAAGGGGAGCATAGGACTTGGGTTTTGGCCAAGCTCCTTTGGGATTGACCAGGTGGGATGCCAGGCGGTAGGGTTCTGAGCCGGTGGGATGGCGTCTACCGCACCCCTCTCCTTTCCAGGTTTTTACACACGGACTGGAAGGCAGGAGAGCTATATGGGGCGGCAGGTGTATCTTGTAAAAGCTCCCAAGAGGTTCTGTTAAGCTTTGGTAGCCTCTCCTCAACCCTCTTGGCGTTAGTGGCAGTATCCTCACTAGTCTCCTGTTAAGAGGATGGCGGTAACAGCAGATAGTCTGGTTTTGGTGTGCGTGTGTGGATGTCTCCCTGCTTATGTGAGTGTGTGTGTGTGTGTGTATCTGTGTGTGTTTATGGGTGTGAGTGGTGTATGAGTGTGCATGTGTATTTCTACATGTTTGTGTGTCCTTGTATGTGTATGAGTGTTCATGTGTCCATCTGTATGTGTTCATGTGTGCCTGTATGTGTGCATGTGCATCTGTTTGCTTGTATGTGCATGTGTGTGCACGTGTATATGTATATGTGAGTGTGTGAGTATGAGTGAGCATGTCTGGTGTGTGTGTGGGTGTGCAGGTATGTGCGTGTGTTTGGAGCTAATGTAACCACTCAGTTTTTGGCTATTAATAAATACTGGTCTTGGCTGGGCGCAATGGTTCATGCCCGTAATCCCAACACTTTGGGAAGCTAACGTGGGAAGATTGCTTGAGTTCAAGACCACCCGGGACAACACAGCAAGACCCCATCTCTATTAAAAATAAAAGAAAATTAGCTGGGCACTGTGTGAACACCTATAATCCCGGCTACTCAGGAGACTGAGGCAGTAGGATCACTGAAGCGCAGGAGTTCGAGGCTGCAGTGAGCTATGATTGCACCACTGCACTCCAGTCTGGGTAACAGAGCAAGACCTCGTCTCTTAAAAAAAAAAAAAAATACTGGTCTGTAAAATTGCAAGGTAAAGATTATATGACATGAAAGAAAGACAACTAAAATATAATATTACCCCTCAAGTGACAAAAGATGATGGTATTTAGAGCCCAGTGTAGTTTTGAAACACACACACACACACACAGATTCTCAACTGAGTAGTAACACTTAAGTGAACAGTGGGCCTTTTATTTTATTTCTGAAGTGGCTCAAGGTAGTAAGATCTCCATTAAGCCAATTTGGCAGTCTCTTGATGAAAGAAACATGCACACTGCCCACATCTGTGTGGAAACAGTGCTCAGAGTTCTCTAGATCTGCTTGGACTTGGGATCTCGCAGAAAAATCCCTTCCGGAATATTGGTGGGTAGTCAGGAGCATGCCCCGGGTTTGAGGATACGTGGTCTGTTCTTACAGAAGATGGTGGGAAACCCAAACAGTCCTCTTCCTCCCACAGTTGACAGCCAGTTGTTCTGTAGTAGTCTGTCCTGGTCACATGGTTCTCTCGTTCTCCACCAACCTAGTGGAGCCACAGTTTCTTCCTGTTGAAGGGTGAACGTCTCAGCTTTGTTGAGCTTTAAAGAAAGCACTTAACATCCTGGATAAATAGTTTCACCATTGAGAGCTAGCTCTCAGTCACACACAGTTATTACCTTACAGAGGATTCAATGTTTCAACTCACTGTTAATTTCATCCTCTTAGACGCCATCCTGTTTAGGAGCCTGTGTTTTTTGGTGTTAGCGTCAATAACTCTGTTGTAACTAGTTAGCTGAAAGCTGAACACAGCAGTGTGTGATATTGTTATTATTATTATTATCTTTGAAACAGGGTTTTACTCTGTTGCCCAGGCTGGAGTGCAGTGGTGCAGTCACAGCTCACTGCAGCCTCAGCCTCCCAGGCTCAAGCCATCTTCCCACCTCAGCCTCCCAAGTAGCTGGGACTACAGGCATGCACCACCACATCCAGCCAATGTTTTAAAAAGTTTTTATAGAGATGGGGGTCTCACTATGTTGCTAAGTAAGGCTGGTCTCAAACTCCTGGCCTTGAGTGATCCTCTGGCCTCAAGTGATACTACTGCCTTAGCCTCTCAAAGCACTGGGATTTCAAGTGTGAGCCACCAAACCTGGTGTGTAACAGGTTAGCTAGTAAATGTTTTTGGCTTTGCGGGCCACACATCTCTGTTTCAGTTACTCAACTCTGCCATTATAGCACAAGAGCAGCCACAGATGATATGCAGACACATGGGCACAGTTGGGTTCCAGTAAAGCTTCACGTATGAACTGAAATTTGAATTTCATATCATTTTCACAGGTGAAATAGGAGAAATAGTATGCCTGTGATTTCTTCCACCGCCATGAAACATACAAAAACCATTTGGGCTGGGTGCAGTGGCTCATATCTGTAATCCCAGCACTTTGGGAGGCCGAGGCGGGCAGATCACTTGAGGTCAGGAATTCAAGACCAGCCTGGCTAACATGGTGAAACCCCGTCTCTACTAAAAATAACAAAAAAATTACCAGGCATGGTGGCAAGCACCTATAATCCCAGCTACTCGGGAGGCTGAGGCAGGAGAATCACTTGAACCCAGGAGGCGAAGGTTGCAGTGAGCTGAGATCATGCCTCTCTGCACTCCAGCCTAGGCGACAGAGTGAGACTGTCTCAAAAAAAAAAAAAAACCCAAATCAACAACAACAACAACCTGAGTTGTGGTGTGCCCACCCCTGTGCTTAACTATTGATTGACCATAGACGTGTAAATGCAGACGTTGTCTGCCAACGATCGGGGCATCAGGCTGAGAATGTGCGCTAGGGTTGCAAGGCATCCTTTTGGTAAAAAGGCATGTCACGGGGAGGACACAGTCTTTTCAGCCTGTGCTCAGTTTCTCCCTGTCTCTGCTAAAATCCAGATGTGCTGAGCTGCAACCTCAGCCTCAGCAACTTCACCCTGGGAAGTTGCTGTTTGGCGTTTTGGTATTTCCATGGAGGGCCAGCTGCATCCACCGCCTTGCCCTTTGCCATTGCTGATGCTAAAGCACACCCTGCCTTGTCCTTTGTCTCATTCTTGCAGTTCTTCCTCCAACGACCTGTCCGGTTCCTGGGAGCAGACGAACCTACAGCGCACCTTAGACCACTTCAGCTCCCTGGGGAGTGTTGGCAGCCTGGACCACCCCTCCAGTCGCCTCTCGGTGGCCAAGTCCAACAGCAGCATCGACCACCTGGGCAGCCCCAGCAAGCGCGACTCAGCCTACGGCTCCTACTCCACCAGCTCTAGCACTCCTGACCACACCTTGTCCAAAGCCGAGACGTCCTCCGCAGAGAACATCCTCTACAGTGTAGGCCTCTGGGAGGCTCCCAGACAGGGTGGCCGGCAGGCCCAGGCCGCAGGTGACCCTCAGGGCTTGGAGGAGAAGTTCAGGTGTTTCCCGCCCAGGGTCCCCAGTGACAGCGACAAAGGCCCCAGGCCAGAGTACAATGCCGAGCCCAAGCTGGCTGTCCCTGGGAGGTCCAATTTTGGGCCAGTCTGGTATGTTCCCGATAAGAAGAAAGCACCAGCATCCCCACCCCCTCCCCCTCCCCCTCTCCGCAGTGACAGCTTTGCTGCCACCAAGAGCCACGAGAAGGCCCAGGGCCCTGTGTTCTCAGAGGTGGCCGTGGCACAGCACTTTACGGCCCCGGCCCAGGCTCAGCCCCGTGGTGACTGGAGACCAGAGCTACTGATCGGCCTTGGAGGTCAGCACACCCAGGGAGCCTCGGGAAGGGATCGGGAGGCCGGGCTGCCCGCGGGAGGCCCGCGCAGATGGCAGCTGGCCACCCTCCAAGGATGGAGCTTCCAGCAGGCTGCAGGCCTCTCTCTCCAGCTCAGATGTGCGCTTCCCTCAGTCTCCTCGTAGCGGCCGCCACCCTCCCCTGTACAGTGACCACAGCCCACTCTGTGCTGACAGCCTTGGGCAGGAGCCAGCGGCTGCCAGCTCCCAGAACGACAGCCTTCCTCAGGTGAAGGGGCTCAGCAGCTGTGACCAGAAGCTGGGGAGCGGCTGGCAGGGCCCCCGGCCCTGTGTGCAGGGAGGCCCACAAGTGGCACAGCTCTGGGCAGGATGCTGGCCTTCCGACACGGCCCCTGGAGCCCTCAAGAGTCTTCCCCCACCCACGGTGGGCCAGAGCCCACACCGTCACCTACCTCAGCCTGAGGGTCCTCCAGATGCCTGCGAGACAGGATGGTGTTACCCGCTGGACACAGGGGCCGAGGGCTGCTCCGTGGGAGCCCAGGAGCCTCCCAGGGCCAGCCGTGCAGAAAAAGCCAGCCAGAGGCTGGCAGCCAGCATCACGTGGGCAGATGGGGAGAGCAGCAGGATCTGCCCGCAGGAGACGCCCCTGTTACACTCCCTGACCCAGGAGGGGAAGCACCGGCCTGAGAACAGCCCAGAGGACAGCGCCACCAGACCGCCACCGTTCGATGCCCGCGTGGGCAAGCCCACCCGGAGAAGCGACCGCTTTGCGACCACCCTGCGGAATGAGATCCAGATGCGTAGAGCTAAGCTGCAGAAGAGCCGGAGCACAGTGGCTCTGACTGCAGCAGGCGAGGCGGAGGATGCCACTGGCCGCTGGAGGGCCGGGTTGGGAGGTGGCGCCCAGGAAGGACCCTTCGCTGGCACCTATAAAGACCACCTGAAGGAGGCCCAAGCCCGAGTCCTGAGGGCCACGTCCTTCAAGCGCCGCGACTTGGACCCCAACCCAGCAGATCTATACCCGGAATCACTGGAACACCGGATGGGGGATCCAGACACTGTCCGCCACTTCTGGGAGGCAGGCCTGGCCCAGCCACCCTCATCTACAGGTGGCGGGCCCCACCCGCCCCGCATCGGAGGCCGGAGACGGTTCACAGCTGAGCAGAAACTGAAGTCCTACTCGGAACCCGAGAAGATGAACGAGGTGGGCCTCACAAGGGGCTACAGTCCTCACCAGCACCCCAGGACATCTGAGGATACTGTGGGCACGTTTGCTGACAGGTGGAAGTTTTTTGAAGAAACGAGCAAACCTATTCCCCAGAGGCCTGCCCAGAGGCAAGCGCTTCATGGAATCCTGAGAGACAAGCCAGAGAGGCCGTGGACAGCGGGCCGCACATGTGAGGGCACAGAGCCCTGGTCGCGCACCACCTCCCTTGGGGACAGCCTGAATGCTCACAGCACAGCGGAGAAGACAGGGACGTCAGACCCACCGCAGAGGCTCGGCACCTTTGCAGAGTATCAGGCCTCCTGGAAGGAACAGAGGAAGCCTCTGGAGGCCAGGAGTTCCGGGCGCTGCCACTCAGCGGATGACATCCTGGATGTGGGCCTGGACCCGCACGAGAGGCCGCAGCACATTCATGGGAGGTCCCGGTCTTCGCCATCCACAGACCACTACAAGCAGGTAAGCATGGCGCCACAGCAGGGGCATGGCCCCTGCGGACCATCATCTTAACCCGAGGACAGGACACACCCAGAATGCAGTGGCTGACGCCAGGGCTACTCATCTCCAGCTGTGTGAGCATTTACCTTTTCCAGATCTGCTAGTGTCCTCTGTGTCAGAGGTATTTGGGGACAAAATTGACACATTCTAGGCAATTTAAAGTGCCATATTCCCGAAAACCCACATTTTTTTCATTCCCGTTCTCGTTGCCATAATCTCTGGCTTTAACTGTGTTTCCCCTTAAGTAGCTTGCTCCTACCTTCATACTCAGCAAAGAACTTGGAGGGAGAAACTATGGGAAATGATAACTAACACCTCTGCCATGGAAATGTGTGGTTTATGTAAAAGCTTAACATGACATACAATAGCCACTTTTCAAACGCTGATGGATGACATTTAACATTTATAGTATTTGGGTTTTTTTAGTATTCCGTTTTTTATTTGCAAGTATTTTCAAGGATTGCTCTGGGGCGAAATGTATTTAAAACACATTAAGTGTTTGCACTTTTTTAAGGTGAGAGTTTTGATGGGGAGAGTTAATGTCCAGCTTTCTAGAAAACTGCATATTTCTTAGCCCTGCTTCAAGGTTGACAGCCTCTTTCTCTCTCGTCCCTGCCCTCTTTGAAAGCTTTTTCTCCCTATTACATCTGCACTTGCACATTTCAAAGAAAAAAGAAGTTCTGCAGTGATAGATGCAGTTTCTTTTTAAAAGAATCCGGGGTGGGTGTGGTGGTGCATTTGCAATTCTAGCACTTTGGAAGACTGAGGAAGGATGATCACTTGAGGCCAGGAGTTCCAGACCAGTCTGGGCAACAAAACAAGACCTTATCTCTACAAAAAAGAAAAAAAACTTAGCCAGGTGTGGCGGTGCCCAGGAGGTTCAGGTTGCAGTGAACTGTGTTCTCACCACTATACTCCAGCTTGGGCAAAAGAGCAAGACCCTGTGTCACAAAAAAAAAAAAAAAAAAAAGAACCACTGGTATATTAATACAAGATATCTAATATGTGCATGGAAAGAAGGCTGCTGGTTTGCTCTGTGGTGTCCCAGCCCTGAAAATCCATACAGATGCTGTGAGTGTTTATTTCCACCGTTGGATACCCTGGCTTGTGGCTGTTCAGCATGACCCCTGAGAATTCCATGCTTGCTCTGTCAGGAGCAAAGAATCCCGGGCTCTGGCGAGTACTAGAGCTTGAGGCTTCACCGCTGTAATTTGTGACCAGCTGTATTTTATTTTATTTCTTTTGGCCAGTTGTGCCACACGGTTTTACAGGCTTCACGTAGGAGTTGTTTCCTGCCCAGAACAGAAGTGGACGCGGGGTCTTAGTTCAGTCGTCTCAATGAAATGCTTTGTAGAGCTGCCCTGGCAAGGCAAACCCACAAATGAGGGCTTTCATAATCACAGATGTCCTGAGGAAGGCAGCTTGAGGACTTGGTGTCTTACTGTGTTGCCCTTTGCAGGAAGCTTCTGTCGAACTGCGAAGGCAGGCAGGGGACCCTGGCGAGCACAGAGAAGAGCTTCCCTTCACAGTCCGGGCCAAGGAGGGACAGTCCACGCTGAGGTGGGTGAAATTTGGATTCAGAGTTACTGAAGAGGTGTCTGGGGGTGGGCTTCTGTATGGGTGGGTGCTTGGTTAACATGGCTGGACGTCTGGCTTTTGCCAAACCCAAAGCGGCTGAAATCCGGCATGATTTCCAGCATCCCTGATGCACTGGAGGTCTGGGCAGAGCCTGTGCACCCTGCGGCCCTGCCCAGAGACACATCCCAGGGCAGGGAGGCCTTCTTACACGGCGGTGACATTTTTTTGGTTCTTAAAATGGCTACTGTGTTTTCCACACGGTAAGACTGCTTATGGAGACACAATGA
Organism: Trachypithecus francoisi; assembly: GCF_009764315.1. Taxonomy (NCBI): domain Eukaryota; kingdom Metazoa; phylum Chordata; class Mammalia; order Primates; family Cercopithecidae; genus Trachypithecus; species Trachypithecus francoisi. Next base: position 125,681,328 of record NW_022681471.1, on the reverse strand, counting down.
GAAGTCCAGTTTAACATACTGGAGCTGCACGTCTTTGCACAGAGCGCCTTATGGAAGGGCAGCTTTAGCTATCTAGCACACAGCTGTGTGCCTAGCTGCGGCCTGGAAATCGGAGTTGCCTCTAAGGATTGTTAGTAAGAAAGGAACAGGGCAGGCTTTCCTAAATTGGACCTAGTTAATGAGTTAATTTTGAGCTTTAAAATAGAAATCGAGTTAGTCAACTCCCAAAGAGAGGTTGCAAGCATCTGCAGAAACTGTGGCAGCAGCAGGAGATTAGAGTGTTTTGTGCCGTAATTCCAGAATGTGCACCATAGCCGCTTAGTCGTGGTGAGGACAGGGTTAGATTAAATACATAGTATAATCTGGGCCAGGCGTAGTGGTTCACACCTGTATTCCCAGCACTTTGGGAGGCTGAGGCAGGTGAATTGCTTGAGCCCAGGAGTTCAAGACCAGCCTGGGCAACATGGTGAGATCCCGTCTCTACTAAAAATAGAAGAAAAAAAAACATAGCCGGGTGTGGTGGCAGGTGCCTGTAGTCCCAGCTACTCTGGAGGCTGAGCTACTCATTCAAGCACAAGAGCGAGGGTCAAACAGAGCGAGACCCTGTCTCAAAAAAAAAAAAAAAAAAAAATAGTATAATCTTCCCCTTCATCACACGAGGAGGGCAGGAGGAGAGTGCGTCTCTGCAGAAGATGTGGTGCAATCTCGTTTTAAAAAGGCGGATGGAGGGATGGAGTAAATGCACGACAGGGTCCCTGGGTGTGGATTGTTCTGTCGCCTTGAGAATCTTGTGTGATTGCTGTGACATTCACATTAAACACTGACCTCAAAACTCAAGGTTCTGTTGCAGAAATTACCAATTTAAAAGTTTGCTTTCAAGAGCCTCATGTAATGGGGTTTTATTTCATTTGGCCTTAAACAGAGCTGTTAGCCTTCTACAAGGGGATCAAATATTTATGTGACTCTGCAGCGACAGGATTGATATTGTGTGTCTGCTTGTGTAGGAAGTCTCTGCAGTTACTTAACAGACTCTGAGGCTGAAACCAAGAATGCGTGGGTCAGAAAGGCCGACGAATAATCCACCTACAGAATTTAGCTGTGTCTGAGAAGCACAATTAGAGCTTTATGACTGTGGAGTCCAAGTGGGTCACGTGCCGAGCACCAGCTGCAGTCTGTTTTCCAAGCCAGCTCCCAGGCCGTTGAGGCCGGCCGTGCGGTGAATCGCGGGCAGCGCTCGATGGGCTCTGCACATGCGGGCCTTGCTTTGCCCCTGCGCTCTGTCTGATGCCGCAAGCGTATCATCTGTGCAGAGGGCACCCGTGCTGGTGAGAATGTCTAGTTCTGCTGTGCATGGAGGGGGTCGCCCTGAACAGCTGTCACGTGCAGGCTGTGTGAGAGTGAGTGAATGGCACTGTCGATACTGAAAGGGTCGAGAGGAAGCAGGGGCCCCATGCTTCATTCATCAAGGCCATGTCTTCCAGCAGACTGCATAACCACTCCAAAGAAATTAGTTCCAGAAACTCTCTGCTTTTGAGCTACTAAACCAGCAATTTTCAGAATTGTTGGGTGCGGTTTTTTTTTTTTTTTTGAGTGGTGAGGCGTGATGAAATTCGGGATATGTAGGTTGAAAAGTTGTTTTCAACTTTTTTCAGAGACTCTTTAATTTCTGAAGGACCAGCAAGAAAGAATACACTTGAAAAATTTAAATGGAAAATAATAGAAGTCAAAGTTCAGGCAAGGGATTGTCCTTTGCCCACCAAAAAGAAAATCTAGAATACAAAGGTTTGAAGATACCCAATGTTTTGCATAAGTTTAAAATAACGTAAACATGTCTGTGTAACGTAACATATGACGTAAACATATGAAGTGCTGCTGTGATAACCGATGCATAACAAAAGTATGTATTGTTGTATTCTGTTTGGATAACAAAAGAATGTTGAGATCAGAATTTTTGTTGTTGTTGTTGCTCAGGTGAACCAAATAGAGAGAACATTTTTTGTGAAGTTAAAGATCCTATATTAATATAAAGACAAGTAGGGCAAATTGAAGTGATGATACTTTTCTTTTAAGTTATGTGATGCTTCAGAAGCTCAGAGGAGAGAGAGCAAAGTGACTTCTGGCTGGGTTATGGGAGAAACAGGTGGTGTTTGAGCTAAAATAGAACTGAACCTGAGGGAGCAGACCCAGCGCGTTTGCTTCCCTCCAGCTCCTCTGTCCTGAACAGCCCACCGCCCCCACCCTCACTGCCATCAGAGGTTTCACCCCAGACCTGCAAGGTCAGGCATCATAGCCAGCAGGAGCCTGCTTTGGGGAAATGCTCTCTCCTGCTGACGTGGGGCCCCTTGAATACTGGGTCTGTTTCCTAGTGTGGCCATAACAAACTCCCCAAGACTGGGGGGCTCAAACAGCAGAAGTGGATTCTCCCACAATCCTAGAGGCTGGAAGTTGCAGATCAAAGTGTGAGCAGGGCTGGTTCCTCCTGGGGCCTCTCTCCTAGGCTTGTAGATGCAGTCTTCTCCCTGTGTCCTCACAGAGTTGTCCCTCTGTGCATTTTTGTATCATTTCTTCTTATAAGGACCCCAGTCCTATTGGATCAGAGCCCTCCCCAATGGAACCTAATTACCTAATTTTGCCTTAATTACTTCTTCTAAGGTCCTGTCTTCCAATGCAGTCACATTCTGAGATACTAAGGTTAGGGCTTCAGCACATGGATTTTGTGGGGCACAGTTCAGTCCCTAACACTGGAAGAAATGTCCCTGCTTCTCCATTCTACCTTTATAGTAACCACTTCTACCTGCTGTCAGGAGGTGTCATCCTACCCTTGCGCTGATCAGGCTTTATGTTCATGACAGATGTGAAAGCCTTTAAGATGAAGGGAAGAGGGAGCTGTCACCTTGTGGGTGGCACAGAAGAGGGGCATTTGGCAAAACCTAACTGGAGAGCTTTTTGAGAAACCTGTCTGGAGGGTTCCTTGACACCATGCAACTGAAGGTTGACAGTCGTGCACACCTTCTGGTTCAATCAATCCATCTTTTTTTTTTTTTTTTTTTTTTTTGAGACAGAGTCTTGCTCTGTCTCCCAGCTGGAGCGCAGTGGCCGGATCTCAGCTGACTGCAAGCTCCGCCCCCCGGGTTTACGCCATTCTCCTGCCTCAGCCTCCGAGTAGCTGGGACTACAGGCGCCCGCCACCTCGCCGGCTAGATTTTTGTATTTTTTAGTAGAGACGGGGTTTCACCGTGTTAGCCGGGATGGTCTCGATCTCCTGACCTCGTGATCCGCCCGTCTCGGCCTCCCAAAGTGCTGGGATTACAGGCTTGAGCCACCGCGCCCGGCCCAATCAATCCATCTTTTAAGAGTTTACTTTGAAAGTTGACATCTACTGCCCCATGAATGTGCTAACCTCTTCAGACTGGGATGGTTTGGCAGGGGGACAGTGACTCTTAAACACTTCACGAATGTATTTGCACACTTTTACTATTCCTTGCTGTCTGCTGGGCTGGACTGTTGGCTCCCAGAAGACTGGATTTTACTTTTTCATTTCTCAGTACCCTGTACCTGACATATATCCTGCGCAGATTACGTGCTCAAAAAATGGTTGGATGAATGGAAGGAGTGGTGGATGGACAGATGGGTGGATGAGTAGACCGATGGACCAGTCCTCAGGTAGATAGTTGGAGGATGGGGAGGGTGGGTGGATGAATAGTTGGATGGATGGAAGGGCAAGTGGATAGATGAATACATGGATGGATACATGGATGAGATGTAGGGGTACATGGATGGATAGATGGATGAATGGAAGAGTAAGTGGATGGATGGATGGATGGATGGATAGATGGGTATGTGGATGGATACAGAGGTGTATGGATGGATGGATGGGAGGGAAGTGGATGGATGGACGAATGGAAAAGTAAGTGGGTGGGTGGATGGATGGATAGATGGATAAGTGGATGGATGGATGAAAGGGAGGGTGAGTGGGTGGATGGATGGGAGGGTAAGTGCATGGATGGATACATGGGTGCATGGATGGATGGAGGCATGGGAAGGTGGATGGGTGAGTGAATGGGAAGATAGAAGGATGGGTAGGTGGATATATAAGCAGATGGATTGGTGACTGAATGGATAAATACCAGCCTGACCTTCCTTGAGTCAGTCTTTCTTGATTATGGTGAATAATCTTTCCATATTGGTACATTCTGTGTCCTAAAATTTTATTTAGAATTTTAGTTTACACACTAGTAAGTGAAATCGCCTTTACTTATCCTTCTGCACCAGCATGGCATTTGGAATCAAGAAGACATAAACATCTCAAAATAAATTTGGTAGCACAGATCTGTTTTTGGTATGAGATTTTAGACCTTGTAGGAAAGTTTAGAGGTACCACATTTGTTCGTTGCTCCTCAATTTCGAGATGCCTTGGGTGAGGACTGTGTTCTGGGTGGCTCCAGAGACTGGCACTGAAATGAGATCTGGGGGCGGCCTCTGGAGCTGTGGGTGCTGGCAGTGTCTTCCTTCTCTGCCTTCTTGCAGCCACTTCCGCCCCCGCCTGCAGGAGCCACTGCCGAGCACTGATGAGCTGGCACTGACCTCAGGCTTGTATTTTGTTGGGACGGATGGGAGGGGAGGCGAAGAATGAGAGTATATCCTAAATCCCAATACCAGCTGAACATTGAATGCATACGAAATAGAGCTCTTTAGGGAACAATTTGCTTTCATATAATATTTGTAAACAAGCTAAATGAACCTGAGGGTCATCTTCCTGAATGTTTTCCCTGAGAGGTGACTTGGTGTACAGAGGTTCATGTAAAGACCAATTTTTCATTTACAAAACAAGCTCCTTCATGTAGATTTCAGAATAAGTAACCGATTTATCATCCAAGCTCTCCCCCTCATTTGTCACTTTAGGGCAGACGTTTGCTTTCCCTGGCCTTCAATTAGCTCAGGGCAATTGAAGCTTTCCATTCTGAGCTGCTGTGCTAGGTAATTACGAAGACTGCTGGATCGGGTCAGGATAAAAAGGTGAAACTTGATCTTGGAATTTTGTCGGGGCAGAGCCCAGCATTCTGCATAGCTTTGTACAGTGTAGTACTGCATGCTGAACAGAAAGGTTCTTCTTGTGCAGGATGTAACAGCCTCACCCCAGAAGGAATAAATGGTAGCTGTAGGAGAGAGACTGCAGTATGGGTCTAGCGGGCTTGTCTTTATGTCTTTTTTTTATGTTGTTTTTTGAGACAGGGTCTCGCCATGTCGCCCAGGCTGGAGTGTAGTGGTGCAACCTCTGCTCACCGCAGCCTCCACCTCCTGGGCTCAAGTGATCCTCCCACCTCAGCCTCTGGAGTAGCTGGGACTACAGGTGCACACCACCATGCCAGCTAATTTTTGTATTTTTTTGTAAAGATGAGGTCTCACCATGTTGCCTAAGCTGGTCTTGAACTCCTGGGCTCAAGTGATCCACCCATCTCAGCCTCCCAAAGTGCTGGGATTACAGGTGTGAGCCACCACACCTGGCCTTGTTTTTATACCTTACTTTGCAACTACAATTTCCCCTTACATTTATACCCATGGGAACTTAAGAAACCCAGAATCGAGTCAGGCGGCCACCTGTTTGTTTACTTTTTGTTTGGTCTCATGATTCACATTATTTAGAAGGAGTAGCTTTCAGGTGATAGTTGACGGTTATAGGATTTCGGCTAAGGAAGAGAAGCGAGAGCAGGGAGGCAGATCCACAAAGCCCTCGTTTGGAGGGAGAAGAGTGCAAAAGGAGGCTGAAAGTGACCAACGTCCTGAGATGCCAGAGCTGAGGGAAGCCAGAGGGAAATGCACAAGAAAATTTAACTCAAGCATCTCAGTTCTAGATGGGGCAGGTAAGCAGTCTTCTACAAACAGAATCTGTGTCATTGAGCAGGGCACAGTGGCATGTGCCTCTAATCCCAGCACTTTGGGAGGCTGAGGCAGGAGGATCACTTGAATCCAGGAGTTTGAGACCAGCTGGGGCAACCTAGCAATGCCCCATCTCTACAAAAAATACAACAGTTGCTGCCCTGTGGTTGGGTGCCAACATACATAGCTGTACTTGCACAGGCTCCTTGATCCCTCATGTGACTCCCAGGCTGTGGCCTGAGACTTGCCTTTCCAGAAGAATCCAGCCCTGTGGAAAGCTGCCCCTTTGTTTCCCAGCAGCCCCATCCCTGGTGCCTACCCAAGAGCTCCCGCTAGCCAGGTGAGCCGCCGGCGGCCTCTCTTGGGGGAGAGACCCCCGTAGCGCGTGCTGACGTGGCAGCCCCGCTCCACTCTGCCTCTCCTCTGGCCTCCTTTCTTGTCAGCTGGCTGCGTTCTTCAAAGCTGTCAGCCTCTGGGCTGACCTTGGCTGAGTTCGCATTGTTATGGGATCCTTTGGGGCTTTCACCTTTCTCCAGAGAGCTACCTGGAAATGTAGATGTCCATTCTCTCCTTTAGCTTCTTCTAGCCTCCATTCCTCTTGGCTGTGTCCTAGTCCAGTCCCCGACCCAGGTTGGGCCGAGGTGACACACCCACCCAGAAGGCTGTACAGATTGATCAATCGATTGATTCATTGACAGGGTCTTGCTCTGTCACCCAGGCTGATGTGCAGTAGCACAATCATGGCTCACTGCAGCCTCGACCTCCAAGCTCAAGCGATCCTCCCAAGTAGCTGGGATCACACACATGCGCCAGCACGCCTAGCTCATTAAAAAAACAAAAAAAGTTTTTGTAGACAAGGCCTCGCAGTGTTGCTCAGGCTGGCCTCAAACTCCTGGCCTCAAGTGATCCTCTTGCCTCGGCCTCTCAGAGTGCTGGGATTACAAGGGTGAGTCATCACACCACACCCAGCCAATGTGTTCATTTTTAAAGTTTGACTTAAGAGTCCCATAGATTCAGTGTCTTATGTGGCTGTTAGGTCCTTGTAGTTAGTCTCAGAAATCGATTTAGCTCATCTGTTTTCTGAAGGCCCACACATTTGAAATAAAAAAAGAAATAGTTCTGAGTCACCTCCTTCTCAATATAAATAGAAAATGCATTCAAATATTCCCACAAGTTTTGTGTCTTTTAAAACTGCACAAACCCAAAGAATTCCTAGAGGAGGCCGCCAGAGCTAGCAGTATGTGTCAGGTCTGCATCCCCCCAGGCCAGCTGAGCAGCCCGCTTCAGCCTTCTTCGTACCACACAGCTCACCACCACCTCCACCGCCAGCCAGGAGAATCCAGAAGGCCGGAGGGCGAAGGAGGACTGACGCATGGGCGGTGATGATGCGGGAGCCGGTGATGTATTTCTGCTTTGGGCTTTCTCACACGTGGCACTTGGAGCACATCCTTGGCAACATGTCTGTCCTCTTTGCCAGTTTAAATTTTTGTGTGTTCGTTTCCATGCTAGCTCTTAGAATCTAAATCAAGTGTTGTGGATGGTGTGCAAGACCATAGCTGTGTGTGTGAGTCTCATTGACCACAGTGCTGACACAATTCCCTTGGTGGGAGTAAAGAGTAAGTTCAGGACTCCCCTGTAAATGATGTGCTCCCCCGTGGATGAGGGACAGGAAGGACATCAGGGTACCATGCCAGCAGAGCTCTGTGCCCTGTTAGTCGAAACAAAAGTGATGGCTGATAAGAGTCCTTCTGTGGCACCCAGGAACTTTGATAGCTGGGCCAAGAAGCAGCGGTGCTGCAGTGCCCCAAGCATCGTGGTTCATGCTCAGCAAAGCCGCATCACCTGTCATATAGACCCGACATCAGCTTTACAGTTTTGCTTGCATATAACTTGCAACTTTGTTTTGTGTTTTATAGCCTAAGAACTATTAAAATAAGTAAACAGATTTTATATATAGACATTTAACAGTCTAATAAAAAAATCAAAACCACATATTGTATGATGCCATTTATATAAAATGTCCAGAATAGGCACATCTGTAGATAGAAAGTAGATTAGTGGCTGCCAGGGGTTAAGGGGGGAGAAGTGAGGGAGAGACTGTTCATGAGCATGGTGTTTCTTTCTGGAGTAATGAAAATCCTCTGGAATTAGATAGTGGTGATGGTGACTGCTGTGACTATACTAAAAACTACTGAACTGTGCTGTTTCAAAGGGCAAATTTTGTGATATATTAATTTTATCTCAGTCTTTAAAAAAAAAATCTCAGCACTGGGAATCCATAAGAAAACTTTTTTTTTTAATTAAAATGGGTCTGTCAGGCCAGGCGTGGTGGCTCATGCTGTAATCCCAGCACTCTGGGAGGCCAAGGCGGGTGGATCACCTGAGGTCAGGAATTCGAGACCAGCCTGGCCAAAACATGGTGAAACCCCGTCTCTACTAAAAAATTAGCCAGGTGTGGTGTCAGGCGCCTGTAATCCCAGCTACTGGGGAGGCTGAGGCAGGAGAATTGCTTGAACCTGGGAGGCGGAGGTTGCAGTGAGCCGAGATCGTGCCACTGCACTCCAGCCTGAGCAACAAGAGTGAAACTGTCTCAAAAAAGTAATAAATAAATAAATAAAATGGGTCTGTGCATTAAGTGGCTGTAGTTCAGAGATTGACAAAGGTTGCGGAAAATGAGATGATACATATTTTTGGCTCAGAGGGACATAGTGTCCCTGCTGCGACCACTCAGCTCTGCTGTGATGGCGCAAAAGCAGCCACACGGTGACCAGGTTGCCCTCCCTGCAGGCCTGCTAAGAGGACTCTGGCTAGATTCCAGCCCTTGCTAGTCCCCCTGGCGGGGAGTGGCGGGGGAGGCGGGCAGCATCCCTATTGTCCCACTGAACCCAGCAGCCACAGGGGCTGCTTCCCATTCCTTCCTGCCCTGGCCTAAAGCAGGAAGCAAGACAAGGAAACCTCTGAGTCAGGTATGTGGATGTCCCCTGCAGAACTCACCTGGTCCCTTCCTTCAAGTCATTTGTTTCTTTCTGTGAGTCAGCCCTGCCTCCTGTTTACCAGACACAAGTGGTTTTACCTGTGGCTCCCTGAGCATAACTGGAGTCGGTGTGACACAGGCTGTGTCTCTGAATAGAAAGTCTCCACACTGCCGTGCCACTCTCCACTCTGTGTTTGCCCACTGTATGCACCAGAGCTCCCTCCTGGCTCCCCAGCTCCTAAGCAAATCCCACACACCTGCATCCCATCCTTCCTCAGATCACTTCCGGAATTGTCTGCGGAGTTTGAGTCTCATGGTTTGTGAGACACTCTCAAGCAGCTCACCCAAATCGGGTGGTGTCAGATGGTGAAAGTTTGAGGGGTCTAGGTCAGGGTCACTTGGAAACAAGTTCCTGGGGGAGCAGAGCAACTTTCTTCTCTACTTCGAAGAATTTGATAAAGCACCCCTAGACTCACTGGTTTCGAGTTCTAGGGAAGCAGATATTGATGACTCAACAGAGGAAAGGATTGTGTCATCATTGCTTTAGTCAGGGGTTAGCAAACTATGGTCAACAGGCCAACTCTGGCCCCCTGTTTTTTTAAATAAAGTTTTATTGGCATGCAGCCACATCCATTTGCTCACAGACCGCCTGTGGCTGCTTCCTTTCTCTAATGGCAGAGAGTTGAGTCATTGCAACAGATCAGATGGCTCCTGGAGCTGAAAATATCTGCCATCTGGTCCTTTACACAAAGGTTTGCTTGCTGACCATGTTGGGCTTAGTGGAGGGATGTAAGGGATGGTCTTACATGAGCGTGCTTCCAGCACAGGGAGCATGGAACCCAGTGGCAGTCTGTCTGGATGTTTTCAAAGAGGCTTCTTTGTGATAGTTCATTATTATCTTGCAACATGGTATCTGTCTCCCCATCCCTAGTGTAGTTAACTTGGGGAAGTTTGCTTTGTCCAAGTAGAGGGGGCTGTGGCTTGTTCATAGCCCAAGAATGCAGGAGCACGCAGGATGCTGTAACAGCAGCTTTTCTGACTTGTTAGTGATAGCCTGGGTTAGGAAGGTTGCCTTTGGACCACATGGGCTGGGCATGCCGCTCAATTCATGGAAAGTGACTCAGAAAAGTTCGAGGTTTCACCAAGACTGTCTAAGAGGCGAGGAGGAAGTTCTTTCAGAACATAAGGGTACTAGGGTGGTGATTTCATTCTGTTCTTTTTTGAGGGCACAAATGTTTTGTGTCTATTAAAAGCAGATTTGTATGCATTTTATTACAATGATTAAGATTTTAAAGTCTTAATAGTATTAATACTATACAGTCTGCAAAAAGATTTGAGCATCTTATAAGCCCTGATAATTATGCCTCGCTCTAAGAAACATGGATATCTGGAAAGCCACATTATAAACTTTGATATTATAAATGTACTTTCTGTTTAGAAGTAATTCTTGGAGAGTCTCCTTTAAGAATGGATTCCTAGGCCAGGCATAGGGGTTCATGCCTATAATCCCAGCACTTTGGGAGGCTGGGAAGATTGCTTGAGCCCTGGAGTTCAGTACCAGCCCGGGCAACATAGTGAGACCCCATCTGTACAAAAAACATTTAGCTGGGCATGGTGATGCAACCTGTAGTTCCAGTTATTTGGGAGGCTGGGTTGGGAGGATCGCTTGAGCCCAGGAGGTCAAGGCTGCAGTGAGCTATGATGGTGCCACTGCACTCCAGCCTGGGTGACAGTGAGACCCTCTCTCATAAATAAATAAACAAACAAACAAACAAACAAATAAATAAAAAACAAAAATGAAAAAACAGGATTCCTAGAGCACAGCCAGCATGCAGATCTTGTTTTCTAAGGCTTTTCTCCAATAAAAGGAACCAGGGCTCCTCAGAGGAATGGCTGAGTCTAGGGTTGGGGCAGGAACTGTACAAGATGAGCCTGGAGTATCTTATAGTGCCAGAAAATAAGTGCTCAAATATACTCATAAGTAAACCCAGCAGTGACAACAGTGTGGATATGTCATAGGGACACAGGAGCCAACAGTGACCAAAGGCAGAACAAGTTAAGCAGCAAAATTAAGTAGTAGTGGATTATAATCCAATATATAAAATGAATCCACAGCCCAGACTGACAACATGGAATGGCTGAGTAAGTTCACAAATGAAGAACAGAGAATTCTGCTGTGCAGAAAATTGCAAATACTTTATGTAGCTACTCTGCCTTAAGGAGGTGGAGCATAGCTCCCCACACTCAGTGTGGGCTGCCAACAGTAAGCTCCTCCAAAGAGTACAGTGTGGCATGGGGGGCCGAGGAGAGGAGCATCACAGTGGAGAAACCGGTGTCTACCGACTTCACCAAGCGATCAGGGTCAATGTTGACAGGTAAGTCATGTTGACAGCATGCCCTTGATATCATAGGATGACAGTGGCACTTCACTTCCATGGTCTCTCTCCCGGAAGTCCCAGGCTAATCATAAAAACACATCAGACAGTTTCCCAATTGAGAGACATGCTGCAAAATGCCGGAACAGACCTCTTCAAGACTATTAAGGTCATCAAAAACAAGGAAAGCCTGAGAAACTATCATAGCCTATGCAGGCTGCTATAATAAAATACCTAAGATTATATGACTTATAAACAGCAGAAATGTATTTGTCACAGTTCTGGAGGCTGGGAAGTCTAAGATTGAGGCACTGGTAGATTCGGTGTCTGGTGAAGGTGCTTTCTGCCTCACAAATGGCTGTCTCTCTGCTGTGTCCTCACATGGTGGAAGGGGAGAGGGAGCTCTGAGGGGTCCCTTTTATAAGGGCACTAATGCCATTCACAAGAGCTCCATCCTCATGACCTCATCACCTCCCAGAGGCCCCACCTCCTAACACCGTCACCTGGGGGTTAGATTTCAACATAGGAATTTGGGAGTGGGGGGCACAAATGTTCAGTCTAAAGCTATAGCACCCTCACAGCAAAAGGAGTCTGAGGAAGCAGGCTTGAGTATGATGCAGTACCTGGATGAGGTTCAAGGACAGAAGGAGAACATTGAGTAAAAAGAAAATTGGAATAAAGTGTGACCTTTAGTTAATATTAATGTACCAATATTGATTCATTAACTATGACAAACACACCCCATAGTAAGTCAGATGTTAATAATAGGGGGCAGTGGGTAGAGGGCATGTGGGAGCTCTCTCCCGCCTGTTGCAATTTTTCAGTAATCTAAACCCATTCTAAAATGAGATGCTGCCCAGGCGCAATGGGTCATGCTTGTAATCCAAGCACTTTCGGAGGTTGAGGCAGGAGGATTGCTTGAAGCCAGGAGTTTGAGACCAGCTTGGGCAACACAGCAAGACCCTGGCCAGGTGTGGTGGCTCACGCCTGTAATCCCAGCACTTTGGGAGGCTGAGGTGGGCGTATCACCTGAGGTCAGGAGTTCGAGACCAGCCTGGCCAACATGGTGAAACCCCGTCTCTAATAAAAATACAAAAATTAGCTGGGCATGGTGGTGTGCACCTGTAATCTCAGCTACTCGGGAGGCTGAGGCGGGTGAATTCCTTGAACCCGGGAGGTGGAAGTTGCAGTGAGCTGAGATCATGGCACTGCGTTTCAGCCTGGTGACAGAGTGAGACTCCATCTCAAAAAAAAAAAAAAAAAAAAAAAGTATAATGAAATATTTATTTTTTACAAATTTTATGTAGAGATGGTGTCTTGCCATGTTACTCAGGCTGGTCTCCAATTCCTGGGCTCAAGCAATCCTCCTGCCTCAGCCTCCCAAAAGTGCTGTGGTTATAGGTGTGAGCCACCACACCCAGCCCGGTAATAAAATATTAATCAGCCATCAACTGATTGCTGTTCCGTATGTGACCTGGCAGTATGTGTTGAGCATTTGAGAAAAGGAGATGGCCCAGGGTGAATGGCACCCTCTCTTAGAGACAGGAACATGTGCTTGGTAAAGTAATACATGAAGATGAAAAGTACTGGAAAGAACGTGGGCTTTGGAGTCGAAGACACAGGCTCGAATCCTCATTCTGCTTCTCAGTGTAAGTGTGTCAGGTCCCCCCCAAGCTTGCTGAGCTCACGGCCCTGGATCATGGGGATGTGCAGAGCAACCTTGCTCGCAGACTTACTTGCTTAAGGGATATACATTAATGAATCAACACCGTGCCTAAGGTCGAGTGTCGACATGGGAAAAAAAAAATCTAAAATAGCAGTGGTACAGTATATGCTGCAAAGCAGCATATGTTATTTGGAGAAATGAGCAAGAGTTGGAAGTAACTGCTATGAATGTAGAGGAGGTTGACAGGAGCAGGTTGGAAAGAGGAACTCCGTCCTGGTGGCTAAGCCCAGGATGAGGGAGGGTGGGATAGGGCTGTGAGGCGCAGCACCTGGCAACTCTGCTTCTTGGAGGGGCTGTGGTGCTGAGGTCTGGGGCTGCATTAGGAGGGAGGTGGGGCGCAGGGACTTTAAATACAGATCATTGTGAAATGGTGAATTGGGAAAGTCAGGTCCAGCCTGCCTTTGTCTTCCCTGAGTGCCTTGCACACACTCAAACTACCGGAAACACTTGTTAGTTGCTTGATGGGTTACATTCCTAATGAGTGTGTAACCAGCCCACGAATATATGGACATAGAATAGGCTGTTGAATGTTTTCTTTTGCCTCCTTATGGTTGTGGAGTTGAACTGTGTGTCACATGTGTTATAGAATTACCTAACATCACTAAATAGAGAAAGCTGTAACATCAGTGCAGTAGGCTTTCTATATTTCCCATTAAAATATAGTAAGTGCTGGGCACAGTGGCTCACACCTGTAATCCCAACACTTTGGGAGGCTGAGGCGGGAAGATCTCTTGAGCCCAGGAGTTGGAGGCTACAGTGAGCCGTGATCATACCACTGCACTCCAGCCTGGGAGACAGAGCAAGATCCTGTCTCCGAACACACACACATACACACACATAAAAAGGAAGACTGCCCCCCAAACCTTTTGGGGTTTTAAAGTACAAGACTTTTGGGGTTTAAGCACTGAAGTGTTGGAAATGTTCCCCACTGAGGCGAGGAGTTGCTGATGAAGTGATGGGAAATGCAAGCGGAGCCTTGAGCCGTGGAGATGAAGGTTGACGGAGCCTGCGTGAGCTTGCCCATCAACAAGACAGCAGGCACAGACAGGCCAGCTGTTGTGAGCTTGGCTTTAGGACTCCATTCAGTAGGCAGGAGGAGAGCTGCAGCAGAGGCGGGCTGTAGGTCCCTGAAGCACATCGCTGCCTTCACAGCTGGACGAGCTCCCATCCAGCGCAGTAAGCAGAGCCAGGTAAGGGACCCTTGCGTTTGCTCTCGGGGCAGTTCGTCCCAGATGGGACTGGTTTCAGGACGCCTGCGCCGTTTGTTAGGGGTTTGTAGTTCCCAGTGGCTCTTTTGTTCTGCTATCTTGAAAAGCAGGTTGCTTGTCAGCTCACAATGCTGTGGGTAAGGTCTGGCGAGGTCGGCGAATGTGTTCTCATTGTTTATTCTTCTGCCTGAAGATGAGAAAGAATGCAAATCAGAGTGCAGATTCCGGCTGGAGCTCTGCAGGCATACACGTATGTGCGAGGGTATGCTCGCCGGTGCTGCATGTGTGCTTGTGGATGCATGCAATTTTTGCAGCTTGGGATTCACAGTTAGCGGAAAGCACATTGGAACTGGAAGGCAGTGCTCTTAACACCGTGTTCTAGGCTGGAAGCCGTAGAGCCAGCATCTGCACTGATGGGACTGCAGCCCTTGGTATGTGGGACCCTTGCTCCGTGTGAGTTCTGCAGATGGGTTCCCTGAAGGAGCTGGCTGGAGGACGCCAGCATCGCACGAAGACTTGTCTGCCTTGTTTGCCTTTTCTTTTTCAGTAGCAGTAAGAAACAGGCATTCCCACTACTCAGGCATTGAATGCGGACATTGAGAAAAAATGGTGAGTCAGCTACATCCAAATGAAAAAAAAAGCGGCGAAATCAGGTGTGCATGTTTAGTCATGAGAAATATTCCCTGAGTGTTTTGCACATAGCCTGCTAATTGCAGTGAGATAATTAAATAGAGAAAGTGGAATCACCATAGTTCTTAGCATTTTCCAGTTCTTTTATTTTCCTCTTTGGTGTGATTGTGACAGTTTAAGGGTTTTACTATACATGCACTTTTTCCTCCCTTTTATGTTGTGATAAAAGAAAGAGATGATTAGTTTTGGCTATATTTCTAAATGGTTGGAATGCTTTTGCTTTACTAAAGGAAGCTTTTGTGTGTGCAGAGGGTCGATGCCATTTTTACAGGGAAATTGATGCATAAGTACGTGTGCACACACAGGCTCTCTCTTGGTCTGCATTTACTGACTCATATGAGTAGGTGTCATTTTGAAATGCATGTTTTTAGCGGTTGTGCTAGTTGAAAGGTAAAAAGGCAAAGCAGTTTGAAGAAAGGCTTTTGGAAATCTACCTGGCAGTGCTTACAACTAAACAGCCTACTGCCTTGTAGATGGTCTTAAGATTTATAAGATGAATGGAAAATAATATTTTAATGTATCATATAAAAAAACTGAAGATTTGGTACCAAGTTGATGAATGGTTGGCATATTTCTTTTCATTATAGAATAGAACCTTTGAGGTCATACTGTACAAGTATTTCTTATTATTTTATTGCAGAAAAGTATTGCATAGGTGGTAGAGGCACATTTCTTTCTTTAGTCACACATAGTAGCAAAAGCATTTTATACTTTGCCCCTTTCTGTTTCTGTCCCTGCCTCCCCCTGCGCCCCACGCCCCCACCCCCCCACCCAAACCAACACCATACCTCTTAAGGAAAAAAATTGCAGGGGAATTCTCATCTACAGAGGCATGAACAACACACACAGAAGTGGTTTTTTACAGAGTGCGAGGAATAACCATACATGTTGGTGTCAAGCATATAGGCTGCAGAAGGCTCTGTTGCCCAGCCGGGGGGACTAACGACCCTGGTGAGTGCACGCTGGCTGCTGCTTTTTTTGCATGGGCTGGCTGCTCTTCCAGAGTCTGCCTTTGGATTTTGGAGGTTGAGGAAGGAAGGGAATATTTTATATGGCCTTTGGAATACATTTACTTTACACTACCTTTAATTTTTTACCTCTCATATGCATTACATTTTTAAGAAGACCAGAGTAGGGGAGCAGTGGGAAGAAGCTGTCTTGTATCCACCCATCTTTCCCCGTCCTCGGGCACTGATTTCCAGCTGGCTTTTCCTAGAGCAAGTAAGATAGTTGGGTCATTTCTGGAAGGCTTGTAAACATCCCTGGATGTCTGAAGAGGTCCTAGAGTTATTTACTTGTTTACCTGTAAAACATATTTGCAGACTCCTTATTTAAAATTCCTGAAAGTTCACAGTGCCTCTTCACATGTATACCTTGGGTCCTACTATGCGGGTACCATCTTGATTTTATAATGAAGCAAACCGGGGGTGGGGTGACTGGATTCTCACAGCCAGTTAGTGAAGAGCCCCCGTGGGGCAGCATGGCTGATTTTCAGTCTGGTGGGCTCCTGCGGACTAATGGGCCAAGGTCCTCCAGGTAATGCTGAATGTAGAACTGGCCCCAGAATTCCCAGTTATTCTCTTAGTAACTTTCACATCCTTATCTAGTGTGCTGCCAGTGCAGTGAGAAGGAATTTCAGTTTGGACTTCTGGGGGTGAAGTACAGAAACCCGTCAACCAGGCGGAGACAGCATGTGTGCTCCTCGGCCTGCATTGTTGTGGCTTGCGAAGCCACCTAACCATTCTGACCTTCCATTTCTTCGTCAATAAAACAAGGGGCACAGATTAAATTATTTCTTATTTAAAAATTGTTTATTTTTTATTTTTACCATTACCTTGATCTTGAAGGTTAAATTATTTCCAAGGTACCTTCCAGCTGTAGTCATTTTTGGTTCTTAGGGAGAGAAGCCAGGGACTCAAATTCCCCTTCAGTCGTATTTCCAGCTCTGTGGGGTGATTTGTGACTGTACTGTTTTGCTCATTTGCCATCATTATTTCCAGGAACAAAAGCATGTGAATGTAGCTGAGATACACGCACAGGTGTAATAGCTTCGATATCCATTTACAAATAAAATCAGCTCTGTCAGCAAACTCCATTTTCTGCCAACAGGGGCTTTGTTGACGGGAATGCTCTTGACAGCTAAACCTACTTCAGTCTTCTTGTGGTAATGCCTCATAAAGCCACTCACTGACAAGGTGCTCTTGGGTATAACTTGCATGAAATTTGTTATAAAATTATTCTGTTAAAAAAATCTGGCCGTTGGACCCTTAAATGTACTTGGAGGCCATTAAGGGTGAAAAAAACAAACAAACTAGAAATTGTAGGAAAATTTTCAACATTTATAGACGTGTGTGTGTGTGTACACATATATACATACCCATACACATATATGTACTACACACATTTTCTGTAGTAATTATGCATATAAAGTTACTGTTGTGTACAACAAATATCTGAAGCCTATTGGATAAACAGTCCATTTCTGATTCTGATTCAGCTGAGTTAGATGATAGGCAGGCAATAATCTGAGATGGTAGGTTTCCACAATTTGGGGTCACATGCAATTGTGATAAAAGGAAGGTTGAGATTTTCTCTTAATTTATGAAGCTGATATGCTATTCTAACTAGTTTTTATTATATCTTACCACAGGGCCACCCAAAATTCAAAATTACTCCTGATTTTGTAAGCTTCACTTATGTTTTTGAGAATGAGGTTTTATATTAATCTGAGATATAGCTTTCAAGGCTGTGATACATAGTTTTTATTAACATTTCCTATTTTAAAAATCAATTTTGCTAATTAAAACCTTTTTATTAAGAATATGGGCCGGGCGCGGTGGCTCAAGCCTGTAATCCCAGCACTTTGGGAGGCCGAGACGGGCGGATCACGAGGTCAGGAGATCGAGACCATCCTGGCTAACATGGTGAAACCCCGTCTCTACTACAAAATACAAAAAACTAGCTGGGCGAGGTGGCGGGCGCCTGTAGTCCCAGCTACTCGGGAGGCTGAGGCAGGAGAATGGCGTGAACCCGGGAGGCGGAGCTTGCAGTGAGCTGAGATCCGGCCACTGCACTCCAGCCTGGGCGACTGAGCGAGACTCCGTCTCAAAAAAAAAAAGAAAAAAAAAAGAATATGTAGACGTTCTGGGAAGCAGAGTGAAGATATTACAAATCACCCTCAATCCTATCACCCACAGCCTCCGCTGTGGAACATGGAAGTGTATCTGCTTTGAAGTCCTTGCAAATATATGTTTTTACACGTGCAATTATATTACACATACTGTATGTAAGCTGCCTTTTTCTGTAACTTGTATGTGTATAGTGCATGACATTTTAAAATCTAACAACCTGTAGCCATACTGTGGACATTTAGGGCTGCTGTTGGTGTTTGACAGTTGTAAATAATACTGCAGCAGATATCTGTAGTGCAATGCTTGTGCTCTTCTGTGTTGATTTCCTTGGGATACAATTCTAGACATGGAGTTGCTAGGCAGGCATTAGAAAATATCACCACGTTGCCCTCCAAAAAGTGTGTGCTTACTATTTACACTCTAGGAACCGATCGCCCAGGGCAGTCCTACTTCTCCCAAAACTTTGTCAATAGTAGACATATTTAAAATTCTGTGGTTTGATAGGCAAAAAAGTTATTTCATTTTTAACTTGCATTTCTTCAGGGACTAGCAAAGTCAGACTTTTTTGGTGTACTGAGTGGCCATTTGTGTTTTTTCTTTTGTACATCACTCTTCAGTGCATGTTCATTTTCCTACTGAAGATGAGCCCTTTCTTTATTATTGTCATTTAGGTTGCAGATACATCCCTGCCGTGTGCTGTGTGCCTTCCAGATGTTAGTGGGTGGTTAGAGTTCGACTTTTTTGACATACAAGTATGTTGAATTTTAGTGTTGTCACCCTTGCACCTGGAGCCTCTGTGTAGCCGGTTCTGCCTTTTGGTGGCTACTGGCTTCTGGTAGTTGTGCATTGCCATTATTGGTCTCTTGTTACCATATGTGCTGCAGAAGGTGTAACCACCAGGAGCTCTGTCAGCATGAATTCCCTAGGAGGTGTAGACATCCATCTCGGAAGGCTGGTAGGAAAATTGTCTCTGTGGAAAAATTAAGAAACGGCCGGCTTTCCGACAACCCTAACTCATCATAGTTCCCTTCTTTTGCTCTGGTTGACAGGAAACTCGTGGTCCTATTGGAAGCACAACCGTAGGACCTCTGTACATTCTAGGGTCCGGTCTGCTCTTTGCATAAGGGTGCTTGCCCCTGCTAGTGCCTTTCTGCTTCTTGTTTACATTTGCTCTCACTGTGATGTTTTTATGTTCATTTTGATACTCAAGTTGTCTGTTTTCCTGCGTGAGACACTTGTAAACATTTCATCATTTAGGGTATACATAAATCAAAGTAAATAGGGACCACATAAACATATGTAGAAACACGTTCTGAACACCAAAGAGCTTCTCAGTCACTAGTTAATATTGTGGTTCTTTTCTGTTGTTGTTGTTGTTTTTGAGATGGAGTCTCGCTCTGTCACCCAGGTTGGAGTGCAGTGGCGCAATCTCAGCTCACTATAACCTCCACCTCCCGGGTTCAACCAGTTCTTCTGTCTCAGCCTCCCGAGTAGCTGGGATTACAGGCACGCGCCACCAAGCCCAGCTAACTTTTTTTGTATTTTTAGTAGAGACAGGGTTTCACCATATTGGCCAGGCTGGTCTCGAACTCCTGACCTTGTGATCCGCCCGCCTCGGCCTCCCAAAGTGCTGGGATTATAGGCATGAGCCACCACGCCCGGCCAATATTGTTATTACAGTCATTGTTTTATAGAAAAACTTAGTGACCTCATATTGTTCTTACCGGGCAAGTGAGCCTACCAGAATCTGTTTCTGTAGTAATTGTGGAAATGTGACGTTACAGTGGAAGAGGAGAGTTGGGACATGGCTCTGGAGTGGAACTGGGGCTGTCCACCTCTCACTTAGGATGGAATCCTCTCCTGGGCCCTTCAGCTCCAGCACACTGGAAGTCTAAGGGGTTTTGTGTGTCTGTTTGTTTGCCCCTATGTTTTAATCACCGCTAGGATCAGAAGAACTGCAGTCTCTGTGGACAGGTCTTCAGGTGACATCAGTGTGTTATCTCCCTGGTTAACAATTAGCATTCCCGAGGTCGGGTGCTGTGCTGCATGCAAAGTTGAAGCAGGCACAGACAGAACCTTCCTTGAAGGAGTTTGTCCTCTATTAATAGTGAAGATAATATATAAATTGTTCTAGCCAGTTTACACTGGTAAAACAAATTACCATAGACTGGGAGGCTTAAACAACAGACATTTATTGCTCACGGTTCTTCTGGTGGCTGGTAGTCCAATGTCAAGGTGCTGGCCTGTGGATTCCTGGTTCATAGATGGCACTTTCTACCTGTGTCCTCACATGAGGGAGAGCAGAGAGAGGAAGCAAGCTCTCTTACCTATCTTTTCTTTTTTTGAGACAGAGTCTGATTCTGTCACTCCAGGCTGGAGTGCAGTGGTGCAATCACAGCTCACTGTAACCTCAAACTCCCAAACTCCTAGGCTCAAGCAATCTTCCCACCTCAGCCTCCTGAGTAGCTGGGACTTTAAGCATGTACCACCATGCCTGGCTAATTTTGTTTGTTTTTGTAGAGATGGAGTCTCATTATGTTGGCCAGGAGGGTCTCAAGCTCCCAGCCTCGAGCAGTCCTCCCACTTTGGCCTCCCAAAGTGCTGGGATTACAGGCACGAGCCACAATGCCATCCTTGAGTACTTCTTATGAGGGTACTAATCCATTCATGAGGGCTTCACCCTCCTGACTGCATCACCTTCCAAAGGCTCCACCTGTTAATCCCATCCCATTGGGGTTAGGATTTCAACTTACGGATTTGGGAGACAGGGCACAGGCATTCAGACCACAACATAAATGTGAATGGCTGAGGAGCATGGGAGTCAGAAGGCCCGAGCACATTAGGCTTCCTGCTTTGCTTTCTGCTCCTTTCCTCTCTCTTCCCTCCTCCCTTCCTTTGTTTCTTCATTCCTTCTTTCCTGTTGACTCAGTGAGCTTTTGCTGCAGCCTGCTTTGTGTCAGGCATTGTGTTGGACCTGGAATACAGAGGTAGATTAGGCAGGAGTGAGCACAGTCATTTCAGCCAGGAGGAGAGATACTAAATGAAAGTACCACAGAATGATGAAGTACTATCCAGGAATCAACAGGTAGAGCTTCAGTACTGTGCAAGTTCAGAGAAAAAAGGCATATCTGTGTCAACGGGTCCAGGAAATGTTTCATGGAGGAGGTTGCTTTTGTTTTTGAGACGGAGTCTCGCTCTGTTGCCAGTCTGGAGTGTGGTGGCGCAATATTGGCTCACTGTAGCCTCCGCCTCCCCGGTTCAAGTGATTCTCCTGTCTTAGCCTCCCGAGTAGCTGGAACTAGAGGCGCCCGCCACCATGCCCAGCTAATTTTTCTATTTTTAGTAGAGACAGGGTTTCACCATGTTGGGCAGGATGGTCTTGATCTCCTGACCTCGTGATCTGCCCCCACTCGGCCTCCTGAAGTGCTGGGATTACAGGCATGGGCCACCGTGCCCGGCCCCGCATTTCACTGGATCTTCAGAACAGGAATGGCTTCCTTGGGCAGGGTCCCAAAGAGTGCGAATCAAAACAGAGATTTGGGAACCACCAGGCATGCGTAGGTAGGGCAGGGCATCTCAACTCACTGCAGCGCATCAGACAGTACATCTTAACTCACTATAACTCATCAGACAGTACATCTCAAATCACTACAGCTCATCGGACAGACATCTCAGATCACTACAGCTCATCGGACAGACATCTCAACTCACTACAACTCATCAGACAGGCATCTCAAATCACTACAGCTCATCAGACAGACATCCCAAATCACTACAGCTCATCGGACAGACATCTCAACTCACTACAACTCATCAGACAGACAAATCACTACAGCTCATCAGACAACTGACTACAACTCATCAGGCAGACATCTCAACTCACTACAACTCATCAGACAGACATCTCAAATCACTACAGCTCATCAGACAGACATCTCAAATCGCTACAGCTCATCAGACACTATATCTCAACTCACCACAATTCATCAGACAGACATCTTAGCTCACTACAACTCATCAGACAGTACCTCTCAAGTCATTGAGTTTTATGGTCTGTGACTGATACCCCGATAGAGTTGTGGAGGTGAAAAGAATACAGGTGAAAGTGTTCGGTAATATGAACACCTCCTAGATCCATCCTAGATGTCTAGAAATTTACACACACAATTCACACACACATTTGTGGCTCAGAAGAGCATGTAGGTGTAGGGAATAAGGTGTAAAGTGAACCCAAATTCATACGTTGTTTGTTACCTCTGCCCAGACCTTAGTAGCTTTAAGCTTTTGCCAATAATAGATCATACTTTATAAATATTACACAACCCAGACGCTTCTAAAACTATTATTGAGGTAAATGAAAATGTCTGCCACAGTAAGATAGTATTTATCACAGAGATTCAGATATGATTTTTTTTCTCTTTTAATCCAAAGAAATATAGTAATGAAAAAAAAAGTCAGCTAATGTGCTATAAGCAATTGTTGGGAATCTTGGCATGAAATTCAGTTAGGGTACCGATTGTGTCCATATCAAATTTTTAGAAGCGGATACTCTGATGTGTTTATGAGTTTTATTTCTGGTCTGCTTCCTACTCCTCAAAATTCCCTGTGTATACATTGAAAACAAAAAGCCAGCCACAGATCACTTGATCATTACAGCATAAAGAGTAGAATAATTGTGTTAGTTACCTTGCTGCATAACAAATCATCCACCAATTTGGTGGCTTCAACACCACTAAACGTTTATTATCTCATACACTTTCTGAGGGTTAGGGAGGAGGTTAACTGGGTTATTGTGGCTCAGCATCTCCTGAGATTGCAGTCAACACGTGGGCCAGGACAGCCGTCTTCCAAAGGCTTGCTTGGAGCTAGAGGATCTGCTTCCAAGAGGGCACCCATATGTCTGTTGGCAGGAGGCCTCAGTTCCTCCCCACATGGATCTCCCTATAGGGCTGCTTGAGTGTCCTCACAACATGGTAGTTGGCTTCCCCACTGTGAGTTATCCTCAGGAGAGAGGAAGGAGGAAGTTGCAATGCCTGTGTGGTCTGGTCTCAGAAGTCACACACTTCTGCCGTACATTTTTAAACCAATTTATTGAGATATGATTGACATACAAAAGGCTGTACATATTTAATGTATACAACTTGATGAATTTGGAGATAAGTATCTATATGCCTGTGAAATCATCACCACAATCAGTGCCTTAAATGGAGCCATCACCTCTAAAAGTTTTCTCCCACCCTGTCAACCCTCTTTTTTGTTGTTGTCATTGATAAGATCTACCCTCTTATCAAATTTGTAAATGTACAATACATAATTATTAACTACAGATGCTATGCTGTGCTGTGCAGTAGGTCTCTGGGACTGATTCATCTCATGTAATTGAAACTTTGTGCCCTCTCACCAATATCTCCCTGTTTCCCCTTCCCCCATCCCCTGACAACCACCATTCATTCTATTTGAATGTTTAAAATTCTTCACGTGTGTGGGACCATGTGGCACTTGTCTTTCTGTGCCTGGCTTGTCCCACTTAGCATAATGTCCTGTAGCTCATCCATGTTGTCACAAATGGCAAGATTTCCCTCCTTTTTAAGTCTTTTGTATTCCTCTATATGCACACATCACGTTTTCTTTATTCACTCATCTGTCAATGTCTGCTTAGGTGGCTTCCATGCCTTGGCATTCACAGTGTACATAGTTCACACAAATGAACTATTCACAATAGTTCATGTTGTAGTGAACGTGTAAGTTCTGCCATATTTTGCTTGTTCAAAAGGAGTCAGAGTCTGGCCTACTTCTAACAAGCTCCACTTGTTTGAAGGAAGGAGTTTCAAAGGAATTGTTGGGACTTCTTTGTTTGTTTTTTAGAAATGAGGTCTCTCTCTGTTGCCCAGGCTGGCATGCAGTGACACAATCATGACTCAGTGCATTGTTGAACTCCTGGATTCAAGTGATCCTCCCGCCTCAGCTTTCCGAGTAGCTGGGACTATAGGTGCATGCCACCATACTTGGCTAATTTTTTTAAAAACTTTTCTTTCGGTACCAGATCTTGCTATGTTGCCCAGGCTGGTCTCGAACTCCTGGCCTCAACTGACCCTCCTGCCTAGGCATCCCAAGTTGCTGGGACTCTAGGCATGAGCCACTGTGCCTGGCTGGTTTTGATAACTTTATACACCTCGTAGTCAAAACAGTAAGTTCCAGAAAGCTCCTTTGTACTCTTTCCAATGAAACCCTGCCCCACAACCATCCCTCCCTGATGTGTGACCCTAGTGAGTGTTGCCTTTTCTTGAGCTTCATGTAAACTGGACCCTGCTTGTGCATTCTTTGGCAGCTGACCCTTCATTCAGGGTCATGCCCCTGGGACCCATTCTCATTGCTGTGTCTCGGTAGTTTTTCTAAATTACTGGCTAGTGTTCCCTTCTGTGAACACAGCACCACTGGTCGATCCACTCACCAGTAGGTGGGCAGTGTTTGGCCAGCATGAATGAGGGCTTGCATTGTTTCTCTTGGATGAGAGAGTTGTTTCTCTGAGAGTGGTGGACTGGCTGGGTCGCAGGGCAGGTGTGTGAGAGTCTCCTTCCTCACACAGTTTCGCTAGGACTCAGAGGCCAGGGTCTCTTCTCTCCTGTGAGGGGCTTGAGATTTTCCGGAGTTGAGTTCATGTAGGTGTCCTCAGCTGTTAATGAGGGACGTGTGTGTGTTCCAATAACACTTTGTTTACAAAACCAGGAGGCAGTGGAGAGTTGGGCCTTGGTTTCTAGTTTGCAAACTCCAGGTAAGAAGGTAAGACAAATCTTAATTTTTAAAACCCACATGTCTTTAATTGCTCATTTTGAAAGCACTGTGAAGATAACCCTAAGGGAGAGGGGATGGGGAGACTTTTTACATGTGTGTGGGGAGTCTGATGAATTTGTAAAACCTGTGATTTTATAACTTTCCTGGCCTCTTTTTAGTTGCTACTGGGAGCAGTGGTACATATGTGAACCAGAGTGGACCTCCACAAGCTGTCTTTTAAAGTTGTTACAGTTAGCAGAGATGAACTGGCCCAGGGTTCAAGAAGCCTTTCTGGCTGGAGGAACGTGGATCAGTCCCTCTAGGCCTGGAAGAGGGTGGGGGGGGGGGGTGCACTCAATCTTAGCATTTTCACAGATGAGAGTAATTTCATTTGAGAGGGGTATGCCAAGCCAGCGATGAAAACTTCAGGAATAGCTTTGAATATCTAAAGGAAGTGGGTAGGAAAGTGGGAGGTTGGGAGTTCTGGAGGGAGAGTTCCTGTAAAGCAGAGATTCCCAGGGCTGGCTCAACATCCACACTGCTTGGAGGGCTTTCCCTGAAACACAGGTTTGCAGGCATGCCAGCCCTTGCTGTTTCCCACCTCTGCCCAGGCCTGGCCCTCTCATCAAGGCAGGAGAGCCCAGCTCCCAGGGCTGACACTCTGGAACCAAGAATGAGGCTCTCCAGGCACAGAGACAATAGAAGCCTGGAACAGATCCTCAAAATGTGTGTGCCGAAGACATACTCAGGGTCCGATACTTGAGGGGCCGTCCCACATTATAATCTCCAAATCTAGGCAGGTTCTGTTATTGGGCATTAACCCCTCGAGAAATCAGTGCCTGTAACTATGATTTGGATCATCTGTGCTTTGGATTTCTCTTTTAATCTTCTCTGTCTCCTCCCCTTCCTAACCACAAGTGATTTATCAGCCTCTCTGATTCAGCTTCGTTACTCTTTGCCATCCAAGTCCCTGCAAGCACAAATAAAACCCAAAGGAAGCAGCAGACCTTTTTATCCATCTGTGAAGACACTAAAGAAACACTAATTCATCTGACTTTCTAGAGTAATTGCTTTCCCCACATGGCACTAGAATCCTGGCATATAGGGAGCAGCTTCAGCAGAGACGTGGCAGTAGAGAAATGACTGACTTAAGGATGGTTCAGGGCTGTTATCCTCCCTGAAGGTAGTTCCACAGGACACAAAAGTTGTAGCAGAGCCTGTGAGAACAGCTGTGTCCTTTGTCATCACTAGCTGGTCTGTCTGTTCATTGGGCAAATGTTGTTTTTATGACTGAAAGCTGGGCTTGCAAAGGACAACCAGACAGCCTCTAGCTTGCTGGTGCTCACAGTCTGGGAAGTCCTACGGTAATTAGTATTTCTTTTTTGTGTTTTAGAGACAGAATCTCACTCTGTTACCCAGGCTGGAGTGCGGTGGCATGATCATAGCTCACTGTAGCCTCCAACTCCTGGGCTCAAGCAATCCTCCCGCTTCAGCCTCCTGAGTAGCTGGGACTAAAGGTGCACACTACCATGCCTGGATGGTTTTTCAATTTTTTGTAGAGACAGGGTCTTGCTATGTTGCCCAGGCTGGTCTCAAACTCCTTGCCTCAGGCAATCCTCCTGCCTTGGCCTCCCTAAGTGTTGGGATTACAGGCACCAGGCACCACACCCAGGCTTTTTTCATCTGTTTTTAGAGACAAGGTCTCCCTCTGTCACCCTGACTGGAGTGCAGTGGTGTGATCATGGTTCACTGCAACCTTGAACTCCCAGGGTCAAGTGATTCTCTTACCTCAGCCTCCTGAGTAATTGGGACTGCAGGCATGCATCACCATACCTGGCTTTTGTTTGTTTGTTTGTTTGTTTGTTTGTTTGTAGAGACTGGGTCTTGCTATGTTGTTCAGAGTGGTCTTGAATTCCTCCCACCTTGGCCTCCCAAAGCACTGGGATTATAGGTGTGAGCCACTGTGCTCAGCCTGGTAAACTGGTATGGCTGAGGAAAGAGTTTTTGGTGCTGTTGTTCCCGGGTGTTCACACTGTTTAAAATGGTTCTAATACATCTCTGCATTGATTGGTTGGTCGCTTGGTTGGTTTCTTGCCTCTGTTGGGCTCCATCGCCTTCCCCACTGTCTCCTTTTTCCACCTCATCCGGCCTTTATGGGGTACTGTGTTGACAGAAGAGCTTTCCACCTGCGCCTCCCCAAGGGTGTGTGTCTGTAAGAGCTGCCCAGGGCCTGGGAAGGACAGTGGAGACACCAGGAACTCCTTCAGGAGACTTGTGCTCAGAATGGCACGGGTGTGCCGGCTCTCAGCTGCCTGACCTGCATTCCGAGGCCTGGTGGCGCCGTCGTTCTTCAGCGTGCGAACACCTGCTTGGCAGCGTCTGATACACCTCACCAGGCTGAAGGGCAGACCAGCTACCTGTGATTCCTGATAAAAATTCTGTGCTTTACAGAATCCCTTCTATTTATGCCCACAACCAATGGAGGAGTGCTCTCTAAATGATAACCCCAAACTGTCAGTGTTGAGCTTGAGTTGGTGTTAGAGTTACTGAGCGTTCCACGTTGCATGCTCATGGAAACCTGGCTCTGTTTGGAAGCAGCAATGCTGGGCCCTACCCCAGTTGTCCCATGAGATAATTGTGCTCTGCGCACACAGCTCCGGTCCCAGATCCTGGCTTTGTAGCATACATTGTCAAGGAGGACTCTTGGGCCACCACAGAGACTGCCCTATGCATTGCTGTTCTTGACGATATGCTTGTGTGTAATAGGTTTGTATATGGCAGAAGTTAGCCTTTTGCAGAATATGTAAATGAAAGGAGGAAACACCTCAATGTCATTATCCACGGGAAGTGTGTTCACTCTGTCTCTTCATTGTAAAATTGAGGCAGTGCCATGGCCCAGAGCTCTCTTGGCACCTTTTATACCCCTTGCCAGCTGGCTTGGTAGGCTGCAGGGGTGCCCTTCCCATCTCATTGGTTGGGTGTGTTGCATGGTGTTATGCTTTGGGAAGAAGGTTGTGTGGTGCTGGTGTCACGGAGGCCTGTGTCAAGGTCTGCCCCATCACAGACTGATCCTTTGGTCTTAGATGCTCAGCAGGTGCCTGGCTCGTAGGAAGCCTACGCAACTCCCTCTCCCACACCAGGGCCTTTATCTGCTGCTAGCTCACCGCCATCCTATGCGATGTGGCCTGTGATCAACTGGAACAGGAGAGGCAGCTTTCTGGGGTGTAGTTGCCTGCCCGACGTCACATAGCTGGCATGTGATGGATCCCGATCGGATGTGTGTGCCCGGGGAAACCTCAAGTCACAGGCAGCTCGAGCATCCCTAATCAGAAGGTCTGAAATCCTAAATGCTCCGAAGTTCAAAAGTTTTTGAACACCAACATGATGCCACAAATGAAAAATTCCACAGCTGATCTTGTGGGACAGGTCGCAGTAAGAAAGCAGGTAGAGACCGGGCAAGCTGCTGCTGTTTGCTGTTGCTAGCGCCTGACAGCTGAGGCGGGTGTTCCGGTGCCATTGCTGTGCTGCTTACTTACCCTAGACACATTCCTCTCTCACTATATTGATGGCATGTCGTGCTTTTCACTGTTGAGTGCTTATATATCAGTAAGTGTAGGAAAATTATGGCTTGTTGGCAGCATATAAATTCAGAGTCCGGAATGACGGAGATGCCAGACAACCACAGATTGTGCACATGCATGGCAGGGAGACTGACTGACACTTTTGCTTTATGATGGTTTGGTAGATACAAACTTTGTTTCATGCACAAAATTATTAAGCATATTGTATAAAATTACCTTCATGCTATATGTATATATAAAGTGTATATGAAACAAAATGAATTTCAGGTTTAGACTTGAGTCCCACCCCCGAGATGTCTCATTATGTGTGTGTAAATATTCCAAAATCCAGAAACGTCGGAAATCCAAAACACTTCTGGTCCCAAGCATTTCGGAAGAGAGATGTTTAACCTGTACTTTAGAAAGCACTCAGACACTGGAGTTCATCGAGGGCAGCATTTCAGCAGCATTTCAGCAGCACCTGTGTTGTGTGTCTGCAAATCAGAATGCATCCCTATCCCATCATTGACACCAAAAGTAGTTATGACGCCTGTGGCAGTGACTCATGCTATACTCCCAGCGCTTTGGGAGGCCAAGGCAAAAGGATCACTTGAGCCCAGGAGTTTGAGGCCAGCGTGAGCAACATGGTGAACCCCATCTCTACAAAATAACTTAAAAACTAGCCAGGCCATAGTGGCATACACCTGTGGTCCCAGCTACTCAGGAGACTAAGGCAGGAGGGTCACTTGAGCCTGGGAGATCAAGGCTACAGTGACCCATGATCACGCCACTGCACTCAAGCCTGGGCAATAGAGCAAGACCCTATCTCTGTCTCAAAAAAAAAAAAAATAGGTGAGGAGGACCCTGCAGTGTGTGTTCCTTAAGTCATCTGCAAGATTCGGAAATTTTCCCATCCTCCTTGCTAAAGATAATTGTTAACCCTATTCAGAAAACAGTGGTGAATTATTGATTACAGAGCCGTTCAAAACTGTTTAGTTGTGTTGGGAACATTCATACACAAGGTCCTTTTATGGAGAACTTAACCATGGTGTCTTGAAAAAAATGCAGCTTCTCCCCTTTTACAATTCTGCACAAAAAGTGAAAGTGATTGAAAGCAACAAGTGCATTTCCATTGTGTTCAAGTGAAGGCATAACAATGCATGTCATAAATATTTGCCTGCCAGGCCCTGAAGGAAATAGCTCAGCTCCCTGCCCTCTGTAGAAGTGCTTTCAGCCCAGGGAGGAGCATGGAGGCAGGTGAGCAATGGGATGATTTGAGAGAGTCCCCTTGCTGGGGCGTGACCTGGAGGTGGGGTGATATCAGGGCAGGACTGGGAGAACTGAGGGCTGTGTGAGAAGGAACCAGCCATCCTGAGGGCTGTGTGGAGGCAGGAGCAGCACAAGGAGACTCAGAAAAATGGGCCCAGTGTCTTCAGGGAGCTTATCACGGACAGATGGAACGTGGAGATAAAACTGCCACCTCTCATAGGTGGAAACCTTGCATTCAGACACCGGGCTGGCTGTCTCAGTGGAAGCAAAAATGGAGTGAGGCCAACAGGATCTCTAGAGTGTTTGTTTTTTTCCTAACAGTGGTTTCGGTCCTGTCATAGCACATTGGGTGACTGAGTACATTGATGGTGGCCCTTCCTGCAGGTTTGTGCCCTTCAGATTAGTTCTGTTTGGCTTTGACGTGCTGTTTTAGAGCCTCATGCTCCATCTCCTTCAGTGGCAGCCAACCCAGGGAGAATGGCAGGGCCACGGGCTCCATGTCGCAGATCTCTGGAGCCTCTGCCGCTCGGAGCCTGCTGGCCCTCTCCCCTCTGGGAACTGTGCGAGCAGCTGTCTCCTTGGGAACGTGGCATTAGCATGTTTTGCATGAGAATGAACACCAACCAAGGCTGAATATCAATTGGATCCTAGAGTGCAGCTGCCTTTGAAATGTTCCTTTGTGTGGCCCAACTTCCCGCTGCAGTGGATCCCTGGGGCTTGTGCGAAGATACTAAGTCCTTAAGTCATCTCAGTGCCTTGCTTGCTCTATCACTGGATCTTGCTGTCACCATTTATTTTATCCTTAGCAGTATGGCAAAGAGAAATACATACATATATGCAGAGACAAATGTCTACACACAGACACAACAGAGACACACGTACCTACACGTGCATACAACATATACAACCTGGCACACACCCACAACATACATCTCCACACAGACACAACACAGGCACACTTACCCACACATGCATACAACACACAACACAGGCACACACAACATACATGGACGCAGACATGCATCTACACACATATACAACCCAGATGTACACATACATCATACATCTACACGTGCAAACAACCAGACATACACATACAACATACGTCTACACAGAGATATACATCTACACACATACACAGCCCAGGCACACACACAGTGTACGTACAGACAGACATTTATACACATGCAACATGCATCTACACACATACAACATAGACACAGACAACATCCACACATAGATCTGTGTACATACACACCAGATGCATACAACATATAGACATGCATATAACACATAGACATGCATCTGTGCACAAGCACAACATAGACCAATCACACACCCTACAGAGCTTCAGCTAGAAACAAACGTTGGAATATGACCCCAGCAGAGTCCCATATCCCCATTTTTGGTCCTTTTCTTCGTTTGTGTTGGTGACCCTGATTTCCCAGATTCTTATCATCTATGACAATAGAAACCGATTAGTGATTTCATAGTTTGACTTTACAAGGTGGGAGTGGGGGGCGACCTTGGTCCAGACATTGCTGTGCTACTGCGGGTCTGAATGAAGTGCAGTGTTGGGATGGAGCGCCCTGTGCCTCTCTTCTGGCGCGGGAAGTGACAATGCAGCACACGCCACTCCCCTGAGAACAGAGCACCCAGCTCCTGTAGTTTGGCCCTCTAGGAGGATGGGAAGGAGCCTGTGGGCACCTTCTGATTAGGAGAGAAGCCAGGAGCCAGCCTGCCGTCCAGTTTCGCAGTGGGTCTCTTGCTCCGTGTCATTGTTCACTTCTCACAGGGGCTTTGCTCCCTGCAGGTGAGTTCTCTTGCGTTTATGGGTGGATCGCGGAGCACTTCTGCAGAAAGCACTTTGCAAATAGAGTTCCTTTTTAATCAGTGGGTGACCAAAGGCACTTGGATTACTTGGATTTTAGCAATAAATTGTAGTACATTTAATTATCTGCTTCTGGCTGGGCGCAGTGGCTCACACCTGTAGTCCCAGCACTTTGGGAGGCCGAGGCAGGTGGATCACGAGGTCAGGAGATTGAGACCATCCTGGCTAACACAGTGAAACCTCGTCTGTACTAAAAATATAAAAAAATGAGCTGGGCATGGTGGCGGGCACCTGTAGTGCCAGCTACTCGGGAGGCTGAGGCAGGAGAATGACGTGAACCCGGGAGGTGGGGCTTGCAGTGAGCCAAGATCACACCACTGCACTCCAGCCTGGGTGACACAGCGAGACTCTGTCTCAAAAAAAAAAAGATATCTGTTTGATCTGTTTCTATGATGTGGTGACGTGATAGGGTTTGGCTGTGTCCCCACCCAAATCTCATCTTGAATTGTATCTCTGAGAATTCCCACGTGTTGTGGGAGGGACCCGGGGGAAGTAATTGAATCATGGGGGTTGGTCGGGCTGGTCTTTCCCCTGCTATTCTCATGATAGCGAATAAGTCTCACAAGACCTGATGGGTTTATGGGGGGTTTCTGCTTTTGCTTCCTCTGTTTTCTCTCGCCACTGCCATGTAAGAAGTGCCTTTCACCTCCCGCCTTGATTCTGAGGCCTCCCCAGCCATGTGGAACTCTAAGTCCAATTAAACCTCACTTTGTTCCCAGTTTCGGGTATGTCTTTATCAGCAGCGTGAAAATGAATGAATATATGGCACTTTTAAAGAACAGGTACCGGTGCTTTCAAGTGGGTCTATGGGTGCTATATATCAGGAGTTTTTAAAGGGAAAAAAAGTTCAAGTGTACCTCAACTCTTTGGAATGAAATGAATTATTGAATGCTGAAATATTGAGGCTGGGCGCAGTGATTCACACCTGTAATCCCAGTACTTGGGAGGCCGAGGCAGACGGATCCCTTAAGTCCAGGAGTTTGAGACCAGCCTGGGCAACATGGTGAAACCCCATCTCTACAAAAATACAAAAATTAGCTGGGTGTGTTGATGTGCACCTGTGGTCCCAGCTGCTAGGGAGGTTGGGGTGGGAGGATCACCTGCCAAGGAGGTGGAGGCTGCAGTGAGCCCAGATTGTGCATTCCAGCCTGGACAACAGGGTAAGACCCTGTCACAAAAAAAAAAAAAAAAAAAAGAAGGAAGGAAGGAAGAAGGAAGGGAAATGGAATATTGAATACTGAACCACTGAATATTGAAATGCAATGTCGGGGAGACAGCTGACCTGTGAGCGCACTTCTCAGAATGCAAGTCAATTTGGCAATATTTTAATGCCATTCTGTGTTTTGTAACCAGACAGATGTATTGTTCTGTAACCCATGCATAGCTGTGTTCAAATTTTGTTTTGTTTTGTTTTGTTTTGAGATGGAGTCTTGCTTTGTCACCCAGGCTGGAGTGCGGTGGTATGATCTCAGCTCACTGCAACCTCCACCTCCCAGGTTCAAGCAATTCTTGTGCCTCAGCCTCCCGAGTAGCTGGGATTACAGGTACACGCCACCATGCCTGGCTAATTTTTGTATTTTTAGTAGAGGCAGGGCTTCACCATATTGGCCAGGCTGGTCTCGAACTCCTGACCTCAAGTGATCCGCCCGCCTCGGCCTCCCAAAGTGCTGGGATTACAGATGTGAGCCACTGCGCCCAGCCGTTCAAGTTATTTTGATAACACTTCAAGCTAGGAGTTTCTGTTAGTGTCTGCCTGGTGCACATGAGAAATCCGACTTCCTTGAGTGGGGTTGCTGTTGTCTGAAGCTCTGAGGTTGAGCTATTTGGTTACAGCTTGTTTTCTAAGCCTGTGCTGTGTCTTCAGCCTCCTCTAAGCTAAGAGCAGACCTGCCCTCCCAACACTTTGGGACCAGACCTCCCAATACTTTGGGAGGCCGAGGCAGGTGGATCGCTTGAGGACAGGAGCTCAAGACCAGCCTGGCCAACATGGCGAAACCCCATCTCTACTAAAAATACAAAAATTAGGCAGGCATGGTGGTGCATGCCTGTGGTTCCAGCTACTTGGGAGACAGGCAAGAGGATCACTTGAACCCAGGAGTTTGAGACCACCCCGGGCAACACAGACCCCATCTCTACAAAAATTTTAAAAGTTAACCAAGCATGGTGATGGGCACCTATAGTCTCAGCTACTTGTAAAGCTGAAGTGGTAGGATTGCTTGAGTCCAGGAGTCCAAGGCTGCAGCATGCTATGATCACGCCATTGTACTCCAGCCTGGGCAACAGAGCGAGACCCCAGCTCTCACAAAGAGCCTTTGTTGGTCTCAATTTTCATAATGCAGTACTGATTTTCAAGGTTTTATGAAATAAGTGATTTGCAGCTCAGCTTAGAAAGGTTTACTCCTTTGTATATGGCAATTTTCCATAAGCCACATAAAAATACTGTGACTTGAAGTAAATATTTCTGAATCTAGCCTTATGTGAGCCTTTCCACAAGCATTCATGTTGTTTCTGAAATGTTTGTTCATTTGTTCCTGCAAAAACAAATGCAATTTGTGTGTGCATGTGTGTCTGTGTGTGATGTGTGCACCTGTGTCTTGAATGCTTCATGTTCCCTTTTGGGACATGCCAGTCGACAGCCTCATGTTGTTCGAGGTGTGTCACGACTCCCCACCTTGCATGAGGAGTTGCGGTGGCGACAGGTGTGGGAAAGTGCATATGAATTAACTGCTGAAAGTGGCTTCAGGGGATTGTGAAGATCCAGGTCCAGTCCCCTGTGGTGGGAAGGTGTTATTGGAATTGTTGATTGATCTGTACTTGTTCTTCCTCTAGACAAGCAGATGTCCAGTGTCAGGAAGGCAGCCCAGGATCACAGCAGCACCCACCGAGTCAGAACGCACCGAACCCACCCGCATTGTCTGAACCATCTCACTCCCAGGGAGCCCCAGAGCTGCCCCAGGAGGGCCGGGGCCGAGCAGGAACCCTACCTCGAGATTATAGATACTCGGAGGAGAGCATCCCAGCAGACTTGGGACCCCGAGCCCACAGCCCTGGGTCACCCCTGCATGCTCGAGGACAAGACTCGTGGCCAGTGAGCTCAGCCCTGCTCGCCAAGAGGCCAGCCCCACAGAGGCCACCACCACCCAAGCGCGAGCCCAGGAGATACAGGGCCACAGACAGCGCACCTGCCGACGCACCCCTGGCCGTCCTTGGCAGGCCCTTCCCAACACCGTCCCCTGCGTCCCTGGATGTGTGTGTGGCCCGTCTGTCCCTCTCCCACAGCCCCTCTGTGTTCAGCAGTGCCCAGCCCCAGGACACCCCGAAGGCCGCTGCCTGGGAGCATGGAAGCCAGCATGTGAGTGGGGACACATCCCTTCCTCTGCCAGAAGCACCGCTCCCTCCCAAGCAGCAGCACCTGCGCCTGCAGACGGCCACCATGGAGACCTCGCGCTCCCCCTCGCCCCAGTTCGCCCCCCAGAAGCTGACAGACAAACCTCCCCTGCTCATCCAGGATGAGGATTCAACCAGGTACTGTCCTGCGACAGTGTTCCCTCCCCACAAGCTCCTTCCGTGGGACACAGGTTCTCAGTGGGTCTTTCTGGGGAGACACCTGGGCACCTTGCTTTAGCTCAAGGCGTTGGACTTAAGTCAGTCCTGGGGAATAACTGCATGGACAGAAAGTGAAGCTTCAGTGGTGGTTGGATTTTTATCTCACTGGGGGCTGCTCTTCCCTGCAGGGAACAGGGGTAGATGTGAATAGGTGGTCCATCTTCCCCTTCTTCCAAGCCAGATGCATTTATATCTGCATTACCCACAGGCATCTGCAGGGTAGAGGTCTGTTTTGTTGTTGTTGTTGTTGTTTTAATGCAGTCAATATTTGTGATTGGAATTGATTTTAACGTAAGCATGCGACCTTTAGGTGAAATTGGTAACAGTGTAAGGTTCTGAAGGGAAAGTGTCTTACTCCTTTCACTGCTCTAGTAAGATCTCATAGACTGCACGGCTCATTAACAGGAGAAATTTGTGAGTTGATGAGGCTGGTTGCTGGAAGGTCCGATCCACTGTGTTCTGTCCTTATTTGGAAGTCAAGGCTTGTGAAACTGTTCTAATGTGGAAGTCAAGAGCGTTTTTAAGAAGAGAGACCATTTTTATTAAAAAATGATCAGGAATAGATGCTTTGTTTTGGAAAGTGTATGTGAACCCGTGGGAGATAGGAGATTTGGTTTTTTTCTTTCCCAGTATTTTATTTTATATTAGTATTACTATTAGTATTCCCTGTCGCCCAGGCTGGAGTTCAGTGGTGCGATCTTGACTCCTGGGTTCAAGTGATTCTCCTGCCTCAGCCTCCCGAGTAGCTGGGATTACAGGCGCATGCCACCAAGCCAGGCTAATTTTTATATTTTTGGTAGAGACGGGGTTTCACCGTGTTGGCCAGGCTGGTCTCAAACTCCTGACCTCAGGTGATCTGCCTGCCTCGGCCTCCCAAAGTGCTAGGATTACAGGGGCGAGCCACTGCGCCCAGCCTCTTTCCCAATACTTTAAAACCTGTGAAGGGAGATTTGTTTATGTTGTTCAAGTTTTTCTATTGTGCACATCAAATTTCTGCACAAAACGGGGAGGATACCAATACAGGCTGATGTGAAAGTCAGTAATAGGCAAGCAGAGCTTCTATGGGGGGGTGAAGGGAGTGCAGAGGGTTCTGTGTTTGCTGCTGCTTGGATAAGGTGGCGGGTTTTCCTCCTCCTTTTATTATTTTTTAACAGAGAGGTGGGGGCTCTCACTGTGTTACCCAGGCTGGTCTCAAACTCCTGGGCCCAAGCAGTCCTCCCACCTCAGCCTCCCACAGTGCTGGGATTCCAGGTATGAGCCACTGTGCCTAGCCAGGGTTTTCCTTTATAAGTCTGACCTATCTAAACGGTATTTTCCACAGTTAGACTTTGTAAATTTTCTTCATGAGGAAGCAGTTGTGAGGTGTCTGTCAGTCCCTAGATAAAACACCTCAGATGTTAATGGACCCTACTGGAGAGAGGGAGGAAAATACACAGTTAGTTCATCTCAGCCTGAGCACCACTCCCTTGATAGGGAACGAGCCCTCCTGCATTCCCAGTCATCAGTGACAGAGGGAAAAACAGCATTAAATTTAGAGCATCGTGGCTGCCCTCCTGCTGTGGAAAATCTGATTCATTTGCGTAGCGTCGTAGGGGCAGTTTGGGGTTGACTTCATTAGAAACACATCCTAATTGGGGTTGTGGAGTTTGGCCTGTTTCTTTTTGCTTCCCTCCTGACCACCGGCGTATGGGGCTGCTTCTCCAGTGCTTTGAAAAGCTCTTGGCTGAGATGGCCCTGGTCAGCGTGGTCCAGCACAGTGCCACTGAGAGCAGCAGGTGCAGGTCTGCCCCAGACAAGGGACTGTGGCATTGCCGGGCCTGTTCCTCCCGTGCTCTCTCCCCCGGTCTCCCAGGGGTGCTTTAGGTGCCTCTCTAGTCCCTTTCATCCAGAAACTTTTTTTTTTTTTTTTTTTTTTTTTTTTTTGAGGCGGAGTCTCGCTCTGTCGCCCAGGCTGGAGTGCAGTGGCCGGATCTCAGCTCACTGCAAGCTCCGCCTCCCGGGTTTACGCCATTCTCCTGCCTCAGCCTCCCGAGTAGCTGGGACTACAGGCGCCCGCCACCTCGCCCGGCTAGTTTTTGTATTTTTAGTAGAGACGGGGTTTCACTGTATTAGCCAGGATGGTCTCGATCTCCTGACCTCGTGATCCGCCCGTCTCGGCCTCCCAAAGTGCTGGGATTACAGGCTTGAGCCACCGCGCCCGGCCCAGAAACTTTTTTTTTTTTTTTTGAGATGGAGTCTTGCTCTGTTGGCCCAGGCTAGAGTGCAGTGGTGCGATCTCAGCTCACTGCAACTTCTGCCTCCCAGGTTCAAGTGATTCTTGTGCTTCAGCCTCCTGAATAGGTGGGATTACAGGTGCGCACCACCACACCCGGCTAATTTTTGTATTTTTAGTAGAGACAGGGTTTCGCCTCTACTAAAAATTAGCCAGGCCAGTCTCGAACTCCTGACCACAAATGATCTGCCCGCCTTGGCCTCCCAAAGTGCTGGGATTACAGGTGTGACCCACCACACCTGGCTGAAACATTTTTTTTAAAAAAAAGCACATCTGTGCCCTTTGGGAGTAATACAGAACCGATGTCTCCCTGCTTACTGCGAGATCGTATCTCAGTGGTGTGCAAATCTGTGCAACACTAGCTTGACGCACAGGGGGACGGGGGTACAAGGATAGTGTGGGGTGGGCTGCCCTGCACATGGCACAGGAACTTCTCCTGAGTGGGATGGTGGGGGGCTCTGGCCTGACTCCAAGCACAGCCACTCCAGAGAGGAGCTCTCCCCAGGCCCTGAGAAGTACACGGGAACCCGCGGACCTGCAGCAACCTAAGGACAGATGGGAATCCTGGAAAATGCCCATCCACTGCAGGCTTCACCTACAAAAGAACGTTTAACCGAACAGGGCTTGTTAAAAGTTTGCATTATCACCGGCGGAATGACAAATGGTATTAAACAGTCCTCACAGCCCCCCACAAACCCCTGGAGGACACCTCGGGATGCCTCAGGGGTGACATTGGCAGTTTGAGCATGGAAAGGATGCTGGGGTTGGAAGGCGGAGGCAGGAGTCAGAGGGAGCTTCTTGAGGCCTCTGTCTCATCCAGGATGTGGGATCATGGAGGCTCCTTCAAGTCGGGTGGCTGACTAGTGCCTTCGAGTCAGGTTCCCATCTGGAGGGGAGGGCAGGGGATGCGTCAATCAGGGTCTGTGGCTGGAGCATGCTTTGCGATTTCAGCAGACTGTTTTTCTTCCAGAATTGAGCGGGTGATGGACAACAACACCACGGTGAAGATGGTGCCCATCAAGATCGTGCACTCGGAGAGCCAGCCAGAGAAGGAGAGCCGCCAGAGCCTGGCGCGCCCTGCCGAGCCACCCGCCCTGCCCCGCGGGCTGGAGAAAGACCAGATCAAGACGCTGAGCACGTCGGAGCAGTTCTACTCCCGCTTCTGCCTGTACACGCGTCAGGGTGCTGAGCCCGAGGCCCCACCTAGGGCCCAGCCAGCTGAGCCCCAGCCTCTGGGCACCCAGGCGCCCCCGGAGAAAGAGCGCTGTGCCTCCCCTCCGGGGCTCAGCTACATGAAGGCCAAAGAGAAGACTGTGGAAGACCTGAAGTCGGAGGAGCTGGCCAGGGAGATTGTGGGGAAGGATAAGTCCCTGGCCGACATCCTGGATCCCAGTGTGAAGATCAAAACCACCATGGACTTGATGGAAGGCATCTTCCCCAAAGACGAGCACCTCCTGGAAGAAGCCCAGCAGCGGAGGAAGCTGCTCCCCAAAATCCCCTCTCCTAGAAGCACAGAGGAGAGGTGAGTAGACGTGGCCTCCCAGCTTCGGCGTGACTCTGCCTGGCATCTCTTAAACTTGTAAAGGGAAAGGGGGCATGCCTCTCTGTTTTCATGTGTGCTTTTGGGGAAGACAGATTTTCGTAAGGGCTCCTCGATACTTAGCACTTTTTGGCTTTTTTGGGAGCCTCCTGAAAGAGGAATGGAGGGTTCACGGCCCCATCCCAGGGAATGATGACTTTGGCCCTGACATGAAAATCCACACTGCAGGCCACCACGCCTTGGCCTGAGGCCAGCAGGATTTCTGATGATGGCCACAAGTCTCCTTTCTCCTAAGACAGCTGTTCTCAATGGGGGCCGTTGTCTACCCTGGGGGACAGTTGACAATATCACTGTGGGGAGGGGTGCTCCGAGCATCTGGTGGGTGGAGCCCGGGGACGCTGCTCAACATCTACAGTGCACAAGAGGGCCCCCACCACAGAGAGTCATCCAGCCCCCACATGTCCCTAGTGCCAACATGAGAATGAAGGCTTAGATTGATATATATGTGGTTCTTTATGAAATGGATTTTTAAAACTTTATTTGAAATTTTTTTACATCTGCATTTAAAAAAATGTATTATATTTGGCCATGCGTAGTGGTGCACACCTGTAATCCCAGCACTTTGGGAGACCAAGGTAGGCGGATCATTTGAGCCCATGAATTCAATACCAGCCTGGGCAACATGGCAAAACCCCGTCTCTACAAAAAGTACAAAAAATTAGCCAGGCGTGGTGGTGATACCTGTAGTCCCACCTTCTCGAGAGGCTGAGGTGGGAGGATCACTTGAGCCCAGGAGTTGGAGGCTACAGTGAGCTATGATGGTGCCACTGCACTCCAGTGTGGCGACAGAGCAAGACCCCATCTCTTGAAATAGAAAGGAAAAAAAATTATGACAATTTACACCTGCCTGAACGAATGTATTTTAATTGGTTTTGTAAGTAGCACTTTCAGCATATCTCCTTCAGCCACTTGACCACAAAGGCATGCGTGTGGCATCTTCCCTGCTGCTGACATACATTCTGCCAGCACAGCATCATTCATGGGTAGGAAGGTGGAGTGGGTGTGACACACAGCC
Organism: Trachypithecus francoisi; assembly: GCF_009764315.1. Lineage (NCBI taxonomy): Eukaryota > Metazoa > Chordata > Mammalia > Primates > Cercopithecidae > Trachypithecus > Trachypithecus francoisi. The sequence goes on along the minus strand of NW_022681471.1, from coordinate 125,641,363 downwards.
AAGGAGGAGCAGCTGGACCAAGTGAACCCAGGCAGGAGGACGCCAACAGGGCTGCTGGGAGGAAGGGAGAAGGGTTGGTGTTTGTAGATAGCATCACACATGCCCTTGTCCTCATCAACCCAGGCTCCTGGTAGAGGTGATCTGTGCTCTCACCTCTGTGGCAGAGATTTTTAGACATTCCTGCTTATTTGAGCTTTTGCCGTTTTTAAAAACTACGTTTCCTACACTTACGAGTATCCATTTGGCAGGGTTGATGGTTTTTAGTTTTGACCTTGTTACCCACTTATTTTTCCCCCTTTGGCTGTCTCATCTCCCTGGCTGGTGTCCTTTTGTGAGCACCAGCGTTGATTGTCACAACCCAGGGAGTGGGGCAGAGGGGCTGTTTGCATGCGAAGTCCCAGCTCATTGACGTTCCCACGCCTTTACCCAGGAAAGAGGAGCCCAGCGTGCCTGCGGCCGTGTCCCTGGCCACCAATTCTACCTACTACAGCACGTCGGCCCCCAAGGCGGAGCTGTTGATCAAGATGAAGGACCTGCAGGAGCAGCAGGAGCGCGAAGAGGATTCGGGGAGCGACTTGGACCATGACCTGTCGGTGAAGAAGGTAGGAGAGCCCATTTCAAATGACAGCGTGCGCGTGTCCAGGCAGGGGCAGGCATCCGGACCACACCATCCTACCCCAGCGCAGACCCTGTACCACGTGTCCAGGGCGTTTGTGTTCAGCTTTCACTCAGGACAGTGGAATTTGAGGTGATATTAATGAAGCCCTCTGTGGTTAGTTCTGTGTTCTCATCTTGACCCATTCCACAAACATCTCTTTGCTGTTTCAGTAGGATCCAGTGTCAAATTAGTTAGTCACCATTCTTTTTCATTTTGTCTTATTTATTTTGAGACAGGGTCTTGCTCTGTCGTGCAGTCTGGAGTGCAGTGATGTGATCATGGCCCACCACAGCCTTGACCTCCTGGCCTCAAGCGATCCTCTTGCCTCAGATAAAGGAAAATTATTTTCAAATTAGAAAGTGGTAACTTTTTTTTTTTTGGATGGAGTCTCCCTCTGTCACCCAGGCTGGAGTGCAGTGACACAATCTCGGCTCACTGCAACCTCTGCCTCCCAGGTTCAAGCAATTCTCCTACCTCAGCCCCTCGAGTAGCTGGGATTACAGGCACCTGCCACCAAGCCTTGCTAATTTTTGTATTTTTAGTAGAGACGGGGTTTCATCATGTTGGCCAGGCTAGTCTCAAACCTCAAGTGATCCACCCACCTCAGCCTCCCAAAGTGCTGAGATTACAGGCGTGAGCCTCCGCTTCCGGGCTAGAAGGTGATAACTTTTTGGTTCAAGGTATTAAAAGGGAAATGAAAATTAAGGCTTTGGGTCTTGGGGCTTTTACGGGCCCTCCGTCTGGCACAGGGTACCATTCGCTTCATTCTGGCTGCACATTCCTCTTTTAAAAAATAAAGAATCCAAAACATGTTCAGTTTTTCCACCCAGAACCAGGAAAATCATACCGTCTGGACCATTTGAATTTGGGCCACACCCTAGATGTAGAGAACTGCATTCTTTGCTCGCATGCCTTTGTTTTTCATGATATCATGAATTTCAGAAGCTGCATGCCTTGATTCTGCTGCCCTCGTCTGTGGGGCACTCTGTCCACCTGCTTTGGGAGGCTGGAGATGCTGGGAAGCCGCCTCACCAGAAGTGTGGCTCCGGAACTGAGTGAGTCACTGTGGGCTGGAAGTTGGCCTCACTTTAGTTCAGCAAGCGTGAGTTGGGCACCTGCACCAGAAGCACATGCTATACATCCCGGCTCTATGGTGCTGGTGACTCAGCGGTCCTGTTTTCCTGCTTGATTTGACGAAGTGGCCACTGCTGTATTACATTTTCTCCCTGCATTCCCACAGCCACACACTGATGATGTCGCACGTTCCTGCAACACGTGCACAGGCGGAGGCGTGTTCAGGGAGGAAGCGAGTACAGCACAGGTGGGGACTTAGCAGACCACCTGCTCTGTAGCTGCTTTAGGGGAACACATGAGACCCGAATTCCGCAGGCTTCCAACATTCCCAGGGGGCCACAGTTGTCCCAGTCACCGCGTTGCTAGGTGGTCATAGAACTGAGAGCCAAATCAGGGGACCTTCTGTTTTAGGAGAAGACTAAGGACAGAGGTGAGAGAGTGGAAGTCCCAGGCAGGGATGCAGCAGGGGTCTCTGGTGGCTGGTAGAGAAGCAGCACGCAGAGATGACAAAATATGGTTTTATACTAGGGCAGCTCAGAAGGACTCTGCCCAGAAAAAAGAGCACCATGTTGAGTTGTGGGGCTTCTTCAGGAGAAGCAGATGGCTGATTGCTTTAAGTTTGGAATCTTTGAGAATTATGGCTTTTCCCTGGGACCAGGAGGTGAGTGCAGGGCCCAGATAGAAAAGACCTTGTTTCCCCCATAGAAGGGAACAAAAGGTGGAGGAAGGGAATGGCCCAGTGCTCAATCGCCCTGAGCCTCGGCCCATCTCAGTGAAGGGGTGAGAGTGGCTGTGTGCCTGGTCTCTACTGTTGCAGGCTCTTACCTGAGCCTCCCGGAAAGCCACACGCTGCATGAAATAGCAGATGGGCCTCCCATACGGTACGGACCACAGTGGTGAGCCCTTCAGCACCCAGGGTGGTGTGGACAGCCACAGATCTGTGCGCTGTCCCAGGCCGGGTCTTGTCTCAGAAATCTTTGAAAGCCAACGGTTGCTCTTTATACAATGGCCCTTTAACAAAGGGGAAATGGTTTCAATAAAAATGTGCATGTGACACATAAAAGAACCAATAAAGAAATCTGGACTCCTTCCAGAGAGCCCAGTTTCAATTAGCTCAACTGAGGTAGGTTTTGAGGGCACGTGTTCACGTACCGTATAAAATCTACATTTCCGTAATTGCTGAAGAATAATGGCACTGAAAAATTCCTGAACAGCCGTGACAGGCGTCCTTCCATATCCACAGTTACCTGCATTGCTTGCAGTCTTCCTTCAGGCTAGCATTGGTATCAGATAGGAATTGGGAAGTTCTTCATGCCTGTTTCCTGTTTTGTGCTTTTCCCTCAAGTGATGAGTGTCTAAAATTTGGCCACATTCTCAGCTGTGAGATTCTCGATTTAAACAGTTTCTCCAGATAGTTAGTGTAGGAAAAGGTACAAACTGCTTTTTCCTCTGCTCTCACGCCACAGCAACCAACACAGAAGACTTTGGTGACCACATGTGTGAGGGGGGTTTCCCACACATCCAGCAAGCAGTCACTTCTGCAGCGGACACCAACTGGGTGGCCTCTGATTCAGTTCAGTTGTGACACTGTCAAACTGGAGGTAGCGTCGTATCCCACGGGTTGAGGGCTCAGTCCCCAAGACTGCACCCCCGACACACACCAGTTGCAAGTCTGAGTCTCAGGGACTTCTGACCAACCACCTTCAAGTTGGGGTTCCCATGACCCCCTGTTTAGTTTCCATTACTTTGCTAGAGTGCTCATAGAACTCAGGGAAACATTTACGTCTGTGATAAGAGTGTTACAAAGGATACAGATGAAGACATGGTAGGGCGAGGCATTGGGAAAGGGGTGCAGAAGAGCTTCCATGCCCTCCCTGGGTGCTCCACCCTCCAGGAACCTTCCTGTCTTCACCCATCAGGAAGGCCTAGCCCTGTCCTCTTGGACCTTTAATGGACCCTTCATTGGATAGGCCCGAATGACATCTGTGTAGAATTGTGATTGGACTCCAATCCAGTCCTAACAGACTGCGGAGAAAGCCACAAGGTCTGCCTGTTGAGATTCTTGTTGGCCGCTCTATGTAGCGTTCCTTCCCCCTAGGTGTACCGCAGGACCCTTCGAGAATGTGGCGATCTTAAGACCTACAGTCATTCAAGGGGACAGAGGATTTCTTTACGGAAAGGTGGAAAGATTAGATCCTGCTTTGGGCAGGTCAAAGAGGGCAGGAGAAGGTCAGGGAGCGAGAGTCTGTTTTCTGAGGCATAAAGCACCCCAACATTATAACGAGGGTTATGGATATGATGAGCCAGGAACTGTGGACAAACCCCAATATAGATACATAGGTAGATAAATATCTATATGTATATTGCATCACAGGTAGGTAAACAGAAACACAGATATTAGACACATACAGAGGAAAAAAAGGGAAAGAATCTAGACACATACAGTTTAAAACGGTAAGGGAAGAAATGTCTTGGCATCCTGAGCAGCTGTAACCTGACCTGGAGAAGTCAAAGCAATGTCTCCATTCCATGTGGGCTTTCTAGGAGAAAGCTGTGCTGGTGACGCAGCAGTGAGGGCGGATACATCCTGCGAAACTGCTTTCCGCTTTAACCTGTAGACGAGGCAGGCAGACTGAAAAACCCAAGGTGGACTGAACCAAGAGGAGGCAGTCCCCCGATAAGAGCTCATACCTACCTTCACGTTTTTCACATTTTGGGGGATATATAAATGCTAGGTGGAGACTCTCTTTAAAAGCATCTGTGGTGTGTCTGGGCACAATGACTCACACCTGTAATCCTAGCACTTTGGGAGGCTGAGGCAGGAGGATCGCTTGAGCCCAGGAGTTTAAGACCATGTGCCTGGGCAAGAGGGGAGACCCTGTCTCTACAAAAGTAAAAAAAATTATCTAGGTATGGTGGTGCATGCCTGTGGTCCCAGCTACTTGGGAGGCTGAGGTGGGAGGATCGGTTGAGCCCAGGAGGTCACTGCTGCAGTGAGTGGTGATCATGCCGCTGCACTCCAGCCTGGGCAACAGAGTGAGACCCTGTCTCAAAAAATAAAATAATAAAATAAAATAAAAGTATCCATGTGAGGGAAAGACCTCACGCAATCAGGAAATAGGCCGCCTCGTATCTAGCACATGTTTCTCCTGCTGTGGGGTTGACTTTTCCTGCCTAATACTCATCCGCCTGGTCATTTTACTGTAGATTATGGAATTAGGGCAGTTGCTCCTCATCCCAGATCCCATTGTTGATGAGAGCTGATACCTCCTGGGGACTTACTGGATCTGAGCATTGGGCTGAGCGCTTTACACACCGCCATCCCATTCACCTTCACGCCAGTCCCAGGGTTAGGGCTGCGACCCCTGTGCTGCTCTTGACACTTCTATCCCTCAGAGCTCAAGCGAGACTTCAGTCTCTCATCCATCCAGGCCCAAGCATGAGCCACTCTGTTGAGCTCTGCAGACCCACTGGGGTCAGAGTCTGTCAACTTCCCCAGGAAGGGATGATGGCACTGATGATTGCTGAGGATCCACTTTGCATGCAGTGGTGTTGCTTGTTATGACAAAGTGAGCTTTCCTGTTCACGTTGACTGTTGAGTTCATTTTGATCGGTGCACCTGAGCACTCTTCAGTGTCTGTCCTCCTGCCATGCGCTCCCCAGAGCGTGTGCTGGCATCACAGTCCCGAGCGAACCACAGTGGTGGTGGATGTGAGGCTGGTGTAGTCAACAGCATCTTGGGCAGGGCTGGTGGCAGGGGGAGTTCTTGAAAGGCAGCGCATGACCTTTGTCCTAACCACTGCTTCCTCACAATTCAGCCTGCTCAGGCAAACTCCCATGACATGTGTTGTGGACGGATTCAAAGGCAGAAAGACAGCCATGGTCATGAGACAGGGCTCTTCCAGGCAAGACTTACCTGTCAGACTCCTTAAAGCCACCTCTGTAATATCTCTCAAATATGGCGTTGGAGGAGGAGGAGGATCTGTTTATTTGTCTGTCACTCAGATCAGACCGTATGTTGCCACCTCACTTCAGGATGGCAGCTGATTTAAAGGGTTCATACTTTTCACTTTTATTTTTGCTCCTTAAAAGTTAATCATTTATAAACAGGGTGTGGTGATACAGGCCTATAGTCCCAGCTACTCAGGAGGCCGATGCAGGAGGATCACTTAAAGCCAGGAGTTCGAGGCTGTAGTGCACTATGATCATGTCTGTGAGTAGCCACTGCACTGCAGCTTGGGCAACATAGCAAGACCGCTTCTCTAAACAAGCAAAAACAAATAATCATTTAGAAGGCTGGTGGGAAAGGGCATAGAATGTTAGTGTCTAATAGTTACGCAGTTTCAGTTGGGAAGATGAAAGAGTTCTAGAGACAGATGGCAGCATGAATGTACCCACACACACAGAACTATGCTCTGAAAAGTGGTCAAGATGGCAAACTTTATGTCACATATATTTACTAAAATTTACAATTTAAACAGTCATGCATTTTGGTCAAGTCAAAATCAGTAGGTTATAGTAAAAGACTGTTCAGTTCATTCGTATCACTTTGTTGGTCTTAATTTTTATATGCTAGTATTAGCAATTAAATTTTCTTTCTTTTTTCTTTTTTTGTCTTTAGCAATTAAAATTTTAATTGTTAAGCCAGGCCTGGTGGCTCACACCTGTAATCCCCAGCACTTTGGGAGGCCAAGGTGGGCGGATCACCTGAGGTCAGGAGTTCAAGACCAGCCTGGCCAACACGGTGAAACCCTGTCTCTACTAAAAATACTAAAATTAGCCAGGCGTGGTGGGGCACGCCTGTAATCCTATCTACTCAGGAGGCTGAGGCACGAGAATCACTTGAACCCAGAAGGCCATTGCACTCCAGCCTGGGTGACAGAGCAAGACCCTGTCTCAAAAAACAAAAATTAAATAAAAATTGCTAGTGACAATAATTATATGTACAGGACACTTACTAGTCATGGAATTCGGTGCTGGACATAAGACTCAATACTTTCTCTCTATGTGAGTCTTTAAATGAGAAAATTCCAAAGGACAGAATACATAGGTCTATGACTCCTTCCAAAGATATGGGTTAAAACTGCATCTACCATGATGAGCATCAGGGCCACAACTCCAGTGTTCTCTAATAGGGCATGAACAGAACGAGAACAGGTTTATTTTGTTTTATGTTTAAATGCCGATAGTATCATTAGGAGTCATTCTTCTTTCCCTTAGTCGTATAAATCCCCTATTATTCGATGATGCAAAAGTGAGCTTTCACACAGGTCAGCTGCACTTTTCACGTAGGTGCACCAAGGTGGCAGTGAGCAGTGTGGCCGGGGTAGGGGCCGGCCTAACTAGCGTCTCCGTGTTCCCTTGCCATCCCACGCCCAACAGCAGGAGCTCATCGAGAGCATCAGCCGCAAGCTGCAGGTGCTTCGGGAAGCCCGCGAGAGCCTGCTGGAGGACGTGCAGGCCAACACTGTGCTGGGGGCCGAGGTAGAGGCCATTGTGAAAGGCGTCTGCAAGCCCAGCGAGTTTGACAAGTTCCGGATGTTCATTGGAGACCTGGACAAAGTGGTGAACCTCCTGCTGTCACTGTCAGGCCGCCTGGCCCGGGTGGAGAATGCCCTCAACAATTTGGACGACAGTGCTTCTCCTGGTGATCGGGTAAGTACAGATGCGTCTGACTTGGAAGTGGGGGATGGTCTCGTGGGAAGGCTGTTTTTCGAGTGTTGTGAAAGTCAGCTCCTTGGAGCCTAGCATAGCTTCCACCTGGCCTGTCCACCTCCTCCTGCAGACCTTGTCAAGACAGTGCACACGCTATACCCTCTCCTTCCTTTTATATTTCTTTAGTTTTTTGTTTGTCTGTTTGTTTGTTTGTTTGTTTGTGACAGGGTCTCATTCTGTCGCCGAGGCCGGAGTGCAGTGGTGTGATCTCGGCTCACTGTAGCCTCTGCCTCCTGAGGTTCAAGAGATTCTCCCACCTCAGATTCCCAGGTAGCTGAGCTCACAGGTGCATGCCACCATGCCCGGCTAATTGTGTATTTTTTTGGTAGAGACATGATTTCACCATGTTGGCCAGGCTGGTCTGGAACTCCTAAGCTCAAGTGATTCGCCTACCTCAGTCTCCCAAAGTGCTGGGATTACAGGTGTGCGCAACCGTGCCCGGCCTCCTTCCTTTTAATTGAGGGGAAAAGGTGCTTATCAGATGCAGGGAGTTGAACTGTCATTGGACTGCAGGGCTGTGGATCTTCCCAAAGAACTGTTACCTCTTTTTGACATATTTTCAGATATTCCTACTGTTACTGATAATCGTCTCTTCTTAGAAAAATCATGTGTTGTTTGTTTTTTACTTTTCTTTTACCATGTATAAGTCCGTAACAGACATACCTGCCTGGTGACGATCGTAAGTACTCAGTGATAGCTATTTTCTTGTGGTTGTTGTAGCTGTGGTTTAACAAGAGGGCATATATCAGTCTAGAAGGAACCAGACAGTGCACCTGACTTTTCTCCTGTTCCTGAGGCGTGCAGCTCTCACGGCGTTTCTCAGTGGGTCTGTCTTTTCGTCCTTTCACATATGAACCAAGGGAAATAATAGCTGCCTTGTTGGCTTTTACCTCATAGGCCAAATATCAATAAACAGCTAGTTTTGTTTGCACAGAACAGGCTTCAGAATGTTCATCTGTATCATGAATAAAACATCTTAACCTCTCTCAGAAGGGGAGCAGAAGCAGCACCTCGCCCCTTTCTCCAGTGAGGGTGATTGGGCCACGCAGAACGCTGTCCTGGAGCTGGGCTTGGAGACCGTGCCCTTCTACACTCAGCCGAGTGCTTAGTTACTGTGTCGTGGAACTAGCTAGGTCAGGGTGGCACCGTGCCCGAGGCGGCTGCTGGCCGACACCTTGCACAGCACTGCGTCTTCACCCTCGGGCTTCCTTGTGCAGACATGCTCTGCAGGCTGGAGGGCTTCTCCTCCTTCTGCCAGGAGTGTTTAACAGCCTGCCCTGAATTCCTCTCCAGTCCTCCCATGTGACCAGCTGTCCCACGATGTTCCCATGGAGCGGACCTTGATACCAGGAGGGCCCCGCAGTCCTTTGCCCTTTGCAGCATCTCAGAATTCTGTCGTTGTGAGTCCCTTGGTGACTCTTCTGCTCACCATTCAAGGCAGGTGGGAGAGAGGCAGGCTCAGACAGCAAGAGGAAACCCAGAGAGGCCTGTGGGCGGCTTCTGGGGGCCTCAGGCTGGCCCGCTGCAGCCATGAGACACGTGCCCCCGGGTCCTGGGCCCTGGGTTTGTCTCTGTGGACCCCATCGGATCTCTGGTGGCATCAGGGTTTCCATCAATAAGTTGTGGGACCAGCCCACAAGTTGCCAGTGTCTTCAAGGGTTGGCCAGTGCCCCGGCTTTCATCCTGGTCCTCAACAGGCTTGTTTGTCTGTCAACAGCAATCACTGCTTGAGAAGCAGAGAGTCCTGATCCAGCAGCATGAGGACGCCAAGGAGCTCAAGGAGAACCTGGACCGCCGCGAGCGCATTGTCTTTGACATTTTGGCCAACTATCTGAGCGAGGAGAGCCTCGCGGACTATGAGCACTTCGTGAAGATGAAGTCGGCCCTCATCATCGAGCAGCGGGAGCTGGAAGATAAAATCCACCTTGGTGAAGAGCAGCTGAAGTGCTTATTCGACAGCCTTCAGCCTGAAAGGGGCAAATAAGAGAGCAGTCCCCCGTGGAGGGGCACGGGGCTCCGAGCTCCAGCTCCGCTCCCAAGGATACTCGCGAAGACCCCGGCCGTGTCCATGCCCTGGAAAGAGACCTTCTCCCATAGCAAGAGGCTGTTAGAAAAGCAAAACTTTGTGTTTGTGGGGATGATTTATTTAATGTTTTAGTCCTTTTGATTGCTGAGAGCCATTTTCCTTTACACATAACTACATCTGACACTAGGCTCTGCCGGATGTGAGTTTCCACTGCATGGGCTGTGGGCTGGGCCTGTGGTGCATGCTGAGTGGTCACTGTCAGTGGGAAACCCGTTGTTCCTCCCGTCTTCAGATGCTGAGCCAACTGCTTGGACAGCGGCCAGCACGTCATGACGTGCATGAGAGGGGGACCCTGGTGCGCATCTTCTCTTGTGATTCATCCAGGCATGGGCTGCCAGGTTTTGTCCCTGCTCGTTCAACAGTGTGAGCATTTGTCTCTGTTATCTAATGATGTTCTCTGGCCCAGCAGAAGTCATCATCAGGATGATGATAATTTATTAACTTTTTGGAAAGGTGAATAGTTTCCTAATGGTTAAAAACCAACTGTGAAAGGAACAACCTGTGTGGTTAGGTTCACTCATTCTAAGATTAAATTGCCACTTAAAGAAATAACGTGCATGCTTTAAAAAACACAGACGCATCAAGCAGGCAAATAGCTTTAGTCCTTCTCACTAACATCACAGTTTTTCTGCAAAGTAAAATTTTTTGATTAAGAGTGTGTCCAGTAGTAATGTGCTTGTTAGCTGTTCCTCAAGACCAACAGAATATTTTTTCAGTTGCTTTCCCCCCCATGTATTTTGTATGCATATGGTTGTCCATCACAATTGGCTACTTTTCCATGTTTCCTCCTTAAATAATTTAGCGTGGCATGGGGGCCACATTCCATGTACGGGAAGACCCCTTCCTCTGGCTCTTCAGAGGTCCCGTGGACTACACAACTCCTGAGCTTGATCTTTTCTGCCATGAAGTTTAAGATTCTATGCCCATTTCCTTGACTGAAATGGCAGGACTCTAAAGAGAGCCTGGTTTATTAAAAGAAAACACTGTCATGCTGTCAATTTCCAATTGACAAGTCACAGACTGGGAGAAAATATTTGCAAATCATGTATATGACAAAAGGTTTGTGTCCAGGATGTACAAAGAACTCTCAAACTGGATAGTAAGAAACAAACAGCCAAATGAAAAGCAGGCAAAAGACTTGAATAGACACTTCACCAAAGAGCATACACGCGTGGCAAACAAGCACACGAAAAGACGTTCAGCCGCCGATGGCTTGGTTATAATTTATAACTTACTTATTTTTATCTAATAATTGCAGATTCAGTGTATTTCTTCAAAAAATGTTTAATTAAATGCATGTTAATGGTGAGTGAATCCCTTGGGTGACTTCGTGTTTAGGCCGTATTAGGGCATTTGTTGGATCAACAGATCATTTTAATCCTGACTTCCCCTTATTCCCATAAAAGATGTTTTCAGTGGAATGGAGATTTCATTTTGTCAGCAGCAGTGACCACAGCCTTACCAAAGCAGACACGTGCGCGTGCACAGACGCACACACACAGATGTCTTAAAAGACTGGAATCCACACTGCCTGAGCCAGAGGGGCCGTGTTGGCGGTAATGCCTTCTATAGAGCCAAGTCCAAACTGGCAAGCTCAATGATGCAGGCAATAAACAGCTTTCTTGGCAGCCTACCAATGCCAGAAGGATAAATGTCTTTCCAAAAGTGTGTATTCCTGTTCAATTAAGCTCTTGCTAACTTGAAAAATCCCTGTTCTGCCAGCCAAGCTCCTCCTCCTCTCCAGCTGGTGGTCACTCGCTGTGAATGTTGGTCAGTCTGAAAAGGTGAAGCTAGCTGTGCACTTAGCCCCATCTTTCTCCCTCAGGGAGAGGACCCAAGGAATTTCAGAGAATTTTGTTTGACAGAGCTTTTACCTGTTATTCTTTGCCCTCAAATACAGTATTGTGGTCATTTTGATATGTGTGTAAAATGTGAATAATCCAATTTGTGTGTCTGTACTCAGCCTTTTGATGTCTTTTTAGGACTCTCTCTTCTACATAGCAATACATAGTGCTCGCGTATCCTTGTAGCAAAGCGCATAGAGTCAGCTGTCCTGTCAGTTCCCCTGTTTGCCTCTGAAACGTCTGGTTAGTGGGGACCCAAAGATTCTAGTGAGTCAACATCCATAACTCTGTTGTCTAGTTGTATTATTCATAGAAAAGCAATCTGGTGCTAATGGTTGGCCCTGGTGTTCTTGGGTGGCAGCTGCTCCTTCCCCCTCTTGTAGCGTGGCTGTGGAGGGCTCTGCCTATGGGAGGTGGCCTGTGGCTTGTATCCTTCAGTCCACCGCAGCAAATGTGTGTAGATTTCATGCTCGACACTTACCACTCACCTATCAACAGATCATCCTGCTTGACTGTAACAAAATAAAGTGTCTCTTCAAGTGAATGGAGCATGTCTTTGATTTACGTACCTTACAGCTTTTGTAAAAAAAGAATATCCTCACCATATGTCAGATTCTTAAGCCATCTGAGTAAACTGTGGGCTCAATTATATGTGTGTAATTTATTTACACTAGTCGGTTTGTAGTAAAGAAACAGGGACCAGGTTGCATCAGTTAGCTGGTGCCCCAGTAATGCTGTGTAACAAATTATAAAATGTCAGCAATAATCTGCAACAAAGTATTGACTTAGCTCATGAATTTGTAGATGAGCTAATTCGGCCCGGACTCTGTGCTGTGTGCCTCTCCTCTTCCTTGTGGGACCAGCAGTGTGGCTGAATGTGTTCATGGCAGGGGCACAAGACAATACACCCTGTCACAAAGGGGCTTCTCCTGGCTTTGTCCTGTCTGTCATACCTGCTAACCTTCTTCTGGCAAAGCACGTCTCCTGGCCAACCCCCGCATCAAAGGGTGTGGAACAGGCTCCACCTCTTTAGTGGAGGAACCACAAATGCACATGGCAGACTGTGGACACAGGGAGGGATGAAGAATTGAGGCTTTCCATGGGCTCCGTCTCGCCCACCCCCTAATGTCTACTGATACGGGGTGGCACAAAGCAGCTGGGACCACGGAGTCAAGTTGCCTGGAGCAAAGCCACCTCTGTCACTTCTTAGTTGTGTGGCCACAGCAAGTAAACCAGCCTCTGTGAGCCCCAGCTTCCTCTCTCATAATTGGAGATGGGCTGCTGTGAGGTCAAATGAGTTGATAAATGTTCATGTGCTTAGATGCTGTGCTTGGTTCACAGCACGGCTGATCTATGAATTACAGCTCTCATCCTGTTGTGCACCTGGAGGAAACACTGTCTCTGCAGTCAGAATAGATCCCCCTGCCACAGTCAGAATAGATCCGCCTGCCAGAACCACCCGAGAGATAGATACGGTTGGTTTCTTTTAATTGGTAGGATTAGAAATGTTTCTGCTAGGGAGCAGATTTTTGAGACCTGAAGGTTAGGCATCAGGGTTATAGGAAAACATTTAGGAAAAAAGACGCAGTCTTGCTGTGTCTGTAGCGCAGACTGGAGTGCCGTGGTGCGACCATGACTCACTGCAACCTCCAACTCCAGGGCTCAAGTGATCCTCCCACCTCAGCCTCCCAAGTAGCTGGGACTACAGGCACACTCTCTACCACACCTGGCTAATTTTTTATTTTTGCAGAGACAGCATCTTGCTATGTTCCCCAGTCTGGCCTCAAACCCCTGGCCTCAAACCGTGCTCGTGTCATGGCTCCCAAAGTGCTGGGACTGCAGATATAAGTCACTGCACTCAGCCCGGTGTTGGGTTTATATGTGTTTTCTTGTGTTTGTTTAAACTCCCTTTCTGTCTATGACTATCAGATTTTTTTCTTTTTCTTTTTTTTTTTTTTGAGATGGAGTCTCGCTGTGTCACCCAGGCTGGAGTGCAGTGGCATGATCTCAGCTCACTGCAACATTCACCTCCTGGGTTCAAGCGATTCTGGTGCCTCAGTCTCCCAAGTAGCTGGGATTACAGGTGTCCACCACTATGCTCAGCTAATTTTTGTATTTTTAGTAGAGATGGGATTTCACCATGTTGGCCAGGCTGGTCTTGAACTCCTGACCGCAAGTGATCCACCCAGTTTGACCTCCCAAAGTGCTGGGATTACAGGCGTGAACCACTGTGCCTGGCCTTATGATGGTCATATCTTAATTTATATGTTTAACCTCTCGTTAAACTTTGGGCTATAAAGTAGAGCAGGTTCTGTGATTCTTTCTAATGTTTTCTAATAGTCAAAAAGTGGAAACAGCTCCGATGTTCATCAGTAGGAGAATAAATAATGATACTACTATGTACAATAGAATACTGCTCAGAAATACAAAGGCATGAAATACTGAAACACACAAAATATAAGAATGCATCTAAGAAACACTGTGCCAAGTGGGAGACAGCTGAGGTAAGAAGAGTGCCTGCGGCAGGACTTTGTTTATGTGAGGTTCTAGAATTGGCCAAATTATCTGTGGTAGAAAATATCAAAGTCATAGTTGTCTCCAGAGGGGCAGGTGGGCACAGGGTACTGGGGGTGAAGTTCATGTTCACCTGCAACTGGATAGGGGCATGGGTTACTCAGGTGTTGGCTTTTATCAAAATCCAGTCATCATACACTTAAGATTTGTGCATTTTATGAAAAAAGGAAAAAAATAAATATTGAACTGCACTTCATGCTATGCAGGCTCATGTGTTTAGGGAAGAATATACTGATGTCTGCAATTTGCTTTGAAATACATAAAAAATAAGATGGGTGAATGGGTGGGGAGAGACGAATAGGTGTATTGATATGTGATAGGCACAGTAAAACACTAATGGCAGAAAGTTCGTGGTGAGTATACAGGTGTTTACTGTAAAATCCTTTCAACTTTGCTGTTTGAAAATGTTCATAATCAAATACTGGGAGAAAATATGCATCTCACCCAACATAGCCTTCCTAAGAGCCTTCCAGATGATCTGTCTGCTCTTAGGTATTCACAGAAAGATGCAAAAGCCATTTCCTGGGCATATAGTTCACTTATTCTCTTGTTGATGTATTCATACAAATACAGTTATTAATATTCTTTCTTTCTCTGTTTACCAGAAAATTATAATATGGTGTATTTGTTTGTTCTTGCATTGCTATAAAGAACTACCTGAGACTGGGTAATCCATAAAGAAAAGAGGTTTAATTGGCTCACAGTTCCACAGGCTGTACAGGAAGCATGGGCTGGGGAGGCCTCAGGAAACTTACAGTTATAGCAGAAGGTGAAGAAGAAGGAGTCACGTCTCACTAGGTTGGAGCAGGAGGGAGAGAGAGAAGGGGGAGGTGCTACACACATTTAAACAACCAGATCTCATGAGAACTACCATGACAACAGCAAGAGGGGAATCCATTCCCATGATCGAGTCACCTCCCACCAGGCCCCTCCTCCAACATTGGGGGTTACAATTCAACATGAGAATTGGGCAGTGACACAAATCCAAACCATATCATTCTGCCCCTGGCCCCTCCCAAATCATGTCCTTCTCACATTGCAAAGTACGATCATCCCTTCTCAACAGTTCCCCAGTGTTAACTCATTCCAGAATTAATTCTAAAGTCCACAGTCCAGAGTCTCATCTGAGAGAAGGCAAGTCCCTTCCACCAAAGAGCCTGTAAAATGAAAAACAAGTTACCTCCAACATTCGGTGGGGGTACAGGTATTGGATAAATAATCCCATTCCAAAGTGAAGAAACCTGCCAAAACAAAGGGGCCCCTTTGTTTGGCCCCATGCAAGTCCAAAACCCAACCACGGCAGTCATTAAATCTTAAAGCTCCAAAATAATCTCCTTTGACTCCATGTCTCACATCTAGGCCATAGTGATGCAAGAGGTGGGTTCCCAAGACCTTGAGTAGCTCTGCCCCTGTGGCTCTGCAGGGCTCAACCCCCACAGCTGCTCTCAAGGGCTGGCGTTGAGTGCCTATGGTGTTTGTAGGTGCATGGTGCAAGCTGTCAGTGGATCTACCATTCTGGTGTCTGGAGGACAGTGGCCCTCTTCACAGCTCCACTAGGCAGTGCCCCATTGGGGACTCTGTGTGGGGGCTCCAACCCTACATTTCCCTCTGCCACTACCCTAGCAGAGGTTCTCCATGAGGGCTCTGCCCCTGCGGCAGACTTCTGCCTGGACTTCCAGGCCTTTCCATACATCCCCTGAAATCTAGGCAGCAGCCCAAGCCTCAACTGTTGCCCACTGCACACCTGCAGGCTTAACACCATGTGGAAACTGTCAAGGCTTATGGCTACCACCTCTGGAGCAGTGGCCTGAGACATATCTGGGGCCCTTTTAGCCAAGGCTGGAGCTAGAGCAGCGGGACACAGGGAGCAGTGTCCTGAAATATGCAGGGCAGCGGGAGCCCTGGGTCGGGCCCACAAAACCATTTTTCCCTCCTAGGCCTCTGGGCAATAATGGGAGGGGCTACCGTGAAAGTCTCTGAAATGCCTTGGACGGATTTTCCCCCATTGTCATGCTATTAACATTCAGCTCATCTTATGTGAATTTCTGCAGCCAGCTTGAATACTCCCCGGAAAATGAGTTTTTCTTTTTTTACCACATGGTCAGGATGCAAATTTGCTAAACTTTTATGCTCTGCTTCCCTTTTAAATATAGGTTCCAGTTTCAGATCATCTCTTTGCCCACGCATATGACCATGCTGTTAGAAAGAGCCAGGTTACATCTTGAACACTTTGCTGCTTAGAAATTTATTCTGCCAGATACCCTAAATAATTTATCTCAAG
This sequence comes from Trachypithecus francoisi, assembly GCF_009764315.1. NCBI lineage: Eukaryota > Metazoa > Chordata > Mammalia > Primates > Cercopithecidae > Trachypithecus > Trachypithecus francoisi. The sequence goes on along the minus strand of NW_022681471.1, from coordinate 125,625,131 downwards.
TTCAATTCCACAGATCTCCAGGCAGAAGCATAATGCCTCCAACTTCTTTGCTAGCAACATAACAAAAGGACCTTTGCTTCAGTTCCCAATAAGTTCCTCATCTCCATCTGAGACAACCTCAGCTTGGACTTCATTGTCTGTATCACTATTGGCATTTTGCTCACAACAATTTAACAAGTCTCTAGGAAGTTCCAACCTTTTCCCTCATTTTCCTGTCTTCTAAGCCCTCCAAACTGTTCCAACCTCTGCCTGTTACTCAGTTCCAAAGCTGCTTCCACATTTCAGGTATCTTTATGTCAATACCCCGTTCCTGGGGTGTTGATATAATTCTGTATTAATTCATTCTCTCATTGCTGTAAAGAACTACCAGAGACTGGGTAATTTATAAAGAAAAGAGGTCTAATTGGCTCACAGTTCCACTGGCTGTACAGGAAGCATGGCTGGGGAGGCCTCAGGAAACTTACAATCATGGCAGAAGGCAAAGGGGAAGCAGGCATGTCTTACATGGCCAGAGAAGGAGGAAGAAAAGAGAAGGGGGAGGTGCTACACACTTTTAAACAACCATATCTCCTGAGAATTCACTATTATAGAACAGCAAGGGAGAAATCCACCCCCATGATCCAATCACCTCCCACCAGGCCCCTCTTCCACACTGGGGATAACAATTTGACATGAATTGGGTGGGGAGCACAATCCAAACCATATCATAAGTGTGCATGAAGGACTTCAAAGGGATGTTAAAAACATTTATTTGTTATACATGTGCATCAGGGCAAACAGGAAGTTTTTTATAAATCCCTGTATATGCTCTTGCCCCTTAAAACCTATTTGACGTGTAGTTGTCATCCAAGTTTCATGTCAGGGTTCGAAGTTAATATAATCACTGCTTGCTTTGTCTGATTTAACATATCGGATATCACTCTTTCTGTGTGTGAGTGTATACCCAGGTGCCTCTGCACACATTGTTTTTTCGTCAATATTTTGTTGAGGGTATCCTCAAACGCCTGTGCTCTTTGGGTGTTGGATCTTTGCTCTGAAGACAGGAAGAGGAGTGCTGAGACAGCAAAGGTGACTGGAATGCCAGGAGCCTCACCTGGCTCAGAAGAAGCCCCCAAGGGCAGCAGCGTCCTTGATGTGGTGAGCTGAAAGCCAGCGCTCCCTAAAGGTCTGTGGCCCCTGGATGGATGAGTTCCCTTGGCATCTTGCTATCTTTGTGATCCATTTCAGTCAAAGATGTGTGAAAAGCATTCACACATTCAGTTGTAACGTGCCTTACTGTCACTAAACCTCATACCATCAATTTTATAAAGCTCTTTTAGTGAGACCAGCCTGCAGCAATTGCTTTATATTTGGAAAGCAAAGATGGATATACCACAAAACTGCCCCATTCAGAGTTTTTTTACCTACATGATTAAATTTGCCTTCTCCCTGTGTTCCCTCTTTTCATAGGATTTCACCTACATATCTGTGCATGTGTGTGTTGTGTGTATATATATATATATATTATATTTTTTTTTTTTTTTTTTTTTTGAGACAGGACTTCACTCTGTTGCCCAGGCTGGAATGCAGTGGCACAATCACAGCTCACTGCATCCTTGATCTCTCTGGGTTCAGGCAATCCTCCCATCTCTGCCTCCCAAGTAGCTGTGACTACAGGCGTGCGCACCCTCACCTGGCTAATTTTTCTGTTTTTTTTGTAGAGATGGAGTTTCATTATGTTGTCCAGACTGGTCTCGAACTCCTGGGTTCAAACGATCCTCCCAAAGTACCGGGATTACAGGTATGAGCCACCCTGCCCAGCTACATATTGCTTTTGCTTTTGAAAAAGAAAGTTAAGCCAACGAGAACTGGGTGTTGAAAGGATCCAGAGCTTAAGATACGCACACTGAGATCCCCAGCCTGGTAGTAGAGACTCCATCGTAAGCCTGGAGTGTTTCTCCACTGACTTGACGCAAGGACATCCAGCTGCTGTATCTCAATGGCCAGTTGATTTAGAGCAAACACGTCCTGTGAAGGGATTTTTAGACACTTTTGCTCTATTGCAGTTCATTGTGTAGGCATTTAAAAGAGCTCAAGAATATGTAGGAAAAAATGCTTCTAAAAATTCTTTGTCTTCTATGGCATCTCCTAAGTTTTAAACTTTAAACTTTTTCTTCAGAGAGGAATTTATTTTTATATGAGTGACACCTGATTACTCAGTGGGATACACTTAAACAGCTAAACATTCTACCAGGAGGACTGACGTCCTTGTTCATATCCAGTCATATATAAATACTGGCCCCTGAACAAAACGGAGAGATGTGTGACCCTTTTTGTTTTTTATTTTTTTAATTTTTATTATTATTATTATTACTAGTATTATTATTATTATTAGGTGGAGCCTTGCTTTGTTACCCAGGCTGGAGTACAGTGGTGCAATCTTGGCTTACTGCAACCTCTGCCTCCCAGGTTCAAGTGATTCTCCTGCCTCAGCCTCCCGAGTAGCTGGGACTACAGGCACGCGCCACCACGCCCAGCTAATTTTCGTATTTTTAGTAGAGACGGGGTTTCACCGTGTTAGCCAGGATGATCTCGATCTCCTGACCTCGTGATCCACCCACCTCAGCCTCCCGAAGTGCTGGGATTACAGGCGTGAGCCACCGCGCCCAGCCCTATTTATTTTTTGTGGCCCATTCTAATCAAAGGAAGAAGAAAAAAAAAGAATACAGCATGCAGGGAGAGTTTCAAATGCGAAAAAAACCCTAAGTGTGAACATTTTGTTTACATTATTCTGCTTGTGCAGAATTTTCAGTCTTAAGCTACCCTGTAGAACAGATATTTGGAATAGAGTACTTTTTAAACTGTTACTGGCATGAGCCTTTCTTCTTATATTGATTCAAAGGAATCAAACTATTAGCAAATATTACATGTTGTCTTAGTCCATTCAGGCTTCTATAACAAAGTACCATAGACTGAGTGAATCATAAACAACACGGAAATTGATTTCTCACAGTTCTGGAGGCTGGAAATCCAAGATCAGGGTGCCACTGTGGTCAGGTTCTGGTGAGAACCGGGTTGCTGGCCTGGTTCTATCCTCACATGGTGGAAAGAGAGCAAAGTCACTCTCAGGCCTTTTATAAGGGCACTAATCCCACTCATGGGGAGTTCTGCCCCCATGACCTGATTACCTCCCAAAGATCCCACCTCCTAATACTAGCACACGGGTGTTAGGATTTCAACATCTAATTAGGGGATAAGGAGGGCAAACATTCAGTCCATAACAGTTGTCAACTTTTTACCATATATAAGAAAAGCATGTTTCTTCTTCTTCTTTCTTCTTCTTCTTCTTCTTCTCTTCTTCTTCTTCTTCTTCTTCTTCTTCCTCTTCCTCTTCCTCTTCCTCTTCTTCTTCTTCTCTCCTCCTCTTCTTTTTTTCTTCCTCTCTCCTCGTCTTCTTCCTCCTCCTCTCCCTCCTCCTTCCCTCCTCCTCTCCCTCCTCCTTCTCCCTCCTCTCCATCCTCCTCTCCCTCCTCTCCTCCTCCTCCCCTCCTCTCCCTCTCTCCCTCCTCCTCTCCTCCTCTCCCTCCTTCTCCCTCCTCCTCTCCCTCCCTCTCCTCCCCTCTCCCTCTCCCTCTCCTCCTCTCCCTCCCTCTCCCTCTTCTCCCTTTTCCGTTCCTTCTCCTTCTCCTCTCCTCTCTTCTCCTTCTCCTTATCCTTCTCCTTCTTCTTCTCCTTTCCCTTCTTCTTCTTCTTCTTTCTTCTTCTTTCTTCTTTCTTCTTTCTTCTTCTTCTTCTTTCTTCTTCTTCTTCTTTAGAAGGAGTTTTGCTCTTGTTGCCCAGGCTAGAGTGCAATGGCGCGATCTCGGCTCACTGCATCCTCCGCCTCCCAGGTTCAAGCAATTCTCCTGCCTCAGCCTCCTGAGTAGCTGGGATTACAGTCATGTGACACCATGCCGGGATAATTTTGTTTTTTAGGGAGACGGGGCTTCACCATGTGGTCAGGCTGTCTCGAACTCCTGGCCTCAGGTGATTCACCCGCCTCGGCCTCCCAAAGTGCTCGGATTACAGGCGTGAGCCACCGCACTTGGCTTCTTCAATGCTTTTCTAAGTTTAATTGAAAAAGAAACAAAATGGTATTTATGAATTAGAAGGGAGAGATGTAGATCTTAATGTATGTGACAGCTATAACCTAAGGTTGCAAAGGAAAGGACACACCTAGTGGGTAAGGTTGCTACATTCCTCTGGAAGTCATGAAATATTAATTCTGATTAGGCTATGGGCCAGGCACAGTTGCTCATGCCTGTGATCCCAGCACTATGGGAGGCCAAGGCAGGAGGAATCACTTGAGGCCAGGAGTTCGAGACCATCCTGGCAGCATAGCGAAACCCCATCTCTACTAAAAATACAAAAAAATCAGCCGGGCATGGTGACCTGTACCTGTAGTCCCAGCTACTGGGGAGGCAGAGGTGGGAGGATTACTTGAGCGCAGGAGGCAGAGGTTGCAGTGAGCTGGGATTGTGCCACTGTACTCCATCCTGAGCAGCAGAACCACACCCTGTCATAAATAAATAATAAATAGTTTTTTCAAAATAGGCTATGAATGCCTGTGTATTCTCATCCCTAGAACAACCACTGAAAAAACTGTACAAAGAGATTCAGACAACTGAATAGATAACTTTTGACCTTGCTCAGATAGCCCAAAAGAGGGCAGTAGAAGGGAAGCCGCAACAACAACAACAACAACAACAACAACAACCAGAAGAAACAAAACAAATATTAAAATAGCAGACCTGCCTGGGCACGATGGCACATGCCTGGAATCCCGCACTTTGGGAGGCCGAGGCCACAGGATCGCTTCAGCCTAGGAGTTCAAGACAGCCTGGAAGACATAGGGAGACCCTGTCTCTACAAAAAAAAAAAAATTAGCTGGGCATGGTGAAATGTGCCAGTGTTCCCAGCTACTAAGGAGACTAAGGCAGGAGGATCACTTGAGCCCAGGAATTGGAGGCTGCAATGAGCTTTGATCACACTACTGCACTCCAACCTGGGCAACAGAGTAGACCCTGTCTCAAAAAAGAAAAATAAATTCTCCAAATACTGTAAAAAAAAAAAAAAAAAAAAGAGGAAGTGGGCTATTCTGCTCTCCACATGAAAATCTGTTTAATGACAACAGTTGGGATCATCAACACTGGAGCCCAGGGAGCAAGACTGTACGCTACCTCCCTCCAAGTTCAGATTGGCCCTCCTGCCTTCTGCCACAGGAGGACTGGTGGTCTGGTGATTATGGGGGGCGGCCGTGAAGGGGGTAATTGGGGGCATCAGATATAGATTCTCGGCACTATTCCTACTGACAGTCCCTCTGTACTTCCCCCACCGACATCCCCCTCCCTGCAGAGGTACCTGGTGCCACAAAGGGTCTTGCTCCCAACAGGTCTGCAGCTCAGCCTTCTGGTCTACCAGGCCAGTTGGCATTTGTTTATCACCTTTCCTGCTACCAGGATCTTTTTGGTAAATCATCTGCTGTGTTCTCTGGGGGTCAATGCCTCTTTTAAGCTGTTTCTGTCATTTTAGGGGCTTTGAAGAGAGGGTGCAGGTAAAATGCATATGTGCATTGCTATTTTTTTTTTTTTTTTTTTAAGATAACCAATAGTCAGTGCAGAAAAGCACATAAACTTGTCACATTGTGTAGGACACTGAAGAACAAGAGAGATCACATAGAATCCCCAGCCAGTCAGGAGTCCAAGACCAACCTGGCCAACATGGTGAACCCCCGTCTCTACTAAAATACAAAAAATTAGCCAGGCGTGGTGGCAGGCACCTGTAATCTCAGCTACTTGGGAGGCTGAGGCAGGAGAATTGCTTGAACCCGGGAGGCGGAGGTTGCAGTGAGCCGAGATTGCGCCAGTGCACTCCAGCCTGGGCAACAAGAGCAAAACTCTGTCTCAAAAAAAAAAAAAAAAGAATTCTCCAGCCAGGCATAGGCAGTGTGTTAGTGTCCTATTGATGCTGTAACAAATTACCACAAAGTTAGTGGTTTAAAATGCCACATTTATGCATTGCAGTTGTGAAGGTCAGAAGTCTGCAATCTATCATGCTGAGCTAAGGTCAAGGTGTGAGCAGGGCTGCGTTCCTTTCTGGAAGCTCCAGGGAGAATTGGTTTCTTGGCTGTCTAGTTTCTGGAGGCTGCCCCATTCCTTGTCTCACGGCCCCTTCCTCTAGCCGCAAAACCAGCAGTCTAGCGTCTTCCGGTCTCTTCCTGACTCTCCTTCTATCATCTCATCTCTCTCCCTGACCACCCTCTTCCCTCCCTCACACAAGAACCCTTGTGATGACACTAGCCCACCCGATTAAGCCGGGATCATCTCCCCATGGCAGGATCCTCAATTCCATCACAGCTGCAAAGCCTGTTTTGCCATGGAAGGCAACATAGCCACATACCCCCTTCCTTCCTCCCCTCCCTCTCTCCTTCCCTCCTTCTCTCCCTCTTTCCCTTCCTCCCTCCCTGTCTCCTTTTTCCTTTTGCTTTTTTTAAGGAAATGGGATTATATATAATATTTTGAAATCTGCTTTTTACTTAGCAGTATTGGGAATGTTTCCTTAATTATTCTGCAGCATAGTATTGAATTTTGGTATGATATCCCATTATAGGATACAAAATGGTTTGCTGAACAGTTCTCTAAGTGTGCTTTTAGGATTTTGCCTTTTTGTCCCAGTTGTAACCTCAGTTACGGAGTTCATTGGGTGTGCCTTGCACTTAGATCTTTGCACACATCTCTGCTCATTGCTCAGAATAAATTCCTTATTATGGAAACCCTGTAAGCAAAGGAAGTCCAGTGGGATTTTGACTTCCGTGCAATGTTAGTCCCACATACTGGGTAGCCGGCATCATTTGCCTTTTGGCAGCCTCATTTCTTACACAGGTTCCATTTGAAGCTGTCCCCAACCTTAGCGGTCAGTTTCACACACCAGGAATCACTCCACATCTTCCACTTGTCTTACCTACCTAAACTGTGTTCCAGCAAGCCGTAATTCAAGACTTAGCTAGAAAAAGGTCATTTCCCATGGGCTAACAGTATCTTTCCCAGCTGGCGTGGTGGCTCACGCCTGTAATCCCAAGCCCAGGAGTGAAGACCAGCCAGGACAACAAAGCGAGACTCCATCTTACAAAAAAATACAAAAATTAACCAGGCATGGTAGTGCATGCCTGTGGTCCCAGCTACTTGAGAGGCTGAGGAGAGAGGATCTCTTGAGCCAGGAGGGGTTGACTGATGCTGCAGTGAGTTGTCGTTGTGCCACTGTACTCCAGTCGGGGTGAGAGTGAGACTCTGTCTCCAAAAAAATAAAATTAAATTAATGGTGTCTTTCCTAATGCATGGTGGTGTCAGTGGCTTTCCCAACGCAGTCTCATCCAGGTGGGTGCCACTTCTGCTAACACCTGTACTTATATATTGCCACTGCTTAAAAAAAAAATGTTGGCCGGGCACAGTGGCTCACGCCTATAATCCCAGCATTTTGGGAGGCCGAGGTGGGCGGATCACGAGGTCAGGAGTTCGAGACCAGCCTGGCCAACACAGTGAAACCCCATCTCTACTAAAAATACAAAAAAATTAGCTGTGCATAGTGGCAGGTGCCTGTAATTCCAGCTACTCAGAAGGCTGAGGCAGGAGAATCGCTTGGACCCGGGAGGCGGAGGTTGCGGTGAGCCGAGATCATGCCATTGTACTCCAGGCTAGGTGACAAGAGTGAAACTCCATCTTGAAAAAAAAAAAAATTACCTGCAGATGATATGAGTTAGATACCAGTTCTAGGGCTGGTGGGGAGAGAGAAATTAGGAGCCCATACAGATGTTGGAGTGGACCCTGCAGGTCTATTGGCAAACATACCCACCCTCAAAAGGCTGACAGAGCAAAAGAGGCTACATGATGAAGCAAAGGAAGCAACCTTTGGGTGGTGGCTGAAGTGACCTCAGGACCTAGGACTGACACCTGGATGAGCAGGGTGACTGGTGGAATGTGGGAACAGAACATTGAGGGAGGGCCTCAGAACCAGAAACCACGGCTACAGTGTTGATGAGAACTCCCAGCTGCCTGGACCAAGAAGCCGGTGCTGAAGAACTAGGCAGGTCATCGAGAGGAGCTGTATCCATGTCAGCCCCACTGTCCAGTAAGCTGACTGCCTCCCCTTAAGCCACCGGTTCACGTGGAGACCACGTCACTAGTAGCAGAGGTTCGTTCCTTCTTTTTGTGGTGTTGTTTTTTTTTATTGTGGTAAAGTATATGTAACACAAAATTGACCATTTTAGTTGTTTCAGTTACAGTTCAGTGGTAGTAAGCACATGGAATGTTGGGTAACTGTCACCACTGTCTACCTCCAGCACTTTTTATCTTCCCCAAATGAAACTCTGTCCCTGTGAAACATGAGCTCCCCATTAGTTCCCGCCAGCCCCTGGCAACCACCACCTACTTTCTGTCTATGAGTTTGACTCTCTATTATAGGTACCTCACGTATGGGGAGCCAGACAGTATTTGTCCTTTTGTGAGTGGCTTCTTTCACTCAGTGTAATGTCTTCAAGGTTCATTTATGTGGTAGCCTGTGTCAGAACTTCCTTCCTTTTTGAGACTGTGGGCAGAGATCGTATTTCTGGTGTCGGTATAGACCACATTTGGCTTCCATTGTCTGTGGGTGGGCGCTTGGGTTGTCTCCACCTTTGGTTACTGTGAATAATGTTGCTATGAACATGGGTGTAGAAATATGTCTTTGAGTCCCTGCTTTCACATCTTTTTGGGTATATACCCAGAAAGGAATTGCTGGATCGCATAGCAATTCTTTTCTTTTTTTTCTAAGAGGAAATCTTCCTCTGTCACCCAGGCTGGAGTGCAGTGGTGTAATCTCGGCTCACTGCAACTTCCGCCTCCCGGGTTCAAGCAATTCTTGTGCCTCAGGCTCCCAAGGAGCTGGGAATACAGGGACTATACCACCATGCCCAGCTATTTTTTTTTTTTTCTAGAAGAGACAGGATTTCACCATGTGGGCCAGGCTAGTCTCGAACTCCTCACCTCAGGTGATCTGATCCACCCGCCTCAGCCTCCCAAAGTGCTGGCATTACAGGCGTGAGCCACCACTGCTGGCCCCCTGGATCACATGACAATTATTTGTTCAGTTTAGTTTTGTTGTTGTTGTTGTTGTTATTGTTGTTGTTTTGAGACGGAGTCTTGCTCTGTTGCCAGGCTGGAGTGCAGTGGTGCAATCTCGGCCCACTGCATCCTCCGCCTCCTGGGTTCAAGCAGTTCTCCTGCCTCAGCCTCTCAAGTAGCTAGGACTACAGGTGCGCACCACCACGCCCAGCTAATTTTTGTATTTTTAGCAGAGACAGGGTTTCACCATGTTGGACAGGCTGATCTCAAACTTCTGACCTCAGGTGATCCACCCACCTGAGGCTAACGCGGGAGACTCGCTGAAACCCGGGAGGGCTTGCAGTGTCCGGAGATCACACACCACTGCACTCCAGCCTTGGGTGACAGAGCAAGACTCTGTCTCAAAAAAATATTTATATTTATAGTGAGTATATGTTCTTACACTAAGGATGGTAAATAAAGTAGGAATCAGGAGGCCTTCACGGGACTGGCGTAATAGAAAGTCAACACTGCTGGATTAGCATTCAAGATGGAGTCACTTGTCTCCACACAGGGCTGTTCCTATGTCTGCATCTTCTCTGAAGAGCCATCTCGAAATATGCCAAAAAAGGATATCTCTATTGTGTATGAACCTGTTTGATACCTAGCGAAGCCTACGGACCTTTTTCCAGAAAAGATGCAAAAACAAGATGCCCAGGATTACACTTATTTTGAAATACAGTTATTGAGCCAGGCACAGTGGTTCATGCCTATAATCCTAGCACTTTGGGAGGCCGAGGTGGGAGGATCATTTGAACCCAGGAGTTTAAGACCAGCCTGGGCAACATAACAAGACCCCCATCTCTACAAAAAAATACAAAAAGAAATTAGCTGAGTGTGGTGGGACACGCCTGTGGTCCCAGCTACTTGGGAGGCTGAGGCGGGAGGATGGTTTTCGCCCAGCAGGTTGAGGCTGATTGAGCTATGATCACTTCACTGCACTCCAATCTGGGAGACAGAGTGAGACTCTGTCTCAATAATAATCATCATCATTTGTTCAAGATTATCTTGCCAAAAAGAATGATGCTATAAATGTGGCATCTGCCAGGAATGTTCTGGCCATTAGGAGGGATCTCTGACATCAGCCTGGAACAACCTCTGACCCATCCCTCCCCAGCGTGCCTCCTCGATAAAGTTCGACCCTCAATGTTCTCCAGCAATTCTTTCTTTCCTTCCTCCCTCCCTCCCTTCCTGCCTCCCTTCCTCCTCCCTCCCTCCTGCCCTTCCATTTCTCCCTCCCTCCCTCCCCCACTTCCTTCTTTCTTTCCTTCCTTCCTTCCTTCCTTCCTTTCTTCCTCCCTCCCTCCCTTCCTCCCTCCCTCCCTTCCTTCCTTCCTTCCTTCCACTCACAATGTCTATTTCATCCCATCTTTATTCGTCACTTAAAAATGAGTATCTCTTTCCAGAGTGGATCTTCCTTGGGGAGTTGGGAGAGGTATGTGAGCTACTCCTCTGCACCCTTCCCAGCACCCAGGAGAGCCTTTCAAAGTTTTCTGCATATACATGTGGGTGTCTTTTTTTGTTTGTTTGTTTTTTTGAGACGGAGTCTCACTCTGTTGCCCAGGCTGGAGTGCAGTGGTGAGATCTCGGCTCACTGCAAGGTCTGCCTCCCAGGTTCACGCCATTCTCCTGCCTCAGCCTCCCGAGTAGCTGGAACTACAGGCGCCCATCACCATGCCCAGCTACTTTTTTGTATTTTTTTTAGTAGAGACAGGGTTTCACCATGTTAGCCAGGATGGTCTCGATCTCCTGACCTCATGATCCACCTACCTCGGCCTCCCAAAGTGCTGGGATTACAGGCGTGAGCCACCGCGACCGGCCACATGTGGGTGTCTTTTAAAAACAAAACTGGCAGCATACAACTACACACACACACACACACAAACACACACAGAAGGAGACACAAACACACAAGGAGACACGCAAATACACACATACAAACACAAAGAGACACACAAACACACACATATATATGTAAAACAACATGTATATTTATACATTCTTTTGCATCCTTTTCCCACTTAGCAAACAGTGACAATTTCCTGTCATTAAAATGCTTTTGAAGACTTCATTGTAAATGGTTGAATAATATGCTATATCACCTGGAATTATGAAATGTACTTAAGCATCCGTATTGCTTCACATATTACTTGTCTCCAGATTTCTCTTATTCCTAGTGTCAACAACACCCCTGGTGAGCATCAGTGCCCAGACACTTTGATCCCACTTCTCTGATTTGTCCACTAGAATTAATTCCAAGAAGTGGGAGATTGGGTCAGGAGACACCCATGTTTTTATTACTCTTGATAATAATTTTTTTTTTTGAGACAGAGTCTCGCTCTGTTGCCCAGGCTGGAGTGTAGTGGTGCTATCTCTGCTCACTGCAGCCTATGATTCCTGAGTTCAAGTGATTCTCCTGCCTCAGCCTCCCAAATAGTTGGGACTACAGGCGTGAACCACCACGCCTGGCTAATTTTTGTATTTTTAGCAGAGACGGGTTTTACCATGTTGGCCAAGCTGGGCTCAAACTCCTGACCTCAAGAGATCTGCCCTATTTGGCCTCCCAAAGTGCTGGGATTACAGGCGTGAGCCCATGCCTGGCCTTATTCTTGATAATAATTAATTAATACACTTTTATATTTGTATCTCTCTATGCTCACCATTTTTTTCCAATTAAAAAAGTAATATACTTTAAGACATGAAAAGAAAAATCAGTAATCCTAATATTTAGATGCATCTCGTTTTATCTTCCCAGCATATTTTATGATAGGCAAAAATAAGATTATACTACTATATATACTAACGAGTTTGTTACCTGCATTTTAGATTCAATGCACCATGGACATTTTCCCATGTTACTAAATCTTTTTCTACTACTATCTGCAAAGTATTATAATAAATGAATGGCTTCACTTTAACATATACTAGGTAGTAAAGTGTATTTATGTACTCAAATTAATCAATCTTCCATTGCTTGACAATTTTTTTATTGGAGACAGGGTCTTGCTGTGTTGTCCAGACTGGTCTCAAACTCCTGGGCTCAGGCAAGTTTCCCGAGACAACTGTTTCATGAAATATTTTTATTGTTTTCTTATTTTAAATAATCATGCTTATTGCAGAAATATTTGAAAATACTGAACAGCCAGGCACCATTAAAAATTATAATCTGAGTGTCATAAATGGACACAACATAAAAGCATTGACCATATGATCCCCATTTTGAAAAACAGGCAAAATAGAGGTAAGGTGTGTGGGGATGCGTGCTGAGATGATAAAACTATGAAAGCAAGCAAGGAAGTGGGAATACTGTGTATCTGAAATGCAATGGTGGCTCCATGGGTGTTCACCCCATCATCATTAATTGAGCTGCACACTTGTGTGCTTTTCTATATGTGTGACCCTTCACAATCCAAATAGCTTAGAAAAAACTCAGAATCTCTCAAACCCATTTAAAAATGTCTCCTAATAGCTTAGGATATAGACTTTCCGTCCATTTGTATCTATGATTATATCATACATATTATTTTGAAACATGTATTTGTATTTGAAATATTATGGACACCTCCCTTTTGGTCACATAGAATGGCAACTAGAATGGCTGTCATGAAAAACATTAAAAATACCAAATGTTGGAGAAAATATGGAGAAACTGGAACTTCCATCATTGCTGGTGGGAATACAAAATGGTGCAGCCACGTGGGAAAACAGTTTAGCAATTTATAAAAAGTTAAATGTGCACTTACCATATGAACCACCAATTTCGCTCCTAGGCATCTACACCAGATAAACAAGGACATATGCCCATACAAACTTTTATATTCAAGTGTTCATGACAGCATTATTTATAATAGCCAAAATATGGCACCAACCCAAATGTCCAAAACCTGATGAATGAACAAACTGGTCTATCCATACAACGGAACACCATTCAGCAATGAAAAGGACAACCTTCTCATACCTGCTACAACATGGATGATCCTTGAAACTGTGCCGTGTGAAAAGAGCCACACAAAACTATTACACCTTGTATGATTCCATTTGTATTGTCAATGTTGGCGTATAGCTCCATCGCGTAGACATAGCATAATTCTTTCACCATGCCCTATTGTTGGACTTGATGTTGTTTCCCAGTTTCCAATATTACACACAATGCTGTGATGGCCATCTTTGTGGCTACAGATTTGTGGCTGACCTTATTTATGACTTTGCACCAATGCCCAGAAGTGGAACTGCCAGTCTGAAGGTGTGTGCATTTTAAGGCTTTTGGGAAATATTGTGGAGCAGCCTGCACAAAGTTTGCTCAGACTGCACTTGCACTAGCAGAGCAAGAGGGTCTGGTGTCTCCTTTCTCCAATACAACACCTGGGAGGCTGTCCCAGGTCCCAGGATCCCCCCCTCACCATGCTCTATATTTGTTTGTAGTTTCCTGGGTGCACTGCCACCATGTTCTGGTTCTGCAACAGTGCCAACTGCCAATTTTCAGTCTTCGCCCTTACCACCATAGGATGGATCCTCTCCTCTACGTCCATGGGCCTTGTGGAGTGGCGAATATGGTACATGAAAGACACCCCGCTCTACCCCCCTGGGATCGCCTGCATGGGAATATTTAGAGTCTGCATTTACCAGCATCGCACCAACAACACCACAACCAAATTCTGTTACCGATACAGCTACCAGGACACCTTTCTCCCTTTTGAAATTTACATGGCTCAACGCTTCCTACTGACTGCCAGCATTTTCGGATTCTTCGGGAGAGCCTTTAACATCTTTGCACTTAGAAACATGTCTGTGAAAATATTTGAGGAGGACACCTACAATTCATTCATTGTTTCAGGAATTTTCAACATTGCTGCTGGTGTCTTTATCTTAATTGCTGTGCTCCAGAACTACGATGCCATCATAAACTCACGGGGAATCACCTTCCCACCATCTCTCCAAATGCCCTTCAAGCCAGATGTGCAGGAAGTTGGCACTGCCATTCAAGTGGCAGGGATAGGTGTCTTGCCTATGCTGTTAACTGGGATGTTTTCTCTATTTTACAAATGTCCCCTGTACTGCCAAGTGCATCCTGATATTTCAGAAACGTGAATTCCTGGTTGCATTGGCTTTGCAAATCCAAGATTTCTGGGAGTTTATGGAAAATGTTATTAGCATGCTCTACCAAATATTTCCAACGACTCAAGACCATGGCATGTGTAGTTTGGGACAGAAGGTGGCCAACTGTCTCCTTCTGTTGTCTTGTGTATCTGAATGTGGTTCACTGATTTGCTCGTTGAATTGAGAACTTTTATTTGAAAGTCTTCCACCTGCCAGTTGGTCTTATTGCATCTGAATTTTAATTATTGTTGGCTAAAGCAAATAACCCTAGAAACTCAGGGTAGGGAATAAGAGTTTCTGAGTACATTAACTTTTAACATTTCCCTCTCAAACTTTTGCTACAAACAATCATAGGCCGGGCATGGTGACTTAGGCCTGTAATCCCAGCACTTTGGGAGGCTGAAGTGGGAGGATCACTTGAGGCCAGGAGTTTAAGACAAGCCTAGGCAGCATAGCAAGACCTGGTCTCTACAAGAAAAAAAAAAAAAAAAAAAAAGCTGAGTGTGGTGGTGCGTGGCTGTGATTCTAGTTACTTGGGAGACTGAAGTGGGAGGATCACTTGAGCCCAGAAGTTGGAGGCTCCAGTGAGACATGACGGCACCACTGCACTCCAGCCTGGGCCATATGGCAGACCCCATCTCTTTAAAAAAAAAACTGCAATAAAAAAACAAGAATGGACTTTCTTTTCTGTGTAATGGTAATAACATCTCCCTACCATATAAAGTTTTCTAAAATGTGCAAAAGTAGAGAGGATAGCATAAGGAATCTCCACACACCCATTGCCAGATTCCACAGTTACTGAGATTAGGGCACTTCCGCTTTCTCTTTCCATTCTTGTCCCTTTTCTAATCTATGTTTCTTTTTCCTAAGTTTGTTGGGGTTTTTTGTTGTTTTTTTTTTTTTTTTTGAGACAGAGTCTTGCTCTGTCACCTGGGCTTGAGTGCAGTGGCGTGATCCCAGCTCACTGCAACCTCTGCCTCCCGGGTTCAAGCGATTCTCCTGCCTCAGCCTCCGAACAGCTGGGATTACAGGCATCCGCCACCACGCCCAACTAATTTTTGTATTTTTAGTAGAGACGAGGTTCACCATGTTGGCCAGGCTGGTCTCAAACTCCTGACCTCAAGTGATCCGCCTGCCTCAGCCTCCCATAGTGCTGGGATTACAGGCATGAGCCCCTGTGCCCGGCCTCTTTTTCCTAAGTATTTTAAAGCAACCCCAGACACCATGTCCCTTCATCCTCATATACTTCAATATTAAACTCTTAAAAGGTGGACACTTCTTGCATAGCCATATATGTAAAAAACTGAGCAGTTATTCCTCGTTATGAAATAGTCAGAATGTTAGATGCCTTAAAAATAATTCTGTAGTTTTATTTGTCCCACACAAAGTGCTCACTCTGCCTCTGAAGTGTTCATCTAAAGCACTTCCGGGCACACACACACACACACACACACACACACACAGAGCAACCCCTCTGCCTTTTTTTTTTTTTTTGAGGCAGGGTCTCTTTCTGTCACCCAGGTTGGAGTGCAGTGGCATGATCAAGGATTGGTGCAGCCTTGACTTCCAGGTTCTGGTGATCCTCCCACCTCAACCTCCAAAGTAGCTGGGACTACAGGCGTGCACCACCATGCTCGCCTAATTGTTTGTATTTCTGTAAAGATGAGGTCTTGCCATGTTGCCCGCGCATGTCTTGAACTCCTGGGTTCAAGGGATCTTCTTGCCTCAGCCTCTCAAGCACTGAGATTACATGTAAGAACCACCATGCCTGATTTCATGTGCCTTTATAATAAATAATTTTGATTTGCTGAAGAAAGTGGGTTAATTTAACTCCATTACCTCTAGAGGCTTGATTAGAGTCCTGGTCAGTTCTCAGAGGAAGAGTATTTCATAGGTGGTACCATGTACTGCCTGCTGACTGCACTGTGCCAGGGGTACATGGTCATTATCCCTTTCAGTGATGCTAAGATTGATCAGTGGATCCATGAGGGGAACACCTGATCCCTTTTGTAAGTTGCCTCATCAAACTTGCACCCAACCCTAATGGTTTCATCTATTGATGGTCCTTGTTTGAATAAATTATCACACTGAGGATTGCCAGTGGTGACCTTTCCTTTCTTCCATCCCTCCCCCTCCCTGTCCCCCTCATTCCCTTCCTTTCCTTCTTCCCTCCCTCCCTTCCTTCCCTCCTTTCCTCCTTTCCTCTTTTCATTCTCTCCTTCCCTCTTTCTCTTTTTCTCTTCCTCTCTCCCTCCCTCGCTCTGTTCCTCCTTCACTGCATCCCTCCCTCCCTCCTTCCCTCCTCTTGCTTTCTTTTCTCCTCCTCCTCTTTCTCCCTTCTTCCCTCCTTCTCTCTTCCCTCCTTCCCGAATTCTTTCCTTCTGTTTCTCTTTCTGCCTTCCCTCTCTCCCTCCTTCCCTCCTTCTCTCTCTCCCTCCTTCCTTCCTTCTCTTCTTCTTTCCCTCTCCTCTTCCCTCTTTCCCTTCCTCCCTCCTTCCCTTCTTTTCTCTTTCTCTCCCTCCCTCCTTCCCTCCTTCCCTTCTTCCTACAGGAATCTCTGTTGCCCAGGTTAGAGTGCAGTGGTAGGATCACGGGTCACTGTAATCTCACACTCTTGAGCTCAAGCAACCCTCCCACCTTAGCCTCCCAAGTAGCTGGGACGACAGGTGTGTGCCACCATGCCCAGCTAATTTCTAATAAGTTTTTGTAGAGATGGGATCTCACTATGTTGCCCGGGCTGGTCTCCCACTCCTGTCCTCTAGCAATCCTCCTGTCTCGACCTCCCAAAGCTGCAAGTGGTGACTTTCTAATGTGAACATTCTAGCCAGATATATCAGCTGGGATGCTTTTGTGTGAGGGCCTGTGGTCCCAGCTACTCGGGATGCTGAGGTGTGAGACTCTCTTGAGCCCAAGAGTTGGAGACCAGCCTGGGTGAGACCCCATCTCTAAAAAAACAAAATAAAAAGTTTTCCCTCATCAACTATGGCTATTTTTACTCTAAAATTCAGTGCACACACACAAAAAAGGCAGACTAAATGTTTCGTTCTTTGCTCCAATTGTTGATTTCTAGAGTGAAAAGGAAATGCCCTAGTTAACATTAGGGTTGACCAATGTATTGGTTGTTTTCACTATTTCCGTTTTTTTTTTCTTTTTCTTTCTCTGAGACAGGGTCTCACTGTTGCCCAGGCTGCAGTGCAGTGGTGCGACCTCAGCTCACTGCAACCTCCACCTCCCAAGCTCAAGTGATCCTCCAACCTCAACCTCAAGAGTAGCTGGGACTACAGGTGCATGCCACCATTCCCAGCTAGATTTTGTATTTTGTGGAGACGGCATTTCACCATGTTGCCCAGGCTGGTCTCGTACTCCTGAGCTCAAGGCTATCCGCCTACCTCGGCCTGAACTCATGAAATTGTTTCTGTGTTTTTATTTTGGAAATTTTCACGGCCAGGCGCGGTGGCTCAAGCCTGTAATCCCAGCACTTTGGGAGGCCGAGACGGGCGGATCACGAGGTCAGGAGATCGAGACCATCCTGGCTAACACGGTGAAACCCCGTCTCTACTAAAAAAAAAAAAATACAAAAAACTAGCCGGGTGAGGTGGCGGGCGCCTTTAGTCCCAGCTACTCGGGAGGCTGAGGCAGGAGAATGCGAAACCCAGGAGGCGGAGCTTGCAGTGAGCTGAGGTCTGGCCACTGCACTCCAGCCTGGGCCACAGAGCGAGACTCTGTCTCAAAAAAAAAAAAAAAAAAGAAAGAAAAGAAATTTCAAGTGCATTACAAGTAGAGAGGCTACGGCCTCAACCTCAATCATCACTATCTGACCAGTCGTGTTCCAGCCCTACCCTTACTCCCTGTCCTGTCTTCACCTCGGATAATTTTAAATAAATTCCTGTCAATATGTTATTGTATCCACAAATACTTCTATATGTATCTCTCAAAGATACAGACCTCTTAGTCTTGTTTTTTTGTTTTTTTGTTTTTTTTGGAGTTTTGCTCTGTCGTCAGGCTGGAGTGCAGTGGTGTGATCTCTGCTCACTGCAACCTCCACCTCTCGGGTTCAAGTGATTCTCTTGCCTCAGCTTCCCACGTGACTGGGATTAGAGGCACGTGCCACCATGCCCAGCTAATTCTTTGTATTTTTAGTAGAGATGGGGTTTCACCACGTTAGCCAGGATGGTCACGATCTCCCGACCTGGCCTCCCAAAGTGCTGGGATTACAGGCATGAGCCACCGTGCCCAGTCCTCTTATTCTTTTTAACATAACCACATTGCCACAATCACACCACAAAGTTAATAACTTCTTTTTTAAATTCGTTTTTATTTTTTAAATGAAAAAAATATATAAACAAATTGAGATGGGTGTCTCGCTATATTGCCTAGGCCAGTCTCAAAGTTTTGGGCTTGAGCAATCTGCCCACCTCAACCTCCCAAAGTGCTAGGATTATAGGCATGAGCCACCATGCCTGGCCAGTCACTTATAATATATTCAAATACCCAGGCAGTATTCACATTTCCCTAGTTATCTCATAAATGTTTGTAACAGTAACCTGTGGGTTTTTATTTCCAAATGTTTCACTCAATTGCATTCATCCTTCCTTTTTATGATGAAATTGTCCTATCTTTGGCAGTAGAGCCATGGTGACATTGTGTCCTTTGACATGTCCCCATCAGTTTTTTCTTTTTTAAGATTAAAAAAGGCTCTTTATTCAGGACAATCCTAACATACTATTTACCTCAAGCAACTCTTCACTTTATCAATAAAATTCACTCTACAAAATAATTTTCCTAAAGAACAAAATGGTAAAGAGAAGGACATATCAACAATACCATTTACTACATTCATCAGGTGATAAAGAGAGAGATACTGAAATTAAAGCATGTTTATTTACTTATTTACTCTACATCTAATTTCCTTTTATACCAGTGGTTTGTAACCACATGGAATTCTCCCAAAGAATGCCCATACACACAAATTATGCACAGGTTCTCAAAACTCTCTTGGAACCTAATCTTGAATTTCATTTTCAAAATAAGTGACAATTTCAAATATATATATATATATATATATATATATATATATATATATATATATTGAGATGGAGTCTCCCTCTGTCGCCCAGGCTGGAGTGCAGTGGCACGATCTTGGCTCACCATAACCTCTGCCTCCCAGGTTCAAGCAATTCTTCTATCTCAGCCTTCCAAGTAGCTGGGATTACAGGTGTGCACCACCATGCCCAGCTAATTTTACAGGTGTGCACCACCACGCCCAGCTAATTTTTGTATTTTTAGTAGAGGCAGGGTTTCACCATATTGGTTAGGCTGATCTCGAACTTCTGACCTCAAGTGATCCACCTGCCTCAGTCTGCCAAACTGCTGGGATTATAGGTGTAAGCCACCACGCCCAGCCCCCAAAATTATTTTTTTCATGTACAGTCTAGAAATTCCCTCATCTCATAATCTTCAGCTTATTTTTTTGAGCCAGAGTTTCACTCTGTCGCCCAGGCTAGAGTGCAGTGGCACGATCTTGGCTCACTGCAAGCTCCACCTCCTGGGTTCACGCCATTCTCCTGCCTCAGCCTCCCAATCTCCAGCTTAATTTTTAAACAAATTAACTTTACCAGTTAAAAACCTTCCTAGAATATTAATGAGCACAGATATATTATGCTGAAACCCGTTCTATTTAACAGCTTTGAGTATTGGTTTCTACACTTAGGTTTAAGAAAAAATAGGAAATTTAATAAAATTGAATTCATACTGAAGTCATTTTCCATTCTTTCAAGAAACATGACTAAAAGGTATGTTAATATTTTAAAAGGGAAGGATTTTACTGCAGAAACCCTATCCCAGGAGCACAGCAAACTCTACATGCAGTAAGATTGTGTAGCAGTTTCATGAATGTCACTCCCATAATCTGCATGGTGGCAGTGACGTAGTTCCCATTACACTTTTTTGTCTTGTTATTGAAATATTTAAATAATATTTTGGGCCGGGCGCGGTGGCTCAAGCCTGTAATCCCAGCACTTTGGGAGGCCGAGATGGGCGGATCACGAGGTCAGGAGATCGAGACCATCCTGGCTAACACGGTGAAACCCCATATCTACTAAAAATACAAAAATGAGCCGGGCGAGGTGGCGGGCGCCTGTAGTCCCAGCTACTCAGGAGGCTGAGGCAGGAGAATGGCTTAAAAACCCGGGAGGCGGAGCTTGCAGTGAGCTGAGATCTGGCCACTGCACTCCAGTCCGGGCAACAGAGCGAGACTCCGCCTCAAAAAAAAAAAAAAAAATATAATAATAATAATATTTTAATAACATTTTCTTGAAGTATAATTCACAGACTGTAAAATTCACCCTTTAATGTGCCCAATTCAGTACTTTTTAATGTATTCACAGAGTTGTACAACCATCACTACTGTCTAATTGCAGAATATTTTCACCCCAAAAAGGAACCCCATGCCCTTTAGCAGTGCCCATTACTCTTTGAGGCTTTCTTTTTCACCCCTCCACAAGATTTCCAGGTGTATCTTGTACATGTTAGGCACAAGACCTTGAATCAGCTATGCAATTCCTTTAGTGAGCCCTGGAGATGAAGACGGGATTTAGAAACCACAATTTGGGCACTGGTGGGGCTTATTCACTCAGTTGTCATTACATTTAGTTCTTTGCAGTGAACAGAATCAGGATGTATAACTTTTTTTTTTGAGACAGAGTCTCACTCTGTCACCAGGCTGGCATACAGGGCGAGATCTCGGCTCACTGCAACCATGCAACCACTGCCTGTCAAGTTCAAGCAATTCTCATGCCCCAGCCTCCTGAGTAGCTGGGACTACAGGCATGTGCCACCATGCCTGGCTAATTTTTGTATTTTCAGTAGAGATGAGGTTTCACCATGTTGACCAGGCTGCTCTCAACTCTTGGCCTCAAGAGATCTGCCAGCCTCAGCTTCCTAAAGTGCTGAGATTGCAGGCATGAGCCACCATGCTGGCCTCTAATTTTCTTTTTATGGTTATGTCGCTAATTTGATAAACAGTTAAATTTATTCATTTTGGTGTGTTTTCTCTTTTTGATATTATTACTTTTGTCTTTTTGACATAGTTTTCTATGGGATTACCTTTGTCTTTTTGACATAGTTTTCTATGGGATTACCTTTGTCTTTTTGACATAGTTTCCATTTTGAATATGTGGAATATTACATAATTTTCAAAGTCAACATTATATAACCATATTTATTCAGAAAAATATGAATAAACTTATGTTTCTGTTTATAGTATATTCTCTCCCACCATAGGTAACTTTTACATTTCTGGTCATTTTGCAGTTTTTTGGGGTTTTTCTTTTTTCCAGATAGAAGGGTGTGTGTTTATATTTATTCCATTTCTTACCAAATACTGTCATAATATATATATATATTTTGACACCTTGCTTTTTCACCTGACAATAAATTCCTGGAGATTGCTCTATATCAATGTGTAGAGATTTTCTCATTGTTTTTATGGCTGCATAGTATTCCATTGTGTGGATATACCCTAGTTTGTTCAACCAGTTATATATGTGCATGTGTGTGTGTCTGTGTGTGTGTGTGTGTGTACATAACTTTGTACATACATCTTTTTGCATTTTGCCAGTGTATCTTTGGGACAGATTCCTAAGGCTACTGGATTAAAGGGTAAGCAAATCTGTAATTTTAAAAACTTATTGCAAATTTTTTCATTATAAAAGTGACCCATTTTGCACTCCTGTGAGCAATCTATGAGAATGTTGGCTTCCTCATAGCCTTGTCAAAATAATATATTGTAAAACTTTTGAATTTTTTCAACATAATAGGTGAGAAATGGTATCTCAGCATCATTTTTAGTGTGTATTTCTGGGCAGGGCAGGGAGGGGAGTTGTTCTGTTTTTTAGAGATGAGGTCTCACTATTGCCCAGGCTGGTCTCAAACTCCTGGGCTCAAGCAATCCTTTTGCCTCAGCTTCCGAGAGTGCTGGGATTACAGGTGTGAGGCACCACACTTAGCCATGTATTTCTTTTATAAGTGAGGCTGAACATTTTTTGAGATGTTTTAGGTCTGTTTTATTTTTTTTTAATGTTCTCTCAGTTATCTATTGCTGTGTAACAAATTAACCTAGCACTTAATGGCTTAAAGCAACACCCAATTATTATCTCACAGCTTCTATGGATGAGGAGTTTAGGCACAGCTTCTGCTTCACATTCTCTCACATAGTTGCAGTCAAAATGCCAAGCTAGTCTGTGGTCTCATCTGAAGGCTCAGAGGGAAGAATCCACTCCATTGCTTGCACACATTGTTGCTGGCAGAATTTATTCACTTAGTTCCTCACAAGCTATTGGACAGATTCTTGTTTCTTGCTATACAGGGATCTCCATAGAACTTCTCCCAGCATAGCAGCTGGCTTCACCAGAGCAATAAGTGAGATGGCCAGAGAGAGTGCTGGCAAGGAGGAGAGTACTAACAAGAAGGAAGGAGGCACAACCTTTTTTTTTTTTTTTTTTTTTTTGAGACAGGGTCTCACTGTGTCATGGCTCACTGCAGCCTTGGTCTCCCAGGCTGACGCAATCCTCCCAGCTCAGCCTCCCAGAAAGCTGAGACTACAGGCCCACGGAACCATGCCCAGCTAATTAAAAAAAATTTTTTTTGTGGAGACAGTGTCTCACTTTGTTGCCCAGACTGGTCTTGAACTCCTAGGCTCAAGCAATTCTGCCTCAGCTTCCCAAAGTGCTGGGATTACAGGCATGAGCCACTATACCTGGCCCACAATCATTTTGTAACCTAACCACAGAAGTCATCTCCATCATTCTTGCTGCTTTCTATCCATTAGAAGTGAGTGACTAAACCAGCCTGCACTCTATGAGAAAGAATGAAGGGTGTGAATGTGAGGAAGGTGGGGACCTCTGAGGGCCATGTCACAAGCTGCCTGCTATAATACCTACTCATGTTTCTAGTCCATTCCTCTACTGAGTTGTTGGTATGCTTGATTTTTAAGAGCTCTTATTATATTATAGAGCCCTTTGTGCTCTCAGTTACAAATACTTTCCTTAATTTATCATTTGTTTTGGTACTTTGTTTATGGATCTTTTGTTATGCAGATTTGAGGGGGGGTAAAGGTTACCTACTGTAAAATTTACCAATCTTTATTTTATGCTTCTGGTATTGAGTCATAGTTTAAGTATACAGTTGGCCCTCCATATCTGTGGGTTCCCCATCCATGCATGCAACCAACCATGGATCAAAAATATTTGAGGATGGATGTGGTGGTTCATGCCTGTAATCCCAGCACTTTGGAAGGCCAAGGCGGGCAGGTCACTTGAGGCCAGGAATTTGAGACTGGCCTGGCCAACATGGTGAAACCTCATCTCTACTAAAAATACAAAAATTAGCTGGGCATGGTGGCACATACCTATAATCCCAGCTTCTCAGGAGAATGAGGCAGGAGAATCCCTTGAACCTTAGAGGCAGAGGCTGTGGTGAACTGAGATCACACCACTGTACTCTAGCCTGGGTAACAGAGCGAAACTCTGTCTCCAAAAAACAGAAATTGAAAAATAATTGCATCTATACTGAACATGTATAGACTTATTTTTCTTGTCATTATTTTCTGAAAAATACATTATAACAACTATTTACATAGCATTTACATTATATAGGTATTATAAGTAATCTAGAAATGGTTTGAAGTATACAGGAGATGTGCATAAGTTATATGTAAATATTACACCATTTTACATCAGGGATTTGACATCTGCAGATTTTGGTGTCCAGGGGAGGTCCTGGAACAAATCCCCTATGGATACCGAGGGGTGACTATATTTTTTCCACTCTCATGTAATAAAGGCATTTCTTCATTTTTTCCCCCATTACTTGAATGGTTTTGTTTTTACTGTATTCATTTGGAATTTATCTTGACATACAGGATAAATCTTTTTTTTTTTTTTTTTTTTTGAGACAGTCCCACTCTGTCACCCAGACTGGAGTGCAGTGGCGCAATCTTGGCTCACCGCAGCCTCTCTCTCCTGGATTCAAGTGATTCTCCTACCTCAGCCTCCCAAGGAGCTGGGACTACAGGCGTGCACCACCATGCCTGGCTAATTTTTGTGTTTTTAGTAGAGACAGGGTTTCGCCTTGTTGGTCAGGCTGGCCTCAAACTCCTAGCCTCAGGTGATCCACCTACCTCGGCCTCCCAAAGTGCTAGGATTACAGATGTGAGCCACTGAGATGCTATCTTTTTCATACACTAAATTTCCATAGATATTGGGCTAATTTCTGGACATTCTGTTTGACTCCTTCAGCATTCTTTGTATATTCATGTACCCATAGTATAGAGTTTTAAGTTTTAAAGACTGTATTAGTCAGGGTTCTCCAGAGAGACAGAACCAATAAAAGATATACATACAGACAGGTATGTGGGAAGAGATTTATTAGGGGAATTGGCTCACATGATTCTACAGGCCATCTGTAAGCTGGAGACCTTGGGATGTCAGTAGCGTGACTGCTCAAGATCAGAAGCTTCAGAACTAGGTTAAGCTGTAACTCTCAGTCCAAGACCAAAGGCTGATGTAAGTGGGATGCTGATGTAAATCTCGGAGTCCAAAGGCCAGAGAACCTACAGTTCTGATGTTTAAGGACGGAGAAGAAGGGTGTCCCACACAGGAGAGACGGAAGGAGAGAGATAGAGACAGAGAGAGACAGAAAGAATTTGTTTTTCCTCTTTTTTGTTCTATTTGGGACCCCAGCTGATTGGATGGTACCTGCCCACATAGTCTTTCCCACCCAGTCTGCTGACTCACACGCCAGTCTCTCTGGAAACATCTTCAAAGACACTCAGAAATAATGCTTTACCAACCTCTATGTATTCCTCAGTGCAGTCAAGTTGACATCTAAAATTAGATGTCATCTA
The DNA here is from genome assembly GCF_009764315.1 of Trachypithecus francoisi. Lineage (NCBI taxonomy): Eukaryota > Metazoa > Chordata > Mammalia > Primates > Cercopithecidae > Trachypithecus > Trachypithecus francoisi. The sequence continues at coordinate 125,599,979 of NW_022681471.1, read as the reverse complement.
AATCATAGAGACTAATCATCATAATTAGATGACATCTAAAATCACAGAGACTTCTTTTAAAATAATATGTATGTTATTTGTTATCTTATTCCCACTCCACCCCTAGGACTTTCTTAATTATTTCTGCTTATTTTTCCATATAAATTTTGTGATCAACTTGTCTTGCTCCAGTCTGGTGGGAAAATCTCTTAATGTTTTTATTAGGATCATGTCAAGTTTATATGTTAACTTAGGGATAATTTACATATTTATACTATTGAGTCTCCTTATTGGAGAACATGGTACATCTGGTACATGGTACATAGTATATCTTTCTTTGTTCAAGTTCAGTTTTGCATTTTGAGGAATGTTTAGAACACTTTTATTTGCATTGGGTTGTTTCCAGTATGGTGCAATTATGAATAAAGCTACTGTGTACATTTGCATTTGGGTTTATGCATGAATGCAAGTTTCCATTTCTCTTGGTTAGGTATCTTAGAGTAGGATTGCTGGGGGGTATGTTAAATCTAATTCATTCTTAGACTTTCAACCCACGCAGAGTGATACTTTTTCCATTCAGCATTTATAGTTGTCAGGGAAGCATTAAATATTTCTTCTCTTTTGTTGTACTAATACAACCAATAGTTTTGTTTTGTAACTTGTATAAGGAGCATAGGTCTTATTTAAACAAATTTAGGTAACTGCTCTCCGGGTCCCACTCAGCAAGTATGACTTTCATGAACTGTGGAATGCCTTTTTCTCCCAAACCTGAAGGGTGGTTTAACTAGCTCCCAGAGTAACTTCTAAGGCCCTGAACACCCTTAGCTGATTACAATCCAAAAATCATACTTAAGGCCACTCAGGGGACAGATAACTTTAGCTCATTCACTCGCTGATGAATTCCTTCACCAAACATTAATGTCTTTCACGTGAGAGATGCCACCAAGATCTGTGGCGTAACATAGGAGAGACACACACCATCTACTGTGCATCTTATTGCCCACAGCTCTTGTTTGCCCACAGGTGTTTACAAGGCCTCAATTGGGCTGGGCACCGGTGGCTCACGCTGTAATCCTAGCAGTTTTGGAGACCAAGGCAGGTGGATTGCCTGATCTCAGGAGTCCAAGACAAGCCTGGGCAACATGGCAAAACCCCGTCTCTATTAAAAATATGAAAAATTAGCTGTGCATGGTGGTGCGCACCTGTAATCCCAGCTACTGGGGAGGCTGAGGCAGGAGAATCACTTGAACCCGGGAGGTGGAGGCTGCAGTGAGCCGAGATCATGCCACTGCACTCCAGCCTAAGTGACAGAATGAGACTGTGTCTCAAAAATAAATAAATAAATAAAAAGAAAAGAAAATAAAAGAAACATACCATGTGTGCAGGTGCTCTCTGCTCTGACACAGAAGTGCTCCCTGAGATAAGCCCTCCAAAAGTTCTGGGATTACAGGTGTGAGCCACTGCACCCAGGCTCCAACATAAATTTTCTAAGAACAATCTAGCCAATTAGATTTCTACTTTTCCTTATTTACCTGCTACTTAGCTTGATTGACATTGTAGGTAGAAAGAGCTGCAAGGCATTCTGGGATGTGAGTGACTGCCCCACTGGGAAGAAACAAGAAGGCCCAGTCCTGTAGAGCAAGGACTGGGAGGTGTGGCTGAGGTCACAAAGGTTGGCTTCTGTTGAGCGAGCATAGTTCTGTGGGGTTACTCTCTTCACCCCACAAACCAGGCCTGCAGCTGGGCCAGAAAAGGAGCCCCAGGGAAGAAGCCAGGCAAGAAGCTCAGTCACTGCTGTAGGGAGGCAAGATGAAGGCCATGAAATGGCCCTCCATGGCTGCAGGGCTGATTCCAGACCCTACTGGCAATGCATAGAGCTGCCACTCAGAGTCTCCCTATACTGGAACGAATTTCCCATTTCAGAGCAGCAGCCATTGCTATTCCTTGAGAACCATGACCCTTTGTACCTTTGGCGGGAATTGATATGAACATCACCCTCAGATCTGAAGCCATATGCATTAGGCTGTTCTTGCATTGCTATAAAGAAAATACCTGAGACTGGGTAGTTTATAAAGAAAAGAGGTTTAATTGGCTCATGGTTCTGCATGCTGTACAGGAAAAATGGCGTCGGCATTTGCTTGGCTTCCGGGGAGGCCTCAGGGAGGTTTTATTCATGGCAGAAGGTAAAAGCGGAGCAGGCAGCTCACATGGTGAAAGCAGGAGCAAGTGAGAAAAAGAGTGTGGCGGGAGGGTGTGCGGCCATTGCGCACCTAATAAATCCTGCACACTGTTAAATTACCAGATCATATGTGAACTCAGAGCGACAGCTCACTCATCACCAAGGGGACGGCCCAAGCCATTCATAAGGGATCTGCCCCTGTGATCTGAACAACTCCCACCAGGCCCCACCTCCAATATTGGGGATTATATTTCAACAGAAGATTTGGGCAGGAACAAATATTCGAACTGTATCACTAACTAAATATGGCTGGAGTTTTCAGTAAGTCTGAGTTGGAAATTTGCATTTCTGGCAAGTCTCCAGTGAATGCTGACACTCTTGGTGCAGGGACCAGCTGCTGGGAAACATTCCTAACTAGAGTCTTCCTCTTCTACCTAAAGCTCACTCATTTTGAACACCTGGATGAATTATTAGTAATTTAAAAATTAACTAATCAGTGATTACTTTGCTATAAATATTTTATTTCAAGACTGCTACAAAGAAGGCATTGTATTCTCGCTCCTTCCCATGTCTTAGTGTTCTGACAGCACTGGTTGTTTTCAATATCACCTCTTTACCTCCCACATTAATGACAGCATGTCAAATTTTCGAGCACGGGACAAACTGGCTTCTCATAGGGTGTGATATTTGATTTTGAAGTGGGAAAATCAAGCATAAATTCACTCCTACAGGAACTTTTTTTTTTTTTTTTTTCTGAGACTGTCTGTCACTCAGGCTGGAGTGTAGTGGTGTGATCCTGGCTCACTGCAACCTCTGCCCCCTGGGCTCAAGCAATCTTCCCACCTCAGCCTCCAGAGGAGCTGGGACCAAAGGCGCACACCACAACATCTGGCTAATTTTTTATATTGTTGCCCAGGCTGGTCTCAAACTCAGGAGTTTAAGCCTCGGCCTCCCAAAGTGCTGGGATTACAGGCCTTGAGGCACCTGGCCTCAAGGAAACTTTTTAATTGATACTTAATAGCAAGCAACAACAGATAACAATTAGGCCAATCTGTGGCAGGAAAAACAAAGAAAGGGAAAAGGAGAGAAAGAAACTCACTTTCTGGAAGACAAGCAAAATAATTGCTTGTCACCATTCTGCATTGGAAACTTTCATTCTCCATTGGAAACAGGGAGGGCAAACCAATAGTACTTGCTAGTAGATTTGATGATGGGGGAGGGTAGAGGAAAGTATATCAGATCTTGTTTTCTTTTTTTGGAGACAATGAAGCAGAAGATATAAAAAGAAAAACAAGTTTTTGTTCCTTGTTCTGTTCTCATAATTATTTTTGCAAGTTTTGTAAGTTCCTATTTTTCCCTTCTGTGTGGCACAGCAAGGTCACAAGATATGTTTTAAGTTGCAAAGCCTGCCACTGTTTAACAAACTGCCTTTGTTCTGCTTCTGTAAGCTTGCTTGCCTGCCCTACAGGTTTTGTGCCATCAAACTGGCCAACGCCCTTCTGGATGCATGTATAAAAGTCAAGCCCTGTCTTTGTTCAGGGCTCAGCCTTTAGATGTTAATCTGCTGGGCCAGTATGCACCTAATAAATCTTCCTGTCCCACCCATTGGTCTCTCCTGTCCCTTAATTCCCACAACAACAAAGTCTCACTTTGTTGCCCATGCTGGAGTGCAGTGGCACAGTAATAGCTCACTGCAATCTCTACCTCAAGGGCTCAAACATCCTCCCACCTCAGCCTCTGGAGTAGCTCGGGCTACAGCGTGCACCACCACAGCTGGCTGATTTTTTAATTTTTTGTAGAAACAGGGTTTCCCTTTTTGCCCAGGCTGGTCCTGAACTGCTGGGCTAAAGTGATCCTCCTGCCTCAGCCTCCCAGAGTGCTGGGATTACAGGTGTGAGCCACTGTACCTGGCCGGAAATACTGTTTAAAAAGCTTGAGGTGGCTGGGTGTGGTGGCTCATGCCTGTAATCCCAACACTTTGGGAGGCCGAGGCGGGCAGATCACAAGGTCAGGAGATTAAGACCATCCTGGATAACATGGTGAAACCCTATCTCTACTAAAAATACAAAAAATTAGCTGGGCATGGTGGCAGGCACCTGTAGTCCCAGCTACTCGGGAGGCTGAGGCAGGAGAATGGCAAGAACCCGGGAGGCGGAGCTTGCAGTGAGCCGAGATTGCGCCACTGAGCTCCAGCCTGGGTGATAGAGCGAGACCCCATCTAAAAAAAAAAAAAAAAAAAGCTTGAGGTTAGTGGTCATTTTTATTTCTATTTTATTTTTTAATTGACAAATGTACATATTCATGGGGTGCATAGTGATATGTCAATACATAGAATGTACAGCAATCAGATCAGGGTAAGTAGTGTATCTGTAATCTCAAGCATTTATCATTTCTTTGTGTTGAAAACATTCAATATCCTCCTTTTAGCTATATATTTCTAATTTTATTTTTGAATTATTTAATTAATTAATTTATTTATTTTAGAGACAGGGTCTCACTGTCACCCAGGCTGAGTGCTGTGGTGCAATCACAATTCATAACAGCCTCAAATTCCTGGGCACGTGCAGTCCTCCTGCCTCAGCCTCTTGAATTCAGCTATTCAAAACTATTTATTATTTTTAACTGTAGTCATCTTACAGTTGGTATAGAACATTAGCATTTATCTCTCCAATCTAGCTGCCATTTTGCATCCTTTAACGAATTTTAAGTGGAAAGTTAGAGAAAACCAACTCAAACTAGCTTAGAAAATAAATCAGGCTGTCCAAGTAGTAGTTTCAGAAACAGGTGGTTCCACAGATCTGATATACTTTCCTGTACCCTCCCCCCATCATCAAATCTATTAGCAAATACTGTCAGTTTTCTCTCCGTCAGGTAGCTTGGACCCATCCACTTCACCTAGCAAACTAAGCTTCCATCATTTCTCACCAGAAAACCAAAATGAGATGGTTTATCTGCTTTCACTGTTGCCTTTCTGATTGGTCCATTTTTAAACAAATTCTACTTTACCAAGAGTCACTTTTCTTGAAAAGTCCAGGTTTGAAGGAAAAGGTGTTGGTTTTGCAGCCAGTGTGTTGGCATAAAGCTGTGAGGTGATCAAAAGAAGCCCTCCAGTGGAAAGGAGAAATCCACCCATACAGCCGCTGGACATGGCATTGCCATATTCCCCCGGGCTTGTTGGGTGGGAACTCAGAGCTTTAAAACCTCCACACGGTGACATGGGCAACGCAGGACACAGACACTCAAGTAGTGAGTCTGGCCAGAAAAAACAGAGCTCCCCCGGCAATGTTCACACTGCTCTCCCAAGAACTTCCTCCTCGTCCCCAGCATCTCAGCCACATCAGTCCCAGGATGACCGCCACCAGCCCGAGAGAAAAACCACAGCCCCAACCACGCACGTGAGGACACAAGCCACCTGCAGTATGGCAGCCAGGTTCTTTGGGCTGGAGTAGTGCTGGCACACACTGGCACCTGTGCCTTGAGTCACGCATGCTTCCCAAAGGCCCAGCATGTACTTCTCACTCTCAAGTAAACCCAAGGAGAAAGTCGGCCACTGAGGCATGCACAGTCACCAGGGAACAGATGCAGCCAGCCACAGAGGCCAAGAGCCCTACATTTTGAATCAGTCAGAGCGCCCTGCTTTTCATCCTGCTCTCCAGGCCCAAGTTATTCTGAGGAAACTGTCTCTGGGTCACAACAGGGCTGGCTCGTTAGATAGACATCTTGACGGATTCACCGCAGTTTGTGCCAGCCCGTCTGCAACCATGAGTTCAGTCCTTTGTCAATCAACCAGAATGCAGCTGCTTATTAAATCGGGTTACTCAGTAACTGGGCTGCTATTGTTCACCCTCAAGTAATGCAGACGAATACCTACCATCAAAATAGGCCCAATAGAAAACCTGCTGCCAATACAGGGCCAGGTGGGAGAACCAGCGGATTGAGACAGGTATGCAGGCTTGGGAAAATTCTTGCTGGTTATAAAAGGCATGCAAGGCCGGGCGCGGTGGCTCAAGCCTGTAATCCCAGCACTTTGGGAGGCGAGATGGGCGGATCACGAGGTCAGGAGATCGAGACCATCCTGGCTAACACGGTGAAACCCCGTCTCTACTAAAAAAATACAAAAAATTAGCCGAACGAGGTGACAGGTGCCTGTGGTCCCAGCTACTCGGGAGGCTGAGGCAGGAGAAAGGCATGAACCCGGGAGGCGGAGGTTGCAGTGAGCTGAGATCCGGCCACTGCACTCCAGCCTGGGCGACAGAGCAAGACTCCATCTCAAAAAAAAAATAAAATAAAATAAAAGGCATGCATTTTAGCAATTTTATTTTCAAAAAGTAAACAGTTTGGGATATGGAGTTATTAGATATTAGAGTCATCTAGGTTTTTTTGTTGTTGTTGTGTTTGTTTGTTTGTTTTTGAGACAGAGTCTTGCTCTGTCGCCCAGGCTAGATTGCAGTGGTGTGATCTCGGCTCACTGCAATCTCCGCCTCCTGGTTCAAGCAACTCTCCCTGCCTCAGCCTCCCGAATAGCTTGGATTACAGGCACACACCACCACACCTGGCTATTTTTTGTATTTTTAATAGAGACTGGGTTCAGCCATGTTGGCCAGGCTGGTCTTGAACTCCTGACCTCAGGTGATCCACCTGCCTTGGCCTCCCAAAGTGCTGGGATTACAGGCATGAGCCACTGCACCTATCCGGATCAGGTTTTTAAAAGGAATATTTCTTCACTTTTAATTATTTTAAATTCTCTTTAGTATTATCTTTCAGGGTTTGGTATCTCTATCTGGTTCCATCATTCCTAAACCTCCCTTCACAGAAAACATCTAATTAATTACCCACACCTTCCATCAAAACCAGAGATTGGGATCATTTTGAATTAGAAGAGACAGACTCTTACGATCCCACAATTGCATTCCTTGGTTTTTATCCAAATGACTGAAAATTCATGTCCACAGAAAAACCTGCACACAGACGATTATAGCAGCTTTACTCATAATTGCCAAAACTTGGAAGTAACAAAGATGTCCTTTGGTAGATGGGTGGATCAGCAATGTGATACATTAAGACAATTGGATATTTTTCAGCACTAAAACGAAATGAGCTATCAAGCCATGAAAAAACATGGAGGAACCTTAAATGCATATTTCTAAGTGAAAGAAGCCAATCTGAAAGGCTGCGGACAGTAAGATTTCAACTGTATGACCTTCTGGAAACGGCAAAACTATGGAGACAGAAAACAATCCGTGGTTGCTAGGAGCTAGCGGAGAAGGAAAGATGAAGAGGTGGATTGCAGAGGATTTTTAGGGCAGTGAAACTATCTGTATGCTACCATAATTATGGACACATATCGTTGTACGTTTGTCCAAACCCATAGAATGTACAACACCAAGGATGAAGCCTAATGTCAACTATGGATTCTGGTGATAATGACGTGTTGATGAAAGTGCCCTGAGGGATTGTTCACAGACCTACACCAGGAAAAAAATGTTTCTGCTCATTAATGCCACTCTGGCTCTCAACATGTGCATGAGTGAGATTCCCACAGACAGGAGCTCACAGCTCTCTTTCTGCCCCCATTAATCTGGAAGGAATCTGGCCTCAGAGGTGGGCAAGATCGGATCAGGCACCAGAGGCCTTGGCAGTCATCCTTGTCAAGCAGCTTTGCCAAGATGGAGGCAGAGGCTGGTGACAGGTGGGACAGCAATTCCAAGGAGAGATGGTGATGGCCCAAATCGGGGGCATGGCAGAGGTGTGGGGAGAGAGAAGGAGAGATGGAGGGGCAGCAGTACCGGGATGTGGGGGTTACTGGGAAACAGAGGACAAGCAAATGTGGTGACCAGAGGGGAAACCTGCACTTCTCCCTTGGGCAACTTCCCGCACTCATGGAGACCTCTCGTGTTGTACTTACACTATTGAGGCAGTGTGTGACAAGATGTTGAAACCTTGGCTGGTTAGTGAACTTCAGGCCTTCAACTTCCTGGCTACTACAGCCGAGGTGGGATTTGGGTAGCTGTGAGTAAGCCAGAGGTGACAGACCGTGTAGTGATAGAGTCTGCACTAAAAGGTCCAGAAGAAATCCTGTAAGGTCATCAAACCTGGGCTCTGAATGGAGTTCCACTAGGACACAGTGGGCCCGTGGACGGTAACTGTCACATCCACAAGGCTATTCCTTGTGGCACAATCTTCATCATAGGATCATTGAAACAGCTGAACTTGATGGGAAGAAATCAGGAAACAGCTTTTGTTTTCCTGCCACTACCTTGCAAACATGATGTGGATGAACCTTGAAAACATGATGTCAAGTGAAAAAAGTCAGACACAAAAGGCCACAAATTGTACAATTCCGTTTATATGAAATGTCCAGAGTAGAGAAATTCATAGAAACAGAAAGTAGATGAATGGTGGGCAGGGGCTGGGAAGAGGGGAATGGGGAGTGACTGCTAATGGGCACAGGGGTCCTTTCAGGAGGGACAAAAATGTTCTGAAATTGATGGTGGCAATGGTTGCACAACCCTGTGAATGTACTAAAAACCACTGAATTGTATGCTTTACATAGGCGAATTGTACAGTATGGATTATACCTCAGTACAATTGGCATATATGTGTGTGTGTGTGTGTGTATATATATATAATATATATATATATATAATATATATATATATACATATATTTTTTTTTTTTTTGAGACGGAGTCTTGCTCTGCCACCCAGGCTGGAGTGCAGTGGCCGGATCTCAGCTCACTGCAAGCTCCGCCTCCGGGTTTTACGCCATTCTCCTGCCTCAGCCTCCCGAGTAGCTGGGACTACAGGCGCCCGCCTCGTCGCCCGGCTAGTTTTTTGTATTTTTAAGTAGAGACAGGGTTTCACCGTATTAGCCAGGATGGTCTCGATCTCCTGACCTCGTGATCCGCCCGTCTCGGCCTCCCAGAGTGCTGGGATTACAGGCTTGAGCCACCGCGCCCGGCCTATATATATATATATATAGAGAGAGAGAGAGAGAGAGAGAGAGAGAGAGAGAGAGAGAGCGTGAGAGAGTTGCACATTAATTCTGATAAGCACCTTTGTAAACTAAAAAAACAAAAGACACTTCATTCAATGCTATCTATCTTAAACAAACACTTAAATGTATCTTTAACAATGAAGGATTAGTACAGTTTTTTCTAACCTTGGAGTGTTGTGGGCCATTTCAGGATCACCTGTGGGGCCTTGTTCAAATCCACCCTCCCTGCAACAAAGCACCCCTCCACTGACCTGGTCTTCCCACACTTGTGAATCACTACATTAGAAGAATTCCCTGAAAATAGGAAACCAAACTTGAAAACTTGTCATTACCATGGTTACATAAGATTGCTCTGGAAGTTCCTTTTGTTTTTTTTTTTTTTTTTTGAGACGGAGTCTCGGTCTGTTGCCCAGGCTGGAATGCAATGGCGTGATCTTGGCTCACTGCAGTCTTTGCCTCCCAGGTTCAAGCAATTCTCCTGCCTCAGTCTCCTGAGTAGCTGGCATTACAGGCGTACACCACCACACCCAGCTAGATTGTTCTGGAAGTTCTAGCCAGGGTGATGTAAGTCAGGAGACAGAGAAAAGAGGTATAATTATCCTAGAAGGGTGTGTGAATCTTTGTTCAGCTAAGTTGATCCTATACCTAAAAAAAATCCAAGAAGGCTGGGTGCGGTGGCTCACACCTGTAATCCTAGCACTTTAGGAGGCCAAGACGGGCGGATCACGAAGTCAGAAGATCGAGACCATCCTGGCTAACAAGGTGAAACCCCGTCTCTACTAAAAAAACACAAAAATTAGCCAGGCGTGGTGGTGGGTGCCTGTAGTCCCAGCTACTTGGGAGGCTGAGGCAGGAGAATGGCGTGAACCCAGGAGGCGGAGCTTGTAGTCAGCGAGATCGTGCCACTGCACTCCAGCCTGGGCGACAGTGGGAGACTCCATCTCAAAAAGAAAAAAAAAGTCCAAGAAAAGCTATTACACTACAACAGAAAGTTCAATTATGTAGATGGATACTAAATACACAAGCATCAACAATGTTTCCACGTTCCTACACAACGAGCCGTTTGAAATTAGAATTGAAACAGACTACTTTCACAAAAGCAGCAAACTCCCAAATATCTAGCAATAAGCTTGATATGAAATGTGCAAGACCCCGTATGTTGCAAACTGCTCAACCTTAGTAAGAGCCAAAAAGAAGCCATGGAGACATGTCCCCAGTCCCAGATGGGGAGATTAAATTTTGAAAAGTTGTTCCACCTTCTGAGATTAATTTGTTGGCTTAATGTGATACTAAGCAAAATGTTTATGAAAATTGGCAAATGAAAAAACTGAGCAAAACCTGCATGTATTAAGATTGTTACAGTTTATTAAGTGTAAAGTTTATATCCAAAGAAAACCAGTGTAAACACATATTAATCTCTGTTAGCGACATACTGAAAACTTAGGAGGATGTGTACTGATGTCTGCAATTTACTATGAAATGTATCAAAGAATAAGATGGATTGATGGATGGATAAGAGGGATGAACAAATGAATAGATATATGAAAAAGAAAATATAGTAATCTGCCTCTTCATCAGAGCAGAAGAAATGAATAAAAAGAAAAAGGAAAATACAGTCGAATGTCAGTGAGGGAATCTAGGTGGTATTTGAGTTGTTCGCTAAAATTTTTTCAACCGTGTTTAATATAGGAAAGATTTTTAGCCGGACACAGTGGCTCACGCTTTTAATCCCAATACTTTGGGAGGCCGAGGCAGGAGGATCAGTTGAGCCCAGGAGTTCAGGACCAGCTTTGGCAACATAGGGAGACCTTGTTTCTACTAAAAATTTTTACAAAAATTAGTTGGATGTGGTGGCGCGTGCCTATGGTCCCAAATACTCAAGAAGCTGAGGGAGGAGGATCGATTGAGCCCCGGAGTTAAAGGCTGCAAGGAGCTATGATCGAGCCACTTCACTCCAGCCTGAGTGAAAACAAAACAAAACAAAAAAAAGTTCATAATAAAATGGGAAAAGTACAGAGCAAAGAACAACAAAAGCACAAAATGCATGTAAAAGATGATTCCAGCTTGAAAAATATGAGCTGGATAAAGATGGGGTGGAAATGGGCTAAAATGTTAACTGTGATGAAATTATAGGTGATTTTTATTTACTGTGATGAAGTTATAGGTGATTTTTATTTACTTTTTCATACTCCATGCATTGATTGAGCTTTTTCTTTCTTTTTAAAAACAAAATCTAAGTACTACTTTTATTTTAATTTAATTTTTTTAAACGGGGTTTCACTCTGTCACCCAGGCTGGAGTGCAGTGGTGTGATCTTGGCTCACTATAGCCTCAGCCTCCTGAGTAGCTTGAGACTACAGGCATTTGCCACCATGTCCGGCTAACTGTTTATTTGTTTATTTTTTTGTAGAGATGGGGGTCTCACTTTGTTGCCCACGCTGGTCTCGAACTCCTGCTTAAGAGACCTTCCTGCCTTGGCCTCCCAAAGTGTTGGAATTACAGGTGTGAGCCATTGTTCCTAGATCAGGAGTTGCTTCTTATGGATGAGCAAATAAAGTCGTTTCTTAAAACACAATCTCCTCCTGGTGAAGATGTTGTGAACATTACTGAAATGACAACAAAAGACTAGAATATTCCATAAACTTAGTTGATAAATTAGTGGGATTTTTCCATTTCTCTACCAGGTGACGTCATAAGCACATCAAAATAGCAAAAATTGTCTCCGAGCACAGTATTTGGTCTGACTTTGGACATTACTGCTGTTAATTGACTAGCTGGTTATTTTGACATGTTACTTGCACAAAGGATTAGAATAGTATATCAACCTAGTTGATAAACCAGTAACAGGGTTTGAAAAGATTGACTCCACTTTTGAAAGAAGTTCTAATGTGGGTAAAATGGTATCAAAAAGCATCACATGCTACAGAGAAATCTTTTATGAAAGGTAGAGTCAATTGGTGCAGCAAACTTCCTTGCTGTGTTATTTTAAGAAATTGTCACAGCCAGCCCAGCCTTCAGCAACCACCACCCTGATCAGTCAGCAGCTATCAATATAAAGGCAAGACCCTCCACCAGCAAAATGATTACAGCTCACTAAAGGCTCACATGATCTTTAGCATTTTTTACCAATAAAGTATTTTTTGTTTTTTGAGACGGGGTCTCACTCTCACCCAGACTCCTGGAGTGCAGTGGCACTGTCACGGCTCACTGAAGCCTCGACCACCCGGGCTCAAGCAATCCTCCCACCTCAGCCTCCCACATCCCTGGGACTACAGGTGTGCACCACCACGCCTGGCTAATTTTTGTATTTTTAGTAGAGATGGGGTTTTGCCATGTTATCCAGGCTAGTCTCGAATTCCTGAGCTCAAGCAATCCTCCCGCCTAGGCCTCCCAAAGTGGCAGGATCACAGGCATGAGCCACCTCATCTGGCCTGCAATATAGTAATTTTAATTAAGGGCACTATGTATTTTTTTAGACATAATACTATTGCACACTTAATAGACTACAATATAGAGTAAACATAACGTTTATATGCGCTGGAAAACCAAAACATTTATGCGACTCAGGTTATAGAGATATTTGCATTATTTTGGTGGTCTGGAACTGAACCTGCAATATCTCCAAGGTGTGTGTGTGTGTGTGTGTGTGTGTGTGTGTGTGTGTGTGATGTTCATAGCAACCTTTATTTTTAATAGTAAGAAAAAAAAGAACTGGCCAGGCGTAGTGGCTCTCGCCTGTAATCCCAGCACGTTGGGAGGCTGAGGCAAACGGATCACCTGAGGTCAGGAGTTCGAGACCAGCCTGACCAACATGGAGAAACCCCATCTCTACTAAAAATACAAAATTAGCTGGACGTGGTGGCGCATGCCTGTAATCTTAGCTACTCGAGAGGCTGAGGCGGGAGAATTGCTTGAACCCAGGAGGCAGAGGTTGTGGTGAGCCTGAGATGGCACCATTGCACTCCAGCCTGAAAACAAGAGCAAAACTCTGTCTCAAAAAAAGAAAAAAACAAAAACAAAAACAAAAACTTAAAGCAAGCAAGATATCTGAATATCTGAACAGGGTCAAAGGGTCAAACTACTAGATATTTCTATAAATGAAGAAACTTGATTTTAGGTAAACAAAGCAAGAATCAAGTATAAGAACCATGTCCAAGATTAGCACCTAAATAGCAGAAAAGCTGACTTTCTACTGAGAGAACTATTATACTCTGATTTGTGTATCTCTTCCAACTAGGAACTCAGAATCTTGAGTCAATGGTAAAGTGAAATTATGAGTATTTTTAAATTTTTCTGTACTTTTATGGATTCTTTGTTCTATATTGAGCATGTATTAATTTTTAATAAAAGTTATAAATAGGCTGGGCGCGGTGGCTCAAGCCTGTAATCCCAGCACTTTGGGAGGCTGAGACAGGCAGATCACAAGGTCAGGAGATCGAGACCATCCTGGCTAACGTGGTGAAACCCCGTCTCTACTAAAAAATACAAAAAACTAGCCGGGCGAGGTGGCGGGCGCCTGTAGTCCCAGCTACTCGGGAGGCTGAGGCAGGAGAATGGCGCGAATCCGGGAGGCGGAGCTTGCAGTGAGCTGAGATCCGGCCACTGCACTCCAGCCAGGGCGACAGAGCGAGACTCCATCTCAAAAAAAAAAAAAAAAAAAAAAAAAAAGTTATAAATAATGAACATATCTGGATTTTATAAATTATATTCATAAAGTATTCTTCTGCAAGGTGGCAGCCTAAGCCCTTCAGAGTTCATTATTTGGCTTGAAATTGAACACCATTGCTGTTCATTGCTCAGTTGTTTATTTTATTTTATTTTATTTTATTTTATTTTATTTTATTTTATTTTTTTGGAGACGGAGTCTTGCTCTGTCGCCCAGGCTGGAGTGCAGTGGCCAGATCTCAGCTCACTGCAAGCTCCGCCTCCCGGGTTTACGCCATTCTCCTGCCTCAGCCTCCCAAGTAGCTGGGCCTACAGGCGCCCACCACCTCGCCCGGCTAGTTTTTTGTATTTTTTTTTTAATAGAGACGGGGTTTCACCGTGTTAGCCAGGATGGTCTCGATCTCCTGACCTTGTGATCCGCCCGTCTCGGCCTCCCAAAGTGCTGGGATTACAGGCTTGAGCCACCGTGCCCGGCCTCAGTTGTTTATTTTGACATGGGACTTGCACAAGAAAATTATTCATTCCATTGTTAATTTTTATGAAAGAATTACTATATATTTATTGCAAAGTTGGTATACAGAATAGGATAAAACTCTAAATCACCTGTTGTGGCACTACTCAGGTATAGCCAAGATTAACACTCTGAAATTTATCTTCATGTTTACAGATGTGTGCTGGAAATAGGAAATGACATGTTTTTAAAGCAAAATGTGCCACCCCCATACAATTGTTTGCTTTTTAAAATTCAGAAAAAAAGTTTTTGGCTGGGCGTAGTGGCTAATGCCTGTAATCCCAGCACTTTCGGAGCCTGAGGCAGGCGGATCACCTGAGATCAGGAGTTCGAGACCAGCGTGGCCAACATGGTGAAACCCTGCCTCTACTAAAAATACGAAAATTAGCTGGATGTGGTGGTGCACACGTGTAATCCCAGCTACTTGGGAGTCTGAGGCAGGAGAATCACTTGAACCCGGTAGGCAGAGGTTGCAGTGAGCCGAGATTGTGCCATTGCACTCCAGCCTGGGTGATAGAGGGAGACTCCGTCTCAAAAAATAAATAAGTAAATAATAAATAAACAATGCTTGTGAGTACATAGTAGGTGTATATAGTAGGAAACTACTGAAGAAGTTTGAAGCTAGCAGAGGCTAGTTCATGAAGCTTAAGGAAAGAAGCCGTCTCCATAACATAAAAGTGCAGGGTGCAGCAGCAAGTGCGCCAGAAGACCTAGCTGAGACCACGGATGAAGGTGGCCACACTCAACAACACATTTTCAATGTAGACGAATGGGCTTATATTGGAAGAAGATGCCACTAGGACTTTCATACCTAGAGAGGCTTCATAGCTTCAAAACAGGCTCCCTCTCATCAGGGGCTAATGCAGCTGGTGACTCTAAATTGAAGCCAACACTCATTTGCCATTCCAAAATCCTAAGGCCCTTAAGAATGATGCTAAATCTGGGCCGGGCGCGGTGGCTCAAGCCTGTAATCCCAGCACTTTGGGAGGCCGAGACGGGCGGATCACGAGGTCAGGAGATCGAGACCATCCTGGCTAACACGGTGAAACCCCATCTCTACTAAAAATACAAAAACTAGCCGGGCGAGGTGGCGGGCGAGGTGGCGGGCGCCTGTAATCCCAGTTACTCGGGAGGCTGAGGCAGGAGAATGGCGTGAACCCGGGAGGCGGAGCTTGCAGTGAGCTGAGATCTGGCCACTGCACTCCAGTCCGGGCGACAGAGCGAGACTCCGCCTCCAAAAAAAAAAAAAAAAAAAGAATGATGCTAAATCTACTCTGCCTGTGCTCTAGAAATGGAACAAAGCCCAGATAACAGCACGTCTGTCTAGAGCGTAGTTTACTGGTTTACCGAGTATTTTAAGCCCACTGTTGAGAAGTACTGCTCAGAAAAAAGATTCCTTTTCAAATACTACTGCCCATTGACAATGCACCTGGTCACCCAAGAGCTCTGAGGGAGAGCTCTGGGGAGGTTCACGTTTTCAGGCCTGCAAGCACAAGATGCATTCTGCAGCCCATGGCTCCAGTGATCATCTCACCTTTCAAGTCTTATTGTTGAAGAAGTCCATTTCATAAAGCTATAGACCCCGTAGAGCGCGATTCCTCTGATGCATCTGGGCCAATCCAATGGAAAACTTTCCGGAAAGGACTCACTGTTCTAGACGCCACTCGGAACAGCCGTGGGTTTTCGTGGAGGCAGCTGAACCTGCGGAAGGTGGCGTCTGGGGCAGAGCCCCACGGCACCGCAGCGCTGTGAGAGCAGAGCGGCTCTGACTGCGCCCGCGGCTGCGGAGCTACTGGCCTGGGGCCCTTCCTCCTGGAGGCGGGGGTGGCGGCCCAGGGGCAGTGGGCGCTGAGCGAGCTTTGGTGCAGCCTGGAAGTCTATGATGGGGACGTCCTCGTGGGTGTGGGGTACCAGCTTCACTGTGCCCTCGGGAATCCGATTCTCTGCGCTCTCCTCAGCTCAGCCTGCTTCTGCACGTTCTGGGGACGGTGGTCTCGCCATAGACCTCGGGAGCCAGATCCCCTTTCATAGGACGTGGAGCCCCGGGGCGTGAATACCAAGGGATACCCGGCCCGGCTTCCATCTATGATTTCAGTTGGGCCTTCTGGAGAACTTGCTGCGATCTCTCCGTCAGCACTTTTATGTTATAGAGATGGCTTCTTTCCTTAAACTTCATGAACTAGCCTCTGCTAGCTTCAAACTTCTTCTGTACTTCTGTACTATATACCCCTGTTATGTACCCACGAACTTTATTTATTTATTTATTTATTTGCCAGGGATGAATGGAAGTGGAGGAAAGGAAGCTACCACTTGTGGCACCCCTAGGCCCAGGGGCTGGGAGTGGGCGGCCCTGGCGGATCTAGTGCTGTGGCCTCCAGCAGAGCTGGGCCTGAGATTCGTCCAGGGCAGTCCAGGGAGGCTGGGGAGCCAGGCTGTCCTGGCCGAGCCCTGCTGCCGCCTCAGCGGTGGCCGGGAAAACAGGCTGCTCACCACCAGCCACCCATCACCTCTTGTCCGCACACAACCAGCCCCCGGGACAACCAGGCACCACCGGACCGACTAGCTGCAGCTGGCGGTTCTGGGCCCACAGTCGATTCAGGGTCCAAGGTTTCTCCTGTGTTGAGCCGGGGGGTTTCCTGCGGGGACAGGGGGGCTTGTGTCCGCCACCTCGGGGCTCACACAGCAGAGAGCATCACGGGGACGTCCTCTTGGGCGCAGGGTACCAGCTTCACTGTGCCCTGGGGAATCCGATTCTCTGCACCCACCTCAGCTCGCCCTGCTTCTGCATGTTGTTTGTACTTTTATGAATTCTCTGAAGGTTCTATACTGCGCATGTATTAATTTTTAATAATAAAAATTACAAATAATGAACACGTGTATTTTATAAATTACGCTACAGTCATAAAGCATGCTTTCCGCCAGGTGGCAGCATAAGCCCATCAAGTAGTTTCAGAGTACGGTATTTGGCCTCAAATTGAACACTACTGCTGTTAATTGCTCAGTTGTTTATTTTGACATGTTACTTGCACAATCAAATTATTCACTATATTGGGTTGTTTTTGAAAGAATGACTATAGATTTATTGTAAAATTGGTATACAGAATAGGAGAAAAAAAAGTCACCTGTCATGGCACTACTCAGGTATAGCCGAGGTTAAGGATCTGGCATTTATCTTTATGTTTATCTTTATGTGTAGGAAAGAGAAGACAACACTTTTTTTTTTTTTTTTTTAAACAGAGTCTCACTCTGTCACCCAGGCTGGAGTGCAGTGGCGCGATCTCGTCTCACTGCAAGCTCTGCCTCCTGGGTTCACGCCATTCTCCTGCCTCAGCCTTCCGAGTAGCTGGGACTACAGGTGCCTGCCAACAAGCCTGGCTAATGTTTTGTATTTTTTTTAGTAGAGACAGGGTTTCACCATGTTAGCCAGGATGGTCTTGATCTCCTGACCTCGTGATCTGCCTGCCTTGGCCTCCCAAAGTGCTGGGATTACAGGCGTGAGCCACCGCGCCCAGCCAACAACACTTTTTTTAAAAAACAAGTGTCCTCCTCCATATAATTGGTTTTTAAATACTTTTTATTTTTGTGGGTATATAGTAGGTGTATGTATTTATGGGTTACAGGAGATATTTTGATACAGGCATGCAATGCATGATAATCACCTTGTGGTAAAGAGGGTATCCATCCCCTCAAGCATTTATCATTTCTTTATGTTACAAACAATCTAATTACATTATTTTAGTGTTTTTTTTTTTTTGTCTATTTTTGTTTTTGCTTTTTTGAGACAGAGTCTTGCTCTGCCATCCCAGCTGGAGTGCAGTGGCATGCAGATCTTGGCTCACTGCAAGTTCCACCTCCTGGGTTCAAGCTATTCTCCTGCCTCAGCCTCCCGAGCAGCTGGGGCTACGGGCACGCACCACCACACCCAGCTAATTTTTATATCTTTAGTAGAGATTGGGTTTCACCATATTGACCAGGCTGGTCTCGACCTCCTGACCTCATGATCCACCTGCCTCGGCCTCCCAAAGTGCTGGGATTACAGGCGTGAGCCACCAAGCCCAGCCTCTTTTAGTTATTTTTAATCTACAATACATTATTGTTGACTGTAGTCACCCTGTTGTGCTATCGAATACTAGATCTTATTCATTCTATCTATTAATATTATAGTTTTGCACCCGTTAACCGTCCCACTCCCCACCCACTACCCTTGCCAGGCTCTGGTAACCATCCTTCTACTCTCTATGACCATGAGTTCAATTGTTTTGATTTTTAGCTCCCACAAATAAGTGAGAACATTTGAAGTCCGTCTTTCTGTATCTGGCTTATTTCACTTAACAACAATTGTTTTCTAATCTATCCTTTCATATTTAATGTCTCTTTTTTTTTTTTTTTTTTTTTTGAGATGGAGTCTCACCCTGTCGCCCAGGCTGGAGTGCAGTGGCCGGATCTCAGCTCACTGCAAGCTCCGCCTCCGGGTTTACGCCATTCTCCTGCCTCAGCCACCCGAGTAGCTGGGACTGCAGGCACCTGCCACCTTGCCCGGCTAGTTTTTTGTATTTTTTAGTAGAGACGGGGTTTCACCGTGTTAGCCAGGATGGTCTCGATCTCCTGACCTTGTGATCTGCCCGTCTCGGCCTCCTAAAGTGCTGGGATTACAGGCTTGAGCCACCGCGCTCGGCCAATTTAATGTCTCTTGAGTGTTTTCCCAGTACCCCTAAATTCTTTGATATGGTGATTAGTAAAGGGTGCACTGTATTCCATCCTGTGGATGCACTGTGACTTGTTTCACTGATTTAAATTAGTCATTTAGGCTGTTTTAACTGTCCTTAAATTATAAAAGATTTCCCATATACAAAATACACAGAGAAGAGGCTGGGCACGGTGGCTCACGCCTGTAATCCCAGCACTTTGGGAGGTCGAGGTGGGCAGATCACAAGATCAGGAGATCAAGACCATCCTAGCCAACAAGGTGAAACCCCGTCTCTACTAAAAAAAAAAAAAAAAATTAGCTGGGTGTGGTGGCACGTGCCCGTAATCCCAGCTACTAAGGAGGCTGAGGCAGGAGAATCACTTGAACGAGGGAGTTGGAGGTTGCAGTGAGCCGAGATCATGCCATTGCACTCCAGCCTAGTAACAGAGCAAGGCTCCATCTCTCTCTCTCTCTCTCTCTATCTATCTATCTATCTATGAGAATATTACAGCCACCCAATGAATCACTATTCAATTTTAATACATGTTAATTTGTTGCCATCTTTGCTTCAGACATTTAAGAAATAATAGTTTACAGGTAGAGTTGAACGGTTCCTCTATCCAATTGATTCCTGTCCTTCCACCACATGTAACCTCTAATCTGAAGGTTGTGTTTATCCTTCCTATCCCTGATCACAGACTTTAACTACAAAAGAATGTTTCCTAAAGAATACAGTATTGTTCTGAGTTTTAAAGTTTCACACATACTCACAAGAGCATATCCTTTATTCACTTAACATTATGACTCAGAGATTTACCCATGCTGACATAGACCTAGCTAAGTTTTGCTTTCCTACTATATAATTTATAAATATAATATACTTGACTAACTCATTCTCCTACTGACAAACACTTGGTTGTTTCCAATCATTGGGAATCAATGCGCTTGGGATGGGGCAGGTGCGGACTAGTGCCACCAGGGGGCGCGCGGAGAGCAGGATTGAATGGAGACCTGCGGCGTTTGGCACTCCTAGTGGAGGAATGGCTGAGCCTCTGCAGTTTCCAGGATACTGCCAAATCGCATATCCATAATGCCTCAGATTTCAGTTCAGCCAGTAGCGAATGAGAGTCCTATTTCCTCACATCCTCGCCACTACTGTGGGGTATGAGACTCGGGTTTGGCCTCTCTGAGGTTAAGCATCTTTTTATGCTTATTGACTAGCAAGGTTTTGTCTTTGTGATTTCCTACCCAGAGCCTTCGCTTCTCATCCCATTAGGTTTATCTTTTTCCCATTGATTTGTAATTTTTAAAAATATATTCTTAATCCAGAGAGGATCTCTACAGCAAGCACGTGGCACGTGCAAACTGAGTAATTTAAGGCGAGTTTAATAAAGGGGCTGTGTGGGGCCCTTCCTATCCACCGATTCTATAACCCCAGATTCAATCAACCGGGGATTGAAAAAATTCAAACAAAAGTTCCAAAAAATGTTGCATTGGTTTGTTGTTGTTGTCGTGGTGGTGGCGGTGGTGGTGGTGCTGTTCATGAGGTCTCACCATGTTGCCCAAGCTAGTCTTGAACTCCTGGTCTCAAACAATCCTCCTCCCTCCTGCCTTACCCTCCTGCAGTCTGCAATGTTCCATTGTGGCTGATGTGTACTATGTGGTTAGGCCTCAGATGGTTGCATCTGTACTGAGCATACAGAGACCTTTTCTTGTCATTATTCCCCAAACGATACAGTACAACTACTATTTACATAGCGTCCACATTGTATTAAGTAGTATACATAATCTAGAGATGAGTTAAAGTGTACAGGGGATGTGCCTAGCTTACATGCAAATATTACACCATTTCATATCAGGGACTTGAGCATCCTTGGATTTGGGAATCTGTGGGGCATCCAGGAACCCAGCCCCCCATCACCCTGTGGATACGGAGGGATGGACGACTATATTTCCAAAAGCAGGAGCAGGTTGGGGGCAACCAACGAGGGCTATTTCAGTACCAATAGCCTGGTACCAATGGGCGACGTCTCAGCACCCCAGGCCTGAAATGGTAAACAAAAGTGTTGGCTGACCGTTCTCCCTAGATGGCTCAGCATTCCCACGGAGTCTGGTTGCTGGGAGCAAAGGGCCCTGAGAAGCTCAGGTCAGTGCTGATTGGAGAGCCACCAGCCTTGGGAGCTACAGATAGCATCTAGTAAAGATAGAGATCGTCTCCCTCCACAGAGGCATTCCCACATCCTAAAGCCTTCTCCGCCCCTCCCGGGAGATAGGGTCTTACCTTCCAGCATTACAGACCCAGAGAGCTTTTCCCTCAGCCCTGTGCAGTGAGTGACATTCCAGGTCATGTCTATGGAGGGGAAGACGGCAGATCATGAAGTCACCCCGAGGAAAGCTCCGGCTCCCAATTCAGGGCTCCCCTCCTGTGGCACAACCTGCACAGCTGCAGGGGAACACCTGGCCCTCTGCGTGGCCCATGGGAATCAGGGTGGTGGGGACCAACCCAGGAGCTTGCAGGGCTACTGCTTTCTGCTGTGAAGAATATACAGTTTGTGTCTCTGAACAGAGCCCTGCGGTCTTTGGTCAGATGTGTGCATGGAACTGGCACAGGCTACCTCGTTCCCTGGCAGGAGGGGACAATCTCAGCCCTTTCGCAGTGTCTGACTTCATAGGAATGCGCAGAAGGGGAAGTGAACTGTGCTAACGAGAGCCACACTGCAGTGGAGGCAGGCAGCCAGCTCTGGGCTATGTTATGAGGCTAGCGTTTCCATGATGCCAAAGAGAACGGGGGTTTCCAGGGACTAGGGGAGGGCCAAATGGAGAGATGTGCGTCAAGGGGTGCAAACTTTCAGTTTCACCAGATGAGTACATTCCAGAGATGTCACGTATCACACAGTGACTGTAGGTGACAATACTGCACTGTGTACTTGAAATTTGCTAACAGGGTAGATCCTAAGTGTTCTCACCACCAAGAAAAAAACATAACTATGGGACGGGATGGATATTTAATTAGCTTGATTGTGGGAATTATTTCACAATGTACACATATATCAAATCATCAAGTTGTACAGCTAAGATATAAACATAAAATTTGTTTCTAATTAAGAAATTTTATAGTAATTTCCCCGCATAACTGGGCATAGTGGCTCATGCCTGTAATCCCAGCACTTTGGGAGGCTGAGGTGGGAAGATGGCTTGAGCCCAGGAGTTTGAGACCAGCCTGGGCAACATAGCAACACTCTGTCTGTACAAAAAATAAGAAAATTAGCTGGGCATGGTGGCGCACATCTGTAGTCCCAGCTACCATGGAGGCTGATGCAGGAGGATTGGTCTAGATTGGGAGATTGAGGCTGCAGTGAACCTTGATCGCACTACTGTACTCCAGCCTGTGCAACAGAGCAAGACCCTGTCTTGAATAAAACAAAACAAAAGGAAACAAAAAAACAAAATCCCCCATACTTTTTTGTTTGTTTTCTTGCATTTAGATTTTGATCCATCTACAGTTTATTTATTTGAGACGTGAGTTTGGGATCTGTATGAAATAGAGTGAAAGCTAGCCTGTTTTAGAAAGGAGATTCAAAAAATTCAGTGACTTGGCCGGGTGTGGCGGCTCACACCTGCAATCCTGGCACTTCGGGAGGCCGAGGCAGGTGGATCACCTGAGGTCAGGGATTCAAGGCCAGCCTGGCCAACATGGCGAAACCCCGTCCCTACTAAAAATACAAAAATTAGCTGGGCATGGTGGCACATGCCTGTAGTCCCAGCAACTCGGGAGGCTGAGGCAGGAGAATCGCTTGAACCTGGGAGGTGGAAGTTGCAGTGAGCCGAGATCACACCACTGCACTCCAGCCTGGGTGACAGAGTGAGACTCCATCTCAACTAATAATAATAATAATAATAATTCCGTGACTTAAACTACAGATCTCACCAAGTGACCGAGGTAGACACTGGAGATCACTGGGTGACTTGGTTCCAAAGAGTCATCTGGGGATTCGGGTTTCCTCTTGTTTCCCGTCCACTCCCTAGGATGTTGTCCTTGTCTCTAGCTTGATGGTGGGCTGCCTCCATCTGTGGGTGGCAGCAAGTGGCAAGAGGAAAGAGAGCGTGGAGTACACACACCTCTAGGATGTCTTAAGTCCTGGGCCAGAATCCACACCTCTTACTTCTACTCACGCTCCATGAACAACTTTAACATATAGCCACCCCCAACCACAAATGGGGCCGCCAAATGTATCCATGTATCCTGCAAGAAGGGAGAATGGATTCCAGTGACAATGGACACCAGTCCCTGCCAGATAATTCAGCACAGATTTTCTCCAGGTGGCTGCAGAGTGGCTCAATGCTTTTTTTTTTTTTTTTTGAGATAGAGTCTGGCTTTGTCACCCAGGCTGGAGTGCAGTGGCGCGAGCTCGGCTCACTGTAACCTCTGCCTCCCGGGTTCAAGCAATTGTCCTGCCTCAGCCTCCCAAGTAGCTGGGATTCCAGGTGCCTGCTACCACGTCCACTAATTTTTGTATTTTTAGTAGAGATGGGGTTTCATCATGTTGGCCAGGATGGTCTCAATCTCTTGACCTCATGATCTGCCCGCCTCAGCCTCCCAAAGTGCTGGGATTACAGGCATGAGCCAGCACAGCCGGCCAGGTCAATGTTATTGATTGAATCATGCCATTTTCCCCACACATTCGCACCCCCACTTTATCATGTGCTAATTTCTTATGCTGTGTACTCATTTCAGTTCACGTCTTCATTAGCCTGTCTGCTTACTATGCTTCAGTAATGCGCTTTTTCTTTTTTTTCTTTTTTTTTTTTTGAGACGGAGTCTTGCTCTGTCACCCGGGCTGGAGTGCAGTGGCCGGATCTCAGCTCACTGCAAGCTCCGCCTCCCGGGTTTACGCCATTCTCCTGCCTCAGCCTCCCGAGTGGCTGGGACTACAGGCGCCCGCCACCTCGCCCGGCTAGTTTTTTGTATTTTTTAGTACAGACGGGGTTTCACCGTGTTAGCCAGGATGGTCTCGATCTCCTGACCTCGTGATCCGCCCGGCTCGGCCTCCCAAAGTGCTGGGATTACAGGCTTGAGCCACCGTGCCCGGCCTGAAGTTTTAATATGACATGTACAGGTGTGGATTTGTTTTTGTTTATCTACTCTGAGAATTCATGTCTCATCAACTCCAAAAAAATTTTAAATAACCAGTTACTACAACCAAGTTTTAGTATTTAAATCTTATTATCTTAATTTCTTGGGCTACTAATTCTCAAGTAGATTGCGTTTGTTTCTGCCAGATACTCCAGGGACTGGACTGGGGCCAGTTTTTCCACTAATTTCTCCTCTGGAATTTCCATGCCACAAGGATAGTGTGCATTCACACCCCACAACTCCGTGCACAGATTTGAGATTCTGTTTTCTTCTAAGATTGTTTTCCATTCCCTCCCTTGGAGTATCTACAAGAAACAAGCTTTCTTGACCGAGCACGGTGGCTCACACCTGTAATCCCAGCACTTTGGGAGGCTGAGGCAGGCGGATCACCAAAGGTCAGGAGTTCTAGACCAGCCTGGCCAATGTGGTGAAACCCCGTTTTTACCAAAAATACAAAAGTTAGCCGGGCGTGGTGATGGGTGCCTGTAATCCCAGATACTCTGGAGGCTGAGGCAGGAGAATCGCTTGAACTGGGGAGGCGGAGGTTGCAGTGAGCTGAGATGGCGCCACTGCACTCCAGCCTGGGTGACACAACAAGACTCCATCTCAAAAAAAAAAGCTTCCTTGCTACTTCCCTGGGAGGATGAGAAGTTTGCCTAGTCCTCCCTTTCATGAAGGAGGTGGTCAGTCCATGTCCCAGCTTTACGCAGGAGTCTCAGTTCCACCCAGCTTCTTGTCTTGTGGAGTCAACATCATGTCTTTTACTTTCGTTCTGGAATGAAAACCTCAGCCCTTAATGGTGAGTGTCTAAGTTGGCATACAACCTCCTTCTGACCGAGGACAGGGATTTTTTTTCCTAGCTTGTCTGTGTATTTGATATGGTATTCTATTTTATACAGCATGCCTATGTGCTTAGAGAAATATGGAGGGTAGAGGAATTATTACCCAATCTGCCCAGTTGCCAGAACTGCAAGTTGGAGTCTGGTTCCAATTTTTCAATACTATAAATAATGGTATGATGAATATCCTTGCCCATTAATGTTTATGCACATCTCTGGTTATTTTCCTTGGATAAATGCCTAGGAATGGTCAAAGAGTATGAACATTTGTAAGGTGTTTGATATATATGTGAGGCCCCATTGCCAGCCCCCAAAAATGCACCACTTCACATTCCCTGGAATTCCTGCTTTCCGGTGCCCTTGCCAACATTTGGAGCCTTTAAAAAAATTCACCATTTAGTTAGATTTTTAAAATACTGTGAAAAAAAAACATAGTGTGAAAACAATATTTTTTATGTTTATAACTAGTTAGAAAAAATCAAGAGTTGGGCACAGTGGCATGTGCCTGTAGTCCCCTCCTGTACTCAGGAGGCTGAGGTGGGAGAATCACTTGAGCCCAGGAGTTTATGGCCAGCCTGGGCAACGTAGTAAGATGCTGTCTCAAAAAAGGCAGAGAGAGGCGGGACGCTGTGGCTCACGCCTGTAATCCCATCACTTTGGAAGGTCGAGGCGGGCAGATCACGAGGTCAGGAGATCAAGACCATTCTGGCTAACATGGCTAACATGGCTAACATGGTGAAACCCCGTCTCTACTAAAAAATACAAAAAAAAAAATTAGCTGGGCATGGTGGCGGGCACCCGTAGTCCCAGCTACTTGGGAGGCTGAGGCAGGAGAATGGCGTGAACCTGGGAGGTGGAACTTGCAGTGAGCTGAGATCGCACCACTGCACTCCAGCCTGGGCAACAGAGTGAGACTCCATCTCAATACAAAACAAAACAAGCAAACAAACAAAGCAGAGAGAAAGAACAAAGAGAAGAAAGAAAAGAGAGAAAGAAATAACGAAAGAGAAGGAAGGAGAAAAGAAAGAAAAGAGAGAGAGAGGAAAGAAGGAGAAAAGAAAGCGAGAGAGAGAGAGGAAGGAAGGAGAAAAGAAAGAAAAGAGAGAGAGAGGAAGGAAGGAGAAAAGAAAGTGAGAGAGAGAGAGAGGAAGGAAGGCAGGCAGGCAGGCAAGTGGGCACGGTGGCACATGCCTGTAATCCCAGCACTTTGGGAGACTGATGTGGGTAGATCATGAGGTCAGGAGTTCAAGACCAGCCTCGCCAAGATGTGAAACCCCGTCTCTACTAAAAATCCAAAAAATTAACCGGGTGTCGTGGCGGTCACTTGTAATCCCAGCTACTCGGGAGACTGAGGCAGAGAATTGCTTGAACCCAGGAGGCGGAGGTTGCAGTGAGCCGAAATCGCGCCACTGCACTCCAGTCTGGGCGACAGAGTGAGACTCTGTCACACACACACACACACACACACACACAACACAAACACAAATAAAATAAGGCTGAGTGCAGTGGCTTACACCTGTAATCCAAAAACTTTGAGAGGCCGAAGTGGGAGGACTGCTTGAGCCCAGGAGTTCAAAACCAGCTTGGATAACAAAGTGAGATCCTGTCTCTACAAAAAAATTTTTTAAAAATTATCCAGGCTTGATGGCACGTGCTTGTGATCCCAGCTACATGAGAGGCTGAGGTGGGATGATAGCTTCATCCCAGGAGGTTGAGGCTGCAGTGAGCCATGTTTGTGCCACTGTACTCCAGCCTGGGCAACAGAACAAGACCCCATCTCAAAACCAGAATAAAATAAAAGTAGAACAAATAAATGCTACTATGCACTCTGTTGAGCATAAAACTCAAGCAACACATCACTGAAACAGTGATTACTGTTACCCGAACTTTTGTCTAGGTTGATGCTTCTTTTTATTAGCCCCACCCACTTCTCCCCTTCTTCATCAAGGCTTCTTCAACTTAATGTGCATGGGAATCACCTGAGGAGCTTGGGAAAGAGCAGGTTCTGATTCTGAGGAGCTTTTTTTTTTTTTTTTTTTTTTTGAGGCGGAGTCTCGCTCTGTCGCCCGGACTGGAGTGCAGTGGCCGGATCTCAGCTCACTGCAAGCTCCGCCTCCTGGGTTTACGCCATTCTCCTGCCTCAGCCTCCCGAGTAGCTGGGACTACAGGCGCCCGCCACCTCGCCCGGCTAGTTTTTGTGTTTTTAGTAGAGACGGGGTTTCACCGTGTTAGTCAGGATGGTCTCGATCTCCTGACCTCGTGATCCGCCCGCCTCGGCCTCCCAAAGTGCTGGGATTACAGGCTTGAGCCACCGCGCCCGGCCCTGAGGAGCTTCTTAAAGAGCAGATTCTGATTCTGTAGGTTGGGGTGTGGCCTGAGAATCCCCCCAACTTTTTTTTTTTTTTTTTGAGACCAAGTCTCACTTTGCTGCCAGGCTGGAGTGCAGTGACGTGATCTTGGCTCACTGCAACCTCTGCATCCCAGGTTCAAGCAATTCTGCCTCAGCCTCCCAAGTAGCTGGGACTACAGGTGCACACACCACGCCCAGCTAATTTTTGTATTTTTAGTAGAGACAGTGTTTCACCATGGTGGCCAGGATGGTCTCGATCTCTTGACCTCGTGATCTGCCTGCCTTGGCCTCCCAAAGTGCTGGGATTACAGATGTGAGCCAACGCGCCCGGCCGAGAATCCCCATTTTTAATAAGGATGCTGATGGTGCTGCTCTGTGAACCACAGAGAATGGTTGACTCACTTTGTTGGCCACAATCAGACCACAGTGGAATTTAGCCAGTCAGAGCTTGGTAACTTCCAAAGCACATATGGCTGCAAACAGCATTATTAGGACCTTCCATCAACACCTCCTAGCTAAAATGACAGAGTTAAGCTGATCCTTTATAAGAAGCATAAATCAGTTGGTTAGTGATGAAATAGCTTATTGAGATGACAACCAAATCACACACAAATACACAGACACACACACACACACAAATCTATAAACGGGAGATAATGTAAAACACGAGCAGAAAGTTAGATTCAGATTGTGCAAAAACAAAAACACAAGCACCTTACCAGGAAGGCAACTTGCATCATATCAGATCTTATCAGCTTCAAGCAGACTCTGGAGAGGTGAGCAAGCTTTCTGAGTTAGGGAGGAATTTATCTGGTAAACAACATGGTATTTCAATTTGGTATTTCAATATGGTTTGCAATTATTGACATAGGATTGCAAAGATAAGTTTGTAACTTTTTTACGTGAGCACATTAATCTGGACATTGTACGACCTTTCGGAAGTGTTGACCATAGCCTTCAAGAGTGTTGTGTGTGCACAAAAAGGGATTTATTCAGGTTTACAAATTTCACAGTCAATTTATTTGAGTTACGAGTTCTCATGCCTAGTTTTCCCTTAACCTTCTAAGTTCAGTCTAGAAATCTTATTATTCTCTTTTCTTTTTAAATTCTATTTTAAGTCTAGCAAATAATAGCAACCACTTTTAAGAGGCCTTTGGAAAATACTTGACCCTATTTACAAATTTAAACACCTTCGTGCATTTTAAATTATATTTAAAACTTGTAACAGACTGCACTCAATTCCCTTCTTAATTACTTCAGTTGTCTCAATAAACAAATACATTCCCAAGTTTACAAATAACTCTTTTAAATTTAATGAATTAAATTGACACGGTGAAACTTAAGTTCTCTTAAAATGTTCCAACACTGTATATAATTTAGTTTTCATGAGCCTCAAGTCAGTGACAAGAAAAAAATAGTTTTCAACTAAGATCACAAGATTACTCAATGATACATTTTACAGTGATTTCCAAAGCTTAGAAATTCTTTTAAACTTTATGAATACATGGGACATCAAATATGCACAGATTCTTTCTGCATTCCGAATGTGAATCCTATAGTTTTGATTCTCTTAAGAGTTTCTATACTTTCCCTAAATCCTCCTGGAACTGAAAGATTCACCCTCTTACAGCTGACCGTTACCATCCTAGTAACTGAGCCGGTATACACACCCAATATTTGGGCTGGACCCTGACTAAATTCTTGTCAATGACCCTAATGGGATACTTGAGCCCTACTCATAATTGCTATGCCCCTGATGCCATCATTTACGGGAGGTGCTCTCAAGGCCCCCTGACCCTTAGTTTTAAGTCATACGCGTTATTGATTCTTCTACATACACCTGGACATTTGTAGGCTGACAGCATAGATCACTTGAGATTTTGTATTTATCTGGTTCTTAAGATGTGTATTTTTCCCTCCAGCTCTAAAGACCTTTGCGCTTAAAGGAATCCTAAGATAGATAGATAAATGTCCTTTCTATTTGCTAATGAAGGCCTTTGGAATCTGTGGAATCTTTCTGGAGGTTTTAATCAGATTTGGGTTTGGGGGCAGGATTTTCTTGTAGGTGGTGGTGTTTTCTTCCCTAAAGGCACATCATGTCTGCTGTCTCTCTTTTTGTGACGACAGCAGGAAGATATCTTTTTATGAATACTCCAAATAATATTCCATTTTGGATACCTCAAATGACTTTGTCTGAGTCGTGGTCACCGATTTTGAGGTCATTTATTGACAAGAAGGTGTGATGTTAGTGATTAACAAGAGAATTCTTTATTCATTTAAGAAATATATCTTGATTACCTGCTCTTTGCAGATAGACAGTGGAGGATGAAACATGGCTCTTTTCCTCCTGTTGTTTCTTTCCCAGGATTTCTCAGCCTTGGTGCTATTGACGTTTTAGGCTGGTAAGTCTTTGTTGTCCAGTGCCTTGAATGAGGTTTAGCAGCCTACAATCAGTGTCCTCTACCCACTAGATGCCAGCAGCACTGCCTCTTCTCTCTCCATAGTCTTGACGATCAAAAGTGTCTCAGATATTGCCAAATGTCTCTGGGGGAGCAAGATCATCTCGTTGAGAACCACTCTGTTCTAGTCGAGTAGGGGAAAAGAGATATTAACAAGTTAGCACAAATACAAATTCAGTAGGGGTTATTGGCTCATGCCTGTAATCCTAGCACTTTGGGAGGCTGAGGCGGGCGGATCACCTGAGGTCAGGAGTTCGAGACCAGCCTGGCCAACATGGTGAAACCCCGTCTCTACTAAAAGTACAAAAATTAACCAGGTGTGGTGGCGGGTGCCTGTAATCCCAGCTACTTGGGAGGCTGAGGTGGGAGAATCACTTAAACCCAGGAGGCGGAGTTTGCAGTGAGTGGAGATTGTGCCACTGCATTCCAGCCCAGGTACCAGAGCAAAAACTCTGTCAAAAAAAAAAAAAAAAAAAGAGAGAGAGAGAGAGAGAAACATGATGTGCTACTGTGAGAAATCCTGGTGTCTTAGTTCATTCCGTCTATAATAAAGTACCATAGACTGGGTCTGGCCATCTTTCTTTTTGTGATGTTAGCAGCCAGTGATGCTCAAAGCTGAGATCTAGTCAATCCTTGTAAGTTCTACTTGTTCATTCTAACTCTAATTTCATCACTCCTTTAGGATTATCTGGAATGCTTCTATAAAGAGCCACTTTGCTCATCTGCAAGTTGGATAGCCAGGAATCCAAGGTAAATCTGAACTTTGGGCAACTCATGACCAATGTGAGCATTTCTGGTTTGCCTCTGGTCTACACTGGATATCGGCTGCTACAGTTCATGGCATGTACTTGAGAGGTCCAGCATGTCTTGTCTGGGGCTCCTGGGTTTGGTGGGATCTCTGGGGGCTTTCATGGCAGGCTTCTGTTTCCTGTGATTTCCCAGCACTGATTGGGACCCTGTGAACAGAGTTCTATAGACTCTGTTCCTTATGAAGCAGCAGCAGCAGGAGCCTGGGGGCAAGTTTCCAGGCATGTTAGTTTCCTAGCACCACTGTAACAAAGGACCACAACTGATGGCTTAAACCAACACAAATTGATTCTCTCACAGTTCTGGAGGCCAGAAGTCTGGAATGAAGGTGTGAGGCAGGGCCACTCTCTCTCTGAAGGCTGCAGGGTAGAATCTGTTCCATACTTCTCTCCCAGCTGCTGGTGCTTGCCAGAAATCCTTGGCATTCATTGGCTTGTGGCCGCATTACTCCAATCTCTGCCTTCATTTTTATGTGACCCTGGTTAAGAAGGGCGTTCCTTCTGCCCTTCCTTATGATATGACACCAGACATATTAGATTCAAGGCCCACCCTACTCCAGTATGACCTCATCTTAAGTAACCGCATCTACAAATACCCCATTTCCAAATAAAGCCACATCCACATGTACCCAGGGCTAGGCCCTCAGCGTATCCTTTTTTTGAGTGGGGGAGCACAATTCAACCCGCAGCACCAGGGAACCAAGAGAGTCAAGAGCAGTGGAGGTTCTTCCTGCCAATGGGGTCATGCTGACCTTGGGGAAGTAACTGGGCTGGCAGAGAAGGCTTGGGCAGCAAGTAGTTTGATTTGCAGGGACAGAGCCCCTTTCCCCAAAACAATCTCCTCTGCTGTCACTGAAAATTGTTGTCTCTTTGGAATTTTCAAAGGTCACCTGTCACTGAAAATTGTTGTCTCTTTGGAATTTTCAAAGGTCACCTGACTAGAAGTGAAAGGTGGACAGAGCCGGCTTCAAAGGCTGCTGCCTGTGCAATCGTACAGGGTACTGTGCTCCAAAGGGCCCGTGCTTATTTTAGTGGTCCACTGTTACCATCTGGAAATTCTTGGGATTTTTTTTTTTGGAACAAGGGGTCCTGCATTTTCACTTTGCACTGCAAAATGTAGAGCACAAACTATGTAGCTGACCCTGGGTTGGGACATCAGGCAGGGGAGACGCATAGGAAGCTAAGGCAAAAATCAAGCTCTGTTACAGTGCGGTTGGCCTGTAGCTGGCTTCTTGTCCATTTCTACTTCTGGACCAGGGAAATTGGACTGTACATTACTGTGTAAGCCTAAAGCTGAGTCACAAACAGATCCAGGCTCTTCAATGTGCTTATCATGCAGAGCAAGTGTGAAAGTGGTTTGTGATTACACTTTGCTCAAGGATTGGCATAGGGCTCGGCACCTCTTAAATGGTAAATAAACCCCTCTTGATTATGAGGTGAAGTTAGGCAGATACTACCCAGATGGCTCTGTGAATCGATATTGTAAGGTAAGTTTTTTTAGATGCCTACACCCCCACACCATCCTCTTCCATGGGGTGTAATATGATGCTTCTCAAACTAATGGCCCTGGGGTGGGCATTTCAATGAGTTCCCCTATGATGCTGCTGCTGCTGGTCCACAACCCACACTGTGAGCAGAAAGAGTCCTAGAAACAGGCCAGGTGCAGTGGCTCACGCCTGGAATCCCAGAACATCGGGAGGCCAAGGTGGGCAGATTGCTTGAGTCCAGGAGTTTGAGACCAGCCTGGGCAACATAGTGAGACCCCATTTCTACAAAAAGTTAAAATATTAGCCAAGCATGGTGGCCTGTGCCTGTGGTCTCAGCTACTCAGGAAGCTGAGCAGGGAGGATTGCTTGAGCCCAGGAGGTTGAGGCTGCAGTGAGCCATATTTGCGTCACTGCACTCCAGCCTAGGTGACAAAGTGAGACACTGTCTGGAAAAAAAAGAGAGAGAAAAAGAAAGAAAGAGTCATAGAAACAAAGAACAACTAGTTATAAAGTCAGGAGGTGTGATGGTTAATTTCATGTGTCAACTTGACTGGGCCACTGGGCCATGGGGTGCCCAGATATTTGGTCAAACATTACTTTGGATGTGTGTGTAAGGGTGTTTCTGGATGATATCCACATTTGAATTGTAGACTGAGGGAAGTAGATTGCCTTCTCAGTGTCGGTGGGCCTTGCCCAATCAGTTGAAGGCCTGGCTGGACCACACCACAGAGGCTGGGTAGGAGGGTGCTCCTGCTGTATGACCACTTGAACTGGAATGTTGGGCTTTTCTTGCCTCCAGACTCAAACTGAAACATTGGTTCCTCTTGAATCTCAAGCCTGCTCACTTTCAGACTGGAACTGACACCATCAGCTCTCCTGGTTTTCAGGCTGTCAGACTTGGACTGGAACTGTGCCATCATCAGCTCTCCAGCTTGCCAACTGCAGATCCTGGGATTTATCAGCCTCCATAATTCCATGAGCAAATCTTTATGATAAATCTCTGTGTGTGTGTGTGGTGTGTGTGTGTGTGGTGTGTGTGTGTGTGTGAGACAGAGAGTGAGACAGAGAGAGAGAGAGAGTTTGGATATATATATTGGAGCTATTTTTCTGTACAGCCCTGATGAATACAGGAGGTCAGATGGGATAGCTGGGCTTCGATCTTAGGGCTGATGCATTTTAGCACTGGCCAGGTCATACTGGGCTGGTTACTTTCTCCAAGCCTTGTTTTCCCACTATAAAGCTTGGGCAGTATAAATGTTCTCATAAATTACACATTTGAGCTCAGGAGTTTGAGACAAGCCTGGGCAACATAGTGAGACTCCTTTTTTACAAATACATATAAACTGGGTGTGGTAGTGCATGCCTGTAGTCCCAGCTACTCAGGAGACTGAGGTGGGAGAATCATTTGAGCCTGGGAGTTGGAGGCTGCAGAGAGCCGTGATTGCACCACTGCACTCCAGCCTGGGTAACAGAGCAAGACCCTGTCTCAAAAAAAAATAATAAAAATAAATTATATATATCTCATAGGGTTTTTTGACTTCAGCACTGGTGTCATTTGGGGAAGAGCATTCTCTGGTGCTGGGCTGTTGTGGGCACTGCAGGATGTGTGCCAACATCTCTGGCCTTACCCACTAGATGCCAGGAGCACCACTCTCCCAGTTATGCTAAGCAAACATGTCTCCAGGCATTGCCAAATGTCCCCTGGGGACAGGGACACCATCACCGCCCTCCCCGCCCCCAGTTGAGTCACTGATATATAACAATCATCTTGGTTTACCTGTGTCCAGAAACGGTTCCATTCATGTTACAAGAGAAGCTAATTTTAATGCTAGCGTCACCAAATGAAAAACAAAGATTGCTCATTTCTGAGAGAGATAAATTTTCCTTCTTGTCTCTGCAAGCCTGAGACTTCTGAGCTGCTCTGCCTGGCTCATAAAGCAGAGGTCTGCAGTTTTAAGGATCTGTTTTTTCAAATACACAGGGGACCAGAGCCCTAATCCTAAATAAGAGAGAAGCCAGCCAGGAGGAAGCAGTGTAGTGTGCTGGCTCACGGCCGCTGCCTCTTCCTAAAATTATGGTGTGCTTGGAATACATTTTGATTGGCCCCTTCACATTTTGTTGAACAGAACCCATGGGAAGGGGAGGAAAATAAGTAAAAGTGTAAGGTTGAAAGAGGAGACCTGGAGAGGAAGGAAGTGAGTGGCTCTGAGTTTTCTAAGTTTGGGAGAGAAATTGGTCTACATTTTTAAAAAATCTGAATTTTAATCACCCAGGCACAAATGCAATGTGCCTAAAGCATGACAGCCGTTTACTGATGCCAAGGATGATTTTTTTTTTTTTTTTTGTGATGCGCATCCAGACACGGGAATTAAGCGTAAAATGAACCATACGCAGACTGGCAGGTTTATACACACAGTGGACGCTTTGGGAATACTCTGCATGTCTTTGGAGTGGAAGATTAGGACATGAGAAAAATCTGAATTTTCAAAATGGACACATCTACGCAAATCAAGGAAGTCCCAGTTGAGAAAAGTGCTCCCCGTCCACACAAGAAATCTAAACAGTGACTTTTTTGAATACAAGTCAAATAAGTGCCTAAAGTTTATATCTGTACATAAAGCCATGAAATAAAACACCAAGAAATAACCTCACCCTGTCCCCATTCCAACTCCTGAGCCTGGGGAGAGGTCCCCTTAGGGATCTTTGCAATTTACTCTTCCTTTGATGCCCCTAAACCAGCAAGACAGGAATGAACAAGAACAACATCTTCTAATCTCTTCCAGTGCTTGTGGATTTGCATTATTTAAATATATGAGAAACACCCATAATTGAGTAATTACTCCAGCATTTAAAGAATGCCAAACAATGAACCATTTCTTCTTCAGACCTAATCCGGCCCATTTCCGTTTTCCTCTTAGCACAATATGTAGAATTACCCAACGTGTCGCTTCCTAGAACACTTGATTGTTTATACAAGGTAGGCAAGACTTCTCTGGCGGTATTATTTTTCTCATTTTACACTTGATGATTGTAGCCTTCACGATTTTCCTTTTCTAGACGCTTTTCAAGTACCGAATGTGTATATATCCAATTTTGCACTTTCCTTTTCACAAATAAAGCTTATCCTTTAGGTGAGGCCTGGGGAGAGAAGGCAGAATCTAACTAAAAATCTTCAGACTCTGTCCTTGTTGGAGTTACTCCTTAACCATCATTTTAAGGAAAGTATTCTGCAAGTTAGAGATCAGTGCATTGTAACAGCTTCAGAAAGGGGATTTCCCAGAGGGTCTGGGAGGAGAACAAAAGCATTTGCATCTCCTTTCCCCAGAGCCTAAGTGGATTTTTCCTGAGCTGCTTTCCATGTGAAGTCTTGGTGGGAGGATGGAGCACTACAATGTTGGTGCTTTTGCTGTTGCATGGCTGTGGTTTTAATGCGGAGGAAATAAAGAATGTGGAATTGTGCATTCAGTTAGGACTCAAGACTGCTTCACCCTGCAGTGTTTTGTGTGTGCATGTGGTTTTTAGTCCGATATGGAAAGCCCCGCTTGACTGTAAGAAAGACGGGCCTTATTCTCTCTAACAATTACACACACACAAACACCACACACACACAGAGAGAAGAGAGAGAGAGAGAGAGAGAGGAGAGAGGAGAGAGAGAGAGAGATCCCAATTTATGGCAAAGCTGGGAAATCAAGAGTCCTTCACACCCCTACCAATTTCTCTTCCTTCCCATCTCCATTCACAAGTCTTTAGGGACGATCAGCAGACGCCTGGGCTAACATTGCACACAAGGGAAAAGGACTAATGGTATAATAGAGAGGTCTTGGTTTGGTCCCCCAAGCGATGGCCTCTTCCTCTCTGGTTCAGATTCTTTAGGAAGGACAATGCAATAGCCCCACTTCTGTTCTCTCAGGCAGAGAGTGTCCAGAGGCAGTGGTGTGGGCATGTGGATGAAGTTTTCTCAGTGAGGGTCTCCAGTCTCTCTTCTTTGGCATGCCATGTCACACTCCTTTTGCCTCTATTAATGTGCAAATGACAGTAGGAATGCCTCTAGATGTTATGGTGATTAAATGAGCTTGTATTTGCTAAGTGCTTAGATGACAGCAAGTGTGCAGGATCCTATCTTAGGTCAGTCTCTTTAGAAAGGATGCTTGAGATGGGGGTTCTCAAGCGAGCAGCTGATTGGAGGCATGCTTACACAGGTAAGGGAGGTGGGACCGGGCTGGGGAGGAGCTGGCAAAGCTATGATTTCCAGAGAAGTCCAGCCTCAGCCTGATCCCATGGGGAGCTCTGGGGTGTCAAGGGCATTCGAGTTTGTCCCACTAAGGCAAGGAAACTGGATGGTCAGCTCCTGGGGGTGGGTGTAATCTCTCAAATATCTCTGTTAGTGAAGGGTCATCTTCACAATACTCCAAAAGAAGGGAGCCTGCCCCAGCATCTGCTATACAAGTAAACAATTTCATGACAGCAGCTCCATGTGCCAAGGGGCAAGAGCTCAGAACTTGGGAATCTGAACACCTGAGCCTCAGTTTCCTCATCTGAGCCATCTTCCCTTTGGTCTCACAAAGCCTCCCGCGAGTCCCCAAATTGAGGTTGGCACCCTGGCTTCATTTGTGGACAAGTCACAAGTATATTACAAGGGCCAATTTCTGTCTTTCTTTTTCTTTTCTTTTCTTTTCTTTCTGTTTTTTCTTTTTATTTATTATTTCTTTTTTTTTTTTTTTGAGATGGAGTCTCGCTCTATTGACCAGGCTGGAGTGCAGTGGCGCGATCTCGGCTCACTGCAAACTCGACCTCCCGGGTTCACGCCATCCTCCTGCCTCAGTCTCCCGAGTAGCTGGGACTGCAGGCGCCTGCCACCACGCCTGGCTAATTTTTTGTATTTTTAGTAGAGACGGGGTTTCACCGTGTTAGCCAGGATGGTCTGGATCTCCTGACCTCGTGATCCACCCGCCTCGGCCTCCCAAAGTGCTGGGATTACAGGCGTGAGCCACCAGTGCCTGGCCTACAAGGGCCTATTTCTGTGTTTAGTCCCCAAGGGAGTGCAGGCTGGAGCACAGACTATCCTCTTCTCTGCAGCATGCCTACACCCAGCACAGTGTCTGCGCGTGGGAGGTCCACTATTTGCTGCCCGCCTGAACGGGTAGAGATCTTTCACCTTCAGTGAAGACTCCTCGGCGCCCTGGCCTCTTTGAGCTCCTAATTGGGTGCAGTTTCCCCCACCCCTTGCTCTACCTGATGCTTTTTTCATCTCGCCTTTCCTTCTGAGTCCTTTGATGTGTGGTGTATGTGTTCTCCTCTTTCCATCCTCTCTCTGCAGAAGTCGGTTTCACTCCAATATGCCCTAGCCCCATTCAAAGTACTTTCGAGTGATAGATTTGTGTCCAGATTTGTGAGATTCTAAAAGGACCAGGTGACAGGGAGGGTGGAAACGCAGCTTCAGAACGGTCATGTTGGGTGGTAAGATAAGAAGGCAGTGGCAGCCCCATTGGCGATAAATCATGCCAGTCAGAAGGGAAGATGTCAGAGCTGGGACACTTAGCACTTGGGGCATTCCCTGGCACATGCGACATCACGAAGTATTTGCTTTTTTGACCCTCCCACTCTTTCCCTTGGACATGTAATAATCACACATGTTTAACTAAAAGGACTCATGCGGCATAATTTATGACATAGAACATTCAGGTAGGGGTGGATAGATACTTGGGGAGCAAGAAAGTTTCTGTGTTGTAGTGGGAGGAGGGAGAGGAAAGGCCTTCCTTGGATAGTTTCTTGATGTCGCTATACCTTCACATCTTCACCTTCTTCTCCTTCTCCTTTTTTTTTTTTTTTTTTTGAGACAGGGTCTCTGTTCCCTCGCCGAGCTAGAGTTCAGTGGTGCAAACATGGCTCACTGCAGCCTTGACCTCCCCAGCTCAAGTGATCCTCCCACCTCAGCCTCCCAAAGTGTTGGGATTAAAGGTGTGAGCCACCGAGCCCGGCCCCACATTCTTCTTCTTCTTCTTCTTCTTTTTTTTTTTTTTGAGACGGAATCTCTCTCTGTTGTCCAGGCTGGAGTGCAGTGGCCCGATCTCGGCTCACTGCAACCTCTGCCGCCCGGGTTCAAGCAATTCTCTTGCCTCAGCCTCCTGAGGAGCTGGGATTACAGGCGTGCACCACTATGCCCGGCTAATTTTTGTATTTTTAGTAGAGACGGGGTTTCACCATGCTGGCCAGGCTTGTCTTAAACTCCTGACCTCGTGATCCGACCGCCTGGGCCTCCCAAAGTGCTAGGATTACAAGCGTGAGCCACCGCGCCCGGCGGTGTTCTTTTTTAAAAACACCTTTCCCCTCATAAAAGTAATATTACCATTTTACAAAAAATTGGAAGGCAAATCATTTTTTAAAATCCCGCCAAAGGAATGCAAACTCCTGTGAGCATTTCGGGACATTTTCCTCCAGTCTCTTCCCCTATGTATCTGCATTTCAATCAGGCTCTATCAGATATTTTTGTATCACTGTAACTGTTTAAAAATCTCCCCGATACTGTCCTGCATTTCCTGGCATAAAGTGTTGTGGCTGTGGGTCTGGAGTACGAAGTAGGTGGGGGATTTAGGGCAAGACACAACCCCAACTCTGGAGTTTCAGCTTTCCCAGCTGGGAGCCAGTGAAACAGAAGTTCCCCTCTAGGCTGAAAGTTTTAGGAGTTGACCCGGCTTCCTCCCCAGCAACAACGGTCTATTTGGGTCTCCGCTCAAACTATCAGACCCCACAAACCGGATGAAGAGCTCAGGAAGGTCAAGGAGCTCCCGCCTAGTGTGGGCACCCCGGTTAGCCCTTCTAGGGCTGTCCTGGCGGGGACGCTAAGTGACCACCTGCCCAGGTGCCCGCTTCCAGAGGCGTCCTCCCTGCGCCGCCCGAGAGGACCGGCCCCGGGCTCCCCCAGCTCCTCAGCTCCCTCGGCCCCGCCTTCACGGGCTTTTCCCACCTTCGCGGGACCAGACGGGTTGTGTGGGAGACCGAGGGCGCAGCCTCCCCCAAAGTGCACAGAGGGTCTCCCCAGACAGCCAGAGCCCGGGAGCAGGTAAAGGGAGGGGACTGCCCGCTCTCTCGGGAATTGTTTGCGCCCGAGGAGTCACCCCAGGCAGGCCGTGCCCGCAGTCCGGGTAGGGCGTCGTCCTCTCCGCCCGCCTTCCTCTACGCGGGGGCCCGGGGGCGGACTGACGCGGCGGCGCCCATCCTGGCCTCCATGCGGTTTCCCGAGGTCTGAGAAGGTAGTGGAGCGGGAGGGAGAGAGGGAGGAGCGCGCGGAGTGGAGGACGGCGGAGGGGGAGGAGCATGCAGAGGGGTGGGGGTGGGGTGGGTCGAGGAGCCGAGCGTCGAGGAGGACCCCGAGGGAGACTGGAGGCGGAGCAGCCGGCGACGGAGAGGCGCGGAGGACGCGGGGCTGGGGGAGGCGGAGCAGCGGGAGTGGGTGAAGCAGAGGCGGCGGGAGGAGGGGGAGCCTCCGTGGGAGATTCGGGAGGAGCAGCCGGCGTGGGAGGAGCCGCGGGGGCTGGGTGAGAACGGGGCGGGACGGCCGGAGGCGGGGCCTGCGAACGCCCCGCCCCTGCTCGCCCGGGCCGCGCCGAGGAACGAAGATGGCCGGGCGCGCCGCGGGAACGGAGAGGCGGCCGGCAGCGGCGGCAGCTGCGGCGGCTGCTCCCGGGCTGTGACTTCGCGCGCAGCGGCCACCTGGGCTACCCGAACGGAGTGGGCGGCGCGGGCAGCGGCTCGCTAGGGCGGGCGGGCGGACGCCGGTGCACGGGCGCCGGGCGGAGGATGCGCCGGGAGCGGCGGGCGGCTCCCCGCGGCCGCCCCCGCGCCCCGGGCGCCGGGCCTTAGTGCTGGCGGAGGAGGCGGCGCGCGCGGGGCGGCCGGGCGGTGGCGGGGCCCGAGCCGTCATGCCTTGGCTGAGCGGCGGCCGGCGGCGACGGCGGGGACAGCCGCGCGAGCCCCGCGGGAGCAGCCGCCGTCCGCGCAGCCCCAGCGGGAACCGCCGCCGCCGGCGCCCCCCGCCGCGGTCCCCACGCCCCCCACTCCCTCCGCGCCGCAGCCCCGGGCCCGGGAGAGCGCGGAGCTGCCGCTGCCCGCCGGCTGGGAGGAGGCGCGAGACTACGACGGCCGCGTCTTTTACATTGACCACAACACGCGCCAGACGTCGTGGATCGACCCCCGCGACCGGTAAGCGGGCCGGCTGGGGGCGCCAGACCCGGCGCGGGCGCTACGACCCGGGCCGCCGGCCGGCGCCACCGCGGATGCGCTGGGGACACGCCCCGCCCAGCGCGGGGCTGCCGAGAGCCCCCGGGCCCGGGCAGAGCTCGGAGCGCCTCCATCCCCGGAACCAGGGGACTCCCTGGAGTGCTCCGGTCCAGGCTACGATCGAGGCGCCCCCATCCCTTGGGCCCAGGGAGAGGATCGGAGACACTAGGAGGCCCTCTGGGCTGGGTGAAGATCTTTGGTTCCCGGGGTCCGGGAGAGGATCCGCCCTCCCAATACCCCGACTCCCAGGGCTCTGACCAAGAATGGAGGTGCCCCTTCTCCAGGCCTCGCGTCCTCTGAGCGCCGAGGCCGGCCGCCTACCGGTCCCTCGCCGCTGGGCGGACCCTCTCATTCGGTTCCCTCACGTCACCCGCTGTCCGGCGCCTGGGAACTGGGCGCCTGGAATTTCCTCTCCTGGGGCTGACAGATGGCCCTCTTTTCCTTTCTGTGCGGCAGCCTCGCCCATCCCGGTCCCGGGCGTCTGCGGCCCACTGCCCCGGCCCTGGTTCTGCAGGTGTCCCCAGCCCCGCGGTGGCGAGATGAACTGTCACCTTGGATCACAAATGTGCGCCCCAGCTTTGGGGTGCGGGTTCCCTGTCTGGCGGGTTCAGGCTGGTTTCCATCCAAAACCTGATGCCAGACGGGCCCTTGAGGGATTCACAACCCTTTTGGAGTTGGAGAAGTCTGTTCCCAAACTCTAGTTGCTCTTTAGCGCCTTAAAACTCGTGAGTTAAAACTGTTTGAATAGCCTTCTGTACTGCAGCCAGAATGCAATATGATTAGTCCCATATGCTTTTGGAATAAACGAAAAACAAGAGTTGTATTTTAAGTTTCCTTTTTGTGAAAGATATGCATGGGGTACAAAGCTGTCTTATTCACGTATAAAAACCCAATCAAGTAAAAACTGACTCTTCTAAAAGCACTACCAGATTTCATTTAATTAATTTCATGTAATGAAGCTTTTCCTTAACTTTTCGCTCGATTGTCTACGGGTTTCAGTTGTTCAACTGCTTTTACAGAGACGTATTTTGTGTGGAATTGGGAATCCTGTGGACATCAAGTGTTTCCACAGGTTATCTGATGTCTTGTCCTCTCTAGAGCAACTCTCCTTCCAGGGCCTGAGTGCCAAAAAGGAAACACCCAGGCTTCCCAGTGATTTGAAGACTTCCAGAGGCCCAGTGTAGTGACATTGTGCCTGCTTCCTCCTACCTGCATGGCACTGGCGTCTGAAAATAAACTTTTGAGGAGAGAAGCTGCTGAATTGTTTGAAGATTCCTCTGAGTTCAAGCAGGGGAAAACAAAAGAAAGCAAAACAAAAAGATCGTGGTTCCCTAACATTCTCGCTGAACATTGCAAACCTCTAGGCTCAGAAACCTATATCAATCCTAGTACAATTTTATAGGTTAAAAAGATGCCTAGTTATTTTGAAAATCAGGTGAGATCATGTTATAATTTTAACCAAAGGCTAGAGCCCCAGCTGTTTGATCAGCCCTTGGATGGTTCTGGAATTGGTAGAACTGCTTGGAATGCAGTGCCCTTTTACACCGTATGTATGTTAAAAACCCAAACAACTGGAAAATGAACTAATTAAAATAGTGTTTTGCTTAGAAAAGGCTAAGGCTTACTTTCCAAGAGTAATATAAAACAGTTGTGGTTATATTGGAGTGGAGATTCATGCTGAAAGATATCAATGTGAGGATTTTATTTTTAATGGTGTAACCTGTGACAAATGTGAATGGACCATACAAAAATCAGCTTGGAGAATCTTGTTTTCCATGTATTTCAGATACATTTCCTATATTCCTTTTTTTTCAGAAATTGATTTGTTACTCTTCAGACAATAACTTACAGGTTTTTAAAAAATCTCCGTTCTAATGCTCAAAGTGTCAATTGAGTGAACAAAAGTGGATATTTTACCTTTTTTTTTTTGTAAAGTAAAAACATGTGTGTACTTTTATGAGATGTTTTTATAGTGAGTGAAAATTCAGCAGGGGACAGCTTGAACTTCAGCTCCCATAATACCTTGCCCGAAATATGTATGGAATGTTCAGCAAGCCACAAACATTTAAGTGGAGTCGGCTGAAGGCTGTAATAGTCATTCTTCTTCCTCTTTCAAAACAGAACCTGGCTGAGTTTTATAGGTGGCGGGTTATCCTTTAAAGTTGTAATTAACTTTTATTATATGGGAAGAACTGTATGTCAGAGGGCAATGTTTTCTCCATGTGCATCTGACAGTTAAAACCCTTTTTGAGTTGCATTTGAGTCACACACAGGAAAATGGTATTCAAGAAATATGAGGACTTTCACCAAACAGCTTCCACATAGAGACCTGACAGGAGAAAGGCAAATAAATAATAGCTTTTTTTTTCTTTTTAAGAAAATGAAATTGTGGTGGAATAAATGAATGTAGTAGGTTAAGTGAAAATTGTTGACTTTAAACATCATTTCATATAAACTTTGGTAAAAACTGTATAGCATAAAATATGGTCCAAGGGCTGTAAACAAAATCTCTTCTCGCGTTTTATA
This sequence comes from Trachypithecus francoisi, assembly GCF_009764315.1. NCBI lineage: Eukaryota > Metazoa > Chordata > Mammalia > Primates > Cercopithecidae > Trachypithecus > Trachypithecus francoisi. The sequence continues at coordinate 125,557,084 of NW_022681471.1, read as the reverse complement.
GTCATTCCATTCAGTGTTGTGTCTAACATTTGATAGTGCCAGCTCAGAGCATGTCCGTGAATTTATTGTAACTCTGCTTTTTAAAGTTACAATGAAGATATAAGGAGACACCTTTACAGATGTGGCTACAGATGTATACAAAATCTCAATATTTTAAAAACAATTTTTTAGTTTGATTATAAGCCTACCTTCAGTTGGCTGGGCGTGGTTGCTCATGCCTGTAATCCCAGCACTTTGGGAGGCCGAGGTGGGTGGATCACTTGAGGTCAGTTCAAGACCAGCCTGGTCAACATCGTGAAACCCTGTCTCTACTAAAAACACAAAAATTAGCCGGGTGTAGTGGTGTGCGCCTGTAGTCTTAGCTACTTGGGAGGCTGAGGCAGCAGAATCATTTGAACCCGGGAGGCGGAGGTTGCAGTGAGCCAAGATCGTGCCACTGCACTTCAGCCTGGGTGACAGAATGAGACTCTGTCTCAAAAAACAAACAAACAAAAAAACCTACCTTCAGTTTAAATTCACTGTTTCTATAGATTGATACTGTGCATATAATTTTCATGGTTTACTGGGAATCATACCCAAAAACTTGGTTAAAAACTGCAAAGTTAGGCCAGGCGTGGTGGTTCATGCTTATAATCCCAGCACTTTGGGAGGCCCAGGTGGCAAGATTGCTTGAGTCCAGGAGTTCAAGATGAACCTGGGCAACATAGGGAGACTCTGTCTCTACAAACAAATGAAATAATTACGTGGGCAGGGTAGCGTGTGCCTGTAGTCCTAGCTACTTAGGAGGCTGAACTGGGAGGATTACTTGAGCTGGGGAGATCCAGGCTGCAGTGAGCCGTGGTGGTGCCACTGCACTCCAGCCTGGGTGACAGTGAGACCTTGTCTCAGAAAACAAAACAAAACAAAACCCCACACCAAAAAAAACCAAAAAAACAAACTACAAAGTTAACTTATTTCTATGGCTGGTAGTTTCCTTACGTGAGTCTTGTGTGGTTTACATTAGTGCCACAATAATATATTAACTGAATATATTAACTCAGAGTACCTTAACCACCTTACGAAAAGGTATTTACCATTGGCAGAAAATATGGGAAGAACATTTTTGCCCCCTTTGTAAAGTTTCACTGTCTATGATAGTTGTGTTTATGTGTGTGTCTTGCAGGGTTGTTTGGGTATTATCCTATAGATGGACTGAGTGGTTGAAACCTCATGTTCCATTTCCTGTAGCTCAGGTGGAGTTGTACAGTACTGGAAATGCCAGCTCTGGGCAGCTTAAGTATGGTGGATGATATCACATTTGAGATCAAAGTGTAAATAATCATGCTGATGGCGGAAGAGCAAGATCATGTCATGGCATAAGCTTTTGGGGACCCATCTGCTCACTAGATGGAATTTGACCTGTGCTTCATGGAGGAATTCTGTGGTATCTTACAAGTGTTCTGAAGACTCTTTTGCTTTAAGGGGAAAACAATCCATAGCTCTGGAATTTGCTAGGTTGGATCCCCATTTAACAGCCAAATAACATCATTGCTACCTTCTTGGAACCTTTATTTAGTTATTCAGTATTAACTAATAGGAGGTTTGCTATATTTATCCTGCAGAGTCTATTTCTGGATTATATAAACTGTCCTGGTTGAGCTTTCTGATAAACAGGTAATGATTTCTCCTTTTTTCTTTTTTTAAGGTTATATAGATAGTGTTTATATGAACATGGGGGAGCATCTTGTTTTTAAGGCTGTAAGGGGTTAGTCCCTTAAAGAAGCGTCTCTTGCTTCCATTTAGATCATCAACCCTTATTTTTTGGTCTAACATCTTTCTTTTCCTTTCCTTCCATTTATTTATTTATTTATATATTTATTTTTCAAAGAAAAGTGAAAGGAAAAGTAATTCATTTCCAAAAATAGCCCCTGGACGTTTGGAAATCTTCAAGTTTCCTTCTCCTTCCTTTCACTCTGATTTGGGAAGTGGAAATAACGTGTATCACCATCTCTAGTTAGGTTCTACTTTAGGAGCATGTTCGTGGTCATCTGGTGAGCCTACGGTAGGCTTCTTGACTTCCATTCCAGGTCCTTTTGCTAATGGTGTCTGTCTTTCCCAGAAATTCAATAAAACGTATCTGATGGAATAAAAGCAAAGTTAAATTCTACTGAGTTCAGTTATCCCCGTTTAAATCTAATAAAGTGAAGAAATATTTGTGGAGATTCTTGGCCTTTTGTGTGCAGGGACAGTATGTGGAGACCAAGCTGATCTGGGAGGTGGCACACAGACACATGAAGTGAAGATAACAATGGTTGCAAGGCACCCCAGGATTGATTCAATTTCTCGGATAATGATCACTTCAGAGAAAAGGTGGGCTCACTTGAGCCTAGGATTATCTTTGTCCTTGCCCATCCTTCTGGGCGAGGGGTTCTAGTGCTTTTCCAGCAGTAGAAAAGCAAGATCATCTATAGGATGATCCACTCAGTCCATCAATAGGATAATACCCACACAACCCTGCAAGACGCACACGTAAACACAACTGTCAAAGACAGTGAATCTTTACGAAAGAGGCAAAAGTGTTCTTCCCATATTTTCTGCCCAATGGTAAATACCTTTTCTTTCTTTTTTTTTTTAAGATGGAGTCTCGCTCTTGCCCAGGCTGGAGTACAGTGGTGCGATCTCGGCTTATTGCAACCTCCCTCTCTCGGGTTCAGGCAATGTTCTTGCCTCAGCCTTCGAAGTAGCTGGGATTACAGGCGTGTACCACCACACCTGGCTAGTTTTTGTGTTTTTAGTAGAAACACGGTTTCGCCATGTTGGCCAGGCTGGTTTTGAACTCCTGCCTCAGGCGATCCACCTGCCTCAGCCTCCCAAAGTGCTGGGATTACAGGCGTGAGCCACTGCGCCCAGCCGGTAAATACCTTTTCATAAAGTGGTCAAGGTACTCTGAGTTAATATATTCAGTTAGTATATTAGTGTGCCACTAATGTAAACCACACAAGACTCATGCAGGGAAACTACCAGCCATAGAAATGATAAGTTAACTTTGTAGTTTGATGTTTGATTTTTTGGTGTGGGATTTTCTTTCTTTTTTTTGAAAAAAGCAAGATCTGGGCAAGATAAGGGGAACAGGAGAAAAGTGCTGGCCTTGAGGAAGTGCTGGGTGTGTTCGGAATAAATGAGGGAATGAGTCAACCCGACTGACCCAGAGCTGTCAGGTAAGGGAGGTAAGACTCAGGCCAGAGCTTGTAGCTCAGAGTCCCACAGCTTTGAGGCTGGAAGAGCTAGGATCATCTTGTTCAAATTTCTTTTTCTACTTGACAGCCACAGCCAATGGGTATGTTCTGCTGGCTGTTAGAAGGGCAAGGGACTTGAACTGGGTTGTCTGACCCCCGTTTGGGTGCTCTTTCCAGAACGCCACCCAGCTGCCCAATCCACATGATTTTTAAGCATCTTGCCTCTGTTCATTCATTCATTTATTCGTTCATTCAACAACTGTTTGTTGCACAATTTCTGAGTCTAAGGCAGTCTTCTAGGGTTTGGGCAACACCAGACAGGCTGCTGTGGGGCTTACCTTGTGCTCGTGTTGTTTTCCATGAGGCCTCACTATGCTGTTCCTGCCTGCAGGTTTCTTCCTGCCGGATCCCTTGGCTCTGTGATTGTGACGGACACGTGTGGAATACACTAGGCTTTTGCATGGATGTTTTCTTTCTTTTTTCCTTTATCAGCTTTTTCAGGTTGAATTGCATGAATGTTTTCATCGAAAGCCCATGACGGCTGCATGAGGTATAGGCGATCATGTGATAAAACTGAGGCCAAGGGAGATTAACTTAGTAGCCTCACTTCCTATAGCCAATGAGGTCAGCATCTGTTCGACTTCAGAGTTGAGCCAGGTCTCCTGCCTGTTCTTGACTGTCCCTTGGCTAGGTAACTGTGGCTAGGTAACTGTGCATGCCCCTTACACCTTGCTATACCCATTAGTTATTGTGACCTTGCATTCATTATTGTTCGATATTTAATTCTTACTGTGGTATAGTGGCCCCTCAAAGATGTCCACGTTGTAGTCCCTGAAGCCTGTTAATAAGTAACCTTCCATGGCAAAAGAGACTTTGCAGATGTGATTAAGTTAAGGATCTTGAGATAGGGAGATGATCCTGGATTATGTAGGTGGGCCTGATGTCATCATAGGCATCCTTACTAGAGGGAGAGAGGAGGGTGAGGTCAGAGACAGAGATGGAGATGTAATAACGGAAGCAGAGGTTGGAGTCAAGTGGCCATGAGCCAAGGAATGCAGGCGGCTTCTAGAAGCTGGAAAAGACAAGAAATGGACTGTTCCCTAGAGCCTGCAGATGGAACGCAGACCTGCTGACACCTTGATTTTTGCTGAGTGAAACTGATTTTGGACTTCTGTCCTCCAGAACTGTAAGGTAATAAATTTGTATTGTTTTAAGCCACTTGGTTTGTGGCAATTTGTTACAGCATTGGTAGGAAGCTAACACTCCCACATGCATTGTTATCTTAGTGAGAATGGAAGCATCTGGTCATCTTGGTGTCTGCATAACAAACACAGCAGCTGGCATTTATTACATGCTTAGGCGGTTACTGTGCGAAGCATTTTACACCTTTTTTCCTCTCCCTGGCTTCTCACAATACCCCCAGAGGGTCCTCGTTTCTTGTGCAAGCATGGAGAATCACTCACATTGGATTCGCATCAGATGTGCTGTACCGAAAACATAGTTGATGAGCTAGCCAAATACGGGGATGGGGAGAGGTAGGCTTTCTGAGAGAAGAAGCCAGTTGGAAACGATTGGAGGTTTTCTCAGGTGGTCACAGGCCTGAATTAGAGCAATCAGGGGCACTTGGGCTAGAAAAGGCAGGGATTGTGTCAGAGACATTGTGAAGGAAACACGGCGCAGAGGATTTCACTAATGCTTGAACGAAGGCAGGTGAAATCAGGAGGGCAGCAGAGGAATCTTACTAGCACCTAAGGAGGAGCCAGGACTCACTGGGGCCAACTGAAAATCCTTCTATTAACCCCACTCAGAAGCTTTCATTGGTGGTGGTGGTTTTGTGTGTTCAGTAACTTGGTTACATAGAGAAACATGTTGAGCTGTTCAAGTTACTGTATTGCTGATGGGCAGTGTCCTAAAAGGTGTCCAAACCAAGAAAGTGTTATTTTTGTTTTATTTTATTTTTGGAGACAGGGTCTTGCTCCGTTGCCCAGGCTGTGCAGTGCAGTGGCATGATTATAGCTCACTGCAGCCTCCAACTCCTGGGCTCAAGCAATCCTGAACGTGTTACTTTAGACCAGGGTTTCTCAACTCTGGTCTAAAGTAACCCTGGTGGTGGGGTAATTCCTGGTTGTTAGGGCTGTCATACGTAGCATAGGATGTTTAGCAGCATCCCTGGTCTGTCCCCACTAGATCTAAATATTAGTAGCAAACTCCCCACCCTCAGATGTCTCGAAAATGTCCCTAGACATTGCCAAATGGCCCCCGGGGCGGGCAGTAGCCCTTGGCTGAGAACTGCTGAGCTACCTCTATCCACCTGGTTACAGTGCTTCATCTTTAGCGGCTGAATTTGTTTCAAGCCTGTTGTCAGTTCCTGAGATACTATGCAACAGAGACCTGATTTCTGTGTTTCCATGAACAAATTTCAAACATATTTATATGAAAAACCCTGAACCAGTGTATGAAACTGGGAACATGTATTACTATGAGTGTATTCTTCAATTCTTAGAATACTCTCAATTGATAGGTATTTACTGACTGTCAAGAGTATACATATATGCAGTGGAACAGAAGAAAATGCATCTGTTCACACTTGTGTTCTGCAGCAACCCGGAGAGCTGGCCTGGCCTTTCGAATGTGTGTGTGTATGTGTGTGCGCATTTGTGTGTGGAGGGAGAGATCAGGCTACCTAAGATGCTCCGAGCCATTCACTCACCCCTCCTTCGGTTCTCCCTTCTGTGGAGGAAGGAGGGGTGAGAGAAGTGGAGTGCTTCTGCCTTTGCTCAGAAATTCTACAGATGCAGGGCAAGGACATCTTGAAAGGCCGCTTATGGAGCTTTAGAATCTCCAGCATTTTTCATCTGGAGGGTTCTCTTTTCATTTCTTTAAACTGAAGGGACTGAGAGAGAGCATGGGGAGGAGGTGGGGATGTTGATGTTAAGAATGAACGGGGAAGATGGCTGCACCAAGCCTGGGGTCACCAGCCACACAGTGGCAGTGGGTAGACCTTTGAGGCAGGCGGAGGTGCCCCAAGCAGCTCCTCTGCACGAGGCTCTGTGCTCCAGGAAAGACGGCATCTACAGCTTGGGTGTGGTGTTTCCAGGCGGCCTGGAGCTGGGCCAGGAGACCACATAGTCACTGCAAGAGACGTGTTCTTTCTGCCACTTAGAGCTCTGTCCTGTGGACAGGTGCCTGTCCCCAGCATGAGGGAGGCCTTGGAGTATGGGGTCAACTGGATTTGCCCTAAAAATTATTTCCATTAAAAAAAATTGAGATATAATCCACATACTATAAAATTTACCTTGGGCACGGTGGCTCTTGCCTGTAATCCTAGCACTTTGGGAGGCCAAGGTGGGCGGATCACTTGAGGTCAGGAGTTTGAAACTAGCCTAGCCAACATGGTGAAACCCTGTCCCTACTAAAAAAATGTAAGAAAAATTAGCTGGGCGTGGTGGTGGGCACCTGTAACCCCAGCTACTCAGAAGCCTGAGGCAGGAGAATCACTTGAACCCGGGAGACGGAGGCTGCAGTGAGCTGAGATCGCACCACTGCACTCCAGCCTGGGCAACAGAGTGAAACTCCATCTCAAAAAAATAAAATCAAAAAATAAAAATAAAGTGTACAATTTAGTGGGTTTTGTTATATTCACCAGATTGTGCAACCATCACCCCTGTGTAGTTCTGAATACTCCATGAAGAAACCCCGTGTTCATTAGCAGTCAGCCCCCATACCCCCAGCCCCTGGCAACTGCTAATCTGCTTTTTCATCTCTATAGATTTCCCTATTCCAGACATTTCACAGGGACCTCCCTGTATATTTCTTTGCAACTTCCTATGAATCTGTAATTATTCCAAAATAAAAAGTGAAAAAGAGATTGAGAATGAAGGAACCAAGCAGAGATCTAGTTATTTATAGTTTACAAATAAATTTAAATAATCTCATTTAGATTTTATTGTGTTTTGTCTATATAGTACTTAGCATATAGTAGACCCTCAATAAATGTTTGCTGCATGTAATTATGCATGTAGAGACAGGTTTTATTGATTTATAATGATCGTTTTGTATTGCTGCATTTCACTGAGTTTTCCTCATGTACACTATTCTGATGTTCTCAAGAGCAGTCCCTCCTTGTAAGCTGTCAGAGCACCCATTTTATTGGGATGGCCTGATTGCCCTAAGCCAGTGGGTCTCAACTGAGGAGGATTCCCTCTTCCTTCCCCCTACACCCAGGGCATTCAGAAACATTTGGAGGGATTTTTTTGACTGTTACACCTGGGGATAGGTTCTGCTGGCATCCAGTGGGTAGAGGTCAAGGATGGTGCTGAACATCCTACAATGCACAGGATAGACCCCACCACAGCAATGAATGATCCAGCCCCTAATATCAACAGTGCCTGAGATTGCTCTAAGCCAATCATACAGCATCTGGGCCTGCAATTGCTGAGGCAGGAGCACATGACTCAGACCCAGTCAACGAGCTGTGAGGGGAGATATGAGACAGGCATGGTTGGGGAGAAGGCTCCTTGTCCCCATAGACCTACGTGGAAGGAACTCCTGCTAATTGATGCTCTGTCTCCATGGAAACCTGGAGGTGGGCAGCCACACTGATTCCCCCAAAACTAGGAGGGAGCTGGCTGAGAAGCTGAGGGTGGTGGAGTGGAAAGTCTATGTCTTTGATGAGGTCGGTGGATGGATGAATTAAGCTTTGGTAGCCGTCTGCCCTTAGTACATTTTCTTATGTGAAACGTGGTAACAGCATCTCCTTATCCTTTAAAGCCAGTCGAATTAGAATTTCTGTTATTTGCAGCCAGCTAAGGCATTCTTACTCATGTGTTTTCTGTTCCTTGCCGCCCCGTAGTTTTCATGATTGGCATAAGATCGGAGGTTTAGGCTGCCACTGAGGTGCTATCCCCTCACTTATTAAATATTCCTGTCTTTTTCACCTTGATATTTATGGTTAAGTACTAAAATGATAATGGTGCCTATGTGCAGTTATTTCCTCTGTAGTTCTGTTTTTCATGTTTGCCTTAGGAGATAGTTCTAGGCATGGAATGAATAAAACCCATTTTTTTTGTTAATTTGTTTGTTTTAATATATTTTTATTTTGGAATATTTTAGAGTTACAGAAAAGTTGCAAAGATTAGATGGTTTCCTTGTTGTTAACATCTAATATCACCATAGTATATTCTGTGGTGATGTTTCTTTGTCAAACCTAAGAAGCCAGCCTTGATAACATTACTATTAACCGAACTCTAGACATTTGAATTTTAACCAGTTTTTCTAGTAATGTTCTTTTTCAGTTCCAGTGGTTTTTTAGAACTATTAAACTCTTGGTATTTGTATGGTTCAACCTAATATTTCTAAGTTTGTCCTTCATCTTTGTTTGGTGAGTGTTCTTTTGTGCAGTTGACAGCCCTGTTAGACTTGCTCCAAGGCTCCACAGTAGAATGCAGGGATTCTAAAGGATTTTGGAATCATGGACCCTGGGAAATCTGACACAAGGTAGGGATTCTGTGTTCAGAAAAAGGCACCAGCACACAGAAGCTTGCATATGCTTTCGGGAGGATTGGAGCTCTCTGGAAGCCCAGCTGTGGTTCCCAGAATAATGGAGGCTTGGTTTGAAATGAGCAGACACCCCAGAGATGTCTGCCATGCACTCACTCTGTATTGTTGAATGAATGCATGCTCACATATTCACCATCACTAGCCTAGGTATATCATAAAGGATTAATTCAACAGTGATTCAGGGAGAACCTTCCATGCTTTCTCCACTTCTTCCCCTCCCTCATACCCAACCCAGCTTTAAACTGTGGTGTGCAGCCACTGGATACACAAGCACTAGATAGGTTTCACGTGAAAAGGGGAGCTGTGGAAGAACCTCAAAAATGTGACACTAAGTGAAAGAAGCAGATGTGGACACAATATAATTACATGATTTGATTTTTGCGGAGTGTTCAGAGAAGGCAAATCCATGGAGATCGAAAGTGGATTTGTGGTTGCCTGGGGCTGGGGGTGGAAAAGGTGGTGACTGCAGATGGGCACACGAGATGTCATTGGGGTGATGGAAATGTACTGAAATTGGATTGTGTGTTGCATAAGTCAGTAAATTTATAAAAAACATTGAATCTTACATGTAAAATGGGAGAGTTTATCATATGCAGGTTATACCTCAATAGTTTACAAACATTGTTTTGTTTGTTTGTTTGTTTTTAGACAGAGTCTCGCTCTGTCATCCAGGCTGGAGTGCAGTGGCGTGGTCTTGGCTCACTGCAACTTCTGCCTCCCGAGTTCAAGCAATTCTTCTGCCTCAGCCTCCTGAGTTGCTGGAACTGCAGGTGCATGCCACCGTGCCTGGCTAATTTTTGTATTTTTAGTAGATACGGAGTTTCACCATGTTGAGCAGGCAGGTCTTGAACTCCGGACCTCAAATGATCTGCCTGCCTCGGCCTCCCAACGTGCTGGGATTGCAGACGTGAGCCACCACGCCTGGGCGTTTACAAACAATTTTTAAAGCAAATCTGTTTTTAAATTCAGGTAGTTACCTTGATTTGGTAGTTGGAGAAACCAGACTATGTAGATTAGACTTGGCAGCCTCTAACCATGCAAAAAGCTTTTTTGGGCTTCTCGAAATGTCCATACAATTGCTAGGGAAACTTGCCAAGAAGCCACATGTTAACGTTGCCCAGGAGTCTTGCCAACTGTAAGGGGAGGATACCACCATGTAATAACCTAGTAATCATTACTAAATTAAAAATATAGTGGGGTTTTCACTAAGGCAACTAACTTTTTCATTGAGGCATTTATCTAATAGGATGACTCATTAGTACCACTATTTGTTTTATAAAGTTGAAGTGATATCTGGTTATCTGGCAGTATTTGGAGTCAAGTGAAGTTTGTGGATAAATGACCAATTGATACTTGGCCTTTAAATATTAACATTCTTTTGTTTCACACGTTTATTTCAATGTTAACATTAGAAGTGTTTAGGGGTCTTTATTTAGAGGTTTGGTGATGTTTTTGTGACCAGAAATAGGTTGTAGGAACTTAACTCTAGTTAATACCAGTTAGCCTGTGGTCAAATTGGTTTCCCTATGTGTTGTTTTGCTTAAAGTTATAGTTTCCATGGATCTATTGAAAACATTAGTGAGGACTTACTACTTACTGTACCACTAACTGCAGGGACTACCTAGGTGTGGGTAGCCCTGATTTCAGACGTGGATAGCTTTGAGTCCGACTCGGGACTGCCATTTGCTCTGTCTCCTAAGGCAGGTTATTTGGGCTCTCTGAGCCTCAGTTTCCTCTTCCATAAAATGGGGACAAAGCATTTGCCCTCTGGGTTGTTATGAAGACTCAATAAGATTAGGCAAAGATCTTAGGTGAGTGTCTGCTGCAGAACAGGCACTCACATGTTCTTTGTCCTTGTGGTCATATTACATACTCCTTCAGCTTTGGGACACCTCAGCATCTTTAGTCTTCTGCTTATCAAAATTCCCTCCCTTAGCTGGGTGCAGTGGCCCATGCCTGTAGTCCCAGCACTTTGGGGGCCGAGGCGGGTGGATCACTTGAGCCCAGGAGTTTGAGACCAGCCTGGGCAATGTGGCAAAACCCTGTCTCTACAAAAAATACAAACAATAGCTGAGCATGTGCCTGAAGACTCAGCTACTTGGGAGGCTGAGGTGGGAGGAGCGCTTGAGTTTGGGAGGTAGTGGCTCCAGTGAGCCAAGATTGCGCCATTGCACTCTAGCCTGGGCAACAGAGTGACACCCTGTCTCGAATAATAATAATAATAATAAAATAAAAAATTCCCTCTCTCCATGATTCCACTTCTGCTTCTGAGTTGCCTCCTTATTTTCCTTGTAGTCGAGTAGCACTGGAGGCTCAGCAGTATAAAGACAAGAGCTCAGAATTTATGATAACTGTTTTTCCTCGCTGAGCAACTGTTCTTTGCATTCTTATGATTTTGCGACTGGGGAAGCGAAGTTGCTGGAAGTGAAATATTACTAAAGAGAGATAACAGATTAGAGCAGAGCCATTGAGATTTTTCTGTCAAGGGCCAGATAGTAAGTATCTCAGGCTTTGAAAGCCATAGGATTCTCTGTCTCTTTCTCTTTCTTTTTTTTTTTAAGCCCATAGGACTTATGAATGAAGGCCATGAAGATTCTGTGGCAACTGCTCGACTCTGCTGCTGTAGTGCAGAAGCAGCCATAGACAATACAGAAATAAACAGGCCTGGCTGTGTTCCAATAAAACTTTATTTACGAAGACAGGAGGCAGGCTGGAGGAATTGACCCATGCTCTGTTCACCACCTCATGATTGATGTCATTCTTCTTTTTTTTTTTTTTTTTTTTGAGACCGAGTTTCGCCCTGTTACCCAGGCTGGAGTGCAATGGTGCGATCTTGGCTCACTGCAACCTCCGCCTCCCGGGTTCAAGCGATTCTCCTGCCTCAGCCTCCTAAGTAGCTGGGATTACAGGCGCACGCCACCATACCTGGCTAATTTTTTGTATCTTTAGTAGAGACGGGGTTTCACCATGTTGGCCAGGCTGGTCTCGAACTCCTGACCTCATGATCTGCCCACCTCGGCCTCCCAAAGTGCTGGAATTACAGGAGTGAGCCACTGTGCCTGGCTGATGTCATTCTCATTTACCATGTTAATACAATCTTGCACCGAAATGATGGACTGCGTATACAGTGGTCATTCCTTAACATTATGATGCCATATTTTTACTGTACCTTTTTTACGTTTAGCTATGTTTAGACACACAAATACCATTGTGTTACTGTATTGCCTATAGTATTCAGTACAGATTTGTATCCTAGGAGCACTAGACTCTACTGCATAGCCTAGGTGTGTAGTAGGCTGTGCCAACTAGGTTCGTGTAAGCCCACTGTGTGATGTTTGTACAGTGACAGCATTGGCTGACAATGTGTTTCTCCGAACATATCCTCATCAGCAAGCAATGCATGACTGTACAGCCAATGCTTTTGTGTCACACACTTTCGTTATTATTGCATTAGCTTGGCCACAAGTCTGAAAATACTCTGAGTATGTATAGAATTACTGGTTTCTAGGTGTAACGTCATAGTATTCTGGAAGTTGGAAATTGTAGCATTCAGTGATGCTAGAGACTTAAAAAAATTCACATTATATGATTAGACTTTGTTCTATAACTAGCAGTCACTTAATACTGGACAGATGTTAAGAATAGAAGTCGGCTGGGTGTCGTGGCTCATGCCTGTAATCCCAGCACTTTGGGAGGCTGAAGCGGGAGGATTGCTTGAGCCCAGGAATTTGAGACCAGCCTGGGGTACATAGGGAGACCCTATCTCTACAAAAAATTAAAAACTGGGTGTGGTGGCACATGCCTGTAGTCCCACCTACTTGGGAGGCTGAGGTGGGAGGATCACTTGACCCAAGAGTTTGAGGCTGTGGTGAGCTATGATCACCACTGTACTCCAGCCTGGGTGACAGAGCAATACCTTGTCTCAAAAAAAAAAAAAAAAAGTTGATTCAAGGTCAAGATCTTCAGCCACGTCTCAGCACCCTTGTACAATACCTGGGAGGCAGTTGTCATATGTCTACCAACAGCTTTTGGATATATATTTAAATGTGCAGATGAACTTACTTTTGGAACAAAATGAAGTTTGCCCACATTTCTGTGCTGTTTGGGTCTTGGATGGAAACTCTCAGAGCTCAGAGTCAAGGTTGGCATGGGCAGCTTGTCCATAGCGTTGCCTGGGAAAGTACTTGCTTTTGTGGGGTCACGGGCCAGTGGTGGGAGATGGGAAAGTGGGTGAAGCTGGTTAGAGAGAGGCAGCAGAAGACAGTGAACAGTTCATACAGAGTTGGCTTTGGTGTATTGCTGGCAGCATGTGCCCAAGGCTGTTAAAGATCTTCCCACCCTTAGGTTCACAAATGCCACTAAAATAGTGGTAACTCTCAGGCAGGCATGACTGTGCCCCTTGGGACATTTGTACTGTCTGGAGACATTTTTTGCTGTCCCCACTTGGGGGAATGGGGTGTGTCCTGCTGGCACCTAGTGGGTGGAGCCCACAGGTGTCGTCCACACCTGCTGTGCAAGGTAGCCCCCCACAGAGAGTGAGCTGCCCTGAGTCAGCAGAGCTGGGGTGCACACCTGCTCCAGGGCTCCAGCAGCAAGCTGTTCTCGTTGGCCCTTGCCCATGTGGGGCTTCCAGTGCAGTGGTGGCAAATAGCAATCAGTGAGCGTGTCACCACATGACAAGGTGCAGACTGGCAGGGTGAGGTTGGCGGGACTGTGTGGCTGGGTGGGTGACCGTTTTGTGGAAAGTGGCTGGAGAGGCCTTATTTTTCAGGTTCCTGCGGGAGGGGAGGAGGGAACCCGAGGTGTCTTGGGTCAGAGGAGAAGAAGCTACAGGTGCTAAGATGAGAGCAGTGGGCCAGCGGGAGGGTGATGGGGTGAAGTGGCGGTGGCAGCACCTCATGAGCCACTGCAGGGACTCCGGGTGTGACTCTAAGCAAGTAGGGGAGCTCTTCTGTTGGGAGACTTAACATTTCATTGAGGTCGCTCTGACTGCTGTGGGGGACTAGGAGGGCAGGAGCTGAAGCAAGGAGACTGGTTTAGGAGATGGCAGCTGCCCCCGGGGCTGAGCGATGGTGGCTCAGGCCAAGGAGGAAGCAGTGGGGTGGCTTCCTGAGTACCTGGACCCTGCGATTTGGTCCTCTGTCTGCTTCACCCCAGCTCCTGAGACCCTCCCTCAGAATCCTTGCTGGCTTGAGGAGTAAAGGGTTCTGCCAAAGTGGTTATCAAGGCTGTCACGTGTGGATCAGCAGAGGAGCTGGGTTTTTCCCAGATTGCTTCTCAGCTTTGCTGCTGGGGCAGTAAGGAATTCTGTGGAATAGGAAGTACTGTGCAGTGCATGCATGATGTGCCTGTTATTTTAGCAGTGAGACTGTGTCCTAAAAGACAGCGTCTTTGGCCAGGCACAGTGGCTCATGCCTGTAATCCCAGCACTTTCGGAGGCTGAGGCAGGTAGATCACCTGAGATCAGGAGTTCGACACCAGCCTGGCCAACATGGTGAAACCCCGTCTCTACTAAAAATACAAAAATGAGCTGGATATGGTGGTGCACACCTGTAATCCCAGCTACTTGGGAGGCTGAGGCAGGAGAATCACTTGAACCCGGGAGGCAGAGGTTGCAGTGAGCCGAGATCGTGCCACTGCACTCCAGCCTGGATGACAGAGCTCAAAGAGCTCAAAGAGCCCCGTCTCAAAGAGTATTCATATGTGCTTTTGGAATGCGTGTGTAATGCTTTAAGTTCTTGTGTTTAGAAACTGATACTTTGTTATTTAAAAAAAAGAAGTGGGTGATCGTTTGCTTTCTAATGGCTGGGGTGGCTTGGATCTAAAATGGTAGAGCTGAAGTCCATGGTGGCCAACTCTACAGTGCTTTTAATATTTTTCCCCCAGGAGAACATTGTACATTTTCTTCAGGAGCACTGTGACACTGTTTGGTTTGCTGTAGATAATACTGATTCAAAAGGCATTCCAGATACATCATTCTGTGATTGACCTGGCTAGGTTAACCCAAGATTGTCACCTTGTTACTCTCAATATTAAAAGCCAAGGCACTGAAAATCACCCCACTGAACGCATATCATAAACCTCCAAAATGTCACCATGGACGTGGCATACTGACAAAAATGTCAAGGATTACCAAGAATAGCTTCTTGCATTCACATGTAGTTAGTTACAGGCGGACAGAGTAGCTCTTGCATTTTAAATGCGACTGCAGTGGCCAGAACCAATAATCCCTGTTTGAACAACTCCCGGCCCTCAGTTTTACCTCAAGGCTTTAGATAGACTTACTTTCAATTTTTAAAAAGGAACACATGTCCTTATTATGCTTTAGAATTACTAATAGAGATAATTCTCTTTGTTGTGCTATTTGCCACTTAGCTCCTTTTAAAAGATAGATGACACTGAAGTTTTATGTAAACACATGACTGATAAAATACTTGTTTTTCCTGAGTCATTGTCAGTGTCTCAGCTCTAAACCTAGTGCCAGCTCAGTAAATATTTGATGTAATCCAAAGTCTGCATTTTCTTAAGGTGGGCCAGTTTTTCTCTTGTTATGTAAAGTAGAGAAACATATCACCTTCTTCCCATTTATTTAGGAGTGGTTAGTAGCCCTTCTCTCATCTATCTGTTGGAGTGGTCATCCCTTTTCTGCATCAGTGAAAATAACACCCTAGCATTTGACTTCAAGCACAAATGCTACTTTTGTCTCATTTTTGGAGTTATAAAACCATGTGGGTTAATCCCAACCAGGTGGTGGGGAGCCAAAGCTAAGCTGTTTCTTTCACCTCTGTGACCTGCGCGATTAGTTTGTGGAAGAACGCTCTCCAAACCCACAGGAAGTTCACAGACAGCTTGGATTCCTTGGGAGCTCTTCAGTATCGATTGTGTAGCAGAAAAAGCAAGCACGTCTCTGGGTCTTTCCTCTCTTCTCCATAGTCTTTTTTATGTCTGGCTGGTGTTGGGTTGCTTTACCTCTCCACCCAGAGTTAAAGAAAGTGAGTATGTTGGCTTGTTCCAAACTACAGAAATAAATGAAAATCACGGCATTTTCTATGAAGCAAACCAATGACATAATGGTACCTCAAGCACAGGAGTTACTGGAATTGGTTTTGTGAAGTGGTTGGCTGGTAATATTTGCAAAGTTGGGGGGTGTAAGAAGTGGTTGGGTTTTTTTCTCACCAAAAAGACAGCCCTACATTAAAGTTATAGTTCTCGTATTAATGAATGGGTTTTAAAGAAACTGATGTGTTCTTCAGTTCTTTTTTTCCTCCCATGACTTGCTGTGAAAGTAAAGGTGAAACAGAAGTATGACTGTTAGGCCATCAATCTGTTACTAATTAGGTCTTATGCTTACTGGGATCAAAAGGTGGGATCAAAGTAAGAACTCTCAAGAAGCAAGAAAAAAAGGTGCTGGGAAAAGGTGTCAGTTGCAGCATAGTTTGTTTATAAATGAGCACATGAATTGTATGTACGGGGATCCTTCATAGTAACTACCTCTACTCCAGTGGAGTTGTTTAATAAAACAATGTCTTGCCATTTCTGACCACTGTTACTCACACCTGATTTCTGAAATGCGTATAAGAACTCTCGGCAGTGAAAAGAATCAGAACATCATAGGCTTGAAGCCACAGGCATCATTTCTATTTTGAGGTCAGTCTTACTCCTCAGATTTCCCACACGAATAAAAAGCGTTGGCCCATCCGCAGTCATGTGGCTGGGTCCTTCCTGCTGAATAACAGCTCTAACCACAGATGGTAGCCGGCTCCAAGTTAGATTGTTCTTTCTTTTGTTGAGCCGCCCATGGCTCCAACTGAAGTTTATGTGCCCACCTGGTCTTGTTGGTACTCCTAAGAGCCCATTCATATTTGCCCTTATTTGGTGTTCTTAATGGGCACACAGTGGTCCACTGATTTGTGACCACCACTCTCTGGTTTGTTTAAAGACTATGCAGACTAAACTGTGTTCATCATTCTGGGGGCATGATTATGAATCCACTCACTGTTCTGATTATGTTGCTTTTGAGTGCCTCATATCTGCAATGTAGCCATTACCTTCATTTTCTGAATGTTGCACATCTACTTAGATTGTTTTAAAATGCACATTTTCTTTTCTAGGAAGAGGGAGCAGGCAGAAATGTTATACTCTTTATCCATGATGAGTGTAGCATCAGGTGAAACCCTGAGGTGCTGGCCACAGAAGTTCTTATAAATATCATATATTTATCATATATCATACATATTTATCATATATATTTTATTATATATCATATATGATATATGATATATATGATAAATATATGATATATATATTTGAGACAGAGTCTGGCTGTGTCACCCAGGCTGGAGTACAGTGGCACGATCTTGGCTCACTGCAACCTTGGCTCCCAGGTTCCAGCGATTCTCATGGCCCAGCCTCCTGAGTACGTGAAATTACAGGCGTGCGCTACCACACCCACCCAGCTAATTTTTTGTATTTTTAGTAGAAATGGGGTTTCGCTATGTTGGCCAGGCTGGTCTTGAACTCCTGGCCTCAAGTGATCTGCCTGCCTCGGCCTCCCAAAGTGTGGGATTACAGGCGTGAGTCACTGCACCCGGCCCCCACTTTTATATTGAAGGTTGTGTGTGCATGTATACAGTATCCTAACCCGGTGCTTTTCAATCCTAGCTGCATGTTAGATGAACCTGGGAGCTATGTATTTGTATTTGTGCCATCCTAGGAGATTCTGATCAGCAGGGCCCAGGAAGCCCCCTGATATCCATCTTTCCTCCATTTAAAAAATCGAGGTAAAATTAACATGACATAAAATTAAACATGGTGAAACCCCATCTCTACTAAAAAATACAAAAATTAGCCGGGCTTGGTGGCACACGCCTGTAGTCCCAGCTACTCGGGAGGCTGAGGTGGGAGAATCGTTTGAACCTGGGAGGCGGAGGTTGTAGTGAGCCACGATCTCGCCACTGTACTCCAGCCTGGGCGACAGAGTCAGACACCGTCTCCAAAAAAAAAAAAAAAAGGAATATAAAATTAAGCATTAAACACTAACTATTTTAAAGTGTACAGTTCAGTGGCATTTGGTATTGTTACAGTGTTGTGCAACCACTACCTTTATCTAGTTCCAAGACATTTTCATCACCCCAAAAGAAGACTGTGTACCCATTAAGCCGTTGCTGCCCATTTCTCCTTATCCCCAGCCTCAGGCAGTCACCATTCTACTTTCTGTCTTTATGGATTTGGCTATTCATGCGGGAAATCTGAGGAGCAAGATCGATCTCAAGATAGAAATGATACCTGTGGCTTCAAGCCTATGATGTTCCAGTTCTGTTTATTGTAGAGAGTTCTGTTCTTACAGGCATTTCAGAAATCAGGCACTAATAATAGTGATCAGAGGTGGCGAGATATTGTTTTATTAAACAATTCATATTAATAGAATCATAGACTATATGCCCTTCTGTGGCTTCTTTCACTTAGCACAATGTTTTCAAGATTCATCCATGTTGTATTGTAACATGTGTCAAATATTTCATTACTTTTTTTTTTTTTTTTTTTTTGAGACAGAGTCTCACTCTGTCACCCAGGCTGGAGCACAGTGGTGTAAATCACAGTTCACTGCAGCCTTGACCTCCCAGGCTCAAGCAATCTTCCCGCCTCAGCCTCCTGAGTAGCTGAGACTACAGTTCCATGCCACCACTCCTGGCTAAATTTCATTCCATTTTATGGCCAAGTAATATTTCATTGTATGGCTAGGCTACATTTACGTTTTGTTTATCTGTTCTTCAGTTGGTGGGCATTTAAGTTGTTTCCCTCCTTTTGGCTATTGTCAAGTGCTACTATGAAATATAGGTAGAAGTATTTGTGTCCCTGTTTTCAGTTCTTTAGGGTATATGCCTAGGCGTGGGATTGCTGGGTCATATGGTAATTCTATGTGTAAGTTTCTGAGGAACTACCAGGCTGTTTTCTACAGTGGCTGCGCTTGTTTTTTTTTTGTTTTTTTTTTGAGACGGAGTCTCGCTCTGTCGCCCAGGCTGGAGTGCAATGGCATGATCTCAGCTCACTGCAAGCTCTGCCTCCCGGGTTCATGCCATTCTCCTGCCTCAACCTCTTGAGTAGCTGGGACTACAGGCGCCCTCCACCACACCTGGCTAATTTTTTGTATTTTTAGTACAGGCGTTAGCCAGAATGGTCTCGATCTCCTGACCTCGTGATCTGCCCGCCTCGGCCTCCCAAAGTGCTGGGATTACAGGAGTGAGCCACCACGCCCGGCCGTGGCTGCACTGTTTTACTTTCCCACTGGCAAAAATATAGGAGGGTTCCAGCTTTTCCATGTCTTTGCCAACACTTGTTATTTTGCGTTTTTTTTTTTTTTTTTTTTTTCTGGTTTGGCTTTTTAAAAAATGGCTAACCTAGTAGGTGTGAAGTGGCATATCATTGTGGTTTTAATGTGCATTTCCCAATGACTGATGACATTGGGTTGGGCATCTGTTTATGTGCTGTTGGCCATTTGTATATCTTTTTATTTAGAAAAATATCTATTCAAGTCCCATGCCCATTTGAAAATTAGTTCATCTTTTTGTTTTTGAGTTTTAAGAGTTCTTTATATATTCAGACTAGAATATATAAATGTGATGAGAACATGACTAGATACTTATCACATAAATGAACTTATTTTTTTTTTTTTTGAAATGGAGTCTCACTCTGTCACCCAGGCTGGAGTGCAGTGGCGCT
Organism: Trachypithecus francoisi; assembly: GCF_009764315.1. Taxonomy (NCBI): domain Eukaryota; kingdom Metazoa; phylum Chordata; class Mammalia; order Primates; family Cercopithecidae; genus Trachypithecus; species Trachypithecus francoisi. Next base: position 125,537,591 of record NW_022681471.1, on the reverse strand, counting down.
ATCTGGGCTCACTTCAAGCTCCGCCTCCCGGGTTCACGCCATTCTCCTGCCTCAGCCTCCCGAGTAGCTGGGACTACAGGCACCTGCCACCACGCCTGGCTAACTTTTTGTATTTTTAGTAGAGACGGGGTTTCCCCATGTTAGCCAGGATGGTCTCGATCTCCTGACCTGGTGATCTGCCCGCCTCAGCCTCCCAAAGTGCTGGGATTGCAGGCGTGAGCCACCACGCCCGGCACATAAATGAATTTCAAGTGGCATCCTTGTTTGAAAACTGCTCCAGTGGGTTCCATTAGCAACCAGGCTCAAGAACGGGACCAGCGATTCATTCCTTGGGAGTTCTTACAACACACCTGGGAAGCTTTCTTAAACACAGCCCCCGTCCATCAAGCCACTCAGGTGATTCTGATAATATATCTCCACCCCAAAGGGAACAAGCATAAAACTAATACATGGCAAAGCAGTTGTTAAGGTAACCGGTGACCTGACTGAACAGGTGACATCAAAAAGAGAATCCTACGTTCAAAGGGAAATTTTGAAAAAAGAAAAAGAAAAAGAGAATCCAGTGACTCTGTAGAGAATCAGTTACCATCAGCTTCCTGCTCCCTATTCCCGGAATGCCCTTGCAGAGCATTTGTGAAATGTGCAGTAGGCTGCCCTTTGTCCTGATGGTTCGTGTGACAGGGTGGTCCAGCCCCTTGAGGTGCCATCAAGACTTGTCATGTTGTCAAATCTCTCAGGAGGTGACACTTTGTCCACCTGAAGGGCACCCTGACATTCATGTGTAAGCCCTTGAGTGGTGCAATGCTTAGTTTTGTGGGGACTCGTCTGGTCAGGAGAGCACTCTCAGTACTTGTTTGAAACGTCCCTTTAATCGTGTCAATGTGACACATTGAGGTTTTCTTCCATGAAGAACAGTATCTTCAGCCTGCTTTGCCCCTACCCAAAGTACCCTTAATTCCAAAGGATGGCTGAGAGCTGGGCTCAAAACTGAGAAAGTGGAATGGTTCCAGGGCTGTTGGTGGAGCTTTCTAATGAAAAAAGTTCTCCATCTGATAGGAAGCTGAGCATGGGGGCAGGAGAGAGAGGGTTCCCAGGGTTTTCTGCCCCACAGGAGTCTCTTATGAGGAAACCCCATCCATGGATCTGAGATCCACCCTAGTGGTTCCCTTGTTGCTTCTGAGTCCATAGGGGCTGGAGAGCCTACTGTATTCCATGTGAGTCGCTCTTCCTTCCTGTCACCTTCTGCACCAGTCCACAACCTGAACCCCCCTTTCCCCACCCTTGTCTCCTGCTGGTCTAAAATGAGTTACTTATGCACAAATGTTGGGAAGAACATAGGGATTCCTGAGACCAGATATTGATATGTGGGAAAAGAGAAGAAAAAGAGTGTTTCAAAGGGCTTCAGTTCCATATAAATGATGTGTTTTGTTAAATTCCATGTCAGGGGCAAAAGCTTTTTTTTTTTTTTAAAGCAAAACATATTGTTTTGGCTATGCATTTTCTATAGGATTATCTTATGTACATCATATTCAGTGTTACAGAGAAGAAGGCGAAGGAAAATCTGTTTCAGTCTCTTCGTCAGCCATACATGTCATACATTAGCACATGCTCTGTATACCAGTTTTAAAGATTGATTATTATTTCAAAACCATCACCTCCCTCCAAAAAAGGGGAGGCTGGCTCTAGTGTAATTGTTGCATGTTACTGTTTACTCCATGCAGAAGCACATCACGATGAAACGTACTTGGTTTATGTATTTGGCTGGCATTTTTCTTTTCTGTCTTCTCTGCCAGACTTTATGCTGTCAGGGATTGCCCTCAGTTGTCCTGTTTCTCAGAGCTTTTCCTACACTTGACAAGTGGCAGTGCCCAGTCTTCCACAGCTGGGTGGATGAGTAATTATTTGATGACAGTGCTGAAGATACTTTCATCATTCAAGGTGGAATTCCTAGTTTGAAAAACAGATGCTGGTGAAAATTACTCATCATGTGCCCTTCATATATGGTTCCTGTTTACAGTATAGGAAAAAACAAATAACAAAGGCTTCACCCCAAGTCACCAAGATATGTGGGCGTTTTCCTCACACACCAAGCAATTCTCCAGTGAATACCAACTGGCATCCTCTAATTCAACTCACTTCTGATACCATCTGCCTAGAGTTAGAGTCAGATCCCACAGGGTAAGTTCCACAAGACTGCCACCCACTTCAAATTCCAGTCGCAAGTAGTAGATGGTCACTCCTGCTTCTGACTGACCAGCTATGAATCAGGATCTCCACGACCCCCTCCTTGGTTTTGATTAATTTGTGAGGATTGCTTAAAAAGCTCAGGGAGACATGTTCCCCACTTTATTGCGTGAGTAAAAAGTACGATAAAGGATACAGACGAACAGCCAGATGAAGAAACATACAGAGGCCTGGAAGGCTCCTGAGCACAGGAACTTCTGTCCCTATGGAGTTGGGATGCATATGGATGTGTCTGCCAACCCGGAAGCTGTCTGAACCCGGCACTTTAAAGGGATTTTTGTGGAGGTTTCATCACATAAGCATGATTGATTATAAACTCACTCTCCGCCTTTCTCCCTCTCTCCAAGCTTCCAATCATGGCTTGGTCTTTCTGGTGCCCACCCCCCATCCAGGAGCCCACCAGAATCACCTAATTAAAAAGACCTCCCATCACTCAGGAAATCCCAAGGGATTAGGAGCTCTGTGTGTCAGGATTCCAGGGTGAAAGACGAAATATCAGAACAAAAGATGTACCTATCACCCCTATTGCTCAGGAAATTCCAAGGGTTTTAGGAGCTGTGTGCCAGGACCCTGGGGCAGAAGCAAATATATTTCTTAATTTACCACAATGTCACACTTCTGACCCGGCTCACCTGGAATCTTCCTTGTCCATTTAGATGCCAGGCATGCGGGGGGCAGATGAATGTTTAACTGTGAGCATCAGTCATACAAGTGATTCTCAACCTGGGCTTGCGGTTCGAATGTAGCATTTCAGAAATACTGCTGCCTGTATTCCACCACAGACCAGTTAAGTCCCAATCCAAATGGCCCCTGGCCAGGGTGGAGATTCACTGGCTATGGGACTCCGTCTTGCTCACAATAGCCAGTGAATGTTTGTTGATCATTTCAACCCCTTAATGACCTTGGAAACTAGAAATGGGGTTTATAAAGGGGAAAGAGGTGGAATAGCTATAAACGCCACTGTATCATTTTTATGGAGTGGGAGTGGGGTATGGGGAATGAGGCTGGGGATAAGGTTTGATGTTCTGCTGACCATAAAATAATTTGCATTTGTGTCGAGAAGCTTTCTCCTCTAAGCTCCCATAGCTGTGTCCCTGCCTTTGAGTGAATCTGTTGTGTAGTGGTAATTTGTTATGTATTTGGTCCCCCGGTGAGCTGAATTCCTTGAGGTTAACTCCTGGCACTGAGCATCTCAAATAGCTTTCCTGCAGTGAATATTTAAACAATGAATAGCACTTTGCAGTTTTTCATAGTGCTTTTCCTAGGGTGTGGTCCCCAAGCCCTCTCATCCTTAGCCAAGATTACATGCCCGAGGCTTGTGAGCATCATTTAGACCAAGCTTCATGCATGCCTTGCCTGGCAGGAGCTCTCTGTACATACCATCTGTTTGCCAGGAAGACTTTGCCCACCTCTGTGCCTTGGCATGGTTATTACAGACAAATGTCCACTGGGGTCAGGCCTACAACCAGATGGCAAGCTGTCAGAGGGGTAACAGGGAGTGGTGGGGACTGTGGTGAACTAGCGAGTAGCCCCTTCTAAAGGGATGGCTCTAGTCAGCTGAGCCCGTTACTGTCTTTGGGGACAGTAATCCCTGTGTGCCAGCCCTTCTGATTTTCTTTTTTTAATTAAAAAAAATTTGAAGACGGGGTCTCCCTATGTTGCCCAGACTGGTCTCGAACTCCTGGGCTCAAGTGATCCTCCTGCCTTGGCCTCCCACAGTGCTGGAGGGAGCCACCGCACCTGTTCCCTTCTGATTTTCAAGGGAGTTAGACATTCTGGGTTTTGAAATGAAATCGGAGTTTTAATGTTGGCAACCTGTTGAGGTTTTGGTAGAGCACCCCAGGGCCAACACAGCAAACCAAGCAGAACACTTCTGCAGCACAGTTGGCCCTGGGTGGCCTTGGAGTCATGTGGTTCCAGCTCTCGCCACCTGGCTTGCCCGTCTCTAAGGCAGAGAGGAGCAGAACTCAAAAAAATTCAGTGATGGATGGGAAGAGGAGGCTATGTTAGATGCTGGGTAAAAGCTTCCTTTTAAAAAATGGCTTTTAGTTTTGTACACACACCACAATTCCACCCACTCCCTACTGACAATTACAGCTTTTCTAGTCTTTTTTCTTTTTGTAAAGAAAGAAACCAAAATGTGATTATATATGAAGTAATTTTTTTTTTTTTGAGACCCAGTCTTATTCTGTCACCCAGTCTGGAGTACGGTGGTGCGAGGGAGAGAGAGCGAGCGAGCGAGCGCACGCACTTGGGTGTCTCTGCTTTTTTTCTCCTCCCCTTCCCTCCCCTCCCCTTCCCTCCCCTCTTTTCTTTCTTTCAACGGGAATCTTGCTCTGTCGCCCAGGCTGGAGTGCAGTGGTGGCGATCTCGGCTCACTGCAAGCTCCACCTCCCGGGTTCACGCCATTCTCCTGCCTCAGCCTCCTGAGTAGCTGGGACTACAGGCGCCCGCCACCACACCTGGCTAATTTTTTATATTTTTAGTAGAGACGAGGTTTCACTGTGCTGGCCAGGATGATCTCAATCTCCTGACCTTGTGATCCACCCGCCTGGGCCTCCCAAAATGCTGGGATTACAGGCGTGAGCCACCGCACCCGGCCGTTTCCGCTTTTTGTAAGTGCACCAGCCCTATGGGGTTAGGGCCCTCCACCCATATGACCTCATTTAACCTTTATCACCCCTTAACAGGCCTTATCTACAAATGCTTTGGGGTTTGGGTTTCAACATGAATTTTGAGGGTACCCAGTTCAGTCCATAGCATTCCACCCCTGGCCCCCGAAAACTCACATCCTTCTCACATACAAAATATATTAATTCCATCCCAACAGCCCCAAAAGTCTTAACTCATTCCAGCGTCAACTCTAAAGTCCAAAGCCTCATCCAGATCTCGTCTAAATCAGGTATGGGTGAGACTTGAGTTATGATTCATCCTGGGGCAAAATTTCTTTCCAGCCGTGAACCTGTAAAACCAGACATGTTGTGTGCTTCCAAAATACAATGGTGGGGCAGGTATAGGACAGACATTCCTGTTCCAAAGGGGAGAAGTAGGAAAGAAAGCAGGTCCCAAGCAAGTACAAAACCTAGCTAGACAAATTCCATGGGATCTTAAGGCTCCAGAATAATCCTCTAGCTAGATGCCCCACTTTCCAGTCCCAGTGGGATGGCAACATCACCCTCACAGCTCTGTTGGGTGCCCTTCTTTGGCTGTGTGAGGCCCCTGCCCTCTGAAACTGAGGATGAAACGGCCTTGTCCCCTAGCCCTGTGTGGGAGTGGCAGCCTGGATGGTCTTTGAATTGCCTTCAGGGTGATTTCTTTGATTTTCTTGAAGAATAGTCCATGTTCTCATCTGAATATATCTATGGTCACATCTTATAGAATCCAAGAAATCCAACAGCCTTGTTTCATTCCCTTCCAATTTCTCTGTCCTTGTAGTTCAAACTGGCAGTGTCTCTACTGGTGTAAGCCCATCTTTCTTCCTGGCTTCTGCTAAGATGGCTGATTAACATCACGGGTAATCTCTCTATGGAGTGACTGTCTAGCCACACCTTTGGCGTTTTCTCCAGAACAAGCTCCCTCATTTTTGCATCCATCTACCCATCCCTCCCTCCCTCCCTCCCTCCCTGCCTCCCTCCATCCCTTTGTCCAGTCAGCCATCCCTGCCTCCATTCATCCCTGCTTCCATTCATCCTTTAGTCCATCCTTCCATCCTTCCCTCCATCCTTTCTCCCTCTATCCCCCCAGTCATCTCTTCATCTGAGCATAGTGCACTCCAGGATCCGAGCTAGGTCCTGGGAGACAGGACCTCTATGATCCTTGACTTTGTGGTGTGCAGAGTCTGGTGGGGGCATCTGAAGACACTTGCCCTTCAGTGAAAATTCAGAGCTAAGCAGCATCTTGGGATCAGGGTTGCCTGGGCTTGTGGTGAGGCTGCCTCTCCAGGGAAAGGGGACTGTGGATGCCTGGAGAAGACTGAGTTAAGGTCATTCTGAGTGTAGAGCACTGGACTAGTTTTTGGAAGATGTAAAACCAAAGGGCCTTTGCCCTCGCAGCCTTGTTCTCTGAGATTGGGTTTCTGGACCATCATGTCTGAAAGCCAGGTGAGTATGGCCCTTTGGCCTCCCTTGGTTTCTGGACTTGGCAATCACCCCTTCCTTCTGACTTGCCCCCTCTGCCATCACAAAGCCGACCTCGGGCACGCGAAGTTTGCGTCAGCAAAAGGAACTCACTGTGGAGTCCTGATAAGCAATGTTCCAGCGATATGGGTGGCCAGGCAGTTCTGAACATAATTAAGCAGGCCTGATTTACCTGACAGTTCTCTTGGATGACAGTGCTGAACCCTCAGCTGCTGGCTCAGTTTTGGGGATGTGCATGGACAAGTTTGAGAGAGCAAATGTAGTTCAGAAAAATGGCAGCTTACTTGTTCTCAGTGTTGCTTTCAGTCTTGGAGATATCTGGGTGTTGTGCTTTTGTTTTGACTGGCCAGCTGTCCTGCCTAGCCGAAGCTCAGCTCTCTCTAGCCAGGGCTTGAGGTGGGGCTTCTATTCCTGCCTCATGGTCATGTGCATCAGCTAAGAGAAGGAGCTCAGGGCACAGCCACAGGCCTCCCAGTTTGTATGACTGAAGGCTGGTTCTGTAGGCTCCTAGTGGTGGTATAAAGATTGGAGGAACCTTTGCAGACGGCCCAGTGTGTGTCCTCCAAGGGGACTCACTCTTGCCCAGCACACACAGTCAGCCTCAGGTGGACCTGGCCCAGTGCATGTGAGCCAGGCCGAGAATGCACCGCTCCCTGAGGCTGCGTGCACATTTCAGTGGTGGTACTGGAGAGGCTCAGTGTGGATGATAATAGCCTTCTGGATGCTCAAGGATCCAGAAATTTCTGCCAGAGTGGCAGGGGCATATGGTGACATACACTGGCTTGGTTTCATGTAGTATAGAGTTTGGAATAATTGTTATGATGTAGAGTATTTCCTGTGCTCCTCCAGGTGAATAAATTTACTTCTTTTCTCCTCTAAAGAAGGATTTGGGGCTCCCTCCTAAGCTGCCTTAGGCGGTTGCTGATAGGTCTGACCTCTGCGTGTTTTGGATCAAGTGTTGTTGCCCACGGTCCTGCTCTGAGGATTCTGTTGTTGTTGTTAATGATTCTTGTGAGCCAATATTGAGCAAAATGACAGAGTCCCTCCATCAGTGCCTGTTATTTTATATTTATATTTATATTTATATTTATATATTTTTTGAGATGGAGTTTTGCTCTTGTCACCCAGGCTACAGTGCTGTGGTGCGATCTCGGTTCACTGCAACCTCTGCCTCCCAAATTCAAGTGATCCTCCTGCATCAGCCTCCTGAGAGGCTGGAATTACACACACCCGCCACCACACCCAGTTAATTTTTGTATTTTTAGTAGAGACAGGGTTTCACCATGTTGGCCAGGCTGGTCTTGAACTCTTTGACCTCAGGTGATCCACCTGCCTCAGCCTCCCAAAGTACTGGGATTACAGGTGTGAGCCACTGTGCTGGTCAGAGCCTGTTATTTTAGAGGGGGCTTCCTATATCCTCAGGACATCTCAAGTCCAGCTCAGGAACGCCCTGGACTGCCCCACCTGTGCGATTGACATACCTGTGTGTCAGGCCTGTGTGTCAGGCCCTTGCTAGGAGTCTGTGATAAAGGCAACAGGGACCCAAATCCTTCCTTCTTAAAGGGGAGCCTAGCATGGTAGAAATCTTCACACTCATTATAAGTTACCACTTCAGTGGGCACGCATTAATGCAGAGACACTGCAGAAGACGTCACGCTCCATGTTTTCGTGATGCCACTTAACAGGGAAACCATCAAGGTCATGGAAATGGGCAGAAATGGTTACAAAGTGAGCTCTGGCGTTGCTGCCCCTCTTGCGACGGTATGGAGCTGAGATGATGGCCAAGCTCCCGGGCAGTGGCCTCCTGGTGGAGTCAAGAAGGACTGTCCTGGCCCAGCGCTTGCTCAGACCCCCTTGTTCCTGCCTTGCTCAGACAGCGGGCTCCCTTCTGCCCACACCTCAGCCTGCCTCCCCACTGTTCCCTGCAGCCTCTTTCGACAAAGCAGATCTGCTGATGACAGGCCCTGCTTCACTTCCCAGTGGCGTCCTGCCATCTGCAGAACACATCTCCTTATCAGGGCGGCCCACGCTTTCTTCAGGAGGCTTCCTTTCACCACACCCACCCTCACCCAACCTGGGCGGGACTAGGGCAGGTCCCAGTCCATCTGGGACTGGCCCATCGTGGCTCAAGCGTCCCCCATTCCTTCCCTCCCCAGGCAGGTTAGAAGCAGCCTTGCTGCTCCTGTTGGGCCTTGAACCCACTGCTGCTAAAACCCACCCATCCCTACGAGCTGCGCTTGTTTGCCTGGGTGGCTCTTCCCCTGTGCCTGGAGCTTTGGGAAGAGGGTTCCTGAAACTGGAGTTTCCAGACTGGTAGCATTTTGTGTATCTTTGAGGCAGCATCTTGGGCGTACGTGTAGGCACATTTTTCCAGGCAGGACATCGATGGCTTGTCTCAGATTCCCAAAGAGATCCAAGACCTAAAAAGAACCACTGCCTGGGGCGGCTGCTCTCCTCTGCATCCTTTCCTGGCACATAATTAATATGCACAGGCTGGATGACTGGAGGTCACAGATGCTTGGCATTTCCCCCCGTGCTTTTGTTCATGGATTCAGTTGGTGATATATGCAGCGATGCATCTATAAATAGTGGAATTCTCATGCCCAAAAGAAAACTAGTTAAGTGACTGCTGAAAGGTTTTTTTTTTCTTTCGGAGTGGAGGGTGTTAATTAATGCCAAAAAAGGCAGGTGATAAAATCCTTTTGTTCTTACTCTTAGAATCCTGGTGCAGGACTTTCTGCAGCTGGGCTCCAATACAAACCAGAGGGGGGAGGGGACTTGATCTTGGCAGTATTGAAAAGCTTTAATTGATACTATGGAGCCCAAAGGTCTGTGACATCTTTACTCCTGTGTGCCGCTTGTCGTCTGAACGGATGGCCGAGACGCATCCTGGGTCGCCTTCCCTGTGATGCCATTTCTAAAGAATGTTATTGTTCAGCCCCTTTGCTCTCCTTGGCCAGTGTAGTTTTCCTCGCCCAATTCGGTTGAGTTTACTTCTTCCGTCCATTGTTACTATTTGTTTCTTTATTTCCCAAATCCTTCCTTAAAACTTCTCCTTTTTAATTTTAAAATATCTCTTCCTGTTGTATTCAGTAGTAAATTAAGGATCAAAATATTGTAATACTGTATTTTATTTTGAAAGGACTGTGTTAAGACTCCCATCTAAAATTTTGGCAGTATTAAAAGTAAAAGGCTGATCGTTTACTTCTTTCTCTAACTATACTCTCACCAGAGTAATCATTGTTAGAAATTTGTCAAGAGGGTAAAGGAGATAAAAAATCATTTAAAAGCGGAATACAGTTCACATTATACTTATTGCTATAAAGAGCTCTTGGAACCCTTGAAGTTTGCTTGGAATCCATTCTCTGAGTTCCGTGTGGAAGTGCAGGGAGCTGGCTGGCTCTGGCGTGGCTTCTGAGTCCTTGACTGCCCTTGCCCACATCCTGGTCTCACCACTTCTCAGGTGTGTGTCCCTGAGCTCAGCTTCCTCCTAGGTAACATGGGATGGTGATAGTGGACCCACCTCCTCACACTATCGTGATGATTAAGTGTTTGGCTGAGCACAGTGCTGGGCTTTGCTGTGTGGCTGCAGTGTTAGTTTGCACACCTGGCACCGTCCCGTGCAGTGGCCCTGCACATTCAGTGCTCCAGTATTTACGTGACGTATCTATGTATGCATATGTCCTGCAGCTTTGCCTGTCCAAGTACTGTGGACGGTTACCAAAAATAAGGAGCCTATTTTAATTACATACACAACCAAAAGAAAAATTCATGATGTGTACATACTGTCCTGCCCCTAGGAAGTATGATATGCTTTAATATTTTCTTTTTAAAATAAAATACTGACAGGGACCTACTCACTCAATTTCACTGCTCACTGATAGGTTGTGACTATAGTGTGAGAGTCCTGATATAGAGAGTAATGGGATGAATGAACACAAAGGATTGGAAGTAATTAGTTTCGGGAGTGTTTCAACATGTGTCCAGATATTTGGAAGATATTCTGGAACATCCACCAGCCATGACTTGGAATTTACACATAAAAATCTCCAGATGCATCTAACAGTTTCAAGTGAGTGAGATGACAGCGAAGCTAGTGATAGCATCCAAGTCTTGTGTTTTTTTCTTCTCCCAAGTATTTCATGTGACTTGGAATCCTTAAATTCTTTTTTCCCCACTGTAAACGAAGTATTCAATAAGAACCTCAGTGTGTGTGTGTGTATTTTATTTTATTTTATTTTATTTTATTTTATTTTTTTTTTGAGATGGAGTCTCGCTCTGTCACCCAGGCTGGAGTGCTGTGGCTGGATCTCAGCTCACTGCAAGCTCCGCCTCCCGGGTTCACGCCATTCTCCTGCCTCAGCCTCCCGGGTAGCTGGGACTACAGGCGCCGCCACCTCGCCCGGCTAGTTTTTTGTAGTTTTCTTTAGTAGAGACGGGGTTTCACGGTGTTAGCCAGGATGGTCTCGATCTCCTGACCTCATGATCCTCCCGTCTCGGCCTCCCAAAGTGCTGGGATTACAGGCTTGAGCCACCGCGCCCGGCTGTGTGTGTATTTTAAAAACAGCTTTAGTGAGGTGTAATTTCCGTATCATAAAATGCACCCATTTTAGTACAGTCCTATGAATTTTAGTCAATTTATACAGCTGTGTGATTGTCATCACAATTATGTTGTAGAACATGCCCATTGTCCCCTGCTGTCCCCAGTCCCACTCACCTGACTACCACTGGCTGGTTTCTCTTAGGGAAAGGCATGTTTCAGAAGTCAGACTTTCCTGAGTGGTATCATTTCTCTGCCCTCCCTGATGAGGGAGCTACAGTGGCCTGGGGTTCTTCCTGGTTTCTGGGCCATCAAGTCTGAAAGCCTGGTCTGGAGCCAGTGAGGAGGACCATTTGGGTCCACGGGAGGGGGCTGGGTACTGAGGACTGATCTGTGCGTGCGTGGGGTGGGTCTAGGGACTTGTAAGCAGCTGTGGAATGAAGGCTCGGAGCTGACTTGGGAGCCCCCTTATGAGGTCCTCTCGCCTGCATTGGCTCCCCCTGTTAGTGCTTTGCAGCCATGATGCCATTCTTAATGCGACAAGCCCGAGTTTCCGATCACTCTAGTAAACAGCTCCTGAGCACCTGTTCTGCCCAGTCCATGAAGAGGAAGCCATGCATCTGTCACACTGCAGCCCATTCTCCCTCTGATCCAGTCTCTCCAGCTTCCAATCTGCACATCTCCTCATGAGCATTTCCTGTCCAGACCAGTACCATCTATAAACAGCTCTAGAGCTGCCAGAGACAACCTGTTTTGGGTGGCAGACTCCATTCAGCATCGATCAAGTAATTCTGACTCATCCTGTATACGCAGTGGAGCACCTCCTGGGCAAGCCCTGGAGCCCTGTGGGGGTCAGGTCAGCATTGGAGGGGATGCCAGCCCTGCCCTGAAGGAACTAGTACTCGGGGAGATGCATGTTTATTAATGGCCGCATTCTACTTAGAGTTTTAAGAACTACCACAGAAGAAATCAAGTGCTGAGGCTGGCCAAAGAAAGGCCACTTGCTTCCGGCGGAGCTGGGCTGGGTCTGGACCGGAGGAATCTGGGCCACATCTTAGAAGAAGCATTAGCATTTCAACAGGAAAGGGGCGGGGTAGGGGGAAGCTTGGCAAAGGGAAAGAACAATCCAGGTTTGGGGATAGCAGTTCCCATGGGTTACTGGGAATGCGGGTGGATATGAGGGGGTTGGAGGGAAGCCAGGAGTTCCCTGTATGTGGTTTTGTGGTCTTAGAAGTGTGGTTCCTTCAAAATCCCGACTAGTGGCTTGTGGAGGATGGCAACTCAGGCCAGGTCTTTCTTAAGTGATGCACCTGTGCACCTGTGATCATTTGCAGACTCAAATTACTGTAGAATTTAGATGAGAGTCTGATGTTGTGATATCCAGTGCAGTAGCCACAGCCACACACAAATGAGCACTTGAATCCGGTCAATCCTGAAATGAAATGGGCTTAACCTGTAAAACACACTGGGTTTCAAAGACTCCATTCAAAAAAAGATTGAAAAGCATTCCATTTATAATTTGTATAGTCATTCCGTGCAAAAATGATAGTATTTACAATATAGTGGGTTAAATAAAATGTGTTTTAAAATTCATTTTGCCTGTTTCTTTTTACTGTTTTAAGAAGTTTTGCATTAAGTATGTGAGCACTCATATCAATTCCATTGGACAGTGCTGCCCCAGAGAATTCTTTGTACCAGCTGGGCTAAAGTCTGTCTTTATTTTACTGTAAATTGTATCCCTAGAGCTTATATATGGAGGTGAACAAAGTGTTTTCACATCAGCTGAGGAGTGTGCTCTTGATGGGCCTGCTGAGAAATTCCTTTTCTCTGTTTTTCTGTCTCAGAGGGACCCTTGCTGGGGGGCACTCAGATGATGGCTGCGGTTGGGCGCCCCTCTGGGTTTGGTTTCCTTGGGTGGTAGACTCGAGTTTTGGCCTCGGGTCAGCTTGCTTTTAGGTTCTGTTCCTTTCACACAGTATTATGCTGCTAAATCAGAATAATAACAACATTCTCCCAGTCTTTAGAGGAAAAAATAAAATGGAAGGAAAACAGGCATTACTGGAGAATGTAATACATTCCAGAAACCTTGATAATAGTCTCAGGCCTTCTGCCTCACCACCTTATAGGAAAATGTAGAAAATGGAGGCACAGTGAGACTGAGTCATTTGCCTATGCTCAACCTCTAGGAAGTACTTAAAGTATAATTTCCTCAGTATGAAGTTTTTCTCCCTTGAAGTTTTAAATAATTGTTCCCATCTATGTCTGTGATTCAGTAAAATAGTATGTATACTGAGGGAACTTAGACGTATTCAGTCATTACTGGGTGGCATTTTTCAGTGTTTGGACTTCCATTGCACCAATGCCTGAACATGTCTGAGAACCAGTAGGATCACTAGGGCCGCAGAGCCCGGGGGTTTGCTGGTTTTCTTGAATACCTCCTGGACTGATTTTCTTAGAACAGTTTATTCTTTGCTGGAGGATAGAACATCTTGCTAAGATGTTGTCTCTTTATCTTCTCTGGACACTCCCTTTCTGGTGGGCAGACCCACATTCAGGAAACCAGATTGTAGATCAGAAGGTGGCATGGTCAGTGGAAACTCAGAACAAAAGGCCTAGGGGAGGTACTCAGGGATGTTGCATCAAGTTCTGGTAGTCTGATGAACGTCACCTTCCTTCCAAGGATGGATCGGTCTTAAAAAAGAGCTGTCCGAGTGAGGAATGACCCTGTAGTGCTCTGGCCTCCCGAGTCCTCCATTTCTTATAATCTAGGCTTTGTGATCTCAGTCAAGTTAAAATGCCCTTCTGTCTCCTTCCAGTTCTTTCTTAAGTGTTAATTGGCTCCAAACTGGATTTTCTTTGGTATCCGTTCCTGAAATTGGCTGGATTAATTTATCATACACTTTAATGAAGGACTCTTGTGTTTGAGGGCTCTGGCTTAGAAAGGTGAATCCTTTCTTCTAAGGAACTCACAGACTGTTAGGGGAGGTAGCCTGTCAAATGATGACTGGCTATAAAGCAAGAAGCACTGTCAGTAATGGAAATGTGAGCAGTGGTCTTCCTTACCCCTGCCCTGCAGGACTGCATAGTGGGGAAGGACAAACCAGTTCTCTCCAAAACATGTCTATACTTGGGTAACTTTTTTGTGAATCACTGAAGATGCTCATGTCATCAAATGAGATGAAATATTCAGACTTTTCACAAATTCTGCTTATTTCCTTCCTTTGTCCAGATCTCCAAGTGGGTTAACCAGCTAACTATACTAACAGCTCCAAAGTCTCATTGCTTAGCAGAATAGAAGTTTCTCACTCATGTCAGTTTAGTATTGGTTGGGGAGGCGGGGGGACCCCAGACTGCTTCTGTGGTATGGCTTGCCCATCTTTTGAGGCTTTGCCATCCTCCAGTGGGTTCTTTGCTTTGGGCCCACAGGCAAGGGAAGAGAGGGCATGGGGAATCCTGCCAGAAGCTTCTGGGATGAACCTTGGAAGGGGTGTACATGGCTTCTGCCCACATTCCGTTGTCTAGAGCCCAGTCACATGGTCCTACCCAGCTGCAAGGGAGAGAGACTGTGAAGTGTGAACTCTCTGTGGGCCCAAGAGGAAGAGGAAGCAGGGGTTTGGTGGACATGTAGCACTGTTGCTGCTCCATGGCTTTGAGTAACAAATGCCGACTCACAGGAGGCAGCCTTTAAGTATTAGCTCCATGGATTGGGTAGTACTGTTTCATTGTAACAATTGAAAGATGCATCTGGCATATTTCTCACTGGGGTTTTATGACCTGAGTGATATCCTTGCTGGGATATCAGTAACACTGACCTTCAAACTCAGGTGAGTTGGCTGTGAACAAGCTCCCCCAGCTCCCTCAGGCTCTCTGGCCCATTGTTTCACTGTGAAAAGCTATGCCCTGGAGAACATGCTGGCACCTGGCTTTGCAGGTGGACGTTCAGGAAGATGTAGGTGCCAATGAGGGGAATTGTGTCCTGGGAGGTTCATGCTAAGGTAGAAAAGTCTCAGTGAGATGGACATGGTTGAGGGCTAAAGGACAGTGCTACACCTTGTCACCACTGAAGCAGTGAGACAGATCTTGGTGGTGTGTTCTTCATGTTTCAGATTGAAGACTCTGAGGCTGGTGGTCTTCTGTCAATGCAGCTTTGCACTCCTCAGGCACAGGGGTTTACCTGCATCTGATTCTCTGTGGTTATTCCCCACCTCCCCCCAAAAAATCACCTACAGGCATCCATGGTCACTTGTCTTATGGATTTACTGCCACTCATAAAGTCTCTAAACATCCCTTTTTTCCTTGAAATACATTTGAGGAGCTGTTTGCTTTTTATATTAGTCTGGAAATTTGTCTATGAATTATGATAGTTTTGTGTTAGAGACAATGAAGAGACTGACAATGTATAATTTTTTTTTTTTTTTGATTCTCAAGAGGACTTAACCTTTCCACATGGAAATTACAAATGTTATTTAAGAGTGATTAGTTCCGAGGCTCTATCACTAACAATTGGGACACTCACACTACAGTAATACATGGATGCAATGTTTAGATTGAGTTCTAGGTGTAATTACTCTTTGCCCTACATTCTAGACTTCTAGAATTGGACTTGAAGACAAGAGCCAGTTCAATTCCTATGCACATTCTAAATAAATACCTTGGGCAAAAACACAGATTTTAAATGATTATTCCAAATGGCTTTTCAGGATTAGTGGGACAGGTTTGTGGTACATTCACTACTGTTTTAAACTTTGACAGGGAAACGAGCAGTCTCTCTAAAACAACTTCTGAGCTTCGTTGTTTTGGGATGATAACATCCCTGGGAATCTGATGAATACCATGTACTGTGCTCATCAGTGTTTCTTTCTAATTTCAGGGAGCTCAGGGACCCGTTCACTGCTACGGGAGAGCCTTGGCTCTGAGTGTAAATGCTTGCTACCAAAAGCTTGGAGAAGCAACTAGCACAGCAAACAGGGTCAGATTTACCACATAAGTAACCACAAGCGGCTGGTGTCCAAGTTCCGGAGGGCTTTGAAACTCACTGTGAGCCAGGTAGCTTAGAAAAGGTGGAGGAAGTCATTAGGATTTCCTGAGGATTGCGTTGGAACGGAAACCGAGATTAATAGTATCCTCTCTGAAGAGCATTTTAACAAACGTGAATTGGAAATATAAAGATCTTCTTGTTCCCTGAGACTAGAAGGTGTAGCACAAGTGCCAGAGCATTGCCTTGGCCTCCTTTTGATGGAGAGAATGCGTGAGGGATCAGCAGCGCTCATCCCTTCTCACTGCTCCACCTTCTGCTACCCACCTGCAGTTTCCTACAGTTTGGTCCAGGGAAGGTGTGGGCTTCAAGGCATGGGTCCCCCACCGACTACCCTGCTCACCCTCTCTGGCCCTGCAGTCTCCCCAGCTGCTGTATTGTGGTCAGCAGAATAATGGCTTCCAAGATGTGCATGTCATTAAGCCCTGGAACCTGTGAATATGTTGACATGCGTGGCAGAAGGGACTTTGCAACTGTGATGACTTTAAGGATCCTGCCCAGGGAAGATGATCCTGGATGATCTGGGCAGGCCCAGTGTCATCACGAGGGTCCTTATAAGTGGAAGAAGGAGACAGAATAGAGAGAACCAGAAAGATGGCATCCTGAGAAAGACTTATCTGGCCATCCTGCCTTTGAAGATGGAGGAAGGAAAGGGCTACTAGCCAAGGACTACAGGAGGCCTGTAGAAGGTGGAAAGAGTACAGGAGCAGATTCTCCCCAGAACCTCCAGAAGGAATGCAGGCCCCGAACCCGTTTTAGACTTCTAATGTTGAGAACTGTAAGGGAATAGATTTTTGTTGTTTAAAGCCACCATGGCCCAGGTGCCATCTCTTAAGGGGCCCAGCAGGATACAATAGGCATAGGCAAAAAGGGAACAAAAGAAGCTGAGCTGTGCTTTCTTCCTTCTCTCCCCTCTCTGGCCCCGGAATGACCAGCAATGTGTATTTGTTTGCTCTGCTGAACCAAGAAATGTGGTTTGTGAAGGGCAGGATCTCCATCTGGCAGCTTTCTGGGTGGTGGCTGAGGGCAGAGAAAGCGAGTGACTCTGGGGTTGATGCTGTTGCGGGGGTGGGATGAAGAGACAGTGGCAGCTGGCCCAGGAAGTCTCCCACCTTCCAAAAGTGCTATCAAACCTCCACTGTCTCCCTATCAACTTGTTGCTTGAAAGTCAGCCTGCTTAGGCCTTGCGGATTCATCTGGAACCTGGGGCTGAATGCATTAAACATATCCCCAGAGGGTGGTGAAAAAGACCACTTCTTTCTTTGCAGGTGGGAGTGTGAGGTGATGGGAGAGCGCTTTGGCAACATCTCTCAAATATTTACTGTCAGCTCATCTCCCTTACTTACAGTAAAGAGCAGAAAGCTGGGACATACCTAAATGGGTGACCCAGGGTGCCTGGTAAATAAGTGACACCGACAGAGCTAAAAGACGTGAGGTGATACCCAACTGAAATGCAGTAAGTTTATGACATTGTATCTAGTATGATATGAGCTATGGAAAAAATGTAGGACAAAGAAGAGAGAAAAGGAAGCTGAAATGTGAATCCAAGTTTTCTGGATCTTGAGTGGTTATATTCCCTGTAGGCATTATGATCTGAATTTTTTACATCAGATTAAGATATGGGAGTAAAACTTCATATCCTTTGACCTTGAAATTTAGTTCTGGGAATTTTTTCAAAGAATAATTTTAAGTACAGCTTATGAGCTTTATAGACGCAGATATTCCTTCTATCATTAATATAAAATTGAGATGTATTTCACATGTGCCATAATATTCACCATTTTAAAGTGTACAGTTCAGTGGTTTTTAGTATATTCCCAAGGTTGTACAACCATCACCCTATCTAATTCCAGAACATTTTCTTCCCACTAAAAGGAACCCTGTGCCCATTAACAGTCACTCCCATTCTCTCTTTCCCCCAGCCCCTGGTGACCACCGGTCCACTTTCTGTCTCTCTGGGTTTGCCTATTCTGGACATTTCCTTTAGATGGAACCGCACAACGTGTGGCCTCTGTGTCTGGCCTCTTTCACCCAGCACAGTGACTTCAGGGTTCATCTGTGTTATAGCATGTGTCAGTACAGTTGACCCTTAAACATCATGGATTTGAACTGCATGGGTCCACTTATTCTCCTGCTTCTGTCACCCCTGAATCGGCAAGACCAACCATTCCATGTCCATGCCAGCCTACTCAATATGAAGACTAAGATGAAGACCTTTATGATGATCTACTTCCACTAATGAATAGTAAATAGATTTTCTCTTCCTTGTGACTTTCTTAATAAATTTTCTTTATCTTACTTTATTGTAAGAATATGGTATATAATGTCAAAATATGTGTTAATCAACTGTTTATGTAATCAGTAAGATTTCTGGTCGGTAGTAGGCTGTTAGTAGTTAAGCTTTTGGAGAGTGAAAAGTTATACATGGATTTCGAAAGTTCGTGGGGGTCAGCGCCCCAACATTTGCATCTATTCCTGCATTCCGTCTTATGTCTGAATACTATTCCATCGTATGGGTAGACCATGTTTTATTTATCCATTCAGCAGTTGATGGCTGTTAGCTGTTTCTACCTTTTGGCTATTGTGAAAAATGCTGCTATGAACATTCATGTACAAGTTTTTGTGTGAACATATGTTTTCATTTATCTTGTGTATGTACTTACAAGTAGAATTGCCGCATCATATGGTTATAACTCTATGATTAAGTGTTCGAGAAATTGCTGAACTGTTTCCCAAGCATGAGTGGCTCTCATGCATATTTATATTAGTGAAAATTTGGAAATAATGTAGATGTCAATAGTAGGAGAGTGCTTAGGTAAATTCCATTAATCCCTTTAGTGAAGGATTTGTACAAATGCAAGTTATTTATTCAGCAAGAATTATTGAACACCAGCTTCATGCCCTGTCTTGGACTAGATCAAAGGCGGTTGAGATGGGGTAATTGTTCTCAAGGAGCTTGAGCTATTCAGCTATTCCATGTGATGTTTACAAATAATTTATGACAAGGGGGACAGAATTCTTATGCTATAGGGGTAGGCTAGCTCCAGTAAGTTTTGGAGAGACTCAAGGTACGAATTAAGTAAACATGTTACAAAGTTAAGTGGAAAAGGTAGGATAGAGAATTGCACATACTCTGTGATCATGAGTACGTCAGAAAATACCAGATAAAAACAACTCATCAAAAAAAGGTGGAGAAAAACACGCTAATAGAGGAATAGTGTGGTGTGATGGTGTCGATGGACATTTTTGTGGTGGTGTCAATGGACATTTGACATTGTGTGGTGGTGTCAATGGACATTTCTCTCCTATTTAAGTGTCTCCTAAATTTTTTTGTGATGGAAACAAAAATTCCCCTAGTCTGTCTGTGGTGACTGGGAAGGAGTGGGTGGGGGAGAAATTAGCATCAAGTTTTTGGGGAGATGAGAGCTCCAGAACCTGAGATAGCATCCCTATGGGTGAAGACAGAACCTCAGAGGAAATACCAGTGTGTGCACGCTGCTAGCCTGTACCCCATCTTCCTCCCCTTCTCAGCCACTTCTCTCCTTTTGATATCCCCTGCCCATCTGTGGCCCTACCTGGACACCAGTAATGCCCCATTGGGTAGTTAATAAGGACACTTTTTACGATTTTCAGAAAAAAATTGGTCTTTAAAGTTATTAAAAGGCTTAGTGATGTTTTTAAGAAGACAGAATTGAATTGCTAATCTGTTTGCTCAAATTCTGTTATCTAATATTATTCCCGTGTATTAAAAAGGATTCTAAGGTCAGAAATGAGAAACTGCCCTAGCCAGCTGACCTACTGGCCCTGACTATTCCAGAATGCTCTACTTTGGGACTGCTGTCAATGTTGGGAACCCCACCACAGTAGAAACTGACTAGAACTGGGAGTGGGGGAGTACCATACTCAGAGAAACAGGGATCTTAGAACAAAGTGCTTTTTCTTTTTAGCTCTACCTTTATTATTAATTGTCTTCTCAGCATTTTAACTAGTAAAATCAAATATAATGAAAATCAGTTGGGGTGTGGTGGCTCATGCCTGTAATCCCAGCAGTTTGGGAGGTCAAGGTGGGAGGATCACTTGAGCCCAGGAATGCGAGACCAGCCTGAGCAACATAGTGAGACTCTGTCTCTACCAAAAAAAAAAAAAAAAAAAAAAATTTGCTGGGTGTGGTGGCACTTGCTTGTGGTCCCAGTTACTCAGGGCGCTGAGGTGGGAAGATCGCTTGAGCCTGGGAGGTTGAGGCTGCAGTGAGCTGTGATTGTGCCACTGCACTCCAGCCTGGGTGACAGAGTGAGACCCTGTCTCTGGGGAAAACAAAATGATATTACAAAAATAGAAAATATTCCCCCTGGTGACACTTTAACCACAAGATTAGAAGCCCTACATCTTTGGTAGGTGTGAAAATAGCTTGGAGAATTAAAATTAGGCATAAATAAATTCCTGATGTCTTTGAGAGTTTGAATCATTGGATGATACTGTGATAGAGGAGAATCTGGGAGATGTTGAGGCGTCAAGATCTTTTTCATTTGAAGCTAAATGGCCTCAATTGGGTGGTTTGAGCTCTCCTGTTTTGTTTGTAGATTTCCTGTCTCCTTCCGCTTGTTAATAGACCACTGATTTCTCTGTGCTCCTGCTTGTGATAGTGTGCCCCTTTCCGCTTTTAATTTTTCTCTTCTGTTTTATTGTGAGGGGAGTAAACTGCAGTATTGCCATTCCCCCGCTTTCGTATACATGTGAATGAGTGTGGGAAAGCTGAAAGACTTTAGCGCATTTGGTGAAGGGGATAGCCCAGAGCTCCTTTCCTGAAGAACCAAAAATATTTGAACATTTCCAATTCTGCTTTGTATTTTACACATAGTCCTTGACATATTTCTGACTCTTTTTCACCTGCATTAAATTATTTTGGATGCAACTTAGTCCTGTGACTATCTAAGGGTTTAGCCTTTCCACATACCCAGCAATTTCTACTTTCCTCTTAACTATATGCAGTTCATACAGTGCCTATGCCAGCACTAGCATTTTCATTTTTTCTAAAACAGTACAAACAAAATACATTAAACCAGATGTAAGCCAGGCGGCTTTGAGGCCCACAAAGCTGGTTCCTCCATCTCTGGCCCACCTTGGCTCTACCGTGAGATAGTTCTGTCTCTACCAATGACCGTAAACCATGCAATAAAATGTAAAAATTGCCCATGTGATGTGGACAGACCTAAAGATGCTGAGCTCTGCAAACTGAACTTTTTCCCATGCTAAGGTCTGGATTCTGGGTTCCTTGGGAAATACTGAGAAGTGTGAATCTGGCATTGAAGGTCAGTTTAAGGGTGTGTCGGAAATTGCAGGTATGGATATATGGAGTTATCATGGCCATGGCTTCTGAGCGAGGACGTGAAGGATTCTCTTAGGAGTAAAGCCAATGTGCTTTGGGATCATTCTCAGCTTCAAAAGCTTCTTTTCCCTCCAAGAACCCTGCTGGAGTCTTGTTGAGTGAGGAGACTAAACAGCTAACCTTCATTTATGTGGAGGATGTGTACAAATGTCAGAAACATGATGAGCAGTGTTTTGTGCCCAGTGACTGAGAACAGATGTGGCTCCAGGCAGTGGAGACGGTGGGTGTTTGGCAGTGATGATTTGCATAGGGTAGAGCTGGTCTTTGCAGGGCTGATGGGATTGGGGTACGAGAGGGGAAGAGGAAGCCTCTCCACAGGTCCAGGAAAGACCGAGAACAGATTGCTTGGACTGGAATGAGTGTGATGTTTTGGAAGGCAGGTGAACAAACTCATTTGCCTGAAAAAGAGATTGTGTGTGTGTGTTGGGGGTGGGTGGGTGGGGGTGCAGGGGGGCGGTGGTTAGGGAGTTGAAGAAGAAAGAGCCAGAAGCTTTGTATGGGCTTGGCTTGGGAAGGACTTTTCACACCAGCCCAGGGGGTTTGCTCTAGCAAACTCAGTGCTGTGAATTTCTTCTTTTTTTCTTTTTTTGAGGATGGAGTCTTGCTCTGTCGCCCAGGCTGGAGTGCAGTGGCACAACCTTGACTCACTGCAACCTCTGCCTCCCGGGTTCAAGCGATTCTTATGTCTCAGCCTCTCGAGTAGCTGGGAGTGCAGGTGCACACCACCACACCCAGCTGATTTTTGTATTTTTAGTAGAGACTTGGTTTTGCCATGTTGGCCAGGCTGGTCTTCAACTCCTGACCTCAGGTGATCTGCCCACCTCGGCCTCCCAAAGTGCCGGGATTACAGGCGTGAGCCACCATGCCCAGCCCAATGCTGTGCATTTCTGCATGGAGAGCCACTGTGCTTGGTGAAGAGTCTTTGGACATCATTGTCTCCACCCAAGTGAGAGGATGATCATTGGCAGGATGAGGAATCATGGGATTGTCCAGGATGAAGCCGACCACCTCGCTGAGGATGCTGATTGTCCCCAGATGAGGCTGAGATTGCTCCTGGGTGGCCCTGGCCTCATCCTGACATACAGGAACCATGCTTTTTAGCCAACAAGAGCCAGAAAACACTCCTTGCTGAAAAGTTGCCACCAGAAAACGCCAGTGTTACACACCTCCAGATACTTCCCCTCTGACCATGAAAGAGGAGCCAAGATTTATTCGGCTCTCCTTTGGCTGATCTGAGTGCGGTGGTGTTTACAACTAATTGATCACAACCGATTACAGATTTCTTTGTTTCTTGTCCTCTTCCACTGCTTCACTTGACCAGCCTTTTAAAAAAAAGATGTGATCAAATAGATTCTGGAACTGAATAACTCCTCTGAAATGATTTATGACTGAAGTAATGTTACTCACCAACAACTTTCTCGAGAGAAAAACATCATTTGATATTGGTAAAGTTTAGAGTATTCATGATAGATAGGATATGCTGTACAAGAGAAAACTATGCAATCCCTGGCCCATAAATATTTTGGAATGATAATTAGGAAAATACATCTAGACATTCTCAATGCTGTTATTGAAAATCGTGCCAGAATTTGACTCCGCAGTGCTATAAGGATGGGTTTCTCACCTATAATTGTTTACTTTGTCTTTTTTTGGAAATATGGTCTTGTCTTGTCACCTAGGCTAGAGTGCAAGTGGTGCAATCATGGCTCACTGAAGCCTCGAACTTCTGGGCTCAAGCAATCCTCCCACCTCAGCCTCCTGAGTATCTGGGACTACAGGCATGGGCCTAGCTAATTTTTTTGTATTTTTGGTAGACGTGGGTTCTCACTATGTTACCCAGGCTGGTCTTGAACTCCTGGGCTCAAGCAGTCTTCCCACTTTGGCCTCCCAAGTGCTGGGATTACAGTTGTGAACCACTACACCTGGCCAATATTTGTTGATTAAACGGGATCGTGTATGTAAATGTGCTTAGAATGTACCTGTGCATGGGCATTTTTCATTTTTCTCTAGAGGCTTATTTATGAATATCATTACATTAGTCTAGCAGCAATTTACTCAGAACTCAGTTTGTGTTATAACAAGTAGAATTTTTTTTTCTTTTTTTTGTGGTTGGGTCCCATTCAGGATGCGAATCATGCACAACAGTCTGCTGTTACCTGCTTGACTGGGACCCTTGGTACGGCACACCATTCCCGACTGGTAAAGGCATTGTGCTGCCGACATCAGTTCCAGGATGGGACAAACTGCACACAGTAGGCTCATCTTGTGATGTGATTTCTTGAGTGCGTCGTGTTTGGGTGGATATATATGGCATATTTCACCTTCTGTTTATTTCTGTTTTTATATTGATTCTAACTTTTTAAAACCGTGTGTTTAAAAAGATTAAAGCTCGTGTTGTTCTGATTGTGTTTGTCAATTTCTGAATGCCCCTGGGGAGAGACAGCCTTGTTGTCAAACCAGTTTGGGGAAATCACATGTTTAAAATTCATACTGGTCTCATGGGGCTTGGCTGTGGTTGTGTCACTTTCTCAGGTCCAGGGACAGAAGAAGTGGGAGGATTGACTTAGTGAAATGTAGGTGATCGGATTCCCATGCATAGCAGTCAGTGTGCATTTATAGAGACAGCCCAAGAGATAGCTGCCCAGACTCAGACAATTATAGGTGTGTCTCGTTTTATATGACAGCTGCAGTCCTAACACTGTCTTGTCAATCAGTATGATCATGGGGGATCGGGGAGGGGGGAGCTCTACTTTTAAAAATCCATCTGAAAACTCTTTATCTCTCTTGTCAAGCCCAAATTTCCTTAATCAGATTTTCTTCAAGGAGAGATGCCTGTAGACAAAGTGCTTTTGTTGTTTTTCTCCAGAAAAATAAAAAAGACTCTGAAATTTCTGATTCCTACTGTATAAGAAATATAGGAAGTATTTAGTGGGGGTCTCATTGTATTGTTACCTTGCTTGGCTCTTTGCATTTGGCCAATGGTTGACGTTTATTAAACTCATGACCAGTGGTAGATAAAAATATTGGAAATACATTTTATATAGATTTAAGCCAATGTTCATGTGTAATGTATGGAAACTGAAAGTTGTGAGGGGAACATTTCTCAGGGAATGAGAACAGAGTATAGGTGCTCTCTGATTTTTCTGGAAGAGCTACATTCCATTGTCCTCACCTCATTAAACATACTGCTTGGAAGAAGATGCTTGTTTTACCTGTTTTGTTAGTAACCGAGTATCTCTTTTGCTCACATTTAAAGTTGTGCTTTGAGATAGTAATGCTTCTGATTGCGAGTGTACTAATACAGTTATTTAGGCAAAGCTGGTGAATTAATTTTCCAACAAATATTTGGAGCAAAAGCAGTCAATTAGATAAGATAAAGCAAACTTATACAAAACTGACCTGACTTCCACATTTGTTTTCATAATTTTCTTTTGCAGGATAACAAAGCCATTGACCTTTGCCGATTGTGTTGGGGATGAACTTCCTTTAGGATGGGAAACTGTATATGATAAACAAATTGGAGTTTATTACATGGACCACATAAATAGTAAGTAGTGTGCAAAATCTGTGGCATTATATCAAAGATGCCAAAAACTTTTTGTAGAGTGAAACAATCGTTACCTTCCAATGCAGCATTAAATTGGGTTTTATAAATGTAATCCGAAGTTTCCATTAGCTCAGTTCTTCACAAAGTGAAACAGTTCTGTAGCTGTACTTTGCTTGTGTCTTGCTGGGGACTGCATATAATATGTTTAATGGAGGATTTTAATAACTATTACAAGGACTAAATTTCCCAGCCAGTCTGGAAATAGAAATACCTCTCATAATGAAAAAATTATTTATTGCAGAGTGGAGCTGACAGGTTATTGGAATAAGTGCCCAACTGATTACCTTCACTTCATTTCATCTTATACATTTAACTTTAGCTTTCATACACCAGACCTTTGTGACCTATCTCCCTCCCTCCCTCCCTCCCTCCTTCTCTCTCTCTCTCTCTCTCTCTCTTTCTCTCTGTGTGTGTGTGTGTGTGTGTGTGTGTGTGTGTGAAGGGAGGAAATGGTATAGAGACCATAGCAAAAACAGTGGGTCTTTGTAGAACTATCTAGAGCAGTGGTTCTCATCCTGGGTGATTTTATCCCTCAGGGACACTTGGCATTGTCTGGAGGCATTTTCTTTTTTTTTTTTTTTTTGAGACGGAGTCTCCCTCTGTCGCCCGGGCTGGAGTGCAGTGGCCGGATCTCAGCTCACTGCAAGCTCCGCCTCCCGGTTTATGCCATTCTCCTGCCTCAGCCTCCCGAGTAGCTGGGACTACAGGCGCCCGCCACCTCGCTTGGCTAGTTTTTTTGTATTTTTTAGTAGAGACGGGGTTTCACTGTGTTAGCCAGGATGTCTCGATCTCCTGACCTCGTGATCCACCTGTCTGGGCCTCCCAAAGTGCTGGGATTACAGGCTTGAGCCACCGCGCCCGGCTGATTGCAGCTCTTATCCAGAGACTGGGCAGTGGTGATTGGAGACAGGGATATCTACCATTATGACCCCGCTGCCCTCCCAGGCAAGTCCAGGTGGCAGGAGAACTTCTAGGTGGACCCACTGGTTTCTGGACAGGGCAAGTACCTGGCAGAAGAGAAGCTGAGAGGCCCCAGTGGCTCTCTGCCAGCCTGGCACTTCACGACTGTGTATGTTTGGGTAAATGTGGCCGTTTGAGCTAGGCTTCCCAGCTGATATCTAAGGGGCAGCTCGTAACATGTAAGAGCTGCTCACTTCACAGGGCCACCTTGCTGTGGACCTGGGCAGATGCCTGTGACTTCGTTAATAGGCTTTATCCTTCCCAGGGCTTGGTGGTACGGATGCCCCACGCCCACTGAATCTCATCTCTGAGACAAGAGCAGGACTCTGATTTTGCATTTGTTTTGGTTTGTAAATCTTCTCCTGTGAGCTTTTATGGCTTGGAGAGGCTTTCTAGGAGGGGCGCTGGGATGGTGTGAGAAGGGGTGAGCAAAGGATATTGACAGGAGAGCAGACAGGGAGGGGATTTCCAAAGGAGAACTTACCTGGAAACATTCTAGCAAGCACACCTTCATCTGTGAGTGTGAGTGTGTGTGTGTGTATGTGTGTGGGGCAAAACAGACATCATGTAAAATTTACCATTTTAACCATTTTGAGGTGTAATTCACAGAACGTAAAAGGAACCATTTTTAAAATGAATAGTTTGGTAGCATTTGGTGCATTTACAGTCTTGCGCAGCCATCACCTCTATCTTGTTCCGGAACATTTTCCTCACCCCAAAGGGAAATCTCATCTCCGTTAAGCAGTCATTCCCCATTCCCCTAGCCCCTGGTGACCCCTAGTCTGCTTTCTGTCTCTGCGGAGTCTCCTGTTCTGGGTATTTCATAGACATGGAATCAGATGCTATGTAGCCTTTTGTGCCTGGCATCTTTCACTTGGCTGTTTTTTGAGGTTCTTCCATGTCATAGTGAGCATCAGAACTTTATTCCTTTTTGTGGAATTGTATTCCTTTGTATATGGTGTATACAGACCATTCTGTTGTATGCACTCAGTGAAAGGTCCTGAGAGTATAAAGGTGACTGAGACTGTGCCCCTGCCATCTAGAGGCTATAGTTTAGGTGGGAAACAGAAAAGATGTAAAAACACTCAGGTGCCCAGTGTTAAGGGGGAAGAAGGGCAGCCCACGTAAGCAGGGGAGAGACATGTGTGCCTAGAGGATCAGAGAAGTCTTCAGAAAAAAGGTGCCTTTGCAGCATGCCTGGGAAGACGGCAGGCCTTCCTGTGACAGAAGAGGTCTGAGTCAGCATGGCAAAGGCACGGGGGAGCCAGCCAAGCATATTTGGGTACTTCGCAGAAGTTCAGTCTGCGTAGAGAATGCTTTGGGGGAAAAGGATGGAAAATGAGATGAAGTTGACGAGTGAGTTTTGGAATTCGTATATTAGGCTAAGGAGATTGGACTTTGTGCTTTCTTTCTTTCTTTTTTTTTTTTTGAGACAGAGTCTTGCTCTGTTGCCCAGGCTGGAGTGCAGTGGCCGGATCTCAGCTCACTGTAAGCTCCGCCTCCCGGATTTACGCCATTCTCCTGCCTCAGCCTCCGGAGTAGCTGGGACTACAGGCGCCTGCCACCTCGCCCGGCTATTTTTTTTTTTGTATTTTTTAGTAGAGACGGAGTTTCACCGTGTTAGCCAGGATGGTCTCAATCTCCTGACCTCGTGATCCGCCCGGCTCGGCCTCCCAAAGTGCTAGGATTACAGGCTTGAGCCACCGCGCCCAGCCAACTTTGTGCTTTCAAAGAGATTTCTGTGTGAAAGCATTGCATCCCAGTTAGAGGGGTCACTTTGGAGAGTGCTCTGAGGATGGATTTTGGTGGGATGAGACCAGAAGGTTCCGAGAGTCTGACTGAAGTAAGGAGAGACAGAGACAAGGGCGTGTCACCAATGATTATCATATCCAGGGGCAGGGACCTCCAGTTCTTCATAACCCACCGAATGTTTCAGGAGGAAGAGGAGTGGGATTCTTTGAGGATGAGTCCCAGGTTGTACCCCCAGGCTGGCTCCGCAGTTAGATCCAGATGATGCGGCTCCCCGCAAGGTGAAGACAGGAGAAGAAGGCATGTGCTGTGTGGTGTTTGGTTTGATTTTGCTCTTGATGGGGAAAGGTGGTGTGGAGAATGAGGGCTGCTTTGGATGAATGACTAGGAATGACTTTGAGTCCATCCATGTGGAGGTGCATCCAGGAGGCAGGTGGGAATGAAAGGTTGGAGCTGGGGAGAGAGGCTGGAGCTGGAGTTAGGTACAGGCCCTTGAAGAGCTAGACAGGAGGAAGCAGAGTGAACATGAGGGAAGCTGTGGTGGGATGAGACAAGGAAGTCAGCGAGGAATGGGAGAAGACTACACAGTCTGGTCTGGGAAATGAAAGAAGGGGGCCAGTCAGGCCCGGACACAGAAGAGTTTCCATCATCTCACGCAGAAGGAGTCAATGAGGAGAAGGTCATAAATAGCAATTAGTGTCACAGTTCTGAGCTCACGTGGGTTCATCTCCTCCCATGCCTATTTAAAGTGTGGTCTTTGTTGGTGAAAACGTCGTCTTGTATTGTCTTCCCTCCTCCAATGGACTGTTTCATATCTGTAGAGTTTCCTTCTCATCTGGACTGTGGATATAAAAATAGAAAGTGTTCCACACTGTGGAAAGGTTCGTGATATAAAATCTTCCATAATATGCATCCTGGTAATGAATTAATTTTCACATTGACGAGCGACATCACTGCAGGACTGTTGGTCAACCTAAGGATTTTACTTTTAAGTCACTTACATTTTTACCTTTTAAATTTCAGAACTTACCCAGATTGAGGATCCAAGAGAACAGTGGAGGCGAGAGCAAGAGCGCATGTTGAAGGAATATTTAATTGTAGCCCAGGAGGCTCTCAATGCCAAGAAGGAAATCTACCAGATTAAGCAGCAGCGGTTTGAGCTGGCCCAGGAGGAATACCAGCAGCTGCACAAAATGTGTGAGGATGACAGCCGCTCACACGCCAGCTGTGAGTTGACTTATCTCCTGTTAAAAGCCATTGTGACTTTAAAAGCCATCTCTCTGCTAGGTTACCTGCAAACACTGAACCTTCCTTGGGCAAGATAGCTTCGTGAAGGTTCTAATCACGTAGTGTTAGGTCATCAGTATTCGGCACTGAAATCAGATGAGCACCCGGTAGCCACTCTTGTAGCAAGGGTTTATCAAATGCTTACTTTGTGCCCAGTCACTGGGTTATGGTTGGTGGTGACTAAGAAAGGAAAGGTCTCTGCCCTTGAGCTCACATTCAGGTGGGGAAGGTAAAAAATAAACAAGAAAACAAAATTTCAGGTAGGGATGTATACCAGCCTCCTGTCTCTTGCATGTCAGTTTTGAAGAGGGCTTCCCTCAGAGATCTCTGCAGTTAACACTGCTTGTCTGGGATGATCTCTTGGGAAATCCACACAGTGGTTTCATTCATTCTGAGTGGGAAGACTCAGGAGACCTCAGCCATGTCAAGCTCCCTGTCTCTTTGTAGAGTCCTCTGTTGGGCTCTAGGCTTTAGTAGGCAGTACAGGGACGGAGGAGGAACACCATAGAACCCAGAGAATCGGGGCACTCTCCTTCTGCCCCTCAGGTAAGATAACCATATACTGCTTGCTCTTCTCTAAAGGGACCTCTCTTTAGTTTTGAAGGCTGCCAGAGTGGGGGGTCCATTTCATTAGTACTCAGCAAGTGCTCAGTTTTGAAGAAACCAGGTCCACTCTCAGAACCCAAAGCATTTTGCTGTGGACACAGTCACCACATGAACCAGTTCCTTCCCAGCAGACTGTCACCCTCAACAGACCCCAACAGATGTGCATGATTGTGACTGGCCTGGGCCCTCGTGAGCTTGGAAAGAATGGATGAAAGTTCGTACCACTGGGTTGAATTTTATAAAAACCTGTCTGTTTGATACTTGGGGCCTTTCCTGTGATATTAGTGCCATGTTGCCATGGCAGATGTTAAAGACACAGCCATAGCTTTACTTGTATTGCAAGTCAGAATGGAGGTAAGGCCAAGGGGCCACACGTTTAGTGCTCTGTTTTATTGCAGCAACTGTTGATGGGGCAGAAGCCTTAGAAGCTGTAGCTGGGTAGGGGTACTCCCTCTACGATAGGAATTGAAGATATTTCTGTTACTGTGTATCTTGAGGGGAACAGGGAACTCAGTTTTACTGATGTATTACTTCCAAGCCATCTCATCTCCATCTCTGCAGATATTGGCACATACCTGGTTGGTTTTTTTTTTTTTTTTGGCTTTGTTTTGTTTTTCACTTTCCATCAGAATGTGATAGGTTAGCTATGTGTGGAGTTTTAGAGGCTGGTTTCTTATCTTCACAGTTATCTTTTCTTGGAATGTCTTTCTCTGATTTTGGTATGAGGGTAATACTGGCCTCATAGAATGATTTGGGGAATGTTCCTTCCTCTTCTGTTTACTGAAAGAGTTTGTGTAGGCTTAGTATTAGTTGTTTTCTTAAGTATTCATAGAATTCACCAAAAGAGCCACCCCGACCTGGAGTTCTTTGTGCAATGTTTTAAACTACAAATCCAATACTTTTAATAGAGAGGTATCCGGATTTTTTGTTTCTTCTTGAATCAGTTTTGGCATTTGTGTGTTTCAGAGAATTGTCTATTTCATCTAATTTAAAAGTCAGCAAACTTTCCTATAAAGGGTCAGATAGTAAATATTTTAAACTTTGTGGACCATGTGATCTCAGTGGCAACTATTCTACCCTGTGGTTATATTGCAAAAGCATTCAGAGACAACATGTAGACAGATGTGCCTGGCCGTGTTCCAGTAGAAGTTTCAAAACAGGTAGCAACCTAGATTTGGCCCACAGGGAGTTTGCTGCGCAGTGATCTAAGCTGTCAAGTCGATGAAGTTGTTTGTAGAATTCCCTTATTAGCCTTTCAGTGTCTGTAGGCTTTGAAGTGATGTCCTCTCTTAAATTGCTGATATTAATAATTCATGTCTCTTAATCAATATGGCTAAACTTTTAGTGATTTTTATCTATCTTTACAATACACTGGTGTTTGCCCTGTTCTCCAATTTCTTGTCTGTTTCTATCTTACTGGTTTTTCTTTATTATTTCTTTCCTTCTACTTAATTTGGCTTTAATTTGTTCTTCCTTTTCTAGCTTCCTAAAGTGGAAATTTAGATCACTGATTTTAGATCTTTCTTACTTCCACACATAGCCATTAAAGGTAAGGATTCTCCTCTAAGTACTACTTTAACTGCATCTCATAAATTTTGATATGCTGTATTTTCTTTCAGTTCAAAATAATTTCTCCTTTTTTTTTTTTTTTTTTTGGTGGTTTTTGACCCGTGGGTTGTTTAGAAGTAAGTCCGTAGGACTTTTTAAAGATGTCATGTTGTTGTTTATTTCTAACTTAGTTCCATTGTGGTCAGAGACTAACATTTCAGTCTTTTGAAATCTATTAAGATGACTTTTATGGCCTAGAATACTGTTCGTTTGTTTTTTTTAGATGGAGTCTTGCTCTGTCACCCAGACTGGAGTGCAGTGGCACGATCTTGGCTCACTGACTCACTGCAACCTCCACCTCCCGGGTTCAAGCGATTCTCCTGCCTAAGCCTCCTGAGTAGTTGGGACTACAGGTGTCCACCACCACGCCCAGATAATTTTTGCATTTTTAGTAGACACAGGATTTTGCCATGTTGGCCAGGCTGGTGTGGAACTCCTGACCTCAGGTGATCCACCTGCCTCGGCCTCCCAAAGTGCTGGGATTACAGGTGTGAGCCACCGTGCCCGGCCAGTCTTTTTGATGATGCAGAAGCCCATGGGCTTGGTGCCTTGATGTCTCCTTAGCTGAAGCAATGGCCTATAACTGGTTCTGAGATCATATAGTTAGCAATTCTAAACATTTCAGAAAGTTACTTGGTAGACGTTAGGTTGAATGGTATAAAATTGCCGTTTTTGTATCTAAAAAAGGGCTGAATGTTGGCTATTCTTATAATCCAACCTAATAGTGTGTTTCTTTCCAGCAGTCTTTGGGTACCTTATCTTTTACATGCTTGCATTTGGTTTGGTCTCCAAAGAGGCTCTCAAATCACTCTTTCAAAGAATGGAATGGAAGAAGTACATATCAGAAAAACTTGGCAGGATGTTTCTTGCCAGTGATTGAAAAGAAAAATTGAGGCCAGGTACAGTGGCTTACGCCTGTAATCCCAACACTTTGGGAGGCCGAGGCAGGACGATCACTTGAGACCAGGAATTCAAAACCAGCCTGGGCTACTTAGCAGGACCCTGTCTCGATTTAAAAAGAAAGAAAGAAAAATTGAGTCTAGAGAAAGTGTGTATTGTGTACTGACTACTAACAGTGCAGCCAGAATGTCAGCTGCAGTGACTGTGGGGACGCTGAACTAGATGCCCTCAATGATGCAGACATTAGAACATCCCGTCTGATTCCACACCCACTCTGAGGGGCAGTGAGCGAGGAATCCCAATGCAGTGCCAAGCTGTAGTTTCAAGTATTCAGTACTTCAGCATCCTGAGGAGCTGAGGATCCTACAGGATCAGTTTTTGTATTTCCATGGGCTTTTCACTTCTTTGATGTTTGGGCAATAGGGAATTCTACTCAATTACGTTTCTTTTTGTGCCCTATGGGGTTTTATTAATGCCCGTTAAAAAGATACACTCAAGAGGCTCTTTTTGAAGTGGTATCTGTTCCTTCAGTAGAGGAAGCTGATGACTCTGTTGTTGACTTGAGGTTCTAAGGTGCTCACCAGATTCCATTTCCTGACCTGCTGGATGTCTCCGTGTGGATATGATCTCTTCCTCTATGTGTGTAGGTTGCCTTCGAGGCCAAAAGTGGGCCTGCCTGTTTTTGTGAAAGAGCTGGAGATGCCAGTGGGTCTTCCTGGGGCCTATCAGCTCATCAGGGAAAAAACCAACTCTGAACGGAATCTAGGAGTTGATCCAAGTGTTTTATCAACTTGCTGCTGTCCCTAGGGCTTCCACCAAGCTCTCTCAATCTGCCATTTAACCTGAGCTACAAGGTACAGCAAGGAAAACCCTGCTAGAATGGACTCAGATGAATTCTTTCTGGCTACAGGATAGAGTCCAATGCAGTGATCCTGTTGGCTTGACCATGATCTAACAGATGGCTTCTACAGCCATGCCAGAGGGCCTGGGCCCATGTTGGGAGCTGCTGGTGGCAGTTTCCATAGCACAAGTTGGCTGTGTAGCCACACGGGTCTCACTGCCCGTATCTCCCTCAGTGCTAGTCATCTAAAGCAGGAGGCGTTTCCTTTTTCTGATACTGCGAACAGAATAACATCTGGACTTAATTCCCAGTTCTTCCTTCATGGGTAATGACTTGAAGTGAAAGGAACCAATATCCAATGAGCTGGTGTTTTCTATGCATTGTTATGATCACAGTGTTGTCAAGCACGTGCTGTTTTCTTTATTGTTCACATGAGAAACTGAGTATCAGGTAGGCTAAATTATTTCTTCAGGATTACATACCCAGTAGATGGTAGAAGTTGGATTTAAGCCCAGATCTGTTTGTGTTGGTGGCCTTCAGTGCTCTGTACAGTTTCCTAGACATGGAAGAGGCCACTCAGAACAGCTGATGGTGTTTGTGGAACCCCTCCCCCATCCAACTTTCAGGTTATCTGAAAATAAAGACTAGTTATAAATTGACAAGTCATCTGGAAATTTTGCAGCGATAAAGGGGGCAAGTGGAAGACAGAGCACTTTCTAGATCTTGACTTTTCCATGGCCCATGGAAGATCACTAAACTGTTCATTTATTTTTCGACAGCTGTTAGCACCTGCTGTTGATATATACTAAATGGCGGGAACATGTTTTTCCTGTTGTTTGTTTGTTTGTTTTGTTTTTTGAGATGGAGTCTCGCTCTGTCGCCAGGTTGGAGTGCAGTGGCGCGATCTCGGCTCACTGCAGCCTCTGCCTCCCGGGTTCAAGTGATTCTCCTGCCTCAGCCTCCTGAGCAGCTGGGACTACAGGCGCCCGCCACCACGGCCAGCTAATTTTTGTATTTTTAGTAGAGACAGTGTTTCACCATGTTGGCCAGGATGATCTCTATCTCTTGACCTCGTGATCTGCCTGCCTCGGCCTCCCAAGGTGCTGGGATTACAGGTGTGAGCCACCGTGCCCAGCCGGGAACACGTTTTATTCCTAATGGTTGCTTGTTGGTAAAGATGAGGCAATAATGTGTGAACAGAGGAATTAACTGGAACAGCCATTTCTAATGTGGGAGCAGAAGGTAGAGAGAAGTGCATCTCACCTATACCCTTCACACTTTTCCCTCGAGCTATGGAAACCACCAGAAGAAAACTTCGTTCATTGGAGAGGAACGATTTTGTGGCAATATTGGGCTCTCTGGTATCTAAGAACATCCATGCCTTGACCTGAAAGCAAATTCAGATACTTGGCTGAATACTTTGCACACTTGTCTCCATGAG
The DNA here is from genome assembly GCF_009764315.1 of Trachypithecus francoisi. Taxonomy (NCBI): domain Eukaryota; kingdom Metazoa; phylum Chordata; class Mammalia; order Primates; family Cercopithecidae; genus Trachypithecus; species Trachypithecus francoisi. The sequence continues at coordinate 125,503,251 of NW_022681471.1, read as the reverse complement.
AGTAGGAACCCAACCCTGCTTGATTTCAATGAGCTTCTGAGCTAGCTGGCTGGTAGTGCCCAGGCCTCATTTATGCTTTGTAGAACACTGGGGTGAAACTGCTCAACAATGGGCTCATTCTCTCTGAGACACACCTGCTACTTTTTCTACAGCTCCATTTTGTAGAGTTTTCTTCTACTTTCTTTATTGCAACATGTTCTTCTATTTGCCTGCCTTTTAACACTGAATATGTTCATTATCTCAGACACATTTTTTCCTGGAGTTACTCCTTTATTCTTCCTGAGGAACTCTAGCCCCAGGTACATTCAGATGAACTATGTATGACCATTTGTAGGATCTTTTGGAAGAAATTCTTGCATGGGGTACGATGATAGTCTAAACCTCAGGTCTGCAAACTATATCAGGCCTGTGGGCTGGATCCTATCCACTGTGGGTGTTTGTAAATAAAGTTTTATTGGAACACAGCCATGTCCATTTACTAACCTATTGTCTATAGCAGCTACAATGGCAGAAGAGTATTTGAGACAGATTGTATGGCCCACAAAGCCAAAAATATTACTGTCTGGCCCATTAGAGAAAAAGTTTGCCAATCCCTGGTCTATACCCATAGTTCTCAGACCTGGCTGCAAGCTAGAATCTTTAAAAACTTGCTGCTTGGACCTCACCCCAAGAGATTTTGATAGAACTGGCCTTGGGTGGGACAGGCTTTTTTTTTTTTTTTTTTTAAAGCTTTTCAGGTGATCCCCAGGGTTGAAATCCACTGGGCTAGATGGAGTGTGAATGGCCCCTGTAGCAGCAGGAATATGACTTTGTTTACTATCCTGGTTCCTAGGAGTTACTCAAAGTCTACATTGAAAGAGGCAGCGTTATCTCTGGTGAGAAAGGGCTGATCCACCCTGAGTTCTTGGATTAGGTGGTGGTGAAGCTTGACCTTATCAGCCATCAGTCCTGCCAACATTCCTTCTGAGGCTCCAAGCCTGTCTCACAATGACTGTCTTCCATTGGTGCTGTTTTTTTTTTTTTTTTTTTTTTTTTTAAAGATAGGATCTTGCTCTGTTGCCCAGGTTGGAGTGTGGTGGTGTGATCTTGGCTCACTGCAGCCTCAACCTCCCGGGCTCAGGCGATTCTCCTACCTCAGCCTCTTGAGTAGCTGAAACTCCAGACATGTGCCACCATACCTAGCTAATTTTGGTACTTTTTGTAGAGATGGAGTTTTGCCATGTTGCCCAGGCTGGTCTCAGACTACTGGACTCAAGAGGTCTGCCTGCCTCCACCTCCCAAAGTGCTGGGATTACACATGTGAGCCACCGCACCAGGCCTTATTGGTGCTCTCGCTGTTGAAAGATTTCTCATTTGCTGTCTTGGTTAGGAACAGGACTACAGGCAATCCATTCCAATTCAAAACTTTTTGTTTTCCTTCACACAAACATGTTGGAGCAGGCAGGAGAATAAAGGATCATGGAGCATTTTCCCCATATATTAGTTGGTAAGCCAGATTTTGAAGGTTGCAGCAAAGCATATGTTTCCTGAGAAATAATCCCCTCGTCTGTCCTGGAGGGAGAATTCTTGGTTAGGATTTGGTGGCATCTTGGGTTACCTCTGTAGATCACCCCCAGGTGGCCTTACTTGATTGTTTTTGGTCTTTTACTTATATTGCCTTAAAAAAACCCATCCTGCCCACTTTGTCGGCCTTGCATATTTCTCCGTGTGCCTCTCTGGTAGATAGTACCTGTCAACCTGGAACCTGTCAGGGCTTGTCGGCCTTTTGCCCAGAGTCATTCTTGGCTCCCTTGAGCAACTCCTGACAGTGCTGATCCATGGAGGCCTACACCTGGTCCTAAGGAGCAACCTGCCCCAGAGGATGTCTTTGAAGAAGGACTGCTGGTCTTTTAAAGCATGGCTTTCCTCTGGGGTGACCTTAGGTTTCCATAGCTCAGAGGAGGCCTGTACATAAGAGAGACAAAGACAGACAGACACATGGGCACACACATTTCCCCTTTCAGTAATCTGTCAAACTGAAATCCAGAGTTAAGTAGTGGGGTTTGCAACATTTTGAGTGCTAAATACACAGGTCAAGTTCACCCATTGGGTGGTGGGCACTGGGGAGCTGGAGGACCGTTTCTTCTTCTGGGAAAGCTAGCCCAATTAAAGGATCTTTGGCAGCTGACCCACAGGAACCCAGATTCTAGACATGAAGCCCTCTGTGAATGATGGCATAGTGTATTATAGATCAAGTCACTACAAACTCAGTCTTTTAATCTGTAAAATGGGCAAGGAAACGTAAGTATCATTTCACCTTCACAAAGATTTTATGAGAATAGATTAAATAAACGTGAAAGGCACCCTGTAATAGCAAGGTATAATAATTTACATTGCTGTGGCCCAGCTAGGCTATAACCTCATTATTATATTATCTGAGGCAATGTTATATGCCTGAGCAGACTCCATATTGCTATTTAATAGCTCTGCCCGCTCAACTCTTCAAGAGAGAAGAAAACTTTAGAGGTGAAAGTCTGGTCTTTATCATAAACCTCGAGATTGGAGACATGTCTTAATAGAGGAAGATATTCCGTTTATAAATGTTGTAGAAGGCTGAACACGGTGGCTCACTCCTGTAATCCCAGCACTTTGGGAGGCCGAGGTGGGTGGATCACTTGAGGTCTGGAGTTCCAGACCAGCCTGGCCAACATGGCAAAACCCCATCTCTACTAATACAAAAAATTAACTGGGTGTGGTGGCGGCACCTGTAATCCCAGCTACTTGGAAGGCTGAGGCAGGAGAATCGCTTGAATCCAGGAGGTAGAGGTTGCAGTGAGTTTGACATCACACCACTGTGCTCTGGCTTGGGTGACAGAGTGAGACCCTGTCTCCAAAAGAAGAAAAAGTATTGTGTAGTGCACGCTGTTATGGGGTCTGGAGTCCTGAGCTGTTCTCGGACTCTGTAAGTGGCTCTTGTAGACTTACGGGCAGATCTGAGGAACTGAGAATTTTATTTATAAATTGAATTACATTATTAAAAGTTATACCAGTGTTCACAACCATCCTTAGTATTTGAAGATAAAATGTATTCGCTGTGTTAGTTACTTGAGTAGACTTTTCCCTTATCCCAGTCCTGGAATTTTATAATTTTATAGAGACCATAGCAAAAGTAACATGAATGCGATCCATATAATTAAAAGGTGTTCTGTCATTTATGATGGTTTCAGCTGCAGCAGAGAAGACTATTTCTCATGGGCCTGGACAATAAGGAAATTCATTGTCACATAGTGGAGTCCTCTGGAGGTGGGGTGGGATTTCCCATAGGTGGATTCAGTGGTTCAGTGGTGTCATTGGTTTGTCAGTTTCCCCCTCTAGGAGTGGATACATGCTGAGTCTCTGGGGAGAGGTGGCTACCCAACACTTCCAGGGTTCTAGTACTTAGGAAGGAGAAATGGGGGAAGGTTGCTGCGTAGATGTCCAACAGTATCCAGGACACCTCCCCTGTGTATTTCAAGTCTCTTTGCTAATTTTCCATATGAAACTGCACAGACAAAGGAAGATTGATACAGATTTTTTTTTTTTTGGGGGGCGGAGTCTCACTCTGTCACCAGGCTGGAGTGCAATGGCGTGATCTTGGCTCACTGCAACCTCCACCTCCTGGGTTCAAAGCAATCCTTCTGCCTCAGTCTCCTGAGTAGCTGGGATTACAGGCACCTGCCACTACGCCCAGCTAATTTTTGTATTTTTAATAGAGATGGGGTTTCACCATTTTGACCAGGATGGTCTCGATCTCTTGACCTCGTAATCCGCCCACCTCGGCCTCCCAAAGTGCTGGGATTACAGGCGTGAGCCAGGGCGCCTCACCGGTGCTGATGTTTAGCATTGCAGTGAACTTTGTTGAACTTGATGGTAGGCTTACTTTCTACCCTTAATGGGAAAGATCCCAGGTGATAATTCTTGGCCTTGTGTTCCTCCCACTGCAAGTTGACAAGTTGACACATGTGTTGTAGTGTTGTAAGCCAGGATTCAGCAAGCCCTAACCTCATAGCCTCATTTGCGTATTATCTCTATCCCAAGTGAAAGGCCTTTAAGCTCAGATCTGGGAAACTTAAAGTCCCAGGAGTTTAATATGGAGATGTTTTCTATAAATTATTTCTGCCTTTTAAGGGCATTGTTGGAGATGTTGCTTTCATTACCGATCTTAAATGAAACCAGGGAGTCAGGCAAGATGGAAGATGTAGGATTTGGAAATAGGCAGTCTTGTCTAAGAAAGAATTGTTTGTAAAGTATTTTACTCCATGTCTTTGAGAGATCATGAGTCTAAGTATAAGAAAATTGGAGATAAAGTTGGCAAACATTTAGCTCTTCCAGTTGTTTATTTCCAGTAGATTCAGTTGTTTGAAATTCTGACTGAATGGGACTGAAATAGTAGATTTTCCATAGAACTGTTATTAAAATAGGAGATCCGACTGCTCAAATGAACTTTGGATGTGGTTCTAATTGAGGTTTGAAGTAATTGTGCTGTTGAAGTTACTGGATGATGTTGAGCCATCCTTTGCAGTACATAGTCCGCAAATGATTTTGAATTGATTTCTCATTGTTGGCACCTAGTCTGAGTGACAGCCAGCCTTTGATTCTCAGATCAAAGGAGTTAAAGAAAGGACTCCATCCCTGCAGGTGTGTCTTCTGAGCAGGTGATGTTAATGACAATAACTGGGAGGCAGAGGGCACCAGAGTGGGGTGGTTTACAGATGCAGACAGACCAGCATTCCACTAGCTAAGCAGAAGAGAAGCCATGCAGCAGTGGTACAGAGCCCATGGCTTCAGAAACCTAAAGAAAGGAGGCAGAAGCATCAAGAAAAAGCACCGCAGAGCGGTGGATGGGGTAGTAGAAATTAGAATAGCCACTTGCTGCTCCAGCTGCCGTAACACTGGAAAAAGCTTGCAGCTCTCTGTGTGCACGGAAATTTGCTGACTGTGCCTAGCGTGTAAATAGCTCTGTGGCTCTTATTCATCCCTAGGTATTGGTTACTCACAATAATGATGCCATGTCTGTAAAGAGACTTTAAATCATGTACACTGCACTGTTTAGGAAAGCATTGAGGTATGTGATGTCTTTTAGCTAAACATTCATCAAAACAAGTTATTAGAGTAAAAGCTTGAGTGCCTCACTTCAGTTTCTTGGACAAACGACTTGGGGGCCCATCTTTCCATCTTTTTCTCAAGACTGCCAGATACTGACGTATTATTAGAAATCTTTTTTATTTTACAAATTTCTAATTTTTTTTTTCCTTTCTTGTGTCAAAAATTGTTCATCTGGAGAATATAGGTGTGAAGAAAATAAAAATAAAATCATTTTTAATGCAGCCACTGAGAATAACTGCAGTTAACCTTTTGGTTCTATCTTTCCAGTGACGTCTGTATATGTATTTTAAAAGAAAGTAAAAGTAGGTTCATACTGCAAGTACTGTTCACGTATTAAATACAGTTTCCTACATCATAATCATACCTCTTCCCTCCCCCGCCCACTGTGTCTCTATGGTGTTTAACGTTAGTAGTTTTATAGTAGAACTAAGCAGAGTTTTGATTGACCTACAGCCATGTATTTTATTATATGGGATCCTATAGAAAGTCCTGATTCAAATATCAAACATCAGGAAGATTTGAAGATGTTAAATGTCAATTCTTTAGGAGCCAGTGACCTCTTGTAAATCAGAGATTTAGAGTTATTTAATGCAGTGAATCAGAAGTTCCTTATGTGTATGTATTTTGAAGGATCTATTATAAAATAAAATATTTTCTTTCTCTTTAGCATTCTCTGGATATTCAACAAATACAAAGTATGACCCACACCAAATTAAAGCAGAAATAGCAAGTCGTCGGGATAGGGTGAGTAAAACCGATGCTTTTACAACCAGGTGGATGGAAGCCTGAGGCCTCGCAGCCTAGGCTGCTGGCATTCCCCTCTGGTTGACTCCTCCTGGAGGGATCGCTAGCAGTGTTAGACTGGAAGGGTTCTGAGGGTTCTGATGTTGCTTCCCCGGTAACCCCTGAATTATCTGTGTGCTACCGCGTTTCATCTCTTCAGACGCTTGTCTTGGTTGTCTGGGAAGGGGAACAATTTTGTTGCATTTGGGACAAAGCACGAGAAACATCTTGGCAATGAAGCCTGCTCCTCTCTTGGTGTGTCATTCCCTGAATCAGGGTGTATCTTTTAGTGCAGTGGTTCTCAAATTTTAGCACAGCTAAGAAAAATACCTGGGAGCTTGTTCAAAGTGCGAGCTTCCAGGCCTAGCCCCTGAGTTTTGACGTGGACCTGGAGCGGGTCCCAGAATCTGTTTAAAGAAGCACTCCAGGAGCCATGGAGTTTCAGGTAGTCAGAGAGCAGGCTTCTGGACACAAAGTTTCATGTGCGGGGGTCTGAGAGGAGTGGGTAGAAGGAAAGATGAAGAATGTGTTACAAAAGTTGCAGTTGTAATATGGAAACCTTGAAAATGTTACTGGTTCCCCACTTGGGTAAGAGTCTGTCTAATCTGGGATTTTTGTATCTAAGCACAGCAGGTCTTCTAGAAAGGCTGCTTCTTATGCATGTGAATGGAAGTTTATAGTGAGAATAGATGATCTTCTGAACTGCAAGCTGAGTAGAAACTCAGATGACAGTGTTAATAACAACTGTAGAAATCATTCTTCGCAGCTGGTTTTTGGAAAAAAAAATGTGATTTGTCTTTAGCTTTCCAGATTAAAACGAGAGCTGACCCAGATGAAGCAGGAACTGCAGTACAAAGAAAAGGGGGTGGAGACCCTGCAAGAGTGAGTTGCCTGGACACTTGTTCCAAAGCTTCATGACCTTCACTTTCATGCCTTTATTTATGCTCATGATTTTCCAATGCTAACTTCAGAATCTCTCTTTTCCTTGAAGATATTTCGTTGCTTTAAATGGAGATACTCGGGAAACAAGACCTTTATTTTTATGTTTATGCACGTTTACTATCGCTGTGCAAGACACTCATGGCTAGTTACATTTAAATTAGACTTTTTCTTAGTTTTATTCTTTTAAATTTTTTGTTCTAAAATTGACATTTAAAGAAAATTAAAAGTTTAGTTTCCCAGTCTCAGTAGCCACATCAGAAGTACTCACTAGTGACATGTGGCTAGTGCAGGTTTTCTCCACCCTTTAGCACTAGTGGGATTTGGGGCTGGATCATTCTTATCTTGGGGGGACTATCCTATGCATTGTAGAATGTTGTCTTGGCCAGGCCTGGTGGCTCACGCCTGTAATCCCAACACTTTGGGAGGCTGAGGCGGGTGAATCACCTGAGGTCAGGAGTTCGAGACCAGCCTGGCCAACATGGTGAAACCCCATCTCTGCTAAAAATACAAACGTTAGCCAGGCGTGGTGGTGCATGCCTGTAATCTCAGCTACTCGGGAGGCTGAGGCACAAGAATCACTTGGCAGGCACCTGTAATCCCAGCTACTCGGGAGGCTGAGGCAGGGAGAATCTCTTGAACTTGGGAGACAGAGCTTGCAGTGAGCCGAGATTGTGCCGTTGCACTCCAGCTTGCTCGACAGAACGAGACTCTAAGGAAAAAAAAAAAAGAACGTTGTCTTTACTCTTTACCCACTAGATGCCAGTAGCATCTTCCACCTGCATTGTGACAACCAAAAATGTTTCTAGACATTTCCGAGTGTCCCCTAAAGAACACATTTAATCCCAGCTGAGAACCACCATGCTGGTGGCTACTGTATTGAACACCATAGGCGATAGATTTCCATCATCGCAGAAAGCTCCTTTGGACATTCCGGTCGGTAGGTCTTCCTCCTGTTCTCGTTTTTACAATTAGAACTTTATCCCTACTAAGAGATTGGGGATGAATTGTTTACAATTAGTGAGCTGTATCAAGTCTGCAGATTTCGTGAACTAAAGGTGGTGTTTGAGAACTGGCGCTGGTGTGGGTCTGAAGGTTTGCTGAGGCATTCTGTTCCTTCACTGGCTTTCCTTGCTGAACCTGCGCATGTGCCTCACGCCTTCTGCACCTACTTTTCTCATCTGCAAATGGTGATTGTTTTAGGCAGCTCAGGCTGCTAGGACAAATACCGTAGACTGGGTGGCTTGAACAGCAGATATTTGTTTCTCACAGTTCTGGAGGCTGGAGGTCCAATATTTGGTTCCTGGTGAGGGCCCGATTCCTGATTTGCAGATGACCATCTTGTCACAATGTCCTTTATGGCCAAGAGAGCAAAAGCTCTGTTCTCTCTTCCTTTGCCTAATCCCATCATGGGGTTCCACCCTGTGACCTCATCTACTCCTAATCTCCTCCCAAAGGCCCCACCTTCAAATGCCATCACATTAGAGGGTAAGGCGGCAACGTAAGAATTTGGAGGACACACAAACACACAGTCCATAACAGCAATCATTGTGCTCAGTTATACTGAGGACAGCACCAGCACCTGGTACATGGCCAGCCAGAAACAATTAGCCCAACTCTGTGTGGTTACTGTTACTGACACAGGTGGGCAGCATGTTGCCTCTTTCATCCTGCGTGCAGACGCATGAAGTGGCACACGTGACTGCAGCACTGCTCTTTATGGGGAAGTAATAAGGAATGTGAGGTATAGATGTAATTACTACCATTACCCAGCTATGTGTTTGTGTGCATTTTGGATCTACACTCAGAGCTTCCTTTTATTAGCCCTAGTTAGTGTTAGTAAAGCTTCTTCTTTAGTTTTTTTTTTTTTTTTTGACAGAGTCTTGCTCTGTCCCAGGCTGGAGTGCAGTGGTGCGATCTTGGCTGACGGCAACCTCCCCCTCCCAAGTTCAAGTGATTCTCGTGCCTCAGTCTCCCCAGTAGCTGGGATTGTAGGTGCCTGCCACCACACCTGGCTAATTTTTGTATTTTAGTAGAGATGGGGTTTTGCCACATTGGCCAGGCTGGTTTCCAACTCCTGACCTCAGGCGATCTGCCCACCTCGGCCTCTCAGAGTGCTGGGATTACAGGCATGAGCCACTGTGCCCAGCCTCTTCTTTAGTTTTATCTTAAGCAAATCAAGTTTCTTTTCCAGCCAACCGGCTGCTGGTTTTGTCATTCATGCAGCGCATAGGCTAGCGTGCTTTCCAAATGCACTTACGTGTGTTCTGTCCTTTTAGCCCCCCACTCCAGCCAGCCTCCAGATAATCCAACACCTCCTCAGATGCAACTGTGTGTGCTGTGGCAGTGTCATCCTGTGTCACTTTGGCTAAGGGAGTGGATAAGGAATAAGCAGAAACAAATCATTTGATTTGTGACAGGTCACCAAAAGTTATTAGGACTACCTAGTTGGATTTGAGGTGAATTTCCTACCTTCATTAGGCCACACTGTAGCTGTCTCTCATTGTGATACCGTGTCTGTGGGCAATAGGTTGTTTTTTGTTTGTTTGTTTTTTGAGATGGGGAATCTTTCTCTGTTACCCAGGCTGGAGTGCAGTGATGCGATCTTGGCTCACTGCAACCTCCGTCTCCTGGGTTCAAGCAATTCTTCTGTCTCAGCCTCCCAAGTAGCTGGGATTACAGGCACATGCTACCATGCCCAGCTAATTTTTGATTTTTAGTAGAGACTGGGTTTCACCATTTTGGTCAGGCTGGTCTCAAACTCCTGACCTCAGGTGATCCACCTGCCTCGGCCTCCAAAGTGCTGGGATTACAGGCATGAGCCACCGCGCCCGGCCCAGTATGTCGTTTTAATGTTAGTCATTGTGCGTGCTGGAGGTTGCAGTTAACGTCATTCTCATTTACAGCTCTGAGGAAAGTGACTGGGGTTCAGGAAGAGTCTGAGTTTGCTCAGGATTCCTGAGCATCAGCAGGGAGCCACGTCTGGCACTTCCCTCATGGCCGTGGTTTCTGTAGTGGGTTGCTGGGCTCAGCGCCTGTTGCTTTGCCGTGGCTCCATCGTTCTGGTGAACTCCATTTCCTTATTTGAAGACAAAGGCCATATAGCAGTGTCAGCCGTAGACGGACTGATTTAGAAAATAACTGCTGACTGAGAAAACCCCTTTCTCCTTAGCATGGCTAGGATGTGAATTCATCTCTTGTAGTTGCAGTGGTTTCAAGAATAGAAAAGGCAGCCTCTGTTTCCCTAAGGGCATTAGACAGAGAAGCAGGAGCCAGAATAGCAAGAATTTTAACTTTACACCTGCGGCCAAAATGGAGCGCAAGTTGTGCTCCTGGAAGAGAGGCGGGCCAGTGCTGTTTGGATTTTCTTTCTGCTTTCATTATCAAGATCCCACGCTTGGGAACAGCAATTGTAAACTTGCCACTTGCCAAGGAGAGGCTCCTCCTGCTTGCCTGAGCCAAGGGGAGGCTCCTTCTGCTTGCCAGAGCTCATGAGAATACCCGCCCTCCCCCTGGAGGCCAAGGAGTGGCCTGGGGAAGGCTCTGGACCTGGCCTTGGTCCTGAGGGGCTCACCCCACCTCATGCTTGACCAGGGGCAAGTCGGCTTTCAGGAGGGAGCTGCCCAGAGCCATTGTTTAATGGGCATGTTGCCTTGGCTCTGTCTGACGCTGCATTGTCACTGTGCATGTTTACTTTATTCTGGGACAGACAGAGCCTCACAGGCAGAAGAGAAAACACAGGCACCCATGCCACTCTTAAAATATTTTTGTAAGTGGAAGATAATCTGGTAACCTTTCTCTGAGTTCCACAGCTTATGAGATGAAAACAGCCTCATTATTTTTTCTGGTATTGGACATTGGGCTTTTATGTTTGGATCGAATCATGCCAATGTATATTTTTTTAATTGAAAAATTTTAGAAGGCCTTTTCAAGTATTGAAAATGTGATTACCCCATCTCTACTGGGAAATCCTGACTATACATACAGATAGCACGTGAACTGTTATACCTAAACATGAAGTATCTCTGATTTTATCACCAACATTGCTTTAAAGCAGTGGCCCAAGATTTTCCTCCAGAAAATTTCCTGCTGTTCTTGCTTCCCAGAATATCCAGTGTATTCTTTTCCAGAGCACCTCACCAGGAGTTTGGCTGCTTATAACATTTTAAGCTTGCCTTGTTTATCTTGGTGAATTTCCTGGCTAGCAAGGAAATTCATCATTACACTTGGGTCCAAGTAAGGAAAAAAGAACCTTTTGTATTTTACTTTAAATCTATATATATTGTTGATTGTTGTAGAGAGGAATTGGCCACAGATATGTTTGCTGGGTTAATGATAGAATGAATATGTACATGGGTGTATGTTATATATGTATCTATGTGAAGTGTATACATGTAAGCTTTTAATGATGGAAAATATCAAACATAAAAGTAGAGAGAATAGTATACTAAAACCCTCCTGTACCCCTCACCTCATTTAACCTGCACAATTGCCAGTCTTGATTCGGTGGTGACCCCGCCCCATCTGCTAAGCTCTCACGGCCTTATTGAAGCAAATGCCAGAATCCCATTTAATCCATAAATATGTCTCCAAAAGTTATGGACTTCTTTTGAAAATAATTCTAATCCCTGTACCCCACTTACTAGGCATCTTGCGTCCAGTGAGCTCTTGCATTTCTTCAGGTGTTTGGGTCCAGTTTGGGCCACAGAGTGCCTTTGATTGATGTCTCGTACGTCTTTTCTTTCTACTCTCCCTCCTTTTTTTTTTTTCCCCGTGACAGCTTATTGGTTGGAGAAAGTAATTTGGTTGTCCTATAGAATTTCCCTAGTGTTGGGTTTTGCTGCTGAAATTCACATGATGTCATTGAACATGTTCCTCTGTCCCTTGTTATTTATGCAAATGGGTATAATAGTTTGAGAGGCTTGATCGGATTCAAGTTCAATTTCTTTTTTTTAGTAAGAATGTTTTTAGGTGGTGGTGTTACTTCCATCAGGAGGTACCACTCTCTGCTTGTTTCTTTTTGTGGTGTGACGATGATTGCTAGGTTCTGGCCTTGTTAGCCCAGTGCTTTGATTTATATTAATAACATTTCTCGTCAGCTTTTTACCTAAGTTGTGGATGTGTATCTTTCAGGATAAGTTCCTGCAAGCGGGCTTGGTAAGTTAAAGGGTGAATGTATTTGTCGTATTATAGGTTGAATATTTATTATCTGAAATGCTCAGGACCAGAAGTGTTTTGGAGTTCATTTTTTTTTTTTTTTTTTTGAATATTTGCATTGTGCTTACTGGTTCAATATCCCTAATCCAAAAATTTGAAACCTGAAATGCTTTAGTGGTCATTTTATTTGAGTGTCATGTCAACGCTTAAAAAGTTTCAGATTTTGAAGCACTTTGGATTTCGGATTTTCGGATTAGAGATACTCAGCTTGTGTTAGATATGGCCAAATTCCTTTGCTGAGGGGTTGCACCGTTTTGCCTTCCTACCACTAACATGTGAGTGTTCTCGTTTCCTGTGGCTTTGCCAACAGGATGTGTTGATAAGCATTTGCATTTTTGCCAGTCTCATAGGTGAGAGATAGTATCTCAGGGTAGTTTCAATTTGCATTTCTCTTGAGGCCTTTTATAAAAGTCTTCAGAAAATAGGAGCACCATTTACAATGAGTAATTAAAGTTTACAGAAAAATTGAGCTTTTCCAGTGAAGATCTCCTGGACTCTGTTGCCCTAAAGTTTCTGAAACGTTTTGGAAAAATTACTTACTGTAACTTACTACTAGTGTCCAGGGGCAAAGGGAAGACTCAGGACCAGGACGCGCAATGTTTCTCAACTGGGTGGTGATGTGCGTGAACGGACCAAGTGCACCAATAGATGTGGGCAAATTCCCGTCTCCAGCTCCTGCCTGGAGCTCTAGAATGCACCTTGTGTTAGATTTTTCTTTTCTTTTCTTTTCTTTCTTTTTTTTTTTTTTGCGGCATAGTCTCACTCTGTGGCCCAGGCTGGAGTGCGGTGGCATGATCTTGGCTCACTGCAACCTCTGCCTCCCAGGTTCAAACGATTCTCATGCCTCAGCCTCCTGAGTAGCTAGGACTACAGGTGTACACCACCACGCCCAGCTAATTTTTGTATTTTTTAAAGTAGAGACAGGGTTTCTCCATGTTGCCCAGGCTGGTCTCGAACTTCTGGGCTCAAGCCATCTGCCCGCCTCGGCCTCCCACAGTGCTGGGATTGCAGGCGTGAGCCACTGCGCCTGGCCCCTTATGTTAGATTCTGAGTGGTCCTGCAGGTGGGAAGCTCATTTAACATTGCCTTTCCCTGAGTTTCCTGCTCGTGTTATTGGAGCCTTTTCCTGCCATGATACCTGCCTGTAATGTCCTTGAGCACTGGCTTGATGGCAGAAGATGCTTTTGGGGAACTCTGCCTGGCCACCTTGTCCATGGTGTGCTGTTTCTCCACCTGGCCTCTGATCCTTCTCACGGCTTCCACCACCACAGCTCTGGGCCAAGCACTAATGTGAGTCTCCATCCTCGCACAGTAGCCACGGGTTCTTCCACAACTCGTGCTCTCCTTGTGGTCCTCCTGTGGCTCTCTCTCACCTACAACACAAGCCAGACTCTACATAGGCTGGCCGTCGGCCCTGCCTCATTTACCTCTAGTTTCACCTTTGAAAGGGATGTCCTGCCTTTACCATGGGTACTTGGAGCTCCCTCTGCCTGGAATGCTTTTTCCCCCAGATGCTCACATGCCTGCTCCCTCCCTTCCATGGGCCTTTGCTTAGTGACATCTGGAGAGATCCTGGCTTAAACATCCATTTAAAAATGTACTCTGTCACACTCTGTCCCCAAACTCTGCTTCATTTTTTTTTTTTTTTAAACATTCGTGACCGCCTGACCTAAGGATGTACTTTTCATTGTCTGTCTCCTTGGCTGGAATCGTGCTGCACAAAGACAAGGACTTGGCTTTGTTCGCTGCTTCATCCTGAGGACCCAGCCGGTTCTCAGCACAGGGTGGGGCTTGGGAGTGAATGCAGATTGCCTAGGTGTTGGGGGAGTGGCTGAAGTTGCTGTTCCTGCCGGCTAGTAGCCATCACAGTGTCCCCTTCTTTCTCGGACACTGGGACACTGAGTGAGGGCACATCTTTCCTTGGCCAAACTTTTGTCCCTGGGCTAGAGGAACTCAGGGAGGCCTCCAGACGTTGCCCAGTCACCTTCTTGCTAAGTGTCCTCTAGCACGGCATTCTCTTCTGCATTTTGTGTGATATTCTTCTGGCCTGGGTTTTAAGAAGTCCTATTATCACGGCTCTTCAAATCACAGAAAGGGATGCTCACCAAATTTGGTTCCACTAACTAGTTTCCATGAGGTACATTCTTAGCCACTAGGCGAGCCTCTGCTTCAAGACTTTTCATTTCTTGATTAACTTCCCAATGGGGTGAAACCCATTTGTGTCCTTAAATACGAGCCACTACATCCTTCTAAGCATGCAATACCAGAATGAAGCATTACTACATATTAGAATTAGCATTTTCTGTCTGAAGGGATTTAGTAGTCTCAAGAAAGGGTGGGATTGTTCACTTAGAACAGGCTTAAAGTAACGATCTCCCATTAGTGTAGCACCTACGGTACAGCCCATGCGAAAACCCCGGCAATACTCAGATAACAGCGAAACGTACAGAAATGGGCTGGAAACAAAAAGAGCATTGTTCCTGGTTGTGGGACAGGTCTGGTGTTCCACACAGGTCTCGCTGTTGATAGAAAGCCGCCAGAAGCTTTCTGAGGTTCACCCAAGGCCCTCTGCCAGAGCTGCTGATAGAAAATGTAGAAGTTGTAACAAACCTTTCCATTCTTTTGGGTTGTAATCTGTGGTATTAACAGAATATCTTTAGAGGGCTGGCAGCTCTTTCCTTCAAGATGTGGGGTTAAGAAGTTATGTAGTTTTACTCTTATTTTTACTAGTGCAATTCTCTTGACATCTTAAATTGAACAACCAATATGGAAATTTTAGGGTGGCAGGAGGTAGAGGTTGACAACAAATATCTCTAAAATGTCTTTTCCATTGTACTGGGTTCCTCCTCTGAAGCTGTATCTTCTTCTTTTCTCTCCAACCCGTTTCTTTCAAGAGCACACCATAAAGTGCACCAGTTTACTTTGGGATGACATTTGACTGGTTATATGGGTGGCCTTCAGGTTTGACACAATGGGCATTTAGAGGCCTTGACTTTGAATATATTGCGAACCTGGTGATGAAGCAGACAAGTCCTGGTGTGGGGGGGCCTTGGCCTTGAACTTCACTCTGCCTGTTACTGGCTGTGTGACCCTCAGCAAATCACTTAACATCCCTGAAGCTGAATGCAAAATGTAGAGGGTGCAAAAGTGAAGACTGTGAGTCTGTGCACTGAATTTTGATTTCATACTACATAGTAACTTATGTCCTTGTTTATTCTCCTTGAGCAGTTACCACTTTTCTATCATTTTATTTGTGATGTATGGTAAAGGCACTGTCTTGCACTCTTAATTAAAATTAAGACCAGAATAAGGCAGTTCTTTGGCAGTCACAGATCTTAATGATTTTTTTAAATGAACTGGAATACATAGATATTTTTTAAAATACCAAATCATTGAGCACATCATCTACATTGGACAAAGTTTTATAGGGAAGTTTTAGAGAGAGTGCTCTCACATAAATGAATTTTGCAGAAGTGAAAGAAGACGTTACTGTCCTTTGAAGTTTTTGTTGGATGAAAATGGATCACAGTTGAAAAAATGGAGGTGGTTGGAGTTCTCTGAAACATAGCTGCCTTGTTTTTTTTTTTTTTTTTTTAAATCTGGACCTGCCTTGCCCACTCTGAGAGCGGTAGATGTCATGCTCAGTAGGAGGGGCAGCACCACACCCCGTGATCCTGAGCAGGCTTTGGAGTCAGCCTGTGGGTTTGAATCTGGCTCTGCCAGATATTCGCTTGTCATCTGGGTCATTTAGTTAATTGCTCTGAGCTTCAACTTCATCATCAAATCCGAGGAGGTTATGCTTATCTCATAAGGGAGGGGGGGGGGGTTAGTGAGGTGACAAGCATGCAGCAAGACCCTGTCACCTAATAGGTGAACTACTTTAAAATAAGACTCAGTGCTTTGAGATGTATGGCCTTTTATTTCTGTCTTGCATTCAAGACTCCTGGTTCCCCACACAACATCTGAAATAGAAAAACACATGGGCTTTGCTTCTGTTTTACATTTCCTACATCATGTGTCTTGGTGTTTCTGAGATCCCTCAAAGACAATGGCTCTCTCTCCAAGGGACCTTACCCCCAGCCTGAGCTCCTGAAGTAGAGAGTGATAAGAGGCTCATCCAACCTGGTTGTTCTAGGACCTGGTTGATGGATCATTGAATCTCCTAGTTCCACCTGTAGGGGTTCACCTTCAGCAGGGACTCCTGGAGTCTATATTTGTTCTGATGACCAACTGGGTTTTGGGGCCACATTCTATCTGCAGACTTCTGGTTCTAGTCCTTCCCTTCATACCATTCAGCTACACAGTGCCCCCTGTGCAAATTTCGGTGAACTACATTGATTTTTTGTTGGGAAGCTGTCACAGCTAAGAAAGTACAAGTAGCCCTTCCGTGAATATCCCCAGTGAGTTACCAGCAGTGAGTGAGAAGGCCAGCTGTTTTGGTGGAAGTGGGGCTGGTTTTGAGGGACAAACAAAAGAGTTTTGAAAATATACAATGGGTTTATATGCCTACTGTCACCATTCTTGCTATTGGCTCCCACATTTTAGTAGCCACCAAGTGGCATGCTGGTACTGTGCTAGGAACTTTTTCTATTTTATTGCCAAATCTCACGGGGACTATCAGGTGACACAGACTGTTCTACCACCTCAATCATTTGAATGAACTATTTTGTGAAAGAAGGGATTTAATGAGAGCAGAATAAAAAGAAAAAATATGCCTACAGCTCAAACTTTAGTTCATGCTCACTTACTTTAACTTTTGGCATGGAGCACTCTATAGTTAAAAATATATGTACTTTTAATAAAGATGTATAAATAAAGACTTGTGCTTGGTAGGAACAGACAAGGCAATGTGTGTTTGAGAAACCTACAAGTCTGTAATAGCCATTATGGAAGTGCCTGCAGGGTCAGGCCACGTTAGCATTTAGGAGTGTCACTATTCATCATGCATGGTGTGCCTCTATCTGCTCTCCTCGGGGCAGGACTCAGGACTAGTGTTTATAAATATTTTATTTGTAGCTGGTGGCAATCACAGCAATGCTGCTGAGCCCCAGAGCCCTATTCAAAGGGAGGCAGTGGCTTCCTGCTTGTGTTGTTTGCCCTCCTCCTAGGCCGTGGATGCTGATAGCTCAGGTTGACTCCGGTGCCGAGTTTTGCTTGAGTTGTGACATATTTGGCAAGGAATTTGTTGATGATAATAAAATACCAGAGTTGGCAAGTTACTTACTTTTTCTCCCACGAGTAAGGAGATTCTGTGTTATCCTGATAATAACAATCACCGCAAACACCATATGCCAGGCCTCCTGCCAAGCAAGCCCTTTCCTTGCATTTTCTAATTAAATTTCATGCCCATCCCATGGGAGAAGTATTTTAGTGTCCCCATTTGAGACAGGAGGAAGCAGGTGGAAAGAGGGAAAGTGACTCACCCAGGTCCCACAGCCAGTGAGTGGCAGAGCTGGGTGCCACTCGCACCCACCAGCATGCCAGAGGTTCCTGTGAGTGGTAAGCAAGGGAGTTGGGGCTGGCAGTTAATGATCCAGGTTTTTAGGATAACATGGAGGGAAATGTTAGAACCAGAACCTGTGAACTGGGAGGCTTGGAACCTGAAAGAAGCTAGTTGCTTTCCAGAGAAGGAATTCATTCCACTCTGGACCAAAGTTTCTCAAGTTCCTTAGCCTTAGGGCTTTCCAGGCTGGAGCCTCAGGTGTAGGGGACGTGACAAAGGACACGCTTCAGAGGCCACCTCCCTTTGAAGGCAGAACCAAGTCTTGTTTTGTTCTGTGCTCTGCGTCCAACCCCAGACCCAGGCCTGGTGTACACAGGAGCTGGCTGGGAGGATGGAAGCTTGGAGGAATGGTGGGAGGAAGGGGAGGAAGGAGGGAAGGAGGGACGTTGCCATTTTCCCTGGATGGGTGTTTGGATTGAAGGAAAGAATTGAGGACTTGGTAGGAGAAAGAGTGAGTAATAAATTAGAACCGGAATGAAATCAGAGTTATAGGAGACAGAAGAGTTTCCAGCTTTTGCACAAAGCACCATTATCAAAAGCTCACTACTTCTTGCTGTGTCCCATATGTTCTCCCTGTACACAGATCTCATTCATATGTTTATTTAACAAAGATTTTGACCACTAACCTGGGGATAAACGAAACATGTCCTCTTCTCAGAGAGAGGAGTTTACAGTCTCGGGAAATTACTCAAGCAAGCAATCTTGTTGCGTGATCATTAGCGGAGGATGTGGGCATCCCAACTTGGACGTCTTCAACTGCCCAGGGTGCTCTTGAGCAAAGGGTGTTGCATCGACCAGAAGGAGGGATGCTTCCTTGGGGTCTTTCTTTTTCTTTGCCAAAACATTACTTTGAACTGTTTCTACCTTTCTGTGAAGTTTTCGGGTTTTCATAGTTGTATGTTTAATGGAATGCTAGGATCTCATGTGAAATAACATTGATTTTTTTGTTTTAACAAGGATTGATCGTAAGATGTCAAGTACTCACACCAGCTACAAACTGGATGAGGCGCAAGCTATCATGAGTGAGCTCCGGACCATCAAGAAGGCTATTTGCACAGGCGAGAAGGAGAGGCGGGACCTGATGCATGTAAGCTGCCTGCCTGCTCATGTGTTTTATTTTAAGATGTTTTTAATATACTTATGCATTACATGTTATATAGTTATTGTATATATAACATATATGTATATATAATACACACACACATGCATACACACATACGCACCCCCCACTGTATTTAAGTATGTATAGAGTCATCCCTTTGTATCCTTGGGAGATTGGTTCCAAGACACACCCCCATCCCTCAGGATACCAAAGTCTTTGAATGCTCAAGTCCCTTATATAAAATGGTGTGGTATTTGCATATAACCTGCACAATCCTCCTGTATACTTTTCTTTTTTTTTTTTTGGAGACAGGATTTCTGTCACCTAGGCTTGAGTACGATGGCACAAAAATGGCTCACTGTAGCCTTGACCTCCCAGGCTCAAGCCATCCTCTCACCTCAGCCTCTAGAGTAGCTGGGACCACAGGTGTGCACCATCTTGCCCGGCTAATTTTTATATTTTTAGTAGAGACAGGGTCTCGCCATGTTGGCCAGGCCGGTCTCAAACTCCTGGCCTTGAGCGATCCTCCCGTCTTGGCCTCCCAAAGTGCTGGGATTACAGGCATGAGCCACTGCGCTTGGCGCCTCCCATATACTGTAAATCATCTCTAGGTTAGTTATAATACCTCCTGCAGTGTAAATGCTATGTAAATTGATGTTACACTGCATTGGTTTTTTCTTTGTGTTTTTTTTTTTTGGTTGTTTTTTTTCCTCCGAATATTTTCTATCTGCGGTGGGTTAAATCTGGAGATGTGGAACCTGCGGATATGGATAATGGCCCACCCTAATCCAGTATGACCTGATCTTAACTAGATTACATCTGTAAAGACTATTTCCAAATAAGGTCACACTCACAGGTTCCTGGGGTTAGGACTTGAACATCTCCTGGGGGAACATAATTCAACCCACAGCAATGGGTGATACATTTATATTGTTCAATAATCAAAATAATTCCAAAGGTCTGTGATAAGAAGTCTCGCTATTGCCCCATCCTCCTACTGCCCTACCTACCTTTATTAGCTTCTTGCCTACCCTTCCAACATTCATGCGGACACACAAAAATGAGAATACGTGTTTAGCTGCCCTCACGCAAAGCCAGGACTGTGATACTGTTCCACGCTAGCTTCCTCACTTAACAGCAATATCCCCTACCTTTCCCCATATCTGTACACAAAGAGCTGCTGCTTTCCTTGAGATGGCTGCGTAGTATTTTACTCTGTGGGTGTATTTGTATTACATGTAGCTGGGATCATTGTAGCTTTATATTGCTTTATGTTGTTTTCGCCTTGAGCTCTTGTAGTTTCTGTTATTTTTAGAAAAAGTTGAATTTTTGCAAATACAAAAATCTGCCTCCGTGGTGGGGAACTCAAGCAAGACATCTGAGTGACTGGCCCTAGTGCTGCACATGGTGGCCTCAGAGAGGCCAAGGCAGGGAGCACTGCTTGACCTCATGACGCAAAGTGCTGGAATGCATTCAGTGCTTTCAGTTACGGTTTTTATTTTTCATCTGCTACCCTAAGTGAGCACCTGCTGCCTGCTGGCATGTGTCTAGATTCTGTAGAGTATAAAACCCACAGGACAGAACAAGCAAAGCTCAAACTCATAGGCAAAATGAGACAGATGCACAAAAAACTACCCTGCCTGGGCAGTGCTTTCTAAGGTCAAGGCCATGAGGGACTTTCGGAGAGTCCTCACGGTGCTTATTAAGATGCAGATTACCAGGCCCCACCCTAGACTCACTGAATTAGAATCTCTGGAGGCAGGGCCCAGGAATCTGTATTTTCAGATGACCTCTCCAGGTTGTGATAAGTAAATGGTAATTGTTAGTTTTTTTTTTTTTTTTGGGCACACAGGTAGCACTGAGAACAGCTACCATTTACTGAGATCTCTGCTCAGCTGACATCAAACAAGATGCCCCATGTTTGTTACCCATCACCGACACCCCAGGCTGAACCACGTGGTGTTCCATGGTGGAGACACAGCGGCTTTACGCCATGAGGCCAAGTAGGGCTGCCTGCCCCAGCCTCTCTGAGGCCACCCTGTGCAGCACCAGGGCCAACCAACTCATTTGCCTTGCTTGAGTTCCCACCATGGAGGCAAGAGATAGAATTGCTGGAAGAAGCTTCAGGCCCGAGCGCCTTCTTTGATGTCTCCATAGCCTCTCAAACTCTGAGAAGCTCCAGGAAGAGGCACGGGCAGAGTCCTCTTCTATCCAGGTTAAATAAGTTGTTTTACCTTTCTTATGTGAACTTAACAATATTGACCCCTCCCAAGAAGGCTTCATCTCAATCTCAAGCCAGTTTTGTGAGTTCTACTGCACTTGGGCATTTTTGATTCTGGTATCCAGTAAAATTGCTGAAAGTGAATATATTCAGAAGTCTAAAAGAAATGGTCAAAAATCTGATTTTTGGCTGGATGCGGTGGCTCATGCTTATAATGCCAGCACTTTGGGAGGCTGAGGCAGGAGAATTGCTTGAGCCCAGAACTTTGAGAAAAGCCCAGGCAACATAGTGAGACCTGGTCTCTACAAAAACAAACAAAGAAACAAACAAAAGTTTAGCTGGGTGTGGTGGCGTACCTGTAGTCCCAAGTACTCAGGAGGCTGAGGTGGGAGGATCGCTTGCGCCCAGGAGGTCGAGGTTACAGTGAGCTATGATTGTGCCACTGCCCTCCAGCCTGAGTGACAGAGTGAGACCCTTTCTAAAAAACAAACAAACAAACAAACAAAAAAAACTTCAGATTTTGATTTCTGCTTAAAACTGTCACACAGAGAGATTTCATGTGCCAGAATGCATACTTTAATTTTTGGCAAACCAACATACATATGAGATTGCTTTTGACCATGTACAATTATGACTGAAAAATGAGGTTTATGAATATACGTAAGCTAAAACAGCAACTCAAAGAACTGACAAAAAAAAAAGTAAACATTGTCTGGGAGCTGTTTCCCCTTCCCTGTGTTTCTTCTGTAACAATCTCAAGCAGCATTCATCTCTGTCAGACTCATTTACATTTTTCATAGAAATACTTATTTTTTTCTTTAGGAAACACGAAGGTTTAAGAACCAGTAAAATGGTACCATAATTGTCCTCTATTTTATTCACATGCTGCCAGGGGAACTTAGTTACAATGTGATTTAAATGACTAAGAATTTTATTAGAGGTGCCTGTGATGAAGGGCATTTATGTGAAATCTAATGAGCATGGGGGTCAGGTGGGGCAACTGTTCAGTAATAAATAAAGCAGCAGACCTAAAACAAATGAGAGGACCACTTCTGGAGGAAAGAGACACATCGCCATCTCCGTTCAAAGAGCTTGTCTCATTCTGTTCCAGAGCCTGGCCAAGCTGACTGATAGCTTCAAGAACAGCTGCTCCGTTACCGACTCTCTAGTGGACTTCCCTCACCATGCAGGCGTGCCTGGCGATGCTGGTCTACCCCAGCAGTTCTGCGATGCCGGCTCCCAGACCGATATAATCGGGGAGGTATATGCGTGCCCAGGGGGAGAAATGCACTGGGAGAGGGAAGGGCTGCTTCAGTGTTGCCATCACTGGTTTGGTGTAATTTTCCATGTTCACTTAAGAAATGCCTTCACTTTTGTGCCATTAAGTTTGAAGAAAAAGTATTGTGTCTCACATCCAGCTGTGTGATACAATTGAATTGCTTATTACTGCTGCCTTTATGATTGGGACTCTTATAAATGACAGACTCCTTGTGAGAGTTGAGTTTCACTGTTCTTTTGACAGACATATGACTTTTTAGAGCATGGGTCCCCACACCTTTTTTGTGAAGGGCCAGATAGTAAATCTAGTCACTATTTTAGGCTTTTCAGGTAGTTCTGCTGGAACTGCCCCACCCTGTCATTGCAGTGTACATGCAGCCATGACAGAGATACCTTGCAAGCATGTAAGGTTAGGGCCTCAAGCTGCTCAAACGTTCACTTACAGAACAGCCAGTTGGCTGAATTTGGCCCCAAGGCCATAGTTACTGATTCCTGCCTTAGACCACTGATTTCCAAAGGCTTTGTAGCTGTGCCACCTTGGGTATTACTTTATTGCTGTTTCTTACTCTTCTGAAAGAATGTCAGGAAATTGAACTGAATTAAAAGTCATTTTTTTTGAGACTTGGAAGACTGTCATAATGCCTCTTTTGTTAATTAGTGAAGCCTTGAGTTAGCTACAGAAACAGAGTTGGGAAGATCACCATTTGAAACAGGGTGGTGGATATTCAAAGACACTACTATTCTAATATCATTGAGTGAAGCTTGACATTAATTTGTTACCAAATGGAAAAGCAGTTTAAAGAGCTTCTTTTTTTTAAGGATTATTAAGTAAAGATGAGGTATCAATGGAATGCACAGTGCCACCCCCCCCCCACACCGAAATAAAATAAATAAAAGGAAAGCAACAAAAGGAGAAAAAATAATTGATGGAGAGCTCTGAGTTTTAAATAATTAGCTAATTAATATTTTGAAATCTTGGCAACTAGTGCCTCTTTGAGGGGAGTATAATGTAGGAAATCATGGCCCTTTATGTCTTGGGTGTCCTGGAACAGTCCTATTTTCAAATTTGCCCACGTTGTTCCAAACGTACACTTGGCCATTTTTGACTAGGCATCTTCTTTGGATGAAAGAATATGGTCACCATCTGTAACACACAGAGGAGAATCTGTAATTCAAAAATGTTTGGCATTTTTGCCTAAAGATTTTGGAGTGAGGGAAGGAAACAAGTACAGTACTCATTGAATTCGTGAATAATTCATTGCTGCTTATTGTAAGGTTAGAATTAGAATTTAGTTTGAGAGAAACAGTTAAGATAGAAGGTTCTCCAGTGATTTAGGTCAACCCTTCTAAAAATGTCAGTTGAGGAATGGTGGCTGGTTATGCTACTTGAGCAGTCGCTGTTCATCGTTGATGAGGCCCTGCAGTTTACTGGGGCCGACCCTGGGTCAGCAGTTTCGTAGCTGTTATCTCAGTTTAAGTAGTTGTTCCCATCCTGTGTGATGTGCAGGAGACCGAGATACCAGGTTACCTAAGGTCTTGTAGCTGAGGAGAGGCAGGTCTGGGTTTGAAACATTTCTCATCCCTAAACCCCTGTACTTTCTAAGAAACCGCATCATGTTATTATAGAAAAATAGATCAAAAGGCTATGACTGTATTAGCTAACCATTGCTGCAAAACAGATTTCCCCAAAACCTAGCCTCTTAAAACAACACTCCTTTATTATCTCATGATTGATGTGGTCCGGGAGACTGGGCTGGGTCTTCTGCTCCAGGGCTTCTCAGGAACCTGCAATCAAGGTGTCAGCCAGGGCTGTGGTCTCATCCAAAATCTCACCTGGGGGAGGAGCCACTGTTAAGCTCATGCGATTGTTGGCAGGATTCAGTTCCTCACAAGTTGCTGGACTGAGGGCTTCAGTTCCTTGCCACGTGGGCTGCTCCAGCACGGCAGTCTGCTTCATCAAAGTGTGCCAGCTGAGAGAGTCCGCTAGCAAGGTGGAAGTCACAGTCTTTTGTAACCTATTCACAGAAGTGACTTCCCATCACCTTGGCTGTGTTCTATTGGTTATAGTCAAGTTGTAGACCCAGTGTATTCTCAAGGGGAGGGAATTTCACACGGGGAGAATCCCAGGAGTGGAGGTCATTGGGGGCCATCTTAGAAGTCTGCCTACCTCACTTTGAGCTTGTGTTGAGTCTGTTTTGTGGGGTGGGTATTGCTGTATATCAGACGTGCTTTTTGAGACTGGAGATTTGCAGCCACAGGGTTGCACACGCTGTAGGGCTGCATAGGAACTCTGAAGCAGGAGTCTCTTGGATCCATTTGGCTGTCCTTTCTTTTCACTAAAATGTCTATTTAATTCTCAAAGAAGAGTACAGAAACAAAGCTTAGAGTGAGGTGCATACAGCTTTGAGAAGAGGTTTGAGAGATGATGTTTATTGATCCTGATGAAGAGTTGGTTGTGGGGTCACTAATAAAGAGGGGACTGAAAAGGCAAGTAGTCATCTCCACTGTGGACAGTTTTTGGAGCTGTGGCACTGCCACTTAAA
This sequence comes from Trachypithecus francoisi, assembly GCF_009764315.1. NCBI lineage: Eukaryota > Metazoa > Chordata > Mammalia > Primates > Cercopithecidae > Trachypithecus > Trachypithecus francoisi. The sequence continues at coordinate 125,478,541 of NW_022681471.1, read as the reverse complement.
TACATTTATACTGAGGAAGCTGGAGAGGAGCATTGGATGAGGCCATTTAAACATGTATAATTGTGGCCAGGCACGGTGGCTCGTGCTGGTAATCCTAGCACTTTGGGAGGCTGAGGTGGCCATAGTTGGCCAGATTGCTTGAGCCCGTGAGTTGAAGACCAGCCTGGGCAACATGGTGAAACCCCATCTCTACAAACCAAAAATTAGGCAGGTGTGGTGGCTCATGCCTCTAGTCCCAGCCACTTGGGAGGCTGAGGCCGGAGGATCGCTTGAGCCCAAGGGGTTGAGGCTGCAGTGAGCTGTGATTGCGCCTCTGCACTCTAATCTGGGCAATAGTGTGAGACCCTGTCTCAAATAAAGAAACCATGAACAATTGTCATTCTGGTTGGAGAATGCTCAGTCCCTTGTAAGGCACTTTTTCATCTTGCCATTCAAGGTAATAAATTTGCAAAGAAATTTTTCATCAACATAGATCAAAACTCATATCGATAAATTCATTGCTAATCATTCAAGTTGAATATTTTCAGATACTTGTTGATGGGAAGTTATTTCAAAAACAAAGACTTGGTGATCATAATATGTGGTCTAGTAAGGTCACATCAACAGATGGAGCTGATTTATTGAAACTGGAGTTGTATGAATATTTGCAGGAATGAGGAATTAACCAAAATGTACTACAGTTACTTCCTGTACATGTCTTTTTATTTTGTTTTGCGTAGGATTTTGTTGCCGTCAATGTAACTGGTACGAAAATATTTAAATACATCTACTCGTCATGGAGCACTGCATTTAGAGGCTAACTCTATATTGGTACTCCCCGAGTTGTGGCTTTTTGAGACCTTGCTTGCTTTCCTTTTGCCCTTGATTCTTTAACACGCCTTGTGGCATCAGAAGGCGTCCACCAGCCCATACCTCACAGCGAGTCCAGCTGCCTCAGACCGTGGGCTTCTGAGTAGAACATCATTATTTTATGTTTACTGAGGAATTAGAGAATGGACTGCACAAAATGGGATGACTGGTTTTTGCCTTTGTATCAACTTTTTCTAAGTAATTTCCTACTTCTTTTAAAACCTAAATTGTGGTTGTTGTTTGGAATTACAGAATAGATAGATATGCTGCTGCTGTAAAAAAACAAAAAACCCTACCAGTTTCGGCAAGCAAGAGTCTTCCCTTCCCCCTCCCCGCTCCGCAGCCAGGGGCGGCCGCAAAGGGTTATTCGGTGTTTCCTTCCAGACCTTGCACAGATTGAAAGTGAAAGAGATTAAGAGTATTTCTCATTGCTGCCGAAAGTTTAAGTGAAGTTGCTATTTTGGAAATATGTTTTTAATATACGTTTCCTTTCTTTTTTCTCTCTCTCTTCTGTTCTGGAAAGTTCGTCTTTGATGATAAAACAAGACTTGTAGACCGAGTCAGACTTAATTGGCAGTATGAAGAAGCCAGAAAGAGGTAAGGAGCGCTTTTATCCAACCTCGCCTTCTGCTTACTTACTTTCTCCTGTGGAAGGAGGCGTGGCAGAGTTCCTGTGTGTGATTGTCCACGTCTGATCGGAGAACAGCGTTTGTTAGAATATCAAGTCAAGGATCTTCATTTACATGTAGCTTAATACATACATATGACAACATTTCAACTGCATTTAAAATGTGAAATTTGCAATATTGCAAACAGTGATACAGACGTGATTCCCTAAGAATAGAAACTTTTTGGCGTCATCATCCCTGGTAGTTCAGAACCTCTACCCCTCCTCTCCTTCCCTTCCCTCCTTCCAGTAGACCGAGCATCAGTTCTGGAGGGTATCATAAGTGAAACCACTTGATCTTTTATATGTGTGGCTTCTAACTCCATAGGCTAATAGGCAAGCCATGTATCTTGGTTATAAGACATTCAATAAGCATTAGGTCAGCAGGTGAGCAGTACCTAATTGATTTCATTCCATGTATGTTGTCCTGTGTCACAAACCGTTGGTCTCCTGCAAATTGCGGCTTGACCCACTTTGTGTGCTTGTGTTTCTCTTTCCTCACTTCCCTCCCTCCCTCCAGTCTTCATCCTCAGACATGGACAAAGCTGAGAGGCTTCCAAACCCTCGCATGATATAGTATTGCGGGGCGCCACACGTCTCCTCACCTGCGCAGGACTCCTGTTTTCAATATTCTTATCCTCTCTGGCTTTTGTATTCTCTTTTTTAGAGACTTTCTCTCGTTTGTGCCTTCTGGAAAGAGTCTTAAAACCAAATTATTTCCAAATAAGTGCTTCAGAAAAGTATCAAGCATAACTTTTTAAAAAAAGTTTCTTGAGTCACAAATGAAATATTATCATGGGGGGCGGGCAGAGCAGAATAGAAGAATGTAGGGTGGAGTGAGGGAGTTCTTTCTGGAAGCTAAACAGTTAGGCCTGCTCAGCACACTGCACCATTCATGGATGTCTGGAAAGCTACTTTGTTGGCTTTTAAAAAATGTAAAAATAGTAACAAAAGCACATCATATGATTCAGTGCTCCAGGGCCAACTGAAACGGACATGGACCTTCTGTTTTCTAGGAGGTTTTCTAACCAGTGCCTCTTGGCTTTTTAGGATGGACTCGTGGTGGGCTTTGAATTTCCTCACAGAACAGTGCCAGGTTCATTTGCCAATACGGTTGTCTTTGTGGTGGCATTCTTCATTTATCATGCATTCCTTCTCTTTAGTCTGCCAGAGTTTGTGAGGAGTGATTGTCTCTTCTGAATATTTCTCTGCTCTTGCCTGTTTCTGGGGGAACTGCAGAGTGTGGGTGCTGGAATTTGCTGTGCTGGATTAAACTCAGCAAACAGATTGTTGCTACACTTAGGAACATGATTGTTATGTGTTTGGCTGTGACATTTACCAGACATAGCAAGTGATTTATTTGTTTTCTAGAGATGGTGCCAGTATTACGGTGAGTAACCTTCTAAATGTTGGGATAATACATTTGGGTGAAAAGTTGAGTATTTAAGAAAGTTATCCAAGGGGCAGGCATGGTACTTCATCAGTTCTTTTGAATAAAATACCATATTATTTCAAGATGGCCAGAGCCTTGTTAGGAAATGCACCACAGCTACAGAGGAAGGTCCAGCCTTCCAGTACAGTAGCGGCATCTCAGAAATGCCTCTGTGGGCTGTGTTGGAGCATTTAAAAACCAGAGATGTCTTTTAAACTCCACCTGGGTGGGCCTGCACAGGTGCTACCTGTCCTTTTCCCACTAGCATAGTGGGGCTCCACACAGGGAGCAAGGTCTTCACCCTCCAGGAGACCTCCAGCAGTGTTTGCAGACATGTTTAGGTGTCCCAACTCTAGGGCAGGTGCTGCTGGCATCTAGTGGGCAGGGGCCAGGGAAGCCGCTTGACATCCTGTTGTGCACAGGATGGCCCCCGCAACAAAGGCTTACCTGGCCCAGCATGGCCACAGTGCCGAGGTCCAGAAACCTTGCCCTGGGGCTTCTTCCTGTCTTGCTCCTGAATCTCTACAATGTGTGGACAACAAGGGGCCTACACGAGCAGATGGCCTACTGACTCACAGGCATCAGCCCGCTCCCCACTCACCCTGCTCCAGCCAGTCGGCCCCTCGATGTTCAAGCCTGCACTGAGCAGCCCCTCGGGCCTCCCACTGGGCCTCAGTCCCACCGAGCCAGCTCCTGAGCTAGCATAATGAGGGTCCCTCAAGGTGTCTGCTTCCTGATCTCCACAGCCTGTAAAGATGTGGCTTTCCATGGCAAAAGGGACTTTGTGGACATAATTAGATTAGGGATCCTGAGATGATGGGGGAAATGAGCCTTTATGGTCCAGGTGGGCCCAGTGTCATCATAAGGGTCCCCATAAGAGAGAGACAGGACGGTCAGCAGCAGAGAAGGAGATGTGAGGTTGGAAGCAGAGGTCAGAATAGTGTGGGGCCAGGAGCCAAGGAGCACGGGCAGCTCCTAGAAGCTGGAAGGTGCAAAGAAACAGATTTTCCCCTGGAGCCTCCAGAAGGAACGCAGCCCTGTAGACCCATTTTTGACTTCTGCCCTCCAGAACTGTAAGGGAATAATAGGTGTTGCTTTAAGCCATTAAGCTGTGGTAATTTGGGGCAGAAAAGAACAAACTCATACAGTGCCCTTGGCCTGTTCTGTCTTCTCTGCTTGGAATGGGGTGGCTTTTCTCCAAATTTTCGTAGGACCTCTGCTCTCCTTTTGATCACCTTGTTAGAGAGGTTTCCTTGACCATCCTGAATAAAATCGCACCACCCTGTCTTCACCCCTGTCCCCCTGATTGGCTGAGCAAATGTTATTACCTAACCAGTGTTTACTTTCTTACTGCCTGTCTCTCCCTGTGAAAATGCAAATAACCCTCATGAGTACAGAGATTGTAGGTCACTGCTGTAAGCCCAGCAGCTACATACTCGGTGAATATTTATTGAATGAGTAAATGAGGGTCCCGTGTGATTACGTTTGCTGTTTGGCCTTTGCCCCTGGGACTGGGCAAGCCAGGGCAGTCTTGGGGCCAGGTCAGCTCCAGGCCAACCGCTCTGCTCCTGGGTCCCTTCCCGAAACCTCCATCCAGGTGTGAGCCTTGGGGTCTCTCGCCTTGACTTGAGAAGGGAAAGGGCTTCAAGACATGGGTGCTTTTAGGGATCTAAGGTAGGCAGGGAACCGTCTCTCCCTTTCAAGGACTATATTCAAGGTGTGATACGTCAACACACCGACCCAGACTCACAGTTCTGGGCCTTCATGGACATTCAAAAGAGCTACTAGCCTTTGAACTCCATAATCAGTCCTCTCCTTGGGGGTAGGAGAAAGTGGCATTGGAGGTGGGCCCTGAAGGAGTGCTGGGATTTCAGTCGCCCATCAATTGGGAATGGGCTTTCTCAGGTAAGAGTGGGAGTCAGGAGTGGGGGTGAGGTGTCAGTCTGCAGCAGCTGGACTGGCCTGGAATTGTAGAGCAAAGGCCAGCCAGGCTGGAAGGGAGGATGCGTGAGCAGGGAGGGAGGCCACGGCATGGGGGCCACGATGCCCTGAAAGAGGGGTCAGAATTGCTGGCATGCTGGGACCTTTGAGTTGGGAAGGTTACGTGTGAGCCATTCAGATGGTGGTATGTGGAGAGGGCCATTGGAGGAACCCAGATGGCATAGAGATGAAGTCATCGAGCAGCTGGGCTCACCTTAGGAGATAGAACACAGGGAGAAAGAGGAGATGCCAGGACTGAGCCTGAGGAAGTCCTGTCAAAGGCCTGGCGAGGATGAGACTGGCCAGAGGGGTGTAGTAAAAGGTCTGAAAGAGGATGGCTGGGGCTGGAGGAGACAAGAAGAGGAAATACACCTGAGAAGACACTTGTCTCCACAGGCCCAGTGGCTGTGAAGGAACGAAAAGGGAGTGGTGCCATTGACTGACAGGCAGGCCTCTGCTTCCCAAGCCCAGCCTGAGGTGTCTTTGGTCCACAGTGCACGGGCAAAAGGAGGGCCAGCGGCAGGTTTTCCTAAAGCCGACTTGCTGTTTTCCATTCAAAGAACTCTCTCATTCTCAGATATACATACATACATATATACATATACATATATAAATATTTAATATATATGTTTAATATATATTTAATACATATTATATATTATATTTATAGTGTGTATTTACTATACATATTTTAATATATATATATTTTTCTGTTAAAACATCTTTCTCTTAATGAACTGATGATCGTTGATGTGAATTGGTTTTTTCCAAAGTCTTGACTTGGCAAAATAAAAAGCTGGCAGTCCTACATTCCTGCTGTCAGCACATCCCCTTTCTTAAATTGGACTGGCCTGGGGAACGTGTGACAGAGATGGTGCTCTCCCTGGAATTAAAGGAGGAGGATGGCCCTCAACAGGGTTTCCCAGAGGCTCACAGTAGAGTGGAAGGTCATTTGAAAGGCAGATCTTGGTTTTGACCATGAGTTTGGTGTTTTCAGTGGACTTGAAGCTGCTTAGAAACATCCATGAAGTGTCCTTGTCGGTGGAGTCTGCAGCGGAGACTGCAGTTCACTGAGTCTTGATTGCAGCTCCCTCCGGGCTCTGGTTCCCTGATGCGGCAGTGCACGTCTCCAGTTCCCTTGGCGTGATTGTTTCTGCCTCCAGTCATTCCACATTGGTTCCTATAGCTGAGGCTTGACCAGTAAGTGCATGCCTGCCGCGTGAACTACTCAGCTGTAGGTCACATAACCCTCAGCAGCCCGGGCAAGGCCCTAGACTTTACGTACCTTGTAGCGTTGTCAGGACAGCCTTGGCTCCCCTCTGCCCAACCCTGTAGACAGACGGAAGACTAGGAAGGGTTGATGTTATCAGGTCTCCCCAGCACCAGATCAGCGATTTCATTACGATGGCGTTTTCAGAGTGTTCTGTTGGACTGCCTCTAAGTGAGGCACGTGAGTAGAACGATATAGACTTGGGGAGAGAGCAGTGGCAAGTGGTTCTCTGGCAAGAACTCATTCTTGTAGAACAAACATTAACATTCCAGAAGCCAGGTGCTGAGCACCACAGGCAAAGCATGGTGGCTTTGAGGTCCTGTCCATGGTCTCTTCCTCGGCCCCCTTGATCAGGCTGGGACACAGTGTCCCTGACATCCCTGTGACTGTCCCTGGAGAAGTGGTGTGCCATGAGCAGGAAGGCATCATGTACCCCCATCAACCCACCAAAGCACGAAAAAGAACACGTTGCTCTTAGTGGCAGTGTTAGCAAAGAATAATGTGTTCTTCCCTGCCCCCTTATTCCGAGCCTAAGGGACATCATGTGCCCTTTTCTCTTGCCTAGGTGAACTTCTGTTATATTAGTGCCACTATTCAGTGTCGTCTTTTCGTTCTGCTACTTCGCCCTTGTACATTAATCTCCCAGCTCTCATTCCTGAAATCATTTCACCCTGCAAGCTTAGCTTCCCTACTGTATTAGGGTTCTGCAGAGAAACAGAACCAACAACAGTGGAGGTAGGGAGGAGAAGGGAGAGAGATTGTTTTATTATAGGAATTGGCTCACACAATTATGGAGGCCAGGAAGTCCCACTATCTGCAAGCCAGAGACCCAGGAAAGCCAGTGGTGTAATCAGTCCAAGTCTGAAGGCCTGAGAACTGGGGGTGGGGTGGGGTTTGAAGTGGGTGGGTGGGTGGGTGGTCATGGTGTAAGTCCCAGAATCTGAAGGCCTGAGAACCAGGAGCTTTGGTGTCTGAGGGCAGAAGGTGGATGTCCCAGCTCAAGAAGAGACCAAATTCACCCTCCCTCCACCCTTTTACTCTATTCAGTCCCTCAGTGAATTGGATGGTGCCCACCCACATTGGTGAGGGTGGACCTTCTTTGCTCAGTCCACTGATTCACATGCTTATCTCTTCCAGAAATTCCTTCCCAGACACACTCAGAGATAATGTTTTACCAGCTATCTGGGCAAGCGATAGCCCAGGCAAGTTGACACAGAAAGTGAACCATCATGTATATCCTCTGCAGAACCTCCTGTGCTTTGCCACTTCTGAATGGTGGAGAAGTTTATGCCTTAGGCGTTTTGGAGGTCTTTCCTTGCACATATATATTTGAGATTGTTTTTACGGTGTGGGAAATTGTCAAAACTGCCAAATTCTGGACAATGAGGGATTTCATATATATATATTCAGATTTTTTTTCCTTTTTCTTTTCTTTTTTTTTTTTTTTTTTTGAGACAGTGTCTCGCTCTATCACCAGGCTGGAGTGCAGTGGCGCGTTGTCGACTCACTACAACTTCCGCCTCCTGGGTTCTAGCAATTCTTGTGCCTCAGCCTCCTGAGTAGCTGGGATTACAGGCACATGCCACCACGCCAGGCTAATTTTTGCATTTTTAGTAGAGACAGGGTTTCACCATGTTGGCCAAGGCTGGTCTCGAACTCCTGGCCTCAAGTGATCCACTCGCCTCAGCCTCCAAAAGTACTGGTATTACAGGTGTGAGCTACCCCACCCAGCTGGATTTCATATATATTCGGATTTAAAGGAAGTTTGTGGAAGTGGAACTCGTAATTCTGAGTGGGAGGTATGATTTCTAGAGAATTCTCTGGCCAAACGACCACTGTCATGATGACCAGTTTTGTGTTTTCAACTGTGGGTCCTGTGAACTGTACCAAAAGGACTGCTTGCATCTTGCCTCAGGAATGCCTCTTCAGATTCCCGAGGCAGACCTAATGATAGGAATATTCACATTACTGATTTAAAAATTTCAGAAATTTTAAAAGTGAAGTTGAAAGAGCAAGTCTTCTTGAAGCAATCCCGATGACGCAGATGGCTCCTTATTTTTAACTTAAGAGCACTTGTTCCAGAACTGTGCACAAACTGTAGCTGTTACCATAGAAACACTCTCAGTCCAGATAGGAACAAAACATTCGGTCCATCCAGTTTCTCTGCCTCTTAGTTTTTGTTGCCAGGATCAGTCCTGCTGTTCATCCGTTGTCGGGGATCAGTGTAGTGTTATGATTCCAGTTGAATTTGATCAATCACTTGGATTTTTTTCTTCATTTCTCAAATGACTTCGTATCTGGGTTTTAGGGGTGGGGCACAGTTGTGAGAAATAAGGAAAAGCATCTTTGCCACTACGGCTCTGTCTTCCCTATTCTGGTCAACGTGAAGAAGCCTGTAGACTCGCTGCTTTTTATTTGATGAAGTTACTCTCTGAAGATCTGTCTGTTGGAAAGGGAGAAGATGTCAGGGCTG